>NC_049176.1:27236946-28496946 GCF_009769625.2 Cygnus olor | reverse complement strand
AGGGACTGTGCCTACCTTTCTGGTAAGGCACATGGGTCACCTTGTCTCCTTCCTTCCCGGGGAAGGGAACAGCAGTATTGCTCGCTGCTGTGGGGACCCTCATCAGCCCCACTTAAAGCTGCCAGAAACCCCTTTGTTGTCTTGCTGTGCCCCACATGTAGCGTAATGAGCAGCTGCAGGGAGAAGAAAAGGCTGGCACTGGGCATGAGTATCTTTAGAGTCAAAGGCCATGGCATGCCACAGGTAAGCTTGTGCATCCAGCACTTTGCTTGGGGCAGAATTTTTTCTTAATATCTGACATCTGTCAGTGGCTCTTTGCATGCTTGTGGGGGAAGTGAAACAGAAATGCTGCACAAGTTTTTCATCTGGTTGTGGTAATGGGAAGCCCTGACAAACCGCTCTTCGTGGCTCTGCTTGAATGTATGGAAGATGGGGAGGGTTTTCTGTGCAATCTGACCCGTCTGCTTGTGCCCGTTACTGCGGTGTCTGAGAGCAGGTCAGGAAAGCCCCTGGCCACAGCGATGAGTGACATGTACCCACCTGAACAGTGAAAATCCCAACAGAATGGTGCCGAGCGATCTCTGTAAGGATCAGACTCGGGGATGGGATGATTGCAGTGCCTGCAGTGGATTGTGTAAGTGGTGACAGTGCCATGGTTTACCTGTGAATGACAGCAACCAGAACGTGGGGCTGGATGCTTCTGGGCGATGAGTGGTGCACAAATGCTGCTCTTCTGCTTTGGAAAAGTCTTTTCGAAGCAGGAGCTGCTGTGTGTTTGGGTAGCACCTGGTGCATGGAGTTCAGCTCCTTCAGCTCTCCTTCTGACTTCCCTGTTTTGTTTTTTTAAAAAGGGGAAAATGAAATGCCTGGAATCCATTACCCGCCGTCATCCCCATATCAGCAAATAAGCTCCTCTCAAATGAAGAGAATTAGTGTGTCTTGGAGAGGTAGAGGAGGGCCATGACAGTTTGGAGTCCTGAGATATTGTTCTTGCTTGAGTTGCTTTGCATTTTCTCAAAGTGTACAGTGCCCTCTGGCACAATATACATATACACTGCATCGCTAAGTGCTGAAACTTCACATCTTAATTCCATGCGAGTTGTTTTCTCTCGAGGCTGTGTGCCTCTGTGGTAGGGAGCCTGATCGCAGCACGGAGAAGGTTACACATTATGCAGAAAAATGTTGATGGCGTTTTAAAAAATATCTTCACTAATGTCTCTATTTTTGTTTTTGTCATGTACAATCATATTTGAAGTACATGCACTTTGAGGTTCAGCGAGGAAAAGCCTGTTTATTTGAAGCTGATGGAGATACTTCAATAGAGGATAACTGGGATATAGGGCTCTGGGATAAATTATTCCACTTGTATTTTCTTTTTTCTTTTTTCTTTTTTTTTTTTTTTTTAATCTGGAATGCACATAAGCCATACAGCAATATTATCATCACTTTGCACTTTCCTTAGGATGTATCTTAATATTCTATAATCCTCTTTACTACAGAATGGGGACTGAACTAAGATGGAATTATATTTTAATATTTTAATGTAATTCCTCATGAAACAAAAGGGGGCTATGTTCAGTAGCTGGCTAGATATATGGCAAATGGGAACTAGACAAGCTGTGTAACATCATGACCAGTTTCTATGGCAACAAAAATGTCAGCTATCCTTTTGGCTGATTCTATTAATCTGTGGTAGAGGCACTGATACTGACACATTCAGAATTTATTTAAACAAGAAGGTGAAAAGATAACCTCAGTGTAGCTTATAAACAAGGGGGAAGTTAAGCCACTAACATAATGCTATCTGACATGTATATAACTGTGTAACAGGCAAGTAAGACATTTCCAAGCCAGCAATTCTGAATTTTATCAGAGAAGTGATTAAGCTATTTACCAGGAGGAGTTACCCACTATTGTTTTGTCTTCTGACAAAATTCCACACTTGCCTCCGGGCTTCAGAGCGGTGCCTGCTGTACCCAAAACCACTATGCCGTGTTAGTGCAAGCACTATTGAACCAGTGGCCACGTGGCACTAAACCCACCGAGCGCCATGAAATCTGTACCCCTGGGGAATAGTGAACCAGTTGACTGGTTTTGGGGGGTTCCCCTCACCCCATTTACTGTTTCCCTCCTGGTTTTGATTGTGTAGCTGGAGCAGAGCGGCTTGCCTTGTGAATACTGGAGGTGCTTGTCGATTAAAATGCACGTCCTGGGCACTGCAAAATGGAAAAAGTGGTTGCAAGGAAACAAACTCTGTTCTCTGTTCCCTCTATGTGGGTCAAATATTTTCCTAGGGATACTCAGAAATGATTGTGCTGTACTATTTCCCTTCGGTACTTTATCCTTTATTCTCTTGTTATTGAAATAGCTAAATGTTTTCCTACTCTTCAATGTACCATGACAATACAAACTGTACGGTGATGTTGGAGCACAAAATAAATATGGATGCAGATACTTGTCATTATGATAAAACAACATCTTTTCATCTTTATCTTGGAATTACAGGCTCCTCAGGAAGATGACAGTGTCTTGTTATGGAAAATGAATTTTCAGTAGTAGAAAGATATCTCTCAACTTATTCTTGAATTCTTCCTGTTTGCCAGAGGCATGTAGAAAAATTAGCTTCTTTCCCAATTCTTTTGCTAGTTTTATTAAAATTCATAGTACAAAAAGTGCCATATAAATGTGTTTGGTGTGTGACTGAAAAAGAAGAGCTGGAAAATGCATAGCTGAAGTTGTTATAAGATTATTAGTTGTCTGCTGTGTGCATTTTTTAAATAATAATAAAAAATAAAGTAAGCCCTCAACATCCTCATTGATTTCTTCTTATGCTTGTAATGTACTGAAAGTAATTGAATACAGTATGTTTTTTAATGTATATATTACTTTTTTTCCTGGTTTAAAAAAAATGAATTGTCAAATTCCCCAATAGAAAATTTGTCAGAACTGTAACCACAATATAGCTCCTGGAAACAGAGTTT
The DNA here is from genome assembly GCF_009769625.2 of Cygnus olor. Classification (NCBI taxonomy): domain Eukaryota; kingdom Metazoa; phylum Chordata; class Aves; order Anseriformes; family Anatidae; genus Cygnus; species Cygnus olor. The sequence goes on along the minus strand of NC_049176.1, from coordinate 28,493,965 downwards.
ATGCAAAGCTTTTCAAATTCAGAAAGGCTTTTTGATAGCAACAGTGCTCAAACTTATTCCATGCTTCTATTAGGCAAAACCATGTCCTTCCTGCTCATACACCTTGTAGATCTGCCTCTTGTATCCCTTGCACTGCTGGCTTTGAGCAGATGTTGGATTGGATTGTTCTCCTCAGCAGTTGGTGAGCTGCAACATTGTACACGTGCATTACGTTTTGAGCTTTTACTGTGTATAATTGTAATATTACATTATAATAAAGTTAAAAAAATAAATATGTAGTGATAGTACCTGATATACAGCAAAGATGGCTTTTCCCAGTTTATAGTCCGAGAGCAACAGTTATGTCAAAGATGAGTTTAGTATCAACGTATGTATTTGGCATCATCCAACTTGTGAAGTTCTGCCTCTGCAGCTCTCATGGGAATTATTTCCTCTGTCAGTGTTTCAGTGTTTCTTCCTATGTTTGTGTTGTAGTAGCAGAGTTACGTAGGTCACATCACTTGATATTACAGAAAATGAAGTAGATGTGACTAAGACTGCGGCTGAGAACTGGAAGTAGCATTGCTCCGGCCCCCTACAGGGAAAATGAGGATGGAGCAGTTCATTGAAACACCTCCCTCCCGCATCCATTTTCTGTTTTTGAAAGTCCAGGAACTTTTACAAACACTGATCTTGAATATTTTGCTTTTCTTCCTGTTCTACAGGAAGTTTTAATGAACTGTTTTTGGGGAGGTTTCTCTAGTTCTGGTAAAAGTCAAAGAGTTCATTGGGTTTCTTTCCTCTCTCAGCATGCTTTTAAGTGTGCCTGTGCCTCCTGCTGGAGATTAGTCCCTTTGTACACCTCATTTAAGAATTACTTGAACTCTTGCAGACTGGGCACTGTCCAACCACCAGGAAGCTTGTTAGTCTAGATCCACAGGAAAGAATGTCACTTTTCACCTGAAAAATAGAGAAGAACAAAATTTTATACCTTTTATAAATAAATAAAGGAAACCTGTTATTTATCCTGTGTTAATTGTTGCAGCAAAAATCGACTTTATTCTCCAAGAAGGTCAAATCTCTTATGAGGAGAGAAAGTGGGGAAGAAGAAATTTCTCCTAATTTTTATTATTCTTGAGCAGGGCTGACATTCAGTATGCACAAACATAACTCTTAATTCCAATTGAAAGTCGTGCCAGACACAATTGCACGAGGAAAGCAGTCTTTCTTTCTGAAGCTATTGACTTGGAAAACTTGCACACACAAGAAGGCTGACCTTTGGAGAAGTCACAGGCATTAACTTTTGATTAAGTACTGTATTTAATTTCAGTGAGCATCTAACCTGAGGGCAGGCCCTAGCTTAGTGTACTTTGAAGTCAAATGCATGGCTGGTCCTATCAGGATCAAAACACATTTCTGAGTCCTAGGTATTAGCAGGGAAAATACCTCTGGTGCAAAAGCAGATGTATCGTGAATTGTTTTAAGTCTTTCCTCTCTGAGTTTGAAGGTGTTATTTGGGATGTCTCCCTTAGTGTTTTAAAAATAAGGACCCTTGTTTATTCTTTGTCATCTTTGTTCGATAAGCCCAATTCTGATCTGGCAGAGAGGAGTGAATTTGCTGTGGTTGCCTGAGTTGCCATCCCTGCATGCTGTAGTTGAACCGGTTCCATGTTGGTGCACGTGGATTTCCTTGGCTGCCTTGCCTTCTGCCCTCCAAAGATGCAAGCACTGATTTTACATGTTTATGTATATTTTATATATATATATATATGTGTGTGTGTGTGTGTACATATATATATGATGTGTGTGTGTGTGTATTCATAATGGCATATTTTGAGTATCTAGCCTTGTGTTTAAAATCCAAGCATTCCTCATCAATAACATAGCAGTGGCCTGCCAGATATCTGTCTGGCAAGCCAGATGTTGCTAGAGGAGCTCTTCAACAGAACCTGCCAGAGGACTATAAATCAAGTTGCTGGCTCTTGGCAGACTTTGATGTGTGCCAGAAGCGGGGCCTCAGGTATGTTATAGCAAGAGGACTGATGTTTTTGGGATCACATCAAATCAGGTTAGGCCAGAGGTGGAAGGTAGTTTGGACTGGTTGGACTAGCAGAGGGCTGGCCTGGTGTTCGTTAGCAAACTTCATACATGATTAAGTCCCTTATTTGACACTTCTAAAATATGGATGCACAGATGACTCTGTGTGTACTTTCACCTCTCCAGGATACAATCAGAGCCACTTCACAGTGAGCTGAAGGGCTGCTGTCTGGGAGTAACCAAAGTTGGTTCTCCATCTACTTGTGAAACAGATGACCTGGTGGTAAAATGGCAAAATCTCGCAGAAAGATGAGACAGGGCAAACTTCACATTCTCCCTTTCTTCCTTCTTGCTCACAGCCTTTTCTTCCCTTCCCCAAACCTACCCAGCCTTGAAAAGTAATATAAAGGCTGGAGACTGATCTTGGAGTTTTTTCCTGAAACATTATGTGGGTTTTACTTAGTCCTGAGCTCACATTGACGGTGTTGGCAAGGGTTTGGGCTACTGCAATTAAAAAGGCTACTGCTTGTTGGTAGCTGCAGCTGCCCTCATGAAGGCTTTTAGACCAGCTCTGTTCCTCGGGGTGAAACACATTTGCCTGAGTGGTTTGTAGAAGTGCTCAGGTTGACCAGAGAGGCCCAGCTGGGGCTCCAGGGCGTGCTGCGCCTGCTTCAGCCCATGAGGAGGCGAACCGCAGTGACGTGATGGCTTGCGGCAGCCTGACGCTGCCTTGGAGGAAGAAAATCCATTTTCTCCCTGTCACCAGAGAGATCTGATCAGCCTTGGGGTGCAACACAGGGAAACCCATTAATTTCAGAGCTGCCATGTGTTTGCTTCGAAATACACACCCTTTTGAATATAAATCTGTCAAAGAAAGGAGTCTACAGTGCCCTGTCGATGGTACTGTTTCTCCAAAACACCCGGTCTTCCACTGGTGCACAAGGGGAACAATTCTGTGACCACAAGAGCTACCTCAGCTGCTCTGTGGGGAGGACCCCTCAGCAGTTGGCAAATTTCCCTGACGGCCCACAAAGGCCATGGGTGAAGGCCTGCAGGTCGCAACAAGGCCTAGCAGGAGATTCACCTGGGCCAACCTGTGAGCAGAACAAAGTCTTGTCTTTGTGCAATATTTAAGAAAGGAAATACCGATGTGAGAGGATATTGCCTTTAATTAGGCTGGACATGTGCTGAATTCACATCAGAAGTGTCTGTTTCTCGTTAAATCATGCTGGATTATGGCCTCAGCTAGTGCAAACTGTTGGGGACGTGGTGCAGACATGCTGATTCACTCTTCCCTACGTGTGGCATTAATCGTTCCTCCTGGGTACCAGACTAAAAACGTCCAAGACGATGCAAGACTGCGATGCTTAACGTTTTTCGGCAATTGCTGTTTTTGTCAAAACTGTCTGTAGCTTTTCTTCTTCAGTACAAGATGGTGAGTAATGAGCTATCGGAATAATGTCTGCTTGAGACATCCATAGCCATATGGCAATGTGGGAGGCGAGGATAAAACAGGGATCAGTCACAAGTGTTTACTTTGAAACATGAAACAAAAAGTTTTGTGCTGCAGCTTGGTTACGTGTTGGATTAGGTACTGGAAATAGAGTAGTTTTTAATTGTTTTTGTGTTTAGTGAACTTTAAAATCCCAAGCACTTAAATCTGTTTTTTATTAGTCCTCCTGACTGCTCTCTTTAGACCTGTATCAGGAAACAGCAGGACAAACTGATGTTTACTTGGAGTGAAACCACAGCTGACTAATCCATATATACATTACATGTATGTGTACATTATTTACAACAATATAAGCTGAATTTTAAATTGCTGAAAACATTGCTTAGGAAGGCTTGTAAAAATGCTTGGCTGCACTTGCAAAACAGCTTCAGAGGGTTCTTTTTTGTTGCTTTGAGAGCAGTTCAGGACCCCCTGGCAAGCACTTGGCTGAATAGTATGATTTTTTTTTCCCAAAGAGCTGAAGAACTTCCACCGCTTCCTGGGGCGAGACGCAGCTGCAGGAAGCAGAGTCCTTTGGAAAAGTAGGTGGGTTATTTTGGTAACTGAAGTGTTTTTGGAAGTGATAATGCCTAAAAAATATCTCTCTGGAGACGAATCCTCATTTTGGCTCAGGGGGTTATTCTGATTTTTTTTGGGAAGTCCCCGTGTTGCCTTGCCCAGTGCTCCTGCACCCAAAGTGGGAGGCCCAAACCTCGGCGCTGGCTCCATCTCGGGGTTTCTGCCTCAGAAACCTCTCAAGAGGGTGACGGGAAAGCATCCATCAGGGAGACATTTGGAAATGAGTGTTATTAAGACAGTGTTTTGGTTCAACAAAGGGAGCCTCACACGGACCGCGTGCATTTCATGTTTAAAATACCTCTATGGATTAATTAGATTGATGATCCCATTTTGTAGGAGGTGAATTTGTAGGTGAAGAGGAAACTTACTGCATCAATATGGTCTGGTAGTTGCCTCCAGGAATACGTTATTGACTGCTGAACAGCTTAAAGGGTACTCGTAGTTTTTTTTAAGGGAATAAAGAAAATAACACAAGCAGCCCCAAACCCTCCTGAATTTGTAAGTTTCTCGTGTGCTTTTAGCACTAGAAAGTTAAAACGATTTCCCAGTGCCTAATTTTATGAAAATGGAGTGTTTTTCTTTGCTAAATAGAAGCACAGCACAGATTAAAAAGAAACCTCAAACTTTGCTAATAGTATGTGGGCTTTTGATTAGAGAGCACTCTGTATTCTAATTGAATGTTGTCTTATATTAGCATAATCTTGGGGTTATGGCTGGTCAGTGTTAATGATAAGTGACAGAGACACATTTCAGAAACTCTTTTTCATCAGATGGGAATTATATCCTGTAAATGCAAGCCCAGATCATAATATTTCATCTTTGTGTTGATTTATCCCAACCTTAGACTATTTATATTGATTTCCTACTAGAAAACATATCATCTAGTGTGTGATCTATTAATTGCATGCATATGATACAGCCATTATCCACAGTACAATGTATAAATATAAAAATTAGGAAGACTTCTTGAGATGTACATAACTGAATTCTAAAATCAGTTTGAAAATAATATTGTTTTATAAAGCAAACATTTTTTTATATGTTTATATGTATAACATGTACATAGCTGTTTATAAACTTTACAGCCGTGTTTAGTGTATTTGCTTTAAGGTTGTAGGACCATATTTCTTAGGAAAGCATGCTTGTAATTGTTCAGAGGATAAGTATTTATAATTGCTATGATTTTTGCACAATTACTGTAAGTAGCTGTGCATCAGAATGAGCGTTTAGAGGATAAACTGGCATGTTCCATGTAACAAGGACTTTAAAAATAAAATAAAATCCTGGGAAAGTGGCTTCGTTCTACCACCGACGAGGTAACTTCACTAAACTTAAACAGAAAGACAACCAGCATCCACCCATCAGTTTTAGTGCTATATACAAATGTCTTCACAGCTATTTGCACTTGAAATGCTTCATTTGCCAACTCAAATGTGGCATTTGCAAATGCAGATTAGTTATGGGAACGCTGTTGGCTGCTGCTGCTTCCTCCTTTCAGATGTGGCTCCGACTGGACATTTCCTGCCCAGACTTGTAGTCAGCAAGCATATGGCCTGGTAGATAGTTTGTGGAATAACTTGCTGGGAGTGCTTCAAGTGTTCCAGAAATCTCACAGGCGAAGATGCATCATTTCCAAACATAAAATTCAGCTGAAATGCCAAAGTTAAGATATTCGTTTGCTCACTCATATTGTTGCATTTTGTAATGATGGCACAGACGGAGATAGATGGTGGATTAAATTGAGAGAGAGAAATCTCTGCCTTTAGTAGCTGTTTGTTTGAAATGCAAACATTTTGAGGGGGTCTGCATTACAAGAGAAACTCCTATATCTTATTAACAAGTGAATTCCACAGTGCCAGGAGCTAGCAACAGAGGAATTGTCTGTCTGTCTGAGATTAGTTTCTCTCTTCGCGCCATACAGCACTTCTGTTTTATCAAATATACTCAGTGCCTGCCATCACTAAGGGAACTGTCTAATTCTTCCTTGTACTTCTGAACTGTGTCAAGTGTTCTGGGAATCAGGTTGCATACAATTTTATATTTTCATAGCATATGGTAAATGAGTGTAGCACACCGATTTAATATTGTCATATTTCCTCTAAGATCTTTTCCATAAACACCCTGGTGTGTGGGATGAGGATTCAGTTGATGAAAGTTACTGTAGCAAAAAGACTTTGATTTCAATTGCCTAGCAGTGCACATTTATTTATATCAGCTAATCTTAGATAAGGATTTGAATTCAGACTCTGCCTAAATGTGATGTTTAATACCCTGAAATGTGACGCAGAGCCATGCCTGCTGAAATGACTCACCATGTTCTCCTTCACGTGGTGTATTTCTGCTTAGGTCCTCTGCAGGGCTCGTGGCAGTGCTGCCTGTGAAGTTGTGGGGAGACCATGGGGGATTCGGGGTCCTTAAAAAGTGCCATTAGAAGGGGAGATAGGAAAGACAATATGACTTCCATGTGAGGTTAGTAGGGATTTTTCTTTCCCTCTGGTTAACTCCATCCCAGTGGCTGAAACCATGTAACTTAATTGTTCTGCAGCCTTTCTTCCTGAACACTCACACATCAAGGGAAACACGACCAGAGGTTTCTTTTCCTTCCTCTCCCTTCGATTCTTCTTTGTATCATGGCACTGCTTCCGCAAAGGAGGATCAGGGAGTGGGCATGGGTGAGGAACGGACACAGTCATTATGGAGTTGATCAGGTAAATCTGTATTGTGCCTTTCAAGCTGTAAACAACCCTGCTACTTGCTCCAGCTCTCCAGCCCATTGGGTGCAGATGGAAGGCTGAGAGTTGGGGCTGAGGCTTCAGTGCTTTCAGATCAAAAGGTAGAGGTGGCTGTATATAAATACGTATTTTTCAGGTAGCTGGCTTATTCACTTGATTTTTATGTGATCTCTTTGACTACTTTTCTCATCCTTCATTCCTCTGGTAGCCTCTTCTGGCTGGCGGTGTTTGATCATTTGATCAGACCAAGGTTGATTCCTGTTAGATATTTTCAGATAAATGCATAACATGAGGTTTAAATTAACTTTAGTTTCAAGTGGTGTAGTGGCTTAAAGGCGATTTCTTAGCTGAAAGTTGAAAACCACCTTTGTCTTTTTACTGGGTAACTTGTGATGGTGTAGCTCGTGTGAGATGACCAAGAGCACTGCATTTATGCTTACAAAAAGGATGTGTTGCCGAAGGGTGAGTCTTCCTTTCCCCAACCCATCCTATTTTGTCAGTTTAAAACAAAAGGGAGGAGCCACATGCCTGCTTCACAACATTTTCAGTGCTGGTGTTTAGGTACTGCAGTGTTTGGTACCCTGGGGACCTAGCCCTTGACCAACTGGGTTACTGATATTTCTAAATTAAGCCATTCCAGTCCCAAACAAAACATTAACAAACTTTGCATTTCTTTTTCAACAATCACATCATAGGGTAAGTAGGGAGGAAAATCAGAACCTATTCAGTATTGTAAATACAGCAGATTATTACCCTAATTTGTTATCCAGCACTAACAAGCTAAATAATTCAGCACACTTTTAGGGCTCTATTCAATCTGATGAGCTAAAATAAAAACTGTTGATTAAGCTAAGTGCATACCTCCGAAGATGGATATTACTGTTTTCTTTGGTTTGACATTTTCCAAATAGGGGAGATCTCGGATAAATATACGACTCTCATATGGCTTCTCAGAAGCTGTATTCCTTTGCTGTCTTACTGTCTTTTTAGTGTGATCACTTTAAACTGGTGTTACAAAATTATTTTTTTTTCCTGTCGGAAGCTCGTGTGCTTATGATGGGTTTTATTTTTAATCCTACCTCACTGCTGGAGTTCAAGCATCACATAAAGAAAACCTGGCTGTAGGAAGATGATAAAACATAAGCGTCAGCTTCTTGTATTTTCTTGAAGTATTTTGTAATTCAGAATGAAATCTTTTTGTTTTACTTTTCCTCTGCTGCTCAACCCCCTAAAGATCCCAGGGTTTCTAGAAAATTCAGTGTTATTATCCCACCTGACTAACAGGTCTGTATTAATCAGGCCAGCTCTCCCCACAGGGGGTGCTTGTGACAGTGAAGATGGTCTCATGGGGGGGCTTTGGTGTCTTCTGAGACAATGCTGTCAGGCATGGTTTAATCTTTAGGAAGTCCTGTGTGGAGCCATGAGTTGACCCAGTGATCTTTGTGGGTGCCTTCCATCTCAGGATGTTGTATGTTTCTGTGATTCTCCTGGACTTGCATGAAAAGCGTGACCATACAGTCCCTTTGGGAGCCGTGAAGGTGGCCACGCTGCTGCCGTGCTGCGCTGCCACACCACAAGCAGGGACTCGGCAGAGTAAGGAGGTGCTTTCATCATAAATAACCAACATCCTGGGCTTGGCCCCTTAGCAAACCAATTTACAGAGATATAACTGGGTCAATGGACCTAATATTTGACCATTCAGCCAAGTTACTCTGTGTTATGTAGCTGTTTGCTTCCTGTGCACCAAGATCCTTGTTCCAAGAAGTCCTGAGCAGGTTTAGTTGTTCCATTCTCATGGAAATCCCTGCTTGTAGCATGAGGTAACTGTTAAACATGGTCTGCGTATGCCCTAGCCACACCTTTCCATAACCTACCTCTTAAATTCCCCAGCTAAGGCTCATACATAAAGAGAAAAACAACAACAAAATGATTTTGAATGGTTCTTTATCCAGTGCAGTACATCCATGCAGGTAGACGAAGATAGCTGTCAGTCTCCTTCAAACGTTGTGGAGAACAGCAACAAATGTTTCTTTGGGAAGTTAATTTTTCAGAATATGTGGTACATGGATGGAACAATGCTATTCCTACTGAAATGAGTCATCATTTCTGTAGTTAACCCTGTGTTAAGGATGATAAGAGATCACTCCAGTTTCAAAGACACAAAGATGCGTTAGAGGCTCTACTCCCAGAAGATTGATAGAAACATCTTTAATCTTGGCATCAAGTATTTAGATAAATAAACTTTCCAAATAAACTTTTATGGTGGGTGTTTGCCTAAATTAGATAGCCAATGTTTTCTGTAAAAAAAAAAAAAAAAAAAAAGTTAGGGAACCCCCCCATGTGTTCAATTTATTTATTTTTTAATAATATGAATGCTTGAAGTATGAAGCGGTCAGATTTAGATCTCAGTTTTCATTGTGGAGACTGTCTGTGGAGATATTTGGCTTGCACCACTTCAATCAGTTCAACTGATCTTTCCTTCTCTGTCAGTACAGCTACAGAAAAGCTGTTACAAAATTATCCCTTTAATCCTGCACCATTTTTATCTGCTGATTAGAATCGGGGTAATTTCAGCCCGTGTTGAAGGAGTTAATCTTCCTGATGGAGATGTGAAAAGTAGGAGCCATTTTAAATCTCAATACCACATGCTGCCTTAGGGATCACACTGTGCTAAAACCCAAGATAAAAAGGCCTGACAAAGATTATTGACGGTTTACCTTTTAATGAGCAGCTTGGATTGATTTTTATTTCCCTCTGGGGCTGCTTGCTTTGCCCTGTTTCCACCCATGATGTCATGATTAACAAAAACAACACAACAAAATTAAGGCTTCGTATCTGAATAAGTGCAGAGAAATAAAGAGTAGCCATGGCATTAAAAGGAAATCTGTGCCAAGTCCTGTTGAACATCCTAGGAAAAGCCAGAGCACTGTAGTCAATGGTTTGGTACTTCTCCCTTTAGAGGAAATGCACCTCGGCCAAAAACCACCTCACTTCTTTATTTATATGATAGGTTATAAATAACATACCATTCCACAAATCAACAGAAAAATGACAAGAAGTCTAGATAAAGACAAAATGCCTTCAAATACATATTTTTAATGTTATTGTTCAGTAAAGCAGTGATTTCTCTTCTTCTGCCAAGCCCACACCCCTCTAACGCCAGCACTGAACAAACTGCCTCTGGCTACGTTCCCATGATTTAGTTCAAATCCTTAAGCTTCAAAAGAGCACAGCTCTACAGACACAAAACTATCATCCAGAAACCTCTTAAGCTCTGACATCATCTATTCTGTTTGAGTCCTTGTGTACAGACCTTGCCAGAAAATGGAAATCCCTTTTTCACACGGGAGAAAGGGTGTGTTTAGAAAAAAAAAAAAAAAAAAAAAACAAAACCCTCTCCCATCCTGCATGAGGATGAAACACCACCCCCCCAAAAAAAAAAAAAAAAAAAAAGGGGGAAAGAAAAGAAAAATACATTTTTCCCAGGCATTTCCAGAAAAACCCTGTTTTCAAAGACCAGGATCAAGCAAAGCCAAAGCCTTCCAGGCAGGCAGATGGGAAGCCACCATTGCAGAACCACTTTGCAAAGCAGAACCCTTCCCGTGGAAACCTCCATATCCATGAGCAGGAGTTGGTAGGAGTTAGGACATGGGTCCAGCCTTCAGGGCTGGGTTGGACAACCCATGATTAGAAGGCAGGTTTTTGGGAGCCTGCTGGAATGAATCACAGAATCACAATGTGTGCGTGCAACCACTTGAAGGTGATACGGGCTGGAAAAATGCCCCTCAAAGCCAGTTTGTGTGAGTTGAAGGAGCCTGATGATATGTAGGTGTTCCTCAGAGTTAGGTTGGGTGGAGGGGTAGCTGTAAACGTGGTGGTTTGGAGTGCTTGAAGAGCAGTGCTTGTGTGAAGCCATGGGAGCTGGATGCTGTATAGCAGCATTCCTTACTGCCCTCCTCCTGCTGCAGGAGGGATGCTGCTGGATGGAGAGGGGAAAAAAGCAAATGTGAAAGGGGAAACTGCAGGTTAAATTGCTTTAACTATTGCTAAAACCCTCTTCTCAAAGTGTTTTTTTTTTTTTTTTTCCTTAGAAGAAGAGTATGTTGCATAACTGCAGGCTATTCTCAGCAGTGTAAAATTTCAGTGTAGATTTCAATTCTTTAAAACACATTCTTACCTATCAAATTGGCAGGCTTGAGGAGTAGTTATTCTGCTGCAACTTCAAATCACTGCTTCAAAAATTGATCTAGGCTTGGGTATGTCTTTGTGTGTCCATGCTTATTAGCTTCATGTTGTGATTAACTTAATGGGCTATGGAATTTTACATGTACTCTATGCAAATGCAACTGAAAAACCAATTATTGAAAAGTGAAAAATGAACTCTAGGAGACAGTCATTAGACTGTTAGAATCCCCAGTTCCTTTGGAAACTGTATTTGGGTAATACGTGGTTTTAATACTGAATTTCAAACTCAGAAAAAGCAATTGGCAATTACATTTTTTAAAGCAGTATGAAAACATTTTGACAGGTCTGCCTGCATGGGCTACTAAGACCCACTGGGCTTTACGAGTTGGAAAATTAGTCACAGCTCCAGTAAAACATTGTAGTCCACTTAGTACCCGATTTTTGACGTTCTTAGATGTACAAGCATCAGGGAATTTAGGTCGGGTGGCTGGTGAGTGTCATCTGTGTTAGCTGGGCTGGCTCCAGCTGCAGCGTCCAGCTGCAGTGATGCTCCCTGGCTGCTGCTTTGCAGGACTGGCTTCCAGCGAATGTGCTTAGCACTGGTGGATGGCAATGAAAAAGCTCATCAGGTAATTTATGTGCCCAAGTGGGCAGCCTGTGGCAGCATCTCATGAGACGAAGAGTGCATTAACACTGTTGTTGTCCTGCTGTAGGGTTGCGGCCTGGATGGCCCTGCTACTGTTCACTGGAGAATGGTGCTGATGATTTTCACCCCTCTGTAATGCCTCTAGTTTTGAAACATGTTCCCAAATGCCGAAGGTGCAGCAGGTGGCTGTCGATTTGCTTTGTGGTGTTCGCAGGCCAGTGGCGCCCAGTTTGGTTAGAAGCCTCTTCAGAGAGGCTGCTGGTGGGGGCCTGGCTCTCACGTGGCCAGCTGAAGTGAACGTGAGTGTGGTGATGCCCTGGTCCTGCAGCGTATTGCTGATCTCATGGAGGGATATTAATGCAGGCACCAGTGTTTGGTGAGCCGTGCTTTTTCAGAGCGTGGAGCTCATGTGGTTGTCTGTAAGGGATGGAGCTCCGCGGAAGCCAAAAAACTGATGCAGGCCATTTGTGGAGGGAGTACTGTCCTGGGATGTGCATGGACCAGCGTTGTTGTGCCATCTTGCCTTCTACTTGGTGATCTGTAACTAGCATTCAGCATGCCAAGGGGCATGTTTGGACACTTTGCCCTCCCTTGCTTTATACTTCCATCATAAATTTGCCTGTTTTTCTACGGCTGCTGTTTCCACCCTGCCTCTGCCCCAGGCTTTGCAGGCACCCACGTGGTAGGCTATGAGTGCTGGTTTAACACACGTGTATACGATGCCTTGTGCTACGGGGAGCACAGGGCGCGATCCAGTTCTTCGCTTGCCTCCCTTCGTCTGCTGTAAAACGTTCTCATGATGGGCTCAAGGAGCTTGTGCAGGAATGAGTTGCCCTGGGCTCCCAAGAGGGCTGTGCGAGTAGAGGAGGGGCAGGCGCTGGCCTTACCTTTTTCAGTAGTGCCTGGGTGCAATCAGATGGAGAGGCGAGGGGGTACGCAGAGAACACCAGCTGTAATGTAATCAGGTGGCATTTAGGTGTGCTGTGATGAGTGTCTGTAAATGCTGCGGATGGATGGATATCAGATATGAGCAAAAGGAAGAGAAATAAGGATATATAAGTTCCATAGACCAAAGTTGGGAAGAACGTAGTAAAGACCAGATGGACAGGAGTGAGGAGGTATGCTGAGTATAACGGAGAAGCTAGAAGCAACTGGACATAAAGCATCGTATGGTGTAATGTAGGTCTAATCAAGCAGGCAGCTTAAATACACTTAAAATACCCTCTGTATAAGTGAACAGGGGAGTGTAAGGATAACCAAAGTACAGAGAAAGCACATATCAAGAGTAAAACATGGTGATAAGGGAGATTATGTAGCAGAGAGAAAGAATAAATATGGTCTGGAAAGCAGATGTGAAGACTAAAGGGAATGTGCATAAAAGATAGATGTAAATAGTAAGGCATTTGTCCAATTCTTGATTGTAAAATGTCAGAGTTTCAAGAACTTGTAAAGGTTATTTACTAACCGAGGCCACAGTGCAACACTGTTTAATATGCTGATGCAAGGCAGACGTGCATATATGCTTTGCTGAATAGGGCTGGTGTGATTACTTAGTGCCTAAATAAAAAAATAGTAATTCTTTGTTGCCAGGAAAATAGAAGGTAAATGCCATAAGAAATCAATGTAAATTCCTGAGCTTTTAAAAGAAAGCAGAAATGAAAACTGTGGCAGAAAGGTGAAGAGAAATCACACCGGAAATCACAATGCTTAAATGTTGAAATCCATATTGGAAAACTTAAGAGTGAGAATTAACAAAAAGGACTCAAGATTGAGGAAAACTGTAGTGCTGCATTGTTTTAGGTGTAGAAAGGCATTGATAAATTTTCAAAGACCCTTCAGGAATGCATTCATAAACAGGATCTAGAAGAGTCTGTTTTATATCTAACATGGGAATGGGTAGGAGCCCCAGAAATTCTCTAAGAGCCCAAATAAGGTGTAGCTTGGAAAGCTCTTTTAAATCAGGATAATTACTATTCATTCAAAATTACATAATTCCATGCAGAATCTAATTAACTCTTTTTAGGAACCAATGTCAACAGCCAAAAAAAGAGAGTTAAAATGTATTAGGAGCTTGATAAAGCTGTCTTCTGAGCATACAACATTCAAAGGCTCCTATTCCTCTGTTAGCTGAGGACAAGTGTCTTTAGGCTCCTTCAGGGACTAGGATTTTGTTTGGTAGACTTGAAGTCATTTTGAGTTATCAGCACAGAAACAACAGAAGGAATTGTAATGTTTCATATGTTAATGACCTGGAAAAGGGAATTTGCAGCAGGTAAGAAAACATGTACAGGAATACAGAACTGGGAAACAAAGAGAGAGCAGAGGAGGTAAGCAACCTATAGTACTTCTGAATACATCACAGATTAAGAGCACAGACAGATAAGCAGGCTACACGATTTATGGTAAAGCAAGATAAGCCTATGGACAGACAAAGCAGGAAATATAAAAAGATGCAGCAAAATAACCTCCATGGCTGTACACTGACAAGATGGAAAAAGAACAGATGAGAAAGGTAGTTGGATGGTGTTGCCTTCATCACAAATGTTATCATCAGTGCATTACAGCAAACAATATGTTAAAGTACGTGTAGCAGAATGACATTTAAATCAGATGAAATAACCTGACACCAAACAAAGGACTGGGGACTACCTCTGCAGCTCCATGTACGTGGCTTTACTTGGGTCTTTCTTGGCTATAGGCCTAGACAGCATGCAGCAGAGGGCAGCCACATTTTTCGTCTGAACTCCTGAAGCATTTATAAGTACTGTTCTCACATTTACATATACTGTATTGTTAGACATTGTATTGAGCATGTTCATTAAAATTAACCAATTTGTTGTAATGGCTTCTGGTTACTTGCACACAGCTGCCATAGTCTTGTGAAGAGAGATAGTATCAAGAAGAAATGCTATAATTACACTCAAGACCTCTAGAATGAGATTCCTGTACTCGCTGGATGTAAATTCATCCCCCAGATAGTTTCTCTCAGCTATTTATGCTTTGAGAATCTATTAGTTGTTGCTATTTCTATGCGGGTAGTAGATGACTGTTTGTAAAGAGCTGTGTAGATAAATCAATAACATTTGCAAATCTGATGAGCTAGGACGTGCTGCAGGGTGCTGCGACTGGACTGCTGTATAGCATAAAAACAACTCACTTCACTCAGAATCTGTTCCCAAGTGCAAAAGTAGTGTGACTTTCTTTGCTGGTCTTCTCATCTGACATACTCTTTCCTCTTTTCTTTCTGGTGAAGCAGCTGTGAATTATGGCACAACTGTGAGGAGGGTGAATTCCCTTCCTGAGACCTCTCACCTCTGTCCTGTTTGGATGAATGATGAGGCAGAGTCCTGGGCACGCAGTGAAGATGATTTTTGGATTGTCTTGGCTAGGCATCTGTGTGGCTTACTTGCCATGTGTTTCAGATCCTGAAAACCCAATCCCTTCTGCAGATCAGTGATGGGAAGCATCTGCAGTCTCCACTACATCTTGCCCCCCTTTCTTACCATCTGGAAGACATAGGCTGCTTGGGTGCGTCCTTCACAGAGGTTGTCCTTCTGCTTCCTTTTGTGCAGTTGTGCTTTTCTAGGTATCATGATATAGTTGCACAGTGAGCAGGGTTCACATCCTTGAGGTAAAATCAGCCCTGTTCAATTTTAAGCACATGGACTAAATTATCAGACCTATAAATCTTACTTCTATGGGCAGCAATCCTCCACTTCTTCGGATGTCTGACACTGTGGATTAGTGGGAAAATGCTGCTGCTTCCACAGAGATCATTTAAACAGCGATGGCATGTGGATCTGATGTGACCCACGTTGGACATGCAGCTTTCAAATCTAAATCTGCTAGTCGTGGAATGTTTGGGTCATCGGATATATTTCTCTGAGGATGAAGAACACAAAAACTGATTTCTAAATCCTCCATACGTGTGATGTAGCCCATCTCAAATAACCCCAGAAGAATGTGCTCTGTAGCTTCCCTTTGTCACGTACCTTGAGTTTAATGACAGCTCCTAATCTCACCATCCTGTAGATGTTCAGAGGGTTAGAGCAGTAGTGGCTGTGCATGCTGTACTGGTTGCGTTTGCCTCTGCGGTAACCGCAAAGGAGAAAGGACTTTATTCACCACAAGATCAATGACTCATGCCAAGCTGTAGAATTTGGAGCCGATCCAGCCTAGAACATCTCCAATATTTATGGTGTTTAGTTGCAGGATTTTGCAATGTATGCATTTCTCTAGTCCAAGTAGGGTTATGAAGTGTTGAAGCTAACTCTCAAATACTTACCTTGCCGTAAGAGGAATAATCAGTGCAATAACGTAAAAAGGTTTTAATCTATGCACTTTGAATAGTGGTTCAATAGTCTCTGAAGACGTCCCATTTAATTTGGAGTTAATTCCACCTTCATTGCTCCATGGATGCACTTGAGGTGCTCTGTGGTGTTTAATTTGGGTTCTTTTGAATGCCAGATGCAGAGAATTAGAGTAATTATAGTGTGTAACTCAGCTTTTAAAGGCTGTTTCCTTTTTAGAGAGTATAAAGAGTATATAAATTGTTCTAAACGTTTTAGTGAGTATTGATGTCCTGGAAGATTATCCATCTGGAAATAGAATGCAAGGTCTTTGTGCTTCTCTATCCAAAGATAACATCACCATTTCTGGCTGCACTCTTAAGGAGGGAAAAAAAAAAGAATAAAACAAAACCCTGTCTTGGGAGAAAAAAAAGAAGGCACACACCTACATGGGTGTGGTGCTCATTGGGAAAAATATGGTCACCTTGATGGCAAAAATCATCATGTAACACTACCCATTATGTGTTACCTTTACGGTAGGGTCTAGGAGACCTAGGCATGGACTTGCAACCTACTGCATTGAGTACTCTTCAGACAAACACAATGCCAGTATCCATGTTCAAGGAACTATTCTATGCCACTTCCTATGAGCTGTATGTAATGCATGGGGATAAGATTGCCGTATGCGTCTGCAAAAAGGAAAACACCTTTATTTCTCTTCTGAAAACTAACCTTTGTTTCTGTGCCTACAAAAGCTTTGTAAATATTAGTTTTTCCTTTGTTCTAGTGCCTATCCTGGAGTACGACCCCACTGTTTGCATGTGCTTGCTCCTGTGTCCCACCTGAAGCTGTGCCCTGTCTGGAGCAGGGGCTGTCATGTTTTTTACCTGTGGTACTGCAGCACCTGGCACCAACAGACATGAAAACACAGCTTTTGATACTGAATTAGCCCTTGTAAAGTCAAGAAAGAAAGAAAAAAAGTAAACTAACAGCAACAAACAAACGAAAAAATCAAAACCCCAAACCAACTACCCCCAACTCTCAGGGCTAATTCAACTCTTAAGCCATTCTGCAGGTTAACTAAGATGTGGAGTCTGGAGCTATTGGCCACTGTTTTGGGAAGTTTTAAGGTGTGCTGAAATGTAAAGAAGAAGACAGTAAACCGTAATAAAATGTACGCATACTTATGCTCATTCCCTTCAGGCAGTCATGACTACAGGTTTTTAGTACGGAATAAAGGCAGTGGGGAGAGGCTTTGTTTTCCTTTCCAGTAACCGAATGCGATCCTACTGGCCTTTCTGGTGGCTGTGTTTTTTGGGTTCGGCACGTGCAGCACCACGTCATTGCACCACCGGCCATCCAGCGAGGAGCTGCCAACGTTGGGATTGTCGCTGCGCCGAAGGACCCGCTCTCAGGGGCGGTCCTAAGTTTTCTGCACGTTTAATCAGCTCTCCCAGTGGGGAACTAAAACAAAACGAATATATGTACTGCTAAACCTAAATCAAATTTCCTGTGAAAATGTGAATCTGACACTCCTGTATGACCTATTTCAGAGCACCGTAATTCAGTCAGGCAAAATGCAGTCGCAGAGTTGCCTCCTGCGAGGCACAAGCTGTGATGAGGAGCACCGTCTCTGATGGGGGCTTTCCAGACAGTGGCTGCGCTGGGAATTGTCTGACAGCTTAATGTTTCAGTTTCGACTGGCCATACTTACAGTAATGAGGTTGTAATATTTTGTTTTAAACCCTGGTTAATGCAACAAACATATGGTCCAATAGCTTAAAAAATTATTTTGGGTAGCAATCCTTAAATACTTCCTGGCAATAAAACAACTAGGTTTTTCCCAAGGGAAAGCACAGAACTTCGCGTAGAAGCACCACGCTGGCAAGTCTTTGTTACTGCTCTTCTGCCCTAGGATGAGCTGTACCTGCTCCCATCTTGGGTTTGGCTGCGAGGTTGGATGCTGTCGTTGCTGTTGGCAGCATGTACTTGGCTTGCTGTCACCCGGAGGAAAGCAGAGCACAGTCGGGTCTCTCCTTGTTGTGTGAAGAGCTGCTGTGTTGTGACAGTCATTCTAGATTTGATTTACTTTTTTTTTTAATGATTATTTTTATTTTTTCTTTGGAAATTGGCTATTCCTATGGTCACCATCCGTGCAAGGGGAAGCGACTGATTCGGAAGTGTTGGGAAAGTTTTGTACCAATCTAACAAGACAATAAACAATGAGCCGTTTCTCAAACATGGATGATTATAAAGCATGCAGCTACTGAACACTGGAGCTTGAGAGCATGGTGCCCACGAGTCTCTGTAAGGTTTTTCAGTCATCCCTGTGTCCAGGGCTCTGTGCAGTGCAATGCACAGACCTCGTTTTCTCTTCCCGCAGAAATGGGACGTTCCAGTTGAGGCATACCGTAATGAGTCTGTGGTCTGCGTCTGGATGTCCTTAAGGCAGGTTACACATATGCTGCTTCCTCATTAGCATGTGAAACTCTGCCAAAGAGAGCGAGCACGTGCCTGGGATCCTGAGTTCTGCATAGTGACTGATTTCTCCTTCTCTTTCTTGTGCACGAAATAATTTCTGCAGCAACTCTGAGGTGGACAGCACTGTTTGATGCACGAACTAATGGACAAGTTTGTGTCCTGGTGTAGCTGCAGGGGCTGTTCTGTTCAGAAGCAGAAGGGATCTGGTATCAGGTGAAAGAGCAAAGTTCAGTGATCCCAAATAATATCTTTAGCAACATTTATAGATTTATGGGGCCACGGATATATTGTCTCAGCCCTGAATGAGTCTTTTTAAGTGAAAACAAATCTAGCATGAGCGGTCTTCCAACCAACCTTATTTTCCCTTGATGGAATTCCCAGGATTGTCAGTGTAAAAGGTATGCTTTGAAAATGAGGCCTCTGACCTGCTCTATAACGCAGTGGTTCCTGGAAGCTCTGCTTTTTTAAAAGATTTTCATTTTAAATGAGCAAAAGAGCAAACAGAGATGCTCTGTGGAGTCAAAACCAAAATTTTTTTCCTCCTGTTTAGTGTCTACTCATAGAAGTCAGAAGGAATTTAGGGCCCAAAGTTAAGTGCTGAGGTGTTGCTATAGGGGAGAGCTGATGCCTTAGTGTTGTATCCAGAGCAGCATATGCTTGTGTACAGGCAGGTTCTCTGGTGTCCAGTCCTTCAGCATTCACAGTTCTGACCCCTCTCCTGGGCTCCACATTTACAGTTATTTATTGGAAGGTGGAGCCAGTTTCACTCTTTTTTTTCCTCTTAAAGCATGCCTGGAAGGGGTAGAGCCGGGCCTGCTACCTTGTATGCAGGGCCATTAGCACTGAAAGCAGATCCTTGGTTCAGAAATGGTTGCTGTATGTTGCATTAAGGGCTCAGCATACCAAACACAAGCCGGGTGTCAGAAAGGTGTGTGGGGCTCATTCTGGCTCCGTGCCGTGCTGTCCTCCACCTGGGCTGGCTCCTTCCTTGCAAGAGCTGGGTGTCAGAATGTCATCTGCAAAGCCACCGCGGCAGGAGCTGCCATGCCCAAGGGAGGAATGATGGTGTGAGTCCTCCTGGGAGCAGCAGGGGACTGAATCCAGCCTTCTTCATCTGGTGGACAAGTGGTGGAGGCTTCTGACTTCCTACTGAAGGAGTGCTGGCTCTGCCTGTAGCTCGCAGTGCTAATGAGGACAAAAAGCTAAAGAGCAGAGACATGTTATTTGATAGCTTTGCCAGGAGTTAGGAGGCAATGGAAGCGAGTCAGGTATCAAAGTTGCTTTGATTTTTCTGACTCATGAAAGTGACAAAGGGATTTTTCTTTGCTAATAATTGACTTCAAGTTTGGCTTCCCTTCAAGCAAGGAACGTGACTTTTTTTTTTTCCTCTGTGAGGATAATAAGGTGGTAGTGGAACTGTTTGGTTTTGTGGCAGGCAAAATGAAAAGGGGCAGCAAGGTGAGAAAACCCCAATATTAGTTTTCCCATCCTTTAGCTGATGATGTTTGTCTTGGAGAAGAAGCTCTCTCATAAATCCACATGTTTTTGTTTTGAATCCATTCTGCAGAAAGACTAAATGATAAATTGGATGTAACAGTAAAAAAGTCATCTCTTCCTCTGAAGTAATTCGTTTATCATGTGATGTGCCACTGTTACAGAAAATTACTCTAAGTGCCTATTGATTTCACACAGTTGTGTGCGAGGACTTACCCTGGAAGAGCCTGGGTTCCTCCCGGCTCCCTGAGGCTGCTGGGTGCGTGGTACCCCAGCGGTGTGATGTGGCGCTTTGAGGGAGCTGGATCCCAAATTCAGCCAGCTGCTGGGTCAAATCTTGGTTCGTACATAATAGATCAGTTCTCAGAGGCTGCTTTGGGGTTTTTAAATAGTGTATTGAGCAATTTGCTAATCGCTCATTCATTAGTTCCTGGGGGAAAGGAAGGGACCTTTATTGGGCAATGCAAATGGAAGCAGGCTCAGGAAAGCAGGTACATTGCAGGTGTTTGTAGAGTGCCTGACAGCACAGCGATGGGATCTCTCCTTGTGTTACAGTCTCAGCTGGGCCATGTAACGCCCGTACGCCACAAGAGGAAGGTGCTAACAGGAGTGCTAATACTCCCCTCCTAGATCTATACCTGTAGGTGTGATGTTGGGGAATACAAAGTCTCACTGGCACTTCTTGCCCAAGCCAGAAGCTGCTGCTGGCTTTGGGCTGCAGGTAACGAACCACGCAAATCAGCAAGGTTACAACTTATTTACATGTTTCTGACTGTTCCCTGTTTTATTTCGCTTTCTTGCCACAAAGCAAAGCTGTGGCTCAGCCCTGCATGGGAGGCACCCCCTGTGCCCTTCAAACCCTCAGGGCATTTCAGCAGGCATCAAGTTAGTCATGTAAAGTGATTGCAAGAGCAGGCCTGATTTAGATTATTAACATCTCTCGAACAAAAAAAGAAGACTCTTCTATCATTCACAGCTCCCGAAATATCACTAATTAGTGTCTGAGGAATACAGACTGCGTGGGAAGTTAGACATTCACCAGCCCGTTCAGCCGGGAGCTGTCTGAGGAGCAGCTCTTCCACGCTGGACATCTGCAACATTAACAAAAAAAAAAAAAAAAAAGGGAAAAAAAAAGAAGAAAAAGACACAGTTCATTAACCAACAACAACATTACCGTAAAGCAACTGGGAAAGCTAATCACTGCCACTAAATCTTACTCTGTTTACCATCAATTAATATTTAGTCTCCCAAACTTGGAGCTCTTTTGTTCGTGTGCCTCGTGTCATGCACAGTTGCCACAAATCTGGGAATTGCGGCTGGCGATGGTTTGCATCAGTATGCCCCGTGGGCTGTGATGCTCTTCACAGAAGCCTTCAGGGTGCTGGTCTATTAAAGAGATAATAGCACAGATTTGAGAGCTTCAGCTGATTAATTAAATGCAAACACAAGATTGTACTCGCAGTCCCTTTCAAAGGACTAAGAGACCTTCTCTGAAGTCAGTTCAGTCTTGACCTGAGTAAGTCCTTGTGTGAAAGATTAGAGGCGACCTGTAAAGAAAGAAAATGGATTTGCATTGTTTTTAAACTTGTTTTGTATGTTGTGTAGAGAAGATCTATTTCACCACACATGCATGCCACACGTGTTTTGTATTTCCAGATGATGTGGAGCGTTAGGGTGGCATGTCAAAAAATAAAACAGAAAAGGGAAGTATTTTCTGTTGGTTTTGTGTAGCACACTGGCAAGAAGCAAGCATGGCACTAATTGTGTTCCTGGTGAAGGATGACTTTTTTTGTAAGCTGTCAGGTTTTGCAGGAGTGTTGAGGGTGGTGGGCTCGAGGAGAAGGCATCTGCTCTGCTGAGCCTTGCATGGAGCCAGGGGCTGAAGCCATGGACTGCTCCTGGGCCGTGGGTAAGCAGCAGCGCTGGGCCCTGCTGTCTAGCTGGGAAGCACATTTCTATCCTGGAATTTAATTTGGGAAAATGCTTTGTTTAAATTATTTGAAACTTTTTCAAGGCTATTAAGATCAGACTGTTGCAGGAAATGTTGAAAGACTCGGGGATGAAGAAAGGGTTGCATTTTTTGTTTAGCCATTTAATTCTGGTTGTACTTTTCATTTTGAAGGGTTGAACTGTGTGTTTAGCATTCACTGAACAGCGTGAAAACTTGTGAAATATGTGACAACATGTCTTGGGAAAAATAATGCAGTGGACATCATAAATTACCTCTCTTCAGTTATATTTCTGAAGCTCTTAGAACAACCGAGACTTGATCTTTTCTAACTTGAATTGAACCTTATGAATTGCAGATTACTATTATTTTTTGATCAGAGCAAAAAGGGTTTCCATTTTCAGGACGCATTCGTGGTTTTCTAGCAGCTCTTTCCTAATCTGTAGCTGTTGTAACCCCTTAGACTGTTTAATTGGATGTTGCCAGCGAATACACAGAATTATAGTGTTACCAACCATTGTACCACATTACAAAGCTGAGTTCATCCAAGTGTCCAATTTTTTTCTCAGTAAGTTTGTCCCTGCAGAATTCTCTTTAAAGTTACATTTGTCCTTGACAGTGTGAGTATAACAGAAGCAGTAGAAAGGACCAGATGTAGTGTTATGGAGCTTCTTTGTTCTTCCCTTCATGATAAAGCATAAAAATCCTACATAGTTTAACAAAACTCTAGTATCTGGTCCTAATTGCTGTAAGTAAAGCATGTGTGATCTAAATGTTAATCAGATTTCTGCATTTAATGAGGGAAAAAGCAGCTATTATATGAGAAATGTTCAGGAGCAGGAGCTGTTCGTGTTCCAATCAGGTGATTGTGCATTTGAATAGTATTTCCATTTAAATAGCTTTATCGCCCCGCTGATTCCTAAGCACTGAGTCAAAACAAAAACTAACAGCTAAATTGATATTATTACTAAGGAGGAATGAATAATAGGCAGTAAATCCATACCTGCTGGGATTCATCAATGTGTTCACGGACTATGTAGGTGTCGGGGTGTGCACCAACTTTAGGAAACTGTTATATTTACAGGGGTGCGTCGTGGGGATGTAATTCTGTCCTACTGAGTTCAAGTTGCGCTTCCATTAAATTCTTCCTCTGCTCCTTTTACTATTGATTCTCATGAAAATGCTTGGTCATGCAGTGGGCTCCCTTCCCAATTGCCAGCATTTGGAAGAGCCAAGCCTTTCAAGCCGACGCATTGAAATTCGCAGAGGTCCTGAAGGACGTGTCCTCATTTCCCCAAATCACGTTTGCAGTCAGTGCGTTTCCTGGGACATCAGCGTGACTCTATTGCTCTGGCCACCCTGGAACCACCGTATCTCCTAATGCTCCTGAAAGGATTATTTATAATCTTATCCTGTGAATGCAACAGCTGTAAGCCCAGATAAATTGCATTCCTCTAGGGAGAGTGAGTTGGGACTCGTTTTAACTGCATCCCAGTGGAGTTACATCATCTGTAACGTTAAATGGTATTTGGCTGACTGTGATTGCGATTGATTCAATGGAAGAGCCACGTTAGGATGTGCAGGCCTCTCTCTGGTTTATAAAACAGGCTGGTTCATGCTGATGCTGAAACAAAGCCACGAGCTCTGATGTATTTGCAGTGGGACTGCCCTTCAAATAATGGCCACTGGGAGAGTGTCATGAAAAACGCATTTTGTTTTAAATTTGGCTGTTCATCTAGCACATGCAACTGTCATGCTAGGCTGGGTTCAGATACAATTAGACCTTACGAATGTTCAGAAACTCTCGTTCTTTCAGGCTACGCTTCGCAGCTTCCCAGATGGTAAAAGCCAGATGAGGTTATATCATGATCATCGCGTCCTGCCTCCTGCACAGCCCGGGCCAAAGGATGTCACTCAGCAATCCTTTCATCAGGCGCGGTGCTTTGTGCTTGAACCTGAGCACTTCTTTCAGAAATATGCTCAGGCTTCAGTGAAATGGTGGAGAATCCACCTGCCCTGCTTATCAAAAACAAAAAGGGGGGAAAGCCTGTTTTTTCGCCCAAATGGGAACCCTCATATGACATCCATTCAGCAAGTGTGATCACAGGGAGAGACCTACGTAAATGTGATTCAGAGCAACTTGCATCTCTGTGTACAGACCAGTCATTGCTTCCTTTAAATGTTGAAGTGGTTTACAAGACATTTCATCCTAGCTGCTCAAGAATTTGTTCCTGTTCCAATACGTGCACTTGTTCCTTTGTTTTCTCTTCGGTTCCCTTTGGAAATGCCAAGTGTTCTATTTGCAGAACACTTTTCTGCTCTTGATATTGCTGTTTCAGTCAGCCTCTGCTTTCTCATCACTATGTCTTTAAAAGTTGAGGCTCCCTGTGCATACACACAAAGTAGCTGGACACTTCTACCATGCTTTGGGTAGTTTCTTAAAAATAATGCTTAAAGAGTAGCTATTTCCTCTTTAGGCAATTTCAGTTTTTCAGCAGAAGGGTGACTTCTTTCTTTCTTCTTTTTTATTTTTATTTTTTATTTTCTAGTCAAAAATAATGAAGAAAAAGCAACTACGGTGATTGTTAACAATGAAAGCTCCGAGCACTGGAAGTGGGGACCACACTGTTTCAGAAATTCAGTAGGAAAGAACGCAGCAATTTCTGTGGGAGAAAGGCTAAGCCCTAGTGCTGCAATATGCCACACAATACAAAGATAGACAGCTGCTATCTGTCAGGCAGACTTCTATGAAACACTTTTTTTTCCCTGTATGTATGCATAGAAATGTATATGTATATGTGTGTGTGTGTTTATGGAAAGGTCAAAGTGTAGAGCATGTAGGTCTGATAGAATCTCAATTTATGATTATGAAGGTGATGCTCAAAGAGGATAAGTGCTTTGTGTGGGATAAAGGTCCCCGAATCTTCTGAGTACTGGTTTAGTGTTTTTAACTAAAAATTCTTCCTTCCTTTCTACCGTACATGCAATTATAATAATTACATGACAAATAAAGGGCTGCCTTTGAATGTTGGTTCCTAATGAAGAAGGCTCTATTCTTGAAAATATGGCTGAAGGTATCAGAGATGAGCAGAGGAACTCTGATCAGAAAAGCATATGTCAGTTGAATGAGAAATGCGTACAGTGATGGTGCAAATGTATTTTGAATACATGTTGGGCTGGTTTTGCCACTGGGTATTTGGATTTCCATTCAGATTTCCACTGGGCTTGGTAAAGAGAGGGATTTGATTTCGACATTACAACTTAACACCTGGAAATCAATTCTTATACACAGCCTCTTTCAAAATGTTAAATGGAAAATATTTTCCTGACATCTACAGAAGCCACACTTTCAATGATTAAGATTGGAAATGTTTACTAAAAAATTGAATCAATGGTAAGTCGAGATGAGATCTGATTGCAGGTCTGAAATCTGGGATAGGTGCCTTGTTATTCTCCCATTACTAATGATTGCATTAGTAAAGAAAGAAATCAATAGTGTGACCATACTGGGGAAGTAGAATAAAATGACTGAATGCTTGGCAAAAAAGAGTTCAGAATAAAAGATTCTTTGTGCAGGATGAGCATCGTACAGTAAGGAGCAAGCGAAGTGTTTGCATGACAACTGTGCAAAATTCCCAAGCTGGGAATTAATGCATGTCTAGCTCAGTTTATCTGTGGGAGCACTAGAAGGTTCCCCTCCGGTGCCAGGCTTAGGAAAAAAAATAAAGTAAAACCCCACAGATAGAGTCAATAGTGCTGAATTGCACTTAGATTTATGTTGAAGTGACAATTTTTGCATACTTTTAATGAGAGGCAGCCCTAGGCCAGAAACTTCATTCTGGGATGCCTCTTGCATTCTGCCCTATTTTGTTTTGTGTCAGTCTTAGGCTGTTTTCATCACTGACATCTGAGTGCCATCCTGTAGTGCATTAGGCAGCGGGACTAGCATCTATCATGTGGTGTTTATTCTGTCATCTCTCCCCAGGAAGAGAAGTGTGAGCAATGGAGTGTTTTATTTTAATAGCATTTTTGTTTGGTTGGTTTTGTTATTGTGGAAGTTTTTTTTTCTCTGAAGCAAGAGAAGGAGTTTCTCTTTGTTTTTTAATGCATCAGTTGTTGTGTACTGAAGTTATAGCAGGGACAATTGAGAACTGTGTCCTGCATTTGAAGCGAATGGGTGTGAATTTTTGCCTAAGCTTTGCAGTTTATTCTTCAGCATTATGCTTGCCTTCAAGAACATCTGCCTTCTGCCTGGGTAAGCTTTAACTCATCATGCAGAAAGAGTTCCCAAAGGATGGCCTGTGGGCGCACACAGTCTGCAAAGTCATTCTGTGTAACTCACAGAAAGACTTTTTAAATAAGATAGTGAGTTGCAGATGAATTTTGGAAGGCAGACACCAGCCTAGGGTTCTGTCTTCATCCCAGGTCTTTCACATACCATGGGTCAAGATCATGGGCTACTGTGATAGGCAGGAACAAAGTTGTCAAAGGATGGCAAAACCATGAATATTCCTAGTCATCATTTCACATTAGTGTCCTAAAAGAATGGAGCTGGAGGAAAGCCTTTCCCACAGATGATGAAGCGAGAGCACATCACTATGAAAGACCAAGAAAAATGGTACCTTGCAGCAGGAATAGCCATTGAACATGTTGACCAGCGTGGGTATGAATATTTGAATGAAAAGCATTTCTCCATGGTGGTGTGCACTCTGGAACATGGTCTTGATCCAGCTATGCAGTCTCTGTGCCTCTGTTGCCCCATCTATGGAATTAATTTTATTTCTTTTATACCACTGCTGAAGCGTAGACCATTGTGTCCTACAAAGTGCTGTTCAAGGTCAAAGGAAGCTGGTTCACAAATCAAAATTAAACAGCTGGAGGTGTAACCAGGCACAAAAATGGGAGAAAAGGAGTAGAAAGGAAGAAAGAAAAGGGAGGAGGAAGTGAGCACATCCTCTTAAGTTCTTCAGCAGGTACTGGTGGGGGACAGTCTTGGGAATACACGGTTTCTAAGTTTCCACTCCTCATCCAGAAAATAAATGGATCTGGGTTTTATATTATAAAGCAGTAAAGTTCGTTGCAGCTGGATATGAAGTTGAGAGGATGAATTCACAGGGGGAAAAAGCATTAAAGGTGAGTGATTGAGCAAAAAATGGTTAGTTAGCATGACTTTTGATAAGGAAATGACTAGTCACTATTAACAAAATGAACCTGTGAAAGTAGAAGATGATACAACTTGAGCACGTGAGGAAAAGAGAAATTTATATATATATATATATATATTTGCTTTGTAGAATGCCTTGAAGATGATGAACACAGTAATAATGCTAAGATTACTTCTGAACACAAAGTGAACTCTATAGTCCCCCACAAAACCCCTAGCCAGCACAGATGTCTGGGTCAGTAGAAATTAAATCAGCACTGAGCTCCAGATAATATCTGCTTGTGGGTTTATGGCTGGATGGATGGCTTCTTTCTTGTTTCCTCATTATGACTGATTGCAGTCACTGCAGAAATCAATAGGCTGGACTTGGCTGGGAACTGAAACAGTATTAGGCAGAAAGGCAGTGTTGTGCAGGAGCTTTCTTGGAGGCTTTACAAATCCTGGTACCAATCCTCCAAGGTGCCAGTACTTTCTAGCAGGGACTGAATGGAGAAGATGTAGAGCTCTCAGTCTTGCCTGGTCAATTGGGCAAAATAACTCTTTGTATATTTCTAAGTCTATAGCATATACTTTGTCATGGCACTGTAACTCGTCCCTGGATGTCATACAAAGTATGTGCAAGTCCAGCTGGGTGGAGGGAGGCACTCCTAAGCGTGACCCAAAACTTGCTGAAAAGTTCTTTTTCGGTGCTGTAGTAAACAGAGAAAGAATCAATTATGATTTTTACTGGGGAAATAAAAGCAGCTAAAGGCTTTGAGTCTGTGCCCTTGGTGTCTTTCCTCTGGTCTTCTGTGAGCAATAACTGAAATTAAATGATAAAACTTTGCTATGGTTTTCCATTAAACTTTTAAAATACAAATTTAGATTAAGAAAGGTTGTTTCATTCACCACATTCTCAGTTTTATTACTTCATTGTTCTTATCTCTACTTTGTTTTTTGTGTGGTATTTGTGAACAGCAGCAAAAATGTTACATTCCTGTAAAATTAATAAGGAAAATCCACTCTAGAGGAGGTGGCTTATCATATATTAGTTGATCACTAGCATAGGCTTTAATGGATTTTTAAATCAGGCTTTCAGTTCGTAATTCATCAATCTGCATACCCATGGATTTTACAGGCAGTGTTCACACAGAAGCTGGACTGGGTTATTGAGTTTGATTTCTGCAGAGTCCTGTGTGATACTTGTGCCTTGCGTTAGAATTCCTAGGTATACCATTAAAATGCCAGGTAATCCAAAAGCTTGTAGCAAATATAAATATAAGAAGCTGATTTAAAAAAAAAAATAAATCTGTAGCAAGGTAAATTACAACAAAAAGGGAAAATGGTGAATGATGTTGAATGTTGAAGTTCAATGTTGAACTTTTAATGGGGAATACATGTTAGGCTAAATGGCATGACTACATTTTTACTTGGTATTTTTGAATGTAGATCCAGATCTGACCCGTGAAGCAGCAAAGACTAGCCAGGGGGACAAACCCACCCATATCGCACATGGGATGCCACAGGAGGGCCAACGCTCCTTGGGTCCATGACGTGTAGTCTGTCACCGACATCAATGTCCAGGGACAGTTGGCTACCCTATGTATTATTATTCCCTGTAGAAACTGGGTTTGGGGTCCAGGTTTGCTTCCTAAAGACCCTGTGATGGCTTGGGTCTGGGTTTCCATTTTGACTTCGCTATATTTCAGTATTCAACAACTTTTGGGATATGCCGTGTGCACCTTAAGCCTAGGATGAGTGGAGGCTTAATTTGTTCCAAGTGATTTTCCACCCTTTTTCCTGTTGTTTATTATTTATTCTGCTTTAATTTATTCACAAGATTAAGTGGGTAAACAACATCACAACTACTTACTGCTGCACAGTCCAGTAAGCATAATGATGCCAGTTCTAAATGCCGAGTGGTGCTGATTAGAGCTGTTATGCTAATATTCATTTGTTTGTTTTACCTTTACCACTTTGCTCACATACTTCACAAATTAGGGTATTATCCTTTTTTTTCTCTTACTGTTTTTATCGTCAAATGAAGGTAATTTACCATTTTTCCATTTGAATTGTAAAGCTAATTGAACTTAATGGCTTTAGAAAAATCAATAATTTCCTACTGTTATTGATATAATGAAGCGCATGTAAGAGATTAGCCAATAAAGACACAAGCCACTTAAATGAAGAATTCAAATCCACGTTGAACTATTTAATTTCTCTACGTGGACGATTAAGAGGAGATATGCAGTATGTTGGAGAACAACGAGAGTTTTAATGTGTTAAAGTTTTGACACAAACGGTGCAAGTCCTGGAGGAGGCCACCACGGCATTCGAAAACCATCCAGTTCTGCTTAGAAAATGCATTTAGTCAGTTCTTTGGTCGTTGTATCTCGCACAGTTTGCGAGCTCTGTCACCTCACACCCTACTAACCGAAGTCAGTATTCTCTGTGTAGGACAATGAACATCTGGTGGGTTTGTGCTTGTCCCCTGCAGCTGCAGAACATGGGCCTACCCAAGGAGCTCGTGCTTTTTGTGTGCACTGTCTGTAGGGAATGGTGCAGAATTTTCCATGTTGTGGTATGAACTGGTGAAGTGGGAGAGGTGTCACCAGCCTGCCAGTCAGGGTTCACTCTCGGTGGCCACCATGCCACCCGGTGGTGTCTCAGGGGAAGCAGCCCACATTGCTTGGCTTCGGCGGCCAAGGGGACTGCATCCAAGAAATTAGTAAGGATTGCTGCAGCCATAACAGGGCTGGCTTTAACATCTCATCTGCAGCAGCTGGGTTTTTGTGGTTTAATGTACTCTGTTTCTCATGGCTCGTTTTAGAAAGTAATCAAGATCCTGTATTGAAATGTGCCTGAGGCCACAGCCTCCCACGAGATGGGCCTGTCTGCCAGGCGTGCTGCTGTGGGTGGCAGCTGAGGAGGCTTCTGGGAGGGCTGAGGAGGAAAGAAACGGGTGACAGCGGGCTTCAGGAAGTGGAAGGTGTTGAGGTTTCTTCCACAGTTTAAAAATACATGTTTATTTGGAAACTACCATTAGAATCATAGAATCATTTTGGTTGGAAAGGACCTTCAAGATCACCAAGTCCAACCATCAACCTGACCTGCTGGCTCCCATCACTAAACCACGTCCCTTAGTGCCACATCCGTACATCTCTCCTATACTTATAGGAATGGGGACTCCACCACCTCCGTGGGCAGCCCGTTCCCAAGTTTGGCCACCCTCTCTGTGAGGGAATTCTTCCTAATGGCCATCTAAACCTCCCCTGGTGCAACTGGAAACTGTACCTTGTGTCCTCATTCTGGACACAGTTTAATGACTCCTAGGAGAATATGTGAGAAACTCCCGAACAAAACACTTCTAAACCTTTTAATCTGGATCAAAACCATTAAATCCCCAAATGACACAGGAGACATTAAGGTGTCTTATTTAGAGTTTAGTGTAGTAAAAAGGCAATGGTAAATATGAAACTAATGACATTTAAATTACTGCTTCATTAGAAAACAATTTTGCCACAGTATTTTGCTGAATTTAGGATACTCAGAGATCAATAGCAATTCCCTTTATTTAAGACACTTGTGATGTTTACTATGTGATTTATTTATTTTTTTTTTTTTGGAAAGGGTTGCTATTTGTGAAAATGTTCTTTCTGAAATCCTGGTGGAATTAAATGCATCTTTAATTGCACTGTAAAGCTGTGCTACTTTGGCACTTGAAACTTCTGCATTAATTCATATGATGAATGGATATTGAGAATATAGAATAGAAAATTTCTGCTGGATTTGCAAAACAGGAAAGGTAGACTGGAGTTGGTTCAGCTCCCAATGTGAGGGGATGATGAAGAGTGTGTGCTGTAAAACGGGCTGCTTTAGCTCAAAAAAAAAATACTAAATGCTAAAAACTGGATTTTTTAAATTTTTCCTGCCCTCCCCAGTTTTGGCTTATAGGAGCCTTGGTGATGCTTCTGAACACCACCAGGTTGTCCATGCTACCTTCATTTCATTTTGCATGCCAGGACCACAGGACTGTCATCCCACAGAGTGTGGAGTCCCCCATCAGAGTGATGGGAGAGGTTGCATCCCAGTGTGTTTGAGCCTGTACTGGAAAATAATCTCCATGAAGTAATCCAGTTAAACCCCCCAGAGGCACGCAGGGAGGCTGACTAGTGGAAATTCAGGAGGGAGGTACCAGGTATTATTGCAAAAACGTGGAAGGTTCCAAGGAAAATGAATACCCTTATGGAAATTGCCAGTCCTCAAAGCTGCATTTACAGAAAAAAAAATATGAAAATTAAGTGAGCTGTTGACAGCCAGCAATAATTGCCTGAATGCTCCATGCATTGACCATTTAATGTCTGATAGTTTCACCTGCACGGTGTGAAGCGAAGGGCACCATGTCCTGCCATGTAAAGTGCCTGGACTTGAACACGCTGCAGGAGTTTTTTCTCAGATCACAGTCGAGGTACTTCTCCTCCAGTGCTCCCCTTCACATTTGCAAGATGACTCTTATGGGCGTGGAAGAAATGACAAAGAGCAGCAGCAAGAGCAAACCACTCCCCTTCAACACTGTGAAAATCGTGGCTATTACCTTCCCAGCATCCTCTCAGCTAATGGCCTGAAACAGGACCAATATTTGATTTCTACTTGCTGTATTTACTTTATAAATAGATACTTCATGGGTTTCATTCTTTACTGAGATTGAATTAGTGGGTTAAACAGTCAGAAATATTTCTTACCATGGCATACTGATCTCTTAGCATCTTGCACTGACCTGATAACAGGCTAGCAGCAGAGTAAACTTAATTATTTTTTAAGCGAGAGACTGACAATAGAGGACACTGAATATTTCTGAAACTGAGATCTTCTTTTCTGTCATTAAAAAGCCTAGAAAATCTGAAAGGAGCGTGAATTCAAGGCATATATCACTGAGATTATTGACGGGTTTTCAGAGTGGCTTATCACTTCCCAGGCCTATTTACCTGATAAACTAAAGCCTTATGCTTCAAAAGCCCCAGCTCCTTCAGCCCGGTGCGGTAGCCACCGCTTTATGAGGATGAGCTGAGCATTAGGGTGTCAGCAAGTGGGACGTCCTCTCTCTGCCTTTTGTTGTAATTTGCACATAAAACAACAACAACAACAAACTCTCCATTTCATTATAAGCAATAACTGCATTAAATAAATAAATAAATAAAATCATGAAAAGATGTCTGGGGGGCTTTGCCTCCCCCCTTCTGGTCTTTGAACCCAGCTTCTTCATCAATAAAGGTGACAGAACAGCTGAAGTGGCTCCTGAGGGTGACCAAGGCAGATCTTTGCCAGCCACCAGGGCACGAGATTGAGATCTAATTTCAGGTGGCCTTTACCAACCTTGGTGTAAGTGGTGCTAATCTACGGAAGCAATAGCTACCCTTTTTATCCTGCATGGCACCAGAAAGCCATTTCTTGCCCCGGGGAGGTTTTGTGAAGTGCTGCCATTTCCCTGTGCATCCTTCAGAGCATGTGCTGCCGCTCCTTGGCTGCAGAGCCCACTCTCCTGCCTGCCATCGGGGCCCCGATGCTTAAACGTGCATATTAATCTTGATTCTAAAACATTCCACGGACGTTGCATGCAAATGTAGCAAGTGATTCAAATTGGTTTTCTCTGTTTGTAAATGTAGTGTTCTGTGACTGCTCAGGGGCACTTCTAACATATGCTCCTCGATATCTGACATTTTTCAAAATTTCTAGCAAGGAGAGCGTTTGCAGCACAAGCACACGTGCGCTGGTTGTGCTGCCCTTCCCCTGCCGTGCGCACCCCAGAGCCTGCCTCATATGCGTGAATTCAAATCTTTAAACAAAAGGTTTTTCTTTCTCAGAGGGTGTGGGATTTGGGAGGACGGCATGCAAATGCTCTGTGATATAAGCAGAAAGCACTATTGCCTTCCCAGAAATTCTGTTACAGCAAAGTCTGTTAGTGGGCCGATGTGCTGTTTGGTCACCTCACTGCAGGGACGGTGCCCTGCGGAGAGATGACAGCTTCGGTCACCCAAACCCAACCTGCACGCGTTTGCAAGCCAACACCGCTTGATTTCTCTGGATGAGAAGGCCAAGGGTCACTGGAGAGAGGCGGCATAGCTCGCTTGGGTCTGTCTGCAGCCTGTGCCTCGTGCAGGAGGTTTGCTTGTGGCAGCCCCGGGCTGCCCAGGCAGGAGGTGCCACGATGCATCCGGTGAGAGGCCGTGGCCGTGCCGGAGCCACCGGGACCGAGCTGTGCCCGCCAGGCTCTGGGAAGCCACAGCCTCGTTCCTCCAATGCCTGGCTGCACCGCCAGGCGTCAGGCACCCGTTTCAACGCTAATTCCTTCCACTGAAGGGGAATAAGTACTCTAACAGTTAGTTCGCTGCAATAATTAAAATTCATGTTTTCTTTCTTCAAGCTCAGGAGGCTCTCTGTTGTCAGCACCTCCAGAGGTCCTAGTTTAGCTACTTCTGGTTCATTTAATGATGTAACAGTGAGAAGTAGAGATATTCCTTTTAATGTTGATGTGCAAGGTTTAGAATTAAATGTCTCTGCTGGTTGCTGGGTACTTTCTGCTACTGCCAACCCCATGAACTCTTTAAACGTATGCTAATGAGCCTGACTTGTTCCCATTCCTTCTGTATAATCCATGAAGGAAGAAAAGTCAATCTTAGTCTTACTGCCTAATGGCCTCTATATGTTGCAGTTAGCACAAAAACACTGTGAAGTGATGGAGATCAAGAGTTAAATGCATGAATTAAGCAGAGTCCCTCCAACCACACTCCATTAGAAGGGAAGCTGTCTCTAGGGAGATAAAACAAGATTTCTCTTTATATATACATTATGAGAGTCGCCCACTGATCCTCCAGGCATTTTGAAACGTTACTGGCACCCCAGCGATGTGGACAGAATATAATTTATTAATATTGCTCCAACTTCCTACCCCGAGGTGTTGCTGGAATACAGATGCGCTCCAGCACAATTGGGTTTGAAGGCGTCTGCAGGTGGTGTGTACCACCGCTCGCTATCCGCTACCTGACCACTCAGCGCCAGTAGAAGTCTAAAAGGTTTATTAATAGTAATTGCATTTATTTAAGCAATCCGTACTGCTTTTCATGTTTAAAATTACTTTTGAACACCTGCACACGGTTTTCTGGCTTGGCCAGCAGCTGGTTTTGTGTGATTTGCTCAGAAAATAGAGGGGGAAAGTTATCCGGCAAAGCTCCTGTGATGGATTAATGCAACAGAATTACAGTGGCGAGCCTTGTGCGATGGAGCAGACTGCTGCGGCTCAGCCATGGGACAGGAAACTGTTCCATGGTTCTTTCAGCAAAATCTTTTCATCTGGAGCAGCTGGGGAGAAAGCAGTCACCATAAAAACCCGCCTGCGCTCCAACGCCGTGATGCTATTCTTAGTGTTGTTATGATTGATTACGGTGTCTTGCACAGTCATTGTGTAAAAGTGAGAGATTAACAGACCTCGTCCCCCGCCTCTGGTCCCTGCAGCTCCATTCAAAATGCAGCTGCCATAATCAGCTTCTTACCTGACGTGTTTGATGAGGATGGGGGCCAGTCTTCTCTGCTGCTTTTGGGTCTCAACTTCTAAAGCTATTCACAGTTTATTTCTCTGCATGCGTCATACTGTGATATTCCTCCTCCACCTCTCACTTCAGGCATTTTTCCTATAGCACCTCTCCCAGCATCACCCTGTGTCCTGGGCTCTGCCCATTGTCCTGCATACGTGCTGCTCCTGCCCCCTGGGCCTTCCCAGGCCTTCCCCTGGTTCAGGCTATGAGCTGCTGGCTCTCCTTGGTGGCAAGTCTACAAAATTTCTAGCCTGCTCCAGTGCCCTTCCCCACTTCTGTGCCTATCACACCCATGGTAACCATGCTTCTGCAGCCATCTCTTGATTCCTGTTGCCATTAGGAAATGCAAGAAAAAGTGTATCTTAGCAGGTTTTATATATTGTCAAGTGGAAGCAAGCATCTTAACAGGGCTTGGGGTGGCTTTCTAGGTGTCTTTTCTAGATGGAAAAGTGTTACTTGGGTGTAGGAATGGTGCTTTATGGAATGGGGTTGTACGATTCCTTTGAGTTATTTGGACGATGTCTTGCTAGCATCCCTCAGTAGATACTGTATGACCTTTCAAGAAAGGGTCTACCATCAGCTGGGCTCTTCAGTAGAGTTGGCTGCCGGTACCAAAACTGTGCTAGCTACTTTGAGTGAAAAACTTCAGAGAATAAAAGAACAGAGAGAGTAACCATGGAAAATACTTATTTTTCAAAGAAGTCTGGAAATATGTGGTAGGTCTGTCAGAGTGATTTAGGTGGACACATTTGTTTCTGTCACTCTTTCAGATTCCCCAGAAGCATTCTCAGGGTTGCCTCAGATCTTCCACAGAATATTTTAGGATGTTTTAGCCCTTCTAATACATTAATTCAAAGGAATCTCTTAAGTTATGGTCAGAGACCCATTTCACATTCTTTGTCTTCCTTTATACACCTTAACATGAGCAACATTCTTCAGCAGTTGGGTGTGGATGTTTACGATGGCTTGAAGATTTCCATGTTGCAGTTGCCTGCGATGGCTTTCAAAACAGAAAAATATCCTTCTTCAAATGCTATTTTTATCTGGAATTCCTTAGCCATAGACTCTAAAGGCATTTGTTAGGAGTAGAAGAGGTAAGGCTAAGTGGAGTGTGCATACTTTTTCTGCCAGTTGTGACTTAAAGGCCTGAGTCCATCCAACTCCAGCGTCAACTTTGTGAAATTCTGGGCTGCAGGAAAACAATGCATTTGAGCCTCGAATGTCGCGTAAGGCTGTACAGCTATTTTCTTTCCTCCCTGGGTGCCAATAGCCTTTGTTGAGAGAAACCAGCTGGAAGAGCACTCCAGTAATCCTTACAGAATTTGTGGGATCCTGGTTTAAGTATTCCTTTTGCTGCTGCTCTCTTGAAGACAAGTCCTTACAGCACAATTGGTACCATCAGATGCATTATTTCTGAGGTTTTGAACAGGGCATGCAGCCTTTCTTTAACCACTTGCACAGCACGTGTATAAAGCTGTTGTGCCAGGAGGTGAGCTTCCAGACCCCCATTGCCTTTGCCTTGAAGTTGGTCACCAGGCAGGCCGCGTGCAGCACGTCCCTTCTGGTGCTCACTCACACTGTAATGCCACAAATGCATTTGTTCTGTAAAGACGCGGGCTTTGATTTAGTTTCGTAATATTGCCACATTTCTGGGTTTTGCTCTCATTATTTCTTCGTGTTCCACCCTCCCCCATCAGGTGTCTGATTGCGAGCTTCGTAATAGAAGAGCAATTGCTTTGGGAAATACGATGCCAGCTACTGTCCGATCGTGGCTATCAGTTTATGGAATTAAACTGAGACCCTATCCATTTAAAGGCTCCATGAAGAGAATTTGCTTCATAGAATTCAGCTTGCATATCATGACTGGCTTTGTCCATAGCATTCAGAAGCTCACTCTTCCTTTCTCGTGATGTGCTGAATAATGACAGTTAGCACTCCCGTCTGCAAATCAATACGCAGGCTTTAGCTCACGACTGTTGTGAAAGTTGTGTTATTGTGTTAAACAGTAACCATTACCTTTCGTGCCTATAACTGATCATTGTGTTGTGTATTTCTGTCAAATTCAACAACAATCACCTCCTGAAGCTCTAACAAAAGGCAGAAATTCCCATGGTGCTTCTGGCAATTACACATTAGTCTACATGGAGACAGAAGATTACTTGCTGATTCCTGTTTGCGGATTCCATTATGTATGCTCCAGTACATAATGTTTTGTTAATCCTTTAAAACAGCGTAGCTAGAAATAGTCTTTCAAAATCGTGCTATTTTGCTTCTATTAAAAGAAATGTATATCAAAAACGATGAATTCCACAGAGTGTCTTGTAACCACAGGGTTTTTTAAGATGAACACTACCAGGAAACTTACCATCCTGATAGCTGGACTGTGTGCTACATGGTTAACTGTTCCCTTTTGAGGATATTCATTTACTTTCCATCAGTTTGAAGTGATATGCTTGCCGTCTTGCCATGCAAGAGTAATAGTGGCGATGAAGACAGCTTGGTGTTTTATTGTGCTCTAAAATAATTCCATTAAGATCTAGTCTCTTTTCTTGAGATGAATTTCTGTTTTCTCTTTGCTGGGTTTGCTCGGCTGCAGGCTTCACCCGTGATACTGTTCTGACAGAGACCAGCGTTGTATTTTGGGCCTATTAAAATCAGGTTTTAGACTCTCATTATCTGCAGCAGGGTTGGACCTCACCCTTGCTTGCAAAAACGCAGTGCCACGTAGTGCTGTGCTCTGTGACATGGGATTAGGACTGAGAAAACAGGATACGATTAAAAGTTTGGCCATGCTTTATACTGCAAACCTGGCCTGCCAGGCTCAGCCCTGCCCCAACTTTGGGATTAGCTTTGCAAGCAGAAAGCATTCCTTATGGAAAAATCCCTGCTGTAATTGAAAGAAATTCTCCATTCCTAAAACACTAGGTGCTACGTCCAGTAGAGCCTTCTCTCTCGTCTTAAAACTGCGTGGCAGAGAGCAATATTATCCGTCTTTCGCAGGTGGGGAAAAGAGGCGCTAGGAGATTAAGCCCAAGGTCGCCCAGGAAGTCTGTGGCAGGACCAGGGATTGAATTCAGCTCTCCTGGGTCTTTGTCCAGCGCCTTAATCACAAAAACCCACCCTTGCCTCCCTGCTTTTCTATTATTTAATAAGCTGAAAAAAAAATGCAAATTGATTTAATTAAAGGAGAGAGCAAATTTCTAATTTCAGCCTGGATTCATTCTATGGTTATGGAAATTTTGAAGAATGGATAATGAACATCTGTAATTTCTTTGCTCGACAGATGTGTTTTCATTTACACAGCTGTGCAAAAATGATATTTATATATGTTGTGATGTATAATTTTAGCCTAGAAACAGATCTCATGTTGGACTACCAAGAGGTGTCATTTTCTGGCTCATGGAATAATCCTATTTCTGGCAAAAAGTCGGTCATTTTTCTTCCCGCAGACATGGTTTCTTCCTTTAAAGTGTCTCTAAAAATTATTTTATACTTGATGAAGCAAATCCTCCAAAGGCTTCATTATTCTGATGGTAGCATCATCTGATTGAATATTTCAATCATAATGTCCTTTGGAGAATTTTAGCAGTTTACCCTTGGGATTTGGGAGGCTTGTATTCGTGTGCGTTCCTGAGGTTTTGAGGAACTGTTGTAGGAAATGCAGATAATTTCAGATGCACAGTGTTCATATGGGAGGTAGATGTTAATGTTTACTCTAGCCATCGGTTGGAATACATTAGATTGCCTCCTTCCAGTATGAAAGACACAAACGTGGCTGCTTCGGGCCCTGCTCAGCAAAGCAGCTAAGCATGTGCTTATTTTTAAGCACGTGAGCGTTGTCTGAGTGACGTTCCTGCCGTGCATTATTAGTGAATTGCAAAGGTTAATGCAATAACGTGTCACTTGTCAGATCTGACTGCTGGGGACATAATCAAGAAAATGCATGTTTACTGATGCCAGGAAAAGGTTTAGTATTTGTTCTGTGCTTAAATACCCCGCGGAACGGGATGCTGGCTCTCCTCTGTCCTGCGAGAGTGGTGCACGAAGCTCTCCCCGTGCCCCTTTGTGACGTGGCCGGGCTGCAGCATGCTAATCTCTGTCATTTATTCATATCAGCTGGCAGGCACACTTTTGATAATCCACGACTCGGTGGGCTTTTCATGCACGTTCCGTGCATTTTTCCAAAAACTTGAGCCAAAAACTCGAGGTGGATGCAGTCGCATGGCTTTAGTGAGCTGTGGAGTGCTGGTCCTGCTCTGCTCAGCTGCAGTGCCACCACTCAGCTCCTCCTGTCCCTTTGGTCCTGCTCCCCTTTGTGCCCCGATGCTGCAGGCCTTTGGGGCCACACCTCGCTTCTACGCACGGGTACGCTGGATGTTGGGCGTTTTGCAAGGCTGGTGAGCCTCTGCGAGGGGCTGAGGGGGAGGGAGGAAGGAAGTTTTT
This sequence comes from Cygnus olor, assembly GCF_009769625.2. Taxonomy (NCBI): domain Eukaryota; kingdom Metazoa; phylum Chordata; class Aves; order Anseriformes; family Anatidae; genus Cygnus; species Cygnus olor. The sequence continues at coordinate 28,454,928 of NC_049176.1, read as the reverse complement.
CTGCCTTCCCCCTCAATGCTCGCCCACTGACAAAATAGCCTTAAAAAATTGTTTGTTTTGATAATTGAGCTCCTGCAAGGATGCCGATTTGAGAGTTTTCTGTAGGACTGCTACAGCCCTCGGTACCTCATGGCCTCCTCTCTCCCCCTCGCATCCCCCAGCAGGTTTATGAGAGATTTTGGCACCCACCTTTGAAGGAGGAGCTCCCCAGGCTTACATTGCCGCGTCCGAATTGCTGCGTGGCTGAGGACTACTTGTTAAGGTTGTTCTGCTTATTTCAGGCGCATATTAGGTTTTATGAACTTTAATGAACAGTAAGTAATAAATTCGCCGAAGAAATTGGGTTAGCCTGTGATTAACATTCAGAGTGATGCAGATGAGTGTACCAATGATGGGAACATGTGCTCACATCATGATGAAATGCAGATGAGAGGCCCTGGAGCAAGCCCAAGGATGTGGGCCAGCGCAGTTTCATCTCTGTCAGCTTTAATCTGATCTAAAGTGAGCACGCTACCGGCCTGCGAAAGGAATCGCAAACCCTGGAAAGGCCTAAATCCAACTTTTGTTTTCTATTAGAGGCTATTAAAACATTTTCTTTACAATCTAAGTGCCACCACATAAAAGAGCGAGAGCGCTGTGTCTAAAAACAATATTTCTAGCAGTGGGGAAGAGAGGGGAAAATGGTTGGTGGATGCCTCTTGATTTGGTTTAGCTTTTATAACATGCTGCTTTACTGAGCAGTCATTTTAGTCAATTGAAACCCAGCTGAGCCTCATCGTCTCGTGGCAGCGCCGTTGTAGAGAACAGAGGAGAAATCCACCCCCCCAGTTTTAAATGAAGTGCAAAGTAACGCTAGAAAGGGAAAGAATAAATCAATTGTAAGTGGTAATCTATGAAGTTGGACAGAAAATGATGAGAAATGAAGCAACTGGTCATAGGAAATTGACCTTGAAAATGGTGTTTATCTTTTGGACACAGTGGCTGTGGAGGTTGAGGTTTGTGCCTGAGGGTTGGGGCCAAGGGGGGAATGTACACGGGAGCTTCTTTGCTTGGAGTCTCAGCTGAGTTTGGGGGAGTTCCTTGCAAGACCCTGTACTCTGGCAGGGTCCCCAGCGGTGTCACAGCATCTGGCAGGCAGCGTTTGTGCCTTTGTGCCAGTCTCGTATTTTGCTATGCTGAAAGATCCTGTATGTTTGGGACCAGTGATTGCCCGGGGTCAGGAGAATTAGCCATGACCGTGTAATGGATGCATGCACAAGGAAAAGATGATATTTTTACCCTACTTTAATTTCCATACAAATAAACGCATTAAAGCAAGTAAAAGGACAAATGAGTAATGTAAGTCACCTCGGCTATTTCAAACCGTAACACCTACTTACACCAGAAGGATGCTTATTGTGGTGTTATATACATCTTTGTTTCCAGTAAAGGTACAGAAGGGTGTGGGAGATGGAATATATTGTGTTTTAACTGAAACACGTCAAGCAGAAGTCAACTGACGGGCAGGGATTTCAATGGCTTGTACCTTTATCCGAGGGGAGGCGGTCAGCGGTCCTGCAGCCTGACTGAGGGGCTCAGTCTGCCTGGTGCAGCAGGCCGTGATGTGGTGGGGCCTCTCCTGCTCTCAGGCACCTTCCTGGTGGGAGTCTCTGTTATCATCAGCTGAAAAGTGAGGGTGCAAGTTCACTGTTTTGATGGTGAGTAAAATAACCTGGTGTTGACACACACTGTTGTGTCGCCTACACAAAAATCCTTTGTTTTTACGTCGTTGAAACGTTACAAACCTAGGTCAGTGTCAGTGTAAATCCGCACCACACTGGTGGGCTATCTGGTTTGCTCAGGTGGTTGGTGTGCTCGGTCACTCCGTTGCCAGCCCAGATTCTCTCTCTGTGTAAGTCAGACAGCAGGCACGTGTGTGGGAAGGTCACCAGGACCAGTCAGAAGCCCTCAAATTCCCTGTGTTTTGTCTGCTGTAGATTTTGACTTGCACCTGAGCTTCTCAGAGGCAGGAGAAACTGCTTGTGTTAGCCACTAAAAGATGTGGTCCAGGAAATGTGTGAACATAGGGGTTGGTTCTGCTTGTGCCAGCAGTGCCTTGGCTCTGTGTACATAAGGACTTAAATTCTCAGGTGGGACCATGTCGGGTCTGGAAGTGCTCCAGCACCCAGCTGGGAATGATTCCTCAGCCGTTCAGACCCGCATGCCTCTGCTGGGATAGGGTCTGGCCTGGGAAGCACATCCAGAGCAGGGACATGGAAACAAAGGAGCAATGTGGGCAGCGGGGACGCGTCCACTGGTGGGAGGAGGAGGGGGGCAGCGAGGGGAGCCCCGCTCAGTATTGATTAAGCGCCGGTGACATTCGGGCTGCTTGTGTTATTACAGCGCTTGTGCTCGGTGGAAAACTAGCAAATAATAAATCTAAGCAATGTTATCAGACTGCAAAAATTAAGGATTTTGAAAAAAGCGTACTCCAGATATTTAAAATTCAGCAAGCTTTTTTTTGTCCTGGGTCTTGAGATGTTAATGACTTTGACTAATTGTCAACACCACCAATTACTATGACTGATACCTTATCATTTCCCACAATGAGCAATGCTAATTAAAATTGATTGTGCTGCTGTTCTGGCACAGCAGCAAGTTTCCTTTTCATTTTTTGTTTAAACATGAGCTTATTGTGCCGATTTGGTGAATTAAATAAGGAAAGCTCATTATTCTGATGTTTATTTTTGAGCAGGGGTTTTAAGCCACATTGGAAGCCTGTTACAAGTGTCAAAGAAATAGAAGAGCTTGAATGAATTGCTTTTTAGGAGTACCAAAACATACACCTAATAATAATATTTAGCACTTTTATACCACAGTGCTTTCTACATGATCACATTTCTGTACAAACTGAACTACTCCTATTATCTCTGTGAGGTGGGTAAACACTATTACTTCTGTTTCACAGATATTGAAGCTGAGACACAGGAGCTTTGATTCTCTAATAGCACTGCACTTCAAGCTATTGAATTAGATTACAGATAGCTGTCTGACAGCACAGCGAACTAGGAATCAGACCAGACACTGGTTGCGATATGATTTGCAAGACTTACTTGCATGAATTTTATACAAACTTGGCCTTTTATTTTGCACTTCTTTTTTGAAAGTCTGATTTATTTTTTTCTCCCAAAGTTAGGATCAAGTCTTCCTTTCTGCTGGCCCACCTTGTGCTGGCTCCTGCCCTTAATTTTTGATTACACACGTGCAGGGTGCAGCCATGGATCAGGACTGGATTTGTGCATCCTTGCATTCTCCTCCTTCGTGGTGTTTGCTTCATCAGCTGAATCTCCTCCTGTCCCAAAGGGCTGTTCTTCATTGTAGGAAAGCTGCTCACAGGCAGCAGGGCTGGCTGGCTTATGGCATGGGAAGTGCCTTGAAAGTATTTCAAATCCAGCTGGTGGGTTTTTTGTTGTTTTTGTTGTTGTTGTTGTTGGTTTTTTTTTACATTAACTTTTCCATGGGGAATGTTTATGGGATATGTTATCAACAGAATGTGTGCTCTTTGAACTGTTCTGCTGGTATTCTCTTCTTAAGTGGCTGATTGCAGTTACTAGCACAAGTCTATGACCTTATCCTGCATGAGATTGATTTAATTGGAACAATTGATTCCTTTCACGATCAATATGTAATGAGTTAATATGTAATGAATATAAATGCGTGGAATTGCCCTAGGTATTCCTTACTTCCTGCTACTTAGTCCAGAAAATGTGTCAACTGTTTCACGTGGCAAATAAAAAAGTCTTTTAAATAATTCTGCATGTTTGTAAACAAGATCTCTCTGAGGTCTTGACAGTAAAGGAACCCAAGTTTGCCTCCCTGCTATCTTGCATGAGCAGTTTTAGAGGAGTATGTCAATCAAAAATGTTTATATTTATTGGGAAAAAACTTGTATATGTCTGGCATTTGAAAGCAAGATAAAAATATTTTTATCACAGAAATATCAGTAGCAAAAATCATATCTGAAAAAGTAAATATTTCAGTCCTGAATGTTATTTCTTGATTATTTTCAGCTACATGAATTTCTCTTGAGCATTGATTTCTCTCCTCATCCTGATAAGAGCTAGGAGCAACCTTATAAATCTGTAGTGCTCCTTATGTCACAGCACCATGATGGACTCCAGTACAAATCCTGCTTGCTGCAAAAACAGGGAGGTCCTGCCTTGCCCAACACTCGTGGTTTGGGTCTCCTGCTCCATCAGGAGTGGCTGTGGGGACCCACATCTGGCTGAAAACTAATACAAAAAAAAAATGATTTCGGGGGTGATCAGTAGTTTCATGCGTTTTTCTGAGTGGTTATGTGGCACCAGACAGCTGGGGCTTGGGTTTGGGATCCTGCAGCAAGACCATCTCCAACGCAGCAGCATGGTTTGGAGCCGAAATGAGCTGAGCCTGCAGCGAGGCCCCATGCTGTCTCTCTAATGGGGCTCTCCTGAGTGTTTCACCTGTCTGAGTTTGTTTTTGTTGGGAAAATGCTGGGAAACGGTGCTGGAGAAGGACGAAGTGTTCTTCCTGGCCGTAGCAGGGAAACAGCTGAAAAGTACTGGCATGTACTCAGCTGACACAAGCTGATGGCACCATTATCAGAGGATAACATGCTGCCATTAGCACGCAAAGCTGTGAAATAACATGCCGAGTATGTCTTTTGAAGCACATTGGACCTAATTCTCCTCTCATCTGTACTGATGTCTCTCAGTGGACTACGGTGAAGTTGCTCATGATTTACAGCATAGAAAACCAGAGAGGAATCACGGCTGACTGCCGTCCTCAGTGTAACTAGCTGTACGTGGGGGCAGAAGATTTCACTTTTCTATATCCAAATGTCCCCTGGAGTTTTGTTGTGAAAAGTTGGTTATAAAAATTGAGATGGCGAGGGGGGGAATATGTCATTTGGGTTGTGAATTGCTGTTAATTAAACTTCAGTGTGACACATCCTTTATGTCAGGGGATTCCTGATTCTCATCTCAGTGGCCTGGTAGAACAGAGGAGCATCTCTATTGAGATCAATGCTCATTATTATTTTCCTCATTATCATCATGATCCTCATCAGTATTTGTTCTACAACACTGGCTGTGGAACGGAAGCACGGGGAGAGATGACCCTTGCATGTTCCTCTTCAACACCCTTCATTTTTAACAGACAAGAGGCTGGGAGGGGAAAACAGCAGTGAATTCTTCACAGAGAATTAGACACAACTACACGGAAGTCAAAATCAGCCTTTTTTTCCCCTGTAAATGACATGGTGAGCTAATGAGTTGTCATTATTTTCATCAGAGTGCAAGCACTCACACAGGGGTTGAAACGCACCACACACTACAGGGGGCGGACATTTTGAGGCCTTGTTGGTGCATGGGGCTCATGCATCTGTGCCAGGGAGGGACCGAACAGGAGATGGAACGGAGTCTGCACAAATAACAGGCGAGACAGCGGGGAGGGTGGGGGGGGGTCACATTTGATATATGTTCCTTGGAGAGAGAAGATCTGACATGGGAGGTGAAGTCTGCAGCCGTGGCCTGCTCATGCTTGGTACTCCAAGTGGGATGTTGGGAACCGTTCTTCTTTCTCCTCAGCCACAAGGCGTTTGATGATCTGACCACCTTGCCTTGCTGGGTGACCTCCTGTACAACCAGTAGCAGGGCCCACAGAAGAGAGGTGTTTCTTTGACTTAAGGACCTGGACCTTTCTGCTTAAAATGCTTAAAATTGGTTCTTTTGGGCACTCCAAACAGAAAAGACTCGTGTCAATCGGGCAACTTCTTTGGTTTGTGGTGTATGAGGAGGGGTGTGATTTGTGTCAGACATGTTCTGACAACCGGCTGGTGATCCCCCAGCTATCCTCTCTGTGCCACTTTCTCTTTCTGATGATGGAAAGTCATCTATTTTTTGGGGTCGGGGAGCGGATGGAGCGTTAAGGCCCTCTCGCAGAAGCGGTGGGTTACAAACATGTTCACGTTGTATGCTGTACTATGGGAAAAGCTGCAGCTATCTCTCTGAGGAAAATCACAGCTCGGAATGTAACACCTATTGAAAGCTTTCGGGTCCCTGGAAAAGATCAAAACTAGTCAGGATCAGCCTTGCTTCCAGCTTGATGAAAGAGGTGTTAATCCTGCTGCTCATAAAGAATTTAAGATGATAAATATATGAGCCACAGCCTGGAAGATTGGAAGAACACTTAAATAAATGATAGAGGCTGGATTGACAGAAAGGCTGTCATGCTGGGATCAACTTTGCCCTCTTCTGGGCTAGCCAGTGCCAGACGCTGTGAGCTCGGTGATGATGGTGGCTTCAGGATCCAGTGGTCCCTTCTTTGTCCCTGCCTATGGACAACGTCTTGTCATTCAGACACTGTCTGCAGGTCCAGTATGATGCACTTAGCTCTCAGGGGGACGCTGGTGTGGAAGCAACTAAAACATCCTTTTGGGGTTGCCTTGGCTGGCTGCCCCGCATCCACCCAGACCCTCTCACTCCCCCTTCTCAATGGGATGAGGACGGGGCCGAAAATGAGATAGCTGATGGGGGGGCCACACTGAGCCTGTGCATCCGTGTGAGAAAGAGTCGGGCTTGATAGCAATTCCAAAACACCAGCTTGCCTTGTGTTTTTCACCTGGCAGCTGTTATCTCCCCTTCTGGGATTTGTGGTGAGGTGCAAACGTAGGTAATATTTTTTTGTATTTTTTCAAGCTAATATTTTTTTGTTAAATACTCATGTAAGGGATTAGCTATATTTCTGAATATCTAAGTATAGATAGTATTGGTTCATAAAATAGAGGATGATGCTGATTTATTGCAGAAAACAAACAGAATACCTTTTTTTTTCTCAAAACGGAAAAGATATCCTTGCAAATTATAAAATTAATTCATCACTATAAGAAAACAAAACAAATTTTCTTCCTTCCCCCTCCTGTCCAAGACAGCTGCAGTGTTGAGGGTCTGCTGAGGTTTCCCCTCCTGCCTTGTGGGAGCAAGCACGCTCCGCTGCCTGCTTTGAGCCCTTCGTCACCCCAGCACATTCTGGAGGTTTCTGTAGGGACCTGGCCTGGGGAGATGTCTTGGTTGCACCAAAATGTTTTGTGGGTCAACCTTTGAAGGTGAACTTGTGTCATACTAGAGTGTTTGCTGGGTGTAGGAAGAGGTTTGGGGCTGTTAGGGACCTGGAGAGGGTGGCAAGCTGCTCCCTCTCGTGTGAGCAATATAACCTGGTGTGTTTGCATAACACGTGGGTTAATGGGCCATGGCTCAGGCTTGCCAGAAATTGCCCATGACCGTAGCACTGTGGTGATGTTTGACCTCTTCTGGCCCTGAGCCAGAGCTGTGTCCCCTTTGGGGGAGATCTCTGCTGCTCTTTGCAGCAGGGCTACATGTCTGAAGCTTTTTATGCACTTAAAATGGCTGCTGGGGAAAGAATGCACAAAATATTTTCCTCTTGTGAAAAACCCTTTTACGGTTGTAGGTATATGTTAGCATTACAGATTTTCCTGACATGTTTTGTTGAAAGGCAGCGAGATTACCAATGTGCATCTGCACGCGCTGAGCAGCTGCGGGCGTACAGAGCTGGGTGTTGGGCCGGCTGCGAGGCTTGTGTGCGGTAATTTGCCCCTCTCGAGCACGGCACAGCTAATGAGCACAGTCCCTCCAGTCACAGGAAGCACACAGACACTCACCACGACAGATCGGAAACAGCCACTGCTGGGGACTCATGAAAAAAGTGTATTTTGTGCATGGCAAATAGCAGGATGTTGCATATCTTTCATTATTAACTCTGAATCCATTCAATTAGCAGTAAAAAATAATGTTTTTTTATATGTTAAGTGTAGTGATAAAGTAATAACCAAGGAAAACACTGATCCCTACCGTAACCTCTCTCTCATAAAATAGGAATTTTCATTGTTTCACTGGTTTGTCTGTGAGCTGCATGTGCTGGAGTTCACAGTACATCTTGTATGGATATCAGCTCCACTGTCCTGTTCCCTTCTCTTCCTTCCACCAAGACTGACCTCTTTTTCTTCCCCTTCCTGCGGGCGATGAGCAGTGTCTGCTCGATGGATAGAAAGAACAAAATGCCTTCTTGTGACACTGGGAAGAAAATGATCCAGGGAGTTACAGACCACTAAGCCTTTCATTTGTACCTGGTGAACTGGTTGAAATGATAAGAAAAAAGAAAACATTTGGGAGGTGTTGATAAGATCAGGCTTATCCAGTAGAAAGGTAGTGTAGGATATGGCTGGAAGTGATAGGGAAAGACTAGACTTGATGACCCAGCAGGTCACTTACAGGCTTTCACTCTTAATCTCTTAGAAGTCTTTGAACTTGTCAATAAGAAACGAAGAGAGAGGAACTGGTTTATCTCACTTATTTGTGATATTGAAAGGTCTTTTGTAAGGCCTCTCACAGAAAGCAGTCAAAAATACAAGGCAGGTAGGTGAAAGGGAAAAAGTATAGTAGTGAATCAAAAAGTGAAACAAAGATAGGTATAACTGGGTAATTTTCACATGGCACAGGGTTAAACCAGAGGTTCCTCGTGTGTTCCTAAATCCTGTATCAGGTCTTTGGTCTGGGGTGGAGAAGAGGTGGAAAGGTAGCTGGATCTGTGGGCAGATCCAGTGAGGTCGGTCAAGTCCAGGGAAGACAGTGAGGAAGCTCAGAATGACCTAAACAAGCTGGTAAATATATGACACAACATCCAAAAAATATTCAGTGTTAATGGATGGTGTTTACCTATCTTGTGGTTTCTGCTTGAATTCACTATAGTGAAACAAGAAACAAAGCACACCCTTCAGAGTTGCAGTCCCTGTAGGAGAAGGTCTTGTTGGGGCTGTTAATGGGATAAGTTATGACCTGTTCCTTTCACTGATAACCTCCCCATGAGGGTCTGCGTTTCAAGAAAAAACTGTACTGGTGGCTTCAGACTCCGATTAATGATCCTTTTTCAGAAGTACAGGAGGGTGAGACAAACACATACATGGTATTATCTGAAACCAGCAATGGCTCTTTGTTTCAGGGTAGTCCCACCAGTGAGGGAACCCAAATTCAGAGGCTTCACGTACCAGTACGAATAATATCCCAAATTACCCCTGGGATTTAAGTTAGCTTTTCTCTCTCCTTTTAGATACTATATCTCATTTATTTTAAAAAGATGTGTCTGTGTCTTTGTTCTACACAGATATTTTGAATAGGAATTACAAATATATTATTTGTTTGCTTTGCCTGCTGGTCTGACTGTTTCAACTGAGTGTTCCCTGTACCACGGATTTAAAAAACCTCTGCACCTCTGAATTGGTGCAGAATTGCCTTGCCTTGCCTTGCCATCCCTTCCCTTCCCCTTTCCTTTTCCCTAACACCTTTTAAAGCCAGATAAGAGCCACTAGATGTCCCTTTCAAAGCAAGGAACTGAAGCCCTGGATGTTGGTAATTAGCAGGGAGAGCCATTTAAGGAATTGAAAGGTTGCATTGTTATGATTTGGGAAACAAAAGCTGAATAAGAAGTGTAACACTTAACTATGGAATTCCACTTTATTTTTCTCTAATGCAGGCTAAGCTGCCTTACAGCAATCTTTTAAATGTAATGATTGAGACTATTATAGGAAATACTATACAAAGCAACATTTTTTGAAGCCTAAATAATAAGTAGGGCAAGGTTTTAAATGAGGCTAGAGTAATGAATGCTGTACAATAATTTTGATAATAAATTTCCCCGGAGGATAAAGTGGAAGAACAGAAGCAGGCTGTATTTAATCATGCAAAGTTAAAGGAATGCAGACCAACAAATATTTATAGAGACGTACAGTTTTTTCTAACCTTTCCTGAGATACTCTTGCCCCTTTTTACCTGAGAACACCAGAAATCAGGCCTTTCAGGGTGTAATAATTAGGAGGAGGAATTAATCACATAGGGTCAAGTGTTTCTTTGATGTGGTGCAAGGAAATTCCCATTTCTTTGCATGCTGGAGGACTCAGACAATAGGACACTTGTTTTTCACTGCTATTTCATTCATAAGTGAGCCTGAAAAGCTTTTTCTGAGCAGTTATACAGCATGTGATGACGTGCTCTGCAGCTGCTCTTCACCTAGTGCTGACCCAAGGGGATATTCCCACCATTCAGCAGAGTGCTGTCGAGGTACTGACTTTGCTCCCAAAAGCCATATGGCTGCCTCCTCTCAGTGCTGCATGCAGAATAACCAGAAAGGCTGCACATTGTGTTGTGGAGATGGGATCTGGGCTTCCACGTACAGCCCAAGCTTGAAGACTTCACCATGTGCTCCATCACCCAGTGTAGACCTGCCCTTCCTGTGCCCGTACCAGTGAGTGTGCTCCTCAGGGGCTGCTTGTGGTGCTCCTTGGCTGTGGTTCCTTCTGCCTTCTGCTCTTTGCTCTGTTTTCAGGAGGCAAGCACAACTTCAACAACTAAGAGGCGGTAAAAAAAAGTCACCAAAGATGTTTGGGTTAGCGTGTTCCTGGTTGTTCTGCATGGACATGTGTGCTTGTGCTAGGGTTGGGCAATCGTTCCTTGTAGCATAAGGTTGGGGTGTTTTGTTTTATAAATCTTAAAATTAGGGTGGGTTTAGTGTACGTTAGCTCAACCTGTAATGGTATTCACTCTGCAGAGTGGAGATTTCTGTATGGCTGATCAATACTTAAAACATATATTGATTTCCAATTTAGATGTTAACTTTTTAGCTCTTAGAAGTGCTCTTTATATCAATTTTCACCTTGCCTGGTATTCATTATGAGCTGAACATTATGACAGTAAACGAGCTGGGATCTCCTTTGGCAAAACAATGAGTTCTAGTGACTTCAAGACAAACTTGCGAAGATTTACTTGTCTTGTGAAGCACTACGGTAGCATGAAATATCTGTGTTTAAGGCAATGGCCTGAGGAGTGTATTTATTCTGGCCTGGCACACACTTCCTCTAGTGTTTCTTAATCTGCGTAGTCCGTCCCTGAAATGATATAATAATCTAATTAATAGTGCTGTTTATTACGTTCATGTTGTTTTCTCATCGTAATTCATCGGAAGTGAGCCGGAGGACCACAGCTCACGTTGCTGGGTGGCTGGACTTTATTTAAGCAGTAGGACACACATGACAAGCAGAGCATTCCTATGTGATTATACCTCCACTAGTGTTAGGAGCTGCAAGGTCAAAAGGCTCAGTGACTTTAACTACCTGAGAAGTGCCATGTAATCCCCAGCAAATGGGCTGTCTACAATGTCTTATTGCTGTATCAGGGAGGGAATTATTTCTTTTTAAAGGCAGACACATGAATTACCTCTGTGGTTGGCACAGGTATGACATCACTGCCTGCCAATCAGAAATCCTCTTTGTCTTGGGTTTTAACACCTTAATTTCAAGCTCAGATCATCTGATTTTATTAAAATTATGCTTTATCCTCTGTGTGCTCTGACCATCCCCAGTGCTGCTCATGATGTGCCTTCGTATTCCTCCAATGCAGAAGTTTTTGCTGGGGTGGCGGACAGAGCTCTCTATTTAGCTGTAGCTTGATGTATGTTGCTTAAGGTTATTTTAAGTGAAAGCTTGTGCCTCAATAAAAGCGTCTCAAACATTATTAAAACTTAGGAACTCGAGCGATCAGGGGAGCAAGGGGAGGGCAGACAGCAAGGTAAGCACTTCAGGATCCAGGCAGTATGGCTGTGATTTCAAAATCAATGTGTAGCTATCAAATTCTTTCAGCCTAGCACTGCCTTTTCCTTTTTTTATTGACAAATATAACCCCCAAATAATAAAATCACCCTGATTTACAATTATTGTTGATAAAATAAATACACATGGGTTGCAGATTCGCTAGCCTGAGCAGATGAGGAGCAGACCACGAGGAGGATGCTATTTGTCTCGGTGGTATTGGAAGGACCGTCAGCGGTCGCTGCCACGTTGCTACTGCAGCTGGCTGGTGCTGCAGTGTCACAACCAGCTCAGCCCTTTCACATCCAATACAAACCTCAGGAAAGATCAGAGTTTGCAGCGGTGTCTTTATCTGGGGCCATGAAGAGTTGCTGTTCAGCTGTGGAGGATTTGGGGGGCAAAGCAAGAGGACTCATCATCCTGTCAGAGGGCAGAAATTTAACAAATAGTTTTAAAGGCTTCAAATAAATCTATCTCCATAACGCGACTGCAGTGCTTTTTTCCATAGGTGTGTTATAGAGGTAATGATACCTCTACAGTGAACTCAATTAACCTTCTGCAGCCTTCCGTGTGACAGGGAATCCTAAATCTTCTTTTTTATGAGTGTGTGTGCAAGATTTGAAGCTACTTTGAACTGAGAATTAATAAATGCCATTTCCTAATTGGTGCCCATTTGTTTGTTTTTTACAGCGAGAGAGACATGGTGGCCGTGAGCGGGATCTAGTGTTCATGGTTGAAAAGAGCTTTCTGCACAGGAGCGAGGTAATTTTACTTTTTTTATTAATAAAGGTGCAAATTTGTTGCTTGTGTGGCTGCCGTTTGGGAGGTTCTGTTGCTTAATGATGTTAGGAGATGATCCTAAGAAATTCAGCTCTGTGTCTCAGTGGTGCTTTGTGTTAACAGGCATTGATTGCCAGTGAGAACCATGCGACTCTCCTCTGTTTGAGACCTGGTGCATGTTGAGAGCCCCTTGGAAATGCCATAGAACAAGGTTAGGTAGGAAATTAATGTATTTAGGTGTTCACAGCTCAGTTGTCCTACAGATCTTTCTTTTGCTCTGTGATACATCCTGGTAGGTGCACATCGCATCAGCCTACTTGGTAGCGTACGCGCCTGCCTCGCCTCTGAGACCTTCAAATGAACACATTGTGCAAGGAGCCAAACGTTTCGTCTGGGAGGGAGGATGTCAGCAATAAATGAGAAAACAAGAGAAATGGATGATCCCCCATAATGCATACCCTATAATATAATCATTGTTGTTTGATAAAAGAGACAATTCTAGCACCTCTCCGTGCCCTGCTAGGTATGTCTGGATTTATTATTCAAAAAGGCACAATCAAATCTCTTCATTCAGTTGACAAATGGGAACTATTCAATTCAGTATCTGCCTCTTATTTATAGCGCATAGTGGGGTGATTTATACGCTAGCTGCAGACCTTCCGAAACAGTTTTAATTAGCAGCATTGGCTATTAGTGAGAGTCCTGTAGCTTCCCTGTCATACGCGTCCCCTTAAAAGTGAATAGAAACCTTGCTCTTTGCCAGGCGATGCTCCTCTTTTTTTGTGCTGCCAGCAGCGAATGTACCTGTGCTGGAGCAGCGAGAGGGTGCTCCGAGGGGGCAGGCAGGGGGAGGTCGAGGGAGGTAATGCTGTTTATTGCTGTGCCTTGGGGAAACAGGGCAGTCCTTGGGGCATTGCCACTGACATCACACATGGGTTTGCAAATGCCATCGGTGACCTCTGTTTTGAGAACAAAGCAAGCAGGGGAGATGCCCCAGCCAGCTGCTCAGGCCGCCTGCACAGGTGTCTTTGGATTCTGCTCTGGATTTTGTGCTTGGAAGATGATGGATCAGAGCAGGCAGGAGCCCTCATCTAAGTGTGTCCTGTGGTTGGAGCAGTCACTACATTAGTCTGCCTGCGTGTACTGTCTGATGATCTAAGTGAGTATTTCCCTCCGCCGTTCCCTTATCCGCAGAGCTGCTCAGGCTCGTGGTCTAATTGGTGCCTCCAAGGTAGGGAGCAGAGGGAGGCGCGGCAGGGAGGTGAGTGAGGAGAGGCACTAGTTTGAGGCTCTATTATTTTCACGCATCTGGTAGGAACGTAATCCCTTTGAGACCTCTGCCTATCTGTCAAACCTGCAATCAGCCAACAGGTTCAGAAGTTATTTGGGGAAGCAGTGACTGACAGAACAATTGCACGGCTCATTTTTTTTCTTTTATTTTTCCAGGAAACCAGGCTAAAAAAGCAGAGAAAACATAAAGAGCATTCTTTGTGTTTTATGTGGTGTGTGTAGCATGCAGAATGGTCTGTTGTTGTAGTTCCACTGATTCCTTTTTGACATGAGCAATGCAGTCATTCTGTCTTTGGATCAAATAAGCCTTTGTACTACTTGTCACCATCGTGCCGTGTCTCTGTGTGTGTAAATTCTGTGTTTGCTACAGCCCCTCGTGTAAGCTCTGCTGCTGCCTGCGGTAGGTGGTTCTGCTCAATCTCTTCAGGTTTTCTGCAGCAGCTCGCTGTCACTCAGTGACATTTACTCTGGAGAGCAAGTAAACCTTAGAAAAATGTAAAGTTTCAGGTTGACAATAATATGAACAGAGAGGCCGTGAATGTTGGACCCAATCGCAGGTGCTTGGTGTCTCTGCATATCCTTCTCTTGGAGAAGGCCAAGGAAGCAAGCCGCATTTGAAGGAGGTAAGGCTGGCAAGAGTTCGTTGCTGCCCAGCCAACGCTGTGTTTTTGGTGTTTAGGAGACTGATGGGAAAACGAGGAGATAGGAGGTGAGGACATACAAATTCTGCTACAGACAGAGAAGCCTGAAATGAACGTGGTCAGAAGGAAGAGCAGGCAGTGAGTGGAGCAGCAAGTGAGTGGCCGGGGTTCCTGTGTTTAGCCAGAGGTGATGGGCTCTGCAGCCAGGACGGAAACCCAGCCTCGAGTACTTCACAAACCAGCTTGCTAGCTATGGAAAACTTGTGGTCCTCTGGCTGAACACAAGCTAGATTATTATTTTTTTGTCCAGGGAAGTTCTGGTTAGGTATTTTTATTTCCTTTACTGAGTGTATCAATAAAACACATGGTTTAAGGAAGCCGTCACGTTATTAATACATTTGGTCTATGAGCCAAATGAGCACTGGTAGGTGAGCTGTCTGTGGGTATCACACTAAGTGCTTTTCTACTGCACTTCTAATAGAGTGCAGGACTGAATTTGATAGTGTTACCTGTTAGTGATTGGAAAGTGAAAAGCTTTCAGTGCATCCGTGTTGTAGAATTGGCTTTGATGGATAGATTGGCCATTATGCATTTCATTGTGTTTAAATTTGGCCTTAAATTAGCGATTTCCTCTTAAAATTCCTCTTTTCCTCAACATTCTGAAAACATTTATAAGGCATGAATTGAGAATGAAAAGAAAGAGGAGAGGGAACGGTTCTGTTCATAAACACTTAAAGATTAAATAATGCATTAGTCAGTGGTACAGACTGAACTCTGCCTGAGAAGGGTACTTCTAAATTACCAAAATATTAACACTGTAATTATTGAGCATGGATAATAGTTATGAATTATGTATCAGTCAGGTTAGCAAAATCACAGCCGCCTACTAGAGAAAGGTATGATGGGAACACGAGGGAAGATGACTGAGGGTTTAATTCCTCTTAATATTTTTATATGCTCCCTCTGCTAAGGAGGTTGCTGCAAGAGCTGACCAGGGGCTGGAGCATCCCTGCCTAGGGAGCAGCTGCTCTACTGGGGGGTCGGTCCTTGTGCCACCAGGGCATTTCCATGGGCCAGCCCAGCTGGAAGGCTTTAGGTGCTGTGCTTTGTTTGGCACTGTCCCCAGCTGTCATCACTGAGAAGTGCTGGCATGCTCCGAGGGGAGTCACTGCCTCTTGTCCTCCCCGGGATGCTGCGGAGGGCGGCAGCGATGCTGGAGGGGTTAGGGACCGTTAGGGACCGTGCTCTAACTTCGCTGATGACCTGATATCTCATCTGGGGAAAATAACTTCCCATCGCCGCCTCTCACTTCCCCTGGTGTAGAGTGAAGATAGCATCGTGTCATACCTCTGCAAAGTGTTGTGACATCTAGCAAGGAAAAGTGCAGCCTGGAAGCACACAGAGAATATCCTGTTACCGAGCGACTCCAGCAGGACCCCCAGGCATATAGGATATATAATCTTAAATCTGTGACTGGTGAACCCTGGAGGTTGCTGTGGCAAGAGCTCCTGCCCTGTCCCTCTCCATTTTACAGGGGCAAGTTGCTGGTGGTGTCAGCATGCAACTGCTCTTCCATCAGCTAGGTGATATCTGGCCAGCTTTTTGCCTTTTCTCCAGCCACATCCATCTTCTTCAAATGAAACCAGTTTTGCTTTTACTTCATTTTTTTTAAGAGGATGTAGTAATGTGTTTGATTGTTTGGAGTAAACTTTTGAGATGCAGTGACCTTTGTTAATCAGGAAGGTTTTTTTTGAGGTCTGCAGGAAGAATTAATCATATGTATACTGTTTGCTTTAAAAAGTCTCTTAGTGAATTTGGGATTTCCCAGGTAGCTGTCGAAAGGTCAGAGGCTGGAGGCAGAAGCTGGGAGCAGCTGGGAGGGATACAGCTGGGGAGCAGTGCAGCGGGACAAGCCATCCCAGAGCAGCTTCAGAAGGAGGGAGAGACCTGTAGGAACACAGGAGGACAGGGCTGTATTTAAGAGTGGCCTCAAGCAATACTTAGACAAATTTGGAGCATCTAAGGAAACAATATACTAACAGCGGCCGTTGGACCAGGCTCATGTTTGCTTGCAATATTCTGCTGTTTCAAAAGCACGTTCTTGTGCTTTCAACAAAATGTCCCCTGGCCCTAAAAGAGTCAAGTTATACATGGCTCAAATAAATGATGAGAATTTTGAGGTCTGCAGTGCTTGCTAAGGAAGGTCTTTCTCTGAATTTTACAGAGTTTTGCATGTTCAAGCCCATCCCTTTAATGTAGTTTTAATGGGTTTTGCTGTCTTCAGTAGCGGTTTTCACCTGTGAGCCCTGGCGTGCTGCTTCTCAATGAAAATAATGTTGGTAGATGTCGCACAAATTAGCTTTGGTGCAGAGAAGTCTTTAATTTCCTACTGTGCTGCTCTACTGTTACCCACTTAGTGTCTTCAAACGATGCAGTGGAGCTTGTTCTCAAACTTACTTTCAAATTTTTATCAAGTCTTGGAGTATGCCTGCGTTAGTTGGGAGAGGGAAGCACATTTGGAGACTTGAATCATAGAGGTGCATTGCATGACAGTTGTGAGTTTGCACAATTTTTTTAATGCCCATACAGGTGCACCTTGAACACCCTAAACCCTTCCTTGCAGCGTGGGCTCTTGCCTTTGGATATATTTGGGGCCTGACTTCTGCCAGTGGTCAGAGAGAGCTCACTCCCAGCAGCCTGGGGGCTTCTCAGGGCTCGTCCTGGGGCAGTGGAGCGTGGACAAAGCTCCTTCTGCTGATGGTTAAAGAACAGAGCATTGTCTTTACCGAGTTCACCCCTCAAAACCATTAATGGAGAAGTTATGGGCTAGAAACGTTTCAGTCCAATCCCAAACTCACAGGAAGTCTGGATATGAATGATTTAAGGACTGCAGGAAAGCATAAAGATGTTGAGGTGAATTTACTGCTTTGTTCGGTGCCACAGACTGTGTGAGGGCTCTTCAGCATGAATTAAAGAAAGATTCCGGTCATGAGGTATTACTGTTTAATTCAGACGTTAGTACAGTCAGGGAGAAGACAGGAATGGATTTGTACAACCAAATAGGATTTTCCATACTGGATTGCATCTGCGATGTGTCTGGTCTTGCAGCACAGACAGTGCTGTGCGTGTCAGGAAAACCAGGGTGGTGTGGGATAACAGGCAGCTCCGGAAGGATTTACCTGGAGCAAGCTCTGCCTGCTAGCAGTTGGCTCGTATCCCAGCCCAGACTGCGAGAGTTTGTTGTAGAAAAGTCCTGTCGGACACGAGTGAGGATGTTCTCCTGACCTGCATCAGCCCCGGTGCATACAGGGCTCACCGATGCCTGCGCCATGCTCGTGTCCAGCAGCAGCGAGGCCTGGGGGGCAGTGCTGGGTTTAAAACCCCACACAGCGTTTTGGCAGGGCACTTTGCAATGTGATGTTTGCCACTGTCATCCATCCCCCCATCACTTTTTATTCATCCCCCCTCCAACTGAAGAAGGTACCAGTTTTCCCTGGTGCTGAAAATACTTAAAGCTGGAATCTAAGCTTTTTTGCTTCTTTTTTCTTTCCTTTCCTTTTGTTTTTTGAGGTCGTGTGTCCCAGTGTTTTGGTCGAGGTAGGATATGCTTCGTGCCTCGATACTTGAAGTGTCATTTCTTGTTCCAGTCTCTCTAGATCTTCGCTTTGACTTTCCAACCGCTTCTGTTCACAGACCTGTGACTTGCCTGGAGCTTTTATTTCTCCTGGAAAACGTGGAGGAAATAGCGGTGACTGAAGAAGACCTATTGTTCTGTTAGATTTTTTCTAACAGCTTCTGGAGGCTTTCTTCCTCACTTAGGTTTTTGTCAGTTTAAGAATCTCAAGAAAGGGCTCAGAAGTAACCCCCGTGCTCTGTCTCTTTCCATTTTTTTCGGCTGTGTGTTACAGCTGCACATCAGCGGTCCGCCGGGCATTCGCCGCTCTCTTCAGAGCAAGCGCTCGTGGCGCCGTGCAGAGAGGAGCGGAGCGAACAGATGGGCCAGGAAAGTGCCTCGCTCTCGGTGGGGCTGGAGGATGAACTCATTATACAGCCAGTGGGCTGTCACACCAGCCTCGAGCCTCGTTTACCAGCGGCTGGTGTACAAAAAAGCCCTGGAAAGCAGTGCCTCGCAGGGTGGGGGTGCACCTCGGTGTCATTCGGTGGGGATGAGGAATAGGGGAGAGGCCAGGAGAGGCAGAGATTTTACAAGCAGGCATCAAAAAGCTTTGTAAAAAAAATGACAGAAAGTCCAGCTCTTGGGGATCAAAAGAGAGCACAAAATGCTGGGTGGCTCTGCAGTGTGGTCGCACCGAGGTGAAGGTCCCATTGCCCAGGTGCTGTGTCCTGCCAAGTATTCCCTGAAAAAGCCAGAAAGTGTTAAGAAAATGCATTAAAAAGCACTGTGCTCAAACAAATGAAAAGGACCCAAAGTCCCCAGGCTGTGCGCTACATTGGCCAAGGGACTGGACGGCTTTGCATCTTCCTTCAGAAAGGGAAAGGTGATGTTGTTTCTTGTCTGCTTGTTGGGGGGAGCAAGGTGCTATTTCGGAAAGACCGGAGAGATGAAGCTCTGGGACTGAGCCACAGAAATTGTTTGGAAGTTTTGGGGTTTGGCTTTGTCACTGTGACCAGCGTGAGCATTGCAGGAGCCCTCAGTAGATGCTGCTTTGGTTGCTGTTAAAGATAGGGAAATTTTTGGCACTGCTTTACTCAGAGGAATATCAGAAATGTCAGTCGGCAGCAGTCTTGGAACAGGAATGTGCGGGGTGGGAATGCTTTTGTTTATTTATAGTAAAAATCCATTAGGAACAGGGGGGAAATTGTTATCTCTGGGTTCCTCTGTGGGTTTGCGAGTGCACGACTGATAGCATGTTAATATTTTTAGGCTTCCTGCTTCATTTGGAAATCTGGCTGAAGAATATTTGGCTGCCTGTTTAATGCCAAGTTTTATGCAGGCACGGCACATCGCATCCACCGCTGTCGTGTGGAGTGGGGTCCTGCGCCTGCAGCACGTCGGGCAGGCACCTTTGGTCTGCGCTGGGAAGGTCTCTGGGCAGGGGCAGGTGGGAGGATACTTCAGCTCTCATTAAGCACATTATCGTGTGTTTAAAATCTATAAAGAGGCCAAAAATAAGTCCCCACAGTCTAGGGTGTTTTTTTTCATTGTTGCTGTTATTATGATTTTTTTACAGCCAGTACCTGGCACAGCTGGCATCGTGATGGTGCGTAACCTTTACTGTAGGTGAGCAGGCTGGAGGCAGACAGATGTTGCAGCGCTGCTGGCTGCGGGGTCTGCATTCTGTGCCCACACGTCGTGCCCAGATGGTCCTTTGTAGAAACGCGGCAGCCTCTGCCTCCTAACACCCCGTCCCACCTGTTGACACGTACAGTATGTCTCAAAAGAATAGCCGAGTTACTGGGGAGAGGAAGACAAAAAGATGCAGCAGCACTTCTGGCTGTGAAACAAGGCAAGCTGTGTTGTAGTGCATAGCAAGGAAGCCAACAATTACGGATCTCTCCAAAGCAGAAGGCTTTATATAAATAATACATTCTGGTAATTTACCAGATTGCGGCATGTATGGAAATACAGAGGATTTTTTTTTTATTTTTTAATGAAAGGGAGCTTCTGTCCTGAGAAAAAGATGAGTCGGTGCTGAATTGGATTCGTTTCTCTTCCTGCATGCTCAGCGTTATGTAGAGAATAAAAAAGGGCAGAGAAAAACAAATTGACTCTGGAAGCCACCTCTGACAAGTCTGGCTTCAGTCCTGCCAACCTTCCTACAGAAACGAGCCCCCGGCATGTGTCCCTCAGCACGTGGGGCTGCTCTGCTCCCCTCGCCTTGATAGTCCAGTGAGTCCGGTGGGCAGGGCGGTGAGCAGGGCAGGACAGCCCAGCGTTAGGGACACTGCAAGTGCTGCGCTGATTTCCAGCAGTGGAAACTCAGGCAGTTGTGCCTGCGAAATAAAGCACTTGTTATTATTTCCTAATAAGTTATCACCGGCATTTACAAAACTCATCACTGACCGAAGCTGAAACTCGGGCTGTTTTGGTTTGTGTTGGTTCAGAGCTGGGAGTTTGATGTATGAGCTCACATGCACGCCTTTCAGCTGCTTAAGCAACAATACTGTGTTGTGCAGAGCATTTTGCAGGAAGGCACTTTGCAAGCTCCAGCAAGTGTTTTACGGATTCTTCTACAAGGGAAGTTGTCACTCAGTAGCACGGTTTATTTATTTTGCTTGGTTTATTTGGTTTATTAAATATGTTTTATTTATAGAGAGTGCTTTCTAGAGAACCATCTGCAGGCACGTTCTTCAAGAAAACACGTGGGACCGCGCATCTGCAGATGCTGGGCTGCCCTCTGCGTGCGTTGTGTACTGGGGCAGCCGGGGGGGGACTGAAGGGTGCTCTGTCCTCTCGTCCCCGTTCCCTTTGGGCAGGCAGGGAGGCCAGAGCAGGGGGAGAAGGGCAGAGCTCATACTCAGCCAACGCCTGGAAAGGTGTATCCCAAAAGGTCTCAATTTCCAGCCGTCTTGGAGTGAATGCTCAGCCTAGGAGCTACGCCAGCCAAAATCTGTGCCTGCCATGTGCTCTGTGCTCAGTCCTTGGCTGCAGACCTCTGCTGACCCCTTGTCCCCACCACGCTGCTACTCACCTGCTGGAGCCCTTCCACAGCTCAGTTTAGTGGCTAGAATGACTCACTCCAGCCATAATCCTTTTAAGCATAAGCGTGGAAGGATCTTGCTAGTAACCTCGTGTCATAAAAAAAGTGTGAATTTGTGTGTATGTGAATTTTTGCACCATCTGTTCCCTTTCCTGCAGCACGGAGTGAGATTTTTTTTCTCCTTTGCTCAGTTCCAAGCAGGTACGTGTGATACCGATGGCTGCTACGACGTGGTACAGATTGCACAAAGTTTTCCACTAGAACGTGTCGATACATGGT
The DNA here is from genome assembly GCF_009769625.2 of Cygnus olor. Taxonomy (NCBI): domain Eukaryota; kingdom Metazoa; phylum Chordata; class Aves; order Anseriformes; family Anatidae; genus Cygnus; species Cygnus olor. The sequence goes on along the minus strand of NC_049176.1, from coordinate 28,433,605 downwards.
CATAGGTGTATCAGGAGGTAGAAAGCTACTGTGATAATAAACCACCTCCTGCCTTTATCTCTGCTGATCATCCTCCTAATTAAATTGAAATTCCTGATGAAAGATACATTCAGTTCTGGCCTTTTTTCCCAAGTAGAAGGAGCTCTGTGCATAGCAGTGTGGCCAGCTGGCAGAGCTGTGCAGAAACACACTTCTGCTGGGTGCGTTTTGTTCTAGCAGTCTACAGCCAGTGGGCAAGGGAAGCCTGCTCCAAGGAGCAACTTCCCGTGATTCTTAATGCCCTGGAAGCTGAATTCAGATATTGTCTGTCTCTACCACTCACACTGCTTTGACACTAGGACATCACAAGGAAAAAGAGGTGTAGTTTAAATTATACAGTGATTGTAAAGGGGTTTGAGAAAACTATTATCAGCTAGAACAAAAGTCTCTGGTCTGAGTCCTAGAATAAATTAAGACTTTTCTGCTCTCCATCTACCCCCTCGGCTCTGTAGGATTGCTCATCTTCATACAGTAGCTAATTTCTCCAGAGCAGATCGTCTGCACAAACCTTCCAGCAAAGTCTGAGATGTGGCAGGGACAGTTCGGGGTGTCAGAAGGTCTGCAGACACCTGGCTTCATGCATCCAGCTCATTCCGCAGCCTGCTGCTGGGGCTTCTGCAGCAAACTGTGTGTCTCTTGGCAGTCTGTGATGTTCGGGGAGAAAAGACTTACATCTGGACCTCCATTCTTGCAAAAATGTGGCAAAACGTTTGCTTAATCACCCAGAGGGTGAGGCAGTGATGTGCTCTCAAGGATGGGGCCCTGCTCACGTCTTCTCAGCCTTGTCCAGTGCCAAGAGAAAGCCCAGCTTGTGGGGAGCTGATGAGAAGGCAGGCACATCAGAGGTGAAGCCAAATCACTGTGTGTCGATGGCAATTCACACCGACAGCCCAAAATCTGCTCCCAGGTTCTTCCTTTGTCCTGAGCACCTTGCTTTTCCTCATCTTTACCCACATCTGGTGGCCACGTGGCATGCAGTTGGGCAGCAGCAGGCTGTGCTGCTGCTCTCCAGAAGCACTGAGCATGCACTTCTGGGCTGGAGAAGCCACCCTTTGGGGGCTGCTCTGGGGTGCTACAGCTCCGCGCGTGGCTGCTCCTCTCAGCTGCACCGAGCGAACCTCAAGTGTTCACGAGTTAAACGGGCTCCCGCACCAACACCTTGCGAGCTGTGCTTTAAAATTTCATGTCTTCCAATTGCATTACTTTCTCAGTCACTGCCGCTGCGAACAGAAGCCCAAGTGCTCTTTTATGCAATCATTGATCAAATCAGGATGCAAATGAGGTCCTAAAAGCAGACATATAACATGGGGAAAAAATTTACATGTATAAATGAAAACCTTTCAAATTAGAAAATTTTGTAGCTCAGGCGATCATAATTTATTAAGATCAGCTGTAAATTTCGTATGGCAGCATAATTCCAAGTTTCGCATCTTGGCGTTTCAAATAATTTTAATTAAGCAATAGATTTACAATTTATTCCACAAGTAATACAATCTGCTTAGATTATGCACATTTTCTATAGTTTTTCTTTTTATTACTGTATTCATTTAGCTGAGCAAATTTATAAAACTAATTAAAACAGAAGTACTTTTTTGATTCAAATTGTAAATGAAAAACAATGATCTACTGTGCAATGATGCTTGCAGAGAAAATAAGATCAGTTGCAACTCTATAGGTATTTTATAACTCCATCCTTAAACTTAGAGCTATAATTTTTATAGCAGGTTCTTGACACAGTCTTGCATGTTTTCATATTTTGGGATGCTAAAGGAATGAGAGTTTAGGATCTGATTCAACAACGTATTCAAACGTATTATGAAGCTGGGTGATGTCCTCACAACTCAGAATGTGGTAGTGCTGCGAGAAGCAGACAGAGGTAGGTGTGGGTGTAGGTACAGACACCGGTACAGCCGCACGTATAGGCACTGGTGTTTTCCAAAGGTGCTTGCCTTCAGGCTGAGCAGGTTTGGTTCCAGGCTTGGGGCATGCAGAGGAGACAGGCTTTCCCCTCGTCTTTGGCGTCCTCCTGTCCCCAGGTTGGTGCTGCCAGCCGAGCTTTGGTACGGCACGGAGAGCCAGGAAGGCGTAGCATTGTTTGAACTGGTTTGATGACACGCCGGCGCAGGTTTAAACACCAATTACCACGTTTCAAGTGACAAATCTGGAGGGGAAAAAAAGATGATCATCTAATAAATTTATTACGAAGGCAAATGACTCGTACATAAATCAAACTGCTTCATTAAGGGAGAAACTCAGTCAGCTAAATACAGAGGTGACACAGGTTAACTCCGCAGTCGTGACACCGGCTCTTGTGTCATCTCTGATGGGATCCGGCGGTGAGTCATTGCTGGGGGTGCTGCTGTCCGCCACTCCTCTGGCAGGGCTGGCATTTCTCGCCTCACCTTTCACGACATTGAAAGCAGTCTAAAAGTTAGGAGAAATTACTGATCCCTGCTTCTGACAGAGGGGCAATTAAAAACTTCTTTTCTCCTGCGTGCGTCTCTTGCAAGCCGCTGAGCTTCCAGCGCCTCCACGATGGCGTGGCTGCATGCTTTGCAGTAATCCTCTCGTACCTCTTGTGTTAGTAACACCCCTGCTTCAGCTGATATCCTTACAGTGCTGTCAGCTCATGCCTTCCTCTGAACTTCCTCCCATGCCATTCCATGTTTTCTCCTATTGCTCCAAGCCTGGCGTTAGCCCACTATGCCCAGGCAGCAGCCTGGCTGATCTGTGCGTGATTTGTAGCAGCTAATACACACAGAGATGGTGGGATGCTCATGGGGACACGTTAGCCATCTCCATTTCTGTCAGCTTGTTTACAAATGCCATCTTATTCTTTTATGCCCAGTGCTCTGTGCTTTGGGAGCTGGTGAATAACGGTGGCGATGATGGGACGTATCACAGCTGCAGTGAGAGCAAGAAAAAAGCGCAGGAAGGTTTTGGCCAGCACAATGACTAAGTGTGATAATTTTTTTGGTGCCTCTGGAGCTTACAGAATTGATGAAGACCTGCCCAAGATTTTAAATAACCCTGATAAATAATTTACGCATCCTTCCAACTCCATACGGTCCTGCCCTCTGTGACAATCTGTTCCCATGTGCAGAGCGACTCTGCCTGAACTCACTCACACCTTGAGCGAAACAGGGCAGGCAGAGAAAGGCAGCACAAACACCACCCCACCATATGTTGTTTCTGAGGGTTTGGAATAGGGGGTGTGCGTGCTGGTCTCCCAACACACCCCTCAGGCCAGAGGCCCGTGGCACTGCAGCTGCTATGCTTCATTTTCCTCCTCCCTCTGCCCTCCGCTGCTGAAATCAGGCTGCTGTTGCTGTGATACGCTTTTGGACGCGGCTCTTCCGCGAGGACGGAGTTGCCCCCACGGATATCCCCCGGAGATAACCCAGCCCTGCCAAGTGGCAGGGAGTGCTGCTGCAGTTTGGGTATTTCAGGTTCCTACAGCCCCCGGCACTAAATGCTTCTGCTCTCATTCATGCAGCTGAATCCATCCCAGTCCCCTGCCTTTGGGTTGGTCACAGCACACTACTGCTTTTGCATATCAGTGTGTTGCAAGATAGTGCCTAAAATGAGCGATCAGAACAGCCGGCGGAACCGTGTCATCGCCCTATTAGTTCATATTTTTATAAACCGGCAGGAATTCAGAATATAGCTTCTTTAATGTCTCATTCAAGCAGACAGCAACATCGAAATGCATTTTATTTGATGCCCAAGAGACACATGCTAGCTTTTATAGTGACAATAGAAATCTGCTTGTATTCCAAACTCTTGACGAGAAACATTGATAGCTTTATTCAAAGTAATGTTGCTCAGAATTTCTGAATGGCGCTCCCATCGCATCTGTCCTGGAGGAATGTCAGTGTCACGTGAAGGCAATGCTGCTGGCATTGTCGTCGTATTGCTGCTAATTAAATGCTGCCTGAGTGAGGCATGAACGTGATCTGGTCTGTACCACGGGGAGGGGATGAGCCTGAGAGGGGATGTGCGTCAGCAATGGTTCTGGCCCTGCTCCCATCACTGTTTGCCTCTCCCATTTTCATAGTAGAGAAGTTGTCACCCGTCATGAGTCACTCAAGTTTGTGAGTTAGGCTGGCAAGGATGCTTCATAACAAGCAGTAAGGTTAGTTATCCATTGAGTGAGTACGCCTTATTCGGTTGACAGAGTTTACTTGTTGTATTTTTTGATACAGCGGTGAATTATTCCACAGTAGTGAAGCCTTGGGCATAGGTGACCTTGTGGTGAATCTTGGCTGTTTCATTTTGCTAAGGGTTAAAGGAAAGCTCATTTCATTTTTATAGGAGAACCCCGAGGTCTCTGTATTAGCTCTATAAGAAGTGGCAAGATTCTGCTATCACATTAAATATAAGACCTGCTATGTGTTAAAATAAAGTGGAAGTCTCTGCTAAATTGGCACAAGGCAGAAATTACCCTCATATTCTGAAAGTGGCACTGATACCGCATGGAAAATAGTCTATTTAGAGATCATTCTGCTGATATTTTTCTCCATTGTATCTTTTTTTTTTTGGAGGAAAACAAGCTCTTGGTGGCTGAGGAGTTCATTTTCTCCCGCTGCTGCTTTTTCCATTGAAGTCATCATAATCCTCCATTTGTGACATCAGAGTTCCTCGCTAGCGAGATAATTATGATTTCACAAACTGGAGATTATGACCTTCAAATGAGGAAGGCACAGCAGGGAGGACCAATTCCTAAGCAACAGCCATCAGATATTTGTGAAATATTTGTGAAAATGTCCTTGCAGTTTAAAAAAAAATGAGGGAGAGAGGGCAGGAGGGAAACATCCAAAAAATATTATCAACAGAATGATTTGCCAGCCAGCTTTTTTTTCCAGAGTTTTCCATTTGGTGCCTATGATTCTCTAACCTGTCTCATTTAGCCTTAATGAACACGAGACATTTTTTTAGCGTGCCATATGTGCTGTGGTCCTTAAGAAAAAAAATGCATCCAAATAACTTTTTTTTTTTATATGTTCTGATTCTACCCAATCATAATTTACATTTTGCACAGTTTGATGCCCATCTGCAACGTCTTTACCATCAGGAAAGGTAATAAGAAAGGGAGGAAAAAAAACATATGAACATGTTGAACGACTGACACTGGAAAACCTAACTGGAAGAAAATCATTTTTGTCCCTGCATAAATACCCAATGCTGAAATGGGTTTAAATCCCATAGCCTGGGCTGGGGCCAGAAGTCCAGCTCCTGCACCAGCAATGCCTCAAGAACGAGTCCCCAGCAGTCGTCTGTGAGTCCTGGGGAGCTGGGGCTGGATGTGGGGCAAAGCCGCCCTTGTCTTTATGGGGGGGGTGAGGGGTGGGAGGAGCAGCCACGTGTCTTGGAGATGAGCCTGGCTTTTTGGCGTGGATTTCTCTTGATACAGAGGAGCCGTGCCTTGACCGAATCCAGCTTTGTAGTTACGGGACGTGGCATCAAATGACTACAACTCTCCTCTCTCCGCAGCTCCTTGCAGACAATTCCTCTCAGAAAGGTGGAAGGCCTTTAAAGGACTTCTGTTTCTCTTCAGTCTTCCCTGTCCTCAAAATCACTGGAGTCATGTATTTTTGGTTTGGTGCTGGGCAGGAGGAAGAGAGGAAGAAACCCCCCGCCAAAATGGAGGCCCTAGGCCCGTAGTGCCAGGAGGCCACGGCCTTGTTGGCTCTAAGAGCACTTCCAGGACTGCGGGCTTTGCTTGTCCTCGTGTTCTGCCCAGTGCTACACGGGGCCTCATTCTCAACACCTGCAACAAATTATGACTATTAATTACATTTAGAAAACAATTGCATTTTTTTTCAAACAAAGCTCCAGCCTTAATCATCCAAATCGGTCAGGCCATGTGAGAGGCCTGGCACCTTTCCTTCCCTGCCACCCTGCAGGAGCGGGACCTGTCACAATTCTCATTTTAATTCCATATCACTCCTAAGGTTTATTTTTCCCTGTAGTAGCCTGAGTCAGGAAATGCCACGTGTGTCTTTTCTGCAGTGGTATGGGTTCAGAAATGGTTCATGTTCATTCCATGAGCTGGAGGGGGCCGTTGCAGCCCCGTAGGATCTCCAGTTACTTTGGCCCAGATTTTACAGATTCAGAGTTCACAAATCGGACGCAGCAGTCAGAGTGGCGCTTAAACAATTCTCCAGCTTTTGCGGAAGGCTGGCCATGGATTTATGACTTGCAGACTCTGTAAATTTAGCAGGTGATTTAAGTGGCAAAAAAGCAGCATTTCTTACTTATATGACACACAGAAGAGAAATTCCTGGTGTTAATCTTAACCTTTGATGGTGTGCTGGGCTCAAATAGAGGCAGGAGGCAGGGGACACGCTCTGACCTGCAGGGCCACCGTGCACAGTCAAACACATGGACGAGGCTGTCTGAGTGTGAAGAGAAAAGGGCTCTTGACATCGGGTTTCAAAGTGAGGGTTTCTCCATACCCCCAGACCTCCTCCAGGTGGCTAAGGCCACCTTTGACTCCGTCTTCCTTTCTCTAAAATAGGGATGTTTGTAGCTCTGAGATGCAGAGCGGGAGGCTCCCCCAGTATAAACGGCATACTGGGATGTTTGAGAGGGATCGCAGCTCGGGGAACTTCAGCGTGGCTACCTGAGATACCCCGGGTGTTGTCATGAGGTCTCTTTTGAGAGGCAGAGGAGGAAAGCTGTCTCCAGGAGCGAGATGTATCCAATTTGCAGTCAGAAACACAAATCCAGTCCAAATCCAGCAGTCCCACTTGAATCTGCAGCTAACTGCTTGTGATCAAGATACAGGCTAATAACTATTTGTATAAAATATTTAGTGACTAATTTCTCATTACAGATGCTTTGGGGAACACTGTAAGCTGCTTGCAGACAATTGAAAAATTAAAAAAAAAAGAGAGAAATTATTGAATACATTATTCACTGCACATGATTTGACCAGCTTTAGGAAATGCGGCGTTAAAACACAAGACAGGACCCTGCAGAGCATCTGGAGTGTTTTTACCCCCTCGTACAGAGTAAAGTAACAGAAGCAGCATGCCAGATAGCGCAGGAACGAGTATGCATATTGCAAAACAGAATTCATTTAAAATTGCAGCTTGAAAACTTTGTGGTTTGGGTGAGAACTGAGTGCAGAATTGAACCGTTTCCCTCCCTGAGCCTTTCCCCTGTGATTGGCACAGCGCAGAGCAGTGGAGTATATATTTTTTTCTAGTTAATGAATAAAAACACAGTTTACTCCTTCTATTTCAGTTTTGCTGAACGTGGATCCATGGCAATGAACTGAAAAAAAAAGCAGCAGAATAAATAAGCACAGACAAATACATGGAGGAGTTCAATTATCATTTCCCACTATTGAAACTGCCTTTTAACAACTACATCTTCTGAGTGACAGCTTATTAATACTAATTACATTAGATATATGCAACATAACTAATGCACTGGTACTTTCAATTATCTTCCCTTGTCTTCATCCTTTCCCCTGCTCTCCCATCCTCCCCTTTCATGCCCTGTGACTGCTACCTCGGGCTGTGGCTTGAAGCAAATGGATCTGGCTGTAAGTGAGCAGAAATCTTTCATACCTTTTCATAATCTTTCATTCATTTCTTGCACTGGGGAGAAATGCCTCACGCCCTGGCATGTTGGTAGTCACCGAGGTGTAGCACAAAGGGTGCTTCCAGTCCAGGCTGCAGGAAACGCTGGAAATGCTCTGGGTATGGAGGAATTTCGTATGAATGTCCCACACCATCTGAGGATGCTGTGGCCTCTGGGTCTATTTCTATAGCCCTTTTCATAACTTTTCCTGAGTGCAGTGCAAACCCACTGCTAATCCTCCTGAATTTGCAGTAGGTGTTTCGGTGACCTGAGCTTGAAGCAGCACTGATTTACCCTTTCCTAATTATGAGCCCTGCAGAGGGACTCTGTGCCCTGGCTGTTTTCTTCTGCAAAGTCCCAGTCCCTTCTCCAGGTCCTTATTTAGACCTAAGTCCCTGGCACTGTCTTGGCTTTGTTTTTGTCTGGTGTTTTTTCATATCTAATGAACTGTCAATCACTTATGCAAATGAGGGAAGAAGAGACATTTAAAGGTTATTTATAACGCCTAAAAACATTATGAAATCAATCATTCTAGCTTTTACAGCTCCCCCTCTTCAAGTGTCATGTAGATCTCTAACTTTTTACATTATAATGCTGTAATAGTTTACGTAAGAAGACAAAAATGTGTTTGTTTTTTTTTAATATAAGCTTGCTGATTGCTAAAGCATCTATGACAGCTGACATGAAAATCAGGGAGGTTTTGATTAGGCTTTTCTGATATGTAAATGTTTGTAAATGAATGATATATATGTATATATATATCTTAAAGGATCCATTTAAAAGCAAGCAGTAGTATCCCAGAGCAGTTAAGCTTTAAAAGGAAGAGCCTGAGATAAACATTCATGTGAGTAATGTGTATTTAAAAGAACTACAAGGGTGAGCATCTATGCAGAAAGTTAGTGGAGAGACCCTTTGGTGTTTACCAGGTATTTACACCAAGCTCTTATACAGTGGCTGTGGCTTGGCTGTAGTGTTCTGTAATTGCTCAAAGTTAGACTAAGGCCATGGTCAGTCACTAAATAAAATGGTTGTCCAGTAAAAAACGTCATAAAATTGGACTTGCCAGTGATTTCCAATACCAGGTCCTCACACAGCAACTGTTAGGGCTTGCTCCTTGCACCAGTGGTGGCAAGTGGAGAGTCGGGCTGCGCACAGCAGCTTTTGGTCCTGAGTGGTGCTGGAAGGCCACTTGGTAAATAAGATCACAACGTCCCTACAGATTTACCTGAATAATATTTTTCCATGGAGCACAGCAGTATTTTTTCACCTGGTGCACTGCAGGGGCCGTGGGGGCCTTGAGATGCTGCAGGTGGTGGACAGAAGCCCAGCGTGCGGTCCTGCTGACCCCATGCAGGCAGTGGGGTGTGCATCGCTCGGGCACTTCGTGGTTGCAGGGCTTTTCAGCAAGAAAGAAATCCAGCTGAGCTACAGGCGATGGCAAACCCAACATCTGTCCTCGGTGGAAAAGACGAATAATTTGTGCTTGCTGGTTTAAATCAAGCTTTTGGTTCCATGGGCACGTAGTGTCTCTTCTGTGGGGTGGGTACATATCTCCTGAGCTTTTAAACTGAACTTAATTATAGGCAGAGCTGTGCTTTTTCCATGAGCTAAGATACTGGTTAATCTCAATAGGAGTTGTGCCCCAAAGAAGAAGGGTTAAAATTGAGCCTTGATTTATTTTTTTCTGATGTTTTGAGCTGGATGCTAATTAAAGCTGAATCTTCCCTAGTCTCAGTGTTTTGAGCCCATTAAGCTTTTGGAGTGGTTTCCAGAGTGTGAACACGAGACTGAAAAGAGGAATATAGTTCAGCGCTGGGGTCCTCATTAGCTCTTCTTACAGTTTCAGCCTCAAAAAGCAAACCTGATGTTTTCAAATAGCAAGTTTGCTCTTGTGGAGCATCTGCTGTCTTCTGCAAATCACGCAGCTTTGGATCAAAGTACGCATGAAAACCCAAGATGCGGGAGGTTGAATCCAAACCTCGGCAGCAGTGGGGAGATGTGGCTGGAGGTTCTCGTCGCTGGTCTGGCTGCGGCGTTGAATCTCGCATTTGTGTCTTGCCCTGCTGGCATTTCTGTTCAGTTTGATGGAGCTCTGTTAATTCACCTGCTTTCTTTCATCTCTCAAAGTAAATTAGCAGCTATTTTAGCAATCTCACAGTAAATCTGCAACATTTATTTTGGAAAGGAAAAAGAGCTCGAAAGATTACCTAGGTGTCCAGCTGTGATAATATTACCTACCTTACAGAGTGCCGGAGGTGACTTTGAAGATGTAAAGCAAATTGAGGATTACATTAACTTCCTTCTGATTTGTTAAAATTATTAATCTGCTATCACCAGCTATCAAATAATGTAGGGTTATTACTTTGTTAAGGATAAATGCATATCTGTGTTTGATATTGCATGGCTAAGTGCTGTCAACAAAACCTCTTTTGATTGTGTCTGTAGCTGAGGTTGGCTGGTGTCTTTTGTTTTTGGTTGGTGCTTTCTTTACAATACAAGATTATTGTGGCCTGCATTCTTATTCAGCCTAAATAGTCGGAAGAGTGAGTACTGTCATATTGTGATATGGCAGTTCTACCTTGAAGGTTCCCGAATTTTTTTCGATCTGCACCTCACTGCATGGCAGATCTGTGTTACGGCAAAGGCCATGCTCACACCACTGCGAGTCGGCGGCTGAACTGGGACCACGGTCCCCCAGATACATTCGATATATACAACAAAACTAATGCACTGGTACTTTCATTGCCTTGTTCAGCTCTGATGTATCCAGACAGGCACATTTCATTTCTCTAGTGGAGACCTGGGCTTGTTCATTCATTGTTCCTTGACCCTGATGCACCAGAGCAGGGAGTAGAAAGAAAAGGTGGGAAAGGCATGGAGCAGTGTGTTCCCACCACAATGTCACGGCAGCTTTTGGGGTGGCGAGCCTCACCAGGCAGGGAGCCTCACACCAGACACAGTTCACACATCACTTAGAGAGGGAGGCAGAAAGGGGAACATAACGTTCTCCCAACAGATTTAAAAAATATAAATATCTGCTGGGGCAGGATTCTAAAGTGTCTTACCCCCAGAATTAATACTGCAACTTTCTTGCCAGCCTAGATTCCGTGTTTAGTTGGGTTAGGCTAATCCACATTTCCAGGGCAAGATGTCAGCCACTGCAGTCAGTGCTACAGTTACATACCTGCACGTTCTTTACCTGCATGTCCTCTGCCACTGATGCTTCCAACGCAGTGAGATCACTCTATAAATCTCCTTGCCTTTTCCATTAATCAGGAACAATTCCAAATCGTAAGAGTGCTCCAGCACTATTAATCAATAGTTAACCAAGCTGTTAATTTTCTACAGATATATTGTTGTTCTTCAGTGTGCACTGAAAACTTGTCGATCACCTGCAGTGATTCTGCCCAGCTCCCATGCAGGTTGGTGGAGGAGAGATCTCCCTGGGCTTCAGTGAATACCCGGGGATTCCCTGAGATGCCACCAACAGAAGTGCTAAGGGTTCCTACCAGAAAAGCAGGAACTCCAAAGCCCCCCATATCGCTGCTGTTTCATTGCTTAAAGGTTTTCAAAGCAGTCCTAATTGCAATTAATCTTGGCAGTCGTGAGCTGTTTAAGGTTTAGGCTTCTTTGAAGGTACATTCTGTCTTTATTTTACTTGATAGGTGTTGATTGGTAAATTTGATGCAAAACTGCTGCCTCAACTTGGAAAGGAAATAACTGTAACACTAAAATACTTCAAATTGGTATATGGTATGTATAGTAAGTTTGGACAGATACCTCTGACTTGTTGGGACCTGCAGTGTCTGTTTTTCCTCTGCCAGTGAGTATCATTTCTATAGCAGGAGCAAGAAGAAGGCAGCACCCACATTTCCATACTCCCTGCACTTCAGTGTGACATGGCAGTGAATGCCCACTTGTAACATCTGCATTGTCCCACTGAGGTCTGGCAGAAGACCTCTGCCAGAGTCCTTACCAAAGGGTCTTTCAGCAGAATCTGCCAGCTGGAAAATTTACTAGCTATAAAATTTAACAGTAGCAGAGCTCTGATAATGAGTTTAACAAACAATTAGCTGGGGTACCTCTTTGTTTTATAGAAGTGCAATAGTTGATGAACTTGCTATGCCACAATTAGGAGCTCATTAGCAAACAAAATTCAAGGTTAACAAATACCTTAAGGGGAAGTTTGTTGGACTATTCCATGAAAACAGAGGAATGAGAGTCAGGAAATGGAATTTTTCTTCCCAGCCATGCTACACTCTTCCTGTGGACTGGGAAGAAGGTGGGATCTGGTCCCAACAAGTCAGGACTGAGGCTCACCTTATTTGCCCGGGTTTTCACTCACTGACAAATTTTAGGCCTCTCTGTATCAATGCAAATGGCACTGTACCCCCTGCTTATTTTGTTTATTTTGCCAGTCTTCTAAAATCCATATTTTCTTCTCTAATGTTTAATTTGATTGTTTTCGAAAGAAGAATGCATTCTTTTTGGTATTGCAAGAGGACTGCTTCTCAGGAGGAGTTGTTTCTTTGGTTTTGATCCTTTTTAATTTTCAGTCTCATTGGGGAAATAGTAATCCTAACAAAGCTGGCAGAAAACATGCCCTGGGCTGCTCACACAACAAGAGGAGATACCTTCCATGAAGCCATTTACTCTGTCAATAAAGGGTTTCTAGGACATTTTTATTGTTTATACACTTATTTGAAGATGTCATTTTCCGTGGTTAACTCTGCCTCGCCTCCCTCACTCTCTCTGTAACAGATAAAACAATAGGACAAAGAGAGGTGTTTTTACCCTTGTCCTGAGAGAAACCTTTTAGAAAATGCTAATGGGCTTCTAACAAATGGGAAAGCTGGTTATCACTGGGGAGAATTAATCTTTGACTTGAGCGAGAGTACCTATGTCAAATTACAAGCTATGATATCCATCTGCTTGCTGTTAGCCAGCAATATAGATTTATTGTGACATTTTGGAGAAGGAGTAAGTAAACATATGAACAACTGTTTTGGTTCATTAGCCCCTTATTGGTAAAGCATGGTGCTCGGTGGTGTTAGAGGTACACAAAAAGACGATCGTTCAGCTGAAATCGGTACAATCGTTGCATTTACAGGGCTGTGCAGAGCAGCCCCAAGGACAAGCTTGCGGAGAAATGAGCTGCTGCTTTGTGTTGCTTGGCCGTGAGATTGTTCTTTTGGTTGATGCTGGAGGGATTCAGCCAGTAGCTCCAGGAGATGGTGGGAGATGTTGGGGTACATCCAGAGCCCTTTGGATACAGCTGCTCGGGACAGCAGCCTCGCTCATCCCAGCAGCAGGCAGGCAGGCAGATAGAACAACCTCATCTTTCCTGGAGCTCCTTTACCACAGCCAGGCTGTCCTGCTCTCTCGGAGCCAACTGGTCAGATCCAGGGCAGACAAAGCGAGCAGCACCAGCACAGCAGTTCCCTGCACATTCCTACTTTGGTTTCACAGCTCTGGTTGCCATCGTCATAAGCCCTTCATTCGATGCAGGTTTCTATGCTGGAAAACCCATCCGTGTCATTTCTCACAAGTATTTAGTTTTAATCAACTGCACTGGGCTATTCCATGGGTGCAACCACGTAGGCCGTTGATTTGTTTGCAATTAAGGATCTCAGAGTCAGGATGTTAAAGCCTTCTAAGCCAACTCCCTTTTTATATGGGAGAACTTTTAGAAATGCACTTTAGGTTTATGACACTGGTTTGCCTTAATTTAATTTACTCTTCACTTGACTAATTATTCAGAATACCAGATGTAGCAGACAATAGGTTTGGCTGAAATATTACTTCACAGGCATGGTAAACATATAGAATATGCTCTCCATATGTGAAGGCACTGAATGTCCCCCATCCACACCCAAGAGCAGTCAATTTGGTTTTGAATGAGTGGGAAAAAAAAAAGGTTTCTCATTTCTTCTGTACCCTTTGCAATAGCTGATGTATTTAAACAAAGCTCTGTTGTGTGAGATGCAATGTGTACATCTAAAAGGGCTGGCAGAAGAGGATTTGTTGTGTGTTAAGCATTTGTTCTTAATTATTTACTGATGTTAGGCTAAGTGATTCTGCTGGCAGCTTTAATAAGCACAGTAAAGGCGGACAATCAAATGGTGGCAGAAATGGGGAACGTCCTAAGTTTTTAAGAGCACGTCTTCTGACGGCTGAAGAGGTCTTTCTGAAATGAGAGGTAGGACAGAACAGCATTGGTAAAAGCTGTGTGTAGGTCACAAACGCTTGCAGACTTTATGGTCATTAGTACATGAAAACCTTGAGCTACTAGTCTTCAGAGGTGGCATTGGCCATGGGGTGGGAAGAGAGAGTTGCAGCAGTCTGCTGAGGCCTCCCTCCCACCCAAAGGTGCACTTGCCCTTTGGAGTAGGATGAGAGCTTGGTCATAAAAAGAGCAATAGAGACATGATTATTTCCAGGATTACCTCTAGTTCAGCAAGAGACCTTGATTCTTTTGGTGAAGGAAGCATCAGATGCCCATCATCAATGCTTCTGAAGGTTATGGTCTGAAGGTTATGGTCTGAATGGAATGTTCTGAAGGTCCTACACAGGGGGCAAGACCTATCCAGGGTACGCACCTGGGCCTTTATTATTGAAGAAAGATTAAAAATTAAACTTTCAGTAATGCAAGAACTTGAACTTCGAACTCCCATGTGCTAGTGGAATGCTAATATAGTCTCGGACTATATGACCTGATAAAGTCAATCTGTCTTCCTTTGCCTAGTTAATTTTTAATCATTTCTACAGAGTGGGAGGGCTGCGGTAGGTGAGGCTAAAAGCCCATTTATTTATTTTAGAAGCTCTATTACCATAGAGCCTAGATCTCAGTATTGAATGGGGAACATCATGAACTAATACTCCATTATTATTTATATTCTGAAGTATACCCTGGTTTATTTATCCATGGTTTGGTAGGTAGGTGTGTGCTCTGAACTTAGTCCAAGGGTAATAGTACAGAAAAATATCTGCCAGTGTGTCCATGTTCGTGAAGCTGTCAAGTTTCACTGTCAATGGGAACAATATTTCCTAGGTGTACAGGAAGGCTTTTTGGCAGTGCTAACTGGGAGAAAGGATTAACGTGATCAATAACTAAACCACTTTTAGCTCCAATTTTGGTGTGATTCAGTGGGATCTTGGGGTGTTTTCCTCAAAAGTTACATAAATGTTTTGAGCTAACTTTTAAGGCTCTGTTTTAAGCTAATGTTATGTTTTTGCTATTGGTGATTTTTGCGATATTTCTGTTGTTCTGCATCAGCACTTACAAAGCATGGAAAGACATAAAGATTAATGCCTTGTGTCTGCACAGCACTTAACATTTGCTGAATTTTATCATCGTTGTAAAGGGAGGGAACACGGAGATTTTAAAGCACATCTCCATTACATGGACAGCCCCAAATTACAGTGCTGAGATAATGACAAGCTCAGGCTCAGACTGTTTGAGCAAGGGCCACCTTAGCAGAAAACAGCCTAAACCTTCCTGTGCTTGCTCTGGCACCATCTCACTGCTAGTACAGGACAACTGTAGTTGACTTTTTAGTGCCATTGACTTTTTTTTTGTCCGGGCAGCTCCCATGAAGAGACCAGCAAAGGTTGACAAGACCTAAAGGTTCTGGTGGCAGCCAAGGGACGTGTGCCAATGCTGGCTGTAGGCATGTTTGAACCTCAGTAGGAGTTAGAGGGTCCTCAGGTGGCCACAGAAGGTAGAAGGGGAAATGTCTTCCCTGTTCCCTTAGACGTGGACTTTTCAGAAGCATTTTAGTGCCTAATTTGCCCCAAAATCAGAGCTGTCAGACAACTGAAGGCCTTTCAAAACCTACCCCTAAATAACTGGTGGTCAAAAAAATCTGAATCGTCTAGAAAACTTAAAAAAAAAAGATGAAGTAAGATGCTGCAGATGAAATACAGAGAACCAAAGTGTGCACTCCTATCACTAGATTGCCCCAACATGTTGATAACTAATTTTGGCAGTGGCAGCCTCTAAAAGTGATGAATTCCCATTTTTTTCTCCAAGGCAGGGTGCATAGGAGAATTTTGTTTGCCCGGCCTCTTCTTCTCCCACTGTGCCTGTCTGTCCAGTGCCCTTTAGGGGAGCCAATTCTGTCTGGCAATTTTGGAGGTGACAGCTCAGTGCAAACAATTAGCAGAAATGCAAATCAACATAACTACGTTTCTTAATACTTCACGCTTGGAGCTGTGCTAAACTTAGCAGCTATGAATAAACAGCATCAGTGTTCCCCTCTGTGAAAAGATGAAGAGCCTGCTGGTATTTGGGATGGATCTGGTGCATTTGCTGTCTCAGTGTAGCCAACCCTAACCATTCAGTAATGTGAGCAGGCCCTCAAAAATTGCTGAGATTAATAAATGTTGAATGTTTTCATTTCCGAGCCTTGAAGGTATACTTAGCTAATATCTTTAAGCTTTTCTTTGCAACTGAAAAGCTGGGAAATTACTCCTGGTTAATGAAAGTGGGATTCTAATGTAATCACCTTATTTCAGGAGCAAGGCTTTTAAATAAACTCCAAGAGACTCATGATAAAATAGCAGGAACTGGCAACATTGAAATATGATCTTCTATCATTAAACCATTCTCTCTTAATTAGTTTTTATTTGCAATATTGATAGCTAATCTCCTCTCTATTACATGTCTGTGACTTCCCAGTGAATGGCACAGCAGAGTATGTAAGTAGCTGAAGACATGGTTTGGGCCTCTCCGTGTGGGATTTGCAAACCACACTGGATTTTTTTGGTAAAATTAAGGTGTCTTTGTAGAAGATGCGGGCAAAAGTCTGTCATTCAAGACCTGACCTTGATTTCTCCTGGTTTAAAGATAAAGAGAGAATGATGGGATCGGTGGCTAGGTGCAGCCCAGTGGCCTGGCTAAAAATGGGTGGGTGGTGGGATAATCGTGCCTGTCTTTCAACATCACCCAATTTTTAGAATCAACAAAATACACACATATATAGATATTGGTGTCAACAAGGTGACATTTGATGATGTTCACTAATTCAAGAGAGACTGATTTATGCATGTTTAATCTTCACTAATGATGACTCCAGGGCAAGAAATGAAAATAAGTTCAGTTAATAATATGTGTATATATTATTAACACCTTTACTGATGAAGGTGGTTCTCTTCTTGGTAGACAAATGTACAAGCAATTTGCAGAAGACCCAAATGACTCAAGGGCTTTCAGAATGTCTCTCTAACTTACCAAAATGTAGAGAGTAGGAATATTTGGATAGTAAAATTCTCAGCTGATCAACTGTTATTCCAAACTTGTATGAAAACTGTAAATAAATACAATAAGCAGCCCAATCCCATCTGGTTTATGGTGCTGTATAAAAACAAAATTATATGTATCACTGTTACTATTATACCCTGATTGTGGCTGGCTTCCCCTCCTGCCATACAAATACTAAGAAGGATGCAATCCTTGAATTCAGTCTATGTGTTAACAGACAAAACTTATTGTGAATATTAATGTGCTTGGTTTAATCATTCTGCGATTTCTTGTGTAATTTACTCAGTCAGGGAGTTGGAATTCCCTCCTAGCTGTTACAGACTCAAGCATTTATGCAAAATCTTCCAGTCTTGAGATTTGCTGTGGAGTACCTACAAATATTTGAATACATTAGCGCAGCCCTTTAAATGCATTCCCTTTATTTACATACAGAACAAATAACCAGCGACTTGAATGACAGCGTGATAATTCCATGAAGGAGCGCGTGTCCTGAGAAACCAGGGAAATAAAATGCTAAGACATCCGTGCATTTGGAGGAGCTCCACGCTGGAATTACAGCTCCATGACCTGGATTTCATTAATTTGTAATATTTTTAAAAATCCATGTCCAGTAGAAGCTTTCCAGTCTCTTGCTCCATTTGGCAGTGGTGACTGTCCCTGTCTCTCACCAGCTGTACCCACAGAGGGCTTCACCGAACATCCTCATACAACAGTTGACTCTGAGCTGCCACTGCACAATGTTTCCACCCCTCCCGCAGCTTTATTGGCTTCAGGAAGCTGTGTTCTTCCATGCCACGAGGTAACAGCTTTTACTCATCTGCTGTTGCATTGCCACCTTTGTGCCTTCATCACCACCACCTTCTCTGTTGCCGTCGCAGCTCCATTTGCAACAGCAGCTGTTTGGCGGAGAATAGTGGTAAATGGCCAAATTTCATAGATGGTGGAGCTGATGTCATGTTTGTAAGACAACAAAGCCAGAAAGGGGTGTGGGCGACACTCTCTCCTCTCATCCACCTCTACCCAACACAGGAAAAAATCAGTTCTGTCCTTGTAGCAGCAGATCAGAGAGCAAACACTGGATTCACGTTAAGGGAGACAAGGGAAGGCTTACTGCAATCGATGGTGGAGGTTTGGTGAGCTCCTTTCAAACCGACACACCTTGGCTCACTACGGGCTATCCTCCATCGGTGACTATTTTATGAGCTTCTGCTGTTTGCATTGATTTACAAGGCTGCTGCACTTGCGCTCAATTGCAGATTATCACAGTACACGCGCGGGTGGATTGATGAAGACCAGCCCGGGCTTGGCTTCTATTCCGAATCTTCCTCCTGGAAGGAAGGGATGCTTGGGAGAGAATAAAATCAAACCCAAAGACTCGCAGACTTACCTCTGTAGTAAGAGAGATGGGTTCCTGTCGATCCCAGAGGTAAAGCCCTAACGGTTTCCACGGAATAGTCAATTATCTGTTTCATTGCACAAGCCAATATCTTTTCTCAAAAAGACGTATTAGACTGTTTAGCCATTCAAGTGATCCATCTGGCTGAGCATTCTTAGATGCTCTTTAACTTGATTTATCAGGCCCAGAAGCGGTGTCCTTGATGGTTTCTGGGCCTGCATGGGGACTGCTCATGCTTCTGTTTCGTAGCTGTAGGGTCTTATGACCTTCAGTGGAAACAGGGCCTCGGTCAGGACAGCCTTATTTCACGTTACTGCACCGTGATGGTGGGATTTAAAACTTCCCATTGTGGATGGGGCCAAGGGGCCACCAGATGCTTACAAGGAGAAAAAAAAAAAAAGCCCCCAGGCAGCAGATCCCTGATAAGACACAGGCATCTTCTCCAGCACCCAAATCCTACTGGAGTCTGGCTCAGCCCCTGCGGCATGAAATTGCATATCCCCTTTAAATCCCCTCCGGGTACAAGATGCACATTACAGCTGCAGCAGTCACATTATCCCCATCGCTGTTGGGTGTCCCCAGCACCGTTAAAATGTGTCACTGTCCGGTTTTGGGGCAAGTCACTGTCCTTGGGTTCTCGCTGAGCTCTCCCATCCCCATCTCATTTCAGCAGGGGCCACCAAGGCTGGGCACAGCTACAGGAGCAGACCCCAGCAAAGTGCCAAAGGCAGGGCACGGAGCGGTGCTGCGAGGTAGGAGCAGCTAGCAGGAGGCTGGGCGTGATATTTACATCCACAAAGTGTATTTCAAGGTGGAAAACATTTACTGTAACATAAGTAAATTGAATCAGTGGTGTAATATTTTAATTACTAAAAACTTCGGGCTAAATCCTATGTATTTTCTTCTGGGCTATCATCCAGCTTTACAGCAAGTTCTTTAAAGGTAAATTATTAAATTAAATTAAGCTTCGGTTCCTGATTGCTACTTTTTAGAACAGAAAAATGGCACTCGGCGATGCTTTGTTTTTCTTCCCTTTTTCTTTTCCTTAAGTGAGGATTGCAGCAAAGTTTATGTGTGAGCACATTTTGGAGCAAGTGGAGTTATATATTTAATTTAATCCAAAACAGATTGTCTACTCAAACACTGCTCATTAAATGAACTGTCTGCAAGTGTGATTTACAGTGCAACGTGGTCATGTGAATGTCTGAGTGTATTTAATAACTGCACAGTAATAGCTTATTGGCAGGAGTGGTAATTCGATTTTGGAGTTTTATCTTATTTTTGGATTTCTGGACCGTGAAATCCTGCTGTCTGACACTCTTTTCCATTGGTTAATCTCCTGAGATTGGTGTAAAGAACAACAACTTCCCTCCATACTGAAGATCCAGTGCCCTGCTGTGTATTTTTTTTATTGCAGCCTCCCCAGTGCAGCTGTTCACCTATACCCACGTCAGATTTATAGGCTCTGAACCACAACACAAACTGGAGTAATAGCCAAAGTATTGGCATTTAATGAGCTAAGACCTCCAGCCTCGGAGAAGATGAAACGTTCTGGTATTGCATAAGTGCAAGAATTTTCAAGGATCAATTTCTGCATAATCTCTTGTGTTTTGTATTTAACTTTCTGAGCTTTTCTCTCGACTTAAAGTCAAAACTCTCTTATTTAACGTACCTAAGGAACTAAGTCGGCAGTTCTTATTTCACACAAAGATTTGTGAGTGGGCTCCTCTACTGATGGCTTGCAAGTTCAGCAGATCAGCCCCTGAACCAACGTGAATGCTGCAGTGGTATTTGCAGAAGGCCTTGAGAAACAGGTTTAGAGCAACGTGTTGACATTGTCCCTTTGTACGCTGCAGCTGCCGTCCCCAGACCATTCAGCACCCTGAGGGGCTCTCCTGTGGCCCTGCAGAGCCTCGAGGCCTCCCGGCAGAGCACGATGAGGGTCTCTTGGGGTGGCAATGAGGACACAAAGCTCATGGTCCCATCATCGTTAAGGAGAAGGGGACCTTCCCGTGGGCACAAGGGTGCTGCAGCCCCACACTTGGCTCTGCCAGGCTGACGTAGTTATGGGCTAGGGCACATGCAGTATTGTCTGATAGGGAATTGGTACTGAATTGCATTTTTTTTATTGTCTGCCTTTGCCATAGCTGCGGAGAATGATGTCTCACAGCCAGTTCAGCTCCTACCTTCCCCCCTTGTCTTTCCTTTCTGGTGAAAAAATGTGTGGCACGATTGAACAAAATATTTTGAGTACCCCTAATCAACTACAACACCGCCTTCTGAGTCAGTCATCAGCGTAACAGCTTCATAAAAGGTTCCGGGGGCCCAAATAATAGCAAACCCCTCCTCTTATGTGACAACAGAGGCATCAGCTGTCATCTCCTCACGTCGGTAACGCAGGTTTTTTAATTCACTTGTCATTATTTTAGTGTCTCTCTGCCTAGTGCAGTGCTATTGTCCCCATAAATACATGTCTGAGTCAGCTAATTATTCATCCTGGCTTAGAGCTGAAATCCCTGCTTTTAAGGCTAGCTCTGCCACTGAAATCTTACTGAAATAAGATTTTAATTGTTTTAAATCATCTATAACTTGTTTCCTTTAAGTGTTTGATCCAATTAGCTGTCAAATATGGTTGACTAGTGCAAATCTGATGGTAATATATATATATATATATATATACATGTATATATATTTCTTTTCTGAAAAATAGATCTTGGGTAATTCCTGAACCTGTAACCAGCTTGATATTTCAGAGGGAGGATCACGAAGCAGCTACCCCTACAAAAGTGACAGCCAAAATTAAGGGGCCGATACAAAGTCTTTGGAAATCAGCAGATAACTTTGAGTTAACTGTGGACAACAGTTTTACTTCTATTTCATAGTTGTCACGAGGAACCAAACAGAAAAAGTAAAGAAAACAAAATGGGAGATGTTTGCATCAGCTTTTTAAGCAATAACCGGTACTGAGGGGCAGGACCTCGAGTGTCATTGGAAACATTCCAGTTATTTTGAAGGAAAGGTTAAGCCTGATAAGTTTGAAAACTTTCTGAATAGGAAATCGTGTTGAATAACTGTGATTTTGTTGTTGTGCCCTGGAATATATTTTCACATTGCTGTTTTGTTCAGATACATTTTAGTGCTTCATATCATCTTAGAACATTAATCCTCATATGTTTTCATAGCACATACATATGTGATCTTGTTTTATGATTTAATGTGATCAAAATTATCCTTCACTGTCTCAGTCTGAAGCACTTCCTCATTATTATTGGAAATCTTTTGATTGCTTGAAGTAAATTATTAATCCATTTTTATTGTACTAGAAAGGTTGAACATGAAGAGAGCTTTGGTATTCAGGACAGAGGCAGCTCCTACTTGAAGCAATCTGAAGTTTAGCAAAAACAACAGCAAAGCAGATGCAGAAGGTGTTTCAGGAAGGGGTTTTCAATTGGCTTTTGCTGGCCAGCTTTTCTCTCCTTGAAATCGGTGGTGAGGCCCCAGCTGCTTCCATCTGACTAGAACAAGCATCAAACAGCTTTGAAAACCCTGCTTCAAAATGAAGGAGGTTTATTAGAAGAGGCGAGGTGGTTTTCAGAGCCAGTAGAACTCACGGTCATCACATAAATGCACAATTTTCTTTCTTCCCTTCAGGAGGAAGTTCATAAACACTTGTATGCAGTTTAAGAGACTAACATTCACCTTCTCTTCTCTTGACAAAGTGAGCAACTGTATGCCGTAAATTTAAACCTGTGCACAATGCAGATCACCTCCTATATACAGTAGTCTTTTGGTAACCAGAAAACAAGGCAAGAAAGGGAAAAAACTGTAACTGGTGAGTCTGGAGCAAAGGCAAGCTGGTGTGGACAGCGGCAAGGAGTGCGTGTGGCACTGCTGACTTGTGTGGAATTTGGTGACCTCCGTGCTCAAGGATTTTAAAGATTGTCGCTGAGCTTTGTGGTTATTTTTGTTTTGGTTTTGGTTAAAAGGTGTGGTAACAAGAGCCAGAGAAGTTGGTGAGCCTTAAGCCGCTCTCTGTGCTCATACTGTTTTGTGGGTCTCAGCTTCTTTTCTTTATAGGTGCGTGTGTTCGTATCTTATCTCTTCACAGTAACACTATCTGGCACAGATATCTATATAGTGCCCATAAGTGTGTTATCTGTATGCTCAGGACTTTTGTATCAAGTAAGCTAGTGCAGACTGTAGAAGTTTTGCAAAACTGACGTCTTCAATAGGGAAACAAAGACTTTGACTGCATTCCTACTGCCTACACCGCTACCACGAACTGAGGCTGTCTTTGAGGAGTTCCTGTCCCATTAACTCATACTGGGTTTTACTGCTCTTCACTGATACACAAGTGTGTCACCATAGGGTTCAAAAACATTTAGGCTATATGGCAGCACTGAAGACAGTGGTCAAAATCCCACACAGCCCCTGTAGTAGCAGTGACCCCTGATTTACAGCGTTCAATCTACAAACCATGTAGCATTACCATGATGCCTTCTGTCATCAAATGAAGATGCTTCTAGTTACCAGCTCCTGAGAATAAGGAGGTAAAAATGGGAAATAAAAGTTAAAAAAGCTGAGCATCATGAGCAGCACCTCCCTCTTCTTCTGGCATCCAGGCACAGACCAGGTTTGCTTTTTAACTGGTCACAAAATGAATCCAACAAAAAAAGAGAAGAAAGAGAAGCAGAACAAAATAAACTCCAAACTGATGGGTTTTGCTCTTGTGCTATTGATAAATGTGGTCCCTACTCATCCCCAAAGGACTGTTGTACATGCTCACGCTGTTGGTGCCATGCCATAGCAAAACCCAAATCATTCCTCCTCACTTCTCCATATCTCATCTGTTTAGGCCTCTCAAATGTTCTTATCTTAATGGAATTTTGCCTTACAATCCAGAGATTGTACCGCAGGGCTTTGCACATCCTGAGCAATGCTTTAGTATGCATATTACAGCACTGCATTGTCATATATTGCTATAAATAGCTCCCACAAAGAGTCCATATTTCTGCGGAGATTTGCCTGTCAGCTCATAACAATGGTCGTCGTTCACAATGGGAAAATAGAATACCAGCTCCATCAACCTTTGACAGACTAATAGGGGTTATTTGACTTTCAATTTTTCATTATCAGGTTTGGCAGCCACAATCGTCATGTTGAGAAATACAAACTGATCCACAGTCCAACAGGAGAGTGCAGAAGAAGCTCCTGTTCCTCCTTCAGCAGGTGCCTGCCATGCTGTGAGATGTGGCAACAGATAAGACAGGACAGAAACCCAGCCTGTAACATACCAGCCCTTCAGAGATTCCAGTATTGACCTTTTTTTTTTTTTTTTTTCCCCCTTGTGATAGATGGAGTAGAGCCGAATGGTCTTGTATTGCTGCAAAACCCTCATACGTCTGAAGCTGATGGCAGGACACAGACCGCTGTGCAGGGCTGTAGCGCTGACCCGAGGCACATCACTTTCTCTTTGGCCATTGCAGCCCTTCAGTAGGTCCCCTGCATTCCCTTGTAATGGTGTGCTGCGTGCTCATGTAGAAATTGCTTTTTTGAGGGAAAAAACATTGTCACAAGGCAGCTGCTCTGGGCTGTGCAAAAGGTGAATCACTCAATAAACATTTTAAATGTAGCTCAAATTTGCCACTGGCAAAAAAATGCCACGTGAGAATTGGAAACACAAAAGCTTGTATTTTGTTTGTGATGTGAAAAGGCATCTTTTTACACCAGGATAACTCTCTGGGTATAAAATCAGGCAGCGATAAAGGACAGTGATCTACTTGAGGTCACTGTTTTTACCACAGAGCAATTAGTCAGGACCAGCTTTATAGCCCATTAGGGGACCCAAACTGGCTGTTCAGAAGGAGAAATAAAGCACTAACCTTCTTTCTGGGGAAGATGTGGGCTGCATGTCGCACATTTCAGTAAGGTCCCCTGTGTGCTTGGGCTGCTTCGCGGGTGTCCAGGCCCTGTCAAGCAGTTGGTTGTCAAAGCCAGGTCAGAGTTTGGACAAGAAAATATGTCGCAAAAAGAGGGATCTGGCAGGTTTCAATCATACAGGTGAAAAGGGTTAAACTGGAATCAAACCATATATAGTTGCCCCCGAAAAAGATGAGAAATCTGATGTGTGTCGGTGATACCTGGTGCTCCACAGCCACTGAACATGGGATGAGGGCTCCCCTGGAAAGTTGCCCACAAGGCTCTCCAGCCTCCTGAAAATACAGTGCCCTAGGAAAAAAATCTGAAATGGGGTTTTCATGTAGGCAGTGCTCCTCTAATTACTTAATGATAAACACCAGCAGTAAGTAGGTCTTGTAGCATGAATCTCCAGGTAACTCAGCAAGGCTAAGAGGGGGCAGACCCTGATCCATTATCCAAACCTAAATCCTAGTGCCTTTGTGTTGAAGGGCTATCCAGCACATCTAAATATAAATGACTGCATAAGTCTGTTAGTTCAGAACATGGCGTAGCACTGGCTTACCTTGATAAATTGTAAGGGCTTACCCTTAAAAATCACAAATTACAGGAAAACCTGCTTTAATGGGAACCACAGTCTAAAGTACTCAAAGGCTACGCCTGTCTACAGACAACAGTGGGGTAGATTAGTCCCAAAGGTTAGAGAAGGAAAATGTCTTTGTTTCCATCTGCCTCTAGCACAGCAGCTGTGGGGATTAATTGAACTCATGAAATCTATTGATTTTCTGTAGCTGTTATTAAAAAAAAGAAACAACACACTTTTGCACCCTGTGAAAGGTATGGCTCTCACTGAATTGTGTGCAATAAACCAACAAGGCTCCACTCTGTTGAGAAAGCCAAAGTCACATTAGTATCCTAATTTTATTTCAGAGCACACAGGCTTTTATTATGTTCCTGAAACTTCTGAGATGGCCCTGCTATGTCGCCAGCATCGTTTCAAAGAAGAAATCTTTCATGGGCCCCACAAAAAGCAGATCAGCAGAAGAGGTGCTGACTTGTGGGAAGCGGTTGCTGGAGAAGCCACCAAGGCTTGTGGCAAGAAGGTTGTCACTTCGGCAACTAAAACCTGCCCAGCATCAAGGCTTGTGCATTCTGCGTGATCAAATGGTTGAGGCATAGAAGTGACACTCATGTTCTTCATCTCCATATAAACTCCCATGAGTACTTCAGGAAAATGAATTTCATTTTAGAAGATTTAAAGTATTCCACTTGAAAATGTGAAGTATTCCTCAGGAAGTTTTTTATTACTGACCTCCCTGCTGATAGCTTAATGAAAGGAGAGCTGCTTTCACCAAAGCAACGCTCAGCAAAGTCCTCTCCACTCAGGCCTCAGATAGTTTCCAAGAGCTGTGTGTGTTTACAGCATTGAAATAATAATTGCAATTTCTCTGCTAATAACAGGAATGGAACCAAAGAGCATGGCTTGTTTGGGGCTCCTTCTTCTTTATCACTCCTGTTGGTTGATAGTTGGTAGATCCATAGCACTTGACATAGAAGTGCTACCACAAGCATTAGTTTTCATTTTTAAGCACACTTACATTTATATAAAGCCCAAGTTGTATTTCAAGACCACACCAAAATCCAAAGACAGCAATATAATGTTTTTCATTTGAAAAACATGTTGCTTAGGTGTATTGTCATTTGCTTATGTGTATTGTCATCTGAAGTGGTGCTTGGTGGTGCTGGTTGCAACTTAGCTACTGCTTGAAGGCACTCGTAGTTATTTCAGTGACGAGGTTATGGATTGTGTCATCACTATTGAACACGGTGGTTGAGTAAATCTCATACTCCATTCTCTATAGACTCTTCTTGAGTCTTTTATTAGTCATGTGCGTGATAATGTGTAATGAGCAAAGTCTTTTATGCCTTCTGCTTTAACCAGAAGGGGTTTTAAAGCATAACTGTTAGATATGATTTTCCAGATCATCATATGCATACAGGTTTTGTTTTCTGCTTTTTGGTAGTTGTTAGCTACCTTAACTAATGATTGGAAGGTGCTTTGCAAATGAAAAGTACAGAATACTTGGCTGTGTGCTCATAACACGACAAAGCTTTTAAAAAACACTTCTACAATGCATGGCTCTCAGGCCTAAGTTTTGCAGCCAGTCTGGGTGTTGTATGAAAAAATATGTCAGCCTTTTGTTTAAAGATTTCCAGGTTGTATTTCTGTTGGTTTTAGTCAAAGAGTGCAATTTTATTTCATTTAATTTAATGTAATGCATAGGAAAGTCTTCTGTTCTGTTCTGTGCTGTGCTATGCTATGCTATGCTATTCTATGCTATTCTATTCTGAAGTTTATTAAGATTAAAGGTATTTTTTCTTGCCATTCGCTAAAGACTCCCCTGAGTGCAGGCATGCAACTCTCGTTACACACAGTGAGATGTGTGCCTGTACACAAAGAGGAACAAATAGACTTTGCTTATGCTGGGATATGGTGTGTGTGTGTTTGTGTGTGTGTGTCTGTGTCCCCAGCACAGGAAGCATCAGCCTTTCGGGACTGCAGTAATTGAATTCTGTTTTTAAACATTCCCTCTTGGAGTCACTTAAACATATGGAGCCTTTCCCGTTTCTCACTGCTGCTGGCAGCAGTGCCTTTGCAGTTTTCAGAAGTTGCCCCTTTCCTAGCGTGGCAGGTTGTGTCATAGCGGCGGAGCACGACAACGGTGCGCGATTGTCTTGATGAGATGGATACCAGAGAGTCAAAGGCTTAATGAGGTGCTCTGGTGCGTAATCATCACCACTAATGGGTGCTTGCTTGGAGTGCATTATTCAGCGAGGATATATTGCGCTCTGCACTCCCTGCCTGTAAATAATATTTGCAACATCACACAATTTGTTGACCAGTTGAACGAGCTTTTGGTGAAAACCTTTAAAATTGTGTTTATTTTCAATAAGTCTGCACTTTTCCGTGCAGTACCAATGAACGAGACGCTTTCAGAACTGGTGTGGGCTGTGTCGGGCTGATTTATTTTGCTGTGCCAGAAGGACTGCGGGTGCTTCCCAAAGCCTGCACGAGGCTTGAATGGGCTCAGACTTGGGGCCAAGGGACAGAGGGGGAAAAACTTTTTCAGAAAGGGGAGTGTTGGCCAAATGGTGTCACTGAGGAGAAAAAATGGATGAAGACGAGGGCAATCCTGCACTGCCACGGGACGGGAGCCTGAGGGAAGCGTACCTCAGGGGGCAGAATTGTCCCCTGCATGGCAGGGCTCGATGAACTCCTGGGATCTTTGCTCCTAAATTGCCCCATGCTCTGGTGGTCCCTTGTGCTGAAAAAGGTTTCTGATGACACATCCCTCTACACTGCAGGCTGTGACTGTCCCATGGGAGAGTCGGCTGTGCTGGTGTCCCTGTCCCCTCCCGTGCAGCTCCAGCAGACTGCGTTCAACTCCTCCTCTGCAATAGCGCGTCGCTAGCGAGAAATAGCGAGAAAACACCAAGGCTGGCTCAGGTTTAATTACCATTAAATTAAAGCAGCGGTTATAGGTTTAAATTGCATACTCTAAATGAAAGGAGAGTAGATGTTAAACTCAGCGACCCGAAGGAAGCCCTCACGGCCAGAGATGAAGGCGCAGGGGCTGACCCGGAGCCCCGGGGCTCGTGCAGCCAGCGGGGACCAGCCCCGACCTCCTGCCCAGCACCTGCTGCAAGGCCGCCCCAGTTAATCCAGCTGAGCCGGGCTGTGTCCTTCAGAAAGCATCCACTTGTCAAATGCAGCTTTTTGGTGTTGAAGAACGCAGCTTAACTCCCGATAAATCGTTTCCAGTTGTTAATTACTTTCACTATTAAAAGCGAGCATCTCATTTCAAGTCAGAACTTGCCTGGCTTAGTTCCCAGCTATTGGATTGTGTCGCAGCTCCGTTTGTTTCATAAAGATGCTTCAGCTATTGAGCTGCTTATCCCAGGTAGGTATTAGTGAGCTGTGATAGCTCGTGCCCTCTTCTTCTCTCTGATACACTGCATAGATCAAGCTATATACATGATGCACTTAGCACGTTTACTCTTCTTTTAATCACTCTTGTGGCTGTTTAATGCAAGATCCACCATGGGGACAGCACTGCTGTGTAGTGCTGTGGTTGTACCAACGCACATTAACAGGGTGGTACAATCTTTCTGTTCCTGTGTGGCTTTATTCTGTTAACACGGTCGGGGGATGCATCAGCCCCTTTGCTACAAAGGCAGCTCCTCATCACGATTTCCAGTTCTTTCTGGTTTTTAGCTTCTGCTTTCCAAAACAGAGTTCTCCAACCTGTAAAAGCTTCCTGTGTTCTTTGCTCCTAGGATTCAGTTTACCCTAAATCCTAATTAGGATTTAGGACACATTCAATATCTGTACTGTGGAGCACATAATGTTTGCTGGTGTCGATCTTATCAGCTTGCTTTGAATCAATACCTTCTCCACTTCATTATTTACCGCTCTTCTAATCTTTGTCAGTCATTTGACATTTTTATCAAATAATGTTTTCGTATTTTCTTCTGGCTTGTTGATAAAAATGTTGTATAGCTTGGGGTCAATTACACAGGGTCCTTGCAGGATCTCATTAGAAACACACACCACTCCATGATTCCTGTGTGGAGTGATTGAAAGGAAGTAAAATCAAATGGATTGATTAGCAAAACGATATAGGAAACAGTGGCAATTAGGAAACTGCCACATTATGCAGTGCTGTGATGATAGATTTTAATGGCAAACCATTTGATGGCATTGTCTTTTAAAAGAATTTTGCCTATCTCAATAGAGAAAAGAACATCTTGTTATAATACAACTGTTCTGGACTGTGATTTTTTAAGGTGAAATTTTTACGTTGGAAGAAGCTTCAGTACTGGCAGGATTATAGTTTTTAAAGGTTGTGGTTTGTATGAGTTTCTTTTCTTTCTGTCCTAGTTTTGTTCCTTGAGGAGCCAGTATGCATGTGGGCTCCGGCTCAGCTGGCAGCATCTGCTGTGCCTGCTCTGCTCCTGCATCCAGGATGGGCTCTTCTTGTGCGAGCTGGTTCCCTGCTGTAGCACAAGCACCCATGTCCCTTGGCAAGTCCCTTCCTTCCCTCATGAATTGAGGCTTATCTGTGCCACCAAATCCCTCCCGACTAGCCTGGTGGGCTGAATCCCCAGTGGAGAAGCAGTAGAAGAGGCATTTTGCCAGTGTAGCTGGCTGTATTGAATAAGTAGAAGCAAAGCTGATGTCAACCTCATTGCATTTACATCAGAAACTTTGCCTATTTCAGTCATGTAGATTGTGGGATGTGATTTTTCACGCTCTGTAATGTCAAGCCAAACCCTACCAACAAAGCTTTGTTGCCTCAAGACTAATGAGGTTGTAAAACTCTATCCATAAAATCAGAATAATAGTATTCCCTTGCATCACAAGATTGCTGTGGGTACATATGTATATTCTGCACTCACATGGTCTAACGTTACATGCTACAAGAGAACAAAACTTCATTTATTAATGCGAAGGGCAAGTATCACTATTGCACATGGTTACAGCTAAAATCCCAAGGTTTTCCAACTACATTTTACTATGTAAATAGAGAATAACACTAAGTTTATTTTATACAGCGAATAATGTAACATCAATTATTGGTGAAATCTTTATTTGTCTTTTCATGTAGTTATCTGCTATGGTTTCTTTCATATGTTCCCATTTGTTTAATTAAATTACATTTGGTCTTTTCAGAGCCCTTTCTGTCCCTGCTTGTTGTGGACATTAATTAATAGTGTCACTTGGTTGATAGTCTGCTAATTTTAATCTCGTCTGAATTTGATTATCTATTTACACTTCAGAGATTTTTCCCTGAATTCAGAAGGACTTGCTCTTTCTTCACACTGTTACGTGAGGCGAGTTGTCACGCGCACTCCGTGTAGGTGCCGTAATGGCAGTAATTAATTGTGGAGCAGTGCAGCAGAGGAAGGAAAACATTACAGCCGAGTGCAGCTAATTTATATGCCGAGTGCCACGACTGACCCGCGCTGGTGCTGTGAAGGGGCAGTCCTTACTATGGCATTACTCACTGAGCAAAGTCAGAGTACTGCAGGAGTAAGGTAAGTGGGATCACTGACAAACATCTTGTGGCTACTCCGTGGCACCCACCCGTAACGCTTTAGGTTGTTTTAGGTTTTAGAGCACTAACCTCAAGAGCTGTAGGTGTCTGAGATCTCGTGACAGTGGGGTGTAAGTTCTTGGAGAAATCCAGGCACTGCTAGGCACGTTCAGTGCAGTTCAGTGTAGCAGCATCACGTCGATGTTTAAATGAGTTTGCCAACTCTCCGGTGTCATTGCTTTCTCTGAGTACCAGGTCTCAATCTCGCAGCTTGCTTGGGTTTTAATTTTCTAGTGCTCATAGTTAATAGAGAAAAACTTGAAGTACTCAAACACTCTGCTAAACCAGAGACAAGTGTAAATGTAAACCCTCAGATGCGTTACTTCATAACTCCATGATCTCAGATCATTCTCAGAAGGGCTGAGAAGGGGATGAAGGGAGCCAAGGAGCAAGCAGCTGATGATGGGCAAGCTAGTTTACAGACTCGCTTGCAAGGAGAGTTGGCTCTCGAGCTGGACTGTGGGCACGAGAGATGTCTTGGGGACCAAGCCCTATTGGTGCTTCCAGGAGTAACTAGAAGTTTGTCGGGGGTGATGGAGCACAGGATGTTTGAGTTTCGTTTATCTGGAATTTGCTACAGGGTGCCCTGGTGTAGGCATGGCCTCTTGCACAACATGGAGAAGTTCCTCTAGGTACAGTTTGGCTTTTCCTAAGTGCTTTGGTCACCAGGGAGCACAGGGAGAGCAAGGGACACTTTCTCTAGCTGCTTTTGAACACACAGAGTCCCCTCTCCTTGCTTACCTAGTTTTAATGGAAATGATGCAGGCAATAGACCCAAAGCAGGGAATGTCCAATGGGGTAGAGCCTCTTGTGTAGGAGAAGGATCAGACACAAGGCACATGCCTCCCTGACAGCTGTGAGTGTTTTTTTGCTCTAATAATTTCAGTTATCTTAAAATTCACTGTTGGTTCTCCTTCATCCATATTGGAAAGTTAAATACCTCATTTTTAGCTCCAGATTCCTCTGTGGAGTTTAGGAGTTTAAGTGTCTTATAGCCTTAAGTATTGTTGTCCAATTAATAAAAGTGGGGATTTTTTTGTACTCTACCAGTGAACAGAGGAAGAAGCAAACAGATCTCCATACCCCCATCTATTCAAACAGAGAACGTGTAATTAATAAGAAGCGCTGTTGCTGTGTCTTCTTTCTGTCTCACCATGGAGGCACGGGGCAAGGATCACACACAATCACCTTTCCTCATTTTCTCTAACGAGGGTGAAATTCTGCTGTCAGGCATATTTTCCAGTTTAAGTCGTGATGTACAGCAGATTGTTATGCATGATTATAAAGCCTAATAAATTTCTCACCATCTCATTTCTTCCTGGCTGGCACAAGGCAGGGATGAAGTGCAGCCCTGCTGGCTGGCAAGGTGAGGCGAGGTGGAAGGCTGCAGTCCCAGCTCACCTCTCGGGGCTGCTTCTGCCCCTTAAACTCCGTGTCAGGGCTGTGCCACTCGTGTCAGGTAACGTGATGGAGGCAGCACGTTTCATAGCTTCCCACCGGTCTGGGGAAGCCACTGAGCTGGCCTTGGGGGGGCCGAAGCAGGCAGACGTGCAACCAAAGATGTTTGGTTTGCTAAATACAAGATGAGTTTCTTTGGTCACTTTGTTACGTGGTTAGTTCTGACTTCACATAGGCATTTGATAATGTGGTGAATGTTTATGTCTGTGTGAGTTATCCTGAATATTTGCTAGTGCCTTAGCCAGGGCCACGTTACTCTTCTAAAATTAAATTGAGATAAATGCTGTTAGCAAAATGGATGAATTAAGGTTTGCGAGTGCGCTATTAGCAGGCTTCTCTTTGAGCGGTGTAACCCATACCGGTGCTGGTTTTCATCATGTGGAACAAAAGCTTTAGTAGTTATCAAGTGGGTTTTCTTATAGGAACGATCTGTCTGCCTTCAGTGTTTTGGCTCCATCCCTGTGGTGACTTCTTGGCTCGTGGAAGGCAGCGCCTGGTGGGCAGCGCTCAGCACCACCATGGGCAGAGGGAGCACGTCCAGCGGGAAGTGTTAGAGACTGCTACACCATCATCTCAAGGGAAAACACTAAGGAAAAAAAATAATGTGATCTTTACGTAGCATGAACTGTTTCAAAGGCACTTGAGAGTTTTTGGCTCCTTTTAGCTCCTTTGCCTTGTGAAAATGTTAATTGAGCATCTCAGAGGGTGACTAATAAGTTTCTGGAGTATAGCATGTTGTTAAATTGCTTATCTTCGTTAAAGATAGGGATCCATAATGCTAACAAGGGACAGGCTACGGCTGGTATTTTTTTCTGCGAAGTTCTCAGCATGGACAAGCAGCTTTCCTGATACCTCAGAGGAGGCTGCCTTGGCTCAACTCAGCGCTGTCGGATTGTTTATCTCAAGGGAACTGTCGGGGAGACAGGCGCTTTCCATTATTGCTTTCCTAGTGTTAAATTTGATTTGTTCTCTTACCCAGTTCTGGCTACAGAGACTAATCATGCCCTGATTTATTTCCCTTTTTTTTTTTTTTTTTTTGGTTACACAACCGTTTGGAAAGAACTCTCCACCTGATCCATCCAGCGACAGGGTGGCACAACTCCCCTGAAAGACTGGAGTCATTTAATCGACTTTTTTATCTTCTTCTCTCTCTGCCTGTTTTTCTCTTCAGATTACTTAAAACATCAGCAAGAAAAATGCTGCTGCACCAGTAATGACTGGAAATAAAAGTTCTGTTTAAATAAATACATGCATCGTACTGTGCGTTGATTTTTGAGAATTGTGTAGAACAAATCAATTTTAAGTGGAAAAATGAGGGTTCTATATGGGATGGTGGAAGAGTTGGGGTACAGCTGGGTACAAAGATGATTCCTGATGATTCCTGATGATTTCTTGGGTCAACAGCGGAACTGGAATGCAGTTGGAGTGCAAGTGGTGGCAATGAAATAGGAACTGCGTGATAATAAAATGTACTATTCAGTACATCAAGGAAAGAAAAATGCAACTAACAAGTCAAAATACCCATATTTATGGCCAGTACTCACAAGCAGGAAGTTGCTATTAGAATAATTTGAATGACCCCAGTAGAGTAAGGTCATTCTTCCCATGACTTTCTGGTAATTGTATGCCACATGTGATTTTCTGAAATACAATTCCCTATCTATACCTA
Organism: Cygnus olor; assembly: GCF_009769625.2. Classification (NCBI taxonomy): domain Eukaryota; kingdom Metazoa; phylum Chordata; class Aves; order Anseriformes; family Anatidae; genus Cygnus; species Cygnus olor. The sequence goes on along the minus strand of NC_049176.1, from coordinate 28,400,114 downwards.
TAAATTTCTTAAAATTATCCTCCCTTATTATTTCATGTCCTTATTAGTTCAAATCAGTTCCTGGTCACTTAGATTTTTTCTGTACTGACATGCTGCTGTCTTGCTGAGACGTGTTTTCACTTCAACCACCTTTTCTAAAGATCCTGCATGTCTGAGATTCTCCCCAATTAAAACTGCGAGTGCTGCTGAAATAACTAAAACACAAATTCATAAACATGAACATCCCAAATGCATTTTACACAGCCTTTAGCATGGGTAATTTTTGTTTTTTAAGGGCTCGGAATGGAACAGGGTGAGTTTTAAGGCAAATCACGAAATGGTAACATCATTAGCAAAGGAAGCCTGGTAATTGATGGGTTTGAAAGGGAGTAGCTATTTTGGTTCACTGATCCCTATAGATTTATTGGGAAATGTAATCTAATCATTGCTTGCAGTGCAGTTCCAAAAGGAAAAAAAAAAAAAAAGAAAAAAGAAACCAAGCTTTTCAGGGCTCAACTTTATTTTAATAGGTTAGACCAGTGGAAACCTGTGCGAGTGTTTCAGATGAAAGGACTCAGATCTAACAAGTCTCCTTTCTGTCAAACTAGAAAGGACATGAACTATTATCTTTGACATGGTGGGGAAGTAATCAAATATTTAGGTCTTTTGTTTTCATTAACGAGAATAGGAGGATAAAAAATAGATACCAGAATATTCCTTTTGATTTGCTTCAAGAGTAAGTGAGGCATAGCTATTCATTCTTCTTCATTTTCTTTAAAAGATGAAAATCAAGAGTAGTGCTGTCCTCCCGGTGCGTGCTCCAGTTTATTGGGGTAGGAACATTTTCTGTCAGCGGAAAGTGCCCATACAGAGCACTTTGTCTCTCTCTGTCTCTCTTTTATTTGTATGGATGGTTTTGCAGCAGAAATAAGTGCTTAAGTGCTAACTTTTTTTTTCCCCCTTGAAGATAAGATGAACTGCATGTCAGTATATACAGACAATGGATGAAAAACAAACAGAATTTGTTTCAGAGGTATTTTCTTTTACACATCCTCGGAGCTTGATGTGAAAGCGCCTTTAAAAATGCTGCAGACACACCAACTGTTGTGCTCTTAATGAAGACTGAAATTCTTTGCTTTCCAAGAGAGCCATTTGAAAGGATGAAACAACAATCATACATTGATCCCTCTATAGGAGGGTGTTTTGTGAAGATATCCCGATCCCCGTCCTACAAGTGGAGAAACAGAGACAGGCAAAGAGATTTTTGCAGGGCAGCGTGCCAGAGGGCAATGGCAAGGCGAGGCATAACCCAGCTCTCCCGAGTCACAAATGAGAGGCAGTTGGATTCTCTACAGCAGCCTGGACTGTAATGTAAGAATTTATTTAGGGATTGCTGGGACATATATTGCAGTGTGTAATCATTTGCATGGACAATTGTCCCACAGGCTGTCATTGAATGATCCTAAAGTATGGCTTGTCTGCTCAGCAGAGAAACTGTAAATGAAGTCTTTTTTTTCATTCCTTTTGTTCCGAAGACCTTTTTAAGTGGAGAAATCATCCTTATGATGTCAGCAGGGAAAGATTAAGCCAGTACATTATTTCCAAGGGTGAAAAAAACACTGAAAATTGCCTTAAGAAAATCGCATACTAAGTCCTGTTAAAAAGCCATTGATGCCTAAGAGGTTGGGAAAAAAAAAAAAAAAAGGCATTGAAGTTTCAAACATATTGGACAATTTTTCCTGACATTTAAAGGAATGAGTGTACGCTAATTATTTTCTTACTCAGATTGGCTTTTGTAGGTTTGGTCCAAAATTTCTTGCTTGTGTGAGAATTTAAACATTGTAAGAACATACCACCTTTCTCTTTCTGCAAGCTATCCTAGACAATTTCTCATGAACAGAGAATTCAGTAGCTTACAAATCATGTAATTAGAGGATTAAAATCTAAGTGTAAAAGGAATTCTGAGACTTGGGTCACAGCTGGAATGAGCAGGTTTTCTTTACAGTGTCTCTAGGGGGTTGTCAGAATTTGGATCCGTCTTGCTAAGGAAAGGTTTAAGTGCTGGAGCCAAGGATTTTTCTTCCTGCATGCCAGTGGAGAGGACCCCTTTGATTTAAATCTTGGTCACGTGGATATTGCAGTGGAAGAAAGTTTCTAATAGAGCCAAAGTGTATTTCATATACGGCTTCGTGATTCATATCAGCACTCTGACTTGCACTCGGAAGCAAACTGGGTGCATTGCATTAAAAGACTGACCAGAATAGTCCATTATTGGTTTGGAAAAGCTGGACTATCTGGTAGAAGTTTTAAATCTACTATTCATGGGAAAGGGTGGGAGAAACCTTGGAATAAATGTATTTTAAATGTCTGCCGCTGATGTTATTTTCTGATAAGCTGACCTTCATGCTAAGAAATGATGGAAGATTGGCAGCCCTTTGCTTTCTCTCGGACTGAAACAAATATCACCAAGATAGAGGTTGGTGAATTTGAAATGCATTTTGACAGCAAAGTTGATGAAGAATATTTATTTTTTTCTCTAAATTCTGAACCCTTCCACCATGAAAAACCCGTTTCCCTTTGCGAGGAGAAGCAGGCTTCCCATAACTGGTAACATGTAGGGATAAAGGACCAAATCTTCTGTTCCTTGGGCCAAATTTACCAGGTTGCATCTCCCCAGACCCCAGTGGCTCCGGAGCAAGAAAGCACAACCAGCTGCCAGTGGTTCTAACAGCGACTGCCCTCTCAGCTGAGGGTCACTGCCTGGTCGTGTCCACCCTCCTGGTCCTCTGCAAAGCCCCGTGAAATGTCTCCGCTCAGCCTGCCGCTGGGCTGAAGCCTCTTCTGCTGCACCTTGTGGTAGGAGCATGAGCATCCCCGCCTCACCGACTGCTTCCTCCAGAGGAGGCAGTTCCTTAAGCTGCATCAGGCAGCTGATGCCTCCAGGCATGTTCCTGTCTAGACCCATAATTGTTATGGACATGATTCCAGTCTTCAGACCCTTCTCTGTTCTGCAGTAAAAGAAGACATGCGAGCATAACGATCCACAAATCCTTCCTTTAATTGTGTTAGTACAACCCATCCAGTGAGTTCAGCAAGTGCCGGGTGAGCTCTGCCCCAGCACATTTTGATGTGAATTGCTGATTAGCCCACAATACATATTTCACTTTACCTCCGCTCACACCTTAACCTCACTTAAAAAGAATAATGACAAAACAGCCCAATTATCTGTTCCCAGAGAAAAAGTCCATTACCGAGGGGGAACCAAAATTACCCTTTCTGTTCAAACAGCCCAGTTCTCTATTACATTTGCATTAAAAAGGGGCCTGAGATTAGGTTGCCTTTGTACCAGGCACTGTACGAACACGTAACAAGAAATAGGTCCTGGCCCAACGAGGTTACCATGTAGATTAGTCAGAAGAGAAAAGAAAGGCAGTGCCTTTATTTTTCCTGCCCCCCCTAGGGGGAAATGAGGCCTGGAATGTGTTATGTAGCAGAAGTGCACGGACTTAACTGTGAATGAGCTGGAAAAGTCCAGGTCCACATGTTACACTGCCAAAAGGTGAGGCACAAAGCGATCTGGTTATTTGGCTTCTGGAATCAGGACTCGAGTTATATGGGGGCACAGGCACTTGTTTGAAGTTCACGGCAGTGAGAGAAGCTCACTTCTCTCCCAGCATCCTGTACTGGGAAGCACCGAGCCCCAAAATTTTGGGGTTCTGGTGGTGAGTCCAGCACCCCTGCACTGCTGTCCCTGGCTCTGGGACTGCCCATGGCAGTGGACACTGGAAGTGTTGATTCCCCAGCAAGACAGCAAATGAGCTTTTGGGAAGCTGGAGCACTGAAGGTTAAAGCATGTTAGTGTCAATAAATCAGTTTTTCCCTGGAAATCTGTTTTGTCAGAAGTTTGCTGATGAGCACTGCTAAACGCCACCTCTGTCTCTGTGTATCATGGGAAGTTCCTAAGGGGTAGGCAGTAAAGGGAAGGTGGGAAGAAGCCAACGATGGTTTTGGCCCCCCAGCTGTGTCCTGCTCCTCCTGCCAGGGCTGCTTCTGTGTCCTTGTGTGTGGGGCACTTCAAATGAGAGCTCCAGGACTTGCCCTCTGCACCTCTGCTTGGCCTTCAACTGAGAGGGTGAGGCTGAAAAATAGCACTTTGTGCTAGAAGAGCAGCACTGATTCTCCTCCCTTCCTCCCTTCCTCCGTCCTTTCCTCCCTTCCTTCCTCCCTTCCTTCCATTTTCCCCCACACCTCTTTTCTCCCCTTTTGTGTTTTCTGGCTGCATTTTCATGCCTTACATGGGCTTCCTATTGCAGGGAGGATAATAAAGCCCTGAAGTAATCATTCATTTCAACGCCTCCCTATCTGTGTCTGTCGTTAGAGGTCACTTTTCTGACCCTCAAGAATTAATTCTGCATCCTCATCAAATCTCACCTTTCACTTAAACTACAGTCATCGGTCTCATCTTTTCTTTTTGCCTATTTGTATTTTTTCCCTTGCAAAATCCATGAGTAGAATCCTGTTTCCATGAATTTATTGGCAAACAGGCCAACAGCTCACCTCGTGTGTTTGGGAAAAGACCTTTCACAACTGCCGCAGGATGAACTGCCCTCAGACAAGAGCTCTGAAGAGTCTGGAGCACAGCCAAATGGGGAAACAAGGTTGTTATTGGCATGATTTTAATCATGATAGACAATTAGCAAAGCTTAATTATATTGAGAAAGAAAATCAGAGCAAGTGGCAGTAATGAATTTTCCCAGAGAATCTCTTGTGCTTCAAAATAAAGCTGGCTGACCTATAAATACAATGAAATTAGAAGAGGTGCTTGCCTGCATGGCTTAGCTCTGTGCCGCTCGCTGATTGTTCTGTGAGTGTGGGTTTTTCTATGAGTCCCTTCTTAAGCATCTTTCTCTTATGCAGTAATAATCCTAGTATTGCATTTTAGCCATTTAGATCAGTCAGTGTCAATATGTGGCAAGAGGAAGCTTTTTTTTTTCTGTTGCTGAACTTGCTGGCATTAGGAGTTAATAGGATTATAGAGGCAGGGATTTTTAAAATACTGCTGTTAGCTAAAATAAATGTTATTTAGAACTTAATAAGTGGGTTAGTTTTTAAGGTTGTGGAAATCTTGAGTATTTCCAGAGGAATTTCTGGCTAAAATAAAAGTGCTAAATTGAGTGCTGTCAGCCTTAAAAGATTTCCGAGAGGATTTCTCGTGTTTGTGTTAGCAGCCTGTGGGTCTGGTACTTGGTGGGGAGAGAAAGCATCTGGCTTAAATCAAGAGCTCTATTTAAATCACTAAACCTTTTAATAGTCCTGTAATAGTGGAGCTTTCAGAACAAGGAAGCTTCTGGTGAAAGCAAAGAAAGCCCTGTGAGTAGGTTTATGTTGCACATCTTTAAATGGAAGCTGTCCTTTGTGGCAGTGCGAGTGGTTCTTGCTCTTATGTGGACACCGAAATGGATCTCACTGGCCCAAGGCAGCCAGGTGAGTCCCACTGCCTCTGAGCGGTGCCGTGAGCATGAAGTGACCTCAGGAAAGTCCAGCCAGCTCATCTGGACTGATACGACGGCAGGTGACCGAGGACAGAGCTCATCTCTGCTTGTTGCCCTGTGGTACGACTGCTGGAGGCTCCTGGCCTAGCGATATCTTTGAGTCTGGGTGGCCCGAATGCATCTCATGTACGGACCCGTCTGTTCCGTGGGTGGCGGTGCTGTATTGAAACTGGAAGCCCTAACAACCCTCTCCGATGGCACAAACGAGATTTGCTGTTTTGCAAGAATGTACATATGTGCAGAACGATGATTTCGGTGGGATTAATTGAAGGAGCGGAGTTCAGTGGGGTGCGTTTGCAGCATCTATGCCCCAAGCTCTCTCTTCCCTCATTTGCGAAGCACACTTCTCCAGCCTGTGAGATGAGATGAGATGAGATGCCTGTCACTGCCAGGCTAATTTGCACTGCTCTGCGTGCTCCTCGGCAGCTTGCAGCACAGCTGGGTGCATGGGAGAGGGGAGTGCTGGGCCTGACGGGCACCCAGCATGAAGGCACCTGATCTGGGATCGCATGCTGCTGGTCCTGCGAAGTGTCTGCGTGTCGGCGTCCCCATGGAGAACTCCGAGTGCTCAACTTGGTCGGAACCAGAGGAGAAGCAGGAAAAGTATGTTCGTGTTTTTCTGGCAGTCGTGAGGATGTGCTGGGTTGTTTTTCCTCTTCGGATTGGCTTTTCTGTTAAGCCCAGGTATGGATTTCCATGGCAAGGCACCTGCGATAAGGTCAGCACAAATTTACCTTGAACTTAGATTTTCAGACCCAAGAAATTTCACCTCCAGGGCTTTAGTGTGGAACTCTTCTCAGTTTGGCTTTTTTAGTCTCATTTCCAGGCTATTAAAGGAGATGTGACTGAAGATATGCTCATGCTGTTCTTCCTTGCAGAGATCCTGATTTTGACTGTCAAGACTGGTAACTGTATCCCAAACAGGACAGAAAACCTGAGAGAGCATCTCTTTCGAAACCGTTTCCAAAACCCAATTAACTCACTGGATAATCTGTTACTATTTAGTTAGCAAGGATGCAGAGCGGGATTCTGTTTTGTGTGGAAAGGCTGCAGTGTGAGTTGTGACAAACAAGCTATTGCCTGTGGAAAAATCTTTTAAAACTGAAAGAAAAATGTTTTAGCATTTCAAATCGCTAATGCTCTGAGATCAAGTGAAGTTCTTTGCTTTAGGAAGTGAAATGAATCCGTTTGACGGGATATTTTATTAATCGGTTTTAAGTTTTAGCAGTTTAGTTTTACATTTCCATTAATATTGTAGTATCATAGGAATTCGAGATAATATTATGGGGATTATTACATGCAAGTCGGTAATAGCAGAGGAAATGTAAAAGTTCATTACCGTCATTGAATTTTAGAGCGAAGTTAAGTCAACCTAGTTATGTGTGATTTGTGCGTAGAGCTATATAAGCTGAAGGAGCTCAGACCCTTTCATGTGCATTTTGTTGTGTTCCTGAGCCAGCAGGATTTCAGTCCTGCCAGCGTTCGGCCAGCTTCTGCTCCATGTTACACCACTGTAAGTCCCGTGGAGCTACCTAAGGTTGAAAAGGGACTGGAAGCCGACTTGTCCTATGCAGTGTATTTTGAGTGTTTTCCATCTGGAATTTAGAACACAGAGAAAATGAACAAAGTCCCATTTTTAAAATTTGCTTAGGGCAAAGTCATGCAATTAGTGGAAGGAGAGGTTGATATGCAAAAAGGAGCAGCTTGCGTCGCTGTCTTTTTTGCTGTTCAAGGGTTGAATTTCTGGAACAAAATTAATGCTGAAATTATGAAAGCAAGAAAGGGGAAAATACGTATATGGCTCTGGACATCCTCCTTAGCTGGACTGTTACAGCTTCACTGATGTCTGCAGCTATGTCGCTATTTCACCAGCTGAACAATTACACATCAGGGTACACTAAAAGCACACAAATATCTGGAATAGCACCTAATAAAGTCATCATTTGCTCTGGTTGCTGAATTTAGCCCCTCTGAATTAAATTACTGCATGGGCACCAATTCTCTTTCTTTCTATGAAGTTGCCTTTCTGATACAAAGCTGTATTATATAATTGCAGAGAAAACATTTACTCAACAGGAAGTCTGCGCCCTGGTCCTGCCATTGTGCAATTGGTGAAGTGCATTTTCCTTCTATAGATGCAATGATAGGAGCAATTGAAAGCGAGGTGTTCCCATATCCTGTCTTTTAATGGCCAGACTGATGGATCTGTGGTGAGTGTCTGCCTCCAGCTGACTTTGCGGAGTGGGAAGATTTTGTGAGCAGCACAGAGAGGAGAGAGCCTTTGGAGATGGAGGTGAAGGGGGAAAATGTTTTTTTGTTTGTTTTGTAATAAGTATCCTAAAATATTTGCGACCTTTCCTTTGTAGATTCTAGCACCTCGGTGCTTTGGACTGCACACTTAAGAGCCAGTCACTGATTTTGAATGCCCAGGCCGACCTTTTTATTGGCTCCTCATCTATAAAAGGGGATAACACATTCTCTTCTATGGAGGTTAATAAACACTTGTGGGAAGCTGCACTCCATAATGCTGAGTGCCCAGAACAGTCTGTAAATAAAGGAGCAGTCTCTCTTCACAGCTGGCTGTGAATGGCGTGCAGTAAGTGTGGCGTGGGATTGCACCGTGGCCGGGCAAATGAAGTGCTCTTGCCAGCTGCTTGCTGCACGAACAGCCCTTGTGGCCACTCATGGTGTAACTGGCCCATGACCACGAAATGAGGAGGTGTATCCAGCCCAGAATGGGGTGGAATTAAAGTTGCATGAGACTATGTTGGGTTTCCATGTGAGGTTTTGGTTTTTTTCCTTGTCCTAGCTGTGGTGTGGGAGACCCAAGAGCAAGGGTTTGATTGTTTGCTAACCTGGATTTATGCAAGTGCATACAGAGGGGAAGAAGCCCTGCTGCTCACATATGCTTGAAGTCACCCAGATTCCTGTGGTGGAACCAAACTGTGTGATCAGGTGTGTGGCTGTGCTGGCAGGTTGGCATGGGTGGCCCCACTGGTGGTGGAGAAAGGACTGAGGCTGCTGCAGCAACCCGACTCGGCTTCTCTCAGATTTACACAGCCCGGGCAGAGGTGACAGTCAGAAGTGTTTCTGCAAGTTCACGGTGGTAGATTTTGTGCTACGCATTACTCTGGTCTGTGTGGCGAGGTCTTAGTTTTAGTAAGCCTTTCTTCTGGGGGCAGAAAGCAGACTTGTGCTTGTGTCTGTGGTAGTTAAGCACTGCAGTTAAGCAGAAGCATCATTGCATTTAAAGGCAGATCAGTGGTGGGTGGAAGCAATGGACCATCTATTCTATTCCAGTTTTGTCAGTGGTTAGTAACTTTAACTCAGAGAGAAGAAACTCACTGTGAAATACCATGCCTGTAAGTGCCAGGCTTCTGTCAGGTTGTGGTTAGCACCTCAGGATTCCCATTTTTAGGAAAGAAAAGAGCCCTAGCAAATGTAAGAACAGTAGCAAACTCATATTATCCTGCTATACTTTAATGCTTATCAGGGACTGTGGCAAAGAGGTCCATAGGTTAATTATGCATTGCACAAAAAATGGAATTTCCTTTCAAGTTTTTTTTTTCTGAATTCCACAGAAGTTATTAAATAAATGGCTATATGCCTGCATTGTACCACTCATTTCCTGCCCTTTCATTTCCTCTCTGAACTAAACAGGCTCAGTAATACAAGCTCAGCATTTTGAGAACGCTCTTTGTGCCACCAACCCCGCAAAGCAAGCGCGTGTTGTCCCAGCAGCCGCGGGGCAGAGATGCCACTGAGCGACGACGCCTCTTTGGGGCCATTTTGGACTGACCCGAAGGGCGACCACAGCTTTGTCCCACCTTGGGGCAGTGCCTGGGCATCCACCCACGGCATCCCTCGACACGGTGCCTTTCCCTCACCTCTGTGGATGTGGGTCCCTGTCCCGTTCCTTCAGCTCTGTGAAATAAACCTGAGGTAGCGCGGCCTGTGGCGGTGCTCACCCCTGGCAGGCAGCGCAGGCCTTGCTCACGTGGGGCTGCAAGAGCGGTCCTGCGGGCTGCCAAACCGGGCACCTTATTTTTAGCGTATTCCCAGACCGAATTATCAGCAAAGCACTCTGAGGTAATGACTTTGGCGTATTTGATGATTGTTCATTTCGGAAGATGTCATTTTAAGAGTTTCTGGAAGTTTCAGAGCTGCCCCCTGGGAGATCTGTTCCATGCCAAAATGTCATTTCAGATTCCGAACTACATACTCCCTCATACTTTCACTTTATAAATGTTTCACAGCACCTGCATTTTTTATCATTGCACTTTTATGTGACCTATGAGTTCCTTGTAGCTAACCTCTGAGGGAAGTAATATATTTTTTTTTAATTGGCTTTTTCCTCCGTCAAGAGATAAAACCACCGCCCAACTGTATCTTCCCCGTGCATAGATATTTGTATTAATATTTTAGCAAATGGAATGTTATAGTGTCACTCAGAGCTCTGGGTTATATTAAAATAAGTGTGTCCTGGAAAGTGAATGCTTTGTTTCTTTCCTAAAAGTTGTTAGAATCAGGCCTTATTTCTTCGGTAGTAGATCAGTCTCCTGATGTTTTCTGCAAGTCATCAAACTTCATCCGCAGATCGTAATTGTGTGTGAAATCCTGCCTGATCACTTTGCTGGCAACACTACTGCTCGGTGCATAAAGCGAACATAAAAGTAACCCGAGCCAATGTTTGCGTTGCTGTCCTGCGTACAATGAGCACCACTGAACCATTAATGGGGTTTCCTTCCAATGAGCTGTCATTAAGGGGAAGGGCAATGAACCCTTTAAACGTTCCTACAAAGGCTTGCAGCATGGGGAGGTAAGTGTCAAGTGCAGACATGCAGCTCTAAAAATATAAATGTTTATTAATAATAATACAAAACCAATTGAATAGCATGCGCAATAACCTAGATCAAGCAGTTCTGTGCTATTCGCAGCCCTCCCAGGGGCTGGGAGCTGGTGGTGAGGATGGTCCCTGACTGGGAGCGGGAGCCTTACCCTGCCGAGAAGGGCTCGGCCACGGGGCTACAGATTTATTCTGTTGCTTTTGATCTCTTCTGTTTCAAGCTCTTCCACTTTGTAAGAATTAATATTCATGGAGCTAAAGGGGAGGGAATGAGAGTGAACACTTGGGCTCAAACGAGGGAGGGAATGAACTTAAACCTGGGTTTCTCTTATCTCAGTCTCTTTCATGGATTTTGATCAGAAGTTTCATCCTAGATCTATGAAATCTATGCTATGAAGCTATCCTATTCTATTGCTATGAAGCAAAAAACAACCAAAAACATTTTAGGCAAACTGATTTGTCCCCTGCCTCCCATAAATGCAGCATTTGTAATGACCCGACTTGTGCTGGTGAGGGTGCAAACTGGGCAGGAGGGCAAACCTGACAGGACTTTTTCCATTAACGTGCCAGTCACACAATGAGCTTGAGGTTGTAAATTCCCAGTTTTGTGTGGGGTGTTTGTACTACACAGCTGGAAAGTTAAACCTGCCCCTTCTATTTGTTTGGGTTTTGCTTTTTTTTTTTTTTTTTTCTCCTCCACAAAAAACTTTTCTGGGATTTATTGGTTCCCAGAGTCCTGTATTGGATTTTCCCTTTCTAGTGAGTTGTGCATGTGATGCTAATAATAAGATCTGATGGTTATATCTTTTCTTACAGCTACAAAGTCATGAACTCCAGGGTAGTATTTCCACCTCACAGCAAGCTTCAGTGCAGCATGGTAATGCCTCTGGCAGCCTTGGGCTGCTGTATTAAGAGGAACACTGTGTGCCCCCCATGGTGTTGATTTAAGCTCCAAAGTTAAAATTATTTTTAAGGACTTGAGACACAGAAAACCTCTGAGAATAACTGGTTGCTTTTGTGCTCTCCTCACAGAGCTGACACCGAGTATCAGATGTCCCGGCCAACTTTTTCAGGCAGTATTGGTTAAAATGGTTCAGAGGTGTCCCAAAGAGCAAATAACTGTTTAGTTAAAATCAAAGATAAGTCCTGGAAGATATTCCTCCATAATTTAACTGTCAGGAGGAAGAGACTCTGGTCTCAGAGGTAAATAGGGCCTGTGAAAGAATGTTATTTTAATGCTGAATATGTTATTTTTATGATGCTAAAGGAAACTACAATCCTGTAATGTCACCCCTGCTTCCATTTCCTTTCGTTGCTGGCTGATGAAGACGCGTGACCCTTCCCACCACACCCTGCACCCCCATTTTCCCAGCTCCCCTCTGCTCTCATGAGGATGTTTCCACAACCAGGCATGCCAGTTTATTTCCAACAGCAGCAAGGTTCGCGAGCAATTGGCACAGATTCCCTTGTCCAGGCCTGTAAGGATCCCTGTGGATGAGGGACACCTCCCAGCCATCCTCCCTGGGGACATGAGGGGACACTGCCCAGGTAGCAAGGGTAGCTTGTGGTTAAAACAAGCTTTTAACAAAGCAAAGAAGTCAAGAAGTATGTTTTTCAATAGCTGAAAGTGGGCTCCCAACAGTAGGGAAGCAGACACCAAAAGGTGTAACGTTTCCAATGGCTTGTAAAGCTCGGAGCAAGAGCACTGGCTGGAAACTGATGAAGTTGTGTTGATGATATCCCTCTGTCAAGAACAGATCTGGAATCCCAAAAGACAACAGGGCTTGTTCTAAGGTTAACGAGCAGCTTTGCTTACTTTATGTTTAAAATATGTCTTTTTAAACAGTGAGCACATTTTGTGTGTTCAAGACACAAGCACTGAGGGAAGTGACAAGTTACTGCTTCTGTTGAAAGATTAATTTAATTTGCATTCTTTTTGAAATTAAAACATTAGGTTAATATATATGTTTAAAATGCACTGTCACCAGGAAGTGGCTCAGAGGCTGTGCTTTACTATGTTTTTATAAAGTATTTATAGTCTAATTAAGAAATAATTAAAAATACACAGCTCAAGAAAACTGGAGGGAGATGGGTGACAGGAACAGACAAAGCTTCCTACTGGGTTTGCAGTGAACTTGTGACTACAAGGGGAAGTTTGAGGAACTTAGGGTAATTACTATATACACTACTCTTACTCTTTCCTACAAACCCATTTATGGCCAAAATTGGTCCAACCTGCTATGGCCTTTTTTTTTTTATTTTCCACTCTTCAAAGTCAAGTCTGCATATTGCTAACAAACCAGGAGGCCTAGAAGCCTCTTAAGTGTGTAAATCAGGAATGGGGCCAGAACAAACCCAAAGTTGTTTTTGACTTGCTTGTTTTTAAAACCGGTGATGAATTTATTGTGCATATGCCCGGGCATGCAAAAGCTGCGGTTGGAGGAGTTTGTGCTGTGTGCCCATGCACGAGCCGTGCTGGGGCCTGGGTATAAACTTGTGGCTATCAAAATACGTGTTCCAGGGACCCCTTCAGCCAAAGATTTTGCTGCCTCCGTATGTGATCGATGGGCTCCTTGGAGCACAGGCCCTCCTGACCTGTGTTTTCTCAGTATCTAACAGGAGAAACTTCTACTGGGCCTGCGGGGCCTGATGCGACAAAGAAAACCCTGTACTTGTTCGTGGTGCGTGGCCTGAGGGTTATGTGTTTAAAAAAGAAGAGTAACATCAAATTCCTCAATGTGAGCTTTAGAAAGCACGTGCATGGGTGAAGAAAGTTAGGCCAGAACCTCTGCCTTTGGGTTTGTAGCCAGTATTTGAGAATGCAAGCTATGGGAAGACTGTCTTTCCAGATACTTAAAGGGATACAGAATATCTAAAGTGGTTATTAATATGTGTGAAAATACGTAATAAATCCAGCGCTATGGATAAGACTCCTTGTTTTCCACTTGATCTTTTACTAGAGACATAAGTTATTAATTCCTGTTACTGAAATGTAAACATATTTAGCAAGCTCTTATTCAGGCTTTTTATAGCTTCTAACCTTGTGATTTTTGAAAGTCTATTCAAGTATATTCAGATTCCATTCTTTATGAACCATCGCTTCTCATGTCCTAAAAAGGAACCTGAAAAAAAATCACTGATCACATGCTCTGTAAGGATTCAGGTGGAAAAGCTGGGAAAAGATTAGGATGACCCTTTCAACTGCAGGAAGTATTGCCCATTTAATTTTAGAAAGGGGGGAAAAAATTAGCAGGCTTCACTAGCATTAGTCATTTAAAAGCTAGTACAGAACTATCCCACCAAAAAGACTATTTTTAGTTATGCTTACGGGATAAAGTAATATAAACAAGAAAACAGTTTGATCAGATTGGGCAGATTCTTACACAGCTGATTCTGTTGTGAGATGATCCAACAGGAACTCGTTTTCCTGCAGTGTAAGTTATGTTTATTGTACATTATCCCCATGCTGTATCATGTACCTCATATATTTTGCTTTATGGGACAAATCAGATAACAGTTTAAGGCTGAGTGGTAGCTGACTATATATATTCCAAGCTAGTTAAACTGCTGGTTGTCAATGGGCATCTTTCATGTGAAAGGCAATTTCAAGGGGATGAGATTCTATCTAACAGAAGTACTTCAAGTACATTTTTATACTTGCTCACACACTGTATTTATTTCATAGCTATCTATGCAGAAGATAGATGTGAAAGATACAATTACTGAAAATCCCTCAACTTGCATGTGTCATGTGATTTTTTTCAGCTCAAAGAAGGGTTTCAAATGGTTGTCCTGTAAACAAAAATGCTAAAAATGATCTTGTGGTTATTGTAAAGCAGTTTTGTCTATTCTTCAATTTCATGTTGCTGAAAAGGATTTCATAGTATATGTGCAAGTGTTTCTTTATATTTGATAACCCACAAGCAGTGTGACAATTACCAATTTTTGTGGGATCAATTTCAGCAAAGAGATAATAATAGATTTTGGTTACTAATAGCTTGTAAATTTAAAGTAATTCATCAGAAGTCAAAAATATAAATCCAATATCTTTATGGCTTTTCTGTACATGTTTAATTGGGTGTTGAGAAACCAACAAATGTATTTACAGAATAAAAAGGTCTCATAAAGAGAAAATTGGCTGAAAGAACTTAATCTTTTAATCCATGTCTATGGTGACTTAGAAAATGTGAGGCTGTGATGTTTCAAGAGTGATTTTGTTTACTCTGTTATATTGATATGAAATTATATTGATCGTATTAACTTCTGTGTTTAAAATGTTCTCCCTCCTGGCTGTTGATATATGTAATGTCTTTCCTTTTTTAATTTTCTGTTCTTCACATTAAGGGATGAAAATAGGGCAATGTCTATTCCAGTTCAACTGTCTAGAGACGCTTCTGTGTGGATTTTGTGTGCCTTCCAGAATAATAATAATAGTAACCAGCTTGCCACCAGATCTGTAAGGGCAAGATACTATCTAATTATTAACTGCACACTCCTTTGGAGTTTCTCAGTGTGCTTTCCCAACGCTGACTCACCAAAGCTTATAGTGTGGAAACACTCCCATACCCGACAGAATAACGGAGATACAAGTCAGTAAGAGAGGAGCTTGGTTTTTAGGTACTTTAAGGCATGCTGATTTTGGCAACTTTAACCACTTTTAAAAGTTAAACCTTACTGTATTTTCCCAGGGTCCTTTACAGTGAAGATTACAGCCTAGATCTTCCATGGGGACTTTGTCATTTCCTACGCCCCCTTTGTGCAATGGGAGAAAAATGCACTGCAGCAGGAGCATAACTAGAAAGTTCTGGCCTGCAAGCTGGTTGTCAAAAGGAGGGCTGTTTCTAAGCTGCCTAAGTGTGAAAAAAAAAAGGCAATGAATTGAAAACATGACATTCTCCTCTGTTTCCTCAGAAAAAGGTTTTATAGTGACAAAAGTAATATATATTTCTGTACTACTGGAAGGTGTTAGATATGCTGGTCCATAAGCAGTATTTTGCCGCATGCACATCCAATACTGCAGATGTTTTCCCTGTGAACTTATTCTATAACCCTGTGCTACTCTGCATTCTGTAATTATACTGATCCATAGTGTACTGTTTTTTTTCCCAGCTGACCTTTGCTTTTCACTGACATTTGCAAAATGTGACTAAATGAAACTAGACTAAATAATGTTAACAGCAAAATCTTTTTGCCTCTCTTCTACTACAAAAAAAAAATATCTATTTTCTGAAACTGCAGAATGGGAGGAAAAATGCAAAAGTTCAGATATTTGCTATTACTACACTACATCCAAATGCAATTAAAAGCATTGACCACTTGCTTATTTTTATGTGCTGATTTACACAGATCTATTCTAAGTAATGAAGGGCCCAGCTGGTACAAATCATTACCAAATGCCTTTCATAGCCACCTTTAGCTGGAGAACATTTGTTCTATTTTAACTGAGAACAAATTGTTTCAAATCATGCCGGAGTCTCTCCAAAGTATTGAACACGAGTTTATCAACTGTTTGGAAAGGAGACATTAATTTACATGCTTCTCTACTGCCAGATGTGGGCTCTGACAGGTTGTGGTACAACAGATCCCAGTTTCTCAGTGCAGTCCCCCCAGCTTTTGGGTGGAGGGGACATTTCCTTGCTGGGTAAAGCAACCTTGGCAGCAAAAGCTGCTCAACAACCTATTTATTAGTATCTGTACTCCTCCCCTGCTGTTATATTAATATAATGAATTGTTCACAGGTGCTTCAAATGAGGTTTAGATGATCACTGGGAGCTTTGTTACTCAAACAAGCCAAATTGAATGGAGCAGATGCAGTAGCAACAGTCCCCTAGCAAAAGTACAAAGTGTGACTTAATGAAGGTCATTTTGCACATTTTGGCCTTGATGACCCTAAGAACAATAAGACTGTCATTATTTCACTGTTTCTAGACAGAAAGATGATTGCTTCCTGCCCACTTGCCTTGTGTTTTTTTTTCAGATGTCTTTATTACAAAATTGGGAGCCCTTAATTGCATTTAATCCTACTCCCTTTTAGCTGAAACTAGATGGTTCCCAAAAGATTGTTGTTAAACTGTGCTCTAAGTCATGTTTGAACTTTAATGTTCTTTTGTGTGGTGGTGTTTAAAACACAGTATTCAAACATTAGCCTAGGTGAATATGTAGTCAAATGGACATTTTCCTCTGGAAATGCAGGCCGTGTAAAAGAGAGGAGTTAGAGGTCATGCCAGACGTCTGGCCTGAATGCTCCCTACAGCTGATATTTGCACTGTCCAAATCTTGCGTTTTTCTTCTCTTCTGTTGCTTTATAACAAACACAGAGAAACTAACAAACTGCCATTATCCCAGAAAGGCCTGTGTATCCAATTAGCTTTGTGAATGCTGATTAACTGGTCTACAAGGTCTCTTCAAAGGCTCTGCGCAATGCAAAAGAGCTGCAGTCTCTGGAAGATGAGCTCTGTGTCATAGATGAGTGGTTCTGAAGCGAAGGCATCAGACCAGCAGTTGGCAGAGGCCTGTGTCCTCCCTCCTGGCTTTGCCACAGATTTCACTGTGATTTGGGGGGAAAGCTCGGTTATTCTCTGAGCCTCCTTTCCTTGTTATGGAAACGGGAATAAAGATGTTTTCTTACCAGCCTTTTTCTGTGTTTATGCATTTTTGAGATAAGGCTCCTCTCTTGCTTTATGTCTTTCACTGTTCATCATAAAGGGATTCCAGTCTCAGCCGAAGGCTCTAGGGTCTATAATAATTGCAATAATGTGAAGGCTACTGTACCCAAGGAGCCACTTAACTCCCTCCTCCCCCAGATAGAAAAGAGAAGAGGCTCTTTTCCTTCCCTTTTTTTCAGATGTTTGAAGGGAATGCACCGAGGTCATAATGGGCATCGCTTGACTATCTACATGCCAAACTCTAATGTGTATGCTTTGATAGGTCAGTGACAGATATCACCGAGGAGAGAGGACAGCGTTTTAACCTTGAGTACACATTGCAGGAGAAAATTACACAGAAGAGCCATGCACAACTCCTGTGCAATGAGCCGGAGAAAAGGATCTTCATTGGACTTTCATCTAGAGAGGGCTTTGGAAGGAGCTGCCAAATGCTGTTGTTCTGTAAGAGGGGGGTTACAGTGTGTGCACTGGCTGCAAGTGGGCAGTGATGGAAGCACCACCAGGACACCATTCCTGCCAGGAAATATTATCCATGAGAGTTGAAATAATACTGTACAATATGGGCACAATACTCTTTGCTCTTCCCAGAAGAGCCATCATTTTGTTCTTTCTCTGGAAGTTGTCTCCTCGCCTCCTTCTTAGCTACAGCAAATAGTGTATTCATGGAGTTCAAGATTAGATATATCCTAACCCTTGGGTGGATTTTAATGTAAAAGACATGTATTTGGATGGTTTCCTGCTTGTGTGTCACTAGACTTTTATAAACAAAGTTTACACTGGACTCCTGGGGTAGGTGTTTCTTTCATGCTTATTGGACTTTATGGCAGAGTCCATAAAGTGGAGCACAGAGGTTATTGTTGAAATTCAACCATGAAAACTACTATTATTTGGTTTGTCTGTGACATCTGTTATATCCTGTTGTGCAGGTGATGAGAGGTAGATTTTGTTTCGTTTTGAAATCTGTTGGTGAGTTTGAATAGCGTCTAAAATGGTTGATGGTTCATCAAAGCATATAAAAAGTACTTACTTCCCGAGCTCAATGCAAAATCATCTTCTAAAGGTGTAGCAGATTAGTGTTCTGTAGAGAGAGGGATTCAGTTTCCAGACTATCTTAGAGGCCAAGCAGTAAGTAGCTGTGTCAGCTATGTGGGCAATCTCCCCCCTGCATTAGAAAAAGGAAGATGTTAACAGAACAGACCAAGTGGGGAAGGCAGATTTGTGGCTACCTGGATACAAATGTTAGCAAATTCTTGTTTTGTTTACTGGTACTATTTAATTTCAGTGCATTTTCTCATGGGTGTAACTTCCTCTGATCCAAGTCATCCTTGTGTCCTCGTGGGAAATGATACAGAACACAAATACAGGCAGTGCTGTGCAGGGCTGGAGCACACGTAACTGCAGATCTGAAGTTAGCAGAAGGGCATGAGGCCGAGGAAGCTGTACGCTTCCATTTCCTCATCCATTATGCACCCTTGCATATGTGTTCCTGTTCATGCTGTGAATTTTACGGCGCTCTTTCTTCCTCATCAACAGGCCAGATGGCTCTAGTCTTGCTTACCACCCACTCCTGAGCTGTATTATTTATTGACATTTGTCAGTCCCAAACACTTACATTTCAGCAGACAGTAGCTGTTCAGTTGAGTGCTATAGATCTTTGGTAATCCATTATCTATTTAATCAAATTTGGAAAGATTCTATTCCTTGCTAAAGACCATGTCTATGATGCCTTTGACATCCAGAGTTAACATGCTTACAGGTTCAAAAGACTTGTTTTTTAAACAACATGGATTTTTCCTTGCTCTGAAATCTGACATACATCTTGATATTTTTATTCAAATTTATTTTTATGTTGAGGAAATAAACTCCACTTTAAAGGAAGATATACTTAGGCAGATGTTAATGAGAAATGAAGGAATCAGAGGGAACTGGGTTATTCAGCTTAACAATAACTTGGATTTCTTTTCAGTCTGTTTATAATTGATTCAACATAACTTCTCTGGATACTGACACCGCTGTTTCTGTCACTTTTCCTAGAGGTACACAGATTCAAATCTTGATGCACAATATATGTGAAAGTAAGCCTTCCTAAAGTTGCAATAGTGTCTCCTTAGCATCTAGAATTGGAATTTGATCCTCAGATTGGGTTGACATGGTGGGGGCGCTGTATTTTCTGATTTGCTGAGTGTTACTCTGATTTGGAGATGTACCACCATAGTAGAAAATCTGAATTACTATAGAAATGCTAGATAAACCATGAATCTGGAAAACTGTCATCCCTTCTCTCGGTGTATGTTGCATAGTCTCAAACTGAGCCTTAAGCATATGACAGCCATCAGTCTTTTAAAAATCCAGGTTGTTAATGATCTTTGAAAATGTCATGTTTTTGTAGCAGTGGATGAAGCCTTCAAAACTGGGTTGTGTAGGTTCTGTCTTGGTTCTGTCATAATTTTCTGTTGACTGTAAATAAGAAAACTAAGAAGAAAAAGCGACATAGACATTTAGGAACCTAAACTGTGCCACTGAACGGTTTTCTTGTATCAATAAATAACGTGCATTTGAGGTGTTTTGTTAAACCTCTGTGTTTTTTCTCAAGCTAATGTAATAATCTCTTTCAAGTGAATGATTGTATTTTCAGGTAAACTGCAAAACCCCTTTAGAAATGAAGCCCTGATCTACTTGACATCTATAAATTTATAACAAAATAAAAGTACTTCAAATATCCTTCATTCAAATTGTGATTTCAAGATTCATATTATTGGAGTGAGTTGCTAAGCTGGTACTTGCAATTTACATTTCTACCTGGAAAGCTTGAAGAGGAAAAGAATATAAATACCAAACGCCAGAAAGAAGTGATTTCTCAAGTGTTGAAATACACTGCAGAAACATCAACTTAGGCAGATGTGTTTGGATGAACCTTGGCATGCCGTCCACAGCTGAGGTTCCCCCAGACCTCTTGTAAACCTTCACTGTGCAGCATGCCTGGGGATTGGGAGCTCCAGTGTCCAGCCTCCTTGCTGGACCACGAGAAAAATGACATCCCAGGGGCTAGTACATAACTCCTTGGTGTGTCGTAGGGTACCAGAAGCCCAGAGATCTTATATTTGAACTGCAGGCTGACTGCAGGGCCACGTGCATGGAGTCCTGGGTTTGTAAGCGAAGCAGCCGCTCTTCTCTTAGGTCCTCGGTCCTTGGCACAACCTGCTCCACAGCCTGCAGCACCCGTGAGGTTCGGGGGTGATCCCATAGAGCAGCTCCACTGCTGCTCATCACGAAGGAGCCGTGGCAAAGCAGTGAGTGATCAGCAGCTGTTGAAGGAGTGTATCTGGGCTTGGAAGTGCCAACGTTGGTTCTGAAGAGGCAAAAGGAAATGTCTTTGATTTGGTATACAAGAGCTGAACTGGAAGCTGAATACCCTGAAATGTAATGAGACACTAACAGGAAAGGTTGGTAATGTAGACAGAAAAGGCAAAGAAATGTAGACATGTACCAGTTACTATTTAAATAATAGATTGCTAGATTTGTAATTTTTAAAAGGAAAACTATTAAGAATTGATTTCAAAGCTTCAAAGATAGCTTGACATAGTAGTAGGCTGAACTAACTTGGAAATGGGCTAAGCGGGCTTCAAAGAAAATCGTTAGGAATCTTTTTCTGGAGCCTACCAGAAATAACACATTGAATCTAAATGCTTTGTTCAGCTATCACACATAATAACATGCTGAGGACATTTTTCAGGATGAGTCTGAGGTTAAGAAAAACACCTGTTGAATAACTAGTGCCACTTACTTCAGCACTCGAGTTTTCCTCAGAGGTCTTCCATCCAATTACTGACCAGATCCAGTGATATTTAACTTACCAGATCTGACAAGAGCTGAACCCAAGGTAGAATGACTGCTTAAACATTTATTTGTGTCAATGACACGTTTAAAACTCTCTGCTCTGTCTAAATATTTAAAGGAAAATATAAAGAGGAAAATGTAATGTGACATAAAAGGAAATGAAAAACCACCTTACTTGTTGAGGACATTCACTACACACAATTGCTGTCTTGTGAATAGCTGTTATTTTGGCAGAAATTGAGGGGAACGCAATTCTAAGTATCGTATTTGTCTGTCTCTTTTTAACAAAAAAAATATGCTTTTTACAATGGCAAGCAGATCTTTCGCTGTCAAAATCACAGAACATGACAACAGCCAAGATCTTTATGAACCTCAAAGACTGAAGTCTTTGTAAAGCTAACATCTAAAAATAATAATAATAAAAAAGATGAAGATAAATGTATGCTTAGGAAAAAGAAGTTTCAGTGTTGTCCCAGTTCAGAGAATTTAAGTGTGCTGACTGGTTGTTAGAGTAGAGTACATCTTAAGAACGAGCTGCAATAAGCTTTCTTGTTGGGGAAGCGCAGAGTGCAAGCTGTGTAGCTGTGTGGACAGAGTGAGGAGTGAAGGGAATCTTCCACAGCTTAGAAAACAGGCAACTGCTGAATGTTAGGACCAAGATGTTGTGAGAACTAACTAATGGACAACACAGTTTTGACATGAAAATTGGGTGAAGTAACGCGTAGTTAGTATTCAACACTGTGTTGGTCTGTAGAAAGCCTTTTAATAATTACCTGATGTATGCAGTCAGATGTTCATGGAAGCAAATGTGTTCACCTGGGAATACAGTGGCCTGATTTTGTTGTTTTTAACCTGTGCGAGGCATTTTAACACACTTTCATCACAGGTCCCTTGGAGACATCCAGATCAAGCTGTGTGTGTGCTGTGGTGGGGATCTCAGCAGCACGTGTGGATCCTTTCCACATTCCTTTCCTGTAGGAATGGACGTCGGGGACGGGAAGCTGCAGAAGGGAACTGGCAGGCACCCAAGGCTCTCTCTGATGCAGAATGCAATTGCCACTAAGTGAAGTGTACGGGCTCCTTGCACCTCTACAGAAAATGGAAATCATTACAAGATTTGGATCACAACTGCTAAAAGTTTACTTGGGGGAAAGAGAAAGATATCACGAATTAGTTAAGTTGTACGCTTCATGCTTTCCATTTGGTACATTAATTTAAATTTTATATAAAGCAAAAATAAATTTTAAATATTGCAACTAAATGTACAGAATGACACAAAGGGGAAAAATTCCTAGTGGAGAGATTCAAAGAAAGTCTTCAACCCCTCTTTTACTCGCTAATTCAGAATAAAGCCAAATTTCAAAGTTCTTTTTAAAGCAGATCTTCTGTATTTTTCACATATAGATGGATTTTCCATAGGAGGTATAGATTTCCGTAGTAGATATCCTTTACTGTCAGTTTACATGAGTTAAATTATCATTAGCACTTTCTGAAGTAATACAGAACATGTGGGCTTTCAGTATATAAAAGATGCTGGAAATTTTCGTCATCCCTGAACTTTTCCTAGAGAGGAAATTAAATTCAGAGGTTTCTGTGTGTGGATCATCAGTGATGTCTGGAGGGGATGACAGAACAATGGAAACTCAGAATGCATGCGTATATCATGTTCTTAGCAACACGTTCTCTGTTGGAATCTGACACAATGTTTGCAAAAGCAAACCTATTCTAAATTAGTTTGCAGTTAATTGGCTGTGAAGGGAAATGCACCTTGCCAAAGAGGATTTGAAATATGAAGCAGTCTGGATTTGTGAAGAAGTTGATCTCTGTACTTGAAGAATCATGAGCTCTTTCATGGGCATCTGGGAAATAATATGGTTCATAATCTTCAGTGCCTTTGTGAATTCCATTATTTGGCAAAATGGGCATCCACTTGCTACCATTTGCTTGAAGATTGATTTTAGAGGGGTAGTCTTAGACTGTATGTTTATTGGAGCTGTTCCTTTGCAGTTGGGGGAAGAAGTTTCATTATGGTGATTTCAGAAATGTTTTGAGTATGTGGTGGATAAAGCCAGGAAACAGCAGATCCTATAATGTAAAGATCCTTTTTCTATTTTTCCTCCTGGGACTCGAGATGGAATGAAGGCTCCCATCTACAGCAATGGTTGAAGTCTATGTAGTGTTGAATGTTCTTGCGTGTCTCTTTGGTCTTTCCCACCTGGGAAACAGGTGTGGTAGGATGGACATAGAAAAAGCATAAGTTGACTTACCCAAGGTCACATAACTAGTCAGTGACAGAGCTGAGCTTTGAACCAGGTTCCTGAAACCTTCATGTGCGTCAGACTACGTGATTACACAAGCTTTTTTGAGGTGCATGAAAGGAGGAGTTCCTTCAGTGACCAACCTGTAACACAGTAGGAACACGCACTGCTCCATCTTCAAAAACCAGTGGTAAGAGGCTGGATCTTTAAAGATTTGTTTCATTTTCAGAATGTTCATATGCTGGCTTTTAACAGATGCCTGTGACTTTTCAGGATAATACATCTGTTTCACTAGATTGCACTGTATAGTAAAGAATTACCATAACTTCTCTCTGATATGCCACTGACAGAGGATAGAGGGCTTCTAATTTTCTGTGAAGGAGCACTGCCTTTTTTCTACATAGACCTTTCTGAAGGACAAGAGTAGCT
The DNA here is from genome assembly GCF_009769625.2 of Cygnus olor. Classification (NCBI taxonomy): domain Eukaryota; kingdom Metazoa; phylum Chordata; class Aves; order Anseriformes; family Anatidae; genus Cygnus; species Cygnus olor. The sequence continues at coordinate 28,376,548 of NC_049176.1, read as the reverse complement.
CAGCAACATACTCTCTTCAGCCACCCATTAGCCAAGCAGGTGTCTTTAAGGAAATAGCTCTAATGGGAGTTCTTTAGTGGAATGAGAGAGCTGAAATAGAGAATTATGTTTCTTTCCATTTGAGAAAATACAGGATGAATACCAAATCACAACTAAATCTTCTGCTACGTGGCTAAGGAACTAACTGTGTGACTACAGTGGTAAGAGGGCTACCATACCTACTGATAATCCAGCAGGTATTATCTCCAGTCAGTGCCTAATTGCCTTAGATGAACTTAATAACCTGGAGCCAGTATTGTGTCAGAAACGATTCACATAGAGTATCTCCAGAGTGATCAAGATGATCCTGCTGTGGGCTACAGTATGTACCAGCAAATTCCAAGAGTGGCTTTGTGAGTAAGCTGACGTTTTGAAAACTCAATTGGCACGGGATGGTCTGCACTTTGTTCTGCATCTTAGGGAAATGCTAATAGCAGAAATAATGACTGATTCTCTTGTCAGATATTTCAGTACCCACTGAAAGAATCACACTTTGTGAAGTGTGAAGTGTAACAAATACCCTTCATGCCTAAATTCTTTGAAAGCATAACCTAGAGATCCTTCTCTAACATATCTCAGAATTTCTCTGTAGCACTGTTTGTTAGCCCTTTGTAATCACCACAACTCAAGATATATGAATTAGTTCAGGAAAACAGCACCTGTTTTTCATCTCAGAGAACGTCCAATTCTCATTAATACTAATGGTTGTTACACACATGCACTGACAATAACCTTACAGGTTTTATGGCCTAGTGATTTACCAGTTATGCAGGCTGATACTAGTTTTATGGTGTGGATGCTATCTTAACATTTCACATGATAAACACACAGGCTTGCAGCTGGACAAAACACAGTGGATTAAATAAAAGAAAACTTTCTTCTTGCCCAGCAGAATGCTAAAAGTTTGCACCAGCAGAGCAGATTTTAGGAAGAGAAGCTCTGGAGACCCATCTTTCAGCAAATGTTCTTTATTTGTCTGCTCTGGAAGGAAACGAGCTCCATTCTTTGCTCTGTAACTCCATCAGAGTTACTTGATGCTGATTAACTTACATAGGAGATGAAAGCAGGAAGGTATTTGAGTACCATTTTCCTAGGGAGTCAGATAACATGGTTAGGAAGATCTCATGTAAATTCTGACCACCAGGTAAGTGTTCTTTCTTGGTGCAAGGTGGCTTACAGGCAACTGCAGATCTTACTCGAATTTGGGTAATAAAATTACTTAAAAGACAGGTGTGTAGGTAGTGGTAGTGGGTATTTTAGGGTTATTTTGAGCTAATTCTTTAAATAATGTATACAGCGCTCTTGGTTGTAATATTGAACTCATCTCTACCTCAGCTAACGTACCAGAACATTATATAGCTTACAATCACTGCCCTGTTAGCTCAAATCTAATCAAGAGCTAAGAAGGTGATACTACTTTCCCTTCAGTTATTTTAGTAGGTGCTAAGGGATCGAGTGCTGCAGAGGAAAACTGTTCAACATGTTGGAAGATAGCTTAGAGAACCACTTTTTTAGGTTACTACCTTTAACTTTTGCAGATAGTCAGTGGTTACAAAAAATGATATCTTTGGCCTAAAGTTGGGGGTTTATCACTTCATCTGTGATGGTATAGTACATTGTTAGGAGAATATAGGAATGCTGAGTTTAAATAAGCTTCACAGGTGAAGACAAAAGAAGACTGTGCAGACCTACCAAATTTCTTGCTCTTTTGCCTCTTGGTCATGTTTTTCAGTAGAGAGGAAGAACTCTGGCCATATAGATGCTCTCTTTTGAGAATCTGTATGGCAAAATTATGGCCTAAAAATATTATACGTGAAAACAGAGCAAGTTGCTTATGGCAACTCCTGCATAATGAAGAAACACAATGAAGAACTGCAGTTCATATTACTCTTCAGGTCTGTTCTATTTTCATAGGTGTTGTTTTTTGTTGTTGTTGTTGTGTTTTTGTGGTTGTTTTTTTTTAAGTAGGAAATTGCATAGTATAATTACAAGTTCATTTGCATTCATATTACAAGCTGTAAGCTAGTACATACTTTTAGATTTAAAAAATACTGTTAGCAAGTGTGACTTGCATCCATAAATTTCAGAATTGGGAATGGAGTTTACACTTACTGAAAGTTCCTTCTCTTGTTACTCAACAACCAGCACCCTTCCTGTAAAAAGTGGCACTATGGGGACGTCAGCAACATGGTAAATGCAACTTCATTTTACCATGTAATGGCCAAGGGCGTAGAGCAGTTCAATATGCCTTTTGAGAACAGAGGATCACAAACATTTTATTGGACTTAATACTTATAGTCAAGCATAGCCAAATGTCATCTAGGGGATACTATTTTTCCCTAATGGAAAGGTGGCTCCTGTTGCTTGATTTTTTTTTCTTCAGGACTGTGTCATCTTGAGATGATAAAATCCTTTCCAATGGAAAATATATATTGCTTCAATTAAGTTTACTACTAGGACTTACATTTTTTTTATCCATATTAGAATAAATGGGTTCAATTGATAATCCCACCTTTCATTTCTGTAATAAATGGAATTGAAGAAAACAGTTCTATAGCAGGCCTTCATTCCACCAACTGCTTCTATAAATGTGGTATGACTTTTGAAATGCATTTTTGTTACGTCGTAAAGGTTATTAGATGACTATATCTTTTATGCTTAGTACCTAATGTGCTATGCAAAGAATAATTGAGGAAGGTGAAATGGAAAATATCTGAGAGCGTTATCAGATCTCTGCACACTCTTTCAATCGATCTGTTTGCCCAGCCGCTGTTGGATGGGCGCTCTCTGCCCTCCTGCGTGTCGGGTGGAGGGAAAATAACCTGTCAACATCTTTCTGCCTCGTGAGCATCTTGGCGGTCACTCATTGACTGCTGTCTCAAGGAGCACAGGTCAGCAGCTGGGTTTTGGTGTGCCCAGTGCCACATCTCGCTCCTGATTTCTGACAGGCCTGGTGCCCCATGCTGGGGCCCTCTTCCCGGTCAGCTGGAGGAGGCACCATCACACAGGTGAATTGCATCTATCTGGCGGCCACAAAATGCTTTTATTTTAGTAATTTACCTCAGCGAGAGCCCAGCTGCTTTTATGCCTTGATTGGAGGTAACACTAGTGAAATTGCAATAACCTCATGAATGTACTTCTCTTCTGTATGTAAATCCTTTCAGGAAGTGCATGACAGCCTCCGTTTTCTATGGGTCTCCGTTTGTAAAGAAGCTGTTATCACAGAATAAGTTTAATGGGTCGTGAATTTTGTGTTGAAAGGAGAGTCTCTCCATGACTTCTGATCTGCCTGCAATAGACCTACTGGCTCGGCAGCAAGTGCATTAGGCTAAATATGCTTCCTCCATTGACTCTGAAGGTAACAGCCCCTAAATGCCTCATTAAATTTTCACGGGTGACTGAGAGAAGCCATGAGAAAAACACCACGTTAGCAGCGGGGGTGACGGTGGCTGTGCCCCCCCCCCCCCCCCCCATGCCTCGGGAGCTCCACGGGGGCCGTGGGCCACCACCCCACCTCGGGGGGCAATGGGGGGCAACGTGGGGCAGCCCATCCTCGGGGCTGTGGGGATAGGGAGCCCCGAGGAAGGGCCGGGAGACCGCGTTGGAGGCTCCACGGCCGGGTTTCACGCGTGGGCAGGGGGCAAACAGACCGACAGAGCGACGGGGGCTGCCCCGGGGCAGGCGGCGTGTTGGGGGCGAGCTCCGGCCGTCCCCCTTCTCCCTGCCCACCAACGGCACCGAGACCCCCAGCCCTAGGAGAGGAGGGGAAGGAGGAGGAGGAGACCGACCCTCATCAGCAGCTTTCCTCCGCCGCACGCCTCCCCTTTTCCCCTCCCTCTGGCCTCAGCGCCGCGCTGGCGGGGGCCGGCGAGGGCAGGCGACGCGGGAAGGCGGCTCTCAGCATGGACGAGCCATGTGTATCCTAAGGAATAACAGCAGCTGCTGCGCCCACGATGGGGAGCAGAGGAACGCCAGGAGGAGAGGGCTCGCTGGGGCAGGTGAGGGCGCCGGATCCCTTCTCCCCTCGGCGGTCGGGGGCGAGCGGGGTGCCCGCTGCCGGGGAGCCCCTCGCAGGCACGGGGTGCATAGGGATGGGAGGGGGGTCTCCGGAGGAAGTTTTTTATTATTATTATTATTTTTTCCGTTCGCGTCGCGTCGAGAAGGGGAAGGGGCTGAAATCTCCCTCAAGTCGCGGCAACTTGCCGCCTTGGTCCACCCCCTTTCAGCCGAGTCTCGGGGGCAGAAGCAGCCGCACGCAGCTGAGCCCTGCCAAGCCCGGACTCTCCGTCCCCTGGAGGGGGAAATACGGAAAAAAGAAAAAAAAAAGAAAAAAAAAAAGGAAGAAAAAAATAAGGGGCTCCCCGGGGCCGCTCCGCGGGTTGCTGCGGGCTGGGCGCGCTGCCTCAGCCTTGAGCCGCTGCCGCCCCCCAGCTGGGGAGCGCCGACCGCGGCTCTGTTGCTGCTGTGCCCCGCTCGTCCTGGGGGTCTCCCCCCCGCACCCCGGCTTCCGCAGCCTGTCAGGGCCGCTGGGCAGCCCGGGCAGGGCGGTTGGGCTGTGCCGGGCAGCGCCGCGCTGCCTCCTTCCCGGTGAGGGTGCAGCCGGGGCGGGAGACGCCGCGCTGAGGAGCGGCGGGGAAATGGCGCCGGGAGCCGCGGGGCCGGCGGCGGGGCTGGGCTCGCCTTGACGAGCCGGGGGGCGCCTCGCTGAGAGGAGAGACCCTCCCCGGGGAGCCCGGCTGGCGGCGGGGTGCTGAAAAATGATGCCGGGGAGCCAGGGGGGAGAGGGCCGGGGGCGGCTGCCCCCGAGGGGGGCGCCGGGAGCCTCATTTGCCCGGCCCGGGGGGCTCCTGGTGGTCCCCTGAGGTGCCCGGGGCTGCGGGCTGGGGGCAGCGCTCGCCCGGGCAGCACCCAAAAAAGCTTGGCCCTGGTTCGCAGCCTCCCAAAGCCTGCAGGTGAACGGGCAGCCTTCGGCTCCGCCGCCAACTTCGGCTTTCTTGGCGCGGCGAAGTTAATTTTTTAGGTCTTTCCTCGAAGTAGTTTTAAAAGCGAAGTCCTTGGGACGCTTTGCCATTTGTCTAAATTCCGAATGCATGTCTGAATCGTTTAATCATGTTTATTGTTTTCAGCCACTCAAACGGAATAAAAATTACTTATCGTTGATGAAGCTTGTCTTGCAAGCTGTTTCACAGTATGTTTCCGTTGCAAGACACAGCGCTGTGGTAAACTACTGACAATTGTATTGTTTATTGTTCGTTCCTTCTCTATCCCCACCCCCCGTGGTGCCGGTATCAATCTGTTCCTTACTACTCGCCTCAAAAATAAAAATGGGAGCAGAAGTTTTCACCAGTTGGCTTGATATTTCCATTGGTATTGGAGGTTCGCATCTTTTATTTTTGCTCCTAAGGTTATTTTCATCAAGTGTGCTAAAGTCAGATGATAAATGTAAAAAGGAATTAAGACACTAAGCTAAAATGTGCTTTCAAACTCCTGAAGTGGAATTGTAGGTGGAATTAGTGCTGGATTCACAGTCATTGTTTGTTTCTGAGCCACTTCCATAACACCATCCCAAAACACCCAATTCCTTGCCCCCGTGTCATCACCACTTTGTTTCATTACACATTTAAAATGCACTATTCACATTGGTTGAGAAGTTCAGATTTATTGCTTGGAGTGCTCTGATATAGCTGCTGATCTTGGACTATACCTCACAGGCGGTTTTGCTGCACTTTAACAGTATCTCAGCACAGTGATGGAGGACACCATCATGTTTTCTTGTAGGATTACCTTCGGGACTTCAATGACTGCACACATCAGTGGTTTCATCTTAGGAGGATTGAAATTGATTTTATTTTTTTTTCCCCCTCTTTCTTTTTTTTTTCTTTCAGCTAGTGAAAGACCCTGTCTGTGTATGTCCTTTGACCCGTGGCCTCACATGATGAAGTGACACCAGCAGTGGAGGATGTTGACTTGAAGTAGCTGCTGCTAGGGCTTCAGAAGTAGAGGTACCAGAACAAACACATTGTTCTGGTGGTCAGCCTGCTTTGTTCAGTGGGCAAAGCACTGTTTCTGATGATATGTTGGAAGACCCCTGTATAAACATATCAAAATAATTTTAAACCATGAACCTTGTGATTCTTTTTCTGTCCTATTGAAAGACCCAGTCTTGATGCAGAATGCAGGAAGGTTGACCTTCCCCTCTCATCCTCAGCTCTGACAGGCCTGTTTGCTTTTAAACACTTTGAATTTCAAATTTTGCAAGATGTTTGTATTGAATTTAAGAATAGCCAAGCTACTTGGTTAAATAGTGGTTAGGTGGGAGAACTTCTATTTTTACAGTTGTGTTTACATTTCAAAGTGATAGCAAATACCAGTAAAGAGGACCAAGATTTTCTAGACTTTATAGTTCAAATAAACTTTCCCAGTCAATATTTAGTCAAGGTCTTGATGGTTAAAGTTAACTGTGCAAGTCAATGTTTAGTCAAGGTAATGACTTGATTTTTACAAACACTACCCAAGCATTCTTGCAAAATTAATCAGTTTCTGGATCACAGTAGACTTCATCAGCCAATTATTAGGAATAAAAATAGGCTATTACTTGCTCTCATACGTCCTGTGCTAGTTGGTGTTATTTCAGCACTGCTTGCCACCAGCCCTTCTGTGGCCTCATTCGTATACTGTTAGTTCTACCTTTAAAGCATATATCTGCACACTGGATTTTTTGAGATAAAATAAGTCCTATACTGTTCTGTTTTTATATGTGGGAAAATGAGCCATGGGTAGGCCAGGTGCTAGCTCTCAAAAGGAGTGGTGAAGCCATGCAGCGCAGCAGCAGAAACCTTTACGTAATTAGATCCAAGTGAGTGTTTCAGGAACCTGTGCTGGGCACCCAGCTCCTCATACAGCATGCAGGATGAGGCAGGCATTTCTGGTAACGCAATCATTGGATCAAATATGAAAACAGTTCTGGTGTCTGGGACAAAAGTGATGTAATTGAATATGCTGACATTGGTACTTAGAGTGCGTGACTCAAGTGTGTTGTGACATGGGAAAGAGCTGGAAGACTCTACTGCGATTTGTCCTTTGTTGGGAAGAAACTGAGATCTTCATTATTACAAGTTGTCACTTAAGTCTCTTCAACCAACGCGAAAATCACAATTTGGACTTCAGTTGTGCCAGATTCTTTCTTTCTTCCTTCCTTTTTTTTTTCTTCTTTTTATTAATTGAACCACTTGCAAATGCATTCCATGCAATTACATGGATATTAGAGTAGATATTCATTAGGATTTTACTAATCTAAACCTCAAGTGCTGTTCTGCAAATTTGCCAGCCTTTGTAAGGGAGTGCTTGACTTCATCAGTAGCAGTGTTTTATTATGAGTATTTTGATACAGTAGAATGAAAAGCATATATTCTAAACCAAGTAATTAATCAGATTTAAATATTTTCATTTTCATACTTTGGCTTGACACATGGAGAAGCTGCAACTCTGTACTTTGCACATAATAGTAGATTTTGCCCAGTCTAGCTCCTACGGAATTATATTTCATGGCCCAGGTTTAAGAATTTAATCCACAAATCAATGTTCCGTTTCTATTTAAAGGCAGCAGAATTGTTCCTACTTAGGAAAAGTAAGTAAACCCAGTAGTGTTGGGTAGAGAAAAGCCGGCATGTTATTGTGTGCAGTCATCTGTGTATCTAATCCTATTTTCAAGTGTTGCAGGTATAAGCAGCACTCGTTTGTTTTAACTGTGAAGTATGGAAACTTCCCATTCTTTTCTTGGAAAGAGTTTTTTATCGTTTAAGCACCAAGCGTTGTAAGAACTTGTGTAAAAACAGCAGCGGTGAAAGTTCTTCGTTGTCTTCTTATTTTTTGTGCACACCAATCCTGCTAGACTCTGGTGGCAGGAACCTCGCTGGTTCCAGTGGGGTCTGTGCAGTCTGTTTCCAGATTTGCCCCAAGATGCCATTTTGAAGCACCAGATCAGAGAGAGACCTTTAAGCTTCCATCTCTTAATCTGTATGTGGCTTCTGGAGGCGTTGGGGTGAAGCTGGTACCCGGGATGACCAGCCGTGTGCCGTGCAGGTGCTGTGGGCTGTCACGTCCCAGTCATGGGGGAAGCGGCTACCGAGGAGCAGCTCTTTGGGCTCAGCTGCATGTCCTCACCCACCTGCCTGCTGTGGAGCAGGGGGATGTCTGAAGGGCTACCTCTTGTGTCTTGCCCCGAGTTAGTCCTCTACTTGGATATATGAAGTAGCTGGCACACTCTCGTGCTGGCACCTTAGAGGTGTGAAGATCTATTTAGGTTGCTTGTGGGATCAGAAAGCACGGTGACCATCGTAAGCTTTAAAAAGTGCAGGAGGAGTGCCCCAGAGAAGGCTCGGGGCAGTTTCCAGTTTGAAATCATTTGTTCTTTCTGTGGATAGCACTTCTCCTGTCATTCTGTTGCTGCCGGTTTAGTGAGGATCCATAAAATATTACTTTTCTTCAAGGGATGTATAAGATTAAAAACACCTAAGCACACAAAAGCACTCTCACAGTTCTTCCTGTGTTGAATTTTGTGCATCTCTGTGTGAATGGGTGCATGCATGTATATGCAAAGGTTTATTAGCTCCTCTTTTCGTTTTACAAAGGTTGCTTAAGTCTCCTGCTAATTTCAGGCAGCTGCGCTGAGTACTTTTCTTTCCTTTTTTTTTTCCCCCAGCAAATAGCGATTACTCTTGTGAGTAGAAGAATATCAGTTTCATGAGAGTCTTTGCAATTCCCCAAGCCCGAAGGCAAATGAATAGGAATTTAGTGGACCACCTAGTTCTTGACATAGAATTCTCCAAAGAGGAGTCTGACCTAATTTATATTGTATTGAATCAAATAATCGTATCATGCATGTGTGCTTGCCATTTTGTTTTTCTTTAGCAGGCGTATTGCTGTCTTGCAGAATCTTCAGATTTAGATGTTAGGCAATGTCCCTGCGGTTTTAGGAGATGCCTTTCCTCACTGAGTAGTTACTGGAAAATTACATTTAGAGGACAGTTGTGAAAAAGCAGGTAATCAAGACATAATACTAAGGCAGCTAGAATTATTTGTAGCTGAATGTGGGTGTATCATTGTTTAGTGCTGAGGGTAATCAAGAGTCCTCCACTACCAAGTCCTCCCGTTATTGTTAAAAATGGAGCTGGAATCCGCCCAGAATGCGTTTTGTAGCAAAAAGCAGGATAAATATCTTTCATCAGCATGGCAGGGATATTGGTAGGTGTGCTTGCTGTGTGGGATTGCTGCATTTCTTCTTTGCAGAGCTGCTGCTAAGTGGTATTGAATGTGTTTGTTGGTCCAGCGTGCTTTGACGTTAATTGGGAGCTGATTAGCATCCAGGCACTGTAGTTGTGGCCTGCTAAAGCAATTCCTGGGATTTAAAATCCTTTTCTTGTGTTATTCTCCAGGTAATAAGACCTATCGGTCTATCTGTGTTAGGTCCCAAGATACACTCTGCAGCTAACAGTCTCTCTAGGTGTATTCATATTTTGGAAAAGAACTTCTTAAACCTGTACAGTTGTGTTCTTGGAAAGCTTAAGAAAGCTGTGGATCTGCAGAAATGCAAGATCATAGCAAGAGTTACATGAAAACTGTTCTTTGCTTTTAGAGAGAGTTGGGATCCTGGCTGTAGGGCTCCTTTATGCTTATTCAGTATCTTTTAGGTTTTGCTTAAATCTCTTCTGACAAGAGTTGCTTTTCTGCTTAAAAAAAAGTCTCTCTCTGCTCTTTTTAAATGCAGTGTTTCAAACCTTTTGGCTTTCCAGTTAGAGATTTATTTTTTTTTATCCCCTCTGCTTTTCATTTTGGGACAGCTGAACATAAATGCTCCTTTAGAGCGGGTGAGTGATTAGCAGGCTAATAGGTTTGACGGGTACCAGATGACTCTTCTTGATTCAGGTCCCTGTAAAATAAGAAAGGCCTTAATTCTTTTCCAGCTGTGGAACAAATTTTATAAGGTTACACTTGTCTTGGACTGTGCGTGGTCTATACCAGAGAGAGAACAGCCTAATGCACCGTATGGTGTTCTTAGCCCATGTGCATGGTATCTGAAACCAAACGAGGTTCTTCAGCAGGTCACATACTCTCGTTATTCCTCCAGCGTCATGTTGCTGTGATTTTTTTTTTCTTTCCTGATTATCTCCAAGATTCACAACATACATAACCAGGAAGAAAATCCACAACCTGAAGGTGATTGGTTACAAAACTTAAAAATAATTAAAAAACAGAAAAGGTGTGTGTGTTGAATAATGGGTATGAAGAGTATCAGTTGGTTTAACTTCCAAATAGTGTTAACCAATTTGAAGTAGATACTTTTCAATAAGCACAAGGAACTTTCAAGTTCCAGTGGACTCTACAGCATTGTTTTACTCAGGTCATGGAAGAATTTCTCTTTCTGTTGTATCTGATCACCTGGTGTCATAGCTGCTTGCATACCATCTGCTGGTGGTTGAAAGTTGACTCGCTAATGGGCAACATAAAGTACCTTCTTAAATGTGTACCTATCTTAGCCGTGCATACAAAACATTTTGTCGATCAGTTGAAAGGTTTACATGAGGTTATTGGAATTTCCAGCTTCACATTTAGATGCTGGGACTCTAAATGTGCCCATCTGAAAATCAGGAACTCAAATTACTGGGAATCCGAATGATGCAATAAACATTTCTAATCATCTTTTTACATAATGGTCTTCAAACCTACTAAAAAATTGGTTACTTAAAGAATAGCAGGAATCATATTGGGCGTTTCTCGACCTGGAGGATGATTTTTTTTTTGTAGTATGTAAAGTGATTTATAGGAAAAAGCGCAACTGATCTCTGTACAAAAAAGTTATATTTCTGCTCACAGTCACCTGAGACACAGCTCTTAATGCTAGAACAGCAAAGAGAAGTACTTCAACTTGCTTAAACTTCACCAGAGTTATTCAGGTGCCTCGAGTAGCTCCTGAGATCAGTCCCGAATGAAGAGATGCAAGCCGGCAGGAATCGGCACTCCCGCAGAAGCAGGCAGCGTGTCAGTGATTTGACAGCCTCTCCGTGACCTGTCAGTCCCCGCCTGGAGCCCGGCCATAACAGTTCAATTGGCATCTGCTTTCTGCCGGATTAACGTGGAGTAGGTCGCTGGAATTCTCTCCTTGTTGAGTTCATACCTTTCAATGGGGAGACCATTTGCTCTTTGGTTGCTCTTAAAGTTATCAGTGATGGTCTGCTGGCACCCTGATAACTTCTGCACCCGGGCATTGCTGCTATGGAGGGTTCAGGGCTGGGATTTCCAACTGAGCTACGTTGTTAAGTCAAGCATAAAGATAATTATGGATTAAAAATAAATCTATGTAGTCCAGCTGATATTCCTTGAAATGGTACTACTGTTTAGTTCATCAACAGTCAATGCAGTGAATATTAATATTTCAGTTCTCCCATTCGTTCCTTTATGTAGCAAAATACACAGTGAAGCTGTTTTCTTACTGCCTTTTATGTCAGTTTTCTTCAAGCTCTGAGGCATATTAGCAAATTCAGACCTTTCAATGACAAGATTAGATGATCTGATCGGTGTTTTTTCAACATTACAGAGGTTTTCCCATGCTAAGACTTTCCTCCCTACGTTTTAAAATTTGGTCAGTGTGCCGCAGTAGCGCTGGCAATAGCATTGGGAAGTGTTAAGGCCCCTGTCCGTTGTTTCTAAAGCACCTGGTAGTTGATTGCAATGAAGACTCCCCCTTTTAATTGCGCTATAATTAATACAAAGCAAATCAACAGGAAGTGCTACTTCACACAGCATGTTGGCAGTTTGCTCCTGTTTAAAAACAGTAAAATATGTCCATGAATTTAGTCAGGATTATTTTATGAATGGCTTTTTGTGGCTGCTGAAGCAATCGACTCTCAGATCGTGGCTTCAGGACGGTCGTCCGCCCATCGGTCCTGTGTGACAGTTTTCATATATTTAGACCCATTTTTCTTCCTTCTGAAAACAAGAGAAATAAAATGCTTGAGATGTCCTAGAAAGGATAACAAATTGTATTGACCACTTACTGTTCCAGGCACTCAGGTTTTATGAGCCTTACTTCCCTGGTGATCGAGCTATTCACAAGCACCGTGTGAGTTACAGCTGATGAAATTTGGTAAAGTTCTTTTAAATCGGAAGAACTACACTGATTTACATCAAATGAGGGCTTGTCTGCTGTTGCTATGTTACGTTTGTAGCAAATGCTAATTGATTTTGGTGCATACAGATCCTCAGAGAAAAGTGAGAATTGTTATTGAATGAATCCCACTGTGCCAAGCTTCAGTTTCTGGATTTTAGTGCAGGATGGTCCTGGAGAGGACATGAAATCCTCTTTATGCTGGGAAACAACACTGAGAAAAATAGCCCTGCCTCGGCTACAAAACAGTTGTGAGGGTTTGGCACTCCCAGTTTTGGGGTTGACAAAGAACAGCAAGGGATTTTCATAAAGGAGCTCTCTGTGCCGCGCTGTTTCTGCGGCAGGACTGTCGATCCAGCACGCTGCTTGTGTGGTTGCCCCTGCTGGCTGTAGCATTGCTCGTGTTTTATTCGTTTCCTAATTCCTTCCCTCGGATAAGGCGAGGAGATGGCAGAGAGGGGGCTCTCCTTGGGATGGTTCGGTCACTCGCTGCTCACTGTAGGAGAAGCCTCATTTATTAGCTGAAATGAGATGGATGGCTGGTCCTCAGCACTAAAATTTAGGTGAAAAAGTCTTGTTCTCTGCCACTGAACTCCAGTTGCCTTGCTTTTTCCAGACACCAAAGATTCAGAGGAGCAGATCCTGTTGCAGCCTTGCCAAGCCCGTGCAGACAGCCCACTCCGTTCATTGCTGCTGAGGATTTCCTCAGGTTGGAGGATGGGTTGGAACCGGCTGCCACCGCTGTGGGCGGCTGATTCAGCTCTTAAGGGATTTAGGTGGAGCTTTTTGGCAGGGATGGGAGGTGGTACAGCACAGAAATGGGAAGCAGTCCAGGTGGATGTCACAACAAATGAGGTACAGTTGTTCTGTGAGGTACAGTTGTTCTGTGGGCCCAGGAACGCGAGACAAACTGTCTTGATTAATGCAGCGTTGATTTTCTTCTCTGTGGCTGGAAGTGTATACATAATTTGCATGTAGACGATAAGTAGAACAGATTATAACATTGTAATGTCTGTAATGGGCGACCACCAGGACATAAGTCCCCCCAACCCCCATTTTGATGGACAGCAGTGCATTATCACAGTTCTTTTTGGATTTTGTGTAGAGAAGTACTGTTCTATTGAACAATGGCGAATGTGTTTCATTTTCAAGTGTGGACAGATATTTTCATGGGAGAGACTAACACTGGATTTTTCCAAGTTTGCCTAGGGTTTGATTTGTTAGGGCATCAAGAAAGCTGCAGGAATGGTACTGGTCTCTGAGAAATCCAGGTATGTACTGTTCAGAAAACATTTAGAAGATCAATATAGGATTACTGTTGTCTGTTCAGAAAACTTCTGGGAAAAACAAACTGGAACACCATGATCTCTGAGAATTTCTTCCAAGTTCAGACACGAATGTTGCAGATGTTAGGGAGAAAGAGCAACTTCAGTCCATCCACAATTCAATTCCATCATAACATAGGCTGAAGGACTTCTGTAGGACTGCATCTTTAGTGTTGTCATCTCACTGCATGAGGTAACAAGATAAATACATAGTGTTTCATAAAGTCTGCTTACTAAGTCCTTCCTGGAGACCCGACTGCTCCAGCAGTTAGCTCCTGTGAGGCGCTGGCTGCAGCGGGTGCACTCAAGCACAGGGCTAAATAGACCAAAGGGTGCATCCAGATCTGCTTCAGCTTGTAAATGTGGCAAGTTGCAGAAAGTGGAGACAATGTTGTCCACCTGTCTTGATGTCTCAACCAACAGTTGCAACTCTTGACAATTAGTTATAGCACTTTATTACTCTTAGTAATTTACGCTTTTAGCAGAAGACAAGCACAGGGGTTACAGAGGAGCATGGAGAACAAGGGATTTTTCATGCTGTCTCTAATATGTTGAGAACAAATGACTGCTTAGCAGAACTACTTGCGTCATCCTTGCAAGTAAAAGAGTAGAGTTTGTCTAAATGAACACTAAATCTACTGCATACTTTCTTTATTGTTTTATATATCTATACAAAAGCTTGAAAAGTAGTCATGGGAGACTAATGCTTTGCAACCTGGAGCAGAGTTCACAAAGTGCTTTTCTTTTTTCAAATAAATTTCCTTTAAACGAAAAATGCATAACTGGTAATGCATCTCCACACATCTCCATTGCAGGGGTGTGAGAGGGAAACTTCTCTGCAAAGAGCTCTGAGCTAGAGGTGTCACGGAGCCTCGTTCGCAGGAGCAAGTACGGCGCAGAGGGCCCTGCAGGGTGGAAGGTCTGCCTGCCCCTGCGCTGCCCGGCTGTGCACAGGACGATCGATGCTCCTGAGTGTCTGTGGCATGCAGCTGTCTTACATGAATGAAGCAAGGATGTTTGTTCTCTCTACTTGAAAGATGTTTAAAGTTTAATATATGGGATATATAATATATAAAAGCTTCTATAAAAGTAGGAATTGTTACTGAGGTCTGTTTTGTGGCTTTGTAGTAACAAACCACACTTAGAAACTCTTTCCTTTTGGCACCCAGAAACATCTTTACCAAGAGTCCCACCCATCTCATATGCCAAATGTTAACTTTTAAAAGTTAAAGAAAACTATTAAATCAATGCTACAGTGTACCAAGCCTGTTACTAAAGTAAAATGTGAAGAACAGGTTTCTTTTCTGTACTGTGACTCTCTCCTAAAAGTAGCTTTTAGAGGGATAAGGTTATCATTCAGGGCCTCCCTTTCTATTCATTGAGTAATTGTGTTTCTAACTAGCACTTGGTAAACCAGCCTGAAGATCTGTTCACCAGCTGGAGTAGGATACCTAATGGTTGGGGTTTTTGAAGGAGTAATCTGCTGTCCCACTTCTCTGTCAGGAGCATGTGTATGTATAGATGAACATTTTGTGTGTTCTAACAGCCCATTATTCTTGTAGTGCAACGGCTTACGTATTTCTGGCGCTCAAAAACGTGACATAGTCCTGAGTCCTCTCCTGCAATGCTTCTGATTGATCAGTGATGCTTTTAATACAACCTGCAGAAAAATTCTTAGCATGTGACAGAAATATATCTCGGTTATTTTGAAGGAGTGGAGTTCACATATGTTCATGAAGACCTACAAAACTGTTCCTTGTAAATCTTTGCTACGGTTGTAAGTCAGACAATGTGTTGCAATGGGGACTTCAGCCTTCATAGTGTGTGAAAGCTTTTCCACCCACTTCTTCTTTTTGTTTTGTTCTTGCATGATTTTTTGGTACCTGTTGATGTTTGGAAGTTCGTTGTCACATTTCGTTGTAAGGGACTGGGTAGAAAACAGCTCTCCAGTAGTTAGTGGTTAACCCTTCTGAAGGTAGTCGGAGATGCTCTTCCTGCCACTAGGTAGTGTTCATAAACTGCCCTTGATTCAGTTGTGTGGAGAATCTGGTCTGCTTACTACCAAAAATGTTACTTGCACTTGGTCTTTATGCTGCAGGAAAACAGACATTCTCATGCTCTTGTGTAATGCTCTACACTGCTGTAAATCTTCCAGGCAGGGATGCTGCACCCAGGGGTTTGGTTTTCCCTTGTACCCAAGAGCAGTAGAAAAAGCTCCTGCTCTGCACAGAAGCCTGTAACTCTGTAAGCTCTGCTCTTACTTCTGACTTCATTGCTTTCGTATGTACTGGATGTGAGCTGAAAATTGAATTTTACTTTCCAAAATGACCATCATAGATTTCTAATTAAACATTAGTGTTTTTTTTCTTTTTGTGACAGAGTTTAAATATTAAGTATTAGCAATAATGTTTAAATTGGTGAAGTGTAAGACCAGTGAAACAGGTTACAAGTAAGGGAAGAGAAACTATTACGAACCATATTCCCTAATTTATGCCTTCTTGGAAAATTTGTCTAATGAAATAGAGTATCTGAAATAATTCAGTTTATGGCATTCAGCAAGAGGTACAGCAGTAATGGTTGGGTGATCTTTTCACGTGGCAAATAAAATACAACTCCCATCTTGTCTTGGAGAGGAAGAGTTACGTTGTGCTGTGTTCTTTGCATAACAGACAAGCGAGGTGTGTGCTCTTCGTGTGAGGTCTCAATTTCCTGGGTGCTGTGAGTTTCTTTCCTCCTGGCCCCTGGTCTGGGCTCAGCACCTCTCTTCTCCACCCATCCTAATCCCGTCCCTTCCCTGAAGCCTTTTTGCCTCTTGACTGCCAGCCTAAACCTCATGGGTCCCCCATCGCTGAGCAGTAGTCACGTTCTGCTCTCGCAGTCTTTGCAATATGAGATCTCACGTCCAAGTCTATTCCTCTCTTCTCTGGTCTGATTCTTTTACAATCTACATTTGAATCCAGCAGCTCGCTGGGTGCCTTTGTGGAAAGATGAGCACCCCACCATCAGTTCCAGCGCTCTGGGTCATTTCGGTTCAGAGCATTCGTTGCAGGGACAGCCCGTCTAGTGGCACAGCACTTACAGGAATTCACGTGCATGTCTTCATCCTTCTGGGGGCTGCAGGAGGGCTGACGGTGCGAGGGGATTTCAGTATAAAAGAAGAATCGTCGGACATGTACAAAATCTGCTATAACTTTACAATTCGGGTAGTTGTGTGTGTTTCTTTGTTTTTGTCTTTTGTTTGTTGGTTTTTAGGATTAGTGAAGAAAAACATGGTCAAAACACTGCATTTCCCCGTAGTCTAAATCTTGGAAGGGATTCAACTCCCTCCTCTTCCCTCATGCTGTGAACACCACCCCCAAGCAGCCACGTTTGACGTGTAAAACTGCAGCCTGAACAGTTGAAGTCTGGCAAAGTGGCAAGCAACTGCAAGGAGAAGCAGGGTGGGAGATGCCAGGTGACCTCAGCAATAGGTGGTGCCTCCTGCCCCGGCCTCGGGTGGAGAAAATGGGTGCAGGTAACTTGCAGGGAATTATTTAGCCATGTTGCTGTGCATAGCAGCATCGTAAATAAATGGCTCACACCTTTTAGTGAAATATCTGACCTCAAGATCGGAGATTTAAGAGGTAATTGGAAAAAAGAATTGCAGACAGATTACGTGCGCATTAATGTACTCCATGTCTGATCATCTCAGGCAGACAACGGAGGGCAGACCTGCCTTTTTGTCTCAGCACACGAGTGGCAACTCTGAGAGCATGAGGAGCGCTGCGTGGTGGAGCACAGAGGTCACCAGCACCGGGGGTGCTGCTGACTCCCGCTGACCGGATTTGGGACAGAACCTGCACACGTAGGATTACATCCCACTCTGCTCGAGTCACACCGCAGGAGTGCAGAATTTAAACCACGCTTGTCTTTGGGTCTTGGTGAAAAGTGGATATGAAATGTGAGGGGCTTGACCAATGAATCCAGCTTGGTAGATGGGCTTGTACAGTTCTGCAGAGCTTCTGAAGGAGGTGCGTGTAGGTTCGGGTGTCTCGCCTTTCATATTTGTTTAGAAGCTTTAATGCTACCAAGCTACCCTGCAGTGAGTCAAACCTGGCTTATTGGAGTTTTCCTAGCAGTTGGTGTGTCACTAGCAAGAACACCCTGCCATATGATACTGGGGCTGGCTGTTGTCTTCACTTCTCGAAAGCATATGGAAGTACTCCTACCTCTACCTTTCGTGTTCAGAAAAACTGTAGGATTTTTAGTGGCTGTACATGAGCAGAACATTTTTCTTAGGAGAAAGAGTAGGGGATATGATGGAGGAGTTTAAGAGGGAGGAGAAAATATGAATAAAAATATTTCTGTTCTTGTGCCCTCATTAGAGAATTGAAGAAATGCAAATACAAGGTGTATGACTGGAAATGTAATTTTTTTATTTTTTGTGAAGGAAGACATGCAAGGACTATGATAGAAGTTCTGTATACGTTAAGATATCCGAGTTACAAAGAAAGCTTGTAGTTCATGGAATTATATCTATGAGCCTTTTAATATACTTAGGGTGTTCTTTATCTCCTACAGAGCATTGCAGAATATGTTTCCCTGGAGGTGTCTGAAGTAAGGCTAGAAAAATCCTACCTGATCTTTAATAATCCCTCACAAGCATGGTAATACTTCAGAATTGTACTATCATTGTGTAATTTACACTTAAATCCTTTCATTTCTGTGATCCCGCCCCCAAAAAAAAAGGCAAAAAAAAAAAAAAAGCTTTAGAGTTATAGGGAGCCAGTGATTGCATACTTGAAATACCTTGGCCTTGTTGCCAGTTTAGACTCACCTGCTTAAATTGATTTATTGTGGTTTTTTTCCCAGGGAATAGGACTGAAAAATACATTTCTCCTATTCTAGTTAATAGATTCAGGAAGTAATTTGCAGATCAGGAAACAATGGATCTCGTATAATAAAAGCACTGCCTAGGTAATTCATAAGGAAGATAAACTTGTATTGTTAAGCTTGCACATTCTGCTCTTATCTGTAGACCATCTATTGCTCTCCTGCGCTTTCCACCATTAAGCAGTAATGTTATTGCATTAGTAAGAAAACACTGCTACTTGGACCGGCTTTCAAAACCATGCACAAAATCAAATAATCTGTTTTACTGAATTGTGAAGAGCTGTGTTATTTGTTTATAACTGCTCACTTAGTTATTGCTCTCCGTGCGGCGTGTTACAATTTAATCACTGCTCTGCATCTCTTGTGTTCATGCAGGCTGGCGTGAGGCAGCAAAGGGACAAAGCGGAATGACTGGCAGCTAAGTGTTTCAATCAGTCGAGATACTGATTTATTTCTTCGAGGAGGAGTGTAAAGGAAATGAGAGTGGCTGTTTTTTGTAAGTGATGCACTGAATAGCCATCAGTTAAGCTGTGGAGGTCATATGTACGAGCTGAAATAGTTCTTGAGGAAGATAAAAACACCGGAGTGTGTCTCGTTGTCTGCACCGTGCACAGTTCTTGTGAAGCTTGTGATGTTTGGCCTGTCCTGTAAAGGCAGCACAAAGGAGAAGTTTGGAATCCTTTTAGTTACAGAGGTTTCATTTCAAAAGAAGTTATACAAGGAATTAAAAAGGAGGGTATTAGGAATTCCTGGCATCTCTCTAGTTAATATATGCAACTGCAAAGTTTTTAGCTGTGTTCAAGATGATTTGCGTTGATTCTGCAGAATGTTTAAAATCAAATGCTACTTGGCTAACAAATACTTCCCGTCTCGAGTAGGGCAGGTGGTATGGATATCTGTGAAAATGGATCTGTTTTGGAGTACAAATTATGACTTCTACAGCAAAAATTGGAGGGAAAACATTGGTGGAATACTATAGGAATGCTTTAAAAGTATTCATGTGCATGCCTGGGATGGAAACAGATACCTTAGTTTTTCTTGCCAATTTTGACATAATTATACATTTCTCTTCTCTGTTTTCCCCCAGGCATAACTTTGTCCTTTAGTAACAACTTTTTTCCCCCTTACTTTGAAATGTTATTTTTTAATCTGAAAAGAATCCTTTTTAAAGTCAAAACAATATTCTGTAGCAAACCTGAAAGCATTAGATTATATTTATAGGACATCTTTTGCTTAATTCTGTATTCCATCTGAACTTGTAGAGATCCGGAGAAAGCAAGTGTATACTTTTGAATGAAATTAGGTCTTTCTAAGACTTTAAATCTCTAGAGACCACTGAAAATCTGT
Organism: Cygnus olor; assembly: GCF_009769625.2. Classification (NCBI taxonomy): domain Eukaryota; kingdom Metazoa; phylum Chordata; class Aves; order Anseriformes; family Anatidae; genus Cygnus; species Cygnus olor. The sequence goes on along the minus strand of NC_049176.1, from coordinate 28,356,802 downwards.
GCTCAACAATCATTGCTTGTACAGAAGAAAAATCTCCTACCTATCAAAAGATTGCTTTAGTGAGCTATTCCCTAGAAAGCCTGCTGTAGCCAAGCCTATGTTTGATGTTCCTTTTCTAACCTAAATCCTGAGGTTTTTGAATAGTTTCATTAAATGTAGTAACATTTTTCTCAAATTTTAGTGCATACATTAAAAAAATAAAATTAAAAATAGAACTACTCGAAGTGAAACATGTGGTGCTGACAGCAGAGAAGCTTTTCACTGTCTCATCTCAAAAAGACACAGATTTTGAGACCATTTTTGTCTTTTCTCAGAGAACCTGTGGAAAACCTAATAATGGAAGTATGGTCATGACAGTTCTGGAAGAAGGAAGAGGGAGAGTGCTCTGAGCAGGCAGTGGAGCTACTTCAGCATTTCTTTTCCCTCCTGCCTTCTTTTCTGAGCTAACAGTCCGTTCAGTCTGAACACAGATCTATTCGTAATGTGTTGAACTGCATTATTTAGCCCACCACTGCAAGCCAAATTGTTATCCCTGGAGATAAAATTGCTAACTTGGTTTAACAGGGCTTTGTTAATCTAGCCTTTCATTTACACCTTCTCCTGGATATTTCCATTGCAGGTTCTTTGTATTTATTAAGTATGATTTTGACAAAAAGACACACATACATTAATAAAAAGCTATTTAGCTAGCTCTTCAGTGCTTGGGAGAAAGCTGTCGAGGAGAGTTTTGTCATGTAAGAAGCATTTAGAACCTGTATTAAGGCTGCAGTGCCTGTGTTCACAGTACATCGATCCTTTAGAAGTGAGACACTGAAGAAGAAGATCTGTATTAGTTCCTTGGCAGCGAGTAATTACTGAAAAATACAGAAAAGTATATACGAGTGTTTTATTCATAATCTACTTTGTGGCTGCATTCCTTGCTGTTGCATGTTTCAAATGCCTTTTCGTAGAGCAACCAGTTGAATGTGCAACCAAGCACTGGCTAAAAAGGTCTGTAGTGGTTAAAAGTACTGCAGGATATGTTTGCCAAAAGAGAGATCAAACCAGTCCTGTGGAAGATCGTGGATAAGGATTACATAAAATAGAGGATTTGCAAGTGGAATGTGCTTTGCCTACAGTATCAATGTCCATTTTCTGTGAAATGACTTTCAATTTTTAGGTTATTTCACGTTTTGATATAATCTCTGAGATGGAGATCAGATTTGAGATTGGAAGTCTGAAGAGGTTGAAGTGATTCTTGATGATGTCTGGAATATTTGCAAGATTTTAGCAGCTGAAAAAATGCAGATGAGTACAAAAAACAAAGAGTAGCATTTATAATTCATATGGCCAAGCCATTCCCCAGAATTATAGAAGTGGACTGGTGTCCCTCTTTTCTTCATTTATTTTCCCGGTGGTGATAAGGTGTTGTATAACATAGAAGGAAAACAAGAAGATCTCTGTTCCAGAATGCCTGATAGTAGTGACTAGTTATTTCATTTAGGAAACACCAGAAGGTTGGGACTTGTTGGTTGTCAGCTGGCCAGCAGTATGCTCAGACATTGATATCTTCTGTTTCCTTCTCTCTTATTAAATCTCGTCCTAAAAGAAGTTTCCAGGTGAAATGTTAACAGCAAAGAATTGGGTTTGTAAAACTTTCTGGTACTGCTTTCAGAGGGCAGCCCAGAAACTGCCCCATGAAGGTGCTGCTTTGGCTGGAAATGGTGGTGGTGTACATAGGGAGGGTCAAACAAGTACAAGTTGTGATAGTGGCTTAAGAATACGATGTGTGATAAAAAGGGTAATCCCGATGTTCTCCTACATTAAGGAGACATGCGATGAAGGAGGCCACTAGAATGGTTTCTGCAGTAGCATTTGGAGTGGATTGTGAGTGGAGACGAGAAGCTGTAGTAATTGACTTGAGACAGGTAACAACTCACAGGCAGGCTGCCTAGCATTTAAACTGATGTAGTAATACTCTACTGAGAAATTGTCCTAACTGCTTTAACCTCGTAGCTTCCCAGTCTTCCAGCAGTGCCTTCAGCAGACCTTTCCAGGTTGAGTTTCATGTGCTGCCTGCTTTGCTGCTGCTTCCCGCAGGCTGCGGCTGCCGAGCGGTGTAAGTGCCTCACCCCATGGGGCAGTGCTTCTCTGACAGGGTCCTGTACAGCCAGGCTTCTGCTTGCAAGAAGCTTACCTGTGAAATGGCGAGCCCTTAAAGCTTCCTGCTTGCTAATAGTTGCCTGGTTTGCATTTACTCTCCCATAAAAATCTATTCTTTCCTAAATTAGTGCAATCTTCAGCTAAGCGTGAAGGCAGATTGGCACCATCAGCTGTGCATTTTGAGTCTCGAAGCTGAGATTTGCATTAAGGAAAGCGTGGTGAAAGTCGCCGGTATTGTCATGTTTGCCCATAGTTCGTGTATTTCTTTCCCATTAGTTTCAAAGGATTCTTTTCTAGTCATGAGTTAAATGGACCTGCTTGGTGTTTACATGTATGCAAATGATCATTGTGTCACTACGATTGCAAGATTTAAGAAAAAAAAATCAGATATTTTACATGCCTTTGAGTACTAAAGTGATTGCAATTACCTACATAAAAAGGGTTGTTTTATTAATTAATTGACTCGGAGAAAAAAGGCTAGTGACCCTCTGAAGGAATATCAATAACCGAAACATTAATTATGCAAATAAGAACTGTCTTTACCGTTCATTATTCATAGCTTAACATGAAAATTGCCTGTTTAAATAATGCTTCATTCATTTATTTTGATAAATACCTAATCTGCAGGGCTGTCATTGGACCTCAACTTGGAGGCAAAGCCCCCGCGGTGAGGCCGGTGCGGGCAGAGGCTGCTGGCACCCGGTGGCACTTGGGGTCTGCTGACATTCAGAGGGCCCTGGTGCTCAGCCAGTTTCACTGAGACAGTCACTACATTTCACAGGTGAAGGAAGGGGGGAAAGAAGCAGTAAGACATGCGAAGAGTTTATGATTTCCTCATGGTTTCAAAGGGAGGCCGTAGCAGAGCTGTGAAATCAGCCCTGCTCTGAGTCCCGATGGAGGCTGTCATGGTGTGGGGTTGTCTTTTTCTTCGGTGGGTCAGTAGGGGTGGTACCGAGGTGAACAAATGCCATGAGGAAAGCCAAGTTGGGTCATGCATTTGATTTCTCTGAACTTAGGCACTCAGTCAACATGCTGGTCCTTCTCACCTCTTGAAGATGTGATTGTGCTGGTTGTCATCTGCTGCAGGCGATCAATGCAGGCTCTGAGAATACTTTCCATGGGAAAAGCTCTGCCTTTTTGTTTTCTTAAGTTTCACAGAGTGTTGGCAAGTTCAGACTAAGGATTCCTGTTGGATTTTATTCCTTTTCATATCCCTGAAGACAAGTCAGAAGTTTCCTGGTCTCCTTCTCACTCAGGTGTCTAAAAGAGGACAAGAGGAGAGGGAGGAAGAGCTGCATTTCCTTCTCCATCAGCTGAAAGGCTGTGCTGCAGATAACCACGTTTCAGTTTTCAGTATGCACACAAGAAGGCAGTTAGGCAGTCCCAGAAAAATCTTTCACTCCCTGAAGATTCAAACATACGTGTCTGAAACGAAGGTGTTAAGATTTCCCCTTTTTAATGCCTTGGAACTTGTTATGCCAATAGGAGAAAGGGCCGATGAAGAAATATGTCCCCCCCTCCTTCCCTGGTAGCGTGATGAATTGTGGAAGTCCTGATTGAAAATTCTAATCACAGCCTTGCAGTCCTTCAGATCACAACCCTTGACAGTTGATTCACTCCTTTTCATGCCTGCTGCCTCTCACTGCTTCTGGTGCCTCTTATGCATGAGTCTATCATTAACACACAAAGCATGATGGATTGGTTGGGGTACCTCTCTCCTTAGAACCTGGGAAATGCTTCTTTTTCAGAATCAAAGAACCTGTGTGTGACATCGTCATGAATGAGAGAAGAAAGTAATACAGTATTGGATGTGCCTGCTTGCTGCCACTGTTTAGAGAGAAAATGATGCATTATGGGGAATGTAAGTATATGGCCTGTTTTTTTTGTTTTGTTTTTTTTTTCTCCCTACTGGCATGCAATGCAGAAAATCATGGATCTTAAACAATGCCTAAGTGAAGTCTGGAAATGCATCCAAGTTGTAATACTTTTTTGAAACAGAACTGTAAACACTTAGAAAATTTTACTTAAAGATTGGCCTGTTCGTGGAGTCTCTTGACTTATGGTGTGATCTGATGACCAAAATGATTAGGAATAATCATTTTTGATACTGACTATGGACTTCCATCACTTCTGTGGGTTCTCTTCCATAGACCCTTTCAACAGGAAACTTCTGCAAATAATTGCATCTGCAAATGCTGATGTTAAATTTGCAAATGCTTTTATTTATCTGTGTGACTTGACATTTAATGTTTCAGTGAACAAGACGGTGAAGTTTTGGCTCCAGTGAAAGATTGATAGGAACAATTTTCAAATGTGGTATCAAAACAAAGTGAAAATATGACATGTTCAAATACAGAGCTCTGATGCATCATGTGGTCTTGTAATAAATGAAGTAGCTCTACAAAGCTGACAGATCTGCAAGAGAATGTTTTTAAATTTATGATGATTAATTTTCAAGATGAACCGCAATAAAAAATGTGTTAGTAGATACTTAAAGAAGGTAAGGGGAAGCAGCTTTCCGAAATGAAAACAAGCAGGTAATGATAAGGCTGCCTTCACTTTTATATCACGCTTTCTGAAATTTGTGCAGTGAGCAAATTGATATTCTGACTGCTGCAGCTGGCAATAACAGCTACTCCTGCAAGTGTAACGTTTTGTGGAAGTTCCACCTCTTGGATTTGTGCTGCTGCTTTGTGCTGGCTGTCTCAGAAATGCCACTGCTATCCCTGAGCTGAGCACAGTTAGGAGTGCTAACACACACACAATTCTGCACAAAGCAGAATTGAAGATTTCCTACCAGGACTGGTGATTCCCTCAGAGCCATCAAAATAAACCAGCACTGAGTCTAGTGAGAAAACAGAAGTAGGGCCTAGAAAGAAAAACAAACTCTTCTGAAACTCAACATGTTAATTTCTCTTGAGCATTTGCCCATTGAAGACTGACTCTTTTGCATTAGGAAAGTTAAATGCAAAGAATATCTTTCAGTAAGATATATAAACTGATTTATTTAAACGTAGGTAGTGTTGGGCTAAAACACACCTTGATACCATTTGTACTTCGCAAGAAATCAGCCGTACATGCCAAGTGCTTACGTTTTATTTGTATTGATTTGGGTTTATTTTTAAAGATAGGGCTCCTTGCTTCACTTCTTTCCATTTTGTTGTGTTTGCACAGATGCCTTGGCAATCGACAGGTGCAGAATAGCTTTATGCACCCATTAGTACAATGTAGGTGCTGGTAAACATGATTTAATGAAGTGAAGGAAGGAATTATACACTGGGACACATCCTGAATCCAGTGTAAATTTGCTTAGCTCCATTGGCCTCATAGAGTTGTTTTGAAGTTTTGTTCCATGTTGTTACTGGTAAGACATTGGCTGACAATTTGTGTGCTCACTCTTACAGTGGTGATGTTTAGTTTGATCAACACTTGATTTTTGAGTTAAAAGTTGCCAGTTGAAGACTGTCTTCAGTAGATAGACTTGCAAAACCGTGCACAGTCTGCTCTATAAATAATGTATTGAAGCAGTGGCATCATTTCGGTCCTTACTAGAGCGTTTAGCTTTTTTTCCCCACTGCAAGACCTCTTTGTTGTATCTAATGTCTATCTTGTACTATTAATTCCTGCCAATATCTAAGAGGTAAAATAGTCTCACTGCCTAGCAGTCAGCTTTATCTCCTTTATTTGTGCAGTGTGCATTGCAGCGATGATCGATGTAACTTGTTCGTGTTAGGATGTCTGTCCTTCTAGTCAAATCTATACAGAAATGTTTATGCACAGGCACAGAATTGGTGATTCAGATGTTTATTTTAAAACTAGGCCCAAAAATAGATATATTTATGCATCTAAGTAAGTGAAACTGCTACCAGTGGTTCGCTCTTTGCTGGGACCCAGTCATGCTCAATGTTTCTTCGTGTTGGGTGTCTTTAATAACCGAGGGCACCTTTCCACGTGGTGCTGAGCTGCTCCTTGCTGTTGAAAGGGGGCAAGTCTAACTCCTACACGTGCCAAACTCTGAAGTGTGTTGGGTGTCTTGTTTAGCAGCTAACATTTCTGTTAAAAGACACAAGAAACTTTTTGAAAGGGGGTATTATGAAGGAAATCAGATGCAGTATAACTAGAGCATGAGAAAGAAAGGAACAAGCATTTTATGGTGTTTGGACAGAGACTTGACATGATTTAGTGATGTCAGAAGTGAGCTTTAAAGTTGGACGTGAGGGGAAGATGCTTCAGAAATTATATAAGCTGCAGGAATTCAACAACAACAACAAAAAAGCAGAATGAAACTTATATGCATTTGTTATATGTGTGGTATATTGTGCTTGCTGCCTCTAGTGCACTTCAGAATGGCTTTTGAGTGCAAACCACTTGCTTTGGTCCTCAGTCCTTACTGTCAGGATTCGATTCTGTCCACTGGGATCCCCAAAGCCTAATCAACATCATGCTGAAATTGCATCCATTTTTCCTCCAACTAGTGCGAATATCTGTGCTGGGAAAAAACAAAAACACAAAACAACTGTTCTTTGCAGATGCTTACAGCTGTCTGTTTTACCAATAACAATAGAATGTGTCTTGTGCTTCTCTAAAAAGCTACTTTTCAAACGGAATCAATATTTTTAGGGGGAGCACCTTTCACCAGCTCACCAGCACATCGGTATTTTCATGTCTTCAGCAGAGATCAGCATTAATTAGACTCTCAAAATTAAAATACATATGGAGGCTGGACTACGCTAGGCGAGGTTGTCAAATGACTACGGGAAATTCAGCCATGCTTCTTCTGTCATTTGTATGCTCTGCTTTGAATGTCAGAATCCCCGTACCTAAAACGTGTTGGGTTGTGTGCTGTACCTTGCTGAACGATGGGGTAGCCTGTTGTTAATGCTTACTAATTGCAAAGTGTTATACAGTGCTTCTACAGGAGCTTGCTTCTAGCGGGGACATCTTCGTGCCCACTGAATGCTTTGTCCCTGCTCCGGAATTGCCAATTACAGCACGAGCTTTGTGCGAGGGCACTGGTACCTACTTGGAGCATGAACTAGATCACAGACCCGTCTCATGCATTGTGCAGCTGTTAGCTGGGAACTGGTTTCAGCCTCTGCTGACAGGAGGGAATGAAATTAGTAACCTGTAGAAGAGCTCTCTAATCCATTGACCATTCACTCTCACCAACCCCTGAATTTTTCATAATCTTAGTTCTTTTTAGAAGAGAGAATACTCTGGAAGACTGTCATGGTCATGACGGATCAGTTACACTGTGGCATTTACATTTGGATAGAATTCAAAGTTTCTTCAGCATAAATATTCACATACATATGATGTCTTGTGAAAGTGGTGTTTAGTGATTCTGATGTCTGTTAGCACCTGACATGAGATGACCAGAGAAGTGTATCCATTACTTTCAACAACAATTGGATTGTATCTCTTTTGCAGTTTCTGACAAGTTTAGCGATCAAATAACTTGTAGTTATTTACCATCTGAGCTGGTAAGTTTTGGAAATTAGTTCTGAGAACATTTGAATTATACTTAAGACCGAAGGAGAATTTCAATACATAGTAGGCTGAATTTTGTGTAAGGGTGTAAAGCTTCAAGACTGTATGCCTTTCCAAGGAGTTTATATTGTCTTTAGTCGCACATGTATTTATTTTGTTTTTCTGATAGATAAAAATTCAGGCTGTGCAAGTCTGCCCCTCACTTCTGGCCATCGGGGCACACTCCTCACAGCCTTATCTCGGCTAGCTCAGGGTCTGAGCTGGCTGCATCCCCACAGGCTGCAATCCGATTATTTAGGTTTACATAGAGATGATTCTGACCGCAGCCGGAAAATTTAAGTACGAGCTCATCAAATGTCAATATCGACTGAAACTAAGCTAGTTTGTGCATTGCTTGTGTGGCCTTGTTGTGATCCTGTGTGTCAAGGCTCTCACCGTGCCTCCGACTGCCTGCAGACCGACCGACAGCGGCGCGTCCCCGTTGGGTCTCATTGGTTCATCTGCAGCATTGCGTGATACTGAAGCTGGCTAGAAGAGAGTTGCAAGACTTTTTGTTTCGAAGTGTCATGAAGATAAGTTGCACTAAATAGTGTGGGTTCTGTTTTCAAATTTTAAGGAAGATACACTGTGTTTAGCCAATACAGATTTCCTGATGTCCATTGGTTGCAGATCTCTATGAAGGAGGTTGCTTGCTTACAAAATAAGATGCTACTTATGAAAGCATGCTTTTTATGATGCTGCAATGAAAGCACATAACTTCTTAGCACAAAATAGAAAACATTTGTAAAGCTAGGTTGGTATTTGACATGAGTATTCTGAATCCTTTAAAGAAGTGCCTAAGTGGTATCCACCTCAGTGACTAACACTTTGATGCTTACAAATGGGCCCTTGACTTTTCGTATTTCAGTAGATACAACCTGCATGTCCTGGGCTGTGAAAAAATCTGGAATTTGAAGCTGGACTCCATCTGTGCATGCAAAAAAGAAAGGAAAAAAGAAGTTATTCATGTATATTTAGTACTTCACTACGAATACCACTTATGTTAGAAGATAGTACCAATCTGTGATGTTAGAAACCACTCCTAATATAGTTATAAGTTTATTAAATTACATTATATTTTTAAGTTAATAGAATGTCAGAAATGATTTGAATTAACGAGTGGTTATGAGTTATAGACCTTATGTAAAAATGGAGATGATGGAAAGACTCCCATGGAAATGCCTTGGCTTTCGATGTGGCCGTATGTTATTCCCCGATACCGAACGCTGTGATTGTGCTGTCTGTATGCACGAGCCACGTGGTAAGCGCAGGGCTCAGGGTTTGTCAAGTATTCTGATAGGTACTTAAACAAGATGAGCTAAATTCTTGGCGGGGATTTTATTTCCTCTTAAATTGGAGGAGCAGGTTTCTTCACCGAAGCCAGAGTGTGGAGTGTTTCAACAGGTTTCGAATGTGCTCAACTTGCCTCGTTGTATATGGAGCCGCTCATGTTTACCTCCTGTACTCGCCCAAGGCGAGATTTGAGTGCTTGCAAGTTTTGTGAAGAGACTGTTCAGAAAGTTGACTGCATAAACTCTGCCTGTGTTTAGTGGTTATTATTGGAAAAGTGCTAAGAAAGCTGAATTTCCATCCTGTTCTGCCACTATTTGGTGGGAGCTGCTGAGTCATTTTTGTATTAGGTAAAAAGGCAGCTGGAAGGTTGAATTAACTTCTGCCTTCACAAATACAGGCAGGCTGATCAGGAGACATTGTCAGATTACATGTGAAATCAAGATTGGTACTTTCCCGAGGAGAATATGGATTTCTATATGGACCGTTTTACAGTCCGATACCAGAGTTTATTAAATATTAAAAAGTGTTTTATAATCAAAATTAAAGCAGTGTATTGATAATCTTTTAAGCAATAATCAGTTTGACTTGTCTTAAATGGTCTAGATTTCCATTTTAACATCTAGTGATGAAGTGGAAAGGCTGTACAAATGTTTGGTACTTTAATTAATGGGGGCAATATTAAGCTTTGAAAGTCCTCTGGAGCTTTTGTCTCTGTTGGAGCATTCTCTGTGCTGTGAATCTTCCCTAATAGTTAAAGCAAATGAACTAAAATAGCCTTTGGGCTATTCCGTTGCACTGTGTTGTTGGAAAAAAATTAATCCTGTGCCATTTTGCATTTGCTGTCTGTGAATCAAACTGTGAAAGCTAATTTAAAAACTTTCACACTTGGCTTGAATGAGGACTGTCAGTGCTCGGAGAATGTTAAATTGAACGCAATTAGCTCAAAGTGAGCTAGCTTGAATATACCCATCAGCCTCAGAGTGCACAGCCTTAATGACTGCTCTGATAAACTAACACAGAGGTTACAGGAAAGAGTTCAAAGGCACTAAGTTGCTGCTAAAAACTTGCTCCTTATTGAATAGATTAGGGTTTGAAACCAAAACAGCTTGTACACCAAGGGGCAGGGAGGTTGCAAGGTGGAAAGCTGGATACAGAACCATGCTGCATTGGTGAAACAACTGAGTGACCTGCTCAAAAATGTTCGAGCTGCTGCTTTTATTTTTTTCACCTACTTTTCCTTTTTTTTTCCTTTCTTTCTTTTTCCTTTTTTTTTTTTTCCCCAAGTTCTTACAGTGTAGTAAGTGACCACTGAATTTCCCATTGGAGAAAGACCCCAATAGTAAATTGGAAAGAGCTGAGTCTGTAAATCAGCGCTTTACATGCCGGCCCTTCTTATGTGGGCAGCACAAGTTGTGCAGACAAAAGCTATATTTTTAGTTAACGAACCCCACCATAAGCACCATTCCCATCTAATGTATTCACAGGGGGTAGCATACAGTCAAAAACTTCCATTAATTCTTCTTGCATGAATTTTCTGTGCATGAGTGCATACGTTTATGGGTGGATTTGTATATATGTGCGCACTATTAGTGTGTGCAGTGTTATAGCATATATAGTAATTCAGAAGGAATCACTGAAGAAGTTTCATTATGCATGTAAATATATTCAGCAGAAGACTTAAAAAAAACTTTAATGGGGGAAAAAAAAAGAAAAATTATGCCATTTGACGTGAGGAATCTATTTTGAACAGTAGTGTATGCACAGTCTGTTTTCTGCCTTTCCTTTCTTGAAATTGTTGCCTGAAATATTATGGTGGAATGCAAGGGCTTTGCTTTAGTTTTAATTTGCCTTTTTGATGAATGCTGTCAGGATATTTTTAAATAGAGAGTAAAATTGGAGCTTGGTAATATTTGGCACTGAGTTTCTGTAGAAATGGCAGTCAGGATATGACTTTTGGCTCATAAGTAAAATTAGATAAAAATCACACATCTTAATGATGATTTTAAAATATTTCCAAAACCATGTAAATCTAAGTTCTGCCTCGATTTGGGTAGTTATGTGGGCAGCAGGGGGGATGGTTCGTAACAGTCATATACATATAAAGCCGTGAATGAACTTTTTCAATCTGTTTATCCAAATGTTCTCTAATGGATAAGAATAGAATCAAATAACCGCACATGTAAAAATCTGGGAGTTAATTATTGAACTTCATACAGATTTGTTCGTCAGATAATATTCTGAATGCTCAGAACTGCCTCGTGGTTTGGTTGTTTGCTGCCAAACAACAAGGTCTGCTTAGGTGTGGTTGCTTGTGCTTTGACACCAGTTGCTCTTCAGAGGCACCTTGGCCCCGATAGGAAGGCAAAGTCTTCCTGGGATGGGGAAAAGGCTTTTATTAGTATCAAATGTTGACTTTGAGGAGGTGTCCAACCTGTTAAAGCATTTGCTACCAGTATGACTTTTTCTTAACTCATGGACAACTTTTTGAAGATTTCTGTGAAGGTTTTTGTGGATGTGTCAGTTCTTTTCCTCGCAGTGTTTCCAAGCCGTTCAGCTCTGGCAGGAGAGAGTCCCCCGGCCTCGTGGTGCTGACTCCCATGCAGGTCCTTCCTTCTGCTTCGTCTGTTTTTGAAGCTGAAGCTCCGTGGCAGAGTAAGGCTTCCATCACCACAGGACATCCCTCCTGTGGGTCTCAAGGCATGCGTTCCCTTCAAAGTCATCAACCCGGAGAGAATAAAATGGAAAGGAGAAAGCCCTGTCCAAAACACAGACAGTTACCTTTCCTTGTTTCTGGCCATATTGCAGTTGTTCTGAACCTGCTCTCATGACCCCTTTGTCACCATCCTGCTGGACAAAGTTACAAGGTACTAAACCAGTCAGCCAGACTGCTTCTCAACGTGTGCTGGTGCTGGGTAGGCAAAGCAGCAGACTTCTGTTCCCTGCTGCGGAGTTTGCTGGGGTCAGCCCCAGCGGGTTGCTTTGCTGTAGCTTGGGGACCAGCACCCCGCTGCTCTGCCCTCCTGCCGGTGCTGTGTTTGCAGGCTGCTGGCTCCGGAGTTACTGCCGTGCTCCGCTGTGCGACGCGGTGGCAGAGAGTGCTGCCAGCCTTCAGTAGCACCTCGGTGGTGGAGAGGAACCAGGGAAATCAGATGCTTTTTGGCTTGGCTGAATGTCACAGTTGGTAAGGAAAGCCCTTGACTCAAAGATGGACCGCTGTGCCTTTGTGCATGTTGTTTGTTTTGTTACCAAAGTAGTCAACTGCTCATAATAATGGGAGCTCTGTGAGCGTTCAGGGCCTCAGCACTTCTTTTTTAAAAGTACTTTTTGATACTGCTTTGACACAAACAGACCAGAAAGTCGCAGTTACAAGCAGACCTCCTGTTTTCTTTCCTATCCTTCTCTTCCATCCTCTTGCTGTGAGGTGGTCATCTCTGCTGGATACTCGTCATGTATTGCTAAGTAACTTTTTTGAGGAGTAGTTGCTGAAAGATTGCAGCTTGCAAGCAGGATTCAAGAAGACGCTGCAATATGGTTGTCATACACCCAGGCTGCCTCTTTTTACTGTATGTTATTATACACAAAGTGTAAATTACTGTTGAAGATTCAAGTACATCAGTAAAGAAACGCTGAATTTAACATTGCATTCTGATCTCTTACATCTCAACAAAGTTGTGTTTGAATTGTGCTGTAGTCGCACAGTAACTTCTTTTTTCCCATTTAGTTTTTGTGCAAAAGAAGAAATCTGTGCTGGGGATAAATCGGGTTTGCATGATAAAGGCAACCACCCTCTGAAGGAAACTTGTGTTCTGAGCAAGGTGGGAGGAGGAAGGGACAATCTCATGCCTCAGGGCAGCAGAATGAGGTCTTGAAGATTGAATTTATCACTGCTGCTGCTGTGTGACGTGGAAGATTTCAGCTCTGGTAGATACAGTTTGATTTGGTAAAGTTAAAAGAAACTAAGAGAGCTCAAAGTGAGTAATGTCATGCAACTTTAGCACAAGATGATGTTACCAAGTCCAATGTAATTAAACCAAAATACCCTACCAGCATGCAAACTATCTGTCTATCTATATAGAAAACTACAAAAAATAACAGGAAAGATTGTAATAATTTTTTGTGAAATATGTTGGGTTTTGACTAAAATTTTGTTGTTGCATTTTAGGCTACTATAATTTGCATTTCTTTGGATGGATTTCTTGGATTGGTACATTACATATCATAAATCATACTTGCTACTGACCTTATACTTCTAATTTATAAGTACTTAGTGTCTTCTGCCACTGCGGTTGGAAGTAGATTCAGAAAACCCCTATAAGCTTGGATCGCAAAAGAGAAGCAGTATTTTTAGACAGTGACCAAAACTTTTTGTTGCTGATCTGATACCATGTCAACAGTCATTTTGATTGACTTCATTGCCAGGCACTATTCTATACTGTTCCTATTGTGAGTGTAATGATTTATCTGCCCTTCTTCCTGTGTTTTTTGGAAAAAGAGGGTCTAAAGATGGGATCTGGTATGCATGTTTCAAAAACTAAACAAACAAAGCCCCCACCCCCTGCTCTTTTTTAAAATTAAAGAATATGATGCATCTTGGGCTTCTTAAAATCTAATTAGGATGAAGAATTCGCTGGAGATGAATCTGTAGAAAGGCTTTGCAAGAGGAGGGCAATCAAGTAGGGATAATTAGAGTTACTATTTAAATATGCAGAAAGCAAAAAGCGTATCTGGAAAAGCAGAGTGAAGTTATATCAGCGTAAGACTAATGTAAGAATGATTTGTAAGCAATAAAATCACATCTCCCTGACTTTGTAAGTACAAAATAATAAGCAATATGGAATAATGGAGGCTGTAATAGTCTGGGTTATAAACCTAGTGATATGTTCTTTCCCCATTAGATTTTACCAAAAGGGGTTAGATGGGCTTAACACTGATAGCGGTTGAGCTAACTGAGGATTACAGGTATTGGAAACGTGTGGGCAGTAAGGGAGGAGAGTAATTGCTCAAGATAATCTTCTAGTGGTTAGCTTGGAATAATGGCACCAAGTTGGTGGGATGCTGGGTTAACTTCTTCCTCCTGCTCACCTGAATGTGTGAAATCCTCTGGAGGAAGGAGACTCAAGTCTTATGCGTGTGTCGATTAAAACAGTTTGATGAAGGATGTGCTGTTAAGAGCAAACCCTCCTTGGCAGGGAATTGGGTAGGATGGTCTTCAAGTTCTTAATCATCGCTGATTCCTGCAACTCGGTCATTATTTTCATTAATTAACTTCAGTGGGTAACACAAACGTTGCACGTCTTCCAAAACTAATATTATTGCTGCCTGCTATTTAGTTGTGGAAGTGAAAACAAAACAAACCAAAATGTTAAAGTCACACATAGGCAATAACTTCATCAAGCGCTTGTTTATCCAAACAGCTCTAATTGGATGCCGTGTGCAGTATTACATTGGAGTAGGTGTTCTTCACCTTTCGGCGTTAGGCTCAGCTGCTGAACCTACGAAGATTTTCATTGTAGCAGTCTTTAAGATTAAATTATATTACCCCAGAACATAATGTATGTTGTTTTAAGTGTTTTTAGGTATTTTAGAGGAGCTGTATACAAGGTCAGTCAAAATCTTACATATTTTTAATTCATTTTCTTTTCTATACTGAAATGCACTCATTTGACGGCTACTCCTGATTGCTCTATCAACTACAATTCTTGTTGAGAGTGTGTAATCAAAGACATTTTAACACACCGTTTCAGATCTCCACTGCATCCAGGAAGCCCTCTGTTCGCCTGCGTGTGACTTCCATCTCACTTGTGTACTCACTGAAATCAGGGGCACCCCTGGAAGATCAGACTTGGGTGCGTGTTCAAGTATTTGCCTGGCATTGTGGATGCTTACTGCTTTGCAGAACCAAGCTCGTAAACAAGGGGCTGTGTGCTACCTCACTCTAAAATACAGCTTGGTTTGTGGTGTGCCAGTAACTTCTCTTGGGGTACTGGAGCCGAAATAATTTCTCACTGTGTGCTGTTGCACAGTGCTTTGAAACCCAGGCTGTGTTGTTGATTCGTACTGTGATTCCGCAGAAATTTGGATTGAGTGCAGATACACAAAAGATGTACAAAAAAATGAGGGTGAATGCATGGTTTCAGTCTGAGAAGTTAATACGTGGAGAGTTCAAATCTTTGGTATAGATAAAATTCAGATTAGTTCACTTAACGGTTCACCTGGCCCTAACGATACCTAAATTTAGAACTTGCAAGCACCACTGGCCTGTAATCAGAATATGTTTTACCCTGCATAAAACAGAATTATGTTAGTCAATTTGAGTTAGCCAAGTCTGAATTCTGTGTCTGGTTGGATTTAGTTGCACTCTGCTGATGACAGAGCTCTGTTTGGCTTTCTGTTTGACCTGGATGTGTGCACCTTTCTTAGTCCTGCCAATCTTACATTGTTCAATGTTCTCCTGTTACTGAAAATCCAAGATCCATAGACCTTTATTAGATTACAGAGTATATTTCTTGTACCTGTAATATTTACCTTTGGGCATTAGGATTTTTCTTCCTGGAAAATAAACCGGTACAGGATTTTGTGTGAGCTTTACTCTAACCTCGCTGAAAACTCCTGAAAGAAGAAATATAAGGGACAAGAAGACATCCAGGTATATCTTTATGGGAAAGTCTTTTAAAAAAAATTGTAATGAACATATCTGTCTCTCTTTTTTTTTCCCCAGTTGAGGAGTATATTCCTTGTGAGTAATTACACAGAAGCCTTTTAAAAAAGGAAGATCCCACCCGTGTTATGGCCGAATAAATGTGCTTTCGATAGCGGTCTGTCCCCTCTCTCTGTATTAATTCCAGAGGACTGCTCTAAACTGACATAAAGCTTTTTCATCGTGGACTTGATTTTGTTGGTATGTAAAGAGGGAGGGTAAGCCCAGCATCCTGCCTTTCATCCTCCTGGATGAGGATTAAGCATGATCACAGCTGCAGAATAATGCAGATCCTAGCTGCTGGGCTGGAGGGGCAGGGGCGAGGGAGGCAGGCTGCCTCTGCCTCTGCCCTCGGAGGCACTGCGCTTAGCACAGGAGACACAAGAAGCACATTCTCACAAATCGTTTTTTCCTTGACCTAGTGGATCTCCTTGCATTCCAGTTTATGCTCGCTGTCTGCCAGAAGCCTTCCGTGATGTGGTGTGCGCCGTCCCTTACTGCAGGGTACAGCACAGCACTGTCTTTGCTACATGAGAGCAGTTCTTATTAAATAAAGGCACAGGTTTGCTGCTGGTTCCATCTTGCCTTTTTTAAAATAATTAATTTTCATGCATCTTCAGTTTTTTTCCTTGGATTGAAAGGAATGCATTGAGTTTACCAGTAAGAAAAGTACGCATGGTTTTTGCACTGCCTGCTGCTTTTCTTGATGATGCATTAGGCAATGGATTCCGAAATGCTGCTGGCTTTCCCAAAAGCCTGCAGATTTACACCAGTGATTTTTACTGTGTCTCTGTAGATAGCCCATAAATGCGTTGCAGGTCAACAGTTTTTGAAATGGATAAAAGTGTGTTAATTCCTTCAAGGTAAATCAGAGGGATTATGACATCTTGGAAGAAGAAACTGCCAGACGGCTCATGAGCAATATAGCTCGGACTGACCCAGTAGCATCTCTAAAGCTTCCGATAAAATTGCCTGAGGAGTCTGCCAAGAAGCCAGATGCTGCTGCTGGAAAAATACCTTCTGTAGCTTGGCATTTGTCCTGTAATTGCTTCCAAGAGAGAATAAACTGTAGCATGACAGTGGAAGGTGAATGGTTCCTCATTGCATGCTACTTGGGTGATTTTTAAAGATGTTTAGAAAATAAGGACGGTTTTGTCGTGTGTTACCGCTCAAGGAGGTGTAGTTTACTTGTCTAGCTGCTTAACAGTTCCCCATCCAGAATAACCAAGAACATCTTTTTATTTTTTTAATTTTTTTTTCCTGACACTATGGCCTGTCAGTGGCTTGAATTTTTTTTTTATTTTTTTATTTTTCCAAGTAATTCCTTTGGCAGGGTCCCTAACCTGAGCACTTAGCCTTTGGTCCTTCAAGTGCCTGATGGGGTCCCGTAGAGCTTTCCAGCTGCATGGGTAGGGCAGAATGGAGACTGATTCTCCCATACGGAATTAGCGCACAGAAGTCAACAGGCCCCCCCCTCTTCCATCGGTTACGTTGCTGGCTGTGGGCTTCGTTTTTTTGTTTTTCCTTGGTATATTTTCCAGCAGTGGGAAGTGCTGCATGTTGTTATATAGAAACACGGCTGAACATTGCCTTTGAACAGAAAATGCTTAAAGCCTGACTTCCTATGGGGCTGCTTCTTCGCTTGTTATTTTGGTTAACATTCCTACTGACACAAGGGAGGCGTTTGGGGAGCTGTATGCAAGGTACTCGGATACAAGGTGCTGCGAGCACAAACTTGATGAGAGCAGAAAACTGAATTCAAGAAAAGTTATTTGAAATTTCTCTGGTAAAATCTAGCAGCCATTCCTAAACGCTCCTGTTTGTAATCGTTCAGAAGGCTGCCTGATGTCCTCCGCAGCTGTCACAGGGAGTCATCTTTATGAGCAATGTTGCAGGTGTGAATACTTGAGGGTTTACATGCAATTGTCAAAAGTATTTCTTAAACTAGAACTCACTTTCTGACATTTTACAGTGCAAATTCATGCTTACAAGTCCCAGAAAGCTTTTTTGCTTTTCCCCTCATCTCTTGGCTAATCAGTGAACTTCAGTAGAGGTCTGGTCACTGGGTTTGGTGTAATTAATAAATCAAAAATCCATTCACAGCAAGGTGAAGCCCGTTGATTAGTTTTCCTAATACTTAACTGTCAGGGAACAAGGGTTGGGTGTTGAAAAATGGCAGTGAATAAAGTTGCTAGCATAGGGGATTTTGTTGTTGACATTAAGAAAGTTTGTTTTCCTTTGCTGTAATGTTATCAAAGGGCACGTTGTATAGGTCAACTGATGGGACTGAGAAAACCTGAAAGGAACCTGAAAAAGTTGGTGCAAATTGACTTCCATTTGGAAGGCTGGCATAAAGCATCACTTTGAGATCTACTTCAGATTTCACAGTATAGCTTGAGTTGGATCTTATGGAGGTGTTGGGCTGTCTTTTGTTTAAAATCAATGGGAAGGTGAGTCCCAGTTTTCTCTTGCATGCAATATTATGAAATTGATCTTGAAATTAAAAAAAAAAAAAGGCTGAATTGAGACAGTCCCATAAAGGACAGGGGATGAGTAAGTTGCCTTCAACTTACTGTACCCCTTCAAAACCTGCTGAGCTGTCCAGAATAGAAGACATTTAGTTCCGTAACCTTTTCTTCAATTAGAAGGCACAGATTCTGCTTGTGAGGGATTTGCATTTAAATATAAAACGTGGTGTCTCTGACATTGCTGTTACCTTCTCCCTGGTGATGCTCCCGACTGCATACTTCCCCTTTTCCTTCAGCGTGATGATTGCACCACTGTGCTTTAGTAATCATTTAACAGCTCTAATTACAGAATACTGTGATCCCAACTGTGTACTTTGTCCTTTTTCCCTTCTTAGTCTTCCCTCTGTTTCTTTGGTGTCGAGAGGATCACAAAAGCGCCGTTCTCCTGCTTTGGAAAAATAAACTCCAAAGACCCTGCTTTGGTAACGTACAGATCTGCGTTTTCCTGTTGCTTTGGAGTTAGTGGCGCAGTGTATTTTAGTCCTAGAGGGGCCGGTTGGTCTGGTGTTGTTTACATCTGTCACGCCGGCATAACTTCACTGCCTCTAATGCAGATACACTGGCATAAAACTGGGGTAACTCCAACTCCATTAAAATCAGTGGAGTTAACGCCAGTAGAAGTCAAATCTAACGCGATTGATCTTGTGCTGGTGTGGCTTTATTGACTCGAAGGGAGGCACTTTTCTGCTTGTGGGGGTCGGATGGCACTAGGCTGTGCCGGTAGCACTCGGGACTTCTGTTTCTCGGTTGCTCTTATCCAATGTTAGCAGAAATTTGTGTTCTTTTCTGCTTCGGGGCCAGCAGTGTGGTGATCTGGGGGTAGAAGAGTCTTGGCGATTCCCCTAGGAAAAGCGTTTGGGTGCTTCGGTGTCACTGTGAGCTCAGTTAATCTCTGCAACCCGAGCGACTTGCCCTGCTACCAGGTAACATCCTGGCCCTGCGGGGATCTTAGGTAAGAAATACCCTGCAAAAGCTTGCCAGCAGCACTGTGAGAGGAGTTGTACACCTTGGAGCAGGGAAGTACGTGTACGGGAACGACGTGTGCTGTGCTCATCCCCCAGCAGACAGGTTTTCTGCTGCTCGCTCTCAGCTCCCAGGGCTGGAGTTGTGTTCCCTGCTTCCCGGGCGAAGGAGGAGGAGCCCAGGTGCTGCTGCCTTCCTGGGGCTGCTCTTGTCTTGTGTGCTTCCTCACAGAAGTAAAGGCACACAGCTTTTGCTAACTGTCATTTCCATTTCAATTTCCAGCCTTTCATTTTCTGTGGCAATATATTTATTTATTTTTTCATTCCTAGCAATGCAAGGCCCCTGCAGACAGCGATGCTCACCTTGCCCAATGATGCTCCCAAGTTCCTCTGGCCCAGGAAAGGGGCAGGTGTTCCCAAAGCCCGTGGGAGGGCTGTTAGCTCTTAGCTGCTGCTTCATGGGGTTGGAGCTGATACCTGGTTGTTGGAAATGGGGCTGAGACCAACAGGAGGGGGCAGAGCAGGGCTGCGATCGCGCGGCACAGGGTGGGACGAGGGCACACAGTGATTTCGGGGTCTGCAGTGCTGAGTGTTTTCACCATGGTCATAGAAATTCTTTTAAAAAGACAAATTTCATGTTCAAAGCACTGAAAGAAAGAGTACAAATATTTTTCTATTGTTCATCCAGCCATTGGCTCAAATCTAGCTGCTTTTTCTTTCTTAAAAGTATCTGAATATCTTTCCTCAGAGAAATTGTAACCTGCCACCATGTCGTTTTTCAGGAATGCCAAGTGGCATACACTTTAAAAGTGTATTTCACAAATTCCTTTATAGCAAAGGCAGCGTCTTCTGCTTTGCATTCTTTTTCAAGAATGCTATCCTCTGTACTATAAAATAGAAACTGTAATATTCAATAGAAATCTCAGTAATTTTCCATTAAAAATGGTGATGAAGTCAGTTCATGCCTGTGAAAAATGCCTTTTTAATCCAGTCAGCATTTTCTATGAGAAGGAAATTCCCAGCACTTCTGGTGAATAATTGGTGAGGTGGAGTGTCGCAGTCGCCACTACACGGAGTGATTTCCAGGAGGAATTTCAGTAATTATTCCTGCTGTCACTGGAATGCTAATAAACATCTTACTTCAAAAATATTTTACAGGTCAGTTTTTTGGTGAGATGCTCTTCTGGTGGTAAATCAGCTGCAGTGGTGTTGTTTGCCCATCTGAGGAACGGGGTGGCATGCCTGAAAGATGCCCTGGAGATAGAGCAGTGAGGCAGATTGTGAACCACAACAAACATAATAAAATGGGGTACTGCCCTTAGTTGTATGAAGGTATTTTCGAAAACAGGCTTCATGTTTCCAGGAGATAAGAGAAGTATTTATAACTACAACTAAACCAGTAGCAACCGTATACAAAGGACAATTAATTATTGTTATGGTTTTGATGCTAAGCAGCATTCTGATGGTCGAAGAATTAAGGGGTGGTTGTGAAGTATTGTTCTGGTATCTTTCCACAGGCATAGCATGGACAGCATAATAAAACGCATTAATTTTCCATATACTAAGACTGAACATGTTGTTACAGACTTTGCTTTAATGAAGTATATACAGAGCCATCTCCCCTCGTTTGCTTTTCTTTTCCTCCTCATTTTCTCCTCTGCGTCAGTCTCTTAAGCTCCCTCTTTGGCCTCGTCTTCCTTGTTTTTTGGCCCTTAGTTAGAGGCCTTGCTAACTGAAGGATTTCAGTGGGTTTTGACCTCAGTCTCTTGGGTTTCATTTTATTATTGTGGTGCCCTCCATGAATGGTTAAGGCTCTGACACCAAGGGGCTGCCTGCAGGATGTTCGCCAGCCTTGGTCATGAAGGAGCAGCAGGAAGAGCTGTAGGGGGTGGCATGGCCCCTCTCATTGGGGGGCATCAAGGGCACCCATGGCACAACGATGGGTTTTTTCCACCATCTTCGTGCAGCAGCCCCTGGGCTCATGTGCCGTCCCTGGGAAGCTCTCTGTGCTCGGTTTCTGTAGTCAGAGGCTAAGTTTATGAGTAACGTCTATCTCCCCGGGAGCCGTCCTTCATGCTTCAACTGCCCTCAGTTTTCTGGGATCATGGCACTTTCTAAATAATTCTGTTATTCACATTTTGCCCTTTCAGTGTTTCAGGTTTTGCTTAACACAAAATCTGTGCGGGGATGTTCCCTGATGGCTGATTGTGCGGGGTGCTTTGGAGAAAAGAATTCCAAGGCCTCAGGGGTATAAAAGCAAGAGCTGAGGATGGCAGTATGAGGGTTTTATTTTTGTCGTGGTGTGGGAGGTGCCACCCTCCTGTGAAGAACCTTCAAATCCCACTTAGGGGCTGGGGAGAACTTAAACACCTCGGGCATGCCAGGGCTTAGTTACAAATCCTTCCTGTGGCTGCTTTTCCTTTACATAAGCAGATGGAAACTGGTTGCAGGGGAGGGAACTTCTTAAGTTTTGAAGCCCTGAAGAAAATTAATAAATTAATGTATTTTGAAGCCAGAGGGGAAGCGTTATGATCGTGTTGTCTGACCTCCATACCTCGGGCCAGGGGAAGTTGCTTGATGATGCCTTCATGGGCTCACTCAAGCGTACTTGAAGTGCCAAATGATCTGACAAATTGTTGGAAATGTTGGTTTACAAATGAGTGGGGAGGCGGATGGAGCCCGTGATGAATTTCATTGTGCATGAAAAGGTACAACTTGTGCTAATCCCGACTGCAAAGTAAATTTCCAAAACTGCTTCCTCACTAAGGCTTTGGGTCTTATGCTGGTGTAGGAGTAATACAGAATGCAGGCTCAAGGCTTCTTGTGGAATTAAAAGCCAGTTAATTCCAAAATGCGCTGATTGTGTTCCTGCCGTATCCACTTAATAAGGGAATAGAAAATGTCAGTATTTTGTTAAAACGAAGAGCTCTGAATCCTCTTTAGGAAAAGCTGAGGCATGCACATAGCATTGTAGTGGCTGGAGCAGTAACGAGGCACACAGGAAGATCATTAGGAGCGGGTACATGTAAGACGAGAGATTTTTATTTTCTTTTTAAACACAGCTAACAAAATTTTGTCTTTGGAGCAGGGAGAGAAATGTGGCAGAGCTGATCAAAGATAATAGCATCTCATTGATAAAACACATGCCGCAGTACTTGCCACAGTTGGAAGACCGTAGTATTTAACAACGGTGACCTAGATTGGAGGAGACAATAAAAGCTGTTGCGGTGAAGAGCAGATTGACTGCCGTTCTCATCTGGGTAATAAACAACTGAAATATGGACAGTGTATGGGAGTTTACTAACGTAGCTTACATAAAGACCTATGCTTTCGGAGGAACTGTCGCTGTAGCAAATTCAGTTTGAACTGTAGCTTGATCTGACAGATGTTTATGTGCTCCTATTACAAAGATCCCTATTACTTTATTCAAGAATCTATGAGCCTGCGAGAGAATGACCTGATTAGGTTTTAAAGTAAATCAATATGTGAACCTGTCCGAAAATAGACATGCATTTATTTTTAAAAATATTACTCAGTGGGATCGCCTCGAGGGAATATAGCCTTGCTATCTCATTTAAAGCTCTCCAGAAGTCATACGTTGTTATTTTAAAATATTCAGTGCCATTCAGATGCTACTATTTCAGCCATCCTGTTGGAAGAAGCTGACAACGGGAGATGAAATTCTTGATGCTTTGTAGCCAAACACAGTTTTTTAAGACACTAAAACTTGCTTAACTCTTGACCCTGTGGGTATTTTATATTTCTTTTATTTTTTTGTTGTTGTTTTATATATGTTGTTGTTTTATATATGTTTATATATGTTGTTTTATAAATTGACCTATTATAATTTTTTTTAAGTAGTTCCTGTTCGTGCTTCTTGCAAAGTTATTCAGTTACCCTTTGGGTAAAAATAAATCCAAGTTCTAGAAAAATAAACCGTCAATCCAGCTGTGACTTGAGAGATGTTCTAAGTAAGTGCCATTGAGCTGTAAAGACTGATGCATCCCCACTGTGCTGTAAAACCAAATATTAAATTGGGTTGCATGCAGGGGGAGGGGACGGGGATGTGGCCTTGTGGGGGACATCTGTTCTCTGCTGTGCTTTCTCTCCCTGTTTGCTGGGGGGATTTCAAGCGTAAGTTAAGAGCAGCTCTGACGACGGGGTGGTTCCCTCACAGCACAGCAAGGGCATTCATCTCTGCTGGGTCCCAGGGTGCTGAAAGGGGAGAAGGGGGGCACACTGCATCTCCCATGGCCATGGGTCTAGTCCAAGAGCACTTCACTGCCTGGGAGCTGTCGATTTTGGGGTCATTGCCTTCCTCTCTTTCTCTCGTTGATCAACCTCCACTTGCTTTTTCCTCTTCTATTGTTTTCTTAACTAATTAGAAGATTAATTGAAGAGCTTTTAGTTTATTCAAGCATTCCAAGAAGGTGTATTTAGCAGGCACTACATCTTTGGTTTGTAAGTTTATTTTTTTTCCCTTCCTTCCTTTTTGCTGTGCTGTACTTATTCAGGCTCCATGGAGGAGGGACAGGGAATTTTGTATTTCAGAATCAGTTCAGCAGATTTTGAAAAGCTATCTTTGAATATTCTATAATATGCATACAGATTTGAAGAGCTTATTAAAGAAAACCCCTGACACACTTCAGCAATATTAAATCACTTCAGATAGTGCATGGCAGTGTAATGTTACTGAAGCATTTTAAAATGTGAAAAGAGCCTGGATTTGAAAGTACTAGTGGCTTTGCAGCCCTTGCTGCGGAAAGTGATTTAAACTGTCCAAATTATTTCATTTTGGAAGCATATTACTTTCTTAAATTACAGAGAAATGTCATTAGCAAATGTATTTAACTGTAGTTAATCTGTGGCCAGCTAATCAGCTGATATACTGGGTTAATTTCTTTATTAAATGCTTATTTAATAACTGGGCACCTGTTCAGACAGCCCAGATGGACTTCCCAGTAATTGCACTAATAACTGAGAACTTTCTCACAAAAGGAAAGGACAAGAAGGTGATGCATGCAGTGAGGGAGCAGCATGAGAAGGGGCTTCAGAGCAGCGGGGTCCTGCCGTGACCGGGCTGGCTGGAGCAGGCAGCTCACCCTTCGGAGCCGGAGGGGCCAGCAGTAAACCTTGGAGTAATAGTTTGTTCTTTTTGTTTCTTCAGTGCTTATTGTTTGCCTTTACAGTCCCTACATCCCCCAGCATTACAGCCTGCCTCCTTCCTGCTTCCCCAGCACACTTCTGCAGTTACTGCTGTGGCCTTGCAGTCGGCATGTTTGTGCACCTGGCCAACAAATAAATATAAGTTACGTAAAGCTGTAGCTTGTGCCCTAAACCTTACCGTCTTGCCCCTCGTAAGCAGTCCCATCACATTTGAATCTCATGGAAACTGTAAAGTTTAATTAAGTATATTTTTGAGGATATATATTTGCAGGAAAAATTGCTGGATGGGTGTTAAGAATTACAGCTTTGTTACACAGAGGCAGATCCATTTCTGCCTGAAACATGCACGTTATCATAAGCAAGAGAAGTGGCGAAGTACCATGTTTTCAGTATGGGTAATGAATACATTTTCATTTGTCTTTGTTCAAGTAGAAGAATGAAAACATTTGAAAGAGCATTTGAGGAGCAAAAAATCTGAATTTAAGGTCTGGCAATGTGTTTTTACCTTGTTGCATTTAAGAACTACATCCTTGCGGAGTGTTTTGCTGTTTGTGACATCGCCAACTACTTCCCAGCTTGTAATCCTTGGCCTCCAGCTGCTGGTTCAGAAGTACAGGTCTTCTGTGCATCTCTAGTCCTTGGAGACATCTCAGATATACTAAAACATCTCAAACAGGAATAGATGTGTGTGTTTCGTCACCTACAGTTGCAGGCAACAGAATCAGGGGTTCTCTGTCTGGAAACAGAGAATTTCATAGGTTTCTTCCTCAGTAACACCCCTCCCCACCCCGCCATGTTTTAAACTCAGAAAATGACTTACTTTTTGTTTGTTTCTTTCACAGCACACAAAAGGAGCGAATGAGATGAACTGTTTGGGTTATAGAATCTGAAAGGCTAAATTATTTTCTTGGAGAGACGTTCTAAATGAGCCTGACTGAGATACTGGATCTGTGTGAAGAGGACTAAGGATATAGGATGTCAACTGAGACAGAACTTCAAGTGGCTGTTAAAACCAGCACAAAGAAAGACTCCAAAAAGAAAGGTAGTGACTAATTTCTCTGTATTATTACACATTCTCTACTCTAATCAGCTCTTATATCAACCACCTTTTATGCTTCTATGATTCTTCTGTTGCCTACGCAGTCAGTGAAGGTAAAATTTGTTAAGTCTAGTAGAAGTCTTGCCTCGTCGGGGAACATGGGATTTGATTCTCTGACACAATACGTTATTTAGATGTATTTTAAATGTAAGAAGGAACTTCTGTATTTCCCTTCAATAATTTTTACTTCTTTGCAGTTGTTTCAAAAATGAAAACACACTTTAAAAATTACTTTTAGCAAAATATAGATGTTTTCTCTGTTGATAAATATTTTCTTTTAAAGGCTTTGTTTCTACTTTGTTTTGGAACTTACCAGAGCTTAAATGCACTTTCTGTTGCTGAAGATAGAATCTTGCTGACATTTTGTGAAGCTACAGAGAGCTCTTTAAATGTCTGTAGGGAGATTAACTGTAACCTAGTAAAGGAAATAGAAACAAGGAGGAGGAAAACCCAGAGAAATGAGAAGCTCTGAATAAATGCATGGCTAGATGATTTCAGATTTATAATTACAAGTTTGCATCAGATTGTAGGGCAGTTATTTGTGCAGATAAGCATGAGAAACGTAATTCTGTGAGTTGGTACTTCCTGAATAAGAGTTCTGTTAGATTTTGGCGCAGATATTTTTTCTTACATTTCTGTGGATGGTTTTTATTGCTTGTGTTTTCAAATGCCATTGAACTTGGAAACCAAAACCTTGAACTCTTGTGTTAATTTATGTTGTTCATTGTAGCTATCCGTGGTATTTTAAACCTACAGAGATAATGAAGTTAAGATTGAAGCTGAATTTAATATATATTACTCAAACTAAAAGGAAAAGGAGTAAAACAGCAAAAAGAACCCTTAAAAACCCTTTAGACCTCCATGTGAGCTTTTCAGTTCATCATTCTGTTTCTTTTTGCTCATGTATAATTTAGCCATTTCCTTCTGAGGATTTTGCATGTTTTTCTAGATGAGGATTTTGCTCGTTTTTGCTCATATTTATGTGTGTGTTGCAAATGGTACTGTGTGTGTGTTGCAAATTATACTTGTGCTAGGTACCTGATGATAACCTGTTCATCTTCTGGGCGCATACACCTTTTACTGTGGTCATTCTACCAACCTGGTGATTAAGTTCTTGTGATTGCTGTAGCTTTTGTATCACAGACCTTTACATTAGGTTTTTGTAAAAGCCACAGCAATTAAACATTTTAAGCACATATTTGGGAAGGTGGTTTAGTGTCCTTATTACTGCTCTAGGCCTAAACTCACAAGGAAGAAATGGTTCATTTAAGATACAAAGAAGCTGTGCTTTGGAAGACCAAAATATGGGAACTTTGATGTAAATGGGAATGTGATCTGAGAGAGATGCTCATCAAGGCAAGTAAAGAAAGTAAAGCTGGTTATACGATCAGCATTTTTGGGCAGGCAGGCAAACTCAAAAATCTCAGTTCTTTGCGATACAGATAACATCTTTTTGATGTCTGTCTTCTGCGTTTATTTCTTCTGCTGGAGGGTGATACTTCCGAAAACAGCAAACAAATGTTTTAGAAACTTGCTGTTTGTTAATAAAATATTCAATATACATCTTACAAAAACACTGTCATAAATCATAATAACTGAATGTTGCTCTGCACAAAATCTGATTCTAGCCCCCAAACCGAAATTCTGAGAATTACCTTCACTGCTGAGAAAAAGTATAAAATATGTCCAGTGGCAGCGATCAGAGCTCCCTGCAGCACGTAGAAGTAGCTGAAGAACTGGAAAGGACAGTGTGCAGCAGCAGCACATCTCCAGAATTAATCGCGTTCTGTATTGTGTGTGCATGTCCAATCTCATCCAGCAATCCAAAAGCCTCGTGGTACAGTGATTGCTTTAGACAGACAAGGTATACAATTCAGACAGCGTTTGTTATTCAAATCCCATGTAGTGAAAAGTCAGAAGAAACTTGGTGTGCTCATTTACTCGTTGCCGAATTGTATATATTTGTGTATATTTCAACAAATGAGCCCTCCTCTGTATAGTTGGGATGATGGACATGTGGAAAAGCATGAAGCTTTTTTCCAAGTTCATTAACAGCAAGCACTGGCAAGTAGCAAGTACTAACATGAAGTTTCTAATGTTTGTAATCAATGAGTTTGATTATTCAATGGAACTGAGTATTCCCAAGAAATTAGTCCTTGCTTTATAAAGAGAAATTTCAGCTCTCATGTATTTCCAGTGAGTCAGGTTTCATACCTCTGCAAGAGCCATACAACCACATCCATACAGCAGCGGGGAGGGAAGGTACTAAGTTTGATAGTAGCTTCCTAACAGAATGACTGTCCCACAGATCTGTCCCATGCTGAAGATCTAGGGTGACCAAAAGGGAATGAGGCTTACTGTAGAGTTAGAGCCTGGGACAGCGTTCCCCCTGGATCTCAGCAGAAGTCTACTGTGTAGCACCAGCTAAATCTTTAAATCTCTGTACAGCTGTATGAGGATATGCTAAGGTAGTGTTTCTTACTTGAAGTGTTGAGATAATACAAAGCTTAATTCCTAGGATTTGTTAGGTATGTGAATATAAAACATGATAAAATATTAGGTAAATGCAAACTGCTATTGTTACTGTAAGTACACTGGAAAATGCAAAAAGGAAATGGTTATTCAAGTATGTGATCAGTACATTTGTGGTGTAGTGCCTATCGAGAGGTAAAGGCACTGTAATACCATTAATCAAACAATTTTATAGTCTGGACAGCTTAAAGGAAAAGTCTGGAAGGAGTTGTGTGATATTTAGTGGTGGCAGAAGCACCATCCTGCTGCTGGGATGGGCTAACTCCTTGCAGCAGGGTGGGAGTGCCTGAAATTCTTTCATGGTTGCTTATAATGGCTTTTAGGTGGTATCACATAGATTGCTGCAGCAGTGGAGAATGTGCCAGATCATATTTGTGCCATGTATGGCTACTTAAAAGGAGAAAAAAGTTACAGCATGTGCCCTTCACTGTTTCCTCTTTCCAGAAAACGAAAATGGTGCTTGTCCGGCTGGCTTCTTCAATAGCTGCAGGTTAGATACATGTAAACTTCCTCGTGCGAGCTCTTAATGAATTCGACTTTTGATGTAATAATTGTTTGGTGTTCATTGAGAATTTGTGACTTGCAGCACTCAAATGTATTGCTTTATTTGTTGGTGGGAAACACAGACACATACCCTACCTATCTAAGAACAGAGGCTTTTGGTGACAGGGAAATGGTTTGATTGCTGCTGCAGGTGGAGCACATGACATTAACGCTCCTGCGCAGTTACAGATTTTATAGGACCTTACTTTTAGAACAATTATCTCTTTCTGTAGTCATATGCAAAGCAATTCTCTTACAAGAGATTATTTAAAACATTTCTCATTAGGCACAATGTTTTTACAGCCACAGGCTTTACTGTCCTTCATGTAACTTTGGTCTCTCTCTGTTATCACCAGAGCTGGTTGGTAAGACAATGTTGTTTGATTGTTATGAGAGTTACTGGAAGGATTATCACTGAAGTTGGAACAAAAACTTATATATGAAATCCTCTCACCTGTTTAAGTAAAATCGGGCTGCAAAACTCTAATGTGTACTGTAGGTAAGTTCAATACTAACATGATAACATCAAATTGTAATTTCTAATGTTAATGTTATCACCATGGATAATCTTAAAAATAGGCTGTTAAAAGCCAAGTACTTATTTGGCCTTTTATTCAGCCAGTATTGATCTGATGGATAAATACTGCAGAGTTGGATGGGATGTTCTAGAAAAGGGACCTGGTCATGCTCCCAGCACACAGTAGGAATTTGAACTGACTTGAAGAGGTGAGCCAAGATGCTGCTTTCCTTCTGAATTGTAGCTTTGTACTCCTGGTACTGTCAAGGTGCTCAACAACTGAGGAGCCATGTTTCACTGTGACCTCCACAGCCCTCCTTTCTACACTTCACGCCACCTTATGAGCTTACAGCGCCATAGCTGTTAGTAGAGGAGACTGTATTTCTGCAGCCCTGACCTCCAGCACTAATCTTTGTGCCACTCATCTGATATCTCCCAGTAACTCCGTGTCGTTACTCCTGTTTGTGAGAACTTGCTCAGAGTCTAAAAGTTGCCCTGAAGAGTTATCCGACTGTTTTGTAGAATGGAATCACACAAAATTCTCAGGAGCTCTATTCTAGGATTTCCTTGGTGATTTTTTTGTGTGATTTTGCCAAAAATCATGGGTTCTTTAAGAACACTGTAGAGAATTAATTACAAATACACTTTACATTAATTACAAATAACACTGTTAAAGGCTGGTTGTTTTCCACTTGTTTATGTCGTCTGGTTCATTGAGAGGTGAATAAACTTTACATGTTTGTAGCATTTAAGATAGGAAATCGGAAGTTTTTATTAGCCAGAGCTGTTAGAAACATAAACCGTTATTGCCTTCTAGTACATGGGGGGGGGGGAAGTCATTTTATAAACATGTATGGATTAATGAATCAAATTGAAAACAGATTTCCTTAAGCCTATGGAATTAAAATTGATTTAGAAACCTCCTTGGGGGAAATGTGCTGCATTGGTGGTGGATCCACACTGATCCACCTTGGAAAACCCCCTCTTTTAAAATCTAACAAGAAAACTGAAGTGAAAGGTTTGTAAAGAAGCGAGTCAGGCTATCAAATTTGAATGCAGATCTGCTTCAGCTTGTGGGAAGCCAGGAAGCTTTTCTAGGGATTTGATTTCTTCCTCTTGCACTTAAATTCTGTAATTATTCTATTTGAGGCTTAGGGTTTATTTATTTATTTGCGAAATCAACTCTTGTCAATCCCCTACACGGAGTCTGTTTTAAGACTTGATTCAATTTCCAAACTGGCAGGGACTTCTGAAAACAGAAGCAAGACATGGAAAATAACTCGGGTATCTTGACAATCATCCTAACAATCTTTGATGCTAAGGATCCCCGTGGGCAAAATTCCTTTATTTAATAGGCTTCCACTGCAGTGCATGGGAAGCACATGGTGTCCGGCAACAGATTTCGCAGGAGGCGTGCTGCTGAGCAGGGGATTACCTTAACCAGCCTGTAAAACATGAAAGCTAGAGGGGCTGTGATGCACTGTGGCTCTGCCAGAGCTAGGTGCCTTCTTCCAGCCAGGACTCAGGCACCTTTGTTTTAACTGGGTGAAAAGGCAAGTTCCACAGCAGTGCTTCAGGAGGGAAAGAGCGAGTGGACTTTGCTCAGGGCACTTCCGAAACCAGGTGGGGAATCGCCCTGCTTGCCCCAGGAGGAACAGAGGATGCTGCCTGCCAGTGCTTTCTTGGTGCTGGCAGATGCGGATTTGGTCCTCTCGGGATCAGGATTGCAAAGAGCATAAGCGTCCTACTTTGTGTGTGCCCGCTAATTAAAAAGAGTGCCGTGACTCCAGGACCACTCACGTGTGTCAGACTGGGCCGCTGGCAGATCACATCTATTTCCTGGGTCTTTTAAAAACTAATGAGGGTCTGGAGTCTATCTAACCATCTAAAGGAAGCCCTTTATATTCCCAGAAGCTAAACTGTAGTCACACTAAGATCAAACAGGAGGTTTCTAGTTTGTTTAGGAGTCCCTGGGGATAAGCAGCCCTTAAACAAGGTTGTTTTGTCATTATCAGTTTTGATCATAGGTGTCTAATCCAGCCCAAGTCCTGCTTCGGGTTTCTTAGACCTCATTCGAATCTTATCTTTAGCCTAATCACTGCTGAATTTGAGAGCAGGGTGAAGGTTTCTGGTTGACATGAAAGTTATGATTTTGCTGATACACAGAAATCTAGATGAAGTTTCTGCAGCTTCATCTCCAGGTTAGAACTTCAGTTTAAATGAGTAAGTGTTATGACCAATGACAGTTGGTTTTTCCCCCCATGTTACAATCAGCTAACGACTATTAAAGCATCATTGCTGTAATGAGGTATTCCAAGTTGTCAGATTTGTCTTAGGTTCATTTGTGTTTCTGATCACCTATCTAAGATTCGTGGAATACAGCAGAATTCACATTTGATGTAAAGAATAATGTAAGAGGAGCACAGTCAGGAGCATGTTTCATTGACGGGGAGTGGATTTGCTTTGTTTCCTTGCAGTAGCTATATGAGTTCTTCAATAATTTATAGATCAAGTAACAGCAACATTAATTGATATACTAATTGAGTCCACATGCCTGCCTTTAACAAATCTCTTTTGTGAAGTGGTTACTGACAATATTAATTGCACATCTTTTGAGTCTTGTTACAAGTTATGAATTCATTCTCAAGTTGAAAGAGGGTGGGAAAATCATTAATTTTGACATTGTGTAGTTGTAATTAACAAGAGTTATCCAATAACCTATCATAAATTAGAGAGCTCATGAATTATATTTTAAATACGGCATTCAACCAAAGGGGGTCCATGGTTGTGTTAATTGAAACGTTCTTAGAGGGAGATGGATGTTGTCTCTTGCTGCAGTTAAAATGTTTACTGTTATTTTTAATTGAGAGACAGGTCTGCCTTAATGGAGGTTGGAGATCTGTTACTCTGCTGTTCCTCAGTGGAGGAATCAATAATCTGTTGAGCGCAAGAATAACATTTCCTGAGAGCTCCCGTTCCGTTATCATTTCTCAATATTTTAACAGTCGTCAAAGCATTTCAGTTGAAACCAGTAATTAGGAGCTTAGTGCAGCGCGTGTTCCACGGAGGATCTGACTCATGAAACAGTCATTAAACATAGGTAGGTGTTACTGTGCTCCAAGGCTGTCTGTATGGTAGGAAATCTGCTGCTGCCAGTGAGCATCACCCACAAATCCAGTTCAGCCAGCGCTGTACATCACTTCTGGCTTCGTCCACTGCACCATTAGGGTATGTCCGACGTGTGGTTGAAATACTGCAGGTGCTGGGGCTAGTCAGGGGGTAGCACCTCTGCATTTGCAATCACTGAAAAGACTTCAAAAGAAGTTTGTGTTAGGACCTCTGTGAATGAGAAGTGTTACTGGTAGGGTTCAGGGAGGAAAATTATATCATGATGAATGCAACGGAGGAGGAATGACTTGATTCACCCAGATTAGTAGCTAAAATGTCTCTAGAGGTTTGGATTAGTAAAAGTTTTCTAATATTGCTCACACAGAAGTACTCTACAGGGACACCTGTGCTGCTGATGATAATGCTTTTATATAATTATTCATGCAAAAATATTTGCCTAATAAATACCAATGAATGACATTTCTGTCAGTGTGTTGCATTACATGTATTTGAACATTTCTACTTTTCTTGAAGACTGTGCCTTTTCCATCGTTGGTATGGGAAGTTCTGCAAGCAGTAATAAAATAAGTCAAAGTGCCCCTCTGTAAAATACAGGTTAGAGAATCAGGTATCTGCTGCATTGCTAACTGGCTCCATTTCGCAGAAGGGAAATCAAAGACAAGTAAATCTGGGAAATTTGCTTGACCCCCAGCAGTCGTGGAAGCATTATATGGCTTCCAGGTTTTCTCTAAAATAAATAAACATTAGTATTATGTCACAGAAACCATAGCTGAAAAATCATTGCCCTTGATCTTTCATGTCAGGATTTTTGAACACTGGTCACTCACTCTTAAGAAAAGCTTGCCTGCAGAATCGCCAACCTTTTGACATGGACTGTGGCTGCATTTGTAGGCCCTTCATTTATTCTTTATGGTGTATTTCTGCTGTCAGAGCGCAAAGGGAATCACACAGTGGATTTGGCCAACAGGCCCAGGCTCCCAGTGATAAGTATGTCAGGCCCAGGAATTCGCTGTGCTCCTCAGGAGTAAAGGAAAGATGTACCTATGATTCTGGTAGACGATACACTTTAGCTATATAACCAATAGTCACATTATTGGCCATCCAGAGTAAACTTAATATGATATGTAAAATGTTTGTGTTGTCCAAAGACAGGTGGATAAATGTGCTTGACTGTACCATTCTTCTTCAAAATCGATTTTTATTACAGATACGTGTTTTCAGAAATAATTACAGATAATTTGTATTGTTTCTAACTAATCATTGTTACATATAATAGCTAGTGTTAGTGTAAAAACAGGAAAAAAGGCATTTCTCTGCTTTTACAGTTGTTTGGTTTTGCAGATGAGATCACGTTATTTAGTTGAACTACGTGTTTGTGTGAGCCTTTGGTATGAAAACAAAGCTGAATAAAAATCAAAATACTTTTTTCTTTTTTTAACCTAGGCCAATTTATAGTGAAATCATTGGTAGGTATATGCACTTAACCGGTAGTTTAAATTAGTGGTAGTAGTACAATTGTTTCAATGTGTATTTTAGTGCACCTCTCAGATGCTCAGATTTTAATGTATATCTCCTGATTTTGAGCAGACATAGTGTGAAAAAGAGTCAAGGTCCCCTGCAATGTAGGCAGCGTAAAAATCCTTTTAGAAATAAGCAACCAATACTGAAGATGAGTGAGTGCTTTTGGTTTTGCAGCAAAGGAGAAATTGGAATACTTCTTGGTAGCTTTCCTCCTTTCCCAGGAACATCCCCTAAATGACCTGGGTAGAATCCTGGAGTCCTGCTTGACACTGGTTTTGCATACGAAGAAAGATGTCTGCTTTACTTAGTAACTGTACAGGGACTGTATTTTAAAAAAACTACAGCATGGTAGTGTTAACAGTCTTTTCTACCAGAAGGAACAGCTTTTTCTGGAGTCAACTTGTTTTTAATACCTGCTCCCATTTTAACTCATAGCAAGTGCTGAGCAGCTAATCTGTGATCTATAATTGCCTCTGATTCTTTTAGTTTAGTTAGAGAAGAAGCTGTATAATGAAAAGGATGATTCAAGGAGTGAAATGAAATTAAGCGCAAGTCTTTTGAGGTTAGATGTTAATTTCATTTTTAAATATAAAATTGCCATCAAAGTAATAAGAGCGTAATGCTCAAACATCACAATAATGTGGACCAGCATGCTGCTAATTAGGTAGAAGGCAAAAACATCAGTAGCACTTTACTGAATTAATCCTTTTTCTTACACTTCATGTAGCTGGTATGAATTGTACATTGAGCTCAAATGTACAAATTCACGTCAAGTGAATTAAATACATAGGGGAAACTGGATGTACGCTATATTTGGGCACACCTTACATGTAATGTTGGCATGGCTACGTGTATGTGTTTAATATTTACTACATTTGCTAGCGTAAAGATGTTTATGGATTGTGGTCTTCTCCTTAATGCACAGACTCTGAAATGTCTCTTTAAATATACTGTGCTATCAGCACTTCTCCGCGGGACGGGATGTGGAAGAACACAGCCTCTGCTGTAGTGAGCGTGCCAAAGAGATGGCAATTCTACAGAGACGCCAGGAGATCAAAATGAAAGCTACCTACAGAGTTCTTTATCTGTCTCACCTATTTTCCTTCTCTCTGCTAGACTGTAACTAAAGCAATATGTTATACCTATGCCTCTATATTTAATTGCATTAAAGAAATGCTGGGGCTGTAAGGTTAAGCACTGAAATTCTAAGGAAGCGCAGACTCAAAGTTGCCTGGGTAAGCCTAATTTAACATCCCTTCAGGATAGACAATTTTTAATGAGCTGATCTCATATTGCTGTTTCCTGGAGACCTTTGCCCTGTTCAGTGAATGGAAGGCCAGTGGTCAGGAAATGTGCTCCATTTGCTGCCTTCTGCGCTCCACAGTCAAGGTGCAGCTGCATGCTTTGTTTTCAGGATACTCCAACCCGAAACTGAACGCATGGATCTGGATGAGAGCACCAGAAGATCTAAATTCTTTATATGTTAGCAACATTCTTTCCTTACATACTGCTTTATTTAAAAAAAAAAAAAAAAGTGATTACTTCTGGATTTTTTTTTCAACAAAATGAGCAGATCTGTTAACAGAGGAGCTTTTCATAGACAGGTAGTATTTTCAGCTAAGACTTCGTTAAGGAATTTGCCCAGATCCAAGTAATGTTTCAGAAGAGAAGCTTTGTCTCAGAGTAGCTGGGATTGCTTCACATTCACAGGGGTGGAAGAAGAGCTTGATCCTCAGGCAGGATTTCTGGGGGAAGTCTCATTGTGCAGGTGATCTCCCTTGGCCACTTTGACATGTACAGGTCTCTCACTGTTTTCTTCATCTTTTCTTCCTTAGTTTGCTTTTGCAACTCCTTTTTCCTTTTCTAGAATATCAGAACAGGAAAAAATCTGAATATTTTGAATGTGGATATTTATTTATTTATTAGCCTGCCTTAGCTGGAAGAAGGGAACAATACGTGTAAAATGAATAGGCCGAACACCTGGAAATGAGTGCAGGGCTTCAGAGGGGTGCAGTCAGAGCAGCATTCAGGTTCATATATATATATATATATATATATATATATATGTATGTATATGTGTATATGTATATATATATATGTATATTATTTTAATGTAGGGACACATTAACAGGAAGGAGAGCAACAAGGATTTTGGGGGGTGGGTGAGGTGAGGATCTTCTGAAAGCAGTTGACCTTCATTGTGTTTAAAAACATTTTTGATGTTGGATTTATTTCATTATTCATTCATTTTAAATTATCTCATTACCATTTTCAGGGACATGGTTATTTCAGCAAACAAAGATAAAGCAAATATATATCCCATATATTTGAAAAGCTAGTAAACTCTCTAAAATAAATCCTTAATTCAGTAATTCCTCATATTCTATTCAATGCATAAATACCAACATAGTGAAAAGATTATGAAGATCATAAAGGGAGGTGTGTGGATGGTGTTTTTTTTTTTGTGGTGGAACTAATCACATGCAGGGCTGAATGTTCTTAGAGCAATTGGTTACAGGAAATTTTATTAAGTGAAATTATGGTGTGCTTATATGAAATATTTTATGCACTAGTATTGAACACCCCAGTTCTTGAGACAAAAGGTGATGTTTTTTAAAAGATTTCGAGGAAAGATTTTCGTCCTTTTTGTAATGAAGCAATCGATGCAAATTTAAAGATGCACTAAGACTTTCATAAACATATTATCCTACAAAAAAGTATTTGGGATTTTCTGTTGCCTGATGATCATCTGTTAAGATAGGTGAATATAAGGATGTCACTGCTAGCAAGTAACCTGACTTGGTGAGTCTTTGTCACTGGTGGCCAATTTTGTAGTGTGACTTTTGCAAAAGAGGAACTTTGAAAATTTGTCATTTTGCAAAATCATCTTCAGGAGTTACTGTTCACCTCTTACCCACTCAAAGTTCAGCTTCTAGGAAAGTCAAATCCACATCCAATCTATTTTTCAGTGCTTTTAATGAGACTGCAGGGCCTGTTGGTAACATAAGGCAAAAAGATAGCTTTTTATCTCCATCAATTTGCAATTTAAGGTCTAACAGAGCATGGAATAAACTTGTGAATAAGTTTTTGTGTGGCCAGAGTTCAAAAGACAGAAGGAACACACGGGATGAGGGTGGTGGAGTTCCTTCCTCCTGAGAAGCTCTCTCATGTAGAGCTGATGGCAAACACAAAAGAGTAAGACAGAGCTACGCCTTCATGCAGAATTATCAGAGGATGTTTTATTAAAAATATTAAATTTGCATGCCGTATTAGACATTGTTTTCTCCTGCTGAGTTGTAGGGGAATGCACGAGTGAATTCTTTAGAGAGAGGGGTGGGGAGAGATACCCAAGGTGCATTTCTTGGTGTGTTTTTTTCACAGATGTGAAGATAGCTTTAGAAATTGCACTTTAAACATCCGTGAATTTACTGACCATCAGATGAAATCCTTGTCCACTGGGGTCAGCAATGCAAATTCTGCCCTTTCTCCATACTCCCTTCCGTACAGTGGTCTCCAGCAGAGAGGTGTAAATCATTACACCATCACCTCTTGCTAATGCTCTGTAACCTCGGCAGGCCAGATCCTCTCATTTCCGTTACCACACTAATTATATCCAAACACACGTTGGTTTTTTCAAAGCAGATGATGTTTGGAGGAGACTGAATTCTCTAAGGTTAGTAATGAAATTTCCATTTGAAGTAACCCAGTTCAAAGGGAAAAATTTCCCCTTTAGGTTTAGACCAAAGGTTCTGAAAGCCAGAGATGTGAAAATAGAGCGGCACCAGCTAGAAACGCCTTTCAAATCGTCTCTTTAGACTTGCTGAAATGTGTGGCTAAGCTGCTTTCTTGCTTCTTTAAAATATTCAAGGTTATTGGCCTGCATTAAACTTTAAACCCTTTAAATACCATCTTAGTAACCAAGTTACTCAGAACTGACAAGCTGAAAGATTTAGGAATGTGGTCTGTGAGGGGAAAAAAAGCAGATTTGAAAGATGAAACTGGGCATTTTTTTCCTTTAAAAAAAGTAATAGTAAATACAAACAAAAGTAAATAATTTTAAATACCAATAGCAGCTGTGTAGTATAACCAATTCCCTATTGCCAGTAGTGCTTATGTAAGCCAGGCATCCCTGGAGTACCAGTATTTAGTCAGCCAGATGTCAAAATAATGTCAAAAAAACACATTAATATAGTTGTGCTGATTTGACCAAGGCAACAAATTCAGAGATTCTGAGAACATTTAGCTTTTGAAGTTCTTTTGCCAGCATTTACAGTGGGATTTTCATTTGGTCTGTTGTGTATGGGGGCCTTTGAGGTATGAGCCTCAGTGTGTTTCTGAACATCTCTAAGTCAATGAAAACCTGATGTAAACTTACTAGTCTACTCCCCTCAAGCCTAACAGTAATATTAAAGTTAATTCTTAGTCATAATTGTTGGGAGAAACACTTTTTTTCTTTAAAAATTCAATTTTGAATCTGGAATTGCACCCTTGGAGGTGAGAGGTTGGAGTCCCATGAGGCTGGGTTGGGTCTTTTCGACGATGGTGACATTCCTCCAAGTGGTGTTTTCCCTCTCCAACTTTGGGATCAAGATCTCAGGATGATGTGAAAAGGGAAGGTTGTGCCACAAGCTTTGAGTAACTGAGTTTATCGAGCCATTGTGCCCTGCAGATTTTTATTTCATGTATCAGCTGGGGGTTTGGCTACAGCTAATGACTCCTCTGTGACGTACTTAACCTTTGTACCAAAAGCATTTTTACTCGTGTTATTTGATAAGTATGAAAGGAGGTTGGAGCAGCAAGCCATGGTGAAACTCTGCAAATTCTGTAATCGTGGTATTAACCTACTTCAAAGACTTAGCATCGCACTCGCTTTGTGAGGGTAGTTAAGGGTGTTTTCATCACTCCCGCTTCTCTGACAGATTATGAAACCAAATCGTGTTCATTTTACTTGTGTCTGGAAGCAGAATGCTACAGTGGAAATGGTCGTTCAATGTTATGTTCTGCTTCCAAGAGTAAGAGTTGTTACAGTTTTCTGTGTCTGCTTGAGAAAATGTTTATTTATTTATTTATTTATTTATTGCTGCTGTGCATTGATGCAGAGACTTCCCAGCATCCCATCCATCCTACCTGGGATGTTGTTTTAGAGAAGGTAACTTTACTTGGCATATCCCAAAGCAATTTGCCTGCCAGCTTTGGATTCCAGCTTCCAGGAGCCTGAGAGCTGTCCCAAGCTGAGCTGTTGTAGCTCCTGGGGCACAAGAAGTGAGTATCAGTGGCAATGCTCATGTACACCACGTACAGACTGGCCAGCATGATTTGGGGAGTACTGCTCTATGGGAACAGTCCTGTTCCCATGTATCTTCTGGGGAAGTAGCCTTCTGGATAAATAACTAGTTATTGTGCCTTTCTGAATTAGCCCCACAGAGCTCGGTACGCGTTCACAAGACTGCATCTCCGATGCGCCTTGTCTCCTCTAAAGGAGCAGAAAGACTGACGTTTCTAGACAGTCTCTGTTTTCTTAGCAGATAATTTTCAGCGAAAAGAAACAGCAGCCAGTTTGCTGCCTTTAACCCCATTCATAATAACAGGAAGGGGGAACAACAGTGAAGAAAGGAAAATTCACACCTTTGCAGCTAAACAGTTTGTTCTGAGCTGTGTTCTAATTATAAAATGTCACTTCATTAATGAAATGTTCTCCTAGCTGGTTTCAATTAAGATTTGTTTTAAGAAAGGAGGAATAGGTTTTGATAAGCCTCAGAATACATAAAAGTACTTCATTTTGACTTTAGTAGAACAAAGAGGATTTTCATATGGTTTTACTCTTTTAACTGTGGTGGATGTTTAGAAATATTGAATAATAATGAAATATTTCAGTTTGATCAATATACAGTATTAAGATGTAACTGGCATAAATTTTACCATAGATTTAAATAAGAGAGTGAATGCTTAGAGTGATGTAGAGGGCTACAAAAAAAAAAAAAAAAAAACCACCACCACCAAAACAAACAAAACCACCACCAACAAAAAACATCACAACAACAACAACAAAATAGCAAATGCTAGTTGTATTTAAAGCAATTTTAGTTATCAGGAAAAATAAAAGCCATGGAGCAGAAAGCATATAGGAATAGCGGTGAGTTTAAAAGGATTTGCCTTAAAAAACTACTAAGGATGTGTTGAGGAATATATAAAAGTTTTATTCTGTATTAACTTAGTGATGAACAGGAGGATCAGTAAGAAACAAGAGTGGATGATACAGCTAACAGGGATCTTGGGAATATAACATCGGTTTTCTAATCTCCTGTAAAAGTTTTCAGTGACTTTGCAGAAGTCTCTGTTTCTCTTGGCCATCTCGAGAAGATATTACTTAAATATATTAATTTCTGCAAGAATTTAGTGAGGATAAATTGGTGAGAAGATAGAGGCTCTGAGCCTGTGTTAGAAGAA
Source organism: Cygnus olor (assembly GCF_009769625.2). Taxonomy (NCBI): domain Eukaryota; kingdom Metazoa; phylum Chordata; class Aves; order Anseriformes; family Anatidae; genus Cygnus; species Cygnus olor. The sequence goes on along the minus strand of NC_049176.1, from coordinate 28,316,697 downwards.
CCTTGTTGCGATGGATGTCTGTAGACAGTACATGAGGTTATCCCACTGTGTGACTTGGGTTCTTGCTGGCCAAGTCACCCCTTTTCCTGGCGATGGTCACCACTGACCATGGATGCTACCCTTCCAGACACTGAAGTTCTCCATCCCAGATACTGGAAGAAAAAGTCAAGCCAGCCTCGTGCTTAGGGTTCCCCTGAACATAGAGACTTCATGACATTATGCACACAAACATGGACTCGCTTTATGATTAAGGATTTTGCCTTAAAGGAAGAAGCTGCTTGCAGGGACTTCTGAAATTCCAACAACACCAGCAAAACAACTACAATTTGACAATTTCTTTGGTAGCAAAGAAGGCACAGAACTTATGGAGTGCAGGTAAACTGGAACTTCACTAGAACTGTCATTTTTTTACAACTGGAATGAAATTGTTACCGAGGAGGATGGAAGAGCTGCCTGAGCAATCAGCCTGCTGTGGGATTCAGGGCTGTGTATATACTGCTTGCTTGGTGGTGGTGGAAGCTCTTCACTGTCACATAACGTGCCCTCGTGCACCAAAATAAACCTTTTTTTCACTTGGTTTTAGACCTATTTTTTTCCCTCAGCCTCTGACAAGTACACACAACTTTCTGTAAAAGTATACAAGTCTGTAAATATTTTCGCCTCCTGCAGGTAAAATATGCAGTGTGACATAATTAAAATATAAAATTATTCATTGTATTTCTTTAAGCATTTTTTTTCCCTTCATTTGACAGCACCTTGCCAGGCCAATCCTTAATGAATCTGGTCTGCAGCACAGCAACAGAAGCTGATTTCTTCCCAGTTTTCCTTTATGAGTTAACAAAGGGAGAAAGTAGGAGAAGTGTGTGGATGGCATCGCAGGAAATGACAGAAGGCCTCAGGGGCAGGTGTTGCCTCTGCACAGATTTGAAGGTGTCAGTGCCTTAAAGCATGCTTTGGACTCTGCTTGTATGAAATTGAGAATTCTGCCCAAGGCAGCTAGAAAGGAAATTTGGGTTTGAACAACTTTCGTAAAAAATAACTTTGGCAGAAAATCCTCATTTTTTTCAAAAGGCTCACAAAAATCACTTGCAGACTTGTTTTGTGAGGTTTCTTTTTTTTATTTTTCTTCCATTTCTGTTCGGCTGTGTGACAGATTTCGGCTATATCATGCTTGAGTTTTAAGGAACTTCTGACAGTTTCATATTTGACTTGTCTTCCCTTGAGGAAAACTGTCATGCTGAGCTGAAATTAGACATAGCTGGTCTGTAATTTCAGGTATTTCTTTAAAGTATTTACAAATATTATTGGAGCATAGCATGTATTTCTAACGCTGCGCTTTTCCTGAGCTGAGTGATTACTTTGAAAATACCCGCATAAATTTAATTATCTCTTGATACTTACATCTCCCTTTATGACAAGATACCGTTGTAGTCTGAGTACACCCAGATGGGAATTTTTCCAGTATTGGAGATGGGATTGTATGGGGGGCAGTGGGGTGGCACTCCTGCAGCCCTCTGGAGTAAAGGGGCTGGAGGCTGCACCCTCTGAGAGCAGCTGGGCTTAGAGCCTGCGTGGTTGTTAACCTTCCTCCACAGGTGTTTTGCTTAATAATTTGTTTATTCTGGACAGAAAGTGAAGTCTGATGAGGTGGAATAACCATAGCAGCTTCTAACCTTGGTCAGGACAACCAGTTTGCTTAATGGCTGCTTGTTGCTTGGGCAGCGTCTTTACAAGGGGTCCAGAGAACGAACAAATAAATGCTATGTATTTCTATGAAATACATGTGAATGTTACAAATGTGACACATTTAATACTTTAGATTTCTTGAACTCTTTATGGTATGGATGCATATCAATTTTTTTCTTTTCAAGTCGGATTTAGGGGAATATTCCTGAAAAGGCTCCATTCTTCCTGGCCCCCCATCAAAAAGAGCAGCCCAGCAGTAGCCTTGAGAGTATGGGACCTGCAGCATTTGGGCATACATAGGCAGGAGATGTGTCTAGTACAGCTGTTAATCTGTCTGGTTTTACCTTCGTAATTAATTAACCGTAACTCTAAATGAAAAACTGTGGCGTTTGGTTTGGGTTTGGTTTTTTTTGTGATTTTTTTTTTTTACCTGAGATAAGATGGTCTGAAATATAGCATTTCAAGTAAATTGTCTTTCAGTGTCTTTACAATTTAATTTGTTTCACTTTAATTACTGCTCTTTGGCATCATTACAATCTCGTTTCCATTTCTGTCTAAATATAATGTTTCTGCAATGTTTTGCTGGAGGTCGCAGGTGAACAGCAAAAACAGTGATGCTGAGTAGCAAATGGTAACGCATAACCGTTTCACAAGGATGAGATGGTTAGCACAGTTCATGGATAAGAGCCAAAGTTTAACTTTTATGGATTGCTGGAGGAGGCATTTTATAATCATGAAACAAAACCTCATATGATTATTGAGTTCAGAACTTAAACACTGGCCAGTCACCAGTCATGGCAATATATTCATTTCAAGCATGGAAATAATCTATTTTCCCAACTTGACAGCAGCTACAATAATCTGCAACATTTATTTTCATTTGCCTTGTCCTGATAGTCTTTTGGGCCTCCTGTTGCTGGGATTTTCTCCACCGACTTCCTGATACCACTCTCCAGGGGTACCCGGGGAGGCACTGCTAGCCAAGGGCAAGGATTGTTTCCCTACCTACATCCTTGAGGCCCTCTGCAAATCTGGCTTTTCCCTTGACCTCTGCTGTTAGTCCTTCCCTCATTATATGTATACATCCTGACACCGTGAGACTTCTCCAGTCCTGCTCGTGATTTCAGCCAGCAGTCTGAGATGTGCAATGAAAAGCTTACTCTGTGCAAATTCTTCCATAATACACCTTCCGTAATACACCTTTCCAGAATTAACCTATTATTTACAATAAGCATCCTATTGTTACTGTGGAATTGAAAATAACCCTATAAAAAGATCCCGACAATGGTTTCTGTTAGTTGAGCTCATGCTGAGAATAATTTTCAGGCACCACTTAACAACAGCCATGATTTGTCACCGTTTGAAGTGTGGCTTTCTGCAGCCTCCCCTTTCTTTTGCACATTGTCTAGGAAACCAAAGGAAGGTGTGGAGGCAAAAGCTAATGCTCTGCTTTCTGATTTGTCTTCTGTTTATGTAGTTCTGAAGTTTGAATGCATGCATGACTGTAGTATTTGGGTTCAACATTTTAAAAAAAAAAAAAAAAAAGTGAAGCAGTTTGATCAGGATAGAGAGCTGTATGCAGTGAGTGACTGCAAGACCACGTTACTTACACTGCTGTGCGTTCTGGCACTGAGCTAAAAAACTACAAACCTTTTGCAGTTAGAGTAGCAAAATCCAGAGCAATGAGATCACAACTGCAGAAAAACGAAGATTTGGAATAAATGTCAGGTGTCAGATCCAAGTGATTGCAAACATAGTGAACCTCACCTGCCTCTGACCCCTGGGGGGGTCTGATCTCTGCTCAAGTCACCATTTGGAGGCTGTGACTTGTGACACTGGTGTTTGTCCATTAAGCGTGGGTAAGATAGGGTTTGCAGAATTGTTTCTCTTTGAGTTCTCACTGTTGCAGTAAGTTATGAAATACTGGAGAATGCTGTGGGGGAACAAAAACATGGAATGTTTTTGCAGGAAGTTTTTGAAAACTTTGAAACATTTTGCCTGATATAAACAGAGAGGTTAAGAAAGTTTCAAGTTAACCTTGACAGTACAAGGACGATAACACAGTGCCCAGGAAACAGAAAGGAGGGATTAACATTCAGATGCCACTGTGCAAAATCAACACACTGCTGTGTTTAAACCAAGAACCTTCCAGCTGATGGTGATCAAGTGTGCTACAGCAGCTTTGCATCCTCGCATGCTTCACATGCAGGGTACAGGCAAGTTGTTTTCTAATTCATTTATTTTACTGAAAAAAAATAGTTTTCTTCCCCCCTTTCTGTAGAAAGGAAAAGGCAGATGAATAGGCTGCTAAATGTTGAGCCTCAACTGCTACATTTAGAAAATGTTCTTGAGAATCTGCTTTACAAGAAGCTAGTCATGCTAATGTACATTTTGAGTTTTCCATTGCTGGATGTATTTATAGCGTGTTTGAACACAGAATTAGTAGACATGCTATACAAATCTATAAATACTCTCTGTGGAGATAGAGCTCCGTCTTTTTTATCCTAAATCTCATAGCACTGTACTAACTTTAAAAAAATAAATAAAGGAGTCACATAAAATTGCCTGGAAACTGGGGGTGTATTCTGTTGTGAACAGTGCTGTTTTAAATTTTATTTTAGAGCTACTTTTAAAAAATGAAAATGAACCTGCATACATCAGTGATGGGCAATGAATGCAAAAATAATAAAGCAATCAGCCACCACTGAAATGCTGCCACCTCAAGAAATGACAGCAATTTACTGCAGGCAGCAGCGCAATGCAGCATCATCCCTCATTTTAATATTTGATTTTGAAGATTCATGTTTCTGATATTTATGACAGATGTAAATCTTGGAAATCCAGGGGTGTAAAATTATGGACTCTGTGCCCAGAGTAAGGCTTTTGTGCTGCTTTGCTACTAAATAACATCAGAGCTAGAGGCAAAAGGATGTGCCTCCTCTCCCTACGCTGGTCTTCCCAGACTTCAGGTGGTTTCTTCTGGCATTTTGTTAGCGAGTTCTGTGCCTCAGCCTATATATCAGAGGAGGGTGGATACACTACATTGATTTTACAAAAGGAAATGCTGTTTTTCTGTATTAAATGATACCAGCAAAACTACATTTTATCCTCAGTGGAGGCATCACTCTCCGGGCTTTTGTGTGTTGCTGGCTTAAAGCGTTCAGTGCTGGAGCTCGTACCTGCGCCTATGAAAAACCACTGTCATTGGGGCCAAATGAAGTAAGGTTTTCATTGACTTTCCAATCTGCAGCTTGAGTTAAAAGCTGCATTCTACCTCACCATCACTCAGTTTTACTGTTGTGAAAAATTCAAAGCTCCATGAGCCCCTTAGGTGACGGTTTCAGCCCGATACTGCCCCGCTCAGAGGTGTCACGCTTGATTCCATCACTGCGCTGGCAGAGTGAAATGCGTGGGGTGTAGGGTTCTGCTTCTCTTTAGTTGTTGTTTATCAACCTTGTACCTGTGTTAGTTAAATTTGTATCTTCTTACTGCAAGCCATTTCTAGGTGAGACATTGGACACTGATGACTGAAATGCTCAGACTGGTTAAATCATGTCCTAGTAGTGATACCTTCCAGGTTGTGAATGCTTTGCTTGGAGCTGAAGTGACTCAAGGAGAAGCATCTGCTTATCGCAAAGTCTATTAAACTATTCAAAATTAAGAAAAATCTGACCTTTTGTTTACTGAGTGACATTCATATGCATTTCACTATGCCTTTATTGATAAGAGCTGAATGCTTAACCAGTATTATTTCTTTGTGCTACGTTTTGCCAGGTCTGGTATTTGTTTGTTTACTTATATAAAGAGGAGACTTTTCTGTAGCAAGTGAGCAATTTGTATTGTAGAGTAGACATTAAAACCTTTCAGCCGGGCCAAGCTGGCTGGTACTGAAGCTCAAAGTGCAGGAGTGGGTGACGATCAGATGAAACTCTGCGAAGCTGGCTGTGCAATACACTCAGGTTTTGGGGGGGATGTAAACTCTGTGTTTTGTGGCTCTATTAGTTATTTGATCTGTGGAGTGAGGTTGAGCCTGACTACCTAGGCTGTTCATCTTTCTTCTCGATTGAGAAAAAGGTGCTAGTGGCACCGAGCAGAAAATAGCACAGGAGGGGAGAAGGCTCTAAGGGAGATGGATGATGCTTCTGGCAGCCCTTGGGAGATGGGAGGTGGTGGGAGCACCTGCTGTTCTGCAAGGGGAATGGTGGAAGTTTAGAAAAGAGTAAATAAAAAGAAAAAGAATAGAATGGCAAATACAATGAAAATTTCTTCTATTTAAAAAAAAAAAAAGTTTGAGCTGTAACTTTCTCATTGGTGTGACTACAGTTAGTATATATAAACATGTGAAGTACTTGGAAATGAAAGTGAATGTGATGTGAGTATTGCTTATCATTTATCACTTCAATATACTTTTATTTTCCAATGCTCCTGCTTTTGTACATGCTGTGAGAATGAGGAGATAATTCTGCAGAGGATTTTCAGGTTTTACCCTTGCTTTCCAATGCACTGTAAAAATTGTCCTTGCAGCTTTTAGTCCCAAAGAAGATCTTGAAAATCACTGGGTTTGGTTGCTGTTGCCTATCGTTCAGGTTATGAACTGACCAGCTGTGACAGCAAAAGAAGGTATGAGTAAAATGTTGAGCAGCCTGGGCAGGTGGGAGGTGTCCCTGTCAATGGCGGGGGGTTGGAACTAGATGGGCTTCAAGGTCGCTTCCAGCCCAACCCAGTCTGTAGTTCTGTGAGTAGTTCTCTGTTAGCTGAGTCCTGCTTTCCCTTATATGGCTTATTTAGCGTTAATAACAAGATTGAAGTGGTGTTACAACTTTTCTTTCAGTGAAAACACTTCATTTGAATCCTTCCTCTCTGACTTCATAACTTCATATAACCTATAGGAATGATATCTTACACTTTTTTTTTTAATTCCATTTTATTTGGTTAGTAGTTCAAATCATTTAAGCAAGAGACAGAAGTTTGGAAGTCATGTATCTTAAGAAAACCAGCTTACAAAATGTAAGAATGAGTAAGGGATGAATGACAGAGCAAGGAAATAATAATAATACAAAACAAAAAACAGTAAATCCCTTTGCCTTGTAAACTGGCAGTTTAATAGAGAACATATGGTATCGATGGTGCCTGATGATGAACAGCCACAGCCATATATTTCTCCTCTACAGGAGCATAGTAGAGGTCTTAGGTTAGAAGACAAACCACAATGACATTACTTAAAAACACTCTAGGGAACTTTCCTATACGTAGGGCAAAATATATAACTATATATTTACTTTTACATGTTAACTGTATATTTGCTTTTATGTTAGAGCTAGCGTAGTGGTTGGGAAAATCATGGTGAGTAATTTCTATTAAGAAAATAAAGTGAAAAAACATTATTCTTTTTTTGGCTCAAGTGAACCCTATGCTGCTCAGTGAGATAATACTCAGCTTGGATTCATTTTTCACCTGAAAGAAATGCGGCAAACCGATGCCAAGGAATAGAAAGAATATCCCTAGAATTGATGACTCCAAAGGATGGTTCCAGGAGAAGGGCTGAAGATGAATGCTGTAAACTTTTGACTCAGTCATGGGTGACATTAAGTTTGCAGTCTTCAGATGAAAACATTTTGACTTTATAGGTTCTTCTAAGAATTTATATATTAAGCTTCCTGGCAGCTACGAGAAAAAATTACAAATGCTTCCATTTATCCTACAAAATCATTACTTTAAAAGAATCTAAATGATAGCAGAAAATGAATTTGATATAACTTAGTAGTATTATGGGTCTTGAAAGGCCTTGAGAAATCACAGAGGTAGGATCTAGACCACGCCAAGCAGAGGTTTGTCTAAGCTGCTCTTAGAAAAGCTTTAATAAACAAGAGAGGTAGGTATTCCTAAAGTTCAGGTGCAGGATGGAAAGTTGTCCTTTCTCTCTGCCCTAAAATGTAAAAGTACGTGACTTCTTACCTCTTCCCAGTGACTGTACAAAGAAATTGTAATTGCCTATTGACAAGATCATAGTTTGTCTGGATAATGCAATAAATAAATTAAAACAACCTGCAAAAAATCTGTAATGCTTGAGTGAAGAATAGCCAAAAAGAGGGCAGATAGGGAAAAGACATGAGAGAAGTGGGTGGTTAGTGCAGGAAATTAGCAAAGATACATCAGGTGGTTCATGCTAATAGATCAAAGAAGTAACACCTGAAGGCCAGCAAATTTAAATTAAAGAAAAAAAAAGGAAAGTGTGCTATCTGCCCCATGGAACTCAGCACTGTGAGGTAGGAGTGCTGGTGCTCCTCTTTAAAGGCGAACACTTACTTTGAATGCCTGGGTAGCCTGCTTTTTTTTTTTATTATTTTTTTTTCCTGGAACAAAACCCCATCCAGTCACATTCAGAGGAGACTTTCTGATAATGGATTTTGCAAATCCGCTGAGTGAACTGAAAGGTGAACGACTTAGGCGTTAGTCAGCGAGGCTCAGAGTCAGAGATAGGAGAGCTGTAAATGTTTAGCTGCTGCGCCTCATGGAGCTGTTAAATATTGCTCTCGGAATCAGTAGGTGGGTGGGGAAAGGTCACCTCTGCTACTTCATGCTGGTGGTAGGCTAACTGCGGAGGCATGGGATGAGCACAGGCAGCAGAGATTATGGTCAAAGGAGAAGAGTTTGTGATAAGAAACACAAGTCTGTGGTTCTCCTGCATTGTGGTCCTTCCCTGTGGCCTGTGTGCAAGCGGAGGTGGCCAGCAGCAGCACAGGGTTCATGTTTTTTCAAGTTTTTCCAAGTGCTCCTTCCACGTTACAAGCTGCTGTACGTCAGGAGACACCCATACCTGGGTAGGAGTTTCTGCAGTTGTTACAGAAGTCATTAAACTTCTGTCTGTGTAGCGCACCTCTGTGCTTCTGCACCTTAAAGCAAACACGTGTGCTTTTTTTTTTTTTTGAAACATCTCATTACCATTCTCTTCTCCTCCGCTGTCATTTTCATTAGCCAGCATTGTTGGAGTGAAGCTCTCGAACGCTGAGGCCTGATTTCAGCGTGCTGAGCAGTGACAGGAGGCTGTAGGAGAGCGTGAACAGGGCCTCAAAAACCACACGGAACCAGCACTGAGTGCGGAGGCAAGCTGGGACTTCTGCTCCTTATCCTCATTAGTCGATAGATCTGCAATCGTTATTAATAAGCTGGCCTGTGAGTCCTGTTTGTAAACAGAGACCTGCCAAACGGGTGGCTGTACAGTATGTCCTCCTGCAGTCATGGGGCTGATGGACAAGTATGAGCTTAGCGTGTGTGGTGAAGTATGTGAAAGTAAGAAATAGTAAAGTTTAGCTGTCCATCTTTAGTGTTTTTTCTCCGGTTTTGCTGTACTATTCAAAGGATGAGCTTGTGGAAGATGATAATGACACGTCTAGCCTTGCTGTGAGGAGATGCCCTTCTCTAAGTGAGTGCATAGCTCTACCGCTTTTTTTTTTCCCGTCAGGTTTGAGGAATATTGAAATGCCAGCACTAACGCAAACAGTATTAAAAAGTCTGCTTTGTTCTTCTGCTGTGCTGGTGTATTTATTTAGGATTGTGTTCCTCACTTTAATCACAGGTGAGGTGAGGAGGTGGTGGTTCAGAGAAGATTATGTAAAGGTCGAGGCTACGGCTTCAGATTTGAGGTCAAAGACCTTAATTGCTGCAAGATATGATATCAAGAGCTCCTGTCTGAGTAATTCTCGTGGGACAGGCTGGCCTGCAGAGAGATCTTCACCACTGATATTTCTCTGGATCATAATTAGGAAAAACTCGGCTGATACTGCTTCTCTGGCAAGGTCACACAGAGCTCTTAGTGCTGCCTCGGTTTGACTTTAGTGAAAGGTGAGGGGATGGGCCCATGAGAAGTTAAGAACTTAAAATATCTGCTTTCCTTCCATGCCTCCCCCTAATTTACGTGCTAGTTGGAAAAAAAGAAAAAAAGTTTAAATACTCAGTTCCTAATTTTTTAGACTAGACAGGCTGGAGGTAGCAGACATCTTTGCCATACAGATTGAGGAAAAAATAACTAGTAGCACATTACTTGAAAGACCCAAGGAGACTACTTTGATTTTCTTTTAAATGAGTAAATAGAAGATGACCATGCTTAGGGGAATTGCTGTGTTAATGTAGTTGGTTTTTACATTGCATAATAGATTGTGGGGGGATTTAGATTGCTTTGATGAGAACATGTGACTTAAATACTCCAGCTACAAAGGCCCTGTTTGTCTTCGGGGGGAAAAAATTTGGAAGGCTAACATGAAGTCCATGTGCCTGAGAGCCAGGAGGAGGGATTCACTTCTATGGGTGTTTGTGGTTCGTAAGTATTGCATTGGGAAGGCCTTGGAGTCCTGAGGTGGCTGATGCTCAGCTCCTCGGGCACTTGCTAGTGGCAGTTGGGAGGTGAGGGCCATGCCACAGAGTGCCACCACCAGCGCTGTCCTCCATGCTGCCCCAGGCAGGCCGCGCTGCCCCAGGAGGCTGCTGGCTGCTTGCAGATAGGCGGGAGGCAATTTGGAGAAGGCTTAAATTAAACTCGATCAGGCACAGCAGCCTGGAGCTGGAGGGTCCTGTTACACACGCTTCCATCGATGGGATTTGAGGAAACAACTCCTGGTTTCAAACACAGGAGCAGGAAGCCTCTTTTCCATCCCTTCTGTGTTTAATTCCTGGCAGTCTTTTTTCCTCTCTCTTTTATATCAACCATTTCTTTTCTCTTCGAAGACTTTTTCATCGGATCTAAAATCTCAAGACTTAAACCGCATGTGGGTATAATTATGTCTCTTCATATTTACTTAGGAGGACATAATCCTGCTACTCGTTATCCATACAATATTAGTGACGACACATTTTCCTGTGCAGGGTTGTAAGTGATGTATTTTCATGAAGGAAGGGAAAAAAGGATAGATTTTTTAAATAAAACATCTCGTTTCAATAAAAGCGAGAAGGTGCTGCATTTAATATGTTAACCCCCATTATTTGAACTTGTTTTATAGTGTCTCTGTCTTGAGATCTTAAGGCTGGAAAGGAATTAAGGAGACCAAAGAAAGTCCCTCGACGTTCCCATGTGCTGAAATAACGGGCAGGCAATCCTGCTTTATACAATACTGTCTTCCTGTGTAGAACAATTAGTGCTAATATGGTAATGATAATCGTTTCTGTAAATTATTCTTAATTAACTGTTTATGTAATAAGATACTTAAGGATCTGTATTTAATAGTTCTGTGCTTTTTTTTTTCCCTGCTGATTGTTTTCCCCATATATTTCTTTTCTGTGCTAGTTACTGTCTTCTGTTCAGTATTAACCATGTTATACCCAGACTTAAAATTTGACGTGGATGGTCTTTAATTACCACGAAATGCTGCATAGATGGTCTAGTAACAGGTGGGTTCCTCCCTTCAGCAGTGTTGTAATTGCTCAGCGCTACTTTTTCAGCAATATCCTCAAGCTCCCTATATCCCAGATTGTGGAGCCAGCAACCCTAAAAGTTATTGTCATTCCACAGTTTTCAGCAAAGGAAGAACCTGCTAAGTCATGTGCTTTCCAATTAGCTCCTATTGATCTGCTTTGGGCTTTTTTCATATTGGTAAGGCTATCTGCTGCCATCATTGTTTGTTTTCTTGTGTATATGTAAAGCATATACCAATATTTTATGTACATAATTGGCCTAAGTTTCCATGTACTGCCTAATATAAAGTGCACATTTTCCTTTTTACTGTGGTTTATGTTTATTGCACGCGCTACATTGTTTTATGTGCACAGTGTGCTTATTGAATGTGTGATGTAGTCAGAGAGATTTTATATTCCATTCTTGGCATCATTAGTGCTGTTTTCCGAACTGATTTCATCAGGCTATAGTTTAATTTAATTCACTTCATTATTTTGCAAAGCAGTTCCTATCTATTGGATTTCCCTTCTGTTGCTTTTAAAAACACCAATGTCTCAAAACAGTGAGAACCTAAGTATTTTTAGCTTTGTTTTTCTTTTTTTTCTTTTTTTTTTTTGACATGTTCTGAGCATCGTAGGATTTCTGTAAGGCAGCCAATCAGTTAAAGACAAATACTGATAGCTTTACAAGTTAATTAGCACCTCAATTCATCAGTAGGCACACTCAAATTAATACTGAAGTAAGCATATCAGAACCTCATCCTTCGTTTGCATTTAGTGAAGGTGATTTTGCAATATGTTAATTTGTATTGTGTGCACAGAGATTGTAATTTTCATTGGTCTTATTTTTAGACCTATTTAAAATCAGGGTCTAAGATCTGACAGGAATTGGCTTGCTTCAGCTTGTTTAAAGAATACGGAAAATTCAGTCAACTGCCAGGATTTATTCTGATAAGTAACACTGACTAATGTCTTTTTCTGTTCATTCACTTACAAGTTAGGTATTTCTTTCACTATGTTGGTTTCTTTTCAAGTATATGCAGCTTAGGGCTTTTGATGTAAATAAATGTAACTACATGACTAGAACAGGAAAAATAACTTCAGCCTAATCAAGCTTTAATTGTCTGGATTAGTAAGACCTACAATAATTAAGATACTTTGTGAAAGTAATAAGCTATTCATATTCACTCCATTGCATCCTTAGATTTTCGCTACATAGGCTTTTCTTTCAAAGACTGAAAGAAATGGTGGAACGAAATATTTACACTAATGGTGAGCTGTAGTATACATGAGAACAAATAATTGGAATTTCAAGACTTGGTATTTTGGGAATAGTACAGATAATTACTATTTATTGTTGTCCCCTCAGCTGCAGCATATTGAGAAAAAGTAGCTAATATAAATTACTCTTCCTTTAGAGATGATTACTCTGGGAACACTTCATCAAGAGTAGTCTGCACTGCTGCAAAAGCATCCATCCAAGTGCTGCCGGTGACCGAATGAAATGAGCAGAAAGCCAGAAGCTCTGCAGCACTCCTTCCTGTGCCAGCCCAGAGAAGGAAAGTCCTCTGAGCTGAACCCATACGTTACCCAGATCAATCATACCAGCGCAAGTCTAATTTTACAGTGCTGCCTAGGGCTTAATCCGATGGAAATGCATCAGTATTTGCTATGCTAGCTGAATATCCATAGTCTAAGCAAGTAGTTATTCCCAACACTGATGTGTTGATTTGGAGTATATTGAAAGCAGAAATCAGGACTGTATCTCTCAAGAACACCGCTCCTGTCTGTGTTCTGTATTTTAGGAGTATTCTTCAGGGTTTTTTAGCGTATGTACTGTGTATATATACTGCACGTATACTGTGCCATCATGTCTTCCTTTGGTTCTTGGGAAAGAGCTGAAGCAGAGGAAATCTGAGTTGATCCTGTTTACTGTAAGCACGCTAGGCAGAATGGATTGGCTGCCTGTTGGAATAGACACTTTTAGCAAAAGTTCTTGAACAATGTACAGGTAAATGTTTCTTGTAATCAAGGCTGATTAAATTAACGATCAGAAAGATGTGCCTGCCCCCTCAGGCCCATCACAACCTTGTTCTCATCTCAAATTCTTCCAGCCTTTCCAGAGAGGTTTTTATTAGCTCTTTCTATCCCCAAATAATTACTCTAGACCAAGAGCTATTTGTAGGGAACATCTTGTCCAAGGAAAAGGGATCGCAAGAAATCACTGTCCCAAATAAATTCTCCAGCGCTCTGCAGCACGAGATTCTCTGGTTGTCCTTGATCTTGAATCACAACTGGGTCGCTGAAGCTCCTGGGGGAAGGTTCCTCTGTCTACAGAGACACCTCCTTCCTGGGCAGTGGGGTTGAAATTTAAATCTTAAACCATGTTGAAAAAGGAGCAAGAACGTTTTGAGCAAACTCCCAAAAGGGAGAGTGGACTTCTTGTAAGAGTTTGTTTGCCCCCACGCCTGGGCTACCTAGGTCCAGGCTGTGCAGCTACCTTTACCTCTACTTAAAAGACCTGAGTCCTACAGGAATGTGCACCTTTCCTTAGTGTGTAGAGCAAGGGTTCCACCTTCCTTTTAAATACTGTCACCACCAGAAAAGGGGGATGATTCTGATGATTGTGCTGCTGCCCTTTTCTAAAGTAGTTCGGTGATTGCAGGAGTAGGAGGTGAGAAAACCAACAGGATCATTAGTTCTTTAAAGTTCCAATTTTTTTCCTTTATAGCTGTCTCTAAGAAAACGTTCTGAATTTCTTGGCTATTATTTCAGAAATCATCAGTTTTTGTGGGGAGCTTTATGGCACTGACAGCAAAAATAAACAAACAAAAATAACATAGACTGTTTTATATCCCTTAAAATAATATATTTACTTGTTAGCAGAATGCCCACTAACACCGAGACTGTCTGCCCACACCTATCTCTGTTTTAAGGGAACATGTCTTTACTACTGAAAACAGAGAAATTAATCATAAATGGCTTGTTCTACAAAACACACTCCTAGGGATAGGGAAGGTCTGATTTTTTCCCCTTCAAATAAGGAAACTTAAATTACTTAAGGGACTACTTAGCTTCCACTGGTGCAATTAGATTAATGTAGGAAGAATCTTGATTTATTTCCAGAGATGAGTGTATGTTTCTAGGTCAGTAACTCTATTTAGAACAAAAGATCTTAAGGTTTTGTAAAATAAATCAGACGTAGGGCTAGGTGTGCTACTTCCCACTTGGATTTTGGTTTAGTGTTCATAGGGTTATTTTTTGCCCTTTTCTTGAGAAGTGGCATGAGTCTAAGTGTTAAAGTTCAGAAGTAATAAATGAATTGGGAAAGAGGGGAAGTAGCAATAAAACCATGATCTTCATTTCCTTTGTCAGAGGAGTGATGTCAGTCATTCTGAACTGGTACCAGAAGCCAGGAAGGGGAGAACTACAGAGGCAGTGAGGTTTGTTAGCAGTACAGTACTGTCCGAAGCAGCAGAAATGAAAGTGAAGGACTGAAAGATACAATGATACTGAATTACTGGGCAATAAAACAGCAGTGCTGATAATATAAAGCGATGGACATGGAGGAAAAAACAGTACTAAATTTATATAGACACAGGTGGGCTCTCATTTCTCAGTCACCATTTTGGGAAGACACCTGTAAGTTTACTTCTACAAAAATAATGACCATGACACCTTCTGTATGACTCAAGTAGCGATTTCTGGATCTGGCTCCTTTATGTAACTTAAAGAATATGTCATAAAGGATACAAATTTTATCAAACAAAACAAGATTAAATGTACAGCATGTTGCAGTATGTACTACTGGTTTGGTAATGCATCTGCTGACATACTTCAGAACACAATTATTAAAGCTTGACTTTTTGGAGGAATGAAAAATCAAAGAATTATTTGAGCCTCTCTGAATATACGAGATGCCACACAAGACTGAAAATTAACTAATGTTTCTTGTGGAAAAATATCCTCTGGCAAACTGTTAAGTGTAAATTTTGAGGAAGTTTTATGTCTCTATGCTAGTTAAAAAAGAATCTTCTTTCCCATTAGATGCTCAGTATAATAAACTTTCTTCCTGATAGCTAAGCTACCCAGGGGAATTTATGGTAAATGTTGGCTTAGAAAACAACCCTGCTCCTAAAAAAGCCCCAGCTCTTTCTCTCCCAGGGATCCCTTGCTTAGTCCTTGAACACTAAACTGTGAACCAGTCTGTTGCCCATCTGCTGGAACCTGCTGCCATTTACAACCACTTTTGAGTGCAGTTGCAAAGATTTGTGACTGAGCTAATTACCCGACAATATCTGAGTTTACAGCCTGATAGTTAATTATTCTGTGTATGCCATGTACTGTAGTCTACATGTAAACAGTCTCTGGCAAGAAAAATAATCCTCCACCATAAAATGGAGAGTGTTCTGAGAAGTATTCTCTGTTTGCATCTCGGGAACAGGGTGCTCTGTCATGTTTCAGCTTCTTGGGGTATTTTATGGGATATTTTATAAGGTGACCTGTTACATATAAGCATAGTTTATCCCCATTGGTGGTAATGCATATGCAATTGTAGTCTGAATACTAATCCTGAAATATAGTTTAGGCTCCTTTTGTATTCATGATAGATTTTATGAACCTTTTTCATTGCTGGTGATGTCAGCAGAATCTTTCTATTGAATTATGGATTAGACATTTAATCAAGGTCTGTGCATTATTATACAAGTCTCTTCTCTGTTTTCTCCTGAAAAATGAGATAAAAAATGAGATTCACAATGGAATCAAGTGAACACCTGATAAATAAAATTCAACTTTGCATCTCATATCTCTGTCTAACAACAAGCAGATAGAAAACAAGAGGTGTATGTCCAGCAGGCATTTCTACTGAAAGCCAACGATATTTCCTACATCAGTAAGGAAGGAATACAAAATACAGACTCATTTTTGCTGACTCTGATGTACTGCTTTGTGGTCGCTCCTGCAGGTGTTAGTTTTAAAGCATATGTTTGTGCTGGTGCTTCTTTTCTCAGCATCTTGAATCACAGTTGAGAAGTGGCTACATGGCCAGTTCAGGACCACCGGGCTCTCTGGTTTAGCAATTACATCTGTTTTTTTCTTCCAAATTATTTGTCCAACTGTCTTTTAAAACCATTTCCATGAGTTGCTAGGATACATTTCTATAAATGGAAACTGTTTACACAGCCTCAACATGATAAATCTTTGTATTTCACTTGTTTCTTGCCAAGACTTCATTGTAAGGCACTGCTGAAGTTTACCAAGCTCTGGAAATTGTCATATAATCCTGCTTCTTTGTTTGTTATAATCAGAGAAATACAGAGCTGATTAAATGAATCTTGTTTTGTCTACTATTATTAACTCCTTTGATGAGCTTTACAGCGACATTATTCCAAAGGATGTTCAGTCTGCTCAGTCCTGACCAAGGCACCTCCTCACCAGCTGATAAGCAAATGTTACTGGACAAGGTAGTTATAAGCTAAATAAGCCTGAGAAGTCTCACTGTCATACATTTGTACATTCACATACATGCTTTAAAAATGAAGAGAACAAGAGCTCTCAAGCCTTCTTGCAGGCTTGGAAAAATATCTGTATCCATTGATTCTTGGATTTTTCAGAAAGAAACATGTTTTACTGGCTTACATGCGGAATCCTTGGAACATGCTAAGACTTTGATCTTCTTGTACTCTAGAGTTTGTCTTTGAATTAATTCCAGGTGGCATCAATTTTCTTGTGTCAGCATGGTTGTAGCTTGGTCAGAGGGTGCAGGAGCTGGATTTTCCTGGGATATTCCATTCAGAAGGCCACTGCCTTTTTTTCCTGAGATTTGTGAAAAGGTGAGATCAGAAAGCTTGAAACAAAGTCAAACTCAAAAAATGTGATCCCAAGAATCAAATTTTTCTCATACCATCTGCTGTAACTTTCCTTGTGCAATGCTAATGTTAGGTTTCCTAAAATATAAAGTTTTTATATATCAGTAATCTTTTAACCATAAAATCTGTACAATATAAATATTTTTGACATATTAATTCATATTTTAATCTGCCGTTTCAGGCTCAGTGTTGATGTTTTTCATGTCAAATAGATTTTATTTTTGTGGTATCACGTAGGAGGGTGGTTGAAGAAAGAAATGGCATTTAAATTTTAAAAGAATTTTTCTGAAATGGTTGGTCTGAGATTAGTCTTATTAGCGACTGGTGTGATTCTTTCAAGCCAGTCCAATAGGCAGTTAAATAATTGCTACGGACATAATCAACAATCAGATTATATTGAATGCCTGCAGACTCCACCAGAAAGGTCTAAGGGAAAACTATTAAAGATGAAACAAAACATAGCATTTAAATCCTAGCACAAGAAGCAGCCAGACAAAGGGAACACAGATCGCGGTTTGATTACCCCTGCAGAAAAATAATATTTGGTATTGGTAATTGAAAGCATTTAAAAGTGTGAATACCCTCTTTTTTCTTTGTCTAAAAAGGTGTTTGACAAACCATAGCTGTGTGCATATGTGGTACCTCAAGGAAATGTGGGAATAATGGTTGTAATGTGTGCAGGTCTTTGTATGGATCCTGGAGGTGTCAGAGAAGGAAACTGTCAAGGGCAGTATACAGCTTCTTAATATTTCAGGGTGGCCAGAAATGTGGTTGTTTTTTAATATATATATTTTTTTAAAGCTTGTAAAAGTAGCTGCATGGCTGATGCATTACAGAGTTACATCCTCTAATGATTTTTTCAGATGCAGCCTTTCTATCTTGCTTGTTTAAAGGCAACCTGAAGATCTGTTGATATATGAAGGTGAAAGAGTATCAGAAGGTCTTGTGTATCTTTTTCTGTTGGCCAGGAACAACTTCTTAACTGCAGAAAGTTAAAGCCATTCTTTCCTCTCTATTCTAGAAGCAAAATTCCTGTATATTATAGAAGTACATATGGTATTTCATACAACCTAGGAGGAGAACCTGCATGTGGCCTTTATTTATGCCTTTTGCCTCATGTTGTGGTCATTGCTCTAAGGAATCTCTCTTTATTTTGCCTTACTCAGACATTGCTAGAATGGCATAAAAGAAAACATAGTCAATTAAAGAATTATGTTCATCATATTTAGCTTAGATATGATAGCAAAATACATTTTTTCAGTTGCATTTCCTGGCAGCGTACTGGGAGATGAAATGTAGGCTTGGGCAATGTGTAACTGGGGAGGAAAGTTAAAGATTTTACTTCTGCCAGGCCTAAGGTTTAGAGGGTATTTTGTGTGGATATGGTTGGTAAAAAGTGGAATCCAATGTGTGGCTTCTGATTAAAGCAAGTACTGGTAGAAGCAAAGGAAAGCCCCCAGACAGTGTGGATGCTGCAGGAGGGTGCAGTGGAATAAGGACAAATGTGAGCAAGGAGACCTTTTCTTTCCCTGTAATAGCACTGAAAACCTCTGAGCTGCTGTTTGCTCCTGTCTTTATGTGATCACCTCGTAATGGATGGCCTTGGTGGGTACTGAACTCTATCTCCCAGTTACTGCAGGAGCGTTACCTGCAGCTTTTCTCCCAGCTTGGTGTCAGTCCGAATCTCTCACCAGAACAACAGTTTCCTTGGGAAACCGACTAAAAATAGTAGCAAAGAGGAAATAAATCCAATTCTGTTAATACCTAGTATCTTACAAGGGAAAAACATTATCCATGTCTCTGGATTACCAGAGTGTTTGAAGCTGCAGCCATAATTTAGATGTATTTTATTTTATTTTCTTACATAAATATGACTTACTCAAAGTATGTTGAATTAGGAAACTCATGAATAAATATTTTGACATAATCAGAATTATATGGCTAGAAATTGACCTACTTTGCATGACAGATGCTTGAGAGTCCCCTAGCTAATAGCACACCAACCTGGCAGAGCAATGCACTATCTTACAATACACTAAGATGCATACAGACCTTGAATTACTTGACTGTTGGTTGGTTTGTTTGTTGTTGTTTTTTTCATGGAGATTAGACATGGTCAATTTTGTTTGTAACTGGGTAAGTTGTAGGCAAGTTACTGAGAAGGCATTGGGCTGCAGTCCAAAGAGGACTTGTGCATCATTTGATCAATGCTTTCAACACAGTCTTGCAAAATACTGTTAGTGTTAGAAATAGCCAGAAAAGTTTCGTGGTACCAGGGATCAAATAACTAGAGGATCTCACTAAGCAGATAGATCTTACGCTCTTCAGAAGATGATCAAAAAAAAAAAAAACGCACAAGGAATAATGTTTTAGAAGTCTGGCAATATTTTAATGATTCTATTTTTCTCCCCAAGGCTGTTCTTAATGCCTGTGTTGATTTTGGCAGACTGATCTTATCTGCATGTCCTTAAAGTTAATATTATAAGGGTTTTGTACAGGTTAACAAAACTCAGACCAAAGAATAAAACAGTCTTCACCTCCTTTTTAATTTATATGTATTTTTTTGAAGTTATCTTCCTTTATTTTAAAATAACGACACTGGCGATTTAACAGTTTAGGTGCACTTTGCGCATAATGTAGTTTTCAGGCTTCATAAATTTTTCTTGTTCAATTCTACCACAAGACACAGTAGTGCTTTCTATTTTGAAATAACATTGCTTTTTCTTTTTAATGGGAGAAAGGTAACTTTGTCTTGTCCCTGTTTCTGGGAACAAAACCATCTCCTCTTTTGTATCATTCATGCAGTGAAGAGTAACATCATATTCTGCTTCATTAGCTCCCGTTTTCCCAGCTGTTTTCTCCATTTTTGAAGAACTTCTATAGATGAAATCAACTTTGTGCACACTTCTCCCCCAGCCTTCAGCGAAAAATGATTTTGCTCCCCTGTAATGAACCCTTATTACCACAAAGGTAGTAGAAATGCATGTATAACCTTGGCAAAAGTCTTCTCTTTCAACCCTCCTCCTCCTCTTCTTCTTTGATGCTGAAATTTATTGATAGAGTTTTTCAGGCAGCGAGGGTATCAGTTTTAAATAGGTGAGGTTTGGAGGACACCTATTTGCAGCCTGGGGTCTTGGGAAACTCCACCAAAGAGCAAGGGACAGAAGTGGTTATTTGGCTGGTTCGTTATCGTCACCCTTTTCAAGAAGTTCTCTCTCCCATGCTGGGTGCTTTGAGGGAAGGTTGTTAGCGATTTCATTCTGGTCATGCCATTCCTTCACCCCATTCTGTAGATACTGGACTGGTCTTCATGGCTAGCAAATTTGTTAAAATGTTTAACTTTATACAAATTCTGGTAGCACAAAGCATTCAGCTTTGGCCTTTTATGCTGTTTCCACTGGCAGACCAACAGGCAGCTTGGATTCAGCCACCACAGGTGAGCTTGGCAGGCAGCTCGGTCCTCAGGCCCTTACAGCTCAACCTCTTTACCAAAGGTCTTGAAAAATTACTCCAATTTTTCCCAGTTGAGTAATTTCCTTTCCTGTTCCTTGAAGTGATCCGGTGGGTTTTGGTGGTGGTGATTTCGCTTTGTTGCATTTTGTTACTTTTCTGACAATGCTGTTTCATTCTGTTTCCTGAGTAGCACCTCAAACACTGGCTCCTGAGCAGCTGGTTCCAGAAACAAGAGTTATCCTGATGTACTGGTCCTCCGTGGCACACGAGGAGCTCAAACCCCAGTCTCTCACCTCTGGAATTTGTTCTGGTGCAGGGGTGTTTCACTTCTTATTAACGTTTTGCCCAAGGGTGATTGCCGGCAGTAGTCTTTTCATTTCTGCCTCCTGCTGCCGCTTTGACAATAGGAACGGCAGCAGGAGGCAAAAATGAAAGGACCAGATTGAAAGAAGCACTTTGCCACTGTTGTAATTTTGAAATTGATGGCGTTTTTTAGCCCAAAGTCTCAGGAAAAAAGCTGCTTTTCTCTTTGCCCCCTATTGTTTTTCCAACAGGGAGAGACATTCTCTGATGTTGCAGAGGCAGTGGGAGGCCAAAATGAAAATAATTTTCTTCCTGAAACATTGGATTGCAAAAAGTGAACAATTTCAACAGGGATCTAGCGCTTTGTTTTCTTGTTGACTGCCATGTGGCGAATACTGGTATTTCTGTTTGCCTGTAGAAAACAAATAGCAGCTGCTTCTCTTATTGAATTAACATCATCATAGGATGATTTCGATAAATCTACTTACTGTGCGTTTTTAACGTGTCATTTTCATTCTTCCCTTTTTTCCTGCACCAGAAGAGGCTTTGTAATGTGGATACCTAATTCCCTTCTGAGGGAGCCAGTCAGGGAGCAGAAGCATGGGCTTTGCAGGGCAGTTTGCAGATATTTGCAGCCCTCTCCGTGGACAAAGAGGATGGCTCAAGGGGAAGGGTTGCATCCTGAGATAGCCCTAGCACACAGCCCTGATTTCATCCACTTTGCCCCAAGTGCCATTTCTGTGGGGGCACACAGCACCAATGCATTGGGAATCCACAGTGTTGGCAAAAGAGTAAAGTTTAAATCAATGAATAATGCCTTTGTCCACCCGCTTTAGTTGTTTTGGGCTATTGCTCTTTTCTTGGGTGACTTTCATATATGTAGTTAGTTATCTTGAATAAAAAGATTTTTCTTTTATTGAACATGTGAGAAATTTGGGAATGCTAATCGGAACATAACTTTTTCTTAACTTGCTCTTTTTGCAGTCTCGGAGAATTAACATTTATCATACAGCAGCACAAGAATTTGGCCTTTGTATGAAGTGAACTGATTCTCCACCCTTTTTCTTTCTTTATACATAACAAAAGCTAAATTATTTGATAAACTCATCAACAGAATATATTTGTATGCTTTGAAGTATTAATTGTGAATTTACGTGTCTCAGTGTGATTTTGGGGCACTGCGTGTAAGTGCAGGAATGTATGAGATGTGGATTAGTTAAAGTCTAATTAAAATTTTTCCTGAAAACTGCAGTCTTAAAGCCAGATAAAGGTAGATACATAAAAGCAGATTGATTTTTTTCATAAGTTCTGAGCACTTCTTGTAAAGTTGAAGAGAGTCAGGGGGATTCAGCAACAAGATTGCAAACTGATATTTGGTCACATACCAAATTTACACAGAGTCCCATCTTTAAAAGCTCAGCTTCTCTGGTTTTGGCTACCTTTTCAGCTGCTGCAGTGGAGTTTGGAATAAGAGGCGATTCTAATTCACTTTCCTCTTCCCCAGCTGGTTCCGATTTGGTTGGCAAATGACACATTCTGGCATAATTTAACACCTCCATTTAGACTAGCCTCTCCTTGCTGCTCTGGAAGTCCTTTCTATAGATTTTTGGCGGCAGATGATATCTGCTGGTTGTTTTGCTTGGGCATATTAATGCAGCTGTAATGCGTCCCTTTGTTTTCAGTGAGTCTGGGCTTTTACTGTGCACCTGAAAAATTGTTTGCTTATTAGTACTAATTAAGGATCACTGTAAAATCAAAATCACAGAAATACAGAGATGGAGTAAACATTTTCAATCACCTTTTATCAAAATCATCTCTCTCAGAAACACGCAATTTCATACTGAGATCAGGCAAGTGGGTAAAGAACGAACCAGTCGATGACCCTGTTTTCCCAAGGGCCACGCTTACTTGACATTTCGATGTCTACTTGATTTAAACATTTACCTAAGCTTTGAAACACTAGCTGGACAAAGTTTGCTGAACTGTCTTCTGTCTTTTAAAGAAGAAAATTTGCAAAAAATAAAAAAAAAAGTTTTCTCCCTTCCCCTTTAGTTGCACAGAAAACATAATTTTCATTTTTAATCTCCTAAGCAGCAAAGGGCCAACCAACTTTTCCTTGTTTCACTTTTGTTTGTTCCCTAGAGCTTGCTGAACAAGTCCGGTACCCAAAATGAAGTTTTATTGCAGTGTCTTTTTTCAGTTTATACCGTTGTAGAGCCTAGGATTTTGGCAGCTTCTGTTTCTGGCCTGTGGAAAGGCGCCTTACAAAATGACTCTCAAAGATTTATGAAGACTTGCATGGAACAGGGGCTGAAAGGAAGTTTAATTACATTCAGCTTTTGGTCATTTCTGCATCTGACGATGTGCCCGTGTACTGTCATCTCAAAGACTATCTAAGAAAATAAAATTGATCAGTGAGCCTTCTGGCTAAAACTAAAATGAGTGCTTTGTCATCTGCCCACGGAGCGTGGGTGCTCAGTCACTGTCAGCTCCGGCGTGCTCGCCCTGGACTCTCTAGCACTGAGATTTGTCCAGAAGTTTAATCAAACATTATTTTATACTGAGGCCTTCTCTGTAAATAATTAAATTCTTCTTTTGACATACTCCCATGTAATTCTGTGTACTATAAAGAAATAATTTAATCTATTCCATGCTTTGCTTTGGAGACGGTAAAATGTACGTCTTGTTTTGTCCTAGCTCGTGTAGAGCACAAAATGTTAGGATAAAAACTTGACAGCTACAGTTGCTGTCACCTTGTGAATGACATCTCTACTCATAAAGCTCTGATCAAAGGCAGCAAATAATATGGAAACATCTTATTTATATAGTAAACTCGGTTCTGAGAGTGAGACTGTGTAGGTGTCTTCAAGTACCATAATTCACAAGCTAATAATGCCAGGAGCCATAAAATCTCTCAGTTGGAGGTTGCAGTGAATAGCAGTGCTAACAATTGGGAAATACTGCTGAGATGATAGTCTGAATGATGATTGAGTTTTCCTGGAGAGCCCTTATTGGTGTTTAAAATAGTAGGTAATGTTTTTAGCTTTAACTGTAATGGACATTCCTTGAGCCTTCAGAGCAGGTTTTGTTTCACCTCTTTAAACGGTTTATCATTTTCCCAAAAAAATACTCTGTCTTAAAATGTTTGCATTGCTGTCAAAAGAGGGCATTTTACCTTTTTCTGAGCAGAGGACTGTAGCACCAGTTTTCTGATGCTACAGGACTTTAGCACCAGTGGAGCAGGAGGGAGGCTTCCCTCATCTGGCTCCTGTTAGGGGCTCGTGTGCTCCTGCTGGTGCTCCTGGGCAAGGGCAGCTCCTAGGAGGAGGTAGGATTCTTGGTAGGAGGGGGTTTAAAGGATAGTTTGCTGAGGTTTTATGTTGTACCATGGAGACACCACTTTGTTAATGTAATAGACCCCAACAGAGTTATCTTGTTGACCCTACAGCACGCAGGTAGGTAAGGTAAGCTGAAGGTACTCCAGTACTGCAGGCATTTCAGAGTATCCCTGTGGGGTGGTGAAAGGAAAAGTTTCCATCACATGCAAGTTGCACTCATACACTGTTACCAAGAGTTTTCTGTAGGTTCCTATAAAAAAAAAAGATGTACTTATTTCCTTGAAAATGGCTAATTGTAAAAGAAACTTACTTAAGGAACATTGTTAGAGGAAGAGAACCCAGGTGGTGACACCAGAAGTTAAACTGTGTGCACGTACGCTGCTAGATATTAGGTGTTTTCTCTTCTAAAATCTGTTATCTTAAAAAAAAAAAAAAAAAAAAAGTGAAAAAGATATTATTTTGGTATCAGATTCCTAGGTGCAGCACAGCGTTTTTGGGCAGTTGTGCTCCCAAAGCCTTCAGTGACAAATAAACAATCTGACAACTTGGGGTTTTCTACCTTTAACAGAAAAGTTCAAAAACGAGATTAACAGCTAGGAGGATTTGGATTTTTATTATTATTAGTTTTAAGACTCTGTGTAGACGTACTGCTCTGATATTTGTTATGCCTATGAAAGAGCAGTTGTGCTCCCAAAGTGTTGTGATCTTGATAACAAGATCCATCCCATGGTGTTTTGGGGCCCTGGGCATCAGACCTGCGGTTCTGGGCAGCCATCGAGGAAATGGTGCCAGCAAGGGGAATAACCTGGCTGAGCTATTCCTGATTCCTTCAGGAACTGCTTGTTGTACTGAAAGGTACCTATAATTATGTATATTTTCTCTTTAACACCTGCTTCTGTACTTTTTTTTCTTTCCTGGGGAAATCTGTAGTTGATTAAAATTACCGTGAATTTTCTTCAGATAATTGTTACCAAACGAAGCCGTGCACAGCGTGTGCATGCATCTGTGCAAATACATAAAAGTATAGATAAACATATGTGTGGATATAGGGGCATATACAAGCACGGCTAAGAGGAAATCTCTCTTAACTGCTCTCTTAGCAGTTAATCCACTAGTCCTCAGTGTGTGCGGTGCCTTAGAGGTCACGCTGCACTGCAGTGCTCTGTTCAGTGTTCTCCTGCGCGGCGCTGCTATAAAAATGCTAATTGTCCCCATGAAGATGTAGGCTGTTTGTAAGTGCGTATATGATTGTTTTGCAGCCCGGCGAGATGTAAGGCGGTGTTATTTCAGGTTTATAATTTGAATGTTTGATGAATGCAACTTTGACAGTTTATTAGTTAGAAAAGGGTGGAAAAAAAGACGGTGCTGTGTCGTTCTTCAGTGAATTGATTGCCAGGAGCATGTTATTGACTTTGGTGATAATATCATTATATATTTTACGGTCATAAAATCAAGAAATTCAGATTATGCCTTGAGGGCTTTACACATTTAAATAAAGGATATAGCCATTTCCAGGGCTATTGGTTTAGATTGCTGGATGCTGTGAGGAATGCGGAGAGTGCTATGAGAACACGCAGAAAAAGCAACGGTGTGCTTACTGCTGTGATACTTTGGTTTATTTTCTTTTTTGTGTTTATGAAATACCCTCACTTACAACCCCCCTGGGAGAACAAACAGAGTTTGCTCGACGTCTTAGCATATTAATGCACTGCTCGCTCAGTGCTCTGTTGGGCCAGGAGCTGAAAGGAAGCACCATCCTTGACTTGTACAAGGAGTGAGGGTAAGGCTTCCTGAAGCCCCCACCAAAATTCACAGCCTTGGAAGGAAATCTGGAGTGATGTCCAGTCTGCATTTACATTGGGTGGAGTCAGCTAACCTCATGCAAACGCAGCTCTCCAGCTTCACACTGCGGCTGGTGGCGCTGCTGCACCAGCAGCCCCGGGCCCACGGCTGATGAGGAGAGCCCAGCACAGGCTGCTTGGAGCTGGATTCGCTGTGGTGGCTTATTTTCTTCTTGGGCTGTATAAGAGGGCTTTGAGAAGTTGTTCACTAGTCACATCTTGGGGTTGAAGGCACTTGAGCTACTTGGGTTGAGTATTCAGAGTCCGGGGTTCAAGTCTGGCTCTAGCTTGATGAAGGCATCTTAAGGCAGTTTGCCTCGAACAAAAATGATTGAATGCATTTAAAACCTCATTTATTACTTTCACAGTAGGTTTATTGAGATAGATAAAATACCCTAAACCTAATTGTGATGATAAGGCTCTCTCTTCTTCAGATGGAAGCTCAGAAGAGCTCCGGGGAGTTCTTGTGCTCGTCGGGGCTGCCAGAGGTCCAAACGCAACGTTTCAGCGCTGCAGCAAAGGTCATGTTCTTCCACATGGGCATGAGCAGTGGCTCCAGCTGGAATGCACATGGCTTGAAGGGGAACGGTGACATATACAGAAGTAGATGAAATAATTAGTCATACATTTACATTTACAGGGCCTCTGAGGATTATAAATCTATATGCAGCAAACCAAACATTTCTTTGCCTGTGTCAACAGCGGCATGCTTTCTAATTAGAAGCGATCACCTTTCTAAAAAGAACTTGTGGGGCATTGGCATTCTTTTTGCCTTTATATTTTTTCTCAGTGTGGGGCATGAGAATCAAGTCTGGTTTCATTTTGGATAGTAAGGTGCTTGTGTTCAGTTGCGAACAAGTGCTTGGGATATGTGCTTTGTGAAAAGCGATTAATGAAGGCAAATAATTAGAGCAAATGATTGCAAAATAGCTATTGGTCTTGAAGTTAAAGTTTAATAGTAAAAAATAATTTCCACTCGTTTCAGAATGGGTTAGTGGTGCTGGTCATCTGATGAGGATCTCTGGGCAGACCCCTCCTGCACAGGGCATGGTGGGCAACTAAGATGGGCATCAGCTTCTTGCCTGGTGTGGCTTCAGCAGCTGTGGTGGTCTCTGTGGTCAAGAAATCCTAAAATGGGATTTTAGGAAATACGTGTTGTGGAAAGAAGTACGTGTCATTAAATACTTGTTCTAATTTGCTCTGAAGTGTTGTCTAGTTATGATATGAGACCTCAAGCTTCAGTTTTCCTTAAAATCGGCGTAGCTGGTTTGTGAATTCCTACCTCCCTGTCCTTGAGAAGTTATTTCTGGTTTGAGGAAGGCAAGCTGAGAGCAAAACCCCAAGGTTTTGAAGTGCAGCTTCTCGGTGTTGAGCTAAGCTAAGTTCCAGTGCACAGTGCAGCACTGGCAGGAAAGGGCTGGTGAGCTGGTGTGCCAGGGGGTCACACCAACACAGGGTCTGCAGCCAGGAGAAGATGGACCCCACTTGTTACACCAACAGAAAGGGGCAGCACTTTCCTGGATGGGTGTCTGGCACATACGCAAACCACAGTCTGGTGGTTTAATGTTAGCACCCACCCTCCTCTAAAGCTTAAGAAGAATTACACCCTCGTAATTCAGGCATCTCTTATAGTTTCAAACACAGGAAGAATCTTGTTCATGAACTGCCCTTTAAAAAAAATTGTTTTTTATGATGAGACGTTGATGAGAGCCTGGACAGTCTGCATTATCAGTGTCCAGTGTGCAAATGAAGCGTCGCCCTATGTACATCTCATATCCTGCGAGGGCAATAAAATCAGCTACACTGATGGTGTTTGTCACACGGTGATTTACCAAGCAGGGGGAAGTTTTTCAGTGCAAGTTGCAGTACCAGTATTTGGAAATCCAGTATGAACATAGATCGGGGGAGGTTGGGACATACACTGAGGAACAGCAAGTGTTGCAGATGGCTGGCTCGTAATATAGGGCAGTGTGCATGTGCGTTGCTTTTTCATGGGACATAATGCTCTAGGGTTTTTATGGCTGAAATTGTAGTCTCCAGTAATTTGCAGTTTCCACCACAGTTTAAAATATTGACATCATTTTCAGGTTGATGATTTTTCCCAGTCATTTATCCCGAAAGCACTTTATCCTACTTAATCTGGGTCATAATTGACATGGGACTTATGCATAAGCAAACATAGCCATAAGTCGTATTTGAATGGGCTATTAATGTCATGGATTTACTTTCATTCTGAAAAATAGATCATAGGTTGGAATAAGTATAAATGTTCAAACAACTGGATGAATGCAAGCTGGTTACCGTGACTCAGACCCAGGAAGCACTCTTGAACACTTACGTGCTCTGAGTCACAGCGATATTAGTATTAGCTAACAGCTGCCTTCTGTTATAATGAAGATGTAAGGTTGAAAATTGTTGGCAAGAAAGCTGTTGGAATTGAATTTTATTTACTGCAAGTCAACAGGATATCTTTGCACGTATGGAAAACATACGGAAAAGTCCACTGTTATCCTTGTAGTTTGTCGTGTCTCCAGATGTTCTCCCTCCTGCCCGACACTGGGACTGAAAGTGGAAAAGGTTTTTTCATCGTTTTCAGCTGGCAGTGCCAACATCTGCCTCGGCATTTCCCTGAGGCATGCTGTCATTGTTACTTCAAGTTTTGGATTTATCATTTTTGTCTCATTTGTAGGTTTTTGTTTATGTTACTAATATTTTTTAATGAAATGCCATGTATGAAATTTCAACCTCTGTTTAATTCCTTTCGAGGGAGCAGGACTGGAAACAAATCAAGGGAAATGGCTGGGTGACTGCTGAACTATGTCAGCAACACTCATCAGCTGCCTTATTTTTAAGGAGCTCTAAATAAAGCATTAAGACATTGCTCTGAACTGATACTTGTCATTGAAAGAAATGGTGTTTGCATGCTCAACATACCCAAAGACCTCAATGTGCTTAAAATAGCTCTATTTTTTAACATACATTTAGTCCATCCCTAGTTCACGGCATGGGCTGTGCTGTCCTCTGGGTGAAGGAGAGCCAAAGGAGTTTCTTCATTTGGAAGAACTCTTTATTGCTCATACACACTCTCTAGTTTTTCCCATAATGATACTGTAGAAATTTCAGTCCCATAGTTTTGAGCCAAGTTTGTTTATCCACTTAGTGTGTGTGTAACACTAGCAAAGTTTTCCCAAGTGTTAGCAGCTGCCAAAGGTGCTTTTAATAGAAATGCAAGGCAAAATAGCTTTTTCCTCCAAACTTTCTTTCCTGCTTACCAAAAACTATTCACTTGAAATCAGATTTTATTAATTTTTTGTTGTTGTTCTTTTTAAAAGTATTTTTCTGTGCTTAAATATGACCTTCCAAGTAGGAGGAGGCTGAAAAAAATGTGGGTCAAAATTCTCAAATAGAGGTGTCTAAAACTAGATTTAAATTTGGTTCAGTTATGGGGCAAAATCTGTGACTAGAGCTCCAAGGTGTTACTAGTAGAAATTTCAGTAACTTTGGTCCATGGTTGGGCAAATATTTTGGTGGAATGTGTTGGAGCCCAGAAACTTGAAATTTTTTAGGATCTCACACTCGCTTGTTTGTGCCCTGGGCGTTGGTTTGGCTACTTGTTTGCTTGCAATTATTCACAGTTCATTCCTGGTGCTTTGAGATCCTAGCAAGAATATGTGTAATCAATTTTAGGAAGACTGATTACCTAACTAACATTTTTTCCAGCTAACACACAAAATGAACTCCTCTATAGATACTTGGGGGAAGGGTCAAAAACCCGAGAGGTGCTTATTTCTGTACAGTCTTCTTACAAAACTGTGGCTTTTATGGATTGCTGTGGTATTGTCGTTATGTGGTTCAGTTTAGTCTGGGCTGTGTAATATATGTACATTGACCCTAACAGTAATGTGCTAGCTTAACCTGTGATTGCTTTTTTATTAAGAAACATCTTGTGCTGTTATTCAGGTTCTCAGGACAAGCCTGTGAGAGCCAACACTGGTAGTGTTGTGGGTTCTGTATATCTCTGTGAACAGAAAGAATGCAACAAGGAGACAGTATTTATTGTGCAGGTTTTAGAGCAGCAATATTCTTCAAGCAAATAACATCATTTGTTTTTTCATTATTTAAATGGTAATAGTGGGAATATTGCTGATACGGTTAGATAAGTTGGTATACAAGGAAATAGCATCGTATTTCTGTTAGAGTTTTGTCTGCAAAATGAAGAATTCTCAAGTGTATGGGGATTAAAACAACCCGTACAGATCAGAAGTTTTCAGATCCATGAGGTCTGATTCAGGCTTATCTCGTATTTCTGTAAACCTCATTTGTGTGCAAATTTCGTGCAGGAGATTTTGTATGGCAACAATTCCACTGTGAATTCATTTGAGGTAGCAAGGTCAAAAGGTTTTATTGAACTTGTACATTTCTTCTAATTTTATTCAAATGTTTGCACGCTGAGGTGTTGAGCTAGGAGGATCTAATTTGCCACTTAATTGGGAGAATTTATTCATTTATTTGCCTTTGCACGCCTGCAAATTTCCCTGTTTCCCTTATGTCTTTTCAGGTCAGGATCGCAGCGAAGCCACTTTAATAAAGAGGTTTAAGGGTGACGGTGTCCGATACAAAGCAAAACTGATTGGGATCGATGAGGTTTCTGCTGCCCGAGGAGACAAGTTATGCCAAGACTCCATGATGAAGCTCAAGGTGCGGTGCCACTTTTAATCTTTAACATTACAGAGTCAAGGGGAGCAAATTTCAACCTGAACTTCTACTCATTCTCTTTTCCTGACACTGAATCACGCTCTGGTTAATTATGTATCGAAATCAGTCAATTTTACATGAACTTCTGGCTGGTATTGCTTATCCCAGTTTAATTTTAATAGGTTGTCTCAGAGTTCAGCAGTTGTTCGTGATTGACACCACTGCAATTTGTCCACAAATTATAAACAACACATCCACAAATTGAATAGTTTTAGTATGCAAAAGGGGAGGTAAACCACTATGAGCAAAAATAATACATCAGAACGCTTCTTATGACAGTGCTAATCAACTACAGCCTTACCTTGAGCTATCAGCTCCTGTGGAGACAGGCAGGAAGGGGTGAGCGTTGGTGTGGGATGTAGGAATTGGCGTCCTCAGTGAGAGGGGAATGTCTTGTACTCATAACAGCAGGACTGAGGGGTTACAAAATCAGGAGGTCATGCCCTGAGAGGACAGAGCAGGGGTTCCAGTCCTGGTGAGCAGGCGAGTGTAGGTTGCTTATTCATGAGCAAAAAGCAAAGAGTGACACACATGCCATGGTTCAGCAATCTAAAAGAAAGATCTGGTAGATAATTTATAAATCAGTTGCTAACATTTCATGACAGGCAAAAATTAATCTGTTCTAAAAGGTGTTCTACTGACTTACCACATCTGTCACAATATTTGTGTGTTTTGATTGCATGCAGGGTATTTCACATCCTTCCATAGTTCCTAGAAGCAATTTGGGGGACTTGTCACTGCTCTCGTGGGCAAGCCTTTTTGTTTCTTTCCTCCATGGATTACCATTTTCACACCTCCAAGATGTCAGATACCTGTTTGCTTACTGGCAAGATTGATCAGAACAGTACTGTGAGATGACTGAAACTATGAAGGGAAGGGAACATTAGAAATTCTTGTTTGTATGTAAGGCACTTTAGCACTAGAAAACTTAAGTGTCTACCAGCAGGAGTTTTAGGACCAGGAATAATGTTTTGGGGTAGCTTTTGACAAATCACTCCATTTTTCTCTTTAATTTTCATGTCTGTGTAATGGGAACAATGACCTCTGGAAGGTCTTAAAACATTTTGAAATTGCAGAGCATCAGATAAAGGCTAAACACTTTTATTTATTTGCTATTTGCTATTTAATTTGATTACATTTCATCTTAGTACAGTGTTATTGATCAAGGCAGCCAGGCTCCTGAGAAGGTGGAAATAGGAGATACTATTATAGCTATGCTGTTGAAGGATAATATATGAATTGTGTATCAGCAAGTTCACTTACAAAGTAAAAGCCTGAGATCATGAAAAAAAATACCTCTGTATGTCAGTGTTTTTTTACAGTAGAGGTGTAGTTTGATTTAGTAAAGAACGTTTTTCTTCTATAAAAAGTTCAGTTTGCTTATTCCAGGTAAGTGTGTATCCATGAAGTAAGCTAAAGGCATGGACATTTTTTTTCCTTCACTGCTTGTTCTCTGTTTTTTGTTGTTGCTGTTGTTTTCTTGTTGTTGTTTTTTGTTCTTTTAGTTTTTTAAGGGAAAACAGAACAGCTTACAGCCAGAAAAAAGTGCTCTAGAAATGACCTTCAGCTTCCATGAAAACAAATTTCACAGAGGATTAGCTAGTATAGGGATTGGAAGTGGGAGCACATTTGAAATGGTCTGTGGGTAGCATAAAAAGGATGTGCTACCTTGAAAAAAGGGAGAAAGCCAAAAGCAAGCAGTGTACTGTTCCTGAAAAGCCCTTAAGTATTCCCGGAGAGGCGATGAATCGTCCACAAGCAAATCTTTGTGCTTTGCTGTGGGCACCTATCAGAACACAAAACTAGGGGAATAATGAAACCAGCCAACCTGTTCTTTGTTTCTATAGGGAATTGTTGCTGCAGCTCGTTCAAAAGGAGAGCATAAACAGAAAATCTTCTTAACAGTCTCCTTTGGAGGAATCAAAATCTTTGACGAAAAGACAGGGGTAAGTAAAATGATCGTACAATGGAACAAAATTGAATGTTTTCATGGTTGTTCCTTTAAAAGTATTTCCTAGCTGGGCAGTAATATCTCACCAGCGTAGGCACACACAAAGCATCTGACAAGCTTGATAAAGGGTTATCATATATCAGAGCAAGCCGTTAGATGACTGAGGTGTAAAGTGTAGCATGGGGATGTGGTTTATTGTAAAGCCTTGTCCTGGCTACTTCTGCAGAAAAAATTACTTGAGTACACAAATGCTCCTTAGGTGCATAAATAAACATTTGCAGTTCTGGGTCCAGAAAGAGGCAGGAGAGGATCTGTCTTCCTTCTGCCAGATCACAAAATTGCTCCTTGGAGACATCATCTCCCTGTTTGGAAAAGACTTCAGCAGTTCCAGTTACAGACTGGTATCTGTGCCCATATAGGTTTTCTTGTCCAGCCTTGGCCACTCTTCTGGATGCTGCTCTAAACTCCTCGGCAGTACAGGGCAAATGACTTTTGAGAGTCTATTGACAAGGGATTAGGATTGGGACTGGCTTGGATTGAGGCCTTTGTGCCATGGACTGGGACAGGGAGCTGTGGGCAAGCCCAGGAGAGTGAAGCTTGTTTTCCCCACTGATGCTAGAGAAAGAAGGGCACCAGGAGTTGCACACTCATAGCTGGGATTGCCCCTGAGGTGTCCCAGAGGAATCACGAGAATTTCTCTCAGATCTGTAATTCCGGATCAGTGTGGTCATCGTCACCACAATGCACTATACTCCTGTTAGCAGCAATGACAGTCTTTTGTCAGATATGCAGCAAACGTGAGAATTGACACCTTTTTATCATCACTGGTAGAAAATCCCATACAATATATTGTATGGGATCGGAGGTACAAGGTCTCTGAAAATTTGAGGTTGCTGTTTGAGGCTGCCAAGTAACGACTTGCCCAGGTCAAGGAAGTTGCAGACAACTATGTCACATGCATTTTTTATATTTTTTTTGGCACAGAATTAACATGTCTGATTTTTTTTAAACTGCTTTGAAAGAAGAAACCTAAGCAAAACATTATACTACTTAGATATAAAGACACAACACACAAACTGTTTTAATCCTAATTAGGAAGATTTTTACAGCAGTTTAAGATCTGCCTTGAATTTTAAAAGGCTCTTGATTTAATCTTTTGAAAGATTAACTATTTAACATGATGCCAGAAATAAAACCCTACTGATGATAGATGAAATTATCTTTGCCAGTTAATTTATATTATTAGAAAATCAATGTCATTGAGCTCACTGATACATAATACAAGCAGTTAGTGATGAAAAGCTCATTTGGAAAGTGTTGTGTACAGCATGTGCAAAGTATGCATACAAAAGCAGTGTTTAAGAGAACATTGCTGAGGTTACAGCCTGTGCTCAGAAGATAGGAAATGTCAGGATTAGGATGCCAGTGCAGTCGTGGCTGGGTCCTCTAATACGCAGGCATTACAAGTTTTTAATTATGTGATGACATAACTTCCTTTTTTTGTGTGTGTTTTGTTAGAGACTATCAGTTTCACTCAGTGCACGCAACAGTGTTCACGTTCACTCCATGAACAGTATATTCATATTTTGTTTTCTATTTCTTCCATGTGCAGCCTGCTGCTTTACTGCACTCTATGAAAAGGGCAAAAAGGCAAAAGTTACTTTCTTTTTAGTCTTTTCTTGAGGAAATAAAAAAGAAGAAAGAGAGAGACTCATCCTGCGGCACTGAGCTCTGAGTGTTTCACAAACATTCAGTTTATTTTCATAAGATGGCACTGGGAAAAGGCGATGCGTTTAGAAATAAAGGTATATAGTTCATCCAAATTGCCTTTCCTGCAGTGTCCCACACACTCTCCTATCTGCAGCTAGTGAGGTAGGGACATGACAAGTCTCCTTCGAAGATTTCATAACTTTGACACCCTGTACTCTAAATCTGACATAACTATATCATCCTTATAGCAACCCTGTCATTCACTCACTGAGGCATAGGCTGAAAGCTTTAAATCCACCTTCCAGATGTCTGCCCCTGAGCTGCTGGAGTGATGTACAGGACTATTGGCTTGTCATTCTTGAAACAGGACCGTGACAAAGGGATGTGGGGTGCTTTCACCATCAGGTTTATGTGGCTTTTTGAAAGCAGGAGAGTCGTGATTTCTGTTCCAAGCGTTTGAAGCCGGCATGCATGGACATCTCTGCCAGTCCCTCACAGTCACTATCCCTTCAGCTATATCCCCACTTTGGGTTTCTCCGTGTCCAAAACCCAGTTTCATGTTCCTGACCCACTCTGCCCATCCAGCCTGCAGTTGCCATCCCGTTCTTGTTCCTGCTGGTAGCCACGTGCAGCTCCAGCATCTCAGACACGTTGGCAGCATCAGCAAGAGGCTGTGCTGAACACCGGCAGGTCTCTGCTCTCTGAGCTGCTGGAGCACTCGGGATGCAAGGTGCTTGCTACAGCATGAGGCACATATTTAGGGGTGATGAGTAGTGTCTCGCTCATTTGGCTTTGGTTTGTTGTGGTGTAATGCTAAGAGATGCGAGCTGTTGTAGCAATAAATAAGACCATCTATGTAGGCTAACTTTGATATTTGGATGCTAACTACACCCCCAAAGAAAGCTGCATTATTGCTATAATGTAGGGCTTCCTATGAGGAAAAAAATAAGGACAATGCAATTGGGCAGCGCAGGGCACTGATAATCCCATTCTCGACTTAGAAGTGATAGGGAAGCTCTCAGTCTGGTGAAACTGGGAACGGATGACTGCTCAGCCTGACTCTTGGTGGGAAGGAAGGGAAAGAGATTGCAAAAAAAAGTTGTGTTATGCTCTCATAGATTTTCTTATATCCGTGTAAACTTGATAGTTTATAAAGTTGGGAGACTGATGTTGAGATTTGTACAGCATAGAGAAAAATACACCCTTTCTAGGCAATCATCCTGGGCAATCTTATATGTGCTTTCTCCTCCTTTAACTGCCCTCCAGCCCTCTGCCAAGGCTTCCTCCCTTAGTTGTGTTTCTGTAATTTTGGGATTCCCAGAAGAATGTTTTGGGTCACAGTGCTCATTTGTTGTTTGTTTAGAAGGGCTACTTACCTCTCTAGAATGCCGTTTCTTAGTTTTTATCATTTTCTATTGCTATCATGTCTGCCACAGTGGCAGTCTGATGTGACATAAAAGAGAAAAAAATATTCTGAAAAAATGTAGGCTTCTGTATGTTAGTATCTCGTAGGCTACTATTGGATTTTAATTTATCACAATAAAAAATCAATTTGTAGCTCAAAACTAGCAAATTTTTTAAAATTGGCAATGTCATAGCTGACTTCATACAAATGATTTAGGAGAATTGCTTCATAATTCATTACAGATGAAGGTCTGTACTTGGGTTACTACTGAAAATCATAAGCATGGTTTTTCCCCCCTGTACGTTACAGCTCTGATAGGTTGCAGTCCTAATATTCATCAAATAATATTGATTTTAATAATGCCATTATTCCAGCTATCAGGAATTCTGCCCTTTGAGTAAATTTATCCATGAAGGAAGGTTAGGCTGAAAATGGAATAACATTTGGGAAGAATTTATCTCACCAAGAAAACCACAAGAAGGATTTGCTATGAGTTTGCACTGCAGACACAAGGCAACTTAGTGCATCTATAGCACTGCAAAAGGAATTCCCTAAATAATATTAATAACACTCAGCTCATATACTCCTTGATTCTGTTCCACGGATTAATCTAAACAAGCCCCTTCATACACTTTTCAGATACTAGTCAAGGTATTTAGAAAGTGATAGGCAAGGCTCTGCTCAGCAAAGCTCACCCTGTAGGTCTGCAATTTGTGCACCCCATATGTAGACTAACTCAGCTCCTGCAGCAGCCTGCTCAGAGTCAGATGCAAAAATAAAAAAAGTGTTTTGGAACGTGTTCCATGTTCTTCTGTTTAAAAAAAAAAAAAAAAAAAAAAAAAAGTCCTTCAAAAAATGATGATCTTATAGGAAAAAATCAGTGAAATTGAGCATTAGCAATAGATCTGGTCTGGCTTTTAATCTTATGACAAGGAGTGAGGAAACAAAAGGATGACCATCCTCCTGCACTATTGTTCTGCTGTTAAATTTCCAAAATTAGCTGTGTAATCCAAAGTTGTATTTAGTTTGACTGACAGGATGTTCTCCTGCTGCGTGCTAAAAATAGTCCTTACACATGGGCTTTGACCGTTTTTTTCTTTTTTCTAATAAATGTACCCTTTTTCCTTCTATTGCTTGTTGGCCATCCATGCCATTTCACTTCTCCAGAATCCGTTTCCCAAATATGCACATAATTTTAAGGGAAGATATGATCTTATTTAAAATTTAAAAATCCACCACACTTATTACTAAATCCAAACTTTTTCTACCCAGTGCTACTTTGGGGATTTCACGACTGCAAGTTGTATGAAAATAATTTTTGCCCATTTGTTCTGCTATATTCCCCCTACACCCTGGTGCGATCTCAAGATGTCATCTTTCAACCACAGTACCACACAAGCTGAAATGTATGCTGCGCTCGTTGGCTTTCATAGGAGTGCTTTTATATTTTCAAAAGGATGCTCTGCAGAAGGCAAAAATGCAAATAGTTGCATTATGCTATTTAATATGCTCCTTTTCAGGGTGGAGCCTGGCGGTTAATGTGCTTCTTAGAAAGCAACAAACCCCATAACTCTCCATATAGCAGGATATGCACAATTTTT
Organism: Cygnus olor; assembly: GCF_009769625.2. Taxonomy (NCBI): domain Eukaryota; kingdom Metazoa; phylum Chordata; class Aves; order Anseriformes; family Anatidae; genus Cygnus; species Cygnus olor. Next base: position 28,279,400 of record NC_049176.1, on the reverse strand, counting down.
AAAGGACCATCATTGTTCATTAGCTATTTATGAGTATTATTTTGTTAATCACACACATCAGGCTATCTCCCTGTGATAGCTTAGTAATGCTTCATTAGACGTGCATGACTAATATGGTCTCTGTAAAGAGGCTGTAATTGTCTCATTGTTTATTAATGTAACAATAAATCTTTGTTTACTGTAGGTTACTTTACAAAAATGTATTTAAGAACAAGAATTTAATTCTATAAAATACTAGGGAAACCATTTTCTTCTACATTCATGTAATGAGCTATGCTTTTAAATTCATGCTCTAATTGCAAAACTCCTTTGACTTTGATGGAAAACCCAGACACTGTAAAAGAGAAATATGTCAAAAGGAAAAATTTACAAATTGGCTTTAAGAATTATTTCTGTTGAAATAAAATTGTCAGTTTAGGGGTATGCAAATTACCCAAATATACTGCAGTATATGTCTCTATATAAGCTACTGTTACAGATGAAATATCTAGATGCTACAGTCATCCAGTCATCCTATGTCAGTACCGCTTTTGTTTGTGAGAAATACTGTAAATATATGGATTGTAATCCAGTCTATGATGACGCCAGTCACTTCACCAGTTTTTCTTATTTTCTCATACGCAGCACCCCAAGAGTGAGTTTTATTTTCATTCTCTGTTGTACACTTGGGAGTGTCAGTTGTTCAGAGATGCTGACCCATACCTTTATGAAAACACAGTGCTTGTGGGTTTGTATCATATCTGGGAAAACTGTAGATGTCTGATTGGGTTACAATTTTGCAGAAAAGTGTTGCAGTGTGTTACTCATGTTTTATGAATTTAATCTGTAGCCATTTTCTGCCAGTATGAAGTTCAGGAAGGAAAGCTGTGTACATATATATTTATATATATTTATCATTTCTCATTCGTCTTACCCAACCTTTATTCCAACGTATCATCTTTTAAGACAATTATGTGAATCTCATACAGGGCAGGGTTTACCTGCCTAAGTGTTACTCTATGAATAATACCTCCCTGTTTGTGCTAGGGGACCAGACCTTGTCTGTAGCATTTTGTACAAAAGCAATGAATTTGCCTTTTCTTGCTGGCTGCAGAACTAGCGACTGTGCTGAAATGCTAAACAAGGAGGGGTGCTTCTGCTTTGAATCTTCGCTACATCCAAATAAATGCACCTGTAATGGGTGATTATAATCCTCCTGGCCTCAGGTTGTTATCTTATGCTGAGTTTTTGTTCGGGCTGGGATATGACCCAGTAACTATTCAGGTTTCTAGATCTTGCCCACCTTCCTGACCTCATAGGCTCTCTCGACCTTATACTACACAGATTTTTTAAAGTTGTTTCTGAGGCTCCTATAAAGCCTTTTCCAGGTTCATCAGAGACGATGGCAGTTTTGTGCTGATAACCCCAGTATTTGGTGCTCTCCTCCATTTGATGAGAATAGTGTTAATTATGCTGATAGATTGCTAACAGGACAGCTAAAGTTGGCTGAAAGAAAAATTTAGCAAGATTAAAATTCTTGCTGTTGGCAGAAGATCCCTCATTTAAAATGTACCAAAGGTACTTCTTGACTTTACTGGAAATCTGTTGGTTCTGGCATCTTTGACCAGAAATTGAGGTACGATTATGGCTCTGTAATTATTCCTTGAAGCACATGTGCTGGAGCAGATGAAATGTCAAACTGTCAAGTTTCTATCACTGAACGTCTCCAAATATTTAAAAATAGAAATAAAAGAAGGAACTTGTTTTATCTGCTTTGTACTTGCTCTGCAGTGAGCAGGAGAGAGGGTATGATTAGTTCATTGAATTTTTGTGTTTGCCAGGGCATGGTATGTTGCAGAAAATTGTGAGTGTCCCTGCCTGGAGCTCTTTCCAGGTCTAGACCAGAACCTTGTGGAGGTGAATTTCATCCTCTTCAATTCCTTAAAATCGGTCTTCTCCAGGTTCCTGCTGGCCTCTTTGTGATCGGCCTCAGCTGCAGCACTGCATTAGCATCATTAACTTATCAATACAATTTTGAATAAAGTCCTTCCTCCTGGCCTCCATATCTCTTATCTCTGGGTATTACTCCTGTGTTTCAAATTTTACTTTCTCTGTCCTGCAGTTTTCATGTGGGATTTCCTGGGCTCTGTCCTTGATCTCTTTTTCTTCTGCTGCTGTGCTTTTTATCAATATTTACTTGATTTGCAAATACAAATTCAGTTATTGTGTCAAACCAAATGATGCCAGCCCCATGTCCTTCTGTTCAAATGTTGACCTGTCCTTCCAGCCCTCTCCCTGCATGTTTAGCCATCAGATCAAGCTTAACATGGCTAAAACAGGCCTTTTAATCCTGACTCCCAAAGGTCTCTCTCTGACCTTCTTTTCTGAGTGCGGAGGAAAATATCAGCATCATCTATTATTTAGCCCTGTAAACTCAGCAGCCTTCTTGACTCAACCTTGTTTTCGATTGCCACATCTAGGGCAACTCCAGATCTTACAGATTCCCGGTAACTACTCTGAAATACAGTGCTCATTGCCATGCTTACAAAATGCTTAAAATACAGTTCTGCCTCTCTCCATCTCATGTCTCAATTGTTATCCTTTTCTCTGTCCTTGACAAATGTGACTTTTATTTTGGAAATCTGTTGTGACTGCCAAGATTGCTGTCTCAGCTTATTCTTTTGATCATGTCATGCTTCTCTTTGTATTTCTATGCTGGATCTGCCTTGTCTGTTTTATCAACCCATAGCCTGTCTGTTTTCGTTTCCAGGCTCTTCATGGCTCCCTTTACTCTTCATCCTCATCCAAGGAGCCATTCCACAGTGCCAGCTTTCATCATCCATTTATTCAGTTCTCAAATAAACAACTCTGAGCCTCTACCCATCCTGTCCATCAGACTTCGGGGAAATTCTTTGCAAATCTTCATCTGGTACTTCTGTATTCTTCACATTTCTCCTTAAAGCACTCCTGTGCTGGAAACTCGTTAAAATCTATGTCTCAGAGGTGCATCAGGCACTGCACTGCCAGCCGGCCAAGGGAAGGGGTTGTCCTGCTCTGCTCTCTGCTGGTGTGGCCTCACTTTGAGTACTCTGCAGTTTTGGGTGCCACAATATAAGAAATACATAAATTTATTAGAAGGTGTCCAAGGCAGGGCTACAAAGATGGGGAAGGGTCTGGAGGGCCAGATGCATGAGGAGCGGCTGAGGCCCCTTGCTTTGTTCAGCCCAGAGCAGAGGAGGCTGAGGGGAGGCCTCAAGTGCCTGGCACTTCCCCGTCTATGTGTAAACGTGAGTACTAAGACATAGCATTTACTGTTTTACATGTAGTAAATAAATCTAATTAGGATACAGCCCAGTAGGTAGCTTAAAAACCCTGCATATTACTCTGACAAGGTATTTACAGTCTCATGATATTTTAAAATGGAAACAATAATACATTTAATAAATAACATCTGACAGTTAGCAAAATGTAAATGTCAGAAGAACCTACTTCTATAATTACATCCCTTATTGACTATTGTAATTCATTTCTTATCGGCCTTCCCAACAGTGCCCTAGACAGTTTAGGTAGTTCAGAGTGCTCCACAGGGATTTTTAATAGCCACAAGCTTGTAGAGATACATTGCATACATGCTCAGTTTGCTGTATGAAGACTATAAAAGCCTTATATATTATGACAGCTTTGTCACTGTGGAAAAAAAAAAGAACCCAAAAGGTAAAACTCAGGTGTGATTTTGCACATTATGAAGTCTGGGTGTTTTTGGATCTGGTGCTTTGGTTTGAATATTGTCTTTCCTACTAACATAAAGAGTAAGGCTGAAATTTTTGTCCCTTCCCTCATTTGGAAATGCTCTGATCTTCAGCTAAGCTCTGCCTTCTTGTAGTGAGTTACCCACAGGAACTGCCTTCACATTTTTGACACCATCTGGCATGCAGATAAAATAAAGCTATTCAAGTCATTTTATCTAAACTGAAATAATTTGTGGGAATTTATTGTAATTTTATTTTTCAGTGTGGAAAGGATAAAAATTTGATTGCTTTCAGAAAGGCAGAAAATCAGATTTTTATGACTTATTGGTGGTCTCATTTGGCAGTATAAGTCCTCCTGTTGTTTAAGCCAAACACGCAGCAGTAGACTTAAAATCATCTGGTTTTAACGTTTGGTATGCTAAAACAGAATTTGGGGGGAGTTTTACTGAAAACTGTAAAGTCAGCATAAAAATGTTTGTTCTTATGGATCCTATTATGTAGTGGAGCTTCATTGCATCCTTCCAGTGAGGATGCATAGCAAAACGCTCGAAGTCCCATAGCAAAAAACTCAAAGTATAGAGTTATGTTTTGTTTTTTTTTCGTCTGTAATCTGTAGCCTTCCTTAAATCAGATAAATTAAGATATGAAAGTCACATAGTAGTCTCATGGACTCCAACAAATCTGTATTCCTTTTCTCCAGCTGCAATTTGTCATGTAGAAGAGCACCCAAAATGCCATTGCTTGTGGGGGGATACTTGCAGGTACTGGTATTTCAAAGCCAGGTTAATGCATTACACGCTAGAAAAAAAATTGCAGTCCCATTTTCAGCACACGCAGAATTATAATGGCTGAATTTCAAACTGCTCAGAAAAGGATTTAGCGAGAGAAATGCTGACATAATAATAGAGCAGGCCGCCGAGATGCACTAAAACTGCCCCGGAGAGCGGTGGGGGACCTTCAGCGGGTGCCGTAACAGAAAGTTACGTCCCCCTTTGAAATCCTCAGTGCCTTCCTCTTTGAGATGTCTGTGAAGCATTACACCCCGGGTGTGCCAGTGATTTTCCTTTCTATTCAGTGCATTTTAGCCGGTGGGCTGCTCTGCAATTTTCTGGTTTGTCCTGGTAATAGCAGTACTGCGGGCGGTGCGTCTGAATTTCTGTGCGGACTTGTAGGCTGTTTAACCTCTCCTGTTGCTGGTGTCAAACGCCCGGGAAACAGATGACCTTAGCTGTCAGCGTAATGGGATAGGAAGCTACAGGAAGGTTTACTTTTAAAGTTACCTGGAGTTTGCGGGATGATAGTAATAGAGCTCTATTGGCAATAAAATCGCTGGATGATGTTCTGCCCTCGGGATCACATCTGTGTTTACAGGGAAGTCAGCAAGAGCTTTGTTCAGCGTGATAGTCCAGGGGGACAAGTAAATGCCTTTTCTTCCGCCTAGTTTATGTAGTAAGTGTCCCTGTGGAAGGAGAACAGAAGAAGGGATGCTGGCAGCCACTGGATGCTGATAGTTGTTGACAGTTACCCAACACAAATACTTTGGTTGTTCCTGTCCCTCAGTTATGTAAGTAATACCTTTCAGATACCAATAGATCTTTGATTAATATATAAATAACTGTTCATAAATAACTTCCTAAGTGAGATAATTATCCTCACAACTTTCCATCTGTTTTATCCGCTGTATCCTCAGCATGCATGCAAACACACAGTGCAGAGCCTGAGGGCTGGAGCTACGTCTCCCAGTGTGCTACCCAGTACCTGGTGGCAGTGTGGGATTACACATCCCGGCATTGCAGCACTCTTCTGGAACAAGCAGCATTTAGTGGGCTGTCTCTGCTATTAATACTTTTTATCCTTTGTGGTTCCCGTCCTAACTCAGCATCACTGTACTCCCAGCAAAGCAAGCAGCAGTGTTGTGCAGACTTGAAAGGGAGTGTTGTGAAACAGGTGAGGCAGAGCACTCATTCATCTGAGTGCCTGGAAATTTAAAGAAAATGAGAACTCTGTGTGTCTGAAAATTGCGTGTAGCTCTTAGCCTCTGATCCATAGCTCAGAACATATTCTTGTTTTTTGGATCTGAATCAGATTTTTTTAATCGTGTCCTAGCTTTTAAAACGGTTGAGGGGTTTAGTAGAAGGTGTTATAACCTTCTTGGATCTTTAGTTGGACAAGTGCCCTCCAGTGAATGCTACAAGAGTTTGGAAGTATTTTGAAGTGTTTAGCATGTGAGAATGTAACTGTACATGCATAAGGTTTAGCGTTGGGCAGTGCTGAGACTGAAGTCATGAGGAAGTTTAGCTTTGATTAGGAGAAGGGAAGCAGAGTTTGTACTGTACACAGGAGTTGTAAAGGATGGGGAGAAGTAAAGGACAGGAAAGAGAACAGCCCATGTAGCTGAGCTGTGCTCCTCTCTGGGCCAAGGCTATGTGTGGACTGATAAATCTGAGTTTGCTTTTGGAGATTTCAGTTAGGAGAAGACTAAACCTAAACATTCAGCCTTCTTTACAGGAAAACAAGCAGGGGAGAAACAATTCTGGGCATGAAAATGTGCGAATGGGAGCTTTGGGACTCTTTTGGATGGTGCCAGGGAAGAACTTGTAAAATGCTTCACTGCTTGAATTGAAATGTAGAACTGCTGTAACACAACGGGACCTACCGAGCACGACTCCAGAAATTCCTGCCTCTGGATAATGCAGGAAAAAACCACCCCAAATCAAACTTAAAATTACACAAAAGGTCTTTGTTCTTTTTAAAGTCTCTTTGAGGTTTGCCATTTAGATTTTATTTCATTCTTGCCTTCAGAGCTCCAGTACTACATGCATTCACGTTGAGTTACTCTGGACGTTTTATATCCTCAGTTAAGTGTCTGTTGTGGGACCTGAGCAAAAGGAAGGAGCAGCTTGTTTATGAGATTATCTGGAGTTGGTTTATACATGCAGTTGTAACTCACAGAAAAAGGTATCCTCTCTTTCTTTGTAGGAAGACTGAGTATAAAATGTCATGAAATGCTGGCGTGGTGTTTATGACTGGGGTAGGTAGTTAGTGATACTGTTTCTGAAGTCTAAAGATTTTGCTCCAGTCACTTGTACTGCACGGATACGTCTTTCTTAGAAGTTACTATCACTGTTTGCTAACCTGCAGGTACACTGAGTTCACTTTAACCACGGCCATCATCATAATACTTTGTGATGGTGCATCTTCAATTATGGAATAATCTGAGATCTTACAATATTGATAGAGGTTGCTTGTTAGCCTTTTCAAGGATGCTGCCACAGTGTTGCAGGCCAGTTCTGCATTGGGAGGAATATTCAGCAGCTGAGACACCTGTGCTGGGAACCAGCAGGATCTCTCACGATAATGAATTTTGTCAAAAATAGTATAGAGAAGGGTGACCCCAGGAGCGAAAGCTTAACTTTTTGGAGTACAGAAAAAAAGAAACTCAGATATTTCTCACATGCAAGCCTGTATCTGTGTTAGGGAACATTTTAGTCCTTTAGCTGGTACTGTGTAGTTATATGCTGGCTGCTAGAAACTTAAGCCATGAGTGATGAAGAGTTGAGCTGAGTGGGTTTTGCCCAGTCCTACACGGTGCCATTTGAAACCAGTCTGTCAGTGCTGAATACAGGTAGGATTTCTTGCTAGTATGCTTTGGTTTATTTCTAGTTATGAAATTACTTTTGTGTTTGAAAGATATAAAACATTGCATGTTATAAACTACTCAACTTTTCTTGTTTTCATTTTTGGTTGGTTCAGGGACATGACGTATTGGTTATATGCAGTTCATGAGTTCATAGGGTCCTTTCCTATTCTTATTTTGTGTACATGTGCTTTCCCTCAGCCCTATTTAAAGTCTTATTATATTGGTAAAAGTATTTGGCATATGGACAGATAAATATAAAATAAATTCCTCTTGTCTTTTTCTCCTATTCCAGAGGATTTAATGATGTTATGGAATTAGATTTATGGTTAAAGAAAGTTTCTGTTTGATGACTATCCATTGCAACCTGAATTTTAGTATTGCCAATATGAGTGGGATTTTTGTGATCTTTGTAAGCTTTGCTTCATAGAGTTTGTGTGACAAATCAAGAGCATCCAAGGCTGGTTTTCAGCAACGAGCTTTTCAAATCACAGTCTACAAGAAGAGAGTGGCTCATAACACTTACTAAATCTGAAGCACTTAGGACTTGAGGCAGTTAAAGTCAAAAAATACTTGCAAAGCTACTAGGAGTTGTATGAAGAAACGTCTTGAGCTGTTCATATAAATCAAAAGCATTTCAGGAGGTGAAAGATGTTGGTGTAAAGGAACAAAAGAACTTTGTAAAAGCAGAGGTTTCTCTGAAGGAATTCACAGGCTGTAAAGATGAATGCAATAAAAATACTGAGATGTTCAGTGACACTGTAACAAACTGTCTATTATTGAGTATTGTGCTCCCTCAAATTCCAGATTTCATCAATAACAGTCTTACAAACTTCAGAGCATATCAGGAAAACACAAGTTATGGTAAGAAGTGCTACGCTTAGGCTGTGTGCGAGCTTTGGCTTGAGAGTAGAGAGACAGTGCTGGGATATTTATGGCTTTATCGATCTAGTGACTGTTTTTCACAAGGTGATGAGGTGGGTGCTAACAGGGAGTACAGTCAAACAGATGCGTTACAGCCTTGGAAACACAGCAGTGGCCACTGGGCCAGCTGCCATCCCAAGGAATAAAATAATATCCTAATAAGCAAGTATTGCGACTTGTACACTACATTGAAATAGTGAAATGGCAAGGTAAGGCAGCATATTATAGTCTGTAGATGGTCTCAAACAGATGAGGTGCTTATAGAACCTAAGGGATGTATACAACCTAAAGGGGTATTGAGGATCACATCTCTTGCTTCTCAATATCCCTGTGCAAATCCTCCATTGTTTTAACCATCCTGGTAAAACAAAGACCATGTCTGACACAAAAACAATAAGAAAATAGTGTAAGACTCATGGGATGTCCAGCAGCACAGCTTTAGTGTAGCACATTTGTAGTTCAAAAGCTCTGTAGAAATGTTTCCTTGTCCTTTAGGATTTTATTTGTCCTGGAATGATGTTTGCAAGTGCATATTTTAAGTATAACCCGGGATTAATGGTAATTGGACAAGGGCTTTATATTTAGCTAGCTAGTTTCACTCCTGGTACAATAAGAAATTGAAAAGCTGTTGAAGTGAAGATAGGAAATTGGCCATGTGTGCATTCCAGTTTTGTTTTGTTCCTTTCAGAAGTTCATATATCTAATAAATGGATCTTCTGCATGAGCAACTTAGCATTTGCTTTTGAAGACAATGAACAATAACTAAATTCATATCTGGTCTTTGTCAGACATTATTACAAATTATGAGAGCCAGACAGAAGTTTATTACCTTAGTGGTGTTCTGTTTCACAAATTAGGTTCTTTGAATATCCAGCTAGCTCAATGTTGTGGATCCATTCATCACAATTAGACCGCTGTGCTGGCAAAGTTAAGTCCTGCTAACTTAATTGACTAACCGTACACTCTGCGGGCCGTGAGTGAGGACAACTCCAGGCAAGTTGAGAGCATCATGCCACGTGCGTCTCGCAGAAAGCACAAACAAGGACGCCTCCATTTGCTCCCTTAAGAATTTGCTGCTCTTACTTCCCAGTTTACACACAGGTGCTAGTAGTAGTAGTAGTTCTTTGTCAAGCCAAAGAAACGGTAAGGCTTAGCTCAGACTTTAGAAGAGGCTGAAGCACGCTTTTAAGCCGTCTTCTTGAGTCCAGCCAAACAGGCTCTTACCTCAGGTACTTTCACTAAGTGCTTGTCTTCACGTAGCCTGAACTGAACTGTGCGGATTGAGCCTAGTACAGCACTTCACTTGAAGACTGGCTTATCTTTAAACATACAATTATGCTCCCTGACTTTTGTCCTTCCTGACTCATCAGCAGGTTGCCCTGTAAGCTGGAGCAAGTCACATTACCTGGTTTTGCTTCAGTCTCCTTGGCTGCAGGAAGAGAATGATGAGATTTTTTTTATTATTATTATTAAGAGGAAATAAAATTTACGCATCTTTTGGGTGCTTTACATAGACCAGGCTTTGAACTGCATGTAATCTAAAAGTGTGCTTTTCATGCCATGTGTTTTTGTTGCAAAGCTTGTGCACTGAAATGCCTGTTAGAGGTTGGCACTTGGAAAAGTCTTTGTTTAGGTTATTGTCTGCAAAATCAATCTGTATGGAAGAAGCACAGGGATTAGACAGACTTGTTTCCGTCTCATTGTGAGGACACGCTTCAAGGTTGCCATCTGAGAAGTCCAGTCAGGCTTGGGGTACACTTCAGAGCTTCCATTTTCCTTTCTAGCTCTTATTCTTGTATTTTTCAGGCAAAAAGTCCCTAACCTATTGTTCACCTCAAGCTCCATGAGTGGCTTTGTATCGAAGGGATTTAGGGCTGGACCATTCATTCTCGGCTGTGTAGCAGCTTGCATGTTTTCAGTCTCTTTCAGCAGAAGGGTACAGTCACGTTCACACTCAAACCCCAGCTTCCAAAACCTTTCTGCAGTGTGTGCTGCAGTACCTCTGTAGATTGTTACCTTGCTCATTATATGCTTTTTCTCACCCCATGCTGGTGTGTTTGGTTTATACTCTTTCATTTGCCTGTGAAAAACTGATTGTCGTAGCCAGTGTCTGGAAGTGTCCCCCAGTCCTGAGCTCTCTAGAACTGCAAGAGGTGTTTCTAGTGGGTTTTGCTTTCCAGGTGTTCATATATGATGATGTTTTTTGAAAGCTGACCCCTTTTCTAGTGTATGGCCTGGGTGAACTGTTCCTCTCTTGCCTTTCTAACCAACTGGAACAAAATTCAAATATTTGTTTGTATTCATCTTTGGAAAGTGGGCCAAAATAATATAGAAGAAAAACAGTCGTGCAAAACAGCTGTCCAATTGCTAAGGAAGTGGCCATGAGCAGCAATTGACAGAAGTGCCATTGCAAGCACATCTTGAGCACCAGCAGTGAACACGACCAGCTCGTAGGTGTAGCGGAGTAACTGGTGGCATGTCGGTACAGATCCAGCATGTCTGGCAGCAACGAGATGAAACTCATCTGAGAACCACTCACGTGTTTTACAGTTCATTGTTTTAACTTAACGTGTTGCAATATACAATGGTAAATGTGCTATTACACTTCTAGCTTGCTAAGCTTATTGTTAAGGCGTTGCCGTAATTTTCCGTGTTAGATTCAGGTCCTAGGGTTTGTTCAGTACTCTTCCTAAAGGTATAAGGCTTGTTTTCCTAAAGTTGAGCAAACACAATGTGGGTTGGAGTATGGGGGAGGCAGACAGCCACATGAAAAAAATATACGGTCTATAAAATTATTTTATTATGAATCTTTCAAGGATTTTGCAGTTTGGTGGGTAACGTTGTTGTTTGAGGGGCTTGGTGTGACACGCAAAATGTGCTCATGCTTATTCAGATGGACTAAAAGGAAGAGCAGTGCAGAGGATGCTTGGGATGTCATGCAGATCCCAGCACTGATTCTGGGGCGATGCTCAGCGCGGAGCAGCTGGGTGAGAGCACCCAGCTGAGGGCAGGCTCACCGTAACTCAAGGCGAGAGGCTGTGCAGCTGAAATCCCAGTGCAACTTGTCCTTACGGACGTAATACTGGGAATACAGATATAAAGTGGTACAAAGTCCTGCTCTGGGTGGGGCAGTGCGTGTAGGAGGCTTTGCGGCTCGCAGATGGTTTTTGTTGTGGCTCTTAACACGGCGCCCCAGGCTCCACTAAATAGACAACCTCATTAAAAGAGAAATAGCAATGGTAAAGCAGTGACTTTCTCATGCCATCTAACTCACATATTTGACATGATTGCTGGGCCTTCCAAGTACTTAATTGATTGACTTAATTGATTTAGTGGCACTGGAGGCTACAGCATGGAAATAAAGGGGCAAGATGAGGATAAGGGGTGAAAAAATTTATGGTAGGTGCCAAGCAGCCTGAGGGAAATTAGAAATGCTACAGATCTCAGAGGTAGCTAAATCAATTCAGTGTGATGTACAGGGGGCGTGCAGGGGGAAGAGGAGAAGCAGGGGATGGAAAGGAGAAGAGAAGAGAAAATAAGTGTGGCTGCAGAGAGCTGGGCGAATGGACAGGGAAGAGTGTGGTGCTGGCGGGTACTGGGGCTGTCCCCAGTGCCATTGTGTTTAGCCTAAAAAGAAGAACTGTTGCACCCTGTGACTGGCTTAGTTGTCCGATATGAGGCTTTATCTGCGCTTGCATTTTAAAATCCTCAGTGTTTTCAGCAGTGACTAAAGTCATGTGAGAGCCAAAATAATGTGGAGGAAATACAGTGGATTTTTTAACAAGTGAAGCTTAAATGTTAAATTACTTTCTAATCTGTGCAATATTTAATTGACTGTATTGAACCATAATACAAATTAAGTCTTCTCTGTAATTTGTTCTGCTGTAGTGCAGCCCTCCAAACAATCTGATACCTCGCTTAAGACTTGGTGCATGGCTCCTAGCAGCACTCAGCAAAGATGCAGTAAAAACATCAGATAGCATGTGATGGAATCCATCAGCCCGTGCACATGGGGGTGTCATAAACATCTCTGAGCTATGAAATACTTCTTTTATATGCTTTTGACCCACTGGAGAGAGGATTAAGTCATGTTAAAACCTTGAAGATGAAAAAAAAAAAGAAGAGGCTGGGGGGAGAGAGGCAGATGAGCATGTGAATATTAACTGCTGAGTGCTGACCAGCAGTTCTGCTGTAAGCAATTTTATGTGGCTCTTGTTTCATTTCCTTCAGAGGCTGGTGAACAGCTTGTCGAGAGGGTGGCTACGTGTAAGCACTTACAGGCTGAGTGGTAAAGAAGCCATTTCTATCAGTGGGCCTCATTTTGCAGGACAGATTAATCCCTGCGAGTGCACTAGGCGCAGATTTAATCAAAACATGCAAAGACCGTGTATTTATAGACTGGCTCAGTTGTAAGTCTCTGTTGGATGGCTGGGTGAGAGGAGACAAGGCTGTGCTTCTCATCATGCCGTCCCTTCTGTTGTCCTTCCGTGCACTGCTCGCTGATGTAAGGGCTGTGCAGGGTATTAGGCAGGCTGCAGCCCTACAACATGATTTACAAAAATGATGCAGCTCTGATCTGGTGTTTTGCATTGGTAAGTCTCTGCTGACTGCAACAAGTGTCATTTCTGCTTCCCGATGAGCAGAGAACCAGGCACTCCTTAAATAATATTTGGAGGTATTGGAAAATGTAGAAAGGACACAATCGATGCATCAAGGTCTGAAAGCCCAGGTTCAAATAAGTGCTTATTCCTGTATTTCAGTGCAGATGCGTATGCAATATTACATTTTATGTGTATGTTCCAACTCAGTATCCTTCAAACAAATGAAAAACTCTTTCTAAACACTTGGTACAATAAAATACTTGAAAGGATAATGTTGCAGTCACCTTTACTTAATCTGTACATATATTGATACAATATGTGAAGTATCATAACCATTACAAACGTAATGATTTTCAAACAGTTAATGAGGGTTCCCAAATAAATTGGAGCATCTCCATCTGCTGTCTTACATTGTGGGTGATATTTTTCCATGGTAGAGCGCTCTTCAGATGTAATTCCACAAGGAAGGAATCTGATCACAGTTTAATTTCAGTGCAAAATGCTGTCTCACAATCAATAAAGCAATGTCAAGGAACTTTCATTTAATAGGAGCCAGAGATAACGTTCCCTGTTTTATGCAGAATAGAGAGATTGGAACATTTCATTTCATTGTAAGCATGTAAGCTGGCTTTCAGAAAAGCCTAATAAATCAATATCCATGTATTACCTAAGTAAGATCCCATCATTAATTTTGAACACTTAACACGTTGCAGAAGTCTGGAGCACACCTTCGGCTTAGCCACAGCTCGAAGTCAGTGGCAGCACTTCCATTGCCCTAAGAACAAGCAACCTTGTTCTTGGGAAGTTAGGAGTCGCTTACTGAGAAATTAAAAAGAAATATGTCCAGTCTTTTGTTTTCTACATAGTCATCTGCCTCTTGCGTTCTGCCTCCCCTTTTAAATTTCAGTCGGTATTCTGTGGGAGTCTCGTCGCTTGTCACTTGCCCTGCACGTGTGTAGCCTTTTCTCTTCTACACACACGGATCCTCTCTGGTTTTGAATTTTAAAATGTTTTTTAAACTCTAAAAATAACTGGTTGTTTAGAGATTGCGTGGATGCCCTGCTGATTTTCAAAATGTGCTTTTCTCCAAACCAGCAGGGATCTGGACCTCAAAAGAATTCAGTGTGAGGCTTTGCTTGCTCTCAGAAATGGCATTATCCCTAGATTATAAAGGAGCAAGCCAGTGTATCAGAGGGTAGGAATTCAAACTAATAGATTGTTTTAGATAAACTTTTCAAGAACGTTATTCTGAGTGGAAATACTTAAGCACTACTTTGGTAATGAAATACTAATTAGGCCACAGTGAAAAGGACGCTGGCACTCTGCATTGCTGTCTGGCCAAACCATGCTTAGAGGAGTCTCAGGTTCGTGTCCTGGCTCTGGGGAGAGTTTTACTCACGTATTTAAAAGGCAATTGGATTTTTTTTTCCTAATTATTATTAACCAAAGTAAGATTTTAAATAAAATGTGAATATTCGCAAATAGCATTGTTTTAAGTTGGATAATCATGTTTCCACGAATTTTCTGGGAAAATTTTTGGAGTTCTGTTACTGCTTAAGTGGAATATCACAATACCGCTTGCTTGCTGATGCTTACTGCTGTAGAGATAGAGCAGCCCTGCTGCTGATTTGTAGAGATCACATCTTCCACCTCTAGTCCTACAACCCCTACAGATGAGCCTGTCCTTAGAGTCACCCTGTAGGAAGCTACAGGAGGCTGCTGCTTTCTCTTTTCTATACCTATTTAATATGGATTCTGCACCTAGGATGCTGTCTGTGTAGTAAGTAGGTAGTCCTATTTTTTAATTGAATTTTATCTCACCAGAAGATACTGAGAAAATTATTCAGTTGAAGGTTTTAGTCAAATGACTAAACTAAGTCAAATTTGGCCAGATTTTGAAAAGGGGATAGGCATAAAGAGTACAGAAGTTAATTGATTTTGACACCAGGGAATGCTTATTTTAATTCCGTAGGTGTGCTGAGATCCAGGTGAAGCACTGGTGAAAGGAATTGATGCAGCCTTAGTGGAACATTTTGATGGATATTTCTTGTTGTTTTTTAATAGCTACTACAGCACCACCATGCAGTTCATGAAATATCATACATCGCAAAGGATATCACAGACCACCGAGCGTTTGGATATGTATGTGGAAAGGAGGGAAATCATAGATTTGTGGCAATAAAAACGGCCCAGGCAGTAAGTATTGGACCATTGTCATTTTTTACAGTGTAGCTCAATTGAAAAGTCATGTTCATAAGAAGCTGGTCAAGAGGCCAGTCTGTATTGGTTGTGATTGTGCTATACTTGTCACAAGTGTCTGCTTACATGTTCCTAAATAGCAAATAAATGAAGCCATCTTGGCAAAAAATGAATTTATTTCACTAGTTCCAATTTTTCTTGATATATATATATATACATATATATATTTATAATTAGTTAAAACTTTGTGTTCTGACTAAACTGGTTACTCTATTTGAATACAGATAACTTTGGGTATATTCCTATACTCATTTAACAAAGTGTTAGAAACCAATTAGCGACTTTGCATATAGTCTACCATAATTTCACTGTATAAGAAACTACTAATAAATATAAGTGGTTTTTATATTCAAAATTATAATTATCATTAACCTTAGCCTGCATGCTATGGCAGAAATTAATTCTGTATGAAGTTCTCTCTTTTTGGAGTTAGTATAACTGCTCTGTCAGCAGGATGGGATAAAAGGAGTATCTTGTGCCATGTAGAAACCTTTCTCACTCCTTTTGTTTCTGCAGGCTGAACCTGTAATTCTGGACTTGCGAGATCTGTTTCAGCTCATCTATGAACTGAAACAAAGGGAAGAAATGGAAAAAAAGGCACAAAAGGACAAACAGTGTGAACAAGCGGTATACCAGGTACATGCATAAGCTTAGACTACTGCCAAGAAAAGTATGGCTTGAAGTATCCCCCAAAACTGCTCCAAAGAGGCACTTGGTGTCCTCAGCTTTTGTTAACAGCATCAAGTCTGAGTGATGCTAGCTCGAAATGGACAAATATGAGCCTAGCAGCTATTGTTAGCTCAGAAGCAGGATTAAACAGTGATGAAAGCTATCACCTGGGGTAAGATGAACATGCTTGGCAACTTGAAATGATCCATTCATTTCCAGCATAATGTTTCTCCTAATGCAGGAGGAATACTTTAATGAAGGCTATCGTGTTGTAAGTCAGTTTTTTAACAACATCTTACGCTGTAAGGAAGTTTCCATATACTTCTGAATGTTTGTATTTGAATCAAATCAAATAAGGTGCAGATTGTTAAACTGATGAGACATGAATAGAGTTACTTTGTGTAATAATTAGGCTTTATCTGCATACTGAAGAAAAAAAGAACTTTATGCTTACCTGCACATTTTGCTTATTTCTTTGCTGTCCTTTAGTTTCTGAATACAGTTCTTTTATCTCTAGTGTTTATGTTCTTTGCTTTTACTTCCTGTCCTCTTTGCTGTAGACAATTTTGGAAGAAGATGTAGAAGACCCTGTATACCAGGTAATTTCTGAAGCTGTATAGGCTGGGAGTTTCAGAAATGACTAGATACATGCTGAGATAAATCTTTTCAGAGACTTCTAAGAATTTTACAGGAAGTAGCATATTTAGAGGTTAAGCTGTAAGTAAAAGAACAGTATATCTGTATAGAAATATTAGATTAAATATTTCCTAAAGTGTGGTTTGTGAGTCCAGAGTCAGTTTCCAAATGACATTTGTCACTATTTTTTAAATGAACAGTCTAACAGAAAAGGGAGTTAATTTGAATATAAGGAAGGTGTCATCTTGTTTTCATACTAATAAGTTGATGTTTTGCTGTTGGCTTCTGTGCAGCCAGAATTTCATTCAGAGGGTGAATATTTCGGAAAAAAACAGTAGAATTGACGTTCTAATACACTCCCTTGTTGGTATTTGGGCTATGATTTAATAATAGATCTGTAATTTAAGTCTTGTTTCATCCAAGCAAAACGTCTGGGAGCAAAGATGATTATCAGAAATATGTCAATATATTCATGTCCAGTATCCTACTGAGTGTGAAGAAGAAAAAGATGTAATTTCATTCTCATGTTTTTGTGCTGAAACAAAACATGTAGCAGTTAACTTTTTTTTCTGGAGATTTTGTTTTCTTCCAGTGAGGCATAGTAGTTGGAGACACACTGAAAGAAAGTGATTCAAGCATTAGTGATTTTTGAGCACTGAGTAAGGTGTTTCCAGGAAGATGATAAGAATTAGGATGCCCTAAATTACTGTTCGGCTTCTGTAATGTCAGGAGGTTTACTTTTTTGCTCTCCACAATAAAGCAAGAACCTGAAGATGAAAAATGACAGCCTTTCACCATGTGGCACGTTACATGAGCACCAGCCTGCTCTCCCTGTTTGGATTTAGCTTTTTTATTCACAGCTAACAAACACATGTGGAAATAATTGCCATTATGTAAAAGAGGCAAAATTCACATTGACTTCAGAAAATTAATATTGGGCTACAGGCAGTATCCCTAGTGAGAAAGAATTAGGAAGTTGCTCTAATGATCATTAGAGAAGATTTAGGTCTATTCACTATCAGTTTATGAAATATGAAACAACCTTACTCTGCTTTCCAGCAAACCAGTTGGTGCCAGCCTGTACTTTGAACTTGTTTCTTTAATGCCTGCCTGTGTTTTTATGTGGAATTCCAAATTGCCTTTTTCCCTCTGTTTCATCTTTGACTTTTCCTCTCTGGCTGCTGGTGTAATAGTACATTGTGTTTGAGGCTGGACATGAGCCAATCCGTGAGCCTGAAACAGAAGAAAACATTTATCAGGTATAAAATCGCCGCTTCTGTGTTTTCATTGCAACAATTGCAAGCATTTAGTAAAATACATTTCATATATAATTCACTTTTATTAGTTTTCATTCATCACAAAAATGTCTGACATTTCATTCTTACGACCTTATATGAATAATCCACCAGTCTCAGTGTGATTTTCCTGTTAATTTGTTTCTTTTCAGCTTCTGCAAATTTTATTAGCTTTATCTTTGTCAATTTATGACGGGTCTTAAGCTTTTGGTGCACCATGTAAGGTGATAAATGGTAGATTCTCTTTTTTTCCTGTTAATTCTTTGAAACTTTTTACATCTGTACTAAAATCTCACGGAGTACAGACCATCTAAACAGTTCCTAGAAAGGCATTTTGATGGTGTTGCTCTTCTTTCTGGCTAACCAAGGAGAATAACTATGCAAAACCTAAGAGCTCTCAGTGCGTATCCCCCATACTGGGGAAAATATTTTCAGTGGGTATATATTATGTTAGAACCCAAGCTTGCATTCTTTGCACTGACAAAAAAAGAATTGCATTGAAAGCAATATAAAATAATCTTTTGCCATTCAATTTATGCTCAAGGGATCTGTACAGAGGGTTTATTAAAATATAATGTAATTCATTTTGTATCACATACTAGAGGTAAATCTGGAGGTAGACAAAAAACTCTTTATGCCATAAGAAAACTGTGATTTGAGGAAACCATTCAGTATGGAGGGGAAGGAGATTCAAGAAGTGGTTAAGCATTTCATCTAGCTGTACTAGAAGTTGATCTGCTAATAGTAAAAGCTTTTTTTAAGGTATACAGGAGCAGGGATAGAATAAAAAAGATGAAAAGTGATTTTTGTTTTTAAGTAACAAGAAAAAGTAGGGAGATAATAGAATAAAATGGAAGGGTAGAGCAGCTGTAAACCGAAATAGAAAGAAGCTAAATGGGAAAGGGAAATGCAAAATAAAAATTAGAAAATAATCTTGTAGACACCATCACAGGGTCATTAAGGTGAGATTCATTTAACCTGTCTTTATGGATTTCCTGGCACCTCCGCCATGCACAATAGCATACCCATCCTTCTGCTTCCCTAGAGCAAGGCATTCAAAGCTCTCAAGGTGAGAGCATGCCTCAGGTTGAAAATTTTCTACCACGCAGTGTTGAAAGTTTGACTATTTTCAGGAAAGCAGTCCTTGACTACTCTAGTTGTCAGTTTTACGCTAGAAACAAAATTCCTGTGACAACTGCATTCAGACAAAAAAAATCCGATTGCTCTTCATCAAAGTGCAAAGCTTGTAGGGACGTTTTAGGGAAGTATCAGTGAAAGCAAGCGAAATGGGGTCATCATTCCCTGTGTCTGGAAATCTTAGAGCAAACTCTGGTGGTAGAGGTAGGACCTGTGTTCTGAAGAGTTGCCTAGAGAACAAGAAGGCTCTTTGGATGTTTTGTTTTACTTAAAAGGGGCATAGAAGATGGTAAACAGGTAGTGAGTTACTCATCTTGAAGTTCCTCTATTACTGCCCTGTAAGTCACGAGAGAGTTGCTCAAGGCATCATTTGATAGTACCAGGATGTGAAGAAGTGTTTTGTCCCACAGCACTGCACAACAAACACCTGTTTTCTGATAAATAATGCACCATAGTCTGGGTATGTATTTGCTATAGGCAACACCCTGAATAGGGCAAATGCTGAGAGTAGGTGCCATCGAGTGGTAGTCTGTTGTCTACTGCAGCTGGCAGATGCCGAAGTATGGCTACCATAGACTTGCCCAGAGCCACTGGCTTCCTAGTTCCCACCTACTTCATGAGCTCTTGGATTCCTATAAATCTGGGACCCCACAGCTCTGATCTTACAGCTCAGATCACCAGAAAAAAATGTTTCTCGTACAAGATCTTGACGAACTCAGAACCGTCTAGGCTACTGTTCAAAATGATGTTGGAAAAGGTCTTCTTGTGGGAGTTGTTGGTTTTTTTTGTCGTTTTGTTTTGGTGGTTTTTTTTGGTTGGTTGGTTTTGGTATAAATTGCTGCTAGTTTCTATTATTTACTACAAAGTCTTTCCATACTACACTGGAAAATGTGTGTCTCCTCAGTTAGCTCATGCCTCCTCACTTCAAAGTCGTGAAAAAGGCTTGAAGTCATTCTCACCTGGTACTGCTCTGCTTTTTCAGCCAAGAGCTGGTGCTCAAAAAGCTCATTTTTCCCCATATTGGAAGAGATTCCTACCCAACAAGTAACTGAAGATGGAAGATGCATGCTGAATGTGATAATGCTTAATTCTGTTTAATACAGTAGAGGTCACAACTTTCTTTTTAAGCATTCTCTCTGTCAGCTTGCTTTGATACGTTATCCCAAAGTCTGTGTCTGTTTGCTCTTTTAATACTGTCTATGTAAGCTGCTTTAATGCATTAGTTAGAATGATTTAGGTTGTAAAAGACCTTGAAGACCATCAAGTCAGCCATCACAGATTGATCAGTGAGCATGATTTGATCACTGAGCTGTACCAATCCTCTCAGCGAGTGTCAGATTTCTTAATAGCATCTCTTTGTCTGTCTATTGTTTTATGATAGTGAGGTGGGGAGAGGATTTTGCTATGTGTTTGTTGTTGTTGTTGTGTATGTAGCAGCACTGGTCTCTGTATAGAGGCATGTTCTCTACTGCAAGGAGTTGACAATCTAAAATGGGGGGAGTTGAGTGCTTATTTTGCTGGTAAGATGCAAGTCCATCAAAATGGTTTGTAAATGGTTTGCAACCTGTCGCAGAGGCAGAGCTGTCAGCAGCACTGGTGCTGATACCACTTCGCTGATATTGCCAGGCGAAGAAAAACAAACAGGCAAAATCTCTTGCAGACCCCGGTCTAAGTAGTGATGCAAAGAAACCTGGTGCTGCTTGGCAAGTAAGGACAATAGGAAGACAGGTTGGGAAAGAAAATGCCTTTCAGAAAAGCTTCTCTGTCTTGCTAGTAGAAGCCAGTATCTGCTCTTCTCAAATGTAATTATAAGCTGGAGTAAAAACAGCGGAATCAATAGTGCAGGGAAACAGTCATTACACAACCAGCTGTGGGCAGCAGTGTGCAAACGGGGATGACTTCTGGGAAAAGCTGGGAGGGGGAAGAGGAAAATGATTGAGGGGGAAGCTTTCCAGGGAGAAAGTAAAAATACTGTGCTGGTTATAGTATAGGTTATCTCACAGCACTTGTCCTCTTTTAAAGGAAGACTAAACTTTCCAGTGACTTATGAAATGTAGAGCATTCATGGTTTCTGGTTTCGTACGGTCATTTACTAGTCTGTAAGGAGAGAGTGTTTTTTTTTCTGTTAAATTGAATTGTTGACTTACTAGTCTCATGTGATAGGTGGTTTAAGTGGAAGAGACCAGTACTCTGAGAAAACCAAGACAAACAAGTCATTCCCGGGATAGTATTAGAAGAGAAATCTTTTAAAAGTGCCTATAGTAATAAAACATGTTCAGTTTCTCTGAAGGTTCTGCGTTTATGCCTCTTGAGTGCTCTTGAAAAGCTTCTTCCATGTGCACCACATTCAAGATGTGCACAGTTTTGACATCTAAATGTGAACATGTGAGTGTTAGAACAGTACAGAGAACTTTAGGTATGTAATACAAAGTAAGAAATGATAGCGCAGTTTAATGAACAAGTGCCATTCCTTCAGCTTCCCCTGAACTAGACCTACTCTTGTATCAGAATTTCATATCTGCAATATTATTTCTGCTGTTTACCTTTGAGGTTTCATAAATGTCTGAAATGTAGCCTTCTTAGGTTGAATGTCTTTGTTCAATGAAAAAGCAGCACTGGTTTACTTAGAGTGTGCGTGTCTATTTAGAGCCTGTGTTTTTTTTTACCGTTCTTTTTGCCTATGTCATTTGCAATAGACATTCAGTGTTTTTAGGAAGGAAAAGAAATAAAATCACAAATTATAAATACATAAAGCAGCAGTTCTTAGGCACATTAAGCCCAGTATTACAAAGCAAATGAATTTACATAAGTAAGATATAAATGCCCAAGGTGTAAATTACAACTGTTGGGTCAACTAAAGACTCACTCAAAATTTATTTAATTGTATTATCATTGTCTTTATCCATGAGAGAGGCTGTTGACTTCAGCTCCCTGGCTGTGTGAGTGTTTATGCAGCCTCAGACCCTTACAGACTGGTAACTCCTTAGTACAAATTGCAGAATTGTGACCAGACATTGGTTAGAGCAGCTACAGGGTCCCATCACTGCAGGGATACGTGTTGTGACTTTACTTGACTTAGGTTATTAAATAAATTGGAAGGAAGAAACCTAATGCCATAGACCAAGTATCTCTCTCCTTCAGATCAGTCGCTCTGTTCTGGTTCTCTGTTATGGAGGAAGATGACATACTGACCTGATCGTGCCTTCCATGGGCGCTTCTAACTGCCAAGTAAAATGAAAAACAACCACTTTAGTAGGAAGGAGGTCCACATGCACCTGATTTTCATTCAGCTGAACCTAACCAAGAATGGAAATCTCAATTCTGAGCACTATTGAGCTTTAGGATTTTAAAAATTCAGATAGATGTTTTATTTCTTCAGTATCATCTCCATTAACATTACTGCTTGAATGAAAAGGAAAACATCCTTAAATGACTACCCTGTACTTAAATATCAGTTGCAGGTTTCAACTTTTCATCAGACCTGCTGGGGTAATGACCATTGTTTTCATTTGTTGCAGGTTCCTACCAGCCAAAAGAAGGAAGGTGTTTATGATGTGCCAAAAAGTCAACCTGTAAGTGTAAGTATCTTCACTATTTATATACAGTCAAGAAGGTACGTTTCTTAGCTTCTGTGACTTTCATTATTGTATGCAATGTTTGGTACATTCCGTGTGATGTCTATTTTATCAGTGATCTGCTATTGTTGGGTTGGTTCAGGGTAACCAGGGTTGTAATGTCATCTATATCCATCTCATTCATTACTTAGATCTCCTCCTTTCTGTCTTTTCTGATTGATTCTTCAGGAAGTCACAGTTTGTAAATGTGGCATCTGGTTAAGAGTTGACAGTGAGCCTTCTGCATGTTAATACATGAATCTTTGCTGTATCTATCAGAAGTGTTATTCTACTACCCGAATCTACGCAAGGCTCTATCACCCTCTGTTTTTGCTTCAGTCACATAGCACATGCTGACCGAGCATGGCTGTGTTTTCTCCCCTGTGCACTCCATCAGAGCCGTACTTTATATATTGTGCTCCTTACGGCTTGGTTTAGTAGGACAGCAGTGGAAGGAAGGTCTGAACAGAGTGGAGGCCAAGAGAAGTAGCATTAGGAACAGCTATGTCAGAACGTTTTGTATGACCTCTGCAGTTGCTTTCTGCAGCTATCATGTCTGTACTTCTCAGAAGGCTACCTTGTAAAAACAACATGCAAGTAGGTGAAGATTTCAAAAGCAGCTTCAAATCATATGTTACAAAACATTGCAAATTTGCATTAGGATTACTCTTCTGTCATTTGAAAAAACTTATATAAAAATTCTGCCTAACATACACCGTGGAAAAGCAATTATTTTTCCAATAAAATCAACTTCTATGGTAGCTTAGTGTTACGAGAGCTGTACAGCTGTACAGTTGTAGGGTAGAGATACGTGTAATTGCAATTGGTTTAAACAGCCATGGGAAACTCTGAAAGGAGCTACTACTCCAAGATTGTGTGTGAAAACACCTCACTCAACAAATTCCTAAGTGGCACAATCTTTGCTGTAAGTAGTGCATTACTTTGCTGGTTATTACAGGCTGTAGTCAGCATGGAGAGATTTCCTCCCAGTTTTGCTGTGTTATTTCTGTAGTGCTCAAAGTATTTAACAGGTTGAGTATCAATGAAGGCTGAAAACTGAATTCTTTCTGTTCCATGCCTTGCATGGACAGTTGATTTTGTTCAAAAAGAAGGGTAAAATACGCTGTTCTGTCCAAATGGCACCATTCCCTTTCTGTGTATGAGCATCTAGAATTGGTGAAACATTGATCTCCAGAATGTGTAAGGAATGGTAGCAAGTGGCTGAGAGGAGAAGTGCAATAACAGATGCCTTAGCAACAAGGCATACATTTGCTGAAGGGTGGGTTATGTTGTTTAACACAAATTTAGGCTATAAGTGAAACGATACCTTGAGGAACTGTCTAATTGTGTTGGTTACACAGATAATTAGTATTTCCGAGGATTTGTGTGAGAATGGAGAAAAACTGAGGCAAAGGTCAGGAATTTCAGTTTGCTGTAAGCATCAGAAAAATGCCTGTGTTCAAGGGAGAGAAAGAAAGGCTCTTCTCACATAAGGATATGGTAAATTGCACAGCTTGGGCTGAGCACAGAGACTGAGATGCCAAATAAAAAAGATAAATGCTGGGGAGGGGTTGGATGGGGTCTGAATTGTGACACTTCTGTGGTTTACACAAACAAACAAAACTTGCCATAAATATTTCATGATAATCCACTAGGAGGAGGGAGCCATCATCTTGCTGGCTGGGAAAACGTAGTAAGATAACTCACGTTGCATAGCTAATTAAGGTATTTGTGGACCAGGAATAGCTGTAGGTTTTTCACTCACTTCTCATGTAGCTCAGTGTTACAATTTTTCCTCTGCACATTTCCAGTGACTTTTTTATTATTCCTTCAGTGATGTTTCAAATTTACTCTGGGTATAGTCTGTAATTTAGGTCGTTGCAGTATGACTGTGTGTATGGTACACTTGCAATCATGTCTGCAGACACTTTGGTATTAGACTGTCCTGGTAAAGAGCATGGCTGTGAGATGTAAGGCATATGGGACCTACTCTGTAATCATCAAATATACTTAATCTGTCATCTCCATGAAGCTTGTTGCAGACTTTTTTTTTTTTTTTTTCTTGGTTGTATTTAAAGTGATTAGACCTTTTTCTCCAAACAAGTTGTCTACTTTAATTTATAAAGGAAAAAAAGAAAAAAGGGAAGAGGGAGAAATATGTAGCGGAGATTTTGTTTTACTTTTTTATATTAACATGTATTAAAAAAAAAGGCAGCAATCGCTCTTAAAATTAGCAATTTAATATTCCACTGCCCATCTGATTTATGGCTCACCCTTCCACGTGTGAGACTCTTTGTCATTGAGACACTTGCCATAATTTTTTTTTCAATTTATAGCTGTCCTTATTATATAAACCTCTAAAATTCAATCTGAGGGCAAATAATCTAGCTCATCTTCCTGGTTTAAACTTAAAAGGACACTTTCTTTATCAGGAGATCTTGCTTTCATTAATTTCATAATGGATGAAAGGAGAGAAACTTTTTGCAGCTCCTAATAGGTTTCAGGCACCATGAATTCTCTCCTGTGACAATAAATACAACACTTAATAAAAATGCAGCAAGTTTTGCTTGAGTTCAGACTGAATTGTCCACGTTCCCTAGACAGAGATCGATTTTCCATCTTGGGATTGTTTTCCTCTGGTGTGTTCTCAGACAAATTATCCCTAGCCTCAGCATATAAAAGTGAGGGATACCGAGCTAGTCATCTTGGGGCCCTCCACCCTTGTCTCTCAGTAGCCAGAGGAGAGAAATAGGTGCCTCCGGGGGGATTTCCTCCTGTCTGTGTCATTCTCTTGTGGCTGTGGAGGGACTTTAAAGGACGTGAAGGAATAACTTGACTTTTAGATGGTTAGACTTACGTGGGATGAGTCCTACTATACTGTAAAAATTAAGAGCCAGAATCCTTTTTTCAAAGGTTACTTTGCAGCTGGGAGGTGTAATTCACACTGATTCTCAACAAGATGTAGCTTCCTATGAAACCACGACCAGTTTTGGCAAATGCTGCTTTCTCTGTGTGTGGGGGATCCCACTGTGGGTGAGGGTATGAAGCATCTTTGTGGTGGTGTCATCAAACAGACGTACGTAACACTGCATACGGGTCAAGATGGCGGATGCACTGACTCGTTGCTGGGTGGTTCTGGGAGGCCGCTCGTCAGAAGGTGTCCAAGGGCTTTGTAGTGTGACTCCTCATAGTCACAGTGAGGTCTCTGATACCAAGTAGTGTAAATATGGTGCAAATGAGCCATAAAGGAATGAGGATCTCAGAATTTGAATGTACCACTGAACTCAGTTAGGAGTGATGGCTGGTTGGCCGGTCACCTCTCTGACACTGGGATGAAAAGATTGCTTACTCAATACAATTTATTTCCCTGTTTCTTTGCTGCTTTCCTTCCCAGCAAATCCTACTCTTCTGGAGATTTCCTCTGTAAGCAGTGCAGCTCAGCTCCAAACACACCCTTTTCATGCTTTCCAGTTTCCTTTCAGTATTTACATCTTCCTTCCTCTGTATCATCAACTCACTCTTCTTGCATTCGTTCCATTTTCTCTTTGTTCCTTCCTTAGACAAATTCTCACATTCTCCATTCACTGAGAGTAGACATAAAACAGACAAAGAAAGCAAGCTTACCCCAAAGAGCCTGTGTTAAGTGGTTCATGCACCATCCACTTAGAAACTGTAGTTCTGTATGGGAAATTAACTGTTCTAAAAAAGTGAAATGTTTAATGAGCTCTTTTTGTCATAACTTCCCATCGTCTCCCCATTATACATACACATCGAGTTCTACCTGTCATGGTGTTTTTAGTAATAAGTGTCAGACTGTAAATACCCTTCACTGAGACTGTCAGTCACATCACAATAAAACCTTATCTTCTCATCAAAATGTCTAAACTATCTGCTTACAATTTTATGAAGGCTTTCAAACAACTCATCTTACTGCTATATAAAGATTCAAAGCATTATAGCTGATGCCTCACGGTACAGGCAGTCATTTGGCTAGTACCGTCTAAGTGGAAAATACTCACAAACCAGCATGGAATGGGCAGGGAGTAATTGGCTTACGGTGAAGGCATGGGAGGACCAACAGCCATCCACAGGAGGATACACACCAGGTCCTTGGTCCCATATAAAGCTGGGCTGGACCTGAGCCCACCCAGGTCTAGGAACCACAAGGGCTGCCTGACCCTTCTACCCCACCTAAGAAGCTGTGTTTGGAAGAGCTCTGTTTTAATTCTGGCTTTAATTCTACAGTGCCATTTGCAGGTCTGATTTTTCAGGTCTCATCTCATAGGAAGCATGCCTGCAGTCATCTGGAAGACATGGGCAGCCCCTGTCTCCAGCAGCTCACACAGAAAGTTTGTCCCTGGATTAATGGCATCCCAAAATGTCTGGCAATAAAGCAGTTCAAGCAGCTCTCCAGATCACTCTGACCGTCCTCCAAAAACTTAATTCTTTCTGTGACTGTTGGTGTGGAGAAAAGCTTAATAACTGTTTCTTTTCCATACGTTTGCATCAGTGGCTTTACAGAAACAGCTTGCAGCTTGGTGACATTCTTCAGCCATTAACTTCAGCCTCTGCTGTCAGCGTTAGGCTTTCAGGATCCACTTTTCTTACAGGAGAAGAAAGAGATTGCACAGACCAGTCTCTGGCCATCTGTGTCTACAGAGCCTTCCATTTCTACTTCCCTTTGCTGAGAGACTCCTGTGCTCACATACCCTGCCTCAGTTACATCCAATCCAATCCCTTGTATGAGGCTTCACATTGCAATGTGTGGCGTGCATTTTTAACAGGTACAGCTAGTTGTGGCAAAGTTTGAAAATACATTAGTTTGTTATGATAATGTGTTTTTTTGGCAGAAGTTTATTTGATGATTTGGATGGCATTTGCTGTTGTTGTAGATAGAAGTGGGTATACATACATACACGTGGAGTAGTCATTGCATTAACTGTTCTGATTTTGTGCAGAACTGGGAACATCTCAGTGCTCCTCCTGAAAGTTTTCCTTTTGTTTTAACACCAATAACTCGAGGTGGAGACCTGGCCAAGGCTGCCCCTGAAGCTGAGCCAGCTACAGCAAGCTGTTGGTCCCTGCTTTTCCTGCTCAGACACCTTTCTTCATGCCGAAATGAAATTCGGTGCAGGCTGGCCATTGCCACTGCATCAGCTGAAATGTTTTAATATTCCCCTTTGTTTCCAGTTTAATGTAGAATGGAAAAATATGTTTCATTTTAATATCTTTGCATTGCATCTGCTGCATACAATAAATTGCAGGTGTTTGTGAAGGTACCGAAATCTCAAGCCAGGCTTGTGTTTCTAGAGGATAGATGTCAGGGCCTGCTAGTCTCTAGTAAATGTAAGGTACAGCAGCTTGCAGTTCGTGTCAATGTTTTAAACAGTTCAGTGTTTTTCAGTGACACAGTGGTATTTCTGGACTCGAAGCATTTCTTTTAAATACGTGTGATGTGACCAGGTATACCATGCTCACTGAGCCCACCGTGTGGGTTCTGGAGGGGGTATGGTGGAGGTGACCTTATGGCTGGGACCTTGCACAAGCACCCACAGTGCTCTGGGACCTAAATTTTCCCAGGTGCTGGGGTGGCTGCAAGGAGCATGGGTCTGGCTCCAGGCAGGAGTCACCCTTCTGGACTCTTGATTTATTACAGCCTGTCAGAGAAGACAGTGAACTGAAACATTTTCCATACTATTTTCTTAAGAGTAAATACCCAAGGTACACAGGGAATTCAGAATTAAGTTCCCTTCAAATGAGAAGAGAAAATAAGCAAGTGAGTACGCATGTGTTTTTATCATATGAAGAGATCCTTAATTTGAAGGAGGCTATCAAGTAGCAGTGAGACAGTTCTACAGTGTAACGTCCTTAATGAGGAAGGAACTGTGCACTTCTTTGTCGAGATCTCATGTTGCTCCATTAATCCAGTAATACTTTTATGGGAAAACGATGCGTCTGTTGGATATTTTCTGCGTGCCTCAACCTGCTAGCTGTGGTTTGACTGATTATTGGTTTACTCACGATTCTGCTGTGCTCCTTCGTTATAGTTCTAATTGTTTTTTTAAGAATGAATTATAGTTAATTAGCAAGCTGCTTGCAGCTCATGATGCTCGTGGTAATATCAGGATTCCTTCTGTATAAGGTTGTGCAAATAACTGAAGCTTTGCTGAGCTAAAATAATGATTTGAGCCATCGGAAAAAATATTTGACATAGACAAAATATTTACATTTTCAACTAAAATTAAAAAAAAATCAGGTTTGATATTAACCCTTTGGCTTGTAATTAAACTTTAATTCCCCCCAACTGTTCCAGGGGAATTGGGAACACAGAGAAGCAGCGTGGCTGGATGATCCCTGGATGAGCCCTCTTTTGTGTACAGGGCCAAGTCCTATGACACTTACCCTTAGTACAGGAAAACAAGTGTAAATCCCTCTGCTGTCTTAAAAGACTTGAATAGCTAATAGCCAACACAAAGGTTAATTACTAATTGCTGGTTAATTACTATATTTAGTATCCTACATACTCTTTTTAGCTTGCTGAGATCTGTATCAGAGTGCAAGTTAATTACTGTGTCTATTTTTCATGTTTTTTGAGCACCATTTCTGTGTAACTCTTTGAGATTTCAGAAATGTGTTTTGTGAGACTCTGCTTTTGTCATCTCACTTGCAAAAGTACAGCAATATTAAGCAGGTTTTCTCCTGTTGTAGGTTAGTGTTGATCCATTGCCTTTGGTAAAACCAGGCCGAGTACCAGAAGTTGGCTATTGTGGCTTTTATATAGATAGGACTGAACCAAGTAAGGTGCTTCTCAGTCTTAGGAGACCCATATGCCTGTCTTAGATTTCTCTTTTAAAATCCAAACTTCCACACTGCTTAGAAGACATATTTTTCAGAGTAGTTGGCAATCAGAGGGAATGCAGCAGTGGAGGTGGATCATTTTCAGTTCAGGTTTATGAAAGCTGCAGTTTATTTACCTCTTATCAGTGCTTTTTCCCAGCTCTTGGATTATATGTTTTTCTTTACCGAACAGTGAAAAGCATCACGAGGAATTTCATTACTGGCTGGAGTGGTTTAAAAAGCTCATTGCTGCTTTAAGAAGCCAGATTTACATATTTCATGTTTAAAAGATTTACACTGTCTCACATGCCTATATAGAAAGACGGAGCTTTCATTACAGGTTTAATGTCACCAAGATACAAGGATTAATTCTGTTTCCTCCGCCTCGGTCTATGTGACTGGTCACAAACCCCTCATGTTCCTGCTTGACTAAGCTGTAGAGGTGTTCTCACATTCAAGGAGCATCTTCTCAGGCTTCTGGTTGTTTAGTGTCGTGCCCTGGAGGAGGAGGGAGCAGATTGTTAACTGAAATCATGAAGGTTAAGCTGTGTGCGTTGAATAGCCCAACTGGCGGAAGGCTCAGAGGCCAAATTCTGCCCTTGGTAGATGCCTTGCAACCTCACCAGGGTTGCTGGTGAAGGCAGTTCAGCGCTCTGGAAGACACGGGTATTTCACCCTCAGGAGGTGTCGTGTCTCCTCAGCAGCGTGAGATGCAGGCCGCGAGCTGAGGGAAGAGGCAGCCCAATGCTGCACGATAATTGGGCACTCGGGGGTGTGCCAGGATGTGTCAGGCAAATGTTTTCTGCTAGGTTCCGTGGCACACAGGTGGGAATTTCTGATGGCCCGTTCGTTGACTGCTGCTCACACGTCCCCTCCATGTGGAGCCACAATTGTTTCCCTGCTGGTTCCCCAGAGCCATCGGGGTGGCTGGGGGTTGCGGCGAGGGCACAACCTGCTCCTTCAGGGTCTGAGGTGAGAGGGGGGGCAAGAGGGGAAACATTCTGGGCTGTTCCTGAGACTTTTTAGCTTGTTTTAAATTCCTGTGAAGCTACTCAGTCATCTAAGATTCAATTTTCAATGATTTGCTGTTGTTTGTTTCTTAAGAAGTAAAGTCTCTAACACTTCTGTTGTCTGAAATTTAGCATTCTGAGGACACTTAAGTCATTATTGACGTTAAATATGTAGATGGATATAGATACATATGTGTGTGTGGGTATGTGCACAGTAGACTCATGTTTACACATACATACAAACAGAATTTAAACATCATTTGAATTGACTTATGTAAGTAATTTTCAATATTGCTATGGAAGGGAAACTTGCATCTTAAATACATTTACATTTATTGTTCTCCTAGTTAAGAGGAAGCTGTGTTTTTCCAAAAATATGTGCTTTTAGAGCTTTTGTTGTCCAAAACTGTTTTGCTTTTTTTCCCTCTGAGTATGTTAAGTCCTTCCTTTCACCAAGCCACTGACAAGTTCCAGTAACATAAGCAAGATCAGACCTCACTGTGTACGCTTATTGTTGAATAAATAAATATCTGAAAAAGTAAATAGTTATGATGCAAGCACTGACATTGTTGTATGCACCAGAAGACTAGATTTAGCACGGATAAAGCGTATGTTTACCTGTTGGCCCCTATATCCTAGCAGCATTTTAAATCACCATTTTGACTGTGATCCCATATCTGTACTCCCTACAAGATTGAAAGGGTTTTCATTTCAACAGTGAAGTCAATAATTATGGAGGTTATCATTTTCATGCTCAGAAATTCATGTCATTTTCATAAATCATTCATTTCATTTCATAAATCATGCTTTACAGCTGGAGAATGGAAACTTATTGCTGGACATTGATGAAAATCTTGTTTCAGTCACTCAGGTAAGGTCGTGGCACTAAAAATGTTTTAAGGAAATATAGATAAAATCAGCCATAGGAATAGTGCAATTTGAAAATGTTCGGCTTGGGATTAACTTCACTAGGACATAGCTAATATCAGATGTGAATAATTCAAAAAAGTGTAGTGGGTGTGCTCAGTTCTGTAGTGACACTGAAATCACAAAAGTAGAAGATGGTGGCCAGAATCTCATAAGCTGGAAGTGGATAAAACTGTGTTTGTGTCAGAGGGGTTGTGTGCGTTTACATAGGCTGAGAATTGGATTGTAGAAGCAAGCTAGACTCAGAATCCAGATCTGAACCACGTGAGACTAAAATCCCACCTCCAAGTGCTGCTGCTTAAGGTTGTCTCTAGTAAGTAAATTATGAAGTTTCATTCCGAGTAAATTTCTGTTTCCATTTTCTGAAGTAGTTCTGTAGCTCCTGTTGCATATAAAGTAGCTATTTGGTGAGAAATAATCCCCCTGTAAATATATTCATTTTCCTTGGGGAATATTGTGAACAAGGATTTATCTTATTACAATAAATACCTAAGTCAGCTTTGATATCACTCTGTTCAGCTGCCTGTTTAGAAATCCATCCACAGAGTTTCTTCCAAGAACTTTAACAGAATTATTTCTGTGAAGGATTTCCCAAGATCCATCACCTTGGAGCACTTTGGGAAGTATTATTGTTTCTGTTTCACAGAAGTACTGAGGCAAAGAGATCTGAGTTACCTCCTTCTGAGTATGTACCATATAATCCTGAGTTCAG
This sequence comes from Cygnus olor, assembly GCF_009769625.2. Classification (NCBI taxonomy): domain Eukaryota; kingdom Metazoa; phylum Chordata; class Aves; order Anseriformes; family Anatidae; genus Cygnus; species Cygnus olor. Next base: position 28,247,414 of record NC_049176.1, on the reverse strand, counting down.
AAGTATATTCACAATCCATTTTCAGAATTGTTACGAAATGCATAGTATTTTTCCCCAAAAGACCTATAAGTTACAGTCTGTGTAACCACATGTGCCCTGCACTTTCTCACCCCCTCTGATCATCTCTCCTGCTCCCTGACCCGGGGTGGAAGCCCTGCGGGAGCCTTTGCTTGTGGCCTCCTCAGAAGGACTGAGGCTATTACATAGCGAGTCAGAGAGGAGGGTACTAGGGACAGCTCTGTAGAAAGCTAATCCTTATGCAGCAAAAGAGCAGCTTTAGGACTGCTGCTGAACAAGTGATTTGGAGAGATGAGAAGAAAGTGACCTCTTCTGTGATGCGGTGTCACTTAGCATCTCTTGAATCTGTAAAGCCTACAGGAGGCTTGAAGTGATTTCGGAAGGAACGCTGCTGTTGTCATTATTCCAACTTGTCTGGGCATTTTCACAATGCTTGCCTAGTGTGTGCACCCTACAGAAGTGATTTATGGGCTTTTTTTGTTTTTGCACAAGTTACTTCCAGCAGTAGTAATATACTCTTGAATCAGTGTGCCCTGAAGAAAATGTAGATTTTCTTCTTTTTTCCTCCTTCCATTTCCTCACAGATACTTCCAGGGATATATAGGCCCATAAGAGGAAAATATATTGTCATACCACTAAAGCAATGTGATCTATTTAATATATGGCATGAGGTGAGAAAACATGAAATAATTCATCCCTGGGTACGTTGTTAGACATAAAGTTGAGAATCATCCAAGCTGCTCTACAAATTCCAGGTGAAAGTGATTGTAGCATTGCTTTTGTAAATGGGAATAGATATTGGATTGCAAAAATGTATAAACCTTTGAAATTATTACCTTTTAAATTATAGTCTAATTTCTTGAAAGTTCATTTATAATAGAAAATGGGGAGGAAAAAAAAATCTTTGGGTGCTTTTTCCCCTTAGGCTTTAAAGCTGTTAGGACTGATGAGCCAGCGTGGTGGTTAGCACAAGGGCTAACTTTCAACTAGGTTTGCAGATCAAGACAGCTGAATTTCAAGCCCGTATGTGATACGGATGCAAAGTTTATGTGCCTAAGATGAGTTGGGATTCAATGAACTGAGTTAAGCTTTGCATTAAATCTCATTTATACCAAGAATTCTGCCTTCCCGTATATGTGGGAATGACTGAATAGAATTCAGGGGAGATGGAAAGCCTGTACGCAGAAGGAAGGTATTAGGGAAGTAGTCCTTGAGCTGCCAGCACAGTTTTCCTGTCTAGCCACCCTGGTAAGGAAGGTGGATGGATTTTAGGTTTCCTGTGGAGTTTTGAAGGATCCGTGCTTTAGTGGCCCTGGACTCCACCTGAACTGATTTGCAGCTGGAGAGCAGCACTGAGGGAGAGCCCCCAGCTGAAGGGGACATCTTTCCTGGGTGTGTTACTGCTCCTGCTGCCTTCCACCCAGATCTGTATGTGGGCGTGCACAGACTCTGTGCTTATTCCTGTCCTTATGGTTCAGCCATGATCTGCTTTCTAGTTGTAAAAATTGGCCACACTCTGTAGCTGTCCCTGTAGTGGAAAACCCCATTACCTTAATCACAGTGTTTGTTAAAATAACGGCTAGAGGATGAGTGCTGGAGCCAGGCTGTCCTGAAATGGACCCTTGGAAAGTGAAACATCCCTATAGGGGTCCTTCAGATTGTTATATGAACCTCAATTGATATCTCACTCTAATTTATAGTTAGAATATGAGGTCCTTTATCCCAGCAGTTTGACAGGGTGGTGAGGTAACGGGTGGAGGAGAGCAATTTTATTCCAGAGCATGTGAAGGAGGTTTGATTATGAAGCCACGCAAGGTGCTCCTCATTATCAAAGTGCTTTTTCCCTACTGGTCCAGTTGCATGACACCTGTATGGGTGACCTAATTTGAGATCAAGCTGAAGGATGCCCTTAGAAAACATTTCCAGCATGAGTTAAATGTAGAGTTACAAACTTAAAATAACCCAGTTATGCATCCTCCTTCAAGTCCACTTATCCAGGTCACACCTGTCCCATGGGCAAGGGGAAATCAGGCAGTACTTTAAAAGTCCTTCCCTTCTGTATCCTTCTGTCACTTCCACAGTCTGCTACTGGGTTTTAAGACCTTGAATTGGGGGTTTAGAAAAGGAGCCAGGGAAAAAGGTCTGGCGGTAAATCATGCTTGGTGTTTACTGATGTTAAGGGAAGAGCAATAATGCATCCGGTCCCATTCGGAATAGTTTTTTCACACTTCATTCATTTTTTAGGGGGGAGAATTCCCCACAGGATCATTTTATAGGGTCAGTTGCCACCTATTTAGGTCCATCAGCAATATCAAAATCCCACAGCTTGAGCCTGTGTACTTCCTCTATATGGGACTGGACATTTGAAGCCTACATGGCTTTATTTATTTATTTATATTGATAGCTGTAACTAGTTAACTTTACAAGTTATTACTAATTAACTTGTACTTTCTTCTCCTCTAGAGATAAATAGAAATGTTATTTTATCTTTACAGGCTGTTACCCAACTAGAGCTTTTTGGGGACATGTCCACTCCTCCTGATGTAACCTCTCCCCCGGTAAGTAACCAGGGAAACTGAACAGTGTCTTTTTCTGCATCCTATTTTCAGCACATTTATTGAGCACATTTACAATTCAGGTCATTGGCCCTTGCAGTAGGGAGGATTTCAAAGTAGTTCTTATGTTGTGAGAAAATAAAAGTGAAGCAAATTGAATGTGGAATCACTGCTTCTTGAAGAAGTGCAAAAATATCTTCAATTTTTATTTATCTGATATAGGGCTAGGTGTCACATAAGATATAATCTGAACTGCAGATCTCCTTCCCTGGTGTTTATCAGAGCTGCATGCTTCACTGCTCTCTGTCTTGAACTCCCTGTCTCTCCACTGCACTGCAGGAAGATCCAGTTACAGCCTTATATATCACGTCTCCTTGGTTCCACCAAGCACACATCCCAGAACTGCTGTTAAAGGAAGGAAGACAAAAGAGTGGAGAGAGGCAGGGCTGAATGTGTTTTCAGAGGAAAGAAGATTTTTCTCACCAGGCTTTTCTGCATCATAGAATGAAAACAGTTATTTTCTCATTATGTTTTTGAACCATACTTTAGGCTGTAGGGAATATGAATATTCAGAGAAAATTGAGGTGCTGGGAAGTCACCAGCCTCAGATCTCTAAGGTATTTGGGACTGGGACTAGATTTTCAAAGTCCTGTCTCCTCATCCTTAGTTTGCTCAATTATACTGTCTTTCTCCTTTAATGTAGACCTATGGCTCTGGTCCTGTCGGTTAATTGGAAGCAATATTTATTCACCTTTCCATAAATCTTGCAGATGTTTCATTTGCCTTTACTATTTATTTTTTTTACATTAATGCCTGAGTCTGTAGCTTATACTGGTTGTCACCTAACGCGTAGATGCAGAAGTCTGCATGTTCTGGAGAGAAAAATCATGTCGATATTTGCATGAAATTAGTCCAGGGAAATTCTGTTTTTATTTTTCCTCTAATACAAAGTCTCTCTCATTTTCTTTTTCTCCTGTCTCCAGCACATTCTAACATTCTTTATTTCTACTGCTTCTCTCCTTCTGTCTTTCCATTGTTTTTTTCTCTTTTTTTTCTCTGCAAAACTGTGAGCTACAGAGAATGTTTAGCATTCACAGCAAAGTATATGCAGCAGAAGCTGCAGCTGACATGTCAATTGTTGTGTTTTATTCCTGCCTTACTGCAGACTCCTGCTACTCCAGGTGATGCCTTTATCCCATCTTCATCCCAGTCACTTCCTGCTAGTACAGACATGTTTGGTTCTGTACCTTTCAGCACTGCTGCCGTACCCTCAGGTAAGAAATCTACTGGAAATATGGGTTTGACTCAAATTTGGTCATCAGTTCTCAGGTCAGGCTTGCATTTTAGTATTTGTCATTAATTCAGTGCAGTGGAAGTAGGAAGGATTTTGAGGACAGTGCTGCAGGGCGAGGCAAAACAAGTCATTAACAAGCTGAGAATACATTATTTAGAATTTACCAACATTATTAAAAGCAAAACCCAAAAACTTCACTCGAAGTTCAACCATAGTTCCACCATCTGGATAACATACATTCTAGGTACAGCAGCAAGAGAGAAAAAAGCAGTTAGTTTAGCTTTGGTTTCTCTGCAATCTTCTGCTGTCTTCAGTAAATAGAGGATGAAACATGAAGATTTTGATTATATTTCAAAGATATTCCACTTAGTCAAATCCTGATATTTCCTCTAGACTTTTCTGCTTTCCTCAAAGTGCTCAAAATTCACGATCTATGTAACATTCTGCACAGGCATGCAAGGAACGTGGTTTTAACTGATAATCTCTCCCTGGGATACTCAGAGCACTGCGAGAACAATGCTCTCAGCTCCAGTTAGGAGGAAAAAGAAAGAGGAGTGCCTTGAATCATTCAACAGTGACTTTCTAATTGGTTAACTCCTTGTCTGATGCGGAATCAGATTAGCCACTGTGTCTCTCAGAAAGGTTATGCAGATGGTGAAGTGTTCAGGGATAATGTCAGATGAAAACCGTCACTGCTTCCACAAGGTTACAGTGGGTGCGAGATAAAAGGGCACCTGGAAAATACATCATAGCCACCTATTAAAATATGATGTGTTTCAAAGTTACTGTTCCTTTCATCACTCATTAATTTAGTCACACGAAGCTCTCTCTCTCTTTTTCTTGGGGCTCTCCTGAGCCCCAAAGAAGGGAGCTGCCAGGTGGCTGCTGATGAGGTCCGTGCAGATAGGTATTCACAGACACACGGGATAGTCTCTGAGGAAGAAGAGAATAGTGTTCTGTTCAGAGAAGGATATTGCCAATACGCACCAACCCCTGTTTTTGTATACAAGTATTTGTTTATTGATATGAATTCAACCACGTCTTTCAGTTTTCTTTTTAAGTGTGCTGAAGCTCTGGGACCACCAATGTAGCTGCGTATTTCTGATTTACTGTGTAGCTTTCTGCGTGCTCTTGACATTATCATATTTTTTTCCCGCTTTCTTTATTCTTTGAAGGTTATGTTGCCATGGGAGCTGTTCTGCCCTCGTTCTGGGGACAGCAACCACTTGTTCAACAGCAGTTGGCCATGGGTGCTCAGCCTCCAGTTGCTCAGGTGATGCAGGGAGGACAGCCGATAGCATGGGGCCAACCCGGTATTTTTCCTCCTACTCAGCAACCATGGCCATCTGTAGCTGGTCAGTTCCAACCAACTGCCTTCATGCCAACACAAACTGTTTTGCCTTTACAAGCAGCCATGTTTCAAGGTACCATTGCTCCTATAGCTACTGTTCCACCCACAAGTGATTCCAACAGATCAAGTCCACAGACAGACAGGCCCAGACAGAAAATGGGAAAAGAAATGTTTAAAGATTTCCAGATGGCTCAGCCTCCACCAGTGCCATCAAGAAAACCAGATCAGCCTTCCCTCAGTTGTACCTCAGAGGCCTTCTCAAGTTACTTTAACAAAGTTGGGATGGCACAGGAAGCAGATGATTGCGATGACTTTGACATCTCTCAATTAAATTTGACTCCTGTGACTTCCACGACACCATCAACAAACTCACGTGAGTACTCATCTCCTTTCTGCCATCACTTTCCTCAAATGTGGCTGCTCCTCAAAGCATTTCACTTTTCAAACAGTAAATTGCAATACAAATATGGACTGAGAACCTTTATGCATGGTCTGGCTTATTAAATGTGTTCCAGCCATAAAGAAAAGTGTTACAGAGACCATTGAAATCAACAACCCCAATACAGTCTGAAATTTAATTGTTTATATGACAGTAATACATGTTCTGTGCTAGGGACATGCAAGCTGGTTGGAAAATGCCTATAGCATTCAACCCTACAAATGGTTTCTCTTATGTCCCATTCAAGCCATACGTGGTACAAATTAGGGGACGGGTATTTATTCTAATAGCTTGAAGTATTGAACATGTGGGGAAATTCATTAAACAGCTGAAAAATAAGCTTATTGTGGTCATAGCATGAAGACAGGATTTTGCAGATTTCTGAAAAGGAATTCATGAGGAGATTTACCAGAGGCCACTCAGAGACCTTGTGTTTTGCTTACCTGCCATAGCGCAAGCAACTCACGCATTCTTAATGTAATGTTGTGATGTCTCCCTGGTTCCTAAAGACATAAGCCAGATGCAGCCAGACTTAGTTTGGAAATCACCAAATGAAATCAAACTTATGGAATTGATAGTGACTTCTGTTTAAATTTACCTCTTACAGTTTTTTGCTAAAAATAATTTTCAAGGGTAATATGAGTTGAGGGCTCTAGAGCATGAACAAATTTTGTGTTGCTGTGTCCCTCTGAACAAATTAACAGATGTAAATTCTGTGGCTGTTACCTTAATCTTTGTTTAGCTCCAACCCCTGCACCCAGACAAAGTTCTCCATCAAAATCATCAGCATCTCATACCAGCGACCCTGCTGCAGATGACCTCTTTGAAGAGGGATTTGAAAGCCCAAGCAAAAGTGAGGAGCAGGAGGCTGTGAGTAGCAACAAGGCTTCTAAATACTGATCACACTTCTTAGCTAGAAAAGAGAGAGAAGTTACTTAAATGTTGTTTGGTAGTCTCAGAAATAACTATTCTAGTAGGACAGGGTGGAATTTAAGGGGGAGCTGCAGACAGGACTCCCTTGCAGGTTTGATTTTGATAACTGACAACATCAGCATGGTATTTATGCTGATACAGCCTAATACTGCATGTGAGGAACCAAACTCAGAATTCATATGTAAAGCTGTAAGTGTTAACTGTGTACAATGCCCTTTTTAGCATACCAGCATTCACTTACTGATGGTAAGGGAGTCCGATGACATACGTGCTGAGGATGCAGAAAGAGATATGAGAGGTTGTGTGTTAAAAGTTGATGGTTGATGTTGTCTTGCACCTTCTGGCATCCCAGTTGCTTGCCTCGTTGCATTCCTCAATGTTCTGGCCCTTGCTATTTCTTTGCCTTAAACTCAGTGAACCAAAGCAAGAAATGGTTTCAAAAAGAGATGACTTTAAATCATAAGGTATCTTAGGCAGATAAGAGCCTAAGTGGAGCAAAGGCAAGGAGGAGTCTGTACAAATATGGACCCAAAGGTACAAAATGACACAAGCTTGGACTCTTTCTGATTCATGTAGATTCACTGCTTTTCAGGGCCTTTTGCAGTTCTGGTTTATCTAATCCAGTACCTTTGAAATCTGTGGCATCTCCTGCATGGACTCCAACAGGTACTGGTGTAGTCCTTTCCTGTCTGCATTAGCTACAGAAAAGCATTATGGCTTTTGAGAACGTATCAATGGTGAGGTCTCACTTCCTGGTTTTCATGAGATAGGATGTACTTGTTATGCCCACAGCATGAAAATAACCTCGTGTTGACTTTTCACTTTCTATTGTTGAGAAAAAAAGGTGTTATGTTCTTGTATTCTAGCCTGATGGGTCTCAGGCCTCATCCAACAGTGATCCATTTGGTGAGCCAACTGGTGATACTATAAGTCCACAGGTCGGTAGCTAGATAGCGCAGGTTGGGGTAGGTATCTGTCCTTTTTTTCTCTACACCCTGAGGTGCTCACTTATTCTTCCACCAGTGCCTACCATTGCTTTCATGGATGCATGGTTTGCTTTTTCTTTTCATCTCTTCCTTTTTTCCTCTCCATTATCCACGGTGTATTCCTCATGCTCAGTGGTTTGCATGGCTTTTGCCGTTCACTAAGTGTTGCAACTTATGCAAATATGTGTTTCAGCTGCCTGCATGCTTTAAAGAAATGTAGACTTATTTTACTTTGTGTTCAAATTCTAAGGGGAAGTAGGGAATTTGAGCCATTACTAACAGTATATTATGCAGAACATTTTTTTTATTAAACCCAGTCTGGCCTTTAGGCAGATGTAACATATTAAGTGGAATAAGACATCTTACCCATAGACATAACAAACATTAAGTTAAATTATGTAATGATACATGAACACCTCTACTCTAAATCAATGTGTAAATCAGCAGAAGAAACAAATGTATTATCTGCATGTAAAAATTATTGAAATGGGTTTGTGTATTTTTATCTCCAACTGCAAATTAAAAACATCTGAAAGTTATGATCATTCATATTAGCATTGGCATACTGATATTTTCAAAATTACTCATCAAACATAAGTCATTTAAATCCAAACAGACGGGAAAGATGATCTTTTCATCTTCTGTGTTACAGAACACATTGGAAATGTGTTTGCTAGTGAACGTTTTGTGATTTGCTTCAATACAGTATATAAGTTCTACCAAAGAGACAGTAAAGCTACAAATTTTTATGTGTGCTGAGCATTGTTATTCTATCCAAATACACTCTAGCGTTACTATTTGAAGGATACGTTTCATTATCTTCTCCCTGTCTGCCATTCATGTTTTGTATTACCCAAATAAGTGATCTGGTGCTGCTTCTGTGCTTCAGCACAGAGCTCCTGGAAGAAATCCATAACAATGGTAGAACCCTTTTTATTTTTGTACAGAAATCACACTGTGTTTACCAGTGACTTATCTGCCCTGAGCCTAGGCAATCTGGTTTCAACTCAAAATTAATAGTTTCATTAGGAGTCACTTTACTTTGTACACTAAATATGGTTAAGAAAAAAAGATCTTATGATAACTTAGCTTTGATCTACTTGGCAGTAATAAGATTTTCTCTTAATAATATATAGTGCCAAGAGAAGGGATCACCCCCTTATTCAGCTCAGCTTTAGGGGGCTGAAGCAAAAGTAGCATTAAGCCTTGTGTCTTCTTGAGTCTAAAAATGACAGTATATGGATATAGTCAAGCTGGGCTGACTCTTGGTGTGGCAGGAGCATCCATTGGTTATAGTACTCCACCAAGAACTGCTTCTTGCAGATTGATGATGCCACACAGCAATTTGGCTTTGCCTTCGTCTGACCCCAGCCAGCACTGATGAAGCCAGCTATTCCAGCTTCAGACTGTTTCAGGATTTCCTTCTTAGATCAAGAAAAAGGATATGACCTTTATCTGAAGCCTACACTCTGCAATCCTATGTGCATTTGTTTATTATGGTTTGTCATAGTCGGGATATTTCTGAAATTCATCACAGGAAGAATAATGATAAAATCTCTTTCTAATTTTCTGACTGTCACAAAGATAGTTAGCATCATTTGTAAGCTAGCATCACACATATTTACCTATCAGGAGTTCTGGAAATATCTTGTAACAGTAATTGAAGTCTGTTGATGCATACTACAGTGTAAGACAGTCAAGTGAGGGACACCTTTTGTTCTGTTTTTATATAATGCTTGCTAAACTACTTTCTTCTACCTATCAGGGGTCTCTGGGTGCTACAAGAATAATATTTTGCCAGTGACTCCATAGGGTGTTTTTTCTCTGTGTTTTCTGTTAATGTTTTTACAATCTTGCATCTATACAATCTATATTATATATATATAGTTCTCAGAAATATGTTCTGGGAAGTGTTAAATAATGCCACTGATTATCATATTATAGTAATTCCTAAGAGCAGTAGGCTGGAACAGGAAGCAGGACAGAAAGAAGCATCTCTCCAGCAAATACGCTGGAGATACACGAGCATCATTGTGCCTCAATGCAGTGCCATGTAGCAGTCTGAGGGAAATCCACTTGCAAAAACCAGCCCATCTAATTCTGCAGCCTGGTATCATCAGAGCAATGGAGAGTCTAATCTCCATGGAAAATGATCAGTTCAGGACGTACTACTGGGTTGTGTATTGAGCCTGTGTTTGGAGAGAAACATGTAGTACAAAAGAATCACAGCCTGCTTAAAAGCCACTTTTGTGTGCAAGATGGAGATTACTTGGCTCTTTCAGAACATGGTTCTTCACACCAAGATCACCACAGTGTACAACTCAGATGAATGGACCTCTCAGGAGCAAGACTTAGTATTGTGTTCAGAAATTTCAAGTGCTGTTCCCGGCATTTGTATTAAATCAGCTGTGCCCATACAACATCTTTACTTACCTTGTCTCGATGTATTCAGGATACTCACCTGCCTAGTATTTTGTGCCCTGATCTTTCAATGTGCCTTAGCAATTTGATTTCTTCATTCCTTCTGCTATCCCATATTCTCATTTAGATATAATTCAGCAGCTTCTAGCAAGTATCTTTGTTTCTCTGTTTTGTCTCTTCCTTTTGTGATCTTAAGCTTTCAAAACCTCATCCTAATAGTAGCCATTCTTATAAGTAACTCTTCTACAAATGGCTATGGGTTCTTAGCAGGTAAATGTGACATCATATGGATAACTTACTTTTTTCTCCCTTTATGGTTGGAGATAAGGAGCAGCCTATGAAAGGCCTGACTTTCACAGGTGAAAAAACATCAACTGTTTGCAGAGCTGTTCATAGCAAGATTTGTATCTAGTTGTTTTCCCTTTGTTCAGGAGCAGTGTCAAGGATGAGTAGTGATTTTCCAGAAGAGGTGAGAACAGTGAATAGTAAGACTGCCATCTTCATCTGATTAACATTTAATTCCTGATACTGCCTTTAGATTGTGTGGTGGGTAACTACAGTGAAAGAAAAAAGGGAAGGAACTGTACTTAGCTATGTTTATACTGAATGTGCTGAGCATTTCCCATTATTGACATTTCTGATTAATCCAAGAAGTCTGAAAAGAGGAATTTTCACCTGGTCGCTCCCTTTGCCCTGGTGCATGCAGTGACTCTGATGTTAGAGGTGCTAGGTACAGACCTTCCTAGCGTGGATATTTCTGTTCATGGGGCTATTTCAGCCTCAGCCCCTAACTCAACCTCAGCAATTGCACTCTGTGAAGCAAGGAAGCACTGAAGCTTTAGAGTTGAAAGCTTAGGAAAGTCTGTAGGAAGGGGAGCCTTCAAGCATGGTAAGAACAAGGAAGGAAAGGAGCAAACTTTTATTTTCTGATGTCAGGCTTCTGAGATACCTGCGGTTATGTTGGCTGGCATCTCTAACATCCTGATCGTGGAAAGAATATCATAAGCCCTGAACACTGGGACTGGTTATCAGAAATGTGGTCTAACTCCTTATGGATCATACAAACTGGTTCTTGAAGGCAAATTAGCAACAGGGTGAAAATTCTGAAAGCAAATAAAGGGGGTATTTGGTACCACAATTAATCCAATAAAAGTCATTTAAAATGCTGGAAGAAATACAGCTCTATTGATATGCTGCCCAGCTCAAGACTTGCACTGGCAGTCATTCATGAGAGATTTTCAGGAAGCCTTCAAAACATTTGTGGCTAGAGCATATCTTCCTCAGAAAGTTGTTTAGTTGTTCTGTGAAATGTGTGCAGACAATTAAAAGCCCTCAAAATATGTCACACCCTTCATGATGCTATCAGCACTGTCAGGAGAGCAACAGTTCCTTTGAATATTTGTCTATCAGCTTTTGGTGGTACTTTGGTGGCCTGCTGCCATCTTCCATCTCGGAGCCTGTGCCATTCTTTGTGATGAATGTTCCTAATCATTTTAGTCAGCTCCAGAACGGACTACTTAAAAGTCTTTATCTGGGCTGTTACTGTGAAGTTGACAGAAAATAGCAACTTAAGGACAAAGCACTGGCTTAGTCTGAGGATTTTGTGAGCCTCAGTAGGGCATATGAAGCTGATTCTGCAACCTGCTGTTACTTTCTGGCCCCTTTCTGTGAGGAATCAGAGGAGTGGGCTCAAACGTTGAAGACTGTCTTTGCAGGATCTGTTACTGTCATTCATCCGTCTCAATAGGAACTGAACAGAGTCCAAAGAGAAATTCATAATGATTTTAGGTGACCTGTTCTTACTGTAGGCCCTAGTGCTGTTGCTCTCAAACTAAAGAAACAGCACTGAGCAGGGTTATGGACTTTAGAGAGAAGTTGACAGGGTTATGTACTTGGAAAGGGATCACAGTTTACTGCTTCCTTCCAGAGAGATCCCCAAGTTGTCATTTCAGGCCCCGTTTTCCTGCTTATTTGTTCATCATTGTATTTCCTAGGGAATCTGAAGGAATAAGAAACAGAGAAATCCAGGCTGCTCTGTGAGCAGAGGCATCCTACAGATTTGCCTGCCTCTCACTGCCACAATCCCCTCACTTTCCCCTTCTGTCTGTTTTAATATGACTAGCTCATACACAGGTTTCACAGCTCTTCCAGTGTCTGCAAGCTTACCTGAAGTAGCCAGTTCCCTTTCCATTTCTCCAACTTCTTCCTCTGAACAAGAGACAACAAACTACGTGGCTTGTCTACAGCCATGCACTTGCTGATTGGAAATCCAGCAATTCAATTAGGGCACGAGCTCTCCTAGCTTTCTCTGTAATGAGGTCGTTTAAAAGTTCCCTGTCTTCTGCACAACAACAGATTTTCAGGACACTTGCGGTAATTTAGTATCTTTGAGACTTCTGAACAATTTGCTTCAAATTGGCTATTGGGTTGAAAAGTTATTAAGGAAAATTGGCAGTTACATAGACAGAAAGCATAATTTAATGGCTCCTGTTTTCTTAGGAAAGCAGCCCAGAAATAACAGGCGTGTTTCTATGCTGCAACTCATTATTATTCCACAACCAAGATTTAGTAGAGTTCATCAATGTAAGTAGTTCTCATTGTTCTTTCAGGTTGTGGTTGTATCGCATCCATACTGATACTAAAATGACAAAGACTTGTAAAATGCTAGCAATCAAACTAGGTGTATGAAACTAAGAGATATTCCTGGGCAGGTTTGCAGTAAGAATAGGGGCACCCTTCAGTCACAATCCTTAACAAGAAGGTTGTTATATTCATGCAGCTAATAGAGGCTAACTGTAATACAAACAAACAAAGAGAACCCACAGGCTGTTAATGGGTGAATAGGAATTACACGTGTTTCCACCAAAGATATTTAATTTAAATACTGCTTGCGAAGTTTACTCTGTCCTATTTTATTGCATCAGAATGCAATAGAGAAGATACATTGCACTCCCGGTTCCCTTCACTTGCATCCCCAGCACAAGATTCTCATTTTGACTGGTGTTCCAGCACACTTATTTCATGAAACTCTATCATTTGAGCCTAACCTTTCTGATCAGTCAGCCAGGAATAAAACTGGTGCTGAGAATCTATTGTAAAGGGCAAAGAAATCTATGTGGGCCTCACCTCTACAACTCAGTACATCTTGCCAGAAGCTTTGCACATAGCAGGGTGCCTTGCAATGATGAAAGGACTGCCAGTGTAAAAATAGTTGCTTCCTAACCAAGTCCTGTGTTATGTTTTGTGAGTGAGCTCACCTGCACAAGCCCAAGTAGTGCTGAATCTGGTGGAGGTGTTCTCCAATGACTAGTACTGCTGGGGAGCAGATGTTGATGCCTTTAAATTGAGGGTAGTGTTATCAAAACCATTAGCACCCTAGTTATCTCATGCAGTAGTGTACTATCCCCAAAATCCATACTCTTTGCTACAGTGTTGTTTGTCGCGCAAAGTGTTCCTGAAAATGGGAAGAATTAACAGATTTTAAACAGGAAGTATCTCTGGAATGCATAAATGTAACATACAAAGGGAAAATTTTCTCTTCAGCATTTCTTTCAGTGAATTCCAAGAGAGTTCATAACTCAGCATTGCACAACATACTTTTAGATTCCTAAATATTTAGATGTTTAACTTAACACATGTATATTTAGACTTTTCTGGTCCCCTCCTGCAACCTGCCTCTTCAGTCAGGTATCTGATCTGTGATTTCATATCCTTTTCCTGCAATATCTTGTAATTTAAAGGCTGCTGTTCAGCATAAAGAGCCACATTAGTATGTGAAGGTGTAGCTAAACACTACTTTGATAGCTGCTTCCAAACATAAAGGAAAACATTTACTTTTTAAACATCTATGAGAAATTACATACCCCCAAAGTTGATAGAACCCTTCAAGTAGGATATAGCAGCAAAAAATGAAGCTGCCAGTTGTGGTCTTGGTTTATCTCTGCAGGCTGATGAAAGCACGTCAGAAGAGCTTTTGGGCCAACCGTATAGAAAGGAGAACACTTTAAGATTCAAGGGATTTTTGTGAATTGGAAGCTTTGTACGCTATTTTATTTGTTCGCCCCCCCTTTTTTTTTTCTGACAATGACCGATTCTTTCATTGCTTCCCTCTGAATCTGTTTCTAATGCAGTGGTAGAAGTAGAAGGCAGAACATGTCAGTGAGATAGGTCTGATGCTGTGCCAACAGTTAGGCTCTCCTGCCTTGTAATGGTATTTCCTGTGACTTTTAAGTGGAGTACGTAAAAAGAAGTGGGGTTATTTCTGCTTCCAAGGCCTAGCAAAATACTCCTGCTGAAAACTCCCCTGCCTGGCATTGTGAGAGAAGGGATCTGTGAAGTCAACAGTACTGAACTCTCCTTTTGCTGCTTTTTTGTCCTTTACTGCTCTCTTTTGCTCTCCTGAGTATCACTGTATGTTCTTTACAGATGCTATTTACAGTGTTGAGCTATAGTCAAGAGGCGCTGTTGAATTATCTCAAAATAATATTAGAAAATAAGTCCCACCCACTGACTAAAAAAAAAAAAAGCTGAGAAGATTGCACAAAATTACAGCAATCGATTTCTCATTTATGCATCTGAAGGGGGAAATCACCTAGAGGAAGATGTAAGAGTGCACTTTTCATTCAGAATGCTCTGATCTGCGTGAAGAAAAGTTATTCAGATTGTTGAGAAAGGCATATCTTTGCCACATGCAGTGTATGTTCATATTGGGTATGAATAAAAGTTCGAATTTTCTGCCTGAAAACTCTCCCTCATGAGTTGTTGGAAGTGCTGATGACTGATGATGAACTCTCCCTTCTCTTCCAGTGATGCCAGGTTCAGTGACACCTTAGGACACCTGTTACCTCAGTGTCTCTGCGTGTCTTATAGATATTGGAAGAGAGCTCTAACAAGCACATTCAACATTTTTAAAGGCTTTTATATTCCCTAAGGCACTCAAAATATCGACATCCTTTGTTCCAAAGTGATCTTCTCCCTCCCTCCCTTTTTCTTCCCCTCCTTCCTTTTTGCTTCCTGTCGCAATCACCTCAGGTTCAGCAAATGCCTGAAGAATGGCCTGGTGTGTGTCGGTTTCCCACATTAATTAGTTCAGATTTTCTCTGAACTAGCTGTGATAGATCATTCTGCCAGCCTCACGTCTGCAGTACATGAAAATTGGCGTAGGTAGAGTCAGCACACAGTATGTGAGATGCAGTTATTTACTCTCACTCATCTCTTCTGATTACCTTTGGTTTCTCAAGGTCACCACATGTATTTGCTTCTCGCTGTGGATAATTTCCGCAGCCTTTATTTAATCATTCTGAGAGATTTCTCTCATCCTCTTCTAATGCTTGTGGTGTACTCAGGGCTTCTTGTGGGTAGGAGATAGGGATGAGGAGTCTCCACAGGCTCCAGAAATGTGGTTCTTTGATAAGGTAAGAGATACAGCTTTCCTTGGCACATAGGGAGCAGGCCATATTTTGGAAGGAGGCTCACGGTGCTGCTTCATTCACCAAGAGCTGCTTTGTGAGGCAGGCTGGGACACTGCCTGCACCTCTGCCCAGGCACCCCCACACCAAGTACCTGCAGCCCCTGTGGGGCTGGTTTTCTGATCAGCAGCACCATCTCTAAAAGCAGTGATTAAAATCCAGTGTCAGCTCTCGCCGGACATTTCTGGGTCCGCAGTGCCCGGTGATTTGCCAGCCTTCAGTTCTTTTGCTTGAAGCCAGCTTCTGCTGACGCTGCTGTAACGTGAGTTGGTTCTAGCTTGGTGAAATTCAATGGCGTGGTATTTGAATATTTATCAAGCTGCGGAGAGTTAATGCAGTATGGCATTAATTAGCCTTTCTGCCTGTCTTGTTCTTTTTTTAGATGTCATTCTTAGTTTAATAAATTAGTTTCTGGGAATGAAGTCGGGTGGATTCCGAGGCCCATGGATGGTTTGCTTCACGTTGCAGCCAAGACGAGCATAGCATTAAGAAAACTCAGAGTGTCAGCTATGAAGGAGCATTAAAGACATGGCAGCTTTCCCCCCCGCTTCCCACATCCAGGAAATTCCCAAGAAAATATCTGTTAGAAAATTGACATGCTTTCCTCCCAGCTTTAATGATTGTACTAATGGCTACACAGCCTCCTAATCAAACTGCACGGAGCTAGCTTTCCTCATTCTTCATAGGAAACTCACACCACATCTCTGAAAATACTGTTATTTTAATCCCATCACAGCTTCATTAGTTCAGCTTTCAGCAGCGGTTTCTGCTTGCAAGTGTGTTTTTTTTTTTCTGCATGAGTTGTGTAAAACCCACAGCTAAGTGCTGTTGTTGCGCTCTTGGGGTGGGATTCTCAGCCTGATGCAAGTTACAGCCTTTTATGCCAGCTACATTTCTGGCCCGTAAACTTCAAATCATCTAGTCATATAAATATCATTTCATTTCTTCGTATGTTTATGCCCAGCAATACCTCCTGAGGATCGGTGCACAGCCAATATGGAAGAGGAAATTGATTGTAAGCATGCCTTTTCTGAAATAATGTCACATTTCCTTCACAATCCAACTGGGGTGCCATGATCACTCAAAGCAGCACAGAAAACAAACACTTCCTTTGGGTTTTGACTCACGAGGTATTGCTGTTCTCAAGCAGATGTTCTAAAAATGTCTGGAGACATCTCTGCTTATTTTATTTTTATCATCCCCAGGAAGCAGAACCTCTCTACGCCCAGATCAACAGACCTAAGAAATAGCATTGTTACAGGCTTGTGGTGCTCCGAGACTCAAATGAAACCCACCAACCTGGCAGGCCTTTGGCTTTCATGCTTTTTTCCGATTGATTTTGGCTGGCAAGGATAGATGATTGCCCTCCTGGACTGGCTCTGCGAGTGTTCCTGATGATTTTTGGAAACCAATGGCAGATTCCTATGGCAGCACAAAATAAAAACTCCCTGCTTATCACACCAAGAGTCCAGCCGTGTCCCCACAAGTCATGGGTATCCAGACTAGGAAATCTTGCTCCTCGGTCTTCTTACATTTGTTATCTTCTGTATGCCACATATAAATAACGAGCATCTGAAATTTACTGAGTATCAGACATTCCTTTTCTTTTGAGCAAAAAGCAGAATCTGTATGTAGCAGTGGCATTATCATTCAACAGCCTTTTGGGCACAAGTCGGCACTTTTTATGTCACGGTGACATGTTTTTCATCATCATTTACATCAGGCTGATCCTGACTTATTTTTTTTTCCCTTGTGTAGGCATATTTAAACAACAACAACAACAAAATACTGGCAGTGTCATTTTTTTTGTATTTCTTATTCTGTAGTTTTGTATGAGTGACAGATCTAACAGCAAAACACCTCCTGCGAAAACGATTCCTAACTTGAAACCACAGAATAAAACTCGGTTGTTTATCCATCCTGACTGAAAATGTTGCCAAATGTACCTTTAAGTTCTAGCGCATCATGAGGAAGAAATGCTGCTTTTCTGTTTGAATACTCATGTTGTGGGTAGAAGGAAGGACATCAAGTCCCACTGATGGAAGAGATGAAAGATTCACTATTTCCTAGGAAACTCTAAACAAAGTACAGAAAAGGAATATTTTTATTTCTTCGATATCTTGCTGCTGTAATGCTATGCAGACAAGTGTTTTCTTCTCTGTGTGCCATTTTTGATGAAAAAAAATCATTTGCCAAATAATACTGGTATGATTCTGGTTTAGGAAGTTGGATGAAAAGGACTTTACAAATGGGACAACGGTGGCATGGATTTTGGAATAACGAACTGATTCTGTGATCAAATCGTTCATCTTTATCACTTTTTGTACATCAGAAAAATCAAATGGGATTTTTATTTTATAACTTGAAAAAAATCTTACTGTTAAACTCTTTAAATGTTAAAGGGGAAAAGGCTTTAAGGAGTTCAAATGAAAATTGCCAGTTTTTTTGTAAATATAAATGTTATGAAAATTCTTTTACTAATGCCATTACACAGTAGAGAAGGTAGCAAGTTGCAGTGCTTGGGAGGTGTGGCAAACCTAGTTTGTGGTTCTCACATCACATACGTTTTTTCACATGCTTACGATAATGGGCTGAAGCTCAAGTGCATTGCCAAAAGCAGTCAGCTTGTCAGCAACTAGTGAAATTAATGGGAACACATTTTATGATCTAGCTTTTTCACACAGGCATACTCCACGTATGAGAAATCTCATTTCATTGGCATTCCTTTACGATTCCAGAACCTCTGCATAGAAGTCATCAAACTGTTTACACATAGAATGAAAGAATTTAAAACTTCCGTTTTTTTACATTTATGAAGCAAAAGTGCAGTGTTTGGGTTCATATGTTTAGCACATGATTTTCATAAAGAATCTATATATTTTTGCCCTACAGAGAATTGTTATACAGGTCAAATGTGTTTTCCTGATGTTCCTATGCAGTTACAGTATATTGAATTTAGTGGTTTAACACTAAAAAGAAAAAAAAAAAAAAGAAAAAAAGGAAAAAAATAGAAAAAAAAGAAAAAAATAGAAAAACAAAAAAGGTTAAAGAAATTAAATGATTAATCTGTTTTTAGGGTTATTGTGCAGATTTTGTTTTTAAATTGACACATTAGGATTTGCATTTTTGTCATGATTAAAATAGGCCTGGAGTTATAAATATTTTACTTTCTTTCATCTCTATTATAAGCTAAAAATGGTTTAGAAGGCAGAATACCCGGGGTGGCAATTGTGGATATGTACAACCAAATCTCACCACATGATTCCAATCTTTTATTTTGAATTAGAGAAATTAGAGAAATGTGCGTTACAGAATGTATGTGAATGAAAAATTAGCTATGAATAGACCTAACGAACCTGCAGAGAAGAGAACTTTTATCCCCATCCACAGTTGTTTGATGCTTATTTCTTAGACATGTGCAAGCAGTTTTGTAGCAGATGTTATTTTCCCATCAGAAGAAAGGTCAGTTTTATAACCAGAGACACTGAATTAAAACTTGGTGAGTTGAGTGTTTTGGGATTAAAAGCAGAGGTAAAAATGTTTCTGAAGGACATTGCATTAAGTATATTTTCCTAGTTTGCACAGTGGTGCTACCTTCTTCAGTGGCTCCTTTCAGTTTTGTCCTACATACGGAACCACGAAGACAGTTTTGATTCACTACAGACATTTGAGGTTTAGTCTAGTCAGCGCATTTCCAGTTATGGGGTAAAATGTTGAAAGGAAAAGAAGAGATTTATGTCTCAGAGGATCCATTGACACCATATTTGTAGGAAGCAGATCATTTACATAGTCCTTGCAACAAATAGGTGCAGAGGGAAGGAGGCTGGGATTTTAGTGTTTTGGGAGAGACAGCTGGACCATCCCCATGGACCACTGTCTTACCTTTGCCAATGTTACTAAATAAAACTAAATTTTGAATTGTCGTGTCATACAATTAGATCGTCTTTGTCATGATTGAGATGCTGATTTGAGAGGATTGTAAGGCCTCTGCACTGTACCAGTATTGTAGATAACTAAAATATCCAGCTTGTGCAATTGCTTAATCCCTCATCCTTCACTAGCACTAAATTCGTCACTTTAAATTTAAAAACCAGGGAATCCCACCAGCCATCTTGTTGTCATCCCCCGTAGATTCTTGATCTTTACCTGTCATGAAAAGATATTTTGATAGATCGTAGTCATCCAAGTGTCTGATGAAACCTTTCATCTAATAACGTACTGGGCACCTTCTTTGCAAAAATGTTTACTCCGTGGTTTTCATTCATTTTTATTTCTGCATTCTGACACATATTTTTTTAATAAAGATGAGAAAGATAAAATGACTGTTGCAGTACATTTCTAAGCCTACTTTAACTTTACCTCAGATAATGACCATTTGTTAACACATACGGACACATTATTTTTAACTTTATGTATAATGCATTCAGCAACAACAAAAAAAAAAACAAATTTTTAGAAATTTTCCATTAATTTCTGTAACACACCGTGTAATACTGTTATGAATAAAAACATTTTAAAAAGGTGTCATTTCACTAAGTTTGTTCCATAGCTTTTGCTCTTCTGTGAAAATTCTGGCGTTTGTACAGTGCAATGTGAATATCTGTCATGGCCAAAATTTTTGATAGGTACTAAATAACTGGGAAAGAATATTTGAGAAAAATAACTGCCTCTATTTGGAGAATACCTCTTCTTAAACACCCTAGTTGTTGCTTATCTTGCAGAGGCTTAACTTGCTACTTTATATGCTGCCTCTCCATTTTTGGCCTCTTTTGGGGTGTAGGAAACAATAACTATTTTGGTCGCCTCCTGTAAAATCACGTACCTAGGAGAAACCGTGCTGTGTAATGCTACCAGAGCTCAAGCAACTGTGTGGTGTGAGAAGCTGCAAGTCATTTTGCTCAAGTAAGATTTAAAATGAAAAATGTGCATTTAAACATGGCAGTTTTGAAAGTTTGTAGTAAAACACCAAAACGTATTATTGGTCCCCTTCTCTTCCGGTGGGACTTCTCTGCTGGCTGGGGCAATGTGTAGGGTAGGCTGAAGTGTTTTGCTCGTGCGAAGCTCTGAGGCCACATGCAAAATGCAATTGCTTGATTTTCAGAGGAACTGAGCACTGGATCTTTCAGCCAAGATGAAGAGTAATGGTTTTGCCAAGAAATAATGCAAATATGCAAGAATCCACATTGAAATTTCAGGGTAAGAAGTATGCATCTATATATAGGAAGAGAGAGAGCAGTATGTATGCACATATATTTAATTAATTGTCTTCTTGCTGTCCCATTCCTTTTTCATCTGTTGAAAGTGTCCAGTAGGTCATGCTGCAGCATTAATTATGTCTTACTGTAACTTACGCACGGTAGGAATCTGTTGATTGTATGTGAAAGTATCCACCTCAAATGTAAGTAGGTAAAGAAATGATCCTAATTTAATTAATGTTTATTAAGGCCATGATCTCCTACAGCAATGAGAACTTACTTAGCAAACAATTTTCAGGATCACACTGCAGTTATACAGAAGCAAGGACTCTCGACAGATCTCTTTTTTCCATGTCAGTGACTTCTGGGAAAGAATTGTTTGTACAGACTGGGAATACTCAATTTGAACTGGTGTATGTTGGATCAAAGGTAATGTTGCTTCTTTTTCCGAGGTTGTGGTATATATTTCCATGCACCATTTCCTTCTTTCTTTCTTTCTTTTCTTTCTGAACAACTCATGTCCTGTCAGGTTCATGGATATTAATTTTCTGGTAAATAACCATCCTCAATGAGAGGGGATGACTGGTGTCAATTTTGCTCCAGAGGTTTGGATTCATTGTCTACAATTGTCTTGTTAAGCCAACATGGAAAACACAATGGTAAATGAACAAAGTGAAATCCCATATGGCAACCAGAAAGCACAGTTTTCTGGTGAATGTGTGACACTGGCCATCTATTCCATTCAAATATTACCACTATTGCTGACGCTGTCTGTACTGCCTCATGCAAGGCTCCTGGCGTCTGGTTCTGCTTCTGTATGGGAAACCAGTGGGACTCACACCTGTTCCTGGCTGTGGCCTGATGTTATTACTACAAAAGTCATGATCTGTAAGAGTTACTCTATGTACTCTTGTAACAAGGTCTTGCACAAGCTGGCCTTCTAAGTCTAATTCACTTTTTAGGATCAGCCCTGTAAAGAGCCGTTTTTGAATACGTCAAGTAAAGCAGAGAGGTGGCATGGGGAAGGGAGATGGGTGTTTTATTTCTTGCTTCACTGGCTGTCTCAAAGTATGTGGGAACCAAATTATACATTTCAGCATGACAGTGAGGAATATGGGGAGATGTTCTGATACGATTTCCTGATTACCTGTTACATTGCCTGTCTCTTTCTAAAATTATCCTACTAGAGGCAGGAAATAACAGGTCTATTAGTGAAACGATTGTCCAGCTATTAGTTTTTAGAGCTTTAAATAGTCTTATCTCAATGTACGTGCTTGCCCTGTGGCTCATCTATCACCCCTAAAATGTTTTATCAGCACCTGAAAAATCTCAGCAAGAGGAATAGCCTCAAATGTTACCCATTCAAGTGGCTTTCAGATACAGGGTATATTTTTTAAAGATCTTTTAAGATGCAATTTGCTAGCTTTTCAATCCCATTTCATAGCTCCCGCAGCACCACTTACGTAAATACTCCTAACCAGCAAGGAAAGGATATCACAATAGATTAAAAGAAAAACAGGTTAACAGGCAGCAAATCAATGTCCATTTGGCCTCAGACATTTGTGAAAATAAGGGATTATGAAGAATTATTGCCAGGTACTTCAGGTGTGAAGACTTTTGTGCCATTTCTGTCTTCCTTAACAACAGATAGTTGTTAGGAGCTTGAGAAAAGCTCTCAGGGTCAGAAGCATGTTGTATCAAAAATAAGCAGAAGTTATAAAGCTTTAAGCTGTTGCAATTCTCTGTAAATTTGGTACTATTTGACATATTGAGATGATGAGAATCTCGGTTTTTCTTCAAAATACATTGAGTTTCTAGTTTGAAAATGAATTTGTATGTGTGTTATCTTGAAGTCCAATGGAGATGAGATGGAGATGGTGTTTTTTTCTTTCATTGTCTACTTGATACTGCAACCACTGCCATACAGGACCCTAGAAATAGAGCTTTCAGTATAGATATACCTTTACCTAGTTTGGACCAAGCCATTATGAGGCATTACTTTTTAGTAAATCAAAAGGCAAAAACAGAGAATAAGCTTGACAAGGTGAATTTTTTACGTCCATGACTTTACAGATACCAGCTTCACTACCAGAAAACAACTGTATTAGTAACAGAAATTATGATGCAACAGAGTCAGTTTTAAGTAAACATCTGAAAATATTCCGTGGGGTTTGTTATTTGTAAACTTTATGATGTGTTTGCCACCTTATGCTCTTCACCATTAAAATCTGTGGGAGACCCCCTCTTACCTTTGAATGAGACAATTGCATTCTTCTGCAGAAGGAAATATGAGTTATGAAGCAGGGAATGAAAAGATCTTTTCAGAAAAGGAGAAAGATAAATTGTTTTTGACCAGTATAAAAACTTCTTGCTCCCATCTAACCTTTTCCACGGAGGGCCTTTCATCTCCAGTATGTGTTAGAGTTTTAATTTGGGCAGAAAGCATCCATTTACATTAAAAAAAAAAAATCACCTTTGGTGAAACTGTATGGGTTTTATTTACGGGGCAAGAGGTTACAAACTTTCATTGGTGTTACGAATCCTACAAAGGATGCATTGCACTTGAAAGCTCATGATGGACACTTAGTGAGCCTTCATTTTCAAGTGTGATAAAACCCACTTCCAGTGTCTTAGAACATTGTTAGGGTTAAATGCTTTGGGATTTAAAAAACAGCTCAGCAGACAGCCGTGGCTATTACACTCAGCAATGAAGAAGGCACAAAACTGTGGAAAGAGGACACAGGCGGTGCTACAGGGTGACATTCCCACTGATCCACAGACCCATTATGCCTCAAGCTGCAAGGAGGCGGAAAACAAGCAGTGGTTGTCATTGTGAATTTTGCATGTTAGCCCTCCCTCTTGTTAAGCCATGGTACAAATGATGTGGAAAACATGATTATGCTTTTCAATTCTCTTTGAACAGTATGTTAACATATAGGAAACTCTGCCTCCTTGGTCCCTGCTGTGATTTTAACCTAACATCTTTCAGCTAATTAAGGAGAAGGCATGATCACCACTAAGATGTGTGTGGAAAGAAGGAGTAAAACAGAGATGAGCAGCATGGCAACAAGCAGTAGCAACCTGCTTGGGGGTCTTCACAAACTGTGGCACTATCATGGTTTGCAGTAAAACACAGAGTGTGCTCTGTGCTTTCAATCTTAGCTTCTCTCTTGCTGCTATTGCAATATTGGATTTGTACTGCATTTCTCAGCCAGCAAGGGTCCTGCAGATGGAGAGGTCTTTCCTGTAAGTGGTTGTTTTGTGTGTGTTTTTTTTTGTCATGCATAAATAATTAACAGTGAAATCAATCATGTCAAAGGTTGAGCAAGCTGTATCAAATAGACACACCTGCGTTTTAGTCTGGGGTCAAAGTCATTTGACACACACAAAAAGTAAGGCAAAAAAGGCAAACAAAAAGCCAGTCTCAGCCATCTTTCCTAATAGTTTGTCCTTCATGTCCGGAGATGAAAGGGCAGCTAGTCACTGACTGTGTTCAGTAACACTCTGAGAAACCGGCTGCCTGAACAACAATCCTCCTGTTCTGGTCAAATTCCTACTGGATTTTGTTAATGTATGAGTTAATGTGCTTCTCTGTGTTAAATGGTTATCATCAAGTTGCCAAACTAAAAACGCAGCAGCCAGTTACTTCTTTTTCAGAGATGGTACCATCTGTGAGGTGAGTACAACACATTTAAAAGGTGCCACACTTGTCCAGGTCATTACACCGAGGTTGGTTTGGGTTTGTGTCAGTGAATATGATTAATTTTATGTACAGCATCCATCATTCCCGTAATGAGCAATTTATAATGAATTTATTCCTTTTGTCATCGGAGCAATCAGATTCTTGGCCCAGGGCAAGAGACTGTGGTGCTTAGGCCGCAGGGCAGGGCCGCGTCTCCTCAGAGAACCCCTCTGCTTGTTCAGCCAGAGGGAGGCTGGGAAAACAACGATATACATCATTTTGCACAGGGAAATGCAGATTTGGAGAACTTTTACCCTCCAAAATGCTTGTGGTAGGTTGAAGAGGAAGGCCTTTGTGTCTCAAGACTCAAAGAGAGCCATACCCAAATTGAGAAGCAGCGGGCCTGTGCCTCAACAAGCAACTGAAGAAATACTCAGTAAGGTTTTGAGGATCCCGATCTGCCTCTGAAAGCATGACTGAGCTGCTGGGAGGCAGCCCTTGGTGAATTCCCTGCCCTGTTTATGCCCACATAGGTCAATACCCCGTCAGGTCTTGTGCCCGTGGCCTCAGGGCTTTGGGCATTTTGGGGAAAGGCCCAAGCCCCGGCGAGAGTTAGCGCCCGGGATCTGTGTGCAGGCAGAGGAACTGCCCAGCCTTCCTCCGGGAGACAAACAGGCATTAAAAGCAGAAATAGATGGATGATTTCACAGTCTACTCCTAGAGAGCTGGCTTTGGTTCACTTACTGCTTCCCTTTTGCCAAGACTTGAGTAATTCATTTGTTGAAATATTCATTTATTTCTGCCTCTTGAAAGGAGCATTGCAAATGAAAGTGTAAATTGCTTCGGGACGGATCTCTGCTTTCTTCCCACTTGCCTGCAGAAAGCTGTGTGTTAACAATTACAAAGTTTACCTTGCAGATTTGCCAGGTGGTGGGTCATCTGCTGTTTACTGTGTGGAAATCCAACAAGCCAGCAGTTCGTCCTTTTCTGCTCGAACCGTTTTCAAATCCTCCTGCAGACTGGGAGTGGAGCGGTGGTGGTTTTGAATCACTGACAGTACATTGGCATGATGAGTACAGTACAGACAGCGTTTGCTCTGTACCCCGTCAAACTGCTGCTGCTTTGTGCCATACTCGGCTTCCTAAATGTTCATTGCTTTGGGTAAGTGAACTTCTCTGAAGGGATGTCCTTGGGGTGATATGATAAAACTGGGAAAATCAGCACCGACTGTCTGCTTTTACTTTCTATGGGGCATAATTGCTGTCTTGAGCTATTTCTGTGTTTCTAATGAATAGGATAAAGACATTGTTTGGAAGCTAACGTAGTGCGTTGTGTCTGACTTGGGAAAAGTAATCCCATCTGATAAATCTGGTACGACAAATTGCCCCGGTCGCATTGTAATGGAGAGTTGTGTTTGCAACGTTTAACCTCCTGATGTGCCAGCTGCCCAAAAGTGTGCTAGAAGGAAGAGGTTTCATTTTCTTTGAGTACATAAATGGCAAAAATCTGCCTGATACTTGTTTCTTTCTCTATCAGCTTAATAGATTTTGCTCTTTCAAGGGGCTGCAGTCGATCAGTGTCTGTAATACTTACGGTCTAACTGCATTTTTCCACTGTTCTCTGAACTTTGAGCTCTGAATTCATGCCTCAGTGAGCTGATGAGTTTTTGTAATTCCTTTATTCCATGTGATTTTTTAATATGCAGTAATGAGAGCCCCTTGTCAGGCAGTAAATCATACAGCTTCAGCTGGTGCTATTCCTTGTGTTGGTGGAGGAGCTGGGAACACAGCAGAGGTAGTTTGGTTGTCAAAGTGGTATGAAAAGAAACTCACTGTCAATATTTTATTTGAGCTTTCCTACTTAGATTAGGTGCTACAAGGAAGCATTTGTCTGAAACGAGGATTTAATCAGAAATAGTGAACCTGCTGAAAGAGAAGGCAACATTTTGGCTGCAGCATCATGGAAACCTTGGAGACAGTTGTCTCCAACTGGTGGGGCAGAAGAGTGGAGGCTCACGCTTGGGGTTCAGATTCATCACTGGGATGAATGGGATTAATGGGTTAATGACTCTATTGAGAACTGAGAATAGATAATAGTTTTGCCCAGCTTGAGAAAAAAATCACCTGCTTGGCAAAGGGAGGCACTTAAGCCTGGTTTTCAAAAATACGGAGTGTGTGTAAGCCGTCCTTTGCATTGCAGCTGGTGTTTGTTGTGGGGTGCCTGGCCCTGGAGCTATTCATCGCGTACAGCAGCCAGGGACTGGGTACAGCAAGAGCAGGGGGACAAGGGCAGGAGCGGGTGGTGCAGATTTTCCTGCTGGCCACTTTTCTGGGTTATTTTGTAGGGCTCAAGCAGCTTGAGATGATGCCCAGGCTGCTGGGATGAGGGTTATGTTTCCCATGTGGTGCAGTCTAACAGACGTTAATCCTCTTCGGCATGTAGTTTTGCACAGGCAGAGGCCGGGTTGTTCTGGCCTCGTTGTTTTCACCCGCTGAAGCTCTCGTGTTGTTGAATGCAGTGTTGGTAAGGAGCCCCTGGGGCTGGGCAGCACCAACAGCAGCGTGGCCAACAGCAGGCGGCCCCGGTCCGCAGGGGATGTGCCGCAGCCACGTGACTGCATCCTCTCCACCTGGTCGTCGTGGAGCAAGTGCGATCCCTGCCAGAAGAAAAGGGTGAGTGCTTGTGGCCAAGGCACAAAGCCTGAGAAGGCATCGTCCCACTGATGGTCCCCTGTAGGACGTGGGGACAATCGGTGCCTCTCGGGATTAAGATGCTTTTTGTTGTCTGCCAACAAACATTCCCTACCAGTGAAGCCCATCAGATGAAGGTAATGACCCCAGTAGCATGAACAGCAAAATCTTCGTTGCTAGACGGAGCTCTGCTAACAAGCTGGAGAAGTGTTCCCAGGCTTTACCAGGAATAACCAGTGATGTGAGTTGGGAAGAGTGAAGCTTTGTATCAAATAGTTAATCTTAAAAGCTGGGGGGAAAAAAAAAAAAAGGAGGGCTAACATATTGGACGGAGTAATTGACTGCTTCACAGCAGTGTTGTGGGCGGAAAAAAAATCCCTAATGATATAGAGGGCCAAGTAAATACATTGACAGAAAATAACAAGGGATGTCGTTACCAGCACTAATTGAAAGAGAGGAGATGTAACTGAATCCTTCCTTACTCTTGCAAATGCCCGCACTCCCCTGTCAGGCACATTTAAACAAACTGTCATATAAAAGCAAACTTTCCATTATCCCTTCCAACTCTCAGACCTTACTTAGTAAAATTTAAACTGTCCCAGATCAGAAACATTTGAAATGAAGTGTGTTAGCAGTGTCACGCTTCTTTGCCTACACTTTTTTTTAATCACTCTGCTCTTAGATCTCCCCAGCACAAAGTTTGTTTTTGAACTAGGGAACCATAAAATTCACAATTTCTGTACGCTCCAGTCAATATTCTGTTATTTCATCACAGTACAGGTTTGCCCGCCTGGAACAACCTTCTCAGTTCAACGGAGAGCCTTGTGATTACTCTGACAAAGAAACTGAAGACTGTATTACGAATAATCCTTGCAGAAATAAAGTCAGATGTGAAGGTTTTGTATGTGCAGTTACAGGTAAGGATTCACTGCATGGTGACATCTCTGACATCACCACACTCAACTTTCTTCTTCTACGTGAGTTTGCCAGGCTAAAGAGATGCCAGATGTTGATCCTGGCCCATCCATGCTTGTGGTGTGTTTGCATCAGTGATTTTGAGTGACTCTATAATAGTCAACATCTGCCAGTCTAAAGCATGTCTTTAAAATCTCCAAAAAAAAAATCCAAATAGAAGTTAAAAGCTAGTTATATCAGTAAAATCTGTAGCACAGGTGGTTACGATGGCAACAGGAGAACACGTACCAAGCATCGCATACCCAAGAGCACAACAAGTTATTATGGTGGTCCATGTGGCCTTTCTCTCCGTCCATGTGAATGACTAATTGGTCGGGGACTCTCCAAAGAGTGTGGGAAAGCAAGGCAGGTGTTAGCCATGTCCAGAATTTGGACAGCCTCTGCTTTGTGCCTGCTTCCTGGCAGTGGGGAGGAAGAGTGCAGGGAGCAGCGCACTGTGGCAGAGGGGAGGTCAGTACAGGAGATGGGGCAAAGCTGCTGGGCTCCATTTTGCTGCTCAGGGGTAAAGGAGAGGAACTGCTGATCCAGTCTTGTACCCAAAGTGTGTGTTCTGATGAGATTGAAAAACAAGAATTCAGTAATGATGGACATGGGAAGAGAAAAAAAAAAGTAATACCACATCCTGTCTGCAGAGCAATCTCCAACGTAATGTTTTTTTTCATAAAATATTCTAACCTTTTTTTATACTTTTTTTGTTGTTGATTTTTTTAACCTTAGATTGAAAAAGTCATTATAAGATTTTGAAAGTTTTGAGCAAAATTGAGTAAATGGAATTTGGTGATTAAAAATCAGAGGCTCATGGAAGTGGTTGAGCCACCATCCCTGGACATATTTCAAAGATGTGGTGAATGGGGACATGGTTTGGTGGTAGACTTGACAGTGCTAGGTTAACAGTTGAACTTGATAATCTTAAAGGTCTTTTTCAACCTGAACGATTCTATGATTCTATGAAATATTTTCCAGGTAATTTTGAACCATATATTACAAGAGTCTTCTATTTTTCTTCTAGACTCTGAGCTGGGGGACTGTGATTTTGCACTATTACCACGAAGCATGACAATAGATTGTTTTCTGAGTAATGTACATATTGCAACCTAGGGAGATGCATTATGCGGAGGCTGCTTTGTAATGGGGATGATGACTGCGGAGACCAGTCAGATGAAAAAAACTGCAAAAAAGTGTTTCAGAAATGTGACCGGAAGATGGAGCAATACTGGGGAATAGAGAATCTGGCAAAAGGGTAAGTCCGTGATCTTCATGAGACGTTTTATATAAGGGTAATGGCTTCAGCCACAAGCACTGACCCAAGAAAAGCTGTAGCCATTGCTGTATCCAGGAGTTACAGTCACACAGCCTTTGGAGTCCTGATCCAAAGCCCTGTGGGAAAATCCTTATTGACTGTGTGTTGTGTGAGTCTTTCTGGGAGAGACATGGTGAGTAAAGTCCCAGGTGTACCCAGGAGTACATGTGCACCCTGCAGAGTGCATCAGCTCAGCCTGCAAATGGCTACTGCGAGAGCTGGAGTGTGCTCTTTGTATTGCCAAAACCTGGGGAGTGAAAAGAGAAGTGTAAACACCAAACACTTCCCTTGTGTCTACAGGTATTTGCAATTAAATCAATCAGTGAGAGAGATTCAGTGTTCCTTTTTTTTTTTTTTTGCACAAGTGTCTTAAACCAGCATCTTGGGTTGCCTAAAATCTGAACCAGTCTATGGAGTTGTATTGTTGCACAGTGTATTGTTTTATTGCTTGCATGTTAGCAAGCCCCAGCTTTGTGCGGATTCAAATCCACATCTGAACTCATTCAGCTTTACTGGCTAAGACTGTGGCAACTTTCTGTAAGATCATACTGTGTGAAAAGTCTTTTTTTTTTTTTAAATTCTGCAGGAAAAAAAATGCTTTTTACTTAAAAAAAAAAAAAAGAAAGAAAAACATTGTGGGAAAATGATAATTTCCTACTTACTTTCAGGAGATATGGCTGCTGTTCATGTCATTGCTAATGCTTTGTACTTCTGAGTTTAATCAAAATTTAAAATAATGTTGGACAATTATAGGAACATGCCTCTCATCTCTTTGAAGCTACAATTGCTCAGTAATTTGCTTTTAGTGGACTTCGCTCCTTCTCAGTTTGTTCTAAAATTAGAGTTAATATTTTACAGCTTCGGTGTCATTATCATGCAAGTTTCTCTCCCCAAAACAAGGAGAGGCAGGTCTAGCAGAGGCCTGGAACAGTAATGGGAACACAACATGGACTATAGTAACTTATTTTTTGGGGGGAGGGGGGGCGTCCTCTAATGACTCATTACTATTTGGTGATGAATTTTGGAGATGAGTAGCATGTCCTCAGCTGTGTGCCACAGGGGTGCTGTTAGGCTGTCCTGACAGTAACAGAAAGGTTTTTACTGCAACTAACCCACCAGCAGCAGTGGGAAAAGCAGTGAGCCTGGTTAAATTACTCCATGAAAAAGGTTGCAGTGCTGCACCCTTCCTGGGCACAGGTCGCTGTCCTTCATCTCTTGTAGTCAAAGTAAAGCTTCCCGGTGACTTCAAGGAGCTGCTAAAGGATTGCTTGGCTACCTCGATCTTATTCCCTGACTATTTTTACTTCTTGTCCACTGACCTGTGGTTGACCAACACAGCAAAGATTATGACTGATAAACTAGAACATAGAAAATGTCAATTAAAAATTAGTCTGGACTGATGACATAGGCATAATTCTCCCAGTGTTATTCCTAGTTGGGTAGATAAAACTGCCTTTCTGTAATTGATATCATATTCAGCAAAGTGTCAAAATTTGTCTCTGTCTTTTGTTTGTTCGTTAGGCATTGAGGTTTTTTGGAGGGTTTGGGCTGATCAAACAGTGGAAGAGACAGAGTTTTCTGTTGGGATTTCAGGATAAAGAAGTACGCAACAAAGAGCTGTCAGCCAAACACAAAACCCTTTTGCCTTTCTCTCCCAACCCATTTGATGTGTACCCCTAAATCGATGATAAATTTAATATTTTGCTGTTATGCTTCATATACAGGTTAAATATCTTCACTAAAAACTTGGAAGGATTAGTTCTTGATCACAGGTACTATGCTGGGGGATGTTCTCCCCATTATATTGTGGACACAAGATTCAGAAAACCATACAATGTAGAAAGCTATGTGCCAGAGGTACGTGTCAGATTCTTCTGCAGCTAAGCATACATAAGTATATTCCAATACATTCAGTGCAAAATACTGATCAAGTTTCATTACTAAATTATTTTTAAGGAATTTCAAAACTCATGCAATCAAATGGGATGAGACTGAGTTTAGCCCTACTTTTAGGGTAATAACCCATGCAGTAGATGGACTTGGAACGGTGCCTTTATATTAAGATCTGTGTGCACTGGAATAGATGGCAAAGTTCCCTTGAACCTTCCCACTGCAAAGCCTAGGCCTTTTTGACTGTTGTCCATTAGGAAACCTTTTCCTCTCAGGGTTTCTACTTCCATTGCTGCCTATGTTTCGCCTTCTTTGCATAAGATTGACATATTCAGTAAAGGCCCAAGGTCCTTGCAGTATGGAGGAGATAGTAGCTTCCCTGCTGCTGTAAATCAGGTATTCTTGAAGTAGTAGTGTTAATAATAGTAATGCTTTGCAATTATACAAAGCTTTTCATCTTCAAAGTGCAAGCATTAATTCACAAGTACATTTGTATCTGTTCTCCCTTTCCATGCTTCAGGTATACGATCACTACGCAGGAATTAAAATGTGTTGTTTTTGCTTTCTGTTTAGACCAAAGGCAAATATGAATTTACGATGACTGAATATGACTCCTACTCAAGTTATGAAAGAAATGTCCTCAGGCAAAAAGTTTCTCAGTCTAGCTTCAGCTTCAGTATAAATATACTTGGACTGTTTGAAATTGGTTACAGTCAAAATGACAACAGGTTCAAGAAGTTCATTCAAAGGATGAAAAGCTTTTCTTCAACAGTAAGCACTGCTCCACTTAATTCTCTGCTAACACGTTTTCTGTATTTGTGTGTCTGTTGATTTCATCCCCATCGTCAGGTCAGCAGCCATAACTAGGATGAATGAAATCTTTCCCCCTGATTGGATTTTGCAGTTTGTATTGGTCAAGTATTTATAAAGCCACAACACCTTGGTTTGTGTTTGCAGCACCCAGGAGCTTTTCTATTCACAGACCTGCCAGGAACCAGGCTGCCAACCTTTAAAATTAGCCACAATCATGTACAGTCTGTCCAGTCTACTGCTGGGTATCCACACTTGGGTGTTTGGGGTGAAATCACTTGCAAAAAATGAAACTAAGAAGCAGGTGCAAATGGCCTCCCCTCCCTGCAGTAAACTTGCTGGTGGGAGATGGACAAATGGGACACTGAGCAGGGTGTCCACGTGGGTGCAACCAGCAGAGGCAATCTGTACAGGTAAAACTGGGGTTTAGCTAAAGAACCCAGGAGTCCAGGGTTCCCCCTGCCCCATGGGTGGGTTACACTGAGTAATGGAGAAATGTTGGGTGAAAAAAGGGGCAAATAGGATTTTCTGCAGTTCCAGGATTTCTGCACCTGTAAACAGTCCAGAAAACACTCTGTGGTGTGGACAGCTGTTGTCTGTGTGTTCGCTACAGGATAGCATGTCACACATGAAGGGCCATTCCTCGTTTAGGTGGGTTCAGCAAGGCAGGAGCTGTCACCTGGGTAAATGATAATGCAAAAAGCGAAGCCAAGCTATTCTGCTGTAGGCAGCCTTGACAATAACATGGAATGAAAACTGCTAGCAGGCCTTCTGTAGGTTTAATTATAGACTAACACATGCCATTTTACTTCAGTTGATGTGATCTATCTGCTGAATACATCATTCATCAGATAAGGACACACACACCACAAAATATGGATGGCACAGTCAGTTCCAGCCTCATCTTCAGAGATGTGGTCACAGCTGTGATCTGATGCACACTTTAAGCTGGCTGGAGATGCTTTAATCTATAACTCCTAGGACTGCTTTATGAGATTCATTCTAAGGTAGTGTGCAACATCATTTGATTTCTTCTTTTCATCTGTTATTGCTGTAAACAAACCTAGCTGTTGTCAGTGGTTTAATAGTACTGCTGATCTATGTCTCTCCCCTCAGTATACAGTGCGCTCAGCAATGGCAGAGTATTCCTTGTTGCTATTAAACTTGCATTTGCTTCCTGCAAAGTGACATTTCCCATGACAAGATCAGAGGTATATGAGAAGCATTTGCAGTAGATATCCAGAAAGAAACCCTGTACAAAGTCCTTATTTTATTATTTAAGCTACAGAGTTCTATGTTGAAATGCCTTTTATGTGGTGTTCCCGCTGGCCCAAACTGGACACAAATTCTTTGGACATAACAAAAGACCTCAGCTCCTGACATTTATGCCAGAAAGGGGAGATATAATATATACCCACACACACATATTTACACAAATACATACAAATGCGCATGTGTGCAAGTGTTTGTGTTTTCCTCTTTCCATGGAGTTTTGGTGATAGCATATTCTGTGTAAGACAAATATAAATATTAATTTGGATCAGCCAGAGAATTACTGACTCATGTATAAATCATCATGATTTCAGTTGTTCAGCTTTTTCAGGAGAAAGTCTGTGGAAGCAAAGGCTGGTCAACAGTATTACAGGTAGAGCACTCTGTTGGGATGCTGTTTGTGTCCTTGCATCTGTCAGAGCAGAGTCTTGAACCTGGCTTTTCCCTTGTTGAAGTTGAACACCTGAGCCGTCACCTCTTTGTATTGGGTGTCCCCCTTTTGTCCTTCTCCTCTCTCCAGTACTTGTCAGAATCCTGATTTTCAGAAACTTTACTACTAAAAGGCTTGGTTTTACTAAATTAAAATATTTCCAGTTGAAAATTGTTAAATTGATAAGTGCTGACCAGTATAACTATGTAATGGCAAATACCTACACGTTGTGGCAAGAACGACAATGCTCACTTCTGGATTCTCCTGTGTTTCTGTATGCCACGTAGTCCAGCAAATTCATTCATGCCCGTTCTGAGCTGACTGTTGCCACTTACAAGCTGAAGCCCCAAGCCCTGATGCTGCATTACGAGTTCCTGCAGAGACTCCATCAGCTCCCACTGGAGTACAGCTACGGGGAGTACAGAGAGCTGTACAGAGACTACGGGACACACTACATCACCGAGGCTACCATCGGTGGCATCTACGAGTATACTTTAGTCTTGAACAGTAATGAGCTCCAAAAGGCAGGTACGTGCATATGAAGCTTGTGAAAAGGCCAGACCCGACTTTTCAGTGGGAAAATCCCTCTCCAGGCACCCAGTGATGGTTCAGATCTGAGGACAGAAAAGAGAGGCTGTGGAAGAAGGAGCCAACAACATCTCAAAGACAGCCCGTAGGAAATACAGGAGTAGCAGTGTTTCATGGCAGTGAATAAAGCACCTGGTTTTCAAAGAATGCTCAGCATGGTGGGCTTCGTAGAGCTCTCAAGCTGTGGGTGCTGCCAGTTCACAAAAAGGGCCCTGGGGCAAGTGTTTTAGACTACCCATTCAGGGGGCTGACACGATGTTGAGATGAATGAGAGTCATGTAGCTTAATGCCTTTGTTAGCTTTGAAAGCCTTCGCCTAAGTTCTTTTTCCATTGCCTTTCAAATGGCAGTTTTGAAACACCTTTAGCCTCGAGAGCTTTTCCAGCATGTAGGAAACAGTAAATAATTTGCTGGGTGACTCTTGTGCCTGACACTGCTCTTGCTCTTTGACTCTGGCTTCCTTTTTTGCAAGAAATGATGATTGTTGTGTAGGGTAGAGAGAGCTGTGTGACATTAATCAATAGCTGCACTCTCTTATTTATTCATTGGCATGGGAGCGAGGAACTGCCTTCGCTGTCTATTTGTGAAAGCATTTAGTGGACTCTGCTTTGTGCGGCACTTGGTCTGTTTGCTCTTCTGCTGGCTAGGAATGTGCTAGCTTGTGCTGTAGCAGGTATGGCCCAGAGAGACAGACTTCAGATTCAGATTTCAGATATTCAAAAAAACAGCAATTTCTCAGACGTTGGCGTGGGTCCATCACGAGCAAACTTGTGTTGAACTAATGTATATTGTTGTTTGCATTTGCATGTTGTTTGCAAATGCTGCCTGGCAGTATCTGCAGAACTAGATCAGGAGCCTGTAGTAGAGCTCAGGGTAGTAGTGCTCCCTCATCTGTGGGAAAGATGGCAGTAGAGAGGACTGATTGTACCTATGCTGTGCCAGGATGTCATAAAACAATGGTTCCTACCTTAACTGCATATGGACTATAAGCATTAGTAAGGGCTGTACTGGATCAGCCCCAGTATCAGATGTGTGGGAAGACCATGAGATCTGTTAATTATCCCAAAGAAGGCTTCATCTTTTTTACCAAAGAAAAATCATGTATCAACTTACATTTTCTGCATATAAGGACATAAAAAAGGAGCTATTTTATTAAAACACTGCAATCTTTTGCTGTTTATTTAAGGTTATACTTTGAGCGATGTCCAGAAATGCGCACAGCATGGCTTTAAAATTGGTGGAACTATTAAAGGTGTCCGCTTGAGTCTTGGAATAAACGTAGAAGGCTGTAATGCCCTTTTAAATGAGATCGGAGGTAAGCAAGAAACACTTTGGTGATTTCATTTCTAGCCTATGTCACAGTGAAAAATCTTTTCTTCCATCGTGGTGGAGAGAAGCTTCAGGCTGTGGAAGAACTTCCAAGCATTACAGCTGGCCACCCGAGGGAAGAAATTGAGGGGGCACGTATAAAGGACAGGAGGATTGGGGGTATTGCTGCAAGGCAGCAGGAGAGGAACAGGACACACAGCGTAGGAAACCAGGCTGCAGGTGTGAAGCAACCGTGGCCTTTCTCCTTTGCCTTCTCTCAGTGGGATGGGTCATTTCCAGAGGTGCTTTGCTGTGAGCTTATGTCCCATTTCAGTCCCCAAAGAAATACCTGTGCAAAGCTGACTGCTTTCTGAATGCATTTTTTTTGCAGTCAGCACCGCCAAAAAGCAGTACGTTGAAGATTTCATTGCCCTCGTTCGTGGTGGAGCAAGCGAACACATTACTGCACTGGCCTACAAAAGCCTGCCGACTGCCACGCTAATGCAGGATTGGGGAGATGCTGTACAGTACAACCCTGAAATCATACAGCTGAAGGTACTGTATGCTTTGCTTCGTTCAGCCTCACTTAGCTGAGTGCCTCAGAGAGCTCTGTGTTTGAAAAAATGTGATTTTTTTTTAAAAAAAGGGCAATTTCTAGGGCAACTGATAGAACTATATGGTGTAGCATCGTTGCTCTGAGAATGGGTGATCAGGAAATCAAAGTTGTGATGCATTAAAAAGTGTGGTATAGCTGAAAGGAAATGAAGTAAACAGCTTTTACCCTTCGTAACTTGTCCATGCCGATGTGATTGCTTATTGCCCACCTAGCAGGTAAGAATTTCCACTTTCTCTTTTACCAGTGTATCACTTGTCAGCATATATTTTATAAGGACTTCTTTTGCTTGAAATTTCTTGTCTTCCATGAGTAGCAGTGACTATTTGGCAACGATTCTCTCTGGTTCAGGAGGTCAAGAAGTTCACCATACATGTTTGGATGTTTGTGCAGATTAGCTAAATAAAAACATGCCCCGGGTTTTGAAGGGTC
Organism: Cygnus olor; assembly: GCF_009769625.2. Taxonomy (NCBI): domain Eukaryota; kingdom Metazoa; phylum Chordata; class Aves; order Anseriformes; family Anatidae; genus Cygnus; species Cygnus olor. The sequence goes on along the minus strand of NC_049176.1, from coordinate 28,210,765 downwards.
AAGGGTTTTTGACCCTAAAGAGTTTTAGAAATGCGAAGTGCTGTAAAAGTGAAAAGTGAGCAGAAGCATGTAACGATTCTGCCTCATTGTTTTTAATGTCAAAATAAGCTCCTTCTGAGTGAATATTGATTGAATACCATAGGTAGAGGAAAACATCCTTTTAAAGCAGGAGTTTGGACTGTCAGAGGTGGAAATAGGTTTTGTTATTATTATTGGTCTTCGTTGTGAAATTAATTTTAGGCAAAAATATTGATATTTGTAGCAGGAATTTGTTTCTCATTGAAAATTCTGACTGTTAAAAAAAAAAAAAAGTGAATTCTCAGCTGTCTGAAGCAAAGAAAATATCAGTAATCTGGAAATACTGCCAGTGCCCTTCCAGTACTTGCTGCAGTGCATTTTTCTTTCCCGTGTCCCTGGTGCACAGTGGACAGAGCTTCAGAAATGCGCTGGGAAGTTTCCCAGCAGGAGACAATGTGAGCACAACGCTCTGCACAGATCCCATTTCCAGAAAGTTCTCCCACAACCAATTGTGGCATCCTTTGTCTGGCTTGGCATCAGTGGCCAGGCTGCCCAGTGAAAACCCCAGATGGATGTAATTTGGATTTGGTGTCTGTGATCCCTCATTTCCATACCAGAATCCCTGTGGGGTTTGAAGATCAAACATACCAGCAGAGTCAGCCCAGGAATGCTTAGTTAGGGAAAACCGAAGCAAATCAGTTCATAAATCAACTGCAGAAGGGCCTTGGCAGGTCACTCTTAGTGTATTTCCTCGTATGTATGATCTGAATTCAAAAAGCAAAGTATGGATCACAGATAATTGATGAAGAGGGAATGTACAGCAGCAGGAAATGAGCATTCTTTATTAAAACCTCCTATTTCTAGCAGTTTGAGACTCTTAACAGCAGCATAGGGACCATTCATGCTTACTGAATTCAGTAAAAAGTATCCCTACAGCAAAGATGGGAATCTGGGATGTGTCGTCTGAGGAGAGGCACCAGCATCATCCCTCTGGCTTTAGCAGATGACTGCCGATATATAGGGATACCTTAACTTCCCCTCCTTCTCAGAAAAAGGAATAAGAAGGACAAAGCCTCCTTGTGTCCTACAGCATGTTCACTGCACCTTGCACTCTTATCTTCCACCACTGGCCTTATATGTGGTGCTTGTATTTGAAGATCACAATCCTCTCCCTTTTGAAGGTAGTGGAAACCCTTATCTTGGCTTCATAAGCAGAGAAATCAGCCTTGAAACGCAGAAGTGGTTGTGCTGAAAGTGCAATGTGAATGCCCATGGCTGTGCTGTGCAGCTGTGTGAGGAATGAAGAAGATTTCTATGGGTGGGTTTGGGGGGGTCCTTTTCAAATTGGAGTGAGAGAGCATCCAGGAAAAGTAGATTTGATCAAATCTGGTCTCAAAATGTTAAAATGAAGAAAACGGTAAGAAAGCATTGAATGAAACTGAAGCTTTGCCTGTTTTTCAACTGTGTGGCTGTTGAATCTCCTTGTGCGTTTGCAGTGCCTTTGGTGCTGTAAACCAAGGGGAGGACTCCTGCAAGGATTCCTGCTGCTGCTGTTCACTAGGTTGAATGAAACACTAATGAGAAACCTGGAGCACGTGCCACAAGGCCTTCATTTCCCTCCCCAGCTGTGCTTCCATGGAGCCATGCGTTGCTCACACCATCTTGAACAACAAAATGAGTGCAGCTCCTGCCCTCCCTCTAGGTGCAGCCGCTGTACCAGCTGGTGACTCCAACTGACTTCGCTAATGCAATCACAATAAAAGAAAATCTGCGACGGGCTCTTGATGAGTTTCAGCTGGAGACCAGTTCCTGTCGCTGCGCTCCATGCCAGGGCAATGGGACCCCCTTTATGAAAGGTAGGAGGATTTCACACCTCTTCTCTGGCTTCTAAGAGCAAGGAGCAGGGAATTTGTGGGGAGGGAGGAAGCTTAGCGAGTAATCTGCTCTTTAGTTACTGCTGTCATTTCTCTACCAGGTAATAAAAAAGAAATAAAATAGCTTTTTTAGAAAACAGTCTATTTGTAGAGTGACACAATTTAGTAAACACAGTAGAGTCACAGAATGCACCTTTTTAATGGGAGTGATCATCTGTATCAGTTCCATGGAAAAATTTGATCCCCTTTCAATTATGTGTTTAAAAAAAGCAACAACTTGATGTCTTCTCCTTTGCTTTTAAGATTGCTTCCATCATCCTGGAGAAGTGACTACTGTCTTAGCATTAATTAGTGTTTGTAAAAGTGTTCTGAAGATGAAAAGCACCACATAAGTGCCAAGCACAGTTATCACCATCACCTCCCCCCATTTCTAATAAGAAGCTGTCCTCCTTTGTAAGCAGACTGTGATTTAAAAATGAAGGGGAAAAATAATCAAATTGAATGAAAACCACACTGCCTAAACAGAGATATATGATGTGATGAGAGCTTCTAACAAAGGGACCATTTTTTTCAAGTGCCTAATTCCAATCTGCATCCGCAGAAGTCCTGATGAGGGTTGTTATCATCTGAATGTGCCTGATGCAGAAACAATTGCTTCAGGTACCAGCTAGATGATTGTAGCACTTAGAGGATTTGTCTCATGATTACCCTTGTTTAAATAACTTCTCAGGATCTAAGTCAGGTTAGCATTTCATTTAGGATCTTCTCAAGGAGAGGCTTTCAATGCCCGTTACTTTCTGAGGTGGGAGCTCTCATCCTGGGTCCAGCTGTGGGAAGGAAGCATACTGTGGCCCTGGGAAGCTCAAGTGGGGTTATGCAGGTGTCCCTCCTGCACAAACCCTTCCTCACCCACTGCAAACAGTTTGATCCCCTCCCAACACTGCCAGGACATCTCTGGAGAGGGGCAGGGGACTTGCTGGAGAGGCAAGTGGGGCATACTCTCAGCTTCCCTGCTTTATTGCTAATTTATACTTCCACCAACAGAGAAAAATGCTGATGTAATTTCTTCCTCCCAGGAGAGGACTGAAAAGGACTGGGTGTCTGCAGGGAAACGAGACTTGAAATGAAGTCTGTAATCTCAACATCTCTGCTTGCTTTCAGGGACAGAGTGTGAGTGCTTGTGTCCCCTTGGCTACCGTGGCACTGCCTGTGAGATCACCAACAGGAGAGGTAAGCGGCCCCCAGCCCTGCTGCTGGCTGTCCAGCCCCATGCATAAGAGGTTGGGGTCCTGCAGAAGTGACGGATACCCTTTGCCTGCTCTCTTCTAAAATTCTGAATTTCTTGGTGCTCACCCAAAAGTGGCTTTGCTTCTGCAGTTCCAAGCCACCCCCACCCACCTTGCAATTATATCAAAATAGGAACTCCTGCCTAATTTACAACCCATGGCAAGCCTCGGGGCTCCTCCAGCAGTTCTGTTCCCTAACTTTTCCCCTTTGATACAGCCACTATGTTGCAGACTGTTTTCCTCTAGATATGCTACCATGCATTTTAATCTTAAAATCTTATTATGTTGTTTTGAAGCATTTACTAATGCTTCTTGGTCACTTTGTGTCACTGCTGTCTTCTGACTGATGTTCTTAACTCCTTCTAGTTTAGGATGATCTGTGACTTTAATCATTTTGTTTACTTCTTCCAGCTCATTAATTTAGATGCTAAATAATCCCAGATCTCAGGCACCCAGAGCTCTGGCACCATCCCACAATTTGATGCACAGCATTTATCACTGTGCTTTGTTTACAGTCTTGTAGCCAGTTCTCATTCTGCATGACTGTGTCCTAACCAAGCCAGGCTGAAATACATTTTAAGCCGAGATTTCACCAAGCAGAGGGTCAATTTTGTAGGTGTTTCTAAGCCAGTCCATTCAGCCTGAAACCGTGGAATCACTTACACCTTTTTCCAGTCTGTTTACTGCACACATAATCACATCCAACCCTCCCAAAGACTGCATCCATCCGCTTGTCAACATACAACTTCTTTTCCCACTCCCCTTTCCTTCTTTTATGTGTTGCTTCTGTGTTCGGCTCTGTGATTCTTAGGATGCTGAATTTATGTCACTCACATGCTCAGGGTCCAGAAGAAGACATTGTAATAGGCAAAGCAGTGGGTAGAAAGCTGAATATTCAAGCTGTTGTTCACCGAAGAAGAACACGCTAACATTGTCCCTGGTACCTCAAAATGTGGCTGACCATTTAGTGCTCTTCTTAGCAGGGCTTGGACTAGGTCAGGGAGGGAAACACCCAACAACAAAATATAAAGTTAATTGATGCTTTTTTCTTGTCCTTGCTGAATGAAGGTTAGTTAGAACAAACACGAGGAATGCTGAACAGAGAATTAAATGTCTTTAAAACAATCACTCATTGTTAATGACTCAAGTATGTTGTTGTTGGTATGGATGGGGCGGAGCTGTTTGTATTTATATATGATTCATGGAAGCTGACAGCTCTCCCCTTGGAAAGAGCTGCTTTATTCTGACACTCCTTTCTGGCTTGTTCTTTCGTTTTCAGATACTGCTATTAGTGGAAATTGGGGTTGCTGGGCCAGCTGGTCTCCATGCTCAGGAGGTCAACGAACACGGAAACGACAGTGCAACAACCCTGCGCCACAAAACGGGGGTTCGTCATGCTCAGGGCCAGATGCTGAAACAGTTAATTGCTAGAGGGAATCATTAAGAACTCGCACAAAAACGATGAGCAGGTTGCAGACTGAGTGGGAAGACGTTACCTGACTGGCTTGCTAAGTTGGCTTCTCTGTGCTTATGGGTCTCATCCACGTGCGTTGAAGTTGGAAAAATTTCAGAAGGCTTTGGGAGTACCACACCTTTGGGCATGCTTTTCAGTTGTCCCATGCAACTGAATGTGCTTACTGTTCTTAATGCTGTTCTGTGTCTCTATTGCAATGGGCTAATTGGGACGAGCTCGATCTCCTGCCTTATTTAGTAGCTGTAGAGTTTAAGTTTCTTTTATTTTTGAATGTTTCTTTGAGATAAGAAAAGACTATTTGATCTTACGTGTGCCAGAATGTGCACTAATATGCAGCTTCTGTGAAGACAGCTGTGTCATGTGGAGCAAAATACAGCATATTAAAGTCTAAATCTCAATGAGCACAATAGTATCTAGCATGACATTTAAAGCCGCTGTGCCTCACTACACCAGTTTCCCTACTTATTGTATTTAACTTAAATTGTCTGTCATACCAGAAATTGTCTTGAAGGAGTGAAAACCAAATTGTGAAGCAGTCTGGTGACGCCAAGGCATTGTTATACGACTGAATAGCAGTTGTATTCTTACTGCAGAGGCGAGCTTCCTCCTGCGCGTTGCTGAAGTAGAGCAGGCACACTGAGGCTCACATGCACCCCAGTCCACTCAGATGCTCTGGTTCTTTGGGATGCAGGGGGAGGACAGAGGGGTGCTTCTGGGATGGGGAAAGGCTGTATTTCAGTAGTTGCATTGCTAGTCCTCTCAGGTTAGGACATCTGAGATGGAGGGAGTTTGCTATGAAAAAAGTCAAAGCAAAACGAATGGTTTGCCCTTTGTTACTGTCCCTGAAGCCATGCATCACAAGCTGAGTCAAACAAAAGAGGAACTTGTCCTGAATGCTGCGTGTGGTTCCATGACTCACCTGAGAGGGATTGTTCCAGGGACTTCCCTCCTACAACCTCATTGGTGCTTAATGGCTTTTGCAAAGACATTTGTTGGGGCATGCTGTAAAATAACTAAAGACAGCTTTGTTTGGGGAAAATAGTGCAACCAGTGCAAAGTTTCTCCTAAATGTTGCGAGGCTTCTAACATCAGCAAGGTCAAACGCTCTTCCAAGGGCTTTTAGCAGTGCTGGTGATGATGGGTTGGTATCACCAGTTTCTCTTCTCTCAGACTGACGTTGTCTAAATGCACTTCTTCTAAGAGCGACTCAGGCTCTCTGACATCCGAACAATGGAACATGCATTTAGTTTTAGCCCTCATGCCGCCTCCACACTTATCGACAAGGTTTCTGTGACAGCTTTAAGAAAGGAAGAGCACATTGCACATGTGCATATGTAAAATAAGCACGATCTGTAGTCATAATGGGCTACGTAATTGAGCTGCCAACCCAAAACATTTCCCTTATCTATTGTGTAACCCTTATATCTTTTGTGTGATAGAAAAGCTTCATTCAGGGTCATGGTCAATAAGGTCACTGCTTATGCTATATGCAGTATTTGTCAATGCTTTTTAAAGAGGCACTGCAAAAGCTGCGCAAGAGAGAACCCTGATCACCAGCTTGGTTTGGTTCATGGGTGCCTGTGAGAATGTGCACTGCAGTGCAGTTGCTTGCCCTTGTTGAGAAGCGTTGATGTGATCTGATTAAGAAACTTTCTCAGATGACTAGAGCTGCTTTTGTAAATTTGACCACCTTTCCTGACCATCAAGGTGGAGAAAGCACTCTGACACATGGTCATGGTGCATCTGTCCACTGCTGCCACGAGCAGTGAAAGAGTCAAATACAGCAACCTGAAGGCTCTCCCTGATCAGAAAAGCCCAGATTTTTTGAAATGGCAGTGCCTGGGTTTGGATATTTGGGGTTGGGTTTGGTTGTTTTACTGTATTGTGTTTTGTTTGGTTGGTTGGTTGGTTGGTTTGGTGTGGTTTGGTGGTTTGTTTTTTTTTTTGGAGGAAGAGAGAAAAGATTTGACGGTCTTCAAGATGAGCAGGATAGTCTACCTGAGGTATGATTTCAGGGGTGGTTGCACATTGAGCCTGTAGGCTCTGGAAGCCTCCCATAAAGGACATAACTTTATCTTGTCCTTGTGATGTTGTGCTTAGATTTAACTAACTAATGATTTATTATGACCTGGAGGGTAATAAAAGGTACTATGCTGAAACTTTTATTGTTTCATTTTGGTACACATTAAATTTTGGTACTATCTTTTATTGGTGTTTCTCACTTCCACTTTCTGTGCAAGTTTGCATTAACAACCCAGGTATGAAAGCAGGAGAAGGCTGCAGACACGACGTGTGCATGTTCTGCACTGGTTAAGCCCATTTCCCTGGCTAAGGCTCTTGTCTCAATGGGCTTTACTGCACCCCTTATTGCATTCCTACCCTGGTACAAATGTGTCATCTCAATATGGGCTTCTTTAAACCTGCAGTAGTCCTGTGTTGTGAGTTTTGTCACCTGTGTCTCACTACAGATCTGCAGTTAACACCACGCTGCTGCTATGTGTAAAAACCAGTGCTTCACTCGTCGTAGTCAGCATGGCTTAGGAAGCTCCAGAAATGGTATTTTGGGTCAGCTGTAACTACCACATCCAACTTTCCCAGCACAAAACCATCTCAGCTCCTGCTGCCCCCAAAATCATCAGGAAAGGGTCAGTCAGCCTGGTTTCCAGCCGGGATTCACATGTTCCCTGTCTTTTCCTCTCAGGTAGACACTTTACATTGACCTGTGAGGCTGGGACATGGTCTAGGCTGAGTGACTGGGGTCTTGTAACCCTGTGTTGTAGCCACAGGGTTGCTAAATCAATTCCCATGTTCCTATTCCTCCCTGTCAGGTGAATGTAGCTGTTCCTCCCTGTATTGTGTTACTGGCTGCAGCGGCCTACCCACGCGGCCTACCCGCCAGCCCTTGTAGTGGTGGGGCCAGAGAGCTCAGTGACAATATCAGTGCTCCTGGCATCCTCACCCAGGCCCCTGAGGGCATACAGAACAGAAATCTGCTTTACAGAGAAACTAATAGACACAGAGACAGAGAGAGGTTGTTGGAAGCAATCTGGGGAGTCCTTGTGGAGGTGTTAGCAGTCCCCACATTGCCAGCTTGGGGTTCTGCTGTGCTTGCTGCAGAACCCAGTAAGCACCCAAAAACCCACCAGCTTACAAGGCAAATTACACCTGCAGATCTGTCTTCCTTTTATACCTCATTTTAACACCCTCATGCTTGCGTAAATCAACAGCACTAGAGATGCAGATAGCAATTATTACCATTATGGACATTTGTGCTTTACCTATCAGTAGTGCAGGACTCCAGGTCCCACTGTGCTGGGCACATTGCAGCCCCACAACAAATGCCAGCCTCCCCCAGATCCTCCAGGACCTGGCATTTCTTTTGGTTTGTGTAGGACCTGATGTTTTCTTCCTTCCCGTGCCTCTGCATTAGCGCTGGACGAAAAGGGAGGCGACAATTTCAGAGCTGCTCCTGGTGGGCAATCCTCGGCTGCTGTAAAATCGCAGGCTCGAAGGGACGCAGGCGTTTGGGCACTCAGCGTGACATTGACCCCGAGGTAGGAAACAGCCCTTATCTCCTCTCCTGTCAGCTGGTTATCTGGAGCCTGCACCTTGCAACCTCAGGTGTATTGTCATCAATCATTTGCTATTTTCTGTTGCGTACTGGTTCCTCGCTGCCCTTCCTTTGTTAATAACCCAGTTTGCCTATATCCATAAAAATATCTGATTGTGACACCATTTATCCAAAGCACCATACATCCATCATGTACTTATGAGAGAGATAAACAAGGTCTCCTGGGAAATATGCCGCAAGAAATATATAGGATAAATAACTATATCAAATGTATGTCAGTGTGCAAGAGGGGAAAATCCATTCATTAAAGCCAGGGTGGAACTGCAGTGTTTTATTGTACCCTCTAAGCTTTTAGTTTAAGTAAGAAACGTACATTTTTGCTGCTTATCTCATCTAGCACAGCTCTCATGCTGGCCACTTCAGCAGGAGATACATTAGCTTCTTTGACTGGCATTGTAAATGTGTAATTGCTCATAATCTCTCTTTTTTCCTTTTTTTTTTTTTATTTATTTATTTTTTTTATTTAACAGACATTAGAGACAGCTTCTCCCTCCCTCTGACTGCAGCTTCCCTGTTCCAGAGCTGCTGCTGGGAGGACGCCTGGGCTCTGGGTGAGCTGGGAGCAAACCTCAGGGCTGGTGGGATTCCTCTGGTATAGTCCCTTTAATCTCCTGTGTTTCCTGTTGTAGTGCCGGCGGTTCTCCAGCCTGGCACCTATCCTTCCAGAAAGGTTTCCGAAGCTGAGGCTGCAGGCCTCCTCCTCCCTCCCCAGCCTCCCAGGCAGCAAATCTTCCCCTCGACAACTTCTTCCCCCGCTCGCAGAAGAGGTACGCTGCTCCCTAACCTACTCGACACTTGTTTGCTCCTAGGCTTTCTCCTTAGCCCTGCCCAGGTCCATGTACAGGTAAGAATTGAGCCCATGAGCCAAGCTAGCTGTGGTTATAGGAGCCCTATCTCATGTTTCTACATAATGTGCCAGCCCCGTGCCAGAGTGTTGATAAAACCGTGGCTGAAAACTGCTGCTCTGATCCCACATTTCACATTCCTCTGGGCAAAATTGCACCAAGTTCAATGGGTGCTTCATGCCGCTGCATTTTCCCAGCATAGAAGACATCAGATTCAAGCCCTCGGGAGCAAATTTGTCTCTGGACGAGCACAGCCTTTACCTGGAAAGGCAGGGTTGGGAAAAAGGCCACAGTTTTATCACCCATTTGCCCATGTCTTAGAAATATGTCATAGTAATTTTTCACTGAAAAATCAAATCTCAGTGCTCGAGACAACATGGTTTGTTGTTTTCTTATACAAAAAAAAGAGCCTGCAGTTTCATTTTCGAGCAAAAGAGAAGAAGCAGTGAAAAAATTGTCTTTTGGCAAACATGCACACAAAAGAAAATATGGGGCCAGATCTTCAGGTAGCATAAATCAGCTGCGGTGAAGGAGCTACACTGATTTACATCAGCTAAGTGTCAGACTCTAAATCACTACTGACACGCTGTTGAAAAACAAGCATTTCCAAGAATCAGAGCTGTAGCTGAGCAATTTTTTTTTTCACTAAACCACGGTTCCTTTCTACTCCCTCTTTCCATTCAAATGTATATAGAAGTGCTCCTTTGTGCTTTGAGGTTTTGTTGCTGGTGTTGCTTTTCCTAATGCCTAATTCCTTCTCAGGGCTTTTTCTTTTTTTTTTTTTTTTTTTTTGCCCTTTCCTTCCTTGCAGTGAAAAGCACAGTGAAATGAAGTGCTGCTCACCTTCTGCCCACCCCGTGTTTTTGCAGCAGTTCATTAAGAGCACTGAGCTGCAGGCTCTGGCCACAGTCTCTGGATGCAGTTCAGTACCATGTGTATTCTTGTGCTGAGATTTACACCTTACATTCAAAATCAAAAAAACTTAAATCAAGCAGCCCATGAGCATCTTCTCTGGTTCTGGGTGCCTGGGAGATAAAATGCCCGTGTGCCCATACTCAGTCCATCACTGATCTGAGAGAGGAGCAGCCTTCACGTGTGCATGAACACCCTCTGCAGAATAGTTTCACTTGAGCCTCTCTATTTATCATTTTACTTGTTTACGTAGGATTCCTCATTAGTTCGAGTTCGCGTTTTGCAATGGCTCTTTGGTGTCTTTGGGCTTAAGCTTCCTCCCGTACAGATCAGCATATGGCTTTACTGAAAATGCAGCCCTGTCCAATATGCTAGACGTAAAAATCTGACAGTGCCAACTTATAAAAGTTTCATGGTACATATGTCAATACCAACTGCATAAAAATGCAAGGATCGTGGGCTTTTAATTTGTTTTCCAAAGGCAAACATAAAAATTTCTGCGAGTGAAGCTTACTTAAGTAAACAGTTTTAGTAAATGTATTTCATGAGCAGCGAGAGCCCCACGGTCATGCAGCAGCAAAGCATCCTGTGCTGGTTCTCCGCCACCTCCTGTGTTCTGGCAGCATGGCTGTGACCTGGTGGGGACACCAGTGGACCTGGTGGGGACACCAGTTAACACAGTGGGGACACCAGTTGACACAATGGGGACACCAGCAGACCTGGTGGAGACACCAGTGGACCTGCTGGAGATACCAGCTGACCCAGTGGGGACACCAGAGGACTCAGTGGGAACACCAGTGGACCTGTCCAACCAGAGCACTGGTGGAGCAGGGTGCAGCCAGGCACGCACGCAATCAGCCTGAGCAATTTGTCTGGACAGCAGCTGGGTTTTGTACAGCAAATCCAGCTCATCCCCCTACGTGTGTAAATGCAATGCTTCGTCCCCAGCATAATGCAGTTGCAGAGTTATGCCTGCCGTATTTATTGCCCAGCACAGACACCAAAACACCTCGAGCACGTACCATTGGGGAGCAGTGCTGATTTTAGCACGCTTTGCTCTGCACGCTCGTCCCCACGCAGGGTGCCCCGCCGTGCTGCGGGGCAGGGTTGGTGCACTGCCGGCTGCGCCTCCTGGAGCCTGCCTGGCAGGGAGCCCAGGGCGACCAGCAGCTCCAGCGCCCGCTCGTCCCAGTGCCTGGAAAAGCATATCGAGTAAGAGGCTGAACCAAACTATAAAGTAAAATAGAATAATTTTTAAAAGTAATATAAAAGCAAAATATAAAATAAAGTAAAACAAAGTAAAATAAAATAAAATAAAAATAAAATAAATAAAATAATAAAAATAAAATATACTGCGAGCTCTTTCTTTCTCTCCTCTGAAGAGCTGCCATTTGACTTCCCTTTCCCAAAGGGCTGCTGGTAGCTCCCTCTGCACTAACTTTCCCACCTCCACGCAAGGGACAAACGTCTCCTAACGTCACTGTCATGGAGCTGTTCTGAAAAGTCTGCCTGTCCCTTTGGAGACAGGTCATTTTGAGGCTTTTTCATTACAGGACAGACTGAGTTGTCAGGAGCGTTCGATACTATAGATCATGGTGGCACTCCTGAATGATGGGAGTGCTTGATGGCTGTCATTTACTGTCATTTTTTATTTACTCAACTGGCCTTCATTTCTGGCTTGGGCACTTTATTAATCCAGACAGTAAAAATGGATCTGTGTGCTCTTACTTAGTGCTGGATGAAACACTGGGGTTTCTGTCTGCTGAAACATCGGTCTTTACAAAACTGCTTTTGGTCTTAAATGCGTCTTGAAACTAAAAATCTGTTTCCTTTCCCGTAAGCTGGAAGCTCCCCCCAGCACTGCTAAAAGCAACAATGCTCAGAGCAGCTTGTCTGGGTCCTGAGCTTTCCATGTGCCTCATCTCAGGCAGATTCCTTGGATTTGGAGACAACTCAAAGAACTTGAGATTTTTTTAAAAGAAACCCACTTTGGAGTCACTGAACCAGTGCTTTTGAGTTCAGTTTCATAAGCCATCTACCCATCTCTGCTCTTACTCCTTAGCTCATCACAGGTTTGATTTTCCAATGGTGAGACCCTAAGTAAGAACACATAGCTGAAGGCCTGGAGCTCTGCTTGGTGGAACTGGTCTCAGGATGAATTTATTTATTTAATTTTCTGCCAGCTTCAAGTGCTGATATTGGGAAATGTTCATCATCACGGATCAGGACACAAATGTCTAGAAATAATCCTGGCATTTTTTTTGAAATAGAAGACCGTGTTCTGAGGTTAGCTTTTTATTGCCACCCATTTCATTTTTTAGAACAGAACATAAAGTAATAAAGCATAAATAAAAGCCTGTCACTTGGGGACTGACACTTTTTTTTTTCTCAGATAGATAGTTTCCTCTAATTAAAATGTTTCCCTATCTGGGGGAAGCCTGGCAATTTGGCAACTTTTTACTGGAACATCAGTTTTGGTGGCACTTCACTGGAGCATCACTTCCCAACCACGTAGCCTGACCCTTTCAGCCTCCCTTCCCTCCCTGCCTGCCGGGGTTTGCACTCCTGCCCTTGCAGCAGGCATCCACTTCGGGATGCCCCAAGTGCTCCAGGGAATCGCCATGCCCAGGATGTGCCATGCCAGTCAGCAGGGACCGGGTGACAGTCTCATTCACACCGGGGCCTTACTTGGGCGCTTGCTCCGCTCGCAGGCATGGCCCTCGTACCCCGGCTGGCACTGGCAGACACACGTGTCGCCCACCAGAATGGGCTCGCCGTCGTTCTGGCACGGTCCGCAGCGGCAGGCGTTGAACTCCAGCAAGTAATCATCCAGAGCCCGCTTCAGGTGCTGCCGCTTGGTTTCCATGTTGCTGAGGTCGCTCCTGCGGAGAATTTCGTGGATGGGTTGCAGCTGTGCAGGATGGAGACAAAAAGTGGAGTTTGGGGATTTCATCTAGGCATAGGCCCAGGTGCTGCCAGGCCGCAGTCAGGGAGCAGGGAGGTTGCTGAATGAGCTCGGGGCTGAGCAAAAGAGTTTGTCTTCTTTGATAGCCCCATGTACATCACACAAATGCATTACCAGTGATAGGCCCCAGCAGGAAACCACTGGCCCAAAACTCTTCCCATCTTAGGGGTTTGTGCAGGGTTGGCTTGCACTGGAGTTTCAGTGTGGGTGCAAATGATAAATTCAAACACCACAGAAAGCCCATTTTTTGATTAGTTTCTTAGTGCTACCATGATGTCAGAGATTCTCTCATGCTTTTTCCCTTTTTGAAGCAAAACATTTAGGTAAGAGCTTTGGACTGTGGGTATCATCAAAACTTAACACTGACCTACCACTGATGGTGACCAGATTGCGAACAATCCAGTAAAGGCACAGCATGGAGACTTTTACCTGCCTATGTTTTACCCTTTGTTAAAGTGAAATAATACTGAGCTATCTACAGCTTTAAAAACAAGCTTGCAATATTTCCAGTGGCAAAATGCAATTCTTGTATACCATTCAGCAAAAATAGCCCTATGTGGACAACTGTAATTGTAACCTGGCGTCTGCTTTGAACCTATTATATCAAATCGATTGGATTAGCCGAAGGGCAACAGGCCCCAATGCTGGTGGCACCATTCTGCCTTTCAAAATGTATCTCTTTGGGGTGTTTTAGGCATTCAACTATGTTTAGAAGATGGCTCCCTGAAAAATCTCAGCCCTTCCAGTTTTGCCAGTAATAAAAATGAACAATGAAGCTGCGAGCTCCAGGCTGTTGCAAGGACATATTCATACGTCCAAGGTGCGCCTGGCTGGGAATTGGTGGACACTGGTCCCAGGGCAGTCCTGGGCATCACCTCATTGCACAAGCACATGGGGAGTGATTCATGGGGAGGGCCAGCCAGGCTTTGGGAAGGGCTCTTAGACAAATTTGCACAGGCCTGTTTAACAAACGAGCGTGAGCTGCAGATAAGAGTGGCTGAAGTGGACGTGGGCGCTTATCAGCAGCCTGAACTGCTGCTGGTTGCACAGAGGTTGCTGAGCTCCAAAAGCAGCCAACAGACAGGTCAGCATGTGGTTTACTGGAAAATTGCAATAAGCTTTGCCCAGAATTGATGGGAACTTGTGAAGAAAGGTGAATAACCTGCAGCATGCGTTCAGCTGTAACTGAAAGCACTTGTACTTTAACTGGCCTTTCTGCCACCAGGGCGCTGCCCAGAAAGATTCCCATTTCTCCCGACAATAACACAGATCATTCCAAATTCCACCTGCCCATCTCCTTTCTTCCACTGTCTGGCTTTCCTGCTGGGTGCCCACAAGTGGTGATGAGAAGGATGTTCATGGCAGTGTGCCCATGCCATGACTGAGGGCCTTCCCTCACACCACGAAGCCCTGTGGGATGCTTCAGCAACCTTCCCATTTTATGGGATATGCGATAAAATAGGAGGCAGGAAGAGAACTTTGCTGATTTTGATCACCACAGACCCTCTTAGCAGAGCATGGAGAGAGACAGGACCCACCTAAGAAAGTGGGCTCCCCTGCTCCAAAAACTCCTGGAAGCACCCAGAGCAAGACCCACCGTGGTGTGCAGAGCTTAGGCAGCGCCACTGTGGCTCTGAAGCACATGCAGTGGAGGGGGGGGGCATCTGTGCAAAGCCTTCCCGGGGGGGGTGGCTGCCTCCCCTATGAGCCCCCTGCTTATACAGGAAGGCAGGAGCATTACAGAGAATAATGGGGATGGCTGCAACTATGGAGAGCCGTTCATTGGCAAGCTGCTTGGGGACACATCAAAAACTTAACTCGGCACTAATCCAGCATTAAGCTCCTTGTCTGTCTCCCTGCTGATGCTGTCGATGGGAGATGTACTCCCCATTGTGAAATGAATAAGAGGTTACTAGATCAGTGGCCCATTACATTTAATCTTGTTCTGTGATGGGATCACAATAAAAATACGAAATGATCTGCTCGACTACACTTTCATTCGTTATAGCGGCAGAGTTTCTTCAACTGCAGAAAGCCTTACCTCAAAATCAATAATAGCAGGATTGTATTTTAATGACCTTCCCCAGCGACGATACATGTTGCCGTCCCAACTGTTTAAGAGCCCTCCGCTGCTAGCAGTATCTCCACCTTTAATCCGGGGAATAATATCTTCCACAATGGCATTGTGGCTCTGCTCATCTGAAAAGTCGAATTACACCCATATATTTAGTTACAATTTCCACACCTACTCTGGAAACTGAGGTGAGATCACTCATGAGAGGGGCTACCAGAGGCACGATGCTGTGGTCCCCACATCAATGGGCGCTCCGCTTCCCCCTTGGCCTTGTACAAGGCGATGGGTGACGAGTTAAGCATCCCAAATGCCCTAAAACACTGTGACCCAAAGGTCCTGCGCGGCTCCAGCCTTTGTGTCTGGTCATCACTGGCTAAAGTGATTTACAATCTGGGGCTTCCTAACCTCTCTGAGTTCTTTTTATGGCCAGATTTGGCTCCTTTAATCGTCACCGATGTTGCCCTCTCTGGGCCAGTGTGGGAACCACGGGGCCCAGCTGGGGCTCTGCAACATGTTTGGTCCAGAGTGGTGGCACATGGGACACGTGCAGGAAGGACCAGAGCCACAGGGCATTCCCCAGGGGTGCTTGGGGGAGTCTCGGACCTGGTTTTAGTGTTTTCTCGCAGGTTCCTCACTCTTGGCCTGGGGTGGCTAAAGGGACCAGAGCTCCCCAGTCACCCATTCACCCAGCAACATATATTTCTGTTCAGATGCTGTAACTCAAGTTTCTTTCAAGAGGAGCCAGTACCGCTGGGGACTTGGCCCTGAAGACATATTGGTCCCACCTTTGGGCCTGAGCTGTGTCTGAGGATGGCACCGGAACACCCTTTTCACACCCTAGTGTAACCCAACTTCTGTCCCCGGGCCCAGTGGCCACAGACCTATCCCCCCAGCATACCCTCTTCCAGAAGTTTTTTATCATCACATTGAGAGTATGACGCGGATGCTCCCACTTCCATGGCAAACTTTTTGACCGAAACACCAGCTGAGAGGCCAAAACAGGCCATGACGTCTTCAGAGCGGATTTCTGCAAAACAACAATGAGACCAGTAAAAGCAGTGGCTCGTACTGAGTGGATGATGTTCATTTTCCTCATGATATCTTTTATGTCTATTAAGAAAATATTCATCTAATTGCATGGTCTGCAACTTGAAGAATTATTCCATAGCAGAAGACAGGCTTTAGTCTTGTAGTGGCAAAGCCAAACTTTTGTTGGGGTATGTTGGGCCTACTGCACAAGTGAATAGGGAAACTTCCTTGACATAAAGTGGTTTCCTCAGAAAGTATTATAAGAAACCGAATACCTTAACACAGGGTTTCAAGCATGTATTTCATTGTTCAGCCTATTTATTTAAAAATAAAAACATTTTCACACACTAACTCATAGCTAAAGCTGGGAACAGCAGTTGAAATCAACAGATCCTAGCTAATTTCCTAATCTGAGGGTTTGACCTGTGTATTAGTGGTTTAAGTAGCATCTTCAAGAAGCAACCTGCAAAAGCTGTGTGCTGAGAGCTGCAAAGCCCTGCAGCACGGTGCTGTGCTGCTGCCAACAGCACTGCCGCATACATCACCCAAATTTGTAACTGGAGACCCATGAAGTGACTGCAGAGGGGAGAAGTGAGCTAATGAGGTGGCTTCACCGAGGTAAGCAATGCGCATATTTCACACAGCCTGTTTTTTGGTTTTTCTTTGTACACACTTCAGCCTCCTGCAAATATAAGGCCATCTTCTGGAATAGTTAAAAAAATCCATTGATTTCAGTAAATACAGGTATTGTAAGTAATAGGTAACTTTCGCGTTGCTCTTTTTGTCAGAGGATCTTAAAGTGATTTACAAAGCAGCCCGGCGATCAATACCACCCTGTTGGAAGGGAGGCACAGAGGTCAGCAGGATTTGTGCATCGTGGCTTAGCAGTTTAATGATCGAGGCTGGACCCGGAGTGCCGAGCTGCACTGCCTCACCCAGTACCAGGGATCAGCGCCTCATCTTGCTCATATTTAAGACCCTGATCTTAATTAGCTCCTGTAGCTCCTGCTCTGCGGGAGGGGCCAGTTGGAGCCGTGTGGGCACGGGGCTGCTCATTGGCTTGGAGAAGGTGCTCAGTGTCCCAGGAAAGGGACTCCAAGTCCTGGAGCCAAAGTGGTGGGACCTGAAGCATGCTCGAGACTTCATGGGAAATTACATCCCATTGCAAAACGGGCCCCTTGAGGAAGATTAAATGTGTAGCACTCAATTACTCGTAGTAAGCTGTTCAACAGTTGTAAATGCAGTGGGTAAAGTTCATTCACCCAAAGCACCATGAGTGATTGCTCATCTTGGTGTTGGAATGCCATAAAATTAAACTTGAGGAACACCCTGATTAATTGATTTGCCATGGTTCCTGTTGAGTAATTATGTTCAGCAAGGGTCTGTCAATACAATTTGCTATTGGTTGCAGCAAGATCAGATCTTGATAAATGAAAAGTGGTTATCACTGCAAAAGGGTGGTCATAGAAAATATTGGCACTTGAGGGGGGAGCCCTGATAGTTTTTTATAAGATATAATTTGCGATAGTTGAATGTGCTCAAGTGATAAGATTTACTGCTGCATTTTGAATTAATCAGAATATATGAAAGACTCTTTCTAATTTACTCTGAGCATAATGTTTCTCCCATAAATGTTCTTGTAATGTGTGAACACATTATACTGTTTTCTGCTAAATAATAGAACCATAACAATCTATTTTAAAAACAAGTAATGAAAAATATTGATGGCAGAGCAACAAGGGACCTCGTTCTGACATATGTATTTATTTCACTCATGACCACATCCATAGAAGCCCTTGCAGCCTGAAAGCTAGAAACAGGTCTGGCTGCAGAACTGCCATCCTAAACTCTGCACAAGTGGGTTGTGGTCTCTTCCTGGGTGTCTAAACCCAGAAGGTGACTTCATTTTCAAAATCAAGGGTTTTTTATGTGCTTAAAGTCCAGCTCATGCCTATGCCTAGCTGGATGCTCTGGCCCCCCCAGGTATCTTTCACTTAGAGAGGACTCAGCCTGGGGACTTTATTTCCTGAACACTACTGGCTTAGTCATCAGTCTAGGGAAAAATAAAAAATATAAATAATAATAATAAATAAATAAAAATAAAAATGAAAATAAAAATAAAAATAAAAATAAAAATAAAAATAAAAATAAAAATAAATGAAGGAGCATTTTCTCTTCCGAAGCATTTAACACGTAGCCTCCTGGGCTAGGTGGGCTCTCAGGATGCATGGGTGGATCTGAAGCTGGTGCTGTGGTGCTCAGCCCTGCAGGGGCTCAGCAGAAAGTCTCCAGGCATCTGCAGAGCTTCCAGCTCATTTTCTGAAGCTCTTGTTTGCAAGACTTGAGCACGTACACCCTGATCCTGACCATCCCTCAGGGGACGTGGCTAATCCTCTTGCAAATACAGCCTTCAAGCATGGTGGTGATCACCAATGGAAAGACATTTTTTTTGACTTGACAAATGTGGACTTTCTAGCAGAGTCTGAGTTAGATGAAAATTACACAAATGTGCTACATTAGAAGGAAAATTACATCTCTACTGGGGCACGTTTTTGTCTTTTGCTGAATTTCAGCATCCTTCTTTCCTAAAAGAGGGCATGTTGTAGCAGTAAATCTCCTCAGATACACAACAAGCACAAGATAAAGTAAAATAATAGCTTCCCTCCACATGCTCGTGATTCATTCTTCCTCTGAAATTGGCAGTCTGCTTCCTGAAGACTTGCTTGCCAAGATGTTATTCTTGTTCTATATCACTCACTCTTCAAAGTGAATAAATGATTTGAAGAGGCATCATGTTTCCAAACATTAGTAGTTCAGGGACTTAATGAAAATTCTCTTAATTGGTAGGTCCTCACAGGAAAAACTGGCATGGTTAACACTCACTATGGAGTGTATACTTATACTAGTACTGATGGTACCCAACCATTTCAGACTGGCAGGTCCATGGCAGAATTTGGGGCAGACTCATGGAAATCAATGGAATTATAGCAATTTGCATCAACTGTGGCAATTTGCACCTGCTGTCTAAGGTCACAATTATCTTTTGCATAAACATTCAGCCTGAAGTTACCGAGGTGGAGTTACCCTCAGAAGATCAGGATGATGATGTTTAGGCAAAGTGGGATCTATTGCACTGTCAACATCTTTGCAAAAGTTGGCAATCTGGTTAGTGTACTGAAGTACCGTATTATTGTTGTTCTGCGTCTTATGTTTTCGATTAGGAAAAATGCTATGCTTTAGCTCTCCAGTAATGGCTATTCTTGTAGTCCAGATATCTGGAGCGGATATTTCATATAACTGAGATTTAGAGGTATGGCTTTCCAGTCTCATACACTCTAATTTGTTGAGAACTGGAGCTAACAGAGCTCTGTTAGTCTTCAGATATGACATTAACCAGAGTAAAGTGGCAATGGTATTGCCAAGTGCAAAGCGTTATTTCCATTTACAGAAAATTGAAACTCTCACTACCAGGATGCTAAAACATCAGTGGGCTATTATTCTTTACTCTGGCTGAGTTTGCAGTCTTTGAGCATTCATAAGGCTGGGCAGAACAAAGATTATAAGCAATAAGAGAAGTTTAGAGAAGTCTAGTAAACAGCACTGAAAAAAAGGGAGAAAAAGTTATTCAGATTCCTTCCTAAACTACAAAAACATTACCCAGATTCTTCTGAAATTAGCTCAGGAAGTAGTTTGTGACACTTGAGCTTCTCCCTTGCTATGCAGTGAGTTGTGTTCATCTCATAAAGAGCACATGGATACCTGTACCCCATGCCAACTGTGCATTTTTGGTGCCTATCATATAATAGGACACACCAGCTAGCTTGGCAAGGAGGGGCTGATGAGTATCCACCCTCCCAGGGCCCAGGGAAATGATGGGTATGGGGAGCAACCAGATGAATTATTCAGGTGGGCTGGACCCACTCCATGGTCTCCAGGTGGGAAATGCCTGGTTTAGAGCAGAAAGTTGTGAGCAGAGAATTTTATGCATTATTCTAACCTTTTCGTCTCATTTCCTCTTTGTTAACAACAAGGATGTACTCAAAGACACCTCCCATAGTGCCGGATGTCATGAAATGGGTGCCGTAGTCATCAATGAATTTGGCATACATGCCATAGTTGTATGCATCTGGAAGCTCTTGCAGGGAGAGGAGCATGTCTTCATCCAAAACGATGTTGTTCCTTCTCATCTTGAAACGGGCTGTCTGCACCTTGGTCACAGCTCTAATGAATCCAACCTCCTGTGGGCAAAGACTGCCAATCAATATTCACTGAAGAAAAAAAAAAGTAATTTCTAGTCTGGTTTGCAGAGGAAAGCCTGAATCTGTAACAGTCACTGTAGGTTAAGGGCTTGAAAAGCAGGCCAACTTTAAAAGAAATCAGTGGCAATTTTTTTTTCAATGTCTCTTTCTAATGTGTGAGGTGGAGGGCAGAGTCATGGTGTGGGTGCTTTGGGTTTTTTTATTGGTGTGCAAATTTCTGCTATTTCTGGTTTTTGTTTCCATGCTTCTTATGCCTTTTATTTATTTATTTATTTATTTATTATCTATTTTGACAGCCTTGACCAGTGATGTGGGACAAAGCAGCAGGGGGATTCCCTGGCTGCGAAGGTGCTGACCCAGGAGGATTTCCTTGTTCTACCACCAGCTCCGTGGCTTCTCCTCTAGACTGGCCGTTGCCCCAGGCAAGGTGCCAGGGCAACAGGACCAGCCCCTTAAATGATTCCTCTAATAATTGACCATTGTTCAGCTGCAAATGTCGTGTGAGTCTAGACAAGTGCACAGTAAATACTCTAATGGTGCCAATTTCAAACAGCTTTTAAGGGCATTTCAACTCGGAACACCATCAAAGTAATTATTCTGTATTGTTTGCTGTCAGCAGCCAAGAGAGAAGAGAAGACAAGGAATGGTATATGTGGGAAATATCAGTGTTCATGTTATTAGATGGGAAAAAGCACCACAGCTACTCCATGATGTAAACTCACGAAAAATAAACCTTTTCAATGGAAGCTCTTTTTTTTAATATATATATATATCATGGTTTTTTAACCTTTCTTCAAAAGTGACATATTTCCCTATCATAAGGCAGCTTGTATTAATTGGAACAAGATATATTTGCTACTGGAAATCATTCCCCGAGGACAACTGTTTTGATCAACATCTTGATATTTCCTCCTCCCTCATCGTCACTTTAAGCATTTTTTATTTATGTGCTTAACGTAGCCATGAAACAGGATGGGGTGAGATGACATGTGTTGTGGTACTTCGTAATTCAATTTTATTCCCACTCCCTGTTTGCTAAAATGTAATAAGAACAACAAACAGGATTACTAACGATCATACATTTGCAATTACACGAACAAATTAAGGTACAATTGCTATGTGTTAAAAAATGCAATTAAGAGAATAAACAGACGTAAGTTACAGCCAGACCATGCAATGCACAGATGACATGATTGGAGTATACGCGTCGCTGATTTTTTTTTTTTTTACCTTTGCATTGTATTCTGTGAAATTCTTCAGGGATCCTTTGCCACGTGATAAAGAAAAGCCAAGGTTTAGCATTACAGGTACCGATTTAGGTCCAATCCCAAAGGTAAAACCACCTCCTCTGCTTTTACTACTTCCAAGGGCATTAAGCAGATCTTTTGAATCTTCATAAAACTCAAAAGAGAATCCAGAATCAGCATGAGCCTAAAGTGAAAGGAGCACACATTAATTTTTCAGGCGTTTTCCTTCCTTTTTAATCAATATTTCTTTAAGGAGCAGATCATACCTCCATTGAAGCCAGTGATGCTCCTGATGGCACCAACACTGACTTCAGTGAACACAGAATAAAGAATTCAGTCATGAGCCATTTAATTTGGAAATATGTGAGAGATGCAGATAAAGCCATGCATTTTGTGTCATCTGTCTCCAGACAGGGGAAAGGTTTGTGTTTAGCCCCAGAAAGCAATGCCATTACAGGCAGGTCTGGTAACAGTGTCTAGTAAGCTACCTTGACACTTCCCATTATAAAGCCTTCCTTCTAGTTCCCTGCAACTCTGCCAAATCCTGACTATTTGGAGTGATTTTTTTCCACTCCTGCCTGCTTCTGGATGAATTTATTAGGAAAAAAAGTCAGCAGCAGTGATCCAGCCACTTACGAGGGCAACATCAGAAAATAAACATTGTTCTGCCTGTTTTAGAGAAGTGACCTTTCCTTTGACAGCTCTGCTTTGCCAGCACGTGGAATTTAGCAGCCTTGCCGAGGCTGGGCTGTGCCATTTGCCATCTCTATAAAAAGCCAGATAAATTTCCAACACTGAAAAATGGCATCTCACGTGGTCATGAGTGTCTTCCTAGACCCAGGCAGGTACAAACTCCAAAGGCAGCCTAGATGTGAGACATTCTTGAACATCCCTCCCCATGTGTCCGTGGTGCAGGTGTGCTTCCACTAGCAGTCACAGGTAAAAGCGGGAAGAAAACATTGCTGGTGTGGTGGGTCTGTCTGGGTTCAACTGGGAACTTAAGGGGATTCTGCCTGTGGGGAGAGTCTATTGCATTGGGCTTTTGGCTGTAATATTGCCTTGGAATAATATTTATTTCATTCATCCATTGCAAAAAGCATGACAGATGCTTAACAGCACCTACTTACGACACGGGACACCCAGCTTAAGTCCCCCCTCTAATAGGTTCAGTTTCCAACATCCAAAGTCAGATGTCACCCCAAAGCACACAGGCGTTGTGATACATGTTGTGATGGCTTTCGGAATCTTTGTCTCACTCAGAATTCAGATTTATGTCCCTTATAGCCATGCCATAGACTTAAATGCTTCCAAAGATTGAACTGGTAGCATTGTTCCTATTTTACACATGGCCAATTTCATCCCTGGAGAGGCAAGTGGCTCACGCAAGCTCTACAGCTCATTAATAGCAGAATTTAGTAAAAAAAAACATTTATCTTCGCTCTGACTAGGCCAGAATAAGCAGTGGGGATGCCTGGGTGATAAAGCACGTTAGTGCCTTGATGTGCCATAAAACTGCATTTATATCACCGATTGCCTGTTGTCTTGGGGACAGCCGGAGGAAGGTGCCTTGAAAGACAACACGTAGTGAATTCTCCCCCGATAAAATGTGCACAATACCTTTATAACAAGTCGGGCCCTTAGCTGGGAAAACATTGCCGAATTTGACCACCCAAGGTACTCACTAGGAACTGGTACACGTGGAAGTTGTAAGGCTTGCGGAAATACTTCTCGTCATCCCTGTAGTAGAGGCGTTCGCAGGCAGCGTCGTACTTCAGCTCCCGCCACTCCCCATTGTAGACGGACTCGCAATGCCCCCCCCCAAAATTAGGATCATACACATACTGCTTCTCCTCCTGTGTTAGGATGTTGTATCTTTGAAAGAAATAACACTCGGAAAGTTATCCTGTGTTTTTTTTTCCCCAACAGACACTGTCCCCATTTTTGTTCTCCTGACACTACAGCACTGCACGTAATCTATACTCAGGTCTTTGGCTTGGAACTGGGATAGCAACTGTAACCTGAGGTTTCGGTCTGCTCTCTCTTTGCTGTCTCCTTCCCAAAGCTAACAGAAGACATTAGTTCAGACTCAGATCCTAGAAAAAGAAGAAGTCGGTTAAACTGTCCAGTCCATCCCCGTGAGCCCAGTTGTGAAAGTCCGACAGCACTGGGATTTCTCCAGTCCCAGCCTAAGCTTTTGCAGCCTGATGCATCTCCCTGCCACAAAGGGTTTCCTGGCAGTCTCTGTAATTGTTTCCTATCTTAATTTCATCTCCTTCCTTTTAATAGCGGTCTCATTTCTCAGTGGAGTTAGCACCCTCCCTAGACTTGAAGCCTCCTGTTTTGCCAAGTCACGCTTATTATTTCCTTACGCCTTTTTCCTCCTGCTTTCCAGCCATCACAGCTGCTGCCCTCCCAAATCCCGCCTGTTACTTAATATTCCCTGTAATTTGATGACTCAAAATGAAAACATTATTCAAACTAGACAGCAGCATTGCTCCTCACAACAGGGAATCATCTTTAAGACCAGGATAGTAAATGCTACTGCTTTTGTGTGTTCTGTGGAGAAAACAAATCAGAGAGCAGTATTAAATGCGGTGCTGACTGCAAATTAATAGATGCCTTGAAAAACTTTTGATGGACTTTTCCTGGGCCAGAGATGCATTTATCTCATTGACTCAGGAGAGTGTTGTATGGGAGAATTATCCGATGACTGGTTACATTGTCATACTGTAGCTCATGCTCTCCGAATGAAACTAAGCAGTTGTGTTAAGACACAGGATTTAAAACAAAAATTTCACAATAGGAAATTTGCCTTTAAATTCGTTCCAGAGACTTCTTTTCTATATTGCATAATCAAAATTGGAAGCTGAATAGCCTAAAACCTTTTCATGCATAGAAATACTTCAGCTTATTTCCGTTTGGTGCTCAGGCTCTCTGCCCTCAATCTATGCTCCAAATTCCTAAATCCTGGAGTCAAATATTCTCAATAAAAATGGAAGCCACCAGAATGCTGCACCTCCAACGCCTACTGTTTCCTTTAATATTTGCTTCCATCAGCTATGGAAAGGACACAGAGAACTGAGATATATTGTTACATGAGCACAAAGAGTACACTCACAAGTACCGAGTGGCTGAGAGAGGTCAAGGTCAGGCAGTAAATCTGAGAAGAATTTGAAATAAAAGCTGGGCCAAGACCTCCAGCCTCTGTCATAGCTACCCATGGCTGTGTGGGACAGTCACTCTCCTTTGGGTTTTGCACAGCATGGTATCAGTTCATGGAGCACTGTTCTTACTAAGGAGGAGAAATATGAAAACCTTACTCCTGCTTTGATTGCTAGAGTAGCAGCTATTGATTAATTACTCACCCCTGTGCTGCTTTTTCAGACCCTGGGATTGGGTACAGGTCTTCACAGGGGCTTTCAATATCTTCATCCTCACAGTTATTCTCATCAGACCCATCTCTGCAGTCTGTCTCGCCGTTGCACACAAGATGTCGTTTAATACAGCGACCTAGAATGCACAGGGACAGGAGATCCCTTGGCCACCTTCAGGAAAACTTTTTGGCAGCCTGATTTTGCTGCTCTGCACACGTATTCCAGTGCCACAGGAAGCCATGCTGTGTGTTGGACACTGCACTGCTCCATCAGGAGCTTATTGCAATAATCGTAGCGCAAGAACAGATGTTTGCAGGAATCACAACCTGAAAGGACTTTATTTTTTTTTTTTTTTTTTTTTAATTTCTGAGGGTGAGGAGAAAGCCCTGACATGGCAGTCATGGAGGGAAGTGGTGGAGCAGCGATGACATGCTCCAGCTGAGGAGCTGCCCCCAGAGCTGCTGTGTATTTCCAAATATCATTAGGATTTTCATTACATGCTCAAGGTGGGAACTCAAGCCACTCATGCAAAAGCAAAGATCTGCCAAGGTGAGTCAAACGTCCCGAGAACAGCCGTATCATATCCCAGTCCTCAGAGCTGGGAATGGCTAAAAATAAATAATTCACCCCAACAGATTGCTGGTTGGGTTCAGGACTGAGCTGCGTTTTTCTCAGGGAG
The DNA here is from genome assembly GCF_009769625.2 of Cygnus olor. Taxonomy (NCBI): domain Eukaryota; kingdom Metazoa; phylum Chordata; class Aves; order Anseriformes; family Anatidae; genus Cygnus; species Cygnus olor. The sequence goes on along the minus strand of NC_049176.1, from coordinate 28,185,098 downwards.
AGGAAGTGTGTGTTGGGGGAGCGCTGGTGCCCATGGAGGGGGATGTGAGCACACAGCACGGCTGTTGGAGCAGAATATTTCTAGAATCTTTATTCCACTGAAAAATTAACCTTTTCCATGTCACGCATGCCTTGTTTTCTCTCCAAATCGAAGTGTAACATGGAAGGACTTCCGTAAAAGTGGAAAACCCCCAAAGATGGGGAAATCTCATATTTTTCCTTGCACTGTTTCACCATCCTGCTGGCCAGCCGGAATGCATTTTGGCAAAGATCTACCTACGGCAAATGTCATTCTGTCCCCCCAATGTCTGACCCATTTCCCCTCGGTCTACCCACCCGAACTGGGAGTTTGAGCCCCATTCACTCACCGGTCTCCTCGCACCGAAAGTCCTTCCCGCAGCTGGGGGCCCCGGTGCAGGTCTCCCCAGCATGGCAAGCTTGCTCATCCCAGAGGTCCCCCACGCAGCGCTGCCCTGCAAACCCCGCGGGCTGCACCAGCGTCCGGTACCGGTGCTGGGTCATACAAGAGAGAAACACCTAATTCGTGTCCCCGTCAGCATTACCTCCACGGGCTGTAACGCAATTATATCTATAGCTTTTACCCGAATTGTTATTTATCTGTGCAGTCCTCGTACACATAGCCTTGTGCATAAGTGGAAGAGAATCAGCAGAGAGTTGGGAGCTCAGGAGAACTGCCCGAAGTTCAAACAAATGAATTTTGGGGGGGACTGGAATGACTGTTTTAAAATCTCTTCCTTATTTTATACCTCGGAAGCAATAAAGAATTTTTCTGATCGCACATTTTGTACTGGGATGTAGTGGGTTCAGATGGACATAGACACTAATTGCAACACTGATCCTGAAACATTTCTGATGGATTATTAATGAGGATTGCTGCTCTTTAAACCAGGAAAAAAAAAAAAAAAAAAAAAAGAGAACAGCCAAATCGTTTACTGATTATAAGCACAGGAACAAAAATACAGGGATATAAACTAAGTAGAAAGCAAAATTATGTCAGGTATTTGAAAATAAATTCTTGAATTATGAAGACGTGAAATTATATCGAAAATTGAGAACAGGAGCTGATGAATGAAGGTTGCTTTTAATTTCTTTTCATTAGAATATTTGCATTAAGAATCAGGGGATACTTAATTAAATCTGAATTTGAAAAGGGAAGTCTTGGCCAAGTATTCTGGCCTGATTCTTCCACCTTTTGCCTTGATTTTGTGTTTTGCAGCTCTGCTGCCTTAAACAAATTTATTCCATTTACACCAGGGAAAGTAAGAGCCTCTCTACGAGAGGAGCACCTCCATCATATTTGGATGAGTTTACGGGGTGCTTCAGAATGATGAATATGTATAATATATATAATTAATGTGTGTACATCCTCGTTGCAGACACATCTGAAGATAAATGAATACATAACGGTGGAGCCTTACTTTTTTCCCTTGGCAAGGAAAGCAATCAGTCCACGCTGACCACTGGCTCAGCTGACAGTTGACAGGAGCTGGGGAATTAACATCTCTGCTGCTTCTTCTGAGGAGAAGAAGAGAGTGGTCTAAGGGCTTTGAAGCTGTGCTTTAAGAAGGGTTGGAGGCCAGCAGGGAGAAAATGATCTCTGTGTTTTCTTCTATTAGGAATCTGTTTTGTAGGAAACGGAAGCCAGGGCAGACCCTTAGCAGGGGTGGCCGTCTTACCCCAGCCGCCCTGTCCAAGAAGTCCACCCTCAAAATGTGGTCTGGGGCAGCAGGTGTAGGACCTGAGCATTTTGCCTCTGGTTTCCTGCTCTCCTGGGAGATCCTAGCCCTTTCCATTAGGCAGATTGCAATAAAATTGTGTACATCATACACGAGAGGCCAAACACACTGAGAGACAGAAGGAATGTCCAGAAAATTCACATTTTAAGGAAAAGTTTCTTTGGGGCTTTCTTCTCAGGAGCACGTCACAAACTCCAGGGTTAGTGATGTTTGTCACCTGGTTTGAAATCAATCAATTTCACTTTTTTTACACCATTCTGAACTTATCAGTATTTTTTCAGACAGGGTTTGATGCCCATGCACATGGTAGTGGGAATGGATGCACCAATGGTGCTGAGCGGCAAGCCACAAGGCTGTGCTGACCACGAGGATTCATTGGCTGACTATTTCTAAAAGGAAATACCTAGATTCTGTGAAGGGGGAAATGTTAAAAAAAAAGTACAAAAAACAGAAAATGGCAAGAGCTGTGTATCACAGTGGTTTCTGCACATACATTGAATATCACTGTACAATAGCAAGCAAATACTTGTCTTGCCACCCAGCCCTGTCATTATGATACCTGTGTTTCTGTCCCCACTCCTACAACCTTCATTTTTACACATTTCTTTGTCTTGAGGAGCAGTCTCTGGCATAAAGAAATGACTCTCCAGTTGCCACAGCCTTCAAAGCATTTTAAGGGGTTATGCCAAGCCAAAACATTATCATCATTATTTTGGCAATTAACTAATGAGCAGTCTGTTTTACTTACAAGACTGCAGCCCAAAGAAAAATCCCGATAATTAGCGGAGGTAGGGAGCACACTGGGCATTCATCAGCAAGGCCACCAGACGAGAGGCACAGCGGCTCGGGCAGGGAACCCGTGGGCACTCATCACCTGCCGGGAGAACAGCGGGATCCTGCAGACACACACGGCACTGGAGGAGGCACCCGTACCGATCCCTCCTGGCTCTGACAGGAGGTTTTGTGGGCCGTGTCCTTCAGCACTTCACCAAGCACTTAATTGGCTCACCTTCGACTGGATTTCATGTTTACCTCTTCATTATTCTGCCTTGTTTGATAAGTTCATCAAACATCAAAAATCTCGTCTTTGTTCATTTTCAAAAGGGATTATCAGAATAAGCCTTCATAATTAAGTGTATCACTACCATGATTTTTTTTCCTTTCTGCCTTCTCCTTGTCTTCACGTTCCAATTATCAGTGATACCTTTTCTTGATCCTTCTAAATCACATTTGCTTTTACAACAAGCCTGAAATTAATAATTGTAGGAAAAAGAAACAAACAAACAAACAAAAAACCAACTCTTCTATCATGACACTGTAGCTTTAGAAAAAAATAACTTGTATATCCCCTTCCTTTAAAGCTTAAATGACGGTTGTATAGGTTAATAATATTGTTTAGAGAAAAAAAATAGAGGTACATGCTTCTGGCTTGGATTGAAAATTGGGTTGTGTACATGCACTTGTTAATTGTCAAATGCAAAATAATTATTATGAGAATGAATACGAAAAATATTTCTTTGTAAGTCTTCCTGTATAAGGAATTCACTCCAAATGCCCCAAAATAATATGGTGATTTTGGTAAAGATGTTTAAGCAGGCTTAATAGTCATCTGTGAAAGAAAACCCATTGTGCAAACCGTTCATATAAGAAGGAATTATGATTCCTCACTTGGACTTGGATAACGGCCAACATTTTTTTTTTTCTGGAAGCTGTTTACAGAGAGCACAGTGTGCACATGCCTCAAGTCAAGACGAAATTGATGGGCTGACTGACTGGCCCGCAGTTTCTGTACGTAGAGCTGGGTGGAAGCAGACTTACCTCTGGGAAGGCACCGCCGCCGGCTCCCCGTGTGCCGCAGCCGTGCCCTGATGTGCTGTTAGAGACAACGAGCATACAGCGAGAATCAAAGGAGAAACCTGACGCAGGCTCCACCACATTGTTTTTCCATATGTAAACGTTTGCTATTATTTAGCTACAAGCAAAAGCTTGAGGCTTCGGCAGGCCGTGGGGCCAGTGTTGCTGGGAGAGGGGCGGAGCCCCCCCGGCCCAGCATGCTGCGGTAAATCATTGACGACGGCACCCATCAGATCACAAAGAATCAGGACACGTCCTGGAGGCCTTTGCCCTTTTGGAAACAAATTCTCAATTTTCTGGCAAGGGAATATATTAGACTGTTTCCACATGGAAGTCAGTCAGGCCCTATTGAGGCGGTTGTGTTTCTTGCCCACCCTGTACCCTCCAGTTCGTTTGAAGGAGGAAAATCATTTTATTTCCCACAACACCTGTAATTTTGGTGCACGTGGTCACTTCCCAGCACAGCAAACTGAAGATTCTTACAAAATTCTGTTAAGAGGGACATGCACCACCCAGATACATCATGGAGATGTCAGTTCAGCTTTTTCCCTTTGCCATTCCCATAAGGTAGTGTCCCATGTCCAAAGCCGCCGGGAATTATCACCTGGCTCAGAAGGGCTTTGGGATGGTCCTACGCAGTCACTGCAACATGGAGATCTAAACCCTCATTTTTAAAACTAGTTTGGGATGAGGAAGATGCCCCCTCACTCTGAAATTTTGTCCTATCCCAGCTGCTGTGTGAACCTGTCCACGGGTGGTGGCTTTAATGCTTTTAGCAGGCTGGGATCTCAGTGCAGAAGTAGTGGATGTGCAAGTGCACAAGTATGAGAAAATAACACCATACAAAGCAAAACACCATGGGTTGTTTATTATTAAGAGAATAGCCACAAGATAAGGATATTTAGTTTTCATGTGTTGAAAAAAAAGGGAAAAAACAGCCATTGGAAAACCACTTGCACGTAGAGTTGCACATAGCCTTCAAAATTCCCCCTGAGGGCTTCTGGGCAGGAACAAAAGTGCACAAGGACTCTGTAACATTATTATTAGTTAGTTAAAATAGAAAAAAAAAAATGATATCTATGGAGACTTTTGTATTTGAACAAGCCTCCATGTCTCCCTGCTTTTCTTCTGCCTAAGAGGGCTGAGATACTTCATGCATAAATGAAGCATTCCCAGCAGACAACTGGAAACTTGAACCTCAATAAATTTGAGAGACAGTGTAATTATTGTAGGAAAATCTGGTCTTGGGCTATTACAGCTATTAAGTGGACAGTGAATTGTTCTCTGCCCACAAAAGACTGGGATAGAAGTGTCATTTTGTGTATTTCCCAAATTAATGTGAAGCTCGTTTCAATAGCTGGTATTGTAAATTATCAAAATAAAAGGACCTCTTACCGTGTTATTTTAATGTGATTAAAGTTTAGAATGACCCTGGAGCTTGTCTGCACTAAACAGGAAGAAATGTATCACATGGGTAAACTCTATAGTGAGATGAAATGAAAACTGCCTTTTTGTGACCTTCAAGAGTATGTTAATGCAGTCCCTTACCTACTAATGTACTTCAGCTGGGTTCAGAAAGTCCTCCTTTCTTCACCTACGCAAGAAGAACTCAACTAAGGTTTTAATTTATTATTATTTTTTTTTAATATTAGGCCTAAATTGCTTTTACCTGGGAGAAAAGCAGGGGATTGAAACCGGCCTAAGGCGGTACCCACCATTACCTTCTGCTACACGTTGTACCCCCCCTGCATGTCACTAAGAACAATAAAGAAGGGTCTTAGCGATGCTTACAGAGATCTGGTGGGGACAATTCCACCGTCCCCAAGGAGGGAGCCTCCCCTGCTGTCTGTCTGATCTGTCTTCAGTCCAAACTTCTGCCGTCCTTTGATATAAATGGCTGCATTGCAGTCAAATGCCTCCTCAGCATCCAGCAGGACTGGAGAAGCATTATATCTTTTCTGATAGCAGCATCAGAAACACACCATATATATAATGAAAGATATTTGTGGACTGTCTCCCATATAAAAGGCTGGGCCGGTTTGTGCAATCAGGCACATCAACAATTTCGCACTGATAGGTGAAGTCGTTCAGGGGGGAGGCATGTGTGAGATTTAAGCTGCAAGCGATGCACACCACATTAGAGGTGAAATTAAAGAACCTTTCTCAAAGGCGTTATGTTCCAAAAGCGATATATATAAAAGTTATGGTTCCATTTATAACATTATGAATTGAACTTGTCTAAAATGTGTGTTGGATCCTTGCCTCTAAACCTGAATTAACTCTGAACCTCTGGCTTGAAATGCTGGTGATGCTGCCGATAGCTGCGCAGTCACCTTCAGGAGGATGGGCAGTGGGATGGAAACTGGGGGCCAGTCGGTAGGGGGGAAATTGGGGCTGGGAGCAGGTGTGAGAGGAGTCAGTGGCAAATCTGGGTGGGAATTTGCATCAGGCACTTTGTGACCATTGCAAAGCTCTTTGTCTTGCCACCAAAGAACTGTCCACAGCTAATATTTAATTAGAAGACATGCAGCTCCTCACCAAAAACCCTTCTAACCCCATCTAACTACGGAGTTCTGCTCTATTTTACTCCATCTTGTGCACTGTACCCGCAGTGCTGTACCCCAGGTCCCTGCTGTCATGCACTAGGTGATGTGGCTGCCACCTGACATGTGCTGTTTGCTCTCCGGGCAGACAGCCTTTCTTTCGGGGTAGCACCTTTTTTTCTTTAATATAGGGATGGTTGCAAAGTACAGAGGTTACAGAAATGTTTGGTAAGGCAAGATCAAGGAATTGTGCCCAGTGATTGGAGCTCTGCCCTTGGAAGTCCTGCCGTTTCACACCTGCTTTCACAGCACACATGGGCTTCCTCAGTTCATCCCCTCCACAAGTGCCAGCGAGTTTTCCCTGCACAGGAGCTGGGTAAAATAACTTGTTTTGCCATGGCAGCAAGGCTGGTTCTCCGGGTCTTCATCTCCGAGCTTCAAAATCAAAGTCCCGGAGCAGATACCTTCGAGAGAAAGGCTTGGATTAAGAAGAGGGCTTTATATTCTGCAGCAAAACCGGAGACATCAGCACTGTTCTGGGATTTGGAAGAGGGCTTCATCCACCAGCTCTGCTCCTAGGGAGCAGCAGGCAGGGCACAGGCGGTGCTCGCTCCCCCTCTGCTGGAGCCCTGCGGTACCGCTGCGGGCAGAAAAAGCTGGGGAATGCAGAATGGGGCTCAGGGGCCCGGCAGAATTAGGCAAAAGCTGGGCTGCAACCCCCCCACACAGATACAAGCACCCCCCCGAACGGGACTGTGCCCTGACAGCTGCTTTTGCCCATTTCTCTGCGTTTGGAGATGGGCATCCTGGTCCGGGGGCGGCATCCCTGCACACGGGGGGGCTTGCAGCTCGGTGCGCTGCAGGGTCCCTTCTGCCCCCGACCAGTGGGTCCCTTCTGCCCCAGAGCATTTCCACCCCAGGCCAGCCGTTTCCATCTCCTGCCCACCCCTGCCAGCTGTGACATGGGAAAAAATCTCATCAGGCTCTCCCCTGCCAATAACATTTTGTCCCTGCTCTGTTTCCAGTGGTACGTCACAGCTAATGCTGCAATCTAGGTGTATTCAAAAGAAGGCTGGCTTGTCCTAAAATTTCCCTAGGCTTCACCAGGCACACCAATCCCTTTTCTGAAAGCATGAAAGATTGGGGTAAGCGATACTCCCAAGGTTTTCTGTTGTGGCTAGTCTACGGTAAGACTTGGGAAATCAGAAAAAGGACTGCCCTGGACCTGTATAATATACCTGTAACATACAATAAATTTTATTGATCACAAAGTAGCTGAAAAGAATAAAGAAGGGAAAATAAGTCTGATGAACGCCATGCTTGCAGCCCTTGGACTGAGGTGTGTATATAAGATGCTATTGAATCACTGCAAAAAATAATAAGAATAAATATACAAATATATTTATATATTTAATAGGTTTAAGTCCTGATTTTCTGCCCAGGTTCTCCAAGGAAGCTCGTGGTGCCTCGTGGCCCATTAGGTGACTGAGCCTGGAGGAGATGAGCAGAGCTGGCTCCCCCTGGGTGCTGCGTGATGTGCGCAGCACCGCGGCCGCCCCAAGCTCCGCTGCAGTTATTATGACCCAGAGCGATTTATGGCAGCCCCAGGGCTGCTTTTGAATGAGGTGAGGCAAGCAGGGGTCCCACCAGGGCTAGCACTCACCAAACACTTGTTTTAGAGACACTTTTGGTTTGTCTTTATCTCTTTTAGAGGCCACGAGGAGGATACTGCCCTGTTCCTTTCTGTAGGACCCCAGCTCCGAAGTCACAACCTCCCTGTTCTCCAACACTGCTTTAATTCAGGGTCCGTGTTCATAGCACTGGGCGGCTCGTAAATCCTCCCCAGCCCCTGTGCACAAAGCCACCATTCATTCTGGTCATGCCACGAATCCAGGCTGGGCCTGGGGGACTTCCCTGCCGGCGTGCGGCTCGGCGGGACCCCCTCTTTCTTCTCCGAGACCACCACGCAGCAGCAGGGCTTTTCATGTGGCCAGAAGCGAGACTCATGCTTTGAGTCATGTCTCCAATGACCAAGTCTTTTATTTTCCTTCTTTTTTTTTCATTTTTCCCCCTTTTTTAATTTATATTTTTTATTATTTTTTCCAGCTCTCAGCAAGCTTGGCTCTGAAAGGCAGGGTCAGGCAAGGCTGGGAGAGCATCAGTCCTGCTCCCAGGGGTGGTATGGGTGCTTGGGCAAGGCCTGATGCCCATGTACAGAGAGGCAATGCCCACCCACAAGCCATGTATCACCCCCATTACCCTCAAATCATTGAAAAGAAATTTCAGATGCCTGAGACACCAGACACACACGCTCTGCCAGCAGGTCCCACGCATCACAGACATGTTCTCCTGCAACCACAAGGCCTCCGGGTGCTGCAGGGCTTCTTTTCTAGGCAGATCATTGTGGATGGTCTATGTAAGTGGTGCCTTATCCCTGTAGGTGGGAGCAGGGCCAGCCTGACAGAGGCAATCATTGCTCAGGATGCCGATGGATCCCTGCCAGCGCGAACCCTATTGGCACCCACCTCCGAGTACTGCCCAGGTAGAGCTTTATGCTGCTGCTGTCTCTCTGCTCTATAGAAGAAAAACTAAATAAATCTGATCAGTTATAAGGGAAAGAGAAATTCCTGCGGTTCTCTTCCTGAGAAGCTCAGTAGCCTTGATTTCCTGGGAGATGTGCTCTGCAGAAGCATGGGATCAATGTTTGGACAGATCCTTTCAGGCTCTTCTCCAGGGCTGAAATATCCAGTGATGGGAAAAGCCTTGTTTGCTCAGATTTAGCTGGCATGCTCTTCGGACATCAAGGAAGAGCTTCACCAGGGAACAAGTGCAGAATTCAGCAAGGACAACAGTTTTTGCTGGGCTCTGCTAACTAGGGATGAAGCAAACACATGGCTCCTCTGGGGAAATGCCTGCTTTAATCCCTGCAAGCTCCCCAGCTCGGGCTGGGAGGATGCAGTGGGATGGGCATCACCTGGGGGGAGTTCACAATGAGCATGGGGAGCAATGGTCGGATCAGAGCTCTTGTATTTTATAGGTTAGGGGCTGCGTGCGATGCTGCTGGCCACCCCCTCCCCACCTCCAGCCAGGCTGGGAGCCTCTTCCACCAGCGGTGGGAATGAAGCTGAAACCAAAACCTGGGCAGAGGACTTGTGACAGTTCAATCCCCGGCTTGCAAAAAAGGCAAAACCTCCCTCCAGCTGGAGGGTTGATAAGATAAGCAGGAGGGAAGGGCTGAGCCCAGGTGAGGCTCTCCCCACCCCGGGGGCAGAGCCGTGGCCCAGGTGTGTTTTGGGCTTGCTCCGCCTCACCGGGCAGCAGGAAGGGTGACAGAGCAGGAGGGCACTGCAAGGCTGGATGGGTGACGCTGGCACTGAAGAGCGAAGCCATGGACATGGTAACTCCCGCGGGCTGCTCCCTTCTGCCACAGCAGGGGCTGAACTGCATGAAATGCTTGCTGCTTGGCTCCCCTCCACATGTTTATAGGCTCAGGGCTGCAGGTAGAAGCTCATCCTCCTGGTGAGATGAATGCTCCCAGAGCTGTTCTGCTCTCCGTGGGACCACTCGGGGATGTTTTCCTGCCCCAAAGTGGGCACCGAGGGGCTGCTGGTGCTGGGCTTCTTTCCCACTGCTCTGAGATGAGCGGCAGTGGCTGCCTCTTAATTTACTGAAAAATAGAGGTGGTTTTTTAATTTTCCTAAATTTTTTTTTAGTAGAAGCCGGTGAGTTAATGAGTAGCCGGCAGATGTGTGTGGGCAGAGGGCAGTGCCGGTTACACATTCACCTGTGGGAACTCCCTTGGTGATCAGGAGAGGGGAGGAAAACAGAGGCACGTCAGGAGGGAGTGAGCAGTTCTTCCTGTCCCTGTCTTCAGTATAGTTTCTCTCCCTCTGTCGATTATTTCTAGAAAAGCAGAAAGGTACTGAGAGCTCAGGCTCCTTTTGGACAGCCCTTATAACAGCACAGACCTCCAGTTGCTGCTCTCTCAGAAAGGTGTCCATACTGAAGCCCTAGGCTGAGCTTTATTCTGCTTCCTAGCATGATATTAACGTTAGAAGAGTGCTCTATTTATAGGGAGAAAATATGGAAAGTTTAGCTGTCCCCTGACTCCATAATGCTTGTAGCTTTCCGGCCAGGAAAAGTTTGTTTCCTTTTGATTCTCTCTCTCATCTTGCATGCTCTTTTGCCAAGTGCATTATTATTTCTGGTGAATTATTTGGCCAGATGTAGCTGTAATGCATGCTGCGAGCTTTTTCCAGTCCTTTAAATTTATGGGTGGCTTCTCCCTACTTTGCTGACTGCTCTAATTTACAGCTGGGTGCCTGGCCCTGCTGTGCAACGCCTCCCTGGGCTGGGGGCCGGGATGTGACAAGTGCCCTGAGCAGGGCGAGGGGCTTCCAGGGCTCATCTCCCTGAGCTGGCTCCAGGCAGAGCTGGGAAAAACACCCCGCCGAGACCTGGAGAACTCGATGCACATCAGAGGACCGTGCTAAACTCAGCTGGGGGCTGCATGAGCTTTGTGGGGAGGGATGTGGTGTCAGGGTTGGGGTGCAATTTATGCCGAGCATCCCTGCAGCCCCTGCTGCTACCAGGAGGTTTGGGGCACCTGGCTGTCTGTGTCCCTCCTGGCTCTGCTCGTGGCACTGGCATGAATATCCCAGGTGGCTGCAAAATGGGGAGAGCTCTTGCACTGAAGTGTGCCATGAGCGTGTTAAGCGCAGATTGTCTTCCTGTTAATTACATGAGTGGCTTGAAGCTGCCATTTCAAGGCGAGAGCAATAACAAGTTGAAGGGGAAAAAGGGAGCCTTGAATCCACCTCTGAGCAATCCAAGGTGCCAGCCAGGGGGCTCTCAGCAGCCCTGTCTGCCCCAGCAAGTACCCAGCCAAAAATCCTGTTTCACCTTGTTTGCGGTACTGGGCACGCTGAGACACGCAGGTATTTCTTCTTTTGCTTTCTTTATCTCCAAGGGCACTGACGGGGAACTACGTGTTACAGAAACAAAAGGAAATCAGTAAGGAGAGGTAAACAGCGCTGAACTCTTCAACTGTTGCTGCAGCACGTGCAAAAGCTTGGTGCAATCGCATTAGGGCACTGCGCTGCTTTATTTCCTGTCTGGCATCACTGGAGGGATCTGAGACACGTGGGATTTGTTTTAAACCTGATTCATCCTCCGTATGCTTCTGAAAATTCCCATTCCCTGTAGGCTCTCTGCTAGATTAGGCTGTCTGGGCAGCTTACACGGCATCACACTGCTGACCACTAATATGAAATATAATTGGAGCAATTCAAACCTCTCCCCCAAGGGCTGGCTCTTTACATCATGCACTACCCTGTGAAAGTAATAAAGTTAGTGAAAGGGGTTATTCAAGAGAAATTGTCAGTGTTTAATAAATCGTGCAATTAAATGCAATAAAACCTCAGTATGCTATTCATCTGTTCTGCCTTAACACTTAAGGCTGGGGCTTTTTTCAGAATAACGAAGTTCTGTCCCAGATAATTTTTTCCAATTTCCTCATTAGACAGGTTCTCGTGAAGCCTTACAGTTCTCAGCACTGAACTAAGCTGCCAGAGTAGTACACCTAATGTAATCATGGCATATAAAAAGTTATAGAGCAGTTCAAGGACTTAAGTAGCTCATAAATTTTTCTTCATATTTTCTCTTTAGTTCATTTTGGGGCTGAGTTTAAGCTCCAGCATTGCAGCCAAAAACTGGGGTCTCCTTTCTGTAGCGGGACAGAGGGATGTCTGGGGAGAAAGGGGTGAAAAAAATGTTCTTTAAGTGCCCTTTCGAAGTGTGGTATCACTGATTTTTATTTGTTTATTGAAAATCACATATAACTTCAGAACTGGTGGCTGTATGGGAGAGGAATCGAGTGTCTTAGCTAGAGTTCATCACCCAGACCAGGAGATGCTCTTGCTGTCCTTGTGTGCCACATGGGTAGTTTGTATGTCATCTGCGCCATGGGGTAGGAACAACAGCAAGGGGAGCAGGGTACGGAGAGTGATGGGGGATGCTGAGCTGAATCAGCATGGTGGAGGAAGGAGGTTTTGTCCTAGGGGTTATCCGGAGCCAGGATGCTTCTCTCCTGGTGGTGGAGTTTTCTGGAGGAGGCAGGGGATGGCCTCTCTTGCAGCTGATGCTTGGGTACAGAAGACAAGGCTCAGCCTTCCTGCCCTGCTGCACAGGCAGTATTGCAGCAACTCCATCGGGAAGCTCTGACATTCATTTTGGCATTTGCCAAACCCTCCCAAGGGCGATGCTCCAGCACTGGGCCACATTGGGATGCAGGAGCCACCTCTGCTGGTCCCCCTGGCTCTGCTTGTTGCATTTTCATGCTCAGCTCCAGAGCTTTATCCCTGTCTCTGCTCTTTCACCTTTCTCAGCAATGATTTGTGACCCTGAGGATCACTCCAATGACCTAATTCTGCTCTCCTGTTTTAAAATTTTCACCAGCCTTTTGGAGTCTGAAGCCTCTTTTTCTCTGAAACAATCACATAAATTGCCTCTAAAAGCAGATGTTTTGTGCTCTCCTTTCTTCCCCCACCCAGGAAGGTGTGACTGATTTCAAAGCCCTCCGAGCAAAATTTCAGAACGACTCCAACCTTGCCAACAAGCTGGTGCAGCCATGCCAGAAGCCTCCCCCCAAAATCGCACCCAAACCAGGCTCTGGAGGCAGCGGCGTGTCCAGCCCCATGGCTGTGAGTAAGAGAGAAGTGCTCGTACCCAAACCCAAGGATGAACCTCTCTGTCCTGCCTCCCAGCCCTCTGCTCTCGCCTGGTGGGCCAAGCTGGATCACACGGAGCCGATGGGGAGGAACAAAGAGCACAAAGGAAATGTCTTGGAAAAAGGGCTGAGCTCCCCCAAGATTGGCTCTCAGAAGCCTCCACCACCCTGTTACACTGACCAGCAAGGACCAGCCCCTGAGGATGCTCCGCTCTCCAAATCTTTCCACTATGCCCTACAGATGTGGGAAAACACTTTATCCTGTGGGGAGAAAGCAAGCACAGTGCGCCCAGCCCAGCGGGCGATAAACTTGTACGTGAACCCTCACCCGGAGCAGAGGGTGATGCGTGCTCCCACCGTGCTGGACAGCAGCAGGATGCGACCAGCTGGAAGCCAGCCTGCTTCATCCCAGAGGAAGGATGCTCTGCGTGGCCTTGGGCTGACTTCTCCCCAGGCTGCCAGGGGAGATGGGAGAGCTACTGAGAACACTGCAGCAATTGCAGTGCAACCTGAATGCCATAAAGGTATAGTAAGCTATAATCTTACTATATACATATGTATACATATATATATTTATGTGAGAGTGTATAGGTGTTTTGAATCTGCAGGGTACAGCACAACAGGTTAGAGAGGAAGGCAAGAACAAGTTGGGCCACTCAAAGTGTGGTGTTAGCTGGCTTGTTGGCGTGCTTCCATTCCTCCTTGGAGGTCCTGGAGATAAAGGAGGGTTCCCTGTCTCCACTGCACTTTTCAAAACCCTGCTCTAAGAAATTGACACATTTTTGAGAGTAGAATAAAGTGTGAAAAAGGGGGAGCATCTTATTGTGTCTGGTCTACTGCAAGGTAAACATGACTACAGCCTGCTGTTTGGTTTTCACACAGACGTACAAAGGCTTTTCTTTCCTGCAAAGATAGTCTAGTTCAAATTAAAGTGGCTTAAGCCTGAAGTCTCTGTACTCTCCCAGCTTTATAAAAAAGGTCCCATGCGAGCAAGGAGAGCATGCACTCCCTGCAGTATTTCTTGTAGAAAGGGGAGGTGAATGCTGCGAGGTTCCCCTGGCCAACATCTTGCTGAGCAGCAGGGCACTGCAAGATTGAGTCTTTATTTATTCTGGCAAGCCACCCTGCTTGGGCTGGGTATTGAAAACAGCCACAGCCCTAAATCCTGGCAGATTAAAGTGTTATCAGTACAGAAAATTAGGCTAGTATTTTATATTCAAGAGGAAGGGAGCTGTTGAGAGTTGAGGCCCTGAGATAGCTAATGTTGTAAAAATCTCTAAAAGTGGTCATTTCTCTCCACTTTTCTATTCTGGTAGCATGGTAAGAGCCCCTTGTGTTACGGGGATGCTGACCTTGGGAGGAAGCAGTGGTGGTGAGAAATGTCAGTGTAGCAACTAATGATGCTGGGTGGATTTCTGCTGCAAGAGGGGGTAACTGTGCCTGTGCTTGTGGTTCCCCGGAGCAGAGCCAGAGCCTCCCCTGTGCCAGCTGGGAGTGGGAATGAGGTTGGGCAGCAAGCCGCCAAAGGTGAAACCCCTTCCTTCAGCTGCATCCCTGGGTCCTGCCCCCAAGAAGCCCCCAAGACCCCCGAGCATTGATCTCAGCTCTTTCCGAAGCGTGGTGCCTTCAGTCCACAGAGGAAATGAAACAAGTAAGAGATTTCTAGTCTTTCTCCCCAAACCAGCCCTGCAGAAAATGAATAAAAATGTACAGTTTATTGGCATCTATAAGGCATGTGGAAATGAGGGGTCGTTGCTCATTTCTCGCGTCCTCCTCAAATATTAGAAAGAGCCCATCATTGGCAACACAACCACTTTTTACCCTTAATCTGGGGAAGAGATCTAGTGTTCCACGTTGGGCACCATCCCCCGTGCAGAAACCTGCTTCCCTTCCAGCTGCGGATCCATTGCGAGTGCTTTGCAGCTGGCCATAAAACCGCAGCAGCTGCCGGCACTGCGAGCTGATCTTTATCACCTCGCTTCAATGCAAAATGCCTTCGCTCTGGAGCACACGGCTGTGGGAAGGCACAATAAAATCGGTAGAAACCAGTCTGCTAATCCCCCCCCTTATGTTTTAAATACAACAGAGGGCAATGTCGTTAAATGCTCCAACATCAAGAAATGCAAGAGTTCAGTTTCCCATAATAAAACCCTATTGATGTTGCATAATAGAATATTTTGGCCTGCTTATTAAACTGCTAAATGCTGTTTCTTTATAGATACAGGCTTAATTACAGCCAGATCTGTAGGCACAACTTTTGCTGAATTCAAAGGGAGCTGCATTTCTAAGAAGGGCTCAGCTAAAGTCTTGTTGGCTTACTGAGCCTGTGCTTGTTGCTCTGCTCTGGGCTTAGTAAGAGTCACAGGCAGAGAGATTTTCACTGAAACTCTTCTCTAATGTTCTTGCCTTTTCTAAACACGTAAACGGCACAGAGGAAACTAGTTATTTATATGTCATCATCTGCGTGCCCTATCAATATTGCTCAACTATTGATCTCTAGAAGGCCTGAGACTGTTGCCTGGAAACACAAAATAATGACATTAACATAGCCACATCTGCTGGCAATCCTATTTCATGCCTGTCTCTGTGTGCTGCCTGGAGGAAAGGCCTCCCCATCGCACCTCTCCGTCCCTGCAGCTGCTTTTCTGCAGGATGCTGTTGCCTCCAAAGGCTAATCTTCTGTGTGTTTGTGTGCAGCTGCTGAAGACGAGGATTACCTGATCCCTGAAAGGTGAGCACGTGGTGGGGACACCTTGCTCCCTCTCACCCGCTGAGGTTTTCGGTGAGGTGATGATTTTAAGAACTGTTGCAGAAACAAAACCCCAGCGTAGCCGGCAGGTGTTGGGGTTTTGGCAGCAGCCCTGCTGTGTGTTTGTGCAGCAAGGCCTTCCCTGCCCCGGCCCTCCAGCTCCAGCCTCCTCCAGATGCCCAGGTGAGACTTTTATTGAGCGGCCATCCAAAACCGTTCACTGGGTGATGTGAGCTGGTCAGTTCAGCTTCTGGTGTGGCCATGTATGAAACAGCTCAAAAATCTCAGACATGATTGTTTTGGTGTGCTAGGGGATCCTGGCTTCTTCTGGTATGCCTCTGACTTGTCGTGAGGGGTTGTAGGGTGGTCCCGGTTCTGTAACAAACAGATGTTGGTTTGTAGGGAAGTGTTCATATACCTGTTTTGGACAGACATATGGACCTGTATGTGTTGGATGCATGAACATACCGTGAAAATGGGAAACAGAATGGCTGAACTAGAGGAAAAAGAGACAAATTCTTACCATACCTTCAGCGCCCAAACAATGAGCTCTGGCAGCAAACAATGCAGACAGTTGTGCTTTTCACATCGTGAGGTGTTCCTGCCAGGACAGGCCTGTGTTTTGATTAACTTTCAGCCTTTACTTGTCAAAAGAGAACTGGTCAAAAAATAACCAGCCCAATAACTGTCATGCACCACAAGGAAGCTGTCCCAGTAGTTCATTACATCAAGATTAGCGATCTTTCTCTCATACTTGTGATATGGCCTTTACAATAGGTCACTTGTTAAATATTAACCATGTAGTAAATGGAGAAATGAATTAATTACATAACAGCAAATAATGGGAGAAATTTTCCTCCCTGAATCCCAGAGCTGGGAGCCTCACCTGTAATAAAAACCGGTCCCTCAAAGCCCCTGGTGTTGTTGCTTGGGGCACCTAATCCTGGGCTCCAGCTCCTTGTTTGGGGATAAACAGGCAGGGATCCACCTGTCCAGCTGTGTTTCAGGTCTCGTGGAGCACTGTGGTGCTTACCGACCATGGTCTGGTGCCCAGCCAAGCTCCCAGGATGCTATTTTACCCCAGGGCTGGGTTGGGGAGGTGAAGGGCCAGGGTTCTTCCTGACCAGGGAATCCTTTGGTGTCAGCACAAGTTTCTGCCCAACTTTATCTGTCGTTTCTCACTCTGACTTCATGATTGTCAAAATGCACCTTGAGCTCTTTGTTCCTCTTGCTGCAGTTTTCAGTGACTACCTGGTTCTTTCTCTGTTGGAGCTCAGTTGTGGCAGCAGGGTGATTCAAGGGAAGTCAATCCCTCCCTTAGCTTTATGTTAACTTGGTGTTAACAGATATCCCATGCAGTTCTTGCTGCAGCTCTTCCTGCTGCTCTCTTGCCACCCTGCCCACCCAGGGGATTGCCTCCATGGCCACCCAAACAAATGAGCTGAGCTTCCCTTCTCCTACTGTTTCCCAGGTGGATGGGGTTGGAAGAGGCTCTTTCCCCCACTCTGTGTGTTATTTTTTTAAAGTCATTTGTATGAAGCAACCTGGCTTTGCCTGGGTGCCCTGAGAGGACTTGTGTTTCTCTCTGCACTCATTTCCAAATGGTGCTAATTTGAATTTCTGCAGGAGGAAAGGGAAAAAAGAGGTTGAGGAGAGAGGGTCTGGGCTGGGAATCCTAATATTGAGGCTGTGTGGTGTGGGGCTGGGCACTGGGAATCCTAATATTGAGGCTGTGTGGTGTGGGGCTGGGCACTGTGCCAGCTTGGAGCCCGTCACTTCAGCTCAGGAGCAGGACCTTTGTATGTACCCACTGATAACTGTTGTTTTTCCTGCCTGTTTCTCCAAGTGAGAAACAGCCTGCTGAACAATGCAATGGGATTGTTATTATTATTAAAGTAGTTGCAGTAAGCTTGAAAATTGTTACGCTCAGATTTCCATAGGCTTTTTGTTCTGTTTCTCCTTGAGGGATCACTGTAGGCAGAGGACCATAATCCCAGTGCGAAGTCCCCTGATGTGCTTCAAGCTCTGTACCTACAGCATGACCTCCTAAAGGAAAAGCTGTGGCAGTGTGGGGTCGCGGGGAGGCTCAGCTGAGTCCCACGTTGTGCACAGGTCTCCTCTCCCTCTGAGGAATTCTTGATTTCACTTTGCTTTCTTGTAGGCTTGGTATCAAAGCACTTGAAGTTCTTGTCCTTAAGATGAATACGTTTATTTTTTTTTCAGACTTCTAAAAAGGCCAGAAAAAAATTCTTCTCTTTTCTCTCATCCTCTCAGTGCTCAACTTGAAGAGCAGCATAATTGCGAAGAAACCCTGACGTACCCGAATCAGTCTGGGGACACCACAACCTTGTGTGTCATTGAAGGTACTTTGCAAGACTAGTCTGTTAAAGGAATCACATGCTGTCTGGGACAGAGCCTTTAAAAAAGGCAATATTATCTCTTCTTCAGCTGAAAAAAAAAAAAGCAGTCGCATGTTGGTTGGGCTGAACAAAGATGACTGCCTGCATTGTCCCTCTGTATGCTGGCAGGGTATGAGGACTCTGGGGCACTGACCAGAAAATAAGTTAGCATTTTGGTGGTGAAATGCTGCTTACAGTAAAACTGCAGTGGGGAGAATTAATAAGACATTGTTCATGTGGAAGGGAAAGGGAAGAAGATAGTGAAGTAGGTCTAAGTGTCTTCTTGGCAATGGGGGCTTTCAGTACAAGGTTCTCTTCCATCACTACTTCCTCCCAGTATAATTTTCTCTATCAGAGTTGTCAGTGCTCTGCTTTTGCTTTTTTTAATATTTGCCACTTTGAGGGGAAGTTAGTTTCTGCCTTGATTTTTTTTTTTTTTTTTTTTGTTTTGGTTTTAACCTCCCATTGGAATGGGAGCAAAGCACCCTCCTTGGGGAGACCCACCATGACGCTCCTGGTTTTGCCCCGAGGGCTGTGAAAATTGTGGCCAGTCCAACTTGATGCTGCAGCGCCCGTAACGTTAGCCATCACTAAACAACAAATTCAAGGACCCTGGGCAGTATAACGTGGTGAATGTGTGCCTGGATGTTGAGCATATGGGCTAAATTTGGGGATTGCAACTTAGAGTACAGTGATTTAATGTTTACTAACAACTAATACCTGTTCACAAATATCTTTTCTAGTACTGAAGGTAGAGCCTCAAGATCAGAAGGTAAGTCTCTTCACAGGCTGTTTTGACCTTTCAGTTTCGGCTGAACCATGCATCCTGTGTTTTCCTACCTTAGAAGCTTTTGATATTCATATTTCTTATATGCTGGGTATTTCTGTATGTGTGATGTCTGTGAAGACTCTCAGAGAATAAATAACAAAATGCAGAGGGGACGTGAAGATTAATGAGGTTTCCAAATACAGTCAAGGTGAGAATCGGTTCCCTTGACTTCCTCTGCAAACACTTAAGGAAGTGGTAACACCATCTGGACGTTGGTAGGAGACCAAGTAAATGTCAAGCACCAGTATCAAGATCATAAATTCTTGAAGGCAAAATCCACTGAATTGCTCTGGAAACTCCTGCCAAAGGCAAGCTGGTGCAGGTAATCCCTCTGTGAAGGCATAAAAGCAAAAGTGAGCTAGCTTCTTTGTCACAGCAGCGTTCTTTGAGCTTTGGCTCATATGTGAGGGCAATGTTTGTGGGGATGACCACATGGGTTCTCGTACTCTGCTGCAGGGATCTCTGCTGCTACGACCCAACACTTCTCATTTTACCCTGGCTACAAAACTGATGGCAGCTCACCTTGGCAGGGGAGGCATCCTGCAGGGTGGTGCAGGGAAGGGATTGCTGCAGGTGTCCCCAGGGAAGCCCAGCGTGGCTGCACAGCAGAACCTGTAGCTCGTGGTGGGTAACTGGGCTGAGAGAGCAAGTCCTCTCGTGGCAGGGGACAATTGGGTGTCAGTTCTGCCTCTGTTAAAAGAGGGGAAACTGCTTTTTGGAAAAGGTCAAACTCCACTTTCAAATACTGACTTGCAAAGCAATCAAATTGTCCAGGAAACAGCGTAGGCTTCCAAATGCACTTATCTGTGCATGATTTGCAGAAAAGTTCTCTGGCTCATCTGTAGTCTTATTTTATGGAAGGTTGGAAATCTTTAAGTAATAAAAAAACATTCCTCCTCTGCTGTAAGCTCTCCAGCCTGTAATTGCTGTATTTCTGACCAGTAGCTTCATTGGCCTGATCCCTTGCACTGTTACGTTATTTCTATATAGTTTGTCAGTATGTGTATCCCCTGTCCTGCAAGTAGAGAAAACATCCTTGTATGATGACTATTCCAAACATAAAATGCTTCTGGGTTCTCTAAAGAAATATCGCTTTAAATACTAGCTGACAGTTGAGGTCTTGCATAAAAGTTTGACTGCTGCAAAAAGCAGAGTGCCTGAAAGCTTTCCTCTTCTTTATTCTAGAAACAGAAGAATTTTCTCTTTGGCAAATCCAGGTAATTTCCTTTCCATTCTCCCAGGCTTCTTCTAACCCCACAACTAACCCAGGTTAGGGTTACGATATTGTAACACTCAGGAAATAGAATGAAATTTCATAAATTTCATGACCAGAACAATGTAGATGATCAAGCCCTTCTGCATCAGCACTCAAGGTTTCTCAGCTTTTTTCATTATAAAGAGTTGGTTGAGGCGGTTGTCTCTCTCTTCTGGCACAAAAAAATAAATCAAAAAAATTGTCTTTTCGTATTGAAACCTGAACTCTTTCAGTGTTAAGAAGGGAGAGGCATTGAGTTCTCAGACTGGGAGGCCCAGTTCCAGCTCCAAAGCTGTGTGGTAAGGCAAGGTCCACACCAAATTTCACCCTGTAAATGGCACATTTCAAACTCCTGGAAGTGTTTAATTACTGTCATTAGCTGAAGTGTGTGTGTTTTTTTTGTTTTGTTTTTTTTTTTTTTTTGGTGGGAGTTGAAGAAACACATGATAAAATGGTATCACTTCTTTGGGAAATATGATGCTGTAGAAAAAAGTATCATGTGCTGCCTCTGCTGCTGTATCTCTTTCCCTAAATTGCAATATAATATAGCAAGGGGCAAGTCTCGTGAGCCAAGTACCACCTCTGGCAAGTGGATCTAGCTGCTCCATTGATGTTACTAGGAAACAGTCATCTTAGCTTGTTTTTGTTTTCCAAGTAACCAGTGGCCTTTAGATTTGGATTTGCCTTGACAGTACCAGTGGTGTTTATGCCACCTACCCCATTCAAAGGGAAAATGAGCTGCTTATTGTGGCACAGTCGTAAAGCAACACGTTTGGTGACTTTAGTAAAGTGTCTCTTTTCTGAGATCTCTCTCATTTCTGAAATTTTCAGTCCTGGGAGAGATATAATAGAGGATGAAAAAGAGGAAAAGCCAAGTCTTGAAAGAGTGAAGCAGGAAGTAAAGAAAGTATTCAAGGTATCATATACTTAAGACTGATTTTAATAATTATTGGAGGTTATTTCTTCTCCTTCTACCCTCCTTTTGTTCATGAAACACTTGAAATATTCGATTCTTTGATCACCTGTTTTTTTTCCTCTATTCTCCTTTGCTTGCCCATTGCCCAACTGGCACTGCCTAAAAGGCCTGTAATGCTGCCAAGCAACACGTACATCTACCAGAAATCCCTGATGGAAAAAGGGTGTGAAACCCTTCTAAGTCCACAGAAGGATAACTTATATTCATATATATATTATATTAACTTTATATCAGTAAGCTGTTTCTGAATGTTGTATCCACTGAACCAGATGTCTGACCTCAGGCAGGTGGAAACGAATACGTATCTCTCAGCAGCCAAACCAGGGAAGATGGTAGAGGTGGGATGAAGGCGCTGCATATGAAGCAAGATGTGACCAGTACCCAGCCTGTAAAGCATCCTACCCCACAAGGGCTGGCAAAAGACAGAGCAGAGCCCTGTGAGTATCTCAATTGGCTGTTGAGTGTTTCCTCAATCCTCGGTCCCATCTGTTGCCCAAATGTCTCTTCCATATGGGAAAAGATGTTAAATTTGGATGAAACTCTTGAACCAATTTAGTTAAACCAGGGCAAAAGGTTGCATGCACATTTATACTCTGGTCTGAATCATTTATTTTGGCTTTGCAAATAGCTTCCTAAGTTGGTTAACCATCTGCATAACTCAAACCGAGGTGTTTGTTTTTCTAGCAGATTGCCCTTATCCGAGAGAGCTGAAATCCATCTCCTCTGCTTCTCATAATTTATTGAGTCTCAGAAGAGGGTTTGGCTGGGGCTTGTGGTAGAAACACACGTGAGCAGGATGAGAGCCTGGCGTCTCCCCCTGTCTCTTATTAAGATGAATGATGATTCCTTGCTCTAGCCTCTCAGTGGCTCCAGCGAGCCTTCTTGTACAGTTACGGCATCTGACCTTGGGCTCCTCCTCTCAAGGTGCTCTGAGATAGCATCCAGAGCTGGTGACACGCACCTGAGCTGCAGTTATACCCAGCCACGTCTCCTCTGTAAATGCTGCTTCGCAGCTTCAGGTGTAAGTGTGCGTGACCCGCGTTCTGCTAAGGCTCGACCCTGCCTCTGCAAACCATTAGTGTGCTATGGCAGGTTTTCAGAGCTGCAGGAGAGAAAAGCAACTCTGCTGGGTAATGTGGACAGAACAGGGGTGTGACGGAGAAAGTGCAAATCGGCTGTGGCTGTGGTCGTTATTGGTGTGGTTCTGGGGATTTGTTTCTTTTTAATTTTGAATTACCTCATAGACATTTTCCGGTTTGGTTGGTGTCTGTTTTTGTAAGCGGTGTTTCTGGTTTGCTTGACCTTTGGATGTCTGGAGGCAAATTCTGGTGGGATATTTTTTTTTTTTTTAGAAGTACTCATGGTGGGCTTCCTGCTATTGCTCCATCAGAGGGGCTGACTCTGAGAACTGGTGTTCCCTCAACCCCCAACCCTCTCCTCTTCAAGGAGAGTTGCTCTCTGGGCCCTGAATGTTTTGCAGGAATTTATGTCATTAACTAGGGCATACTGTGGTGCTACATGCTTCTGGTGAGACCTATTGCATGGACCTATGTTCATTTAGGAACAGTATCTGCTGTTATTTTTGTGGCTATATTTCTATATTATTCCAATTCTTCTTTTAACTTCATTAAGGATTTAATATTGCCACGGAACAGAGTCCTCCAGTAATAATCTTCTTCTAACCTCGTGAGGTGCAGCTCTCATGTTTTGTTTCCATCCCCTGGTGGAAAACTTTTCTGGGAGGCTCTCCCTCCTCGTCTCCTTTCCAACTTGTTGATTTACAGGTGGATTCCCAAAGGACTGGCCCGTTGTTTGGGTCTCAGCAGCTCTAGCAGCCATGCTAAGCCTTCCCTTTAACCACACCTGCAAACATCTGTGAATAGTCCCTTGGGATGTTTTCAGTCAAGGAGGAATTGGCTCAAAGCTGCTACAACTGAGAATACTGATGGATATTTTATTTTTTTTTAAACCTAAAATATTTCAAAACTTGTAGCTTAATGTTTTTTTCTAAAGTCTTAAAACTTACGATATTTTAAAGTTCTTCTGAAAGTAGCTCAGAGCAGAGACTTTTCTGGACTCCAACTGCCATCTTCAACAGCTGTCCTTGCCTTGAGAGAAGTTGCTCGGAAAAGCTCCCAAACAGAAAATCCTTTCTTGTTTCCAGCACACTACGTGTATGTTGGTGCTCCAAAACCGGGTGAAGAAGAAACAGCCTTGAGCCAAAACACTCTGTCGACACCAGAGGATGTGTACGATGATGTTGAAGGACTGCAGGATAGACTGTGAGTATGGACAGGGGCTCATTGCAATGGCTGAAATGAAATTTCTTTTATAAAGTAGGCTGCAGTAAAACCCCAAGTAATACTTCTGTCTTGTCTTCTAGCAGCCATGCATCAGATGTCTCGAGTCCATCTGCTTCAGGCAGCAGTAAGTGCAGCACATGGGGTAGTTCAAACAGGGCTGCTTTTAATTTGGGCTGGTGCCTGGTAGATGACGTGAATACCTTCATTTAACTTTCAACATCTATAGTGTCTCCTTGGGCCCGGTTGCTCTCAATTCCCATTAAAACCAGTGGGGAGCAATACACGTGTCTAGCATGGAATTCATTTGAGCAACTTTGAAGCCTCTGTTAGGGTAACATGTAACGGCCTGGATGCAATTTGTCCAGCAAAACTCACCTCACCGCTACTGAACGTGGTTTGTGATAATGGCATGCCTTGGTTTTAAGTTTCAGGAAGCAACTGCGAAGAAACATATGAAGATGTTGAGATCGGGGGTGATAATCCAGCAAAAGAGGAGTAAGTTGCAATTTATTAGCCTGTATTTCAAACTTGATCTCACATGCCAGGTACTGGCTGGAAGCCTTGTTTTCCTAATGCAACTCCAGGAAAATTGTTGTATGTGTGGGTTTCTGCCCCCCTTCCTCTGTCTTTCCCCTTTGGCTGACGCTTAGGGAACAAAAACCAGTTAACAAAATTAACTCCCTTAGCAGCAAGGCCTTCCTATGAGAGCTCGTAGCATTCTCCATCCACTGGAAGTGCTCCCCTTACAGACCCCTGCTAGCACAAAGTCTTGCTCCCCTCTTGGGCAAAAGCATTGTTCAGCTGTAGCTGAGAAATGGCACCTCTTCATGTGTCCAACGAGGTAATGCTCAAGGGGCAAACGGGGACATTGTCCCCATAAAAAGGGACAAAATGCTGACATTTCAGATCACAGAAGGATGGAAAGCTGAAAGGAGTCCAGGCTGTGAGCTAATGCCTGCAGCTGATATGCTCTAAGTTACTTGCAACCTCCTCTTTTTTTTTATAGGGCTTCTCATGATGTTTGCTTCCAGAGGGTGTGTTATAAAAGCAATGAGTTTTGCAGCCTCAGGTTTACACACTGCCTGAGCTTCCCAAATGTTGAAACTTGAAGTTAGTTGTGTTTTTACTTATTAGCTTTGTATGGTTCCCTGCCCTTGCAGATTTCCTGCGTCCTTTTGTAAGAAATAGAGACAGCCTTTGGGAACGGCATATGGGCTGCGGATGCTGCACACAATTACTTCGAGTGCATCTGGTGGCTCTCTTCTAAGGAGCAGTGTGGGAGGAATAATAAGGTGTTTCTGTACATCTGTTTTTCCCTTATGGATGTGGGACTCATACTGGCGTGCATCTGGATTCAAGTCTAGCTTAGGCATGCATGTAAAGCCTGCCCCTGTCAGAGAGGGGGAAAAAGTATAGGAAACTTGAAACCCTGGAAGTGACTGGGCAGTTATTTAGAGGTGACAGCATCACTTCTCTGCTGATTGTCCGCGCGAGTTGTGTGGTGGAGGTGCACAAGTGTCTCCAGCCAGATGTGTTGGTGTCTGCATCCCATCCCTGGACTGCCTGCAGGGAGCTCCAACTCCAGCTTTGCTCCTTCCCCATGCCTGTCCTGCACCTCTGTGTACATGGGTGTGTGACAGTAGGAGAAATTAAACTCTTCTAATTCATGGGAAAATGAAGGAGCAGAGCATCTTACTGGAATTATGCAAAGAATTGTTGCAAAGGAATTATTCAACAGAGCTGGGGCTGTGACCAAATTCACGGGGTTCAGAGCTCAGTATCTTAACCACCAAACCACTCTAAAAAACCTTTCTATTGATTCCCTCATGCAGGGTTAGCTGTGCTAACACATACGTAAAGTATTTTTAATAGCACTTGCGCATGGGTAATGTCCCCCATGTGAGGATCTTGGTTCTTTGCACATAGAGTAATAGAAAATCACTGTAGCTTTGCAGCCTCTTGTAAACTCCAGAGAGGTGTGTGTGCAGTGGAACGTCTTTCTGAAGGGCGTACATGACAGAAATGTGTGGTGAGGGGTGGCACAGACAAGTCTTCTGGATGTCCTCCTTTAATGTGCGTTGTGTGCCGCTGGGGAATTGTTGTCCCTTTCATCAGGAGTTGTTACTCTAAATGCATCCGGACCAGTCTGCAGCTGCTGGGTCAGGGAAGGACAGGGAGGGACTTCTCCTCTTTTTTATTTTAACTACAGTCAACACAGAAAAGTTCAAAGCTAGGCAAAAGATTTGAGCTTGGACTTTGTAATTAGTCACCTTTTGCTGCATCTTTGACTATCTCATTGAAACCATCATTCATCCACATGATGCTATTAAGGATAACAACAAGCTTAAATGATATTGCTGAAGTGAGGCCTAAGGTCTGCTGACTCTCCTCTACCTGCTTTGGGATCTCAGGGGCTGTGAATATTGCACCTCGTATACTTCAGTGCCTAGTGCCTCTCTAATTTACAATCTTTTCTGTTTTGGACAGATTGGAAAGACAAAAGAGATTTGGAAATCTCTTTAAGATAGAGAAATTGAAACTGAATACCAGGTTTAAGGAAAACTTAAGGTAAGGGAATATTGGTTGTCCAGCCCTTTCCCCCTCCAAACCTGAGCAGCTGTATCTGCAACAGTTTGAGATCAGGAGGACTAGAAGTAAGGAGTGTGTACATCTTTACCTGAAAAACAACACCCAAAGTGCTTCTACCAACTCATTAGGAGCTGTTATGGCAGATGTGGACAGTGGCCCATCTGTGCAGCTTCTCTGGCATCAGAGATCTGCAGGAGCTGGTCCTAGAGCAGCATCCAAATTTTCTCAGGCTTTCTGCTGCCCTTTTTACCTTTCCGATACCTCAGCATGTTGCAGCTGCTCAAGGGAACACAGAAACACGATACCTGCTGCCTGGACCTGTTAGCCAAAGGCTTGCTGATGTGGCCCTTCAGGGCTGAGTGTTTTCTTCCGAAATACCATTTGTAGTCAAGCTGGCAACAGCATCTGCTGTTTAGGTTTATAGTTGAGTCTGTAGTCTAACAAGGGAGCAGCAAAATGAGAGAGAATATTGTATAACTTCCTATAATACATTTTCAGGTATTCTTATTTGAGTATTTAAAACCCTGGTTAAGTGTCCATGGAAAAACTCCTTCAGCTTTTCCCCAAGTGTGCAATAGATGCCTGTAGAGCCTGTCCTCCACCTCTGTCAGCGTGCACCTCACCGTGTGCAAGATGTAGGGCAAAGACTGAAAAACGCTACTTTTCCTTATTACTTTGGAAATTCCAGGTTATTTTTTCTTCCTTTCCTCTTTTGTCTGAGGAAGGCTGCTCTCTGGATGCACTGTAGACCTTTCACAACCCGTTTTTTGAACACATGGCTCTTGTTGCTGCCAGAGGATGGAGATGATTAATTAGCAAGGGATGGCATTTTGGCAAAAGCTGTTGGTGTCAGGGATGCCATGCACCCAGAGCTGCCCTGCATTGCCTCAGCAGCAAGCATGGCATGCCACTGGCTTGTCGGTGCTCATGGGTTTTTTGGTGATGATGATGTGAAAGCCTGTTTCTAAAAGCCTCTTTCTCTCCACAGATTGTTTTCCATTTCGGTACCAAATGTAGGTAAGCAACTTGCATGTATCTGGCTCTTGGGAATGTGTGTGTGTATGAAGAGGGAAATGTATTGCACAATGGGGAATCAACTTTACACATTGTGCCCATCTGAAAATCATGTAATGTGGCAGTGTTAATTTGAAGGCTTAATATAGGCTTGTGCTGCAGTTGAGGGTTGGGGTTTTGTTTTTTGGTAGTTTTGCAGTTTTGGTAGTTTTAAGATCCTGCATATTTGGATATATCTTGGCAATGTGGGAAGCAGTCCATGTTGAACCATGGCCATTGCTTTCCAGCAGCTCTCTGCAAAGTTTCACTGCTGATCAGGTATTAACTGCCTGCTGGAGGGACAGGGTTGTGCCCTCTGTAAGTGGGATGGGCACGCCAACTCTCCCCACCATGGGAGGGTGCTGGAGCGAACACCCCGTGTCCTTGGGGTAGAAAACTGCCCACAAACACATCTGGCAAACCCCAGCATCTTGCCTTGTGCTGGAGTTTTGGCCGGTTTTTGGAGCCGTGAGGCTCTTCCTTTCACCTTGGCTTTGCCCCTTTGGGTTGTGTGGCTTTTCAGCATCCCCAGTTCCTCCCTGCAATAAATTTCGTTGAGTGCTAGACTCGGAATGACATTTCCCAATTGTCTCTGCTGTGTTTGGGTGCCAGCGAATGTCTCCCAGGAGGACACGGTGTACGATGACGTCGAGGCGGGGCAGAGAGAGCCAAGGTGAGGAGCGGGCCCTCTCCAGGGGGTGGCCAAGGAGATGGGGCCCTTGGTGTGAGCCTGGGGACCCTGCTGGACTGTGAGGCACTGAGGGTCATGAGCTGGGCAGGACCCGCTCCTCTGGAGACAGTCCAGATGTACTCTGCTTGTGTGTTTAATTTGGCAAGAAACATCCCCCAAAAATGTTTCTTTGACGTGACGTAGTTAGTGCCAGAGACGTGAAAAGGGGAGAGCTGCTCGCTGCCGCGCAGCAAAACTCAGATAGTTTTCCTAAGGAAGGAAAAGCCCAGCTCTCAGAGCCGATAATCAGCACGGTCCTGGCAAGCTCCTTGTCAGAAAAATTACTTTTAATAGGAACAGCATGTCTCGGTGCCTGGCTGCCAGATGATC
Organism: Cygnus olor; assembly: GCF_009769625.2. NCBI lineage: Eukaryota > Metazoa > Chordata > Aves > Anseriformes > Anatidae > Cygnus > Cygnus olor. The sequence goes on along the minus strand of NC_049176.1, from coordinate 28,157,005 downwards.
ACAGCGGCAGCGTGTGCTGGTACAAAGTGCACCACATGCTTGCATCTGGGTGGGAGTTATGGGGGGAGGCAGAGGGAAAAATCACGGCTTTGTACCAATGCGGGTTTGGGGAGGGGACGTGTCCTGCTGCAAAACCTCAATTTGTGTGGCTCTTTCCCCTCCCTCCTCTCAGGGAGAAGGATGACAAGTACAAAACCTGGATGCCAAAATTCCTGATGTCAAGAGACGAGAAGGACCGAAGGAAAAGCAGCGACGATGTGGACAGGTCTTTACTTGCATTAAGTGCTTTTCCCTTGTTGTCTGACTTTGTACGGGGTGTGTCGTGATGCGGTTCTCTTAAGTCACTTGCAGGAGCAGGATGCCCTTGCTTAAGCAAACATTGGTGTTTGGCTGCTGCTCCAGGGTCCTTTTCCTTTGAACCCAGGTTTTGGAAACTTCATGGAAAGTACTTTGAAGGCAAAACAAATTCTTGGATCTGAGTTGTGTGCAAGTGGGGGATACTTTGACGGTCTCATTCTGAAGTTGTACGTGGTCTTCCTGCTTAGCTGAGACAAAAAGGTGTTCCTTGCTATGTATTGGGCTGCTTTTCTGCTGTGCTCAGCCCCATTCCTTCCCTCACTGTGCCTTGATTAAATATTTCATCTCCATAGATCAGCCATTGCTGTTTTGGCAAGACCATTGTATTTGAAGACCCATACACAGCATAGTAATCACCCACATGTCCCCCTTGCCCTTATTTAAATTATTGATTTCTTGGGTCTTTTTTTTTCCCCAGCAATGTTTATCACATTGCCTCTTGCTGTACCATTTGTGTACATAAAATTGAAGATAAAACTTTGTTACTGGTGCTGCAAAACCTCACATGGAAGCAGGCAATTTCATTTCCCTTTTAGATTAGAAAAATGTGCACGGCAATGAGCTTTTCATGGCCCAGCCCCTGCGACTTCAAACAAATGGAAATCAGTGATATACTTTCTGGGTTCTTACCACAGAGTTCCTGCATGGGGTTGCTAAAACACTGCTTGTTGTGTTGTGCAAAGTCATGTGTATAATTGTAGGGAATATCAGGAAGCCGATGAGATTTCATCTGTTCCTTAGAGAGCGCAGGTCCTGCGAGCTGAGGCTGCCAATGGCAAATTTCTTAACCGTTTAGAAGTTCCTAATTTCAGCTCTTGTTTCCACTTCCTCTTAAAATTAAAATCATGAAAGTTAGCCAAGTGTGAATAATTTATTGCAAGTGTTTTTTTCCCCACCATCTTAGTTTTAAAATGAATGTCACAGCTGTAACCCCAAGTATAAACCAGAAAGAGTGGCATCTCCATATCCATGGCCTTTGCTCCCCTTAACTTGGTTGTAAGAGCTTGTTTTTCATTTTATAGTGCCTTATAAACTTCTGCTTTGGTGACATTCTCCTCTATGTGCTAAAAAAGCAACACAAACGTGCAGGGCTGTGTTGAGCCCTGCTTTCATTAACGGCTCATGATAAAAGTTACCTGGGACCCTTTGTGTTTGAAGATAAATAAAAACAGGAGACAAATTGCTGGGGGAAAAGTCAATTGTCTTCTACAAAGCCACGAATGATTTGAAACCCTTGATAAAGTGTTTATTTGTTCTCCTGCCGTTTACAGTGAGAACACTTGTTCCAAATGGAGATACCAAATGGCTCAAGTTATGCTCACCAATAAATACGAGTTGCATATTCATCTGTTTATGAAAAATAGCAGTATGAATGGTGTGCTTTGGTCTTGCAAGTGTTCATTGCAGACAAACCTGGAGCAAGGCTCTGGGTTGCATTTCCTGCTGTCTCCCAGTGCCAGAGGATATTGAAACGATGTTGAGCGCATGTTTCTCTTGGTGCAGAAGTATCCTCAAAATCAAGAACAATGCAGAAAAAAGCAAGAAGATGGAAAAAGAAGAGAAGATTTTTAGAGAAATGTTTCTGGTATGTGAGCCTTTTTCGAGCCTTATCTGTGCCATAGGAGGAATGCAGATGTGTGTCATGCTTAAGAGTTGCACAGTGAAAAGTTGTTGGTCCTTAGCCATGCTGGGAGAGAAATCCACCTGGCCTGCTGTGTTCTCCCCTCATCCAGCATCTCCACCAGGGATGTTGTCGGGCTTTTTCACCCCCCCTCTCCAGCCCCAAAGCCTCACAATCTGTTCCCTCCATCCCTCCCTGCTGTCCTTGAAGACATCACATGCCTGTAGGATGATGTGTGCTTTCTTTGCCTTCCTGCAGTACGATAAGGAGATCAGTGTCATCAACACCGCAACTGCTGAGTGCTCTGTCCCCAGTAAGAGGAGAGCTGATCTCCCGCTCACAGCTGGTGAGCAGCTGGATGTGATTGATGTCACGGAGGGCAATGCAGTGATATGTCGCAATTCGGAGGGCAGATGTAAGTTTGCAAAAACTCTCTGGTATGAGTAGTCATCTTTCAATCTAGTTTTAAGGAGCAAATTGGCTTATCAAATATTATGTGCTTTGTGCATAGCCATTGCCACAGTATTTGCTCAGGAGTTTACGGATTTGCTTCTTTTTTTCCCTTTTCTCAGATGGGTATGTTCTAGTGGAGCATTTAAACTTCAGGTAAATTTGGGTTTTATTTATTGTGATGCATGTTTTCTTCTCCCTCTATGTGGATATTTGAGATCTAGAGAAATGTGCTTTAAACTTCCGAAGCCAAGGGATGACTAATGTAGACAGACACTATTAAATATTTCTTGTTTGAGTCTGCCATTAGTTACCCAGGTTCCCAGTCCAAATGCAGCTTAGAAAAAAAAAATCCTTGTCCAATCCTGACCTGTATAAACTGGAGATTCTTGACTACCTTCAGCTATGCCATATTAATTCATATCTGCTTCAAACTAGGCCCACTATGTGTGCATCGCCCTTCCAAAACACATCCTTAAACCCCCTGCTGCAACAGCATTTCTTTGCATGCCCAATTGTAATTGCTACAAGCGAACCTCCTATTGTCAACGTGTCTGTTGCTGTGAAATTCTCTTCTTTTACAGGCAGTACTGACCTCCCTGGAGCATCCCCGCAGCGCCCTTCTGAGCTTCACGTGCCTGTGAGAACCCACATTTGTCAACAGTGCAGACCTGATGCCCATGTAAATAAAGTTTTATTTTTTACACTTATACTGGTAAACATGCAAGACACATTTTCATTTTTTGTCTATTTTGAGTGACTTCACTGATTTTCTCAACTTTAGGGATTTTCAGGGTTTCTCACTTTCTGGAGTACCTCCTTGTTCAGCTCTGAAGTGGCTTACATTTCTGCACTGATGAAAAAATCTTATGCAGAAAACTGAAATTTAATTACTCCACATCCATTCATTACTGTCCATCTTAGGTGCTGGAATTGTGAGGTTTCCATAAAGATTTGTTCCTCTAAAAAGCAAATCATATAAATTTTTGGTCTTGATAGAAGTATTGGGACAACAAGTATTTACTACATTCTTGCTAGGTTCAGTACATAAAATAGTGGAAAAGTTGACTCATTCCTTTCAAATAATAAAAAATAAATACATTTTTAAAAGTAAAGAAAGCTTTCAGTAAAAATTTACTTTATTTTTGCAAGCTAACTTAAGCATCCAAGATATGTAAAGGCTGCCTTTTGGCTTCCCCCACTGCTTAGCAGCAGGTACTTACCCAACAGTTGTCCCTGTGTTTGGGCTGTGGGGCTGGAAGCTGAGTGCTTATTTTAAGAAAAATGCTCCTAAAAGTAGGAGGAGAAATATAAATTGCCACGGGCTTCTCCTTAGCGTATCCAGTGGCTGGATACCCTTTCAACGCACAAAAAAATGTGGACTCTAATTTTGCGTTCTAGGGTTTGGCAGAAACAAACTTGACTATTGCTGTGTAGCCCCCACCCATTCCCAGCACTGTATCAGTGTGCTCATAAATAATCCTAAAAATGTAGATGGCTTAATTAGAAATTATTAAATGTTCCAGGCTTAAGAAAACAGCAAAATAAAATTGCTGTTTGCCACAGGGCCATTTGAAATCTGGCATCGAAGAGATCAGAACAACAGAGCAAATATTTAACATTTACTTTAAAGTCTATACAGGCATTCTTATTTATTTTACCATGTGGTTACTATTAAGTGTGTTGGCCTGCATCCACCCTGGAAAAAAAAAAAGACCAACAAAATAAAACCCCAACCCCCCTTCAAGCATGCGCAGCTCTGCAGGCTTGCCAGCCCAAATATTTAGACTTCTCTAGCGGAGATGGACAACCAGGGAGCTGGAGTGCGTCCTTGGCTGCAGAGCAGCCCAGGGGCATGTGTCCTTCACCCCCGGCCTTCCTGGGGAACAGTCCCGATGGAGGCTGTGGAGATGCAAGCTTACTTTTGGGCTCTCTTGCATGGCAATATTTAGGATATTTAGGGAAAACACCCTCCTCTTGCCTGCTTTCTCCCCATCCCAGGCTAGCTCACCTGGGATGTCCTCACCAAGTCCTCACGTGTTAACAATGCACCCAGTGGATGCAATAGGCGAGTCTTGCATTAGCTGCATGTGCCAATTCTCTTCCTTCGAGGTGAAACACAAAGGGTTGTGCTGATGCTGGCTGCAGCAAGCAGCTTGGATAACGCATGGAAGCCTTGCAATGCACTTAAAACTATTTTTCTTCATGGCCAGGTTCCAACACATGTACAGAGGGAAAGTACCTGATAGGGGTTGACTTAAGACAATACCAAATGCTTTACATATAGCAACTTAAATTAGATTTCCTCAATTAAACCACACATCGGCTATACTTAGGTCAAGATACTGTTTAGGAAAATAAAGTTTTCCTTTTTTTTTTTTCATAGCCTTGCTGGTATATCCTGAACAAATCAAAATTCAGAATTTCAACCCCACATTTCTTTTCAATATGGAAATCATTGTGCTAACATTTCTGATCTGCTGAATATGAGGGAGACCTGGCATGTCTTAAAGCCCCTTCTATCACAGAAATTGTGACTAAAGGAGACTGCAGATAGGGATGAAGATGGAGCAGCCACTGCAGCTTTGTACTTTAATTGAATTTACATCCCTCTGTATCACAGGCATACGTGAACTAGCCCCCAGTTTTTCCTCCAAGCTCTTCTTATTTTTGCAAAATACCTTTAAAATATTTGTTTCTGTGCTTTTACGTAAGAAGTCAAGATCTGACTCAGGACAGGTCCATCAGCTCCACTAGATGCATGTTAAAATGGGAGAAAAATTTGTGGGCCAGGCTCATGGTGTGCATTCTGGGTTGGGAAAGCTGTTTTTGTTACGCACTCAGGTATTTTAACACTCTTCTCTGCCCCTTCACCCAGCCAGTAAGTTTCAAGGAGTTGTTGCTACTGTCTCTTTTTGTCTCTGAGTTTATTAAAGTGCAAATGTCAACCATGGAAACAGCTATCACATGCAGTGCAGTACACTGAGAACCACTTTCCACACCACCAACAGAAGGTAAAAGACTTCTTTGTGATTATCTAATGCACAGTTACTTGTACAAAGGCCAAAACTGAACCCAAGCTCTGTGCCCTTCCACAAAGGCTATACCCAGAAATAAATCTCAATTTCAGTGAACCAGTCAACACAACCTTCCTGATTAGTTGACAAAGTACAAAATGTCAAGAAGGATGGAGTAGTCATAGAACTTAGTATTCTCTTCTGAGCTTCATGTTAATGATACGTTTGAAGAGATGCTTATACTCAGAGCTTTTTAAAGTTCAGCATCTTAGCAGAAGAAAAATCATAAATATTCTTTATAATCCAAACCAAACCTTGCAATGGGCTAGTCTGGTTCCTATCTCAGAGGTGAGGATTGTCTGCCCAGAGATGCTGGGCCATGGGTACTACAGTCGTCCTGGGATTCAGTTTTGCTTTGCACTCTAAAAGAAAAAAAACAAATGCATTGAGGTACAAAACACATGAATATAACATGATACAGAACATATGAACATGCTTTCAGCAACAAGAATAAATGTTACCATGTCTACAGTATCTACTTCACAGCTTTGTGAGATGAGGATAAATAAACTATTACAAAACTTGAAAAAAAAACTTAGAGATGAGTCTTACAAATTATTTTTTTTTTAAATTAAGGCAGCTTCAGCAAGAATTTCAAGGCTTTTTGTCGGAAACAGACTGTTTTTGTAACACTAAACAACAAGCTTTGTATCCAGAGTTCTGACTGTCTAATTTTGATGCTTAAAACTAGCAAAGATAAGTTACGTATGCGCAGCATCAGTTCTGCTGCAAAAGTCAGTGTTTGGTCAACAGGAATAATGTGGGAATTCTGAAAATCAGTTCATCTTTCAGGCATGGAGAGAGAAACCTCCGAATGAACCTTAAATCCATGTCCCAAGAGGCAGACTGGAAATTCAGAATTATAGGAAGCTGTTGCCTTTTTATAAGTAAATGATGAAGAGAAATCGATGAGGGAAGGACTCAGGAAGCCAAAGGAAAGCACTAAGTGGAGGGTCCATATCAAAGTAAGACCTTAAGAAAGGTGGCTGTAAATAGTTACACAAAAATGAATCCTAAAACTTTAAAATAAAACACTACAGAAGCTGGAGCAGGAATTTGTTTGGCTCACCTGAAGGGACGGATGTGAGATTCTTCCCCCCATCCCTCTCTGAACCAATACAAAAAAAAAAAAGAAAACCAACTGCACAACAAATGGTACTTCAAGTATTCAGGAACATGGCCTGCATGTCTCACCGGTACGATTCTGCGTGAGCTGTGGGATTTGTGCACCTCGGGAAATAAAGCTGCAGTTTCCAGCAGTCCTAATGTGTGTTGAAGGCACGATTTCATGTCCTGTGCTAGGGTCTCTCTTCCTTCTACATGGGTGCACAAAAGACTGATGGTAAAGAGCAGTAAAACAAAACGGAGTAGACAGAACAGTTACTTTGTTCAGACTTCATCTATTCTGATATGATTTGGCATTATAATCACAAAAAATAATGTATATACAACAGATACGAACCAGTTGCTTCACTTTTTACAACACTGCCCACATCCCTGTGCTTGTACACACCTTCTGGAAAGCTAAACTGGACACACGCTGCATGTGCACTTCTAACCTATTAAACAAAAACCTCCCGCTGCCTTTGCCTGCTTAGCTCCAACTCCTGAGACCCAAACTGCCCCTGCGTATATAATATACACATATATATATTTGCCAACTAGTACATTACAAGCTATTTCTGAATTAACTCAACCAGGAGCTGGAGGTTAATGCTGGAGCCTAACTGACCTCTGCATGGTGTCTCTCTCCCGGTTGGGCTGAAGCAATATTCGGGTGAATCTGTGGCTTGCAAAGCACAGCTGTCCAGTGGCTTATGAAGAATTGCACTTGGAGGAATTCAAGTTTGTTTACTTCAAATACATCTACCCTGCTTTTCCTAATGGTCGTGCACGTACCAGTATAACTCAAACACTGGACCACAGTGTAACAGTGTAAAACAAACTTTTCCTCCAGAAAGCATATCTGGAGGTCAGTAGTTTCTTTGCTTCTGGGAACCAGAAAACAGCCTATTTGAAAGTTAAAAAAAAAATAAAAATGATGAAATGTCTCAGAACATCTCCAAATGCAGCATGGATTTAGGTAAGGCTGTTTAATGGAGAGTTTAATCCGATCTGTTCGCTGAGGTCCTTCCACCAGCTCTGGGCTGGAGCTCTACATGCTTACCACCCGACCTACTTGCTGCAATGCCTCTGCTGAGAGTAGCTTCGTCTCTTTGCTTTTCTCCATATGGAAACCTGAGACACTCTTGTTGCCTTTTTGGCAGGACTGGTTTTGCAGATCCATACGTTTAGTTAATGTTTGCATGGGTCTGAGAAGATGCAAAGTGCCACAAGGTCTTATCCTACCACCTAAAAATCCCACGTGCCTCCAGGAAGCACTTATTTCTTCCTTAGGGAACGTGCTGCTGCTTAACACTACTAGTCCTGCGGGGTAGGAAATCCCAGAGGACAAGTGTAATTTTAAGGCAAGACATCAGTACATCTACACACTTCTGAAATACAGATTACATCTAATGCACGAGCCCATTATCAGCTGGGCCACAGTTGTTTCCAGGACAAGTGCCTTGGCAAGATGCTAAATTGTGAGTGATGACTTAAACAGCCTTTTACATTACAAATATACTTCACAGCAGGGAGCAGGACACGGAGATTCCTAATTGTTTCCTCGATGGGAATTCCTGTCTGTACCTGCAGCCACTCGGCCACCCTCTCCTGCTCCTTTCCGAGGAGCTTATCTCCAGCACCTAAAACATCCAGATCTGTTTGCCCAACCTTTGCTGGCATCTCAGCACTGATCCAAAAGCTCCTAAGGAGCAAGATGCTGGCCAGATTTGGCTCTAGGGCTTTCTTTTTTTTGTATGCAGGATTCTGGATTCTCTGTTCTTTCTTATACCAGAGCACAGGAGACGTGCGTCACCTGACAGCCACCAGGCAGGCTGTCAAAGCCATTCCTCACCCCAGAGTATTTATTTCATAAGAATAATATAATAAAAGCTTATTACAAAACCTAGGAGTACTACAAATATTTCCAGTGTTTCTTTTAAAAACAAAATTGTTCTGCTGTCAGGTTTGTAATCCAAACACTGCTGTGTTGGATTCTGCATATGAGAACTTAACAGCAAAATGGATGGGTTTTTGGCAGCTTTCTACTTTGTGCGGCTTCTGGAAAAAACGGAGCTGGAAATTCACACTAGTGAGAATCAAAGTGTAATCTGTAACAAAAGTAAGGCAATTTTGTGTTTGTTAAAAAAAGGGACTTCAAGTTGAAAACGTCCACTTAACTGCCAGTAGATGGCAAAAATATCCCGTATTTGTCTTCATTACCTAAAATGATTAGTACAAAAGGCTTAACGTGTCTTTCTCTTCCTTGCTTCTCATAGAAACTTTCAGAAAGTATAAATTAAAGTGCAACTGTACAAAAGAAACAATTCCTAGCAAAAACCATCTAGGGTCATAAGAGGCTATCAAAAAAAATGGATTTTTTTTTTTTAAACATCAAATGACCACATTCCTGGGACCAGTAACATTGGTTCTCCTTTGTTTTGTTTCTTAAAACAAAACCAAAAAAGTATGAAAAAAACCACCCAGGATTTTTTGGCAAAGTTTTCATAAAGCATTTGTTCCTTGACTGATTAGCCTATTATGTTCCTTCGCAATCAAGTAAATGGAATTAAATACCATAGCAAAGCCAAGCAGATGCCAACGCTGTCCATGAGATTAAGCCTACGCGATGAGAAGTAGTAACTCTTTTAAACAAAGAAGTCGTCACACATGCACTAGAGTTTACCCTCAAATAACAAGAATTTTAACCTTAAAAATCCCCACAGTTTGTCTTAAAGTATAAAATCCTATCCTTCAGATAGTAAAGGAACAGTGAAACGTTCAAGATATCCCTGCCTTCTCCACGGAGCGGCGAGGTCCCAGCCCCTTCAGCATCAGGACAGCAGAGCTCTTTGTTCTCAGATCCTCCGACGGGCGAAGGCAGGCGGCTTTGGCAGATGTTTTGGGGCGGTGACGATGGCCAAAAGCTTCCTACAGGAAAGGTGAAAGGTAAATGTGCCAGGGCCACACTGCTGGCTCTCAAGTGTACAGGGAAGCTCTCCCTCCATGAGAACATTGTGGGCAGAGCACTGGATTTGGGGGGGGGCTCGGCAGCATCCTGCCCCACATCTGCAATGGGAGCTTTGCACATCCTACCCCTCACACTTCTTTAGTAGGGGAAAAAGAACAGAGGGTGGGATGGCACACCACAACAGTGCAGCAGCACTTCAGCAGCTGCTGGTTTTAGGAGGAAAGCATTGCCAGAGGCTCAGCCCCATCCTCCCCCTGCTCTGGGCAGCACAGGGGGTACAACATGAACCTCGCTGCACGCTATGTTTTTTGTACAAAGAGATGCTTGGCCACAGCTCTGTGAATTCAGGATCAACCAGGAGGGAGGTGTCTACCAAAAAGTCAGTGATAGGTTTGCTACTTCAAATCCATGCCCACGTTTCCCATTTGGTTCACTAGGAAAAAAAAGCTCGTTGTATACACTTCACCCTGGTCTAACTAGTGAAATTAAGTTATTCCTGATTTCCTCAGTGCCTTGTTAGAGGGGACTGGATCCTTTGAGAGTACAAAGGAGTACATTTTGGATCTTTTAAAAAAGGAATTGGTTCTGTGTCACAGGCTATGGAGCGGTGAGGAGGACAAAGAAAGAAGAAGAAAGAAGGAACGGCCACGTCGGACCCGATTCTCACAGTGCGATACCATGTGCTGGGGGACTGGTGCCTGGCTCAGCGAGCCAGGGCCATGATCAGGCTGGCGCACATCTCAAAGAAGTCCATGGTGTGGCTGCCCAGGCGTGGGGGCACCGAGGGGATGCTGCCCACGAAGGAGCCGCTCAGGGACCCCATCAGCGACTGGCACTCGGTGGCTGCTGCGGCATCAATGCTCAGTCTCGGCCGGTGCAACCCTGCGGCAGAGCATGAGCGCTGCGGAGTGGATGAGCCGGACCTCTGCTCCATCACCTCGTCTTGAAGGCAAAAAAAAAAAAAAAAAAGGGCAAGAAAAAATAAAACACAGCATTAGTTTGGTACCCCTAACATGTTTGCTAAGGAACTAGTAATAGTAGTGGAGACAAATGGATCTGAAGGGCTTTAGGAGTTGGACTCAATGATCCTTGTGGGTCCCTTCCAACTTTAGATATTTTATGATTACAATTCTAACTGACTTAGAAACAGCACTGTGTGCTACAAAAGCATTCGGGAATGGAAAGAATGATTATTTTTCTTCCAAACCACCAAACTTGCCATTTTGTATGTTTTACATCTCGCATTGCACCATTTCCCACTTACCATCAATGCTTTTGAAGTCCAGGAGATAGCTGCGGTTGTCCACCTGGTACAGCTGCAGACTCATTTTCACGTAGTTGCCCGTCACTGGGTTCTTTCTGCGCACTCTGAGATGGTAGGAGTTCACCACCTGCAACGGGCAACTGGCTTTAAGGAATACCATTCAAGGGAGCAAGAAGAATCCTTATTTTTTTCCTAAACACTAGCAAGACACCTTTTGAGGGAAATGAAACCAACACAACAGCTTCTGAAAAGATTATTTTTAAAAAAAATTAAGCAAATGGCTTCATATCATTTCCTCTTAGAAGTTGTTTTTAAAAATGCTTCTTGGGGCTCTGATTCACCAGCCCTGCTGACAGACGAAGCCTTTGCAGCCTGTCTGCCAGGCACCAAGCTGACATTGTTGCTCCCTCAACAGCTGCAATGGCCAAATGAGCCACAAGGCCACTCGCACACTCGCATACGAGGACTGTGCCTGGGAAAGCTGGGGAGGCTGGATGGTGGGGAACAGAAACCTCTCCCATCAGGACGGCTAAACTCAGTGTTCGTGAATCAGTCTTGAGCTGTGCTACGCATTTTCTCTTGACACTTCCCACCCTACAATCTGCTGCATCCCATTTGCAATGAGATCTTTTCTCTGTGCTATATTTATGAAGCGATTGCATGGATGGGAGAGCTATTTTGACTAAGAGCCACAGATGAAGTTATTCTTAGGGTGGAAAGGACTATTGTGAAACCTCCTTGTACGAAAAAAGCTCCACTGCCTCCATAAAGGCGTTTGGCTGAGTCGCTTCGCAAAGCTACACCAGAAATACGTTAGGTTTGTTAGCTGTCCGCAAAACCATGCAGCTAACAAATGTCTGGCTCTTGTAGGCATGTGCATCTGGAGACAGTCCATCTCCTCACTGGTGCCATGAAATCAGGCTTCTGGGCGCTACGTAGCTTTAAATACATAACAATATTATCAAAATAAGGAGGAGATACGAGGCTTTGATGAAAGCCTGGGACCAAGCTGGGATGCAGCTACCAAACGCAAGCAGCATTTCCTGCAGGCAGATGCTCGCTACTGAGCGAGAAGAAGGAAGGTGTGCCAGCATGCTTGAAGGAACAAAGCTGTATGGGCACAGAAGCTGGGCATTTTCCAAGTGCTGAAGTGTGACATTCAACCTGCAAAACCCTCCGGACCTGGAATGAGAAGAGTATTGACTCTGGTGATGAAGACCTAGTCAGAAATTCTCCTGTCTTGGTCCTGATGCTTGCAGAAGGCTGCAGCAAAAGGCCAGAAGAGCTCACACCCATGACTGCAACGAGTTTTAGGAAGTTGGGCCCAGTAGTAATAGTGAGGACTCACTCATGGGTTTACTCATCTGAATGTGAAAAAGATTGTGATCAAATGCTGCGTACCTCTGCAGAAATATCTGAAGCAAATATTATCAATTAAAATGTCATCTGGGTTTAAATCAGGCTTCAAGAAGCTCAGCCCTAAACCATGGAAGCTGTCTGGAAATACATCTGGTCACCGTTTCAGCTCTGTCAAGGAAAATGCCACCACATCAATGATACAAACAGCTTCAGCATGGCTTCTGCCCCCAAAACACCCCAGCCTCTCTTCTGGGCCTCTTTTATGATGCAGTAGGTTTACATGGCAAGGTTTTGGTAGCGGGGGGGGCTGCATGGTCCCACATGGAGCAGATCTCCATGCTGCAGCCCGTGGAGGAGCCCCTGGTGGAGCAGGTGGACGTGGCCTGGAGGAGGCTGCGGCCCATGGAGAGCCCCCACAGGAGCAGGCCCCGGGCCGGAGCTGCAGCCTGTGGAGAGGAGCCCACGCAGGAGCAGGGGCGCTGGGGGGAGCTGCTGCTGCCCATGGGGGACCCGTGCTGGAGCAGTTTGCTCCTGACGGATGGACCCTGTGGTACGGAGCCATGTTGGTTCAGTTCTTGAAGAGCTGCTGCCTGTGGGCAGCCCCTGTAGGATCAGTTCGGGAAGGACGGCATCCCGTGGGAGGGACCCCACATGGAGCAGGGGCAGAGAGTGACCATGAAGGAACAGTGGAGACAAAGCGTCAGGGACTGACCGCAGCCCCCATCATTCCCCATACGCCTACGCCGCTCGGGGGGAGAAGATAGAAGAGGGTGGATGGGGAGAAGGTGTTTTTAGTTCGTTTTTAGTTCCAACGGCTCTAGTCTGTTAGTAAAACGCAATAAATTACATTAATCTCTGTACACTGAGTCTCTTTTGCTTGTGACAGTAATTGGTGAGTGCTCTCCTTGTCCTTACTTCTACCCATGAGCTTTTTTCATCATATTTTCTCTCCCTGTTCTTTTGAAGAGAGGGGAGTGAGAGAAGAGTGTGGTGGAGCTTAGCTGCCCATCACTGCGAAATCACCATGTAAGAAGGAATAAGGGAACACGTATCGTGCTATTTCAGGACATGTGGCTGCAATGACCCAAGCAGAAATAATGGGAGTTGCTTTTCTTGGGAGCACTCGAGATGACCTTGCAAGGAATTAGCCACTAAAATTAGAAATGTAACCAGCTCCTCTTATCCCCACAGCTAAACAAGGCAGAATTATCTTTCCAGCCAGAGGCTTAGGGCATTCAGGGAGAAAACGCTTATTTCACGCCATAAATAAATGGCATGGATACTGAGCCACAGCCAGCATCTTCACACAGTGTGTTGGTATAAATAAGCACTAGCAGGGATGATCACAAGGTGTGGGTATTTGTTTGGAAACAGGTGAGGCTGTGACCATCATTTTAACTAACATCACTGATCAACTCAGATCGTATGAAAATAACCCTTGAAAACTTCCCTACAGCATATTTCGTACCTTCCACTCAAAATCCAGCTGTTTCATAGCACGGTACACCTCGGCCATAATGTCGTAGGGCTTGCTCTGGCTGCGGATCCCCAGATGCCACTTGGCTTTTTTGACAGTCAGGGGTTTGGGCTTTGTGGTGTTGAGTGCATCCAAAGGGCACCGTGCCTTGGGGCTGTCCGCTACCAAAGGCGGCATCCGCTCGGGGTGCGGCTTCACGCCAGGAGGGATGTGCATGTTGCTGTCATCCATGAAGGAGCCGGTGGGGGGACTGGAGGCAAGGTAGAACTCACTGGCCTGGTTCATGATCCTCCGGTTGTCGATGACGAGGTGGTAGGCAACTGCCAGCTGGTCCTGCGGGTCGCCGCTGTACAGACTGTTCATCACCTCTGACTCGGTGCATTCGAACTTCTCGCAGACCTCCCGAACCGCGTCATCGTCGATGACGGTGGCGTCGTAGGAAGGGTCCTCTGGGAAGAGGTAACTGGGCAGCTCTTCCTTAAACCATTCGTGTTCCCTGGGGAAAGGCAGAGAGGTGCCACTGTCAGCTCTGGGTAACCACTGATGCCACTTTGGTGAGGAACTGGCAATTTTTTGCACTGGAGAGGAGATGGAGAAAATGAGCTCTCTGGCATGGGGGTGGGATGAGAAATTGGGCGGCTGCATGTACCCCACAAAGATTGCTTGGTCAAGCTAGGACTAATCTTCAGACACAGAAAGGGGAGCTGGACCTGGTCCTGCGTGGTTCCCCCAGCACTGCAACACTGTGGACGCACAGCTGCTTGCTCACCTGTCTCTGCAGCAAGACCTCAGCACTTACAAGATGCTCATGCTTTTTCATCCCCATGGGTCTGACAGAGATGCTGAGCCTCAAAGTTACCCAGGCCCCCGATTCCCATGGATTTACAATGAAGTCAATGATAATTAAGTGGGTAAAAGCCACAGAGAGCTTTGGTGCCACGTACCAACTGTAATCGTACCATGTGCGCTGCAGCTCTATCATATAATTAAATCTTCCAGTCTTAAGGACACAAGAGATAAAAAAGGCATTTATAATCTAGATTTTACTTGAATGGTTAAATTAAGGCCATCAATTGCAAAAATATTAAAAAAAAATTGGAAGTCCTGAAAGTGTCTGTAACATTTATGTATATGCTTATCACACCAGCTACATGTAATGGCTACCATAAACTTCATAAAACGTACATATTGGGCTCCAGTTTTACAAAACTTTTTAAAATTACTCAAAGTTCTATTTGCAGTCATGAACTTTTAATGATATCTGAAGGCTCAAATATCTGCCTAAGAGCACAGTTGTTCCCTTTACTTTGAATACCCACAGTGATGCATGCTGGCAAAGGCTCATGAGCAGTGCACTCATTGACTACACAAGAAAAGGATGTTGCATTTAAAGATAAAGCACTTGCTCACATTTTAAGCTATATCAGATATTTTAAGATTAATTTAGTAATTCTTGCGTTCCTCTTCATTTTTTACTGAATGGACACTAAATACATTGACTACCCTTTTATTCTGAACTGGTATTCGGAGGGATGTGTTCTTAAATACTGAAAAATGGTTGGTGAATATTAAGTTCTTACGATTATTGTGTGATAGAGCTCATTTTCCAAAGGATTTTTAAGACATTTTTGAGGCTATTTTTATAATGCAATAATACGGCATTATATATATGGAAATGTATACACACACAAATTTTATTTATATATATATATTTAAAAATAAAATTGCAGGAAGTTACCTATTTTTTCACATGCATTGGTGAAGCCACTGAGAAATGAAGTCACCACCCCAGGTTCATCATCACCCACCTCTCCTTCAGCAGAGAACATTGTAGGAGGGTTCCTAAATTAAATCCCTCAGGACAAAACCCAGCTGGATTAGCTGACTACTCCTGTAAAGCACGCTCTGGGCTGACCTGATGTCCTTGATGGTTGCTCGCTTGAGGGGGTCAACCTGCAGCATGTGCATGAGCAGCGTGGCAACAGAGCGGTTGAGGTACTCGGGGATGTAAAACACACCTCCCCGGATCTTCTTGAAGAGCGTGGGGACATGCTCGTCGTCGAAGGGCAGCGTGCCACAGAGAAGGGCGTAGAGGATAACGCCACAGCTCCAGATGTCCACCTCTGGACCGGCGTACAGCCTGCATGAAGACAAGGGCAGGAGAAAGGGGTCACCCCTCTGCCCACCTCCCACTCCGCTCTCCTTCCCTGGGCCCAGCTGCCTTAAAAACTTGCATAAGCCCAAAACCACACAAGGGTGATAGGAAATGACCTGCAGAGCTGGTGCTGGCTGACCACGCTCCTCCATGGCGTAAGGAGCAGGTATGTGAGTGTCTCCACCAGACCTATGGAAAAGCCAAAACCCCCATTTCCAGGAGCTCTGCCAGGCTGCTTGTTCCTTTGCCCCCAGGGCCGGGCAACTCAGCCAGCAATTTGTATTCATTCAGCGAGGCAGATTAAGTGGCAGCAGATACTGTATCTCTTGAGTGTTTATTTTCAGTTGAAGTTTGTGTGCTGGCATGCAAGAGTTCCTGCTTCCGACAAGCTGCTAATGTGCTCCCTGGCATCACCACGTCATGACATCCCAAATATATGGGTTTTGCTCCTGCTCTCCTGGTCGATTTGTTTGTTGCTTTTTGCTACAACTGATGCTTTCTTAGAGACTTTGGAAGGCAGTGCTACCCTGGGGCTGAAAAATCAAAATGCAGAGGTGGAAATGGAAAGACAGAGGTCTGTTCATGAAACCTAATCATCCTGCACTTGCCGCTCTTGAAAAGCTCTGCTGCAGACACACCTGGTATACAAAAAGCACCAGTTGTGCACACTGTCATTCTCTGAATGCTACCAGAGCACCAAATTATCATCTTTGCTTTCAAGTGTGAGACTTTCCCCACTGAGACCAGCAGCAAAGTTAAGTCTGCATTTTCAAAATGCCCTGTCAGTTAGCCACCCCCTGGTCCTGCCACTGCGTGCCAGCTTTCAGTAGATAGGAGGCTGGATTGTTTGGCTGGTAGCCGCATTGTTTGAACAGTGGTTGGATTTTTAAGCCCAAATGAAGCATCCTTCAGTTACGCTGAAATCCAAGGTCTGGACCTGCCAAGGCAGCAGAGTCCTGGAAGCAGCTCACCTCCTCCAGCCTGCCATACCCACCCCCAGCAGCATGTTTACCCCTTGGCAGAAACAGCAGATCATTCCTCTCCCCCACAAACACAGCTCTCGTATGCTGTTACAGCTTTGAGAAAAGGGCAGCTTAGCACATAAATCAAGGGTATAAGTCACAGGAGTCACCCACACTGATGCTCCAAGCGGTCCTGATGCAGGACGGCTGCAGGAAACACTGTGGTCAGTGAAAAAGTGCCACAGGCAGGTTTGATTTTGCTTTTTTTCCTTAATTTGCTTGTTAATAAGCAGTATTGCCTCTATCCTTGGAATGATTACACTCTGCATACCAGGACCTGTAGGAACTAAATACTTTTTGTTAATCTGCCAGGTGCCTTCTCTCTTACATGAACTGAAAAGAAATGTGTTTCTGGCCTTTATTGAAAAGGACAAAGAGATAATGTTAATATTTTTTGGAATCACAGCAGAGTTTCTGGCATTGTGCCCCTCTTGACAATGAGGATTTACTTGTTTTCATATATATAGCTATAGTCACAACAGGCGTTTTGGATACCAGTCTAGTTCCTAGGATACTCTGCCAACACATGTGCCTGTGTAAACAGGCATAAAATAGTCATAATCACAACTTTAAACAAAATGTAGATTTAAAAGTTATAGGTATAAATATACTGGATTATGAAAACTAATGCTCGTGCAAAGGATGATTAAAACGTATAGGGCAGATACAAAGGAGATAGGCAGCCTGAAAGACCACGCAGAGGGCTGTAAATTTGAAAATCTGTGTTTATAATTTGTACTATGCTGTTACAGAAAGAGTAAGGGAAATCTATGTAGCTTAGATTCTTGACTGAAAAACACAGGAGTTAACACGTCTGTATCAATGTGGCAAGACTGAACTCAGCCTTGCAGCGTGAGTTTAAATGCCATGTGCATGCAGCTGCTGCACACTGGCAGGATGCAGCTTAGATATGCCACTGCACTGGAGTTTTGTCAGTTCAATTCATCAATTCAAAACAAAGCTACGATGGCTGAACCTACTGAAAAAAAAAGCCTAGCTTAAGGAACCAGAAGCCAAAGATTTTCAATACAAGAGCTTCGCAGTGTAGGGAAGTAACTAAAGAGCATACTGATTGCTCTCTTAGTGAATGATTTTCCTCATTAATGTTGTGTTTTATATTATAGGTGGGCAGGACAGAAGGGGGTGGCCTGAAAGAGCCTTTCCAACTGAAACCTCAGTATTTGCATTCAAAGAGCAATTTTCATCCTCTTTAATTAGCAATATAAACAGTAAACATCTGCTATTAATAATTCCTCCAGAGTAAACAACTTTAGCAAAACATGTTTTGCTATTACAGCCATTGAGAAATGTACTAACCAAGAAAACCTTAATATTTTGCCAGTAGATTCACCCAAACATAAAACATGGACAGGAACCACTCGGCTGCTTTTACTAGATGTACAAAACTGTTTCCAATCCCAAGAGCAAATTTAAAGATCACGTACTCACATGTGTTCTGATTAGAAGTGGCATGTCCTACCTTCCAGAGATGACTTCAGGGGCTGCGTAATTTGGGGAACCACAGCTAGTGCGAAGAAATTCACCATCTGACATCATGTTGGACAATCCTAAAAACAAGATGTTCGCTACATATTGACATTTGATGTGAAAGTCCAAATAGAGAGGACTCAACAGAGGAGGAGAGATACAGCAAGTGGAGGGGAAAATTTGACATCATTTAGGCAGAAACCTCTGAGCTGCTTTAATAATCCCTAATATTTTCTTTTCGCACCCATACAAGGAATATTGACTCCAAGCTAGCTTTGCTTCTCGGAGTTGCAAAGCTCAGAGCCTTCTTTAGCAGAGGAAGAGAGACATAATTCACTCCAGAATGTGTTGTTTATATGGGAATCCTGTGGGGTTGTGAAATTTGTAAATCTTTAAAAGGATTTATCACTGCTAGAAAGGCCTGAATGGGACTGAGCTGGTAACCCAGCTTTTACGTTGGATTTCAAACAGTAATGCCACTTAAAGACTCCTGTTACCATTCGCTTGGAAAATGAAGTGAGGCCAAGAACACGTGGCTATACTAAGGAGAACACGCATGAAAATAAACATACGCAGCCACCTCACCCTGAAATTAACTGCGCTGAGTCTGTCTTAAACATAAATTAGCTAAATCTTTATATTAGGTGATTATAATAAAACATAGTGAAGATTTGCAAATGACCTTGCTTCTCCATTATTAATGCAAGCACAGAAGCAGCCTACAATAAGTAATCCCTGCTTTTGCTAAGAGGCCAGTGTTTATAACTGTGGGCTTTTCAGGTAGAGAAACTGCTAGTGGTTATGAAAACAGACTCTGGGTTTTGTAAGGCGTGCTACGCAGACACGCTCCAGCAAGCGGCTTGTAGCTGGCTGCATTTCTGGAATGCTGTTGGGGTCACATACCAAAATCGGCTATCTTTGCATTCATGTGCGCGTCCAGCAACACGTTCTCCGGTTTCAGGTCTCGGTGGACAACCATGTGTCGGTGACAGTAATCCACTGCGGAGAGAATCTGCTGGAAAAGGCGTCGAGCCTCTGCCTCTTCAACCTGCAGATGCAAGGGGAAACCAGCCTGAAGGCTGCGGAGCTGGCGAGGGGAGGTTTGCCTTAGCAAGGAGCCAAAACTGTTTCACAGCGTGGAGACAAAACTATAACATGCTTGTGACCACGCTGGAACCAGGAGCAGCAAATGAAGCAAATTTCCCACTGGCATTTAATAATGTGCTCGTGTTTTCAAGTGATATAGTCCAGAACCGGGGGTAATGAGATGAAATTGGAAAACTAAATTTGGCTGAGCTGTCACAGAGAACCTACTGGTGACACCTATCAGGCAATGGCCTGCTTTCCCAAGGGGACAGGCTCTGTTGTACAGCATATGGAGATCAAAACACTGCAGAGGATGCTACAGGGAACAATTCCTCATGGGCAGATGGAGAAGGTGGCTTTCGGGAAAAAAAAAAAAACTAAAAAAAAACTGAAGGTGGAACACTGCAGTGATGCTACAGACAGAAAATCTACATATAAAATGATCAGGAGACTGACTGTTTACGCTGATGACTTCCTAAATATTCCCTTTATGAAAAATTTAGTTTCTGAATGTGAGAGTTCAGAAAGGATCCAAATTGGTCATTGAAAAGACCCAAGTGGGCAAAACATGCTGGAAATCAGAACTGTACTTAAAAACGTAAATTAGTTAGCTCCACCTACCAGTGCAATAACCTAAAAAAAAATATTGTGAATTTTTTGACTTATTGTAGTATAGAGAATAAATGCATAATGGACCAATCCTTCACCTGAAGCCTTATTCTGGATGTTCATTTTAGTCCATTCTTGTCTCTTTGTCCTGAGATTGCTCCCTATCTACGAGGATGTCCACTAGTGATTTTCTCTGTAACCATAATATCACGTTTCGTGCACTCAACCTATTCCTCATATGATTTATACCAAGTAGGAATACTGGCATTTGAAAATGCTGTTCAGATAAGCCACATTCTTAAAAAGTCTTCAAAAAGCCTGACGTGGAGCCAAGGGGGAGTCTGGAGGAGGAAAACGACTGGGATGGAGACCACACCCAGTGCTCTTCCCCTCCAATGCCCTGCACACACGTAAATCTGCTGCTGAACCAGGGGGGTTTGACAGGCAATCTATAGCCAAAAATTAAAAAAATATATGGTAGTTTTCCAAATATTTTCACTAAGCAACACGTTACCTTGGACATTTTGGTTTGCGTATCGAAATACATCACAGAATGTTGCAAAAAATGGCACGCAACTTTTGTGCAAGGCGAGTACGAGACGCTCCAGATGGGATTGCTGTGAAGCAGCTTCTATTTTGGGCCTTAACCTTAACCGTGTTCCCTGTAGCAGCCGTTTTACTTCTAAACATCATCCTCTTCCCACACAAGTGTTTGGCCTGACACGGTACTGGCACTTACGCGTCCATGCTTACAGATGTAATCAAATAATTCTCCGCCAGATACGTATTCCATGACCATGAAGAAGTCTGTTGGTGTGCTGATGACCTGGTACCTTCAAAAACACAAGGGAAAAAAAACAATAATAAGAAATAGAAAGGCTTTTAACAGATTATCAATGTCACATCAACTCTTAAAATAAGCAGTGCTTGGATCTTGCATTTATAATTGCTTTCCATTTCTGAAAAGCCATCTCTTATTTCAAGGGGCAAGTCAGGATAATCTTTCACTTGGCTATGAAAAAATCTCTTTTACAGATTTACCTTCTTCCTTCAAGCTTTTCAATAATCCTCTAAAATCTCTGCCAGAGAATCCTGTCCTGACTTTCAAATTTCCATTTTGGCTAAGATCTGCAACAAAATCTTCAGAAACAAAGGCTTTATTAAAATGGGGGTGGGAATGGGGTATATTTGGTTTCCCTCATGGTGAAGATAAATAAAGGAAGTCTAGACACTAGAGGGAGCTGC
Organism: Cygnus olor; assembly: GCF_009769625.2. Lineage (NCBI taxonomy): Eukaryota > Metazoa > Chordata > Aves > Anseriformes > Anatidae > Cygnus > Cygnus olor. Next base: position 28,135,720 of record NC_049176.1, on the reverse strand, counting down.
CCTTGGAAAGGTATAGAGAAAAAGATGAGCACTCCAGATTAACATTATTTTTCAAACATTAAACTCCTTTATATTCTAGTGATAGGTGTGTGGGGGGAAAGAGTATCCCCACTGACTTGGGAATTTACTCTCCACCTCCACTAAACAATCCCAGAGTGCCACAAATGCACTTCAGTTTCCCAGCTGGCAGAACCTGACAGCGATGAGCTACAGTCAATGCAGCTGTAGTATTTCATAGCAGCACCAGCCGAGGTGCCCTGTTTCAGACACATTATTTGCAACCCCCCCCCCCTTTTTTTTTTTTTTTTACAGTTGGTAAATAGATTTCAAATTATTTTCAGAGATCAGCAAGTGAACAGGTGTTAGTTCCATAAAGATCAATAGGATCAACTTAATTTTTCTGAAGTGCTTTGCACCCAGACATCTAAATTATTAGTAGCACTAATATTTCTTCCATTTATATGTAAAGTGATGGGACATCACAAGGGATTGAAAGAGGAGGTTTATGTACTGTAGTCTCCTCCTCACCTCTTTTCTTTATCACTGCCTTTCAGGATTGCAGTATTTACCGTAGGACACCAATGTTTTTAAACTGGTTTTAATTTCTAGGCTTTAAAAGTTTGTTTGATATATGTACGAGCAGGACTTGCAGGATACTGCATGCACAGCTGAGGACTCTTGCTGGCTTTTTTGTAAAATAATACCAATGTGTTCTCCAATAAATCCACAGAACTGTGAAGTTACTCTAAAGTCAACAGTTGCTGCATGGTTAGTTATTTAACTGTAGGGAGAATTTGTTTTCCCTTGCCTCTAAGACCCAGGTATTTGCTATATCTCATGCCAGTTTTAAGGCTGACCTAAATGTCAACTTATCCTCGCAGTTACCATTCAACAGCTTTCTTTTATAGAAATGCCAAAGATATTATCGAGTGCCTCATTAATGTGGACTGGCTGCACAAACTGGGGATTGAGAAGGAATCCCAGAGGCTGGAGTGCAGGTGCTGATTTACAACTTAAATTCAGGTTCATCAGAGTGGCAATGTTGAAAACTTATGTAAAATAATAAATAAATAAAAGTGTTCCTTTAAGCTCTGGATAATCAGGCCATTAAAACATAAATCCTATTGAATTCAGGCCAATGCTTCACTCTAAGGGCCTGGCTGTTCTGTAATTCCTCAGGCATGATTCTCAGTAGCTTCAAGTCCTGAGATACCAACCCAAAAAAGGGAGAAATCACAGAAATTTCTAATAGCATCCCAACACAGGAAAGCACAGATCCTCTCCATGCAGCTTTGTAATGGCATCTGCAAGGAAAAGAGGATGTTTTGTGCAGCTTTAGCTAAGCCAAAATTGGTGCAGGGACAAGTCTGATGGCTGGTATAACGGCCCAAACTCCCAATGGTAGACACATTTTCCATCGTTTCTCAATGTGTTGATTTTGTCCCCAGGCAAATTAGCAGGAGGACTCTCAAAAACGAGCATTTGGCTCTAAAATGCAAAAACTTGACCACGCACCTAACATTCTCTACAACTATAAGCCTTCTCTTGAAACCAAGTCGCCACGTGAAGATGTTGCAGATGGCGCAGTAAGGTGAATGTGTGGCAGAAAATGTACTTACAGTTTGATAATATGAGGGTGCCGGAAGAGTTTCAGGTTTTGAATTTCTCGTTTGATCTTCCCAACCACATCCAGGCTGCGTATTTTCTGTCTGTTTAGTATTTTTACTGCCACTTTGTGCCCCGTCAGCTGGTGTTCGCCAACTAAATAGAAAAAGAGCATTGCAAAGTCACTAAACAGAGAAGCAAGGTTCACATAAGCAACTTAAGCTACTGAGATAGACAATTTCTAAGCAAAAAGCAACTCTTGAAGGGAAAAAACAACAGAACTTGGGGTGTTCTGCATGTAGTCTGGATATTAGGACTTTATTTTCCTCATCTTTCCTATAGGTGCTCTTTAAGTTTCTTAGACCTCTTTCAGAGAGAAAAGTTGGAATCAAACACCCAGGAAAGTAGCAGGTTTAAAGGAAGCAAAATGATGCAATGTTTCATAAAATGCCTTAACTAAGACGTCAGAAATCAGTGCCACAATATATAAATGACTTTAAAACTAGATTTGGCACATTTGTAAATCCCAATAGACCTATTCAAATCCCAATAGACCTATTCAAAAAGACAATTTGGATAAAGAATAACTGAGTGCTTAAAAGTTGGTTTGTGTCTCTTCACTTTATTATTTTCCCATTGAAGTGAAGGAAGAAAAGAGGGGACTTATCTGCAAAGGGAGTTACTGGAGGTGTTCATACCCAAAGCTAATTTGCAAGGATTTATAGCACGAAAAGGTTACAGTGATCAGAAACAGATATATTTAAATGGCAGCAGAGAATCTCCACTGTCACATATGGGTTGAGTAAATCCCTCATAAACCAAATCTTAAAACTAGAACATCACGCTTCTTTAAGAAAACAGATACAGAGATTTTTCCCTGCCCAAAACAGGACTGTGGGATTTGCATTACTAAAATGAATTTCTATTTATACTTCCTTAAGTGTGCTTCTTGTTTTGATGACAAGCAGCAGGAACACCACGCTGGAGAGTAAGAGCTCCAGCAAATTCTGCTTGTAGAAAAGATACAAACTTTAATATGTGTTTTTATAATATCCGCATGGTGCACGTATATTGATGCTTATCTCCTGCACACATCAAGACAAACAGTGACCATAATCTAGAGTAGCACCACTGTTACTGGTGGAATTGCACTAATTTATCAGTAATGTAAAATGAATTCAGAATTTAATCCATTTGCTATCAACAAATAGACTATTTTTTAAAAGAAAAAATGCTCTGTGTTGTAGGAAACAAAATTTATAGTCAAGTTAACGGGACAAACTACTGAAACTGCTTGAAAACCGTCAGGCAGGTGTTTATATCCAAAAGGGTTCTCTGGCCACAAGCTACCCCTTTCATAGTATCTCAAGGTGTGATACTCAAAGAGGTGGTGTACAGATGGCTTTCTAAAGACTGTAGGTAAAACCTGCTTACGGTACATATCTGGTCTCTCTAATTATGAATGCTACCCCCTCAATAACAACATAGAGCACAAGGAGTTAATAATTATGAGTGAACGCTGGTATTACATTATTAGAGTCTGTAATTTTGGAGCCTTTAATGAGCTGATCAGAAGCAAACTGCATAAGCAGGCGGCCTGAGAAGGACCGGATGGCAGCACTGGCACTGCACGAGGTCACGAGGGGCACGCGAGGTCACTATTATTAGCCACGAGATAAGACCTGCTGGAGATTCTTTCCTCAATAAGAGCATCCTAAAAATAAAACACTTTACTGCCCTTGAAAATTAAAGCACCACTTTGCATGTCCATTTTACTCCTCGTAATACTTAAGCTACCTGATGAAATGAAAATAAACTAAGCTTTGCAGTTTGGATGCAATTTAGGGATTAGCTGAGGGCTGAAGTAGGGAGGTAATTCCTCCCCTGTGGTACAAGGAGAGCACTGAAAATAGTCGAAGGAAGCATTTTCCCTGGTGATCCTCGGGGATGGGAGAGCAGGGCAGTGCTGGACTTGCCCCGCCGCAGGGAGCCTTTGCTGGAGAAAAACTCTGCAAAGCAGCCCGTGTGCAAGGGGTGCAAAAGCCTGCTGCAGGTTTACTGGCCCGGGCACTGCCTCTTCATTCACTGCAAGAAATCCTCCCCAACTTGCTGTGCTTTGGCCAACAGTAGGCCTGCAAAAGGCACTGACCTCTCCTTGCCCAGGTTGTCATTGCTTATGCACAGCACACGCTGCACCGAGGAGGCTGGGGAAGGCAGAACAGAGGGGGAGCAACAACTGCAGCAGTTGTATTCAAGATATTTGACTTGGTTGACCCTTGTGCTGCGATACCTCTGCACTCTCCTTCCCTACCCCCATGGCTGGGAGCTCAATAAACCTTTTTTGAAAGCTGCCCTTGCTTCATTTGGCCCCATTCAAGAACTGTAGTGCACTAAGACAGTACTTGGGAAACCAGGGAACAGCAAAGCAAAGTGGCTTATGGCAGAACTAGGAAGAAGACCCAGATCTCTGCCATCCTTTGTTCAAGACAAGTCTGTCTGGCCTTACCCCAGTATATGCTTTGGGGAAGAAAAAAAAAAAAAAAAAAAAAAAAAGGCCATGCCCGGAATGAATAATTATTGTTTTTAAAGTACTGCAGAATAGTTCATCTTCTTTCCACCCATGACAAACAACACGCAACTCTGCAAAGGTTTTCTAGTTCAAAGACATCAATAAATAAAAATAAACAGTCTATTTTGTAATCCATCTTTTGCTTACAGTAAGCATTAGATACAGAGATATTATTGTTTCGGTCCCCAGTGGCTTGTTAAGCCTACTCGAACGTCTTGAGACAGACAAAGAGAGAATATAATTTGCTATGTGGTGGGTGTCTTTTAAGCCTTTTGGGTCTCTCCTGCTGCAGCCTGCGGACATGGGAATTTCCACATGTGGCCCTAGGGACAATTTTCCCCTCTGCTCACTAAGTTTCCAACCCAGCACACACCGGGTGCAGCCCTGGCACGGGGAACACCAGCAGGTCCCACAGGCTTGGCAGGGCTGAAAGCCATCTCTGTGCTAATGGGTTTGTCCTCTCCTGGTCCCTGGGATGGTGGTGCTGAGGGAGCCTTCTCCTTCCTTCTCCCTCGCTCCGCGGATTAAAAGCCCACAGGGAGGGGGGAGGGCTGAGCAACAGTATTAGGAGAGGGATTGGTGCACATCTCGTCTTTTAGCAGCAAGGGAGCTCCGGTGAGCTCCCCCGCAGCTTAAAATCAGCGACCAGGGCTCCTTCAGGGCAGGTAGAGGAGACAGACTTGACCTTGAGATGAGGAGCAGCACTGCGTACTGACCAGAGGCCCTAAACTCCGAAAACTGGCACCAAACCAGATGTGGTGCGAGTGTCCTCAGCCACTATGGCATCTGCTTGCACATGGGACTGCCTGGGGACAAGAACACTTCAGTATCAGATGCTACTAGAACAAGAAGATATAATAGAATGAGTTTCTGTCAGAAGACCCTTTTCAATTTGTTATTTTTATATGAGAAAAAGATGAGGATGAATAGTGTCTCAGCTCACTGTAAGATAAACAATCACTGAGATCTCTTGACAGCGTGGCTTTTTACAGCAGGTACCCATGAAGCCCACCTCTGGGTGCGTGTTTGATGCAGCTCAGACAGCACGAGCACTTATATTTTTTGCAAACACTTCGCAAAGACTGTAAAAGTTTAGGGAAGGGAGAGAAAACTCCTTCCCTATTAGCTGTGCTGGCCCTTATCTTAGCCTGAAGTTACAAATGAAATCAATCCAAAGCATATATTTAGCCATGACGTATTACTCCTGTCCCAGCGCCACTTGCTCATATGTTCTGTCACCCTTCCTCTCCCTTTCCTTCATCTGTTCAGGCTCTTCTAGTTGATCATCCTCCAGCACAAGGTTTGTCCTTCATCAGCAATGGAAAACGGGACCTGACCCTGCCTCGAGCCCTACGAACAGACGTAAACATAACCCAAGATCTGCAGGTCCCTGAGGGACCATGAATTGATCACTTTGGTGGCCAAGAAGTGCGGGTAACAAACCACCAAGCAGCCACCCGGGACGCTGAGCGTGACACCACAAGAAGAAACACTGCAGCAATTCCTCCTGCTGCTCCTTCCCGCTGCCACCCTTTCCAGCATTGCTTTCCTAAGCTCCAGATCTGCAATATAGCCACCTCAGCTCTATTTTCTGCAAATTCATCCCGTCTTGGGCCCAGAGGACAGGGGGAATAACTATCACCAGCTCTCCCTGGATTTGGCAAAACCCTGTGGCACCAGTGGCAGCTCCAAGCCTTCCTCCGAGGCCTGCTGTCCATCCACACTCACACCCACCGCCTTCCTCCCCATAACAAGTGCTGTATTCCCATCACCACTTCCAGCTGGGATTTCAGCATTAGCACCAAAACCCTGCTCTCATCTGTCAACCTATCTGCTCCCCTCACCTCGTGCCTTCTGTGGTCTTCCTATAACGGAGATTAAGGAACTGAAGGGGCTTGGAAGTAACCATTTCTTTTAGCTTTCATCAAGGCAGGATCATTCACCAATGACACAGGTAGCATTGAGGCAGAACAAACATCCCAACAGGACAGCAGTGACTTTTGCTGTCATACCTCTGGTTTCTGATGGCTGGAAGTGACTCCTCAGCTCCAGCCACAAATTCAAGCTCTGTTAGCATCCCATCACCACTAAATCCTCCCCCCGTCCTTCCACAGCAAAGCTTCTGCTTCCTTAATACCATAACGATTGAAATTGCAATTTATGATTTCTTAACCATGGAGAGTAAGGCAGGAAAAAAGTGCCTCTCATAAAGTCTTGTGCAAGGCAGGTTGAAGAAAACACATCAGCAATAAGAAACGCGGCATGGATTGCCCCAGCCTGCTGAGTGCAGAAGTAATTATTACACACAACAGACACAAAGCTTGAAACAACCAGGAAAAAAATCTCTTTGCTTCTCCCATGTTTTCTGCTAAACATGGTGAATATGGTCTTTTCTAAAGCCCATTAGATTAAAATGCTGCAGTTCTGCACAAACAGGAGATGCAGTTTCTTTGTCTCGGTTTCCAATCTCAGATCCAAATTTCACCTGGCAAACACCAACTGCCATCACAGGCAAAATACTATGGGAAAAATATACAAGTGTAGAGGGTACTACTTACTCATACAGGGCTTTGAGTTTGGAAATCACTTTAATGTTATTTTAAATGTGCCTTTGAAACTGTTCTTAACCAAAGCGGGGAGATGTGTGCGCAGGGGCTGCTGGTGCTAGCTACTCCTGAAAGGTAGCTAAGGAAAACAGGCTTTGTGGCAGGCTTAATTTGGTCTGCAAGAAAAAAAATTGCCTTTGGAGCACTTTTTGAGGTCCGCTGGCATACAGGAGTGATTTAAACAGTCCTTACTGTTGGAAGTATTTATTCTGATAATTCTTTAGTCGCTAAATTTGTGGTTTGGGATTAAACGCAGCAATATATTTTTAGGGGCCTGATTAATGGTCACAGGTGGATTTAGCTCCAGTGGTCGAGGTGTTTTCTCTCCCCTGCTGTCAGTTTTGGTTTATTTTAATACTCCGGCCGCCGAGCGCGGGCACATCTCTGAACTGAGCAGCCTCTGGGCACTGCGACAGCCTCCCATGGCAGGGCAGGGGACAGCCCAGCAGGGCAGATGCTCCGCACCAGCAGTCTGGAATCACAGCTCTTCATTTCCCTTAGATAACAAATTTTATAAAGCTTTTTAAATTTATTGTTTTAATATCATGACTCAGTGACAAAATGTGCGTGTCATGGCAGATTTGGCAGGGGAAAAAAAGAGACATCTTGGTGTCAGGTAAAGCAAAGCTGGTGCCCCCCTCGAGTCGCCCTCTCCGGGGTGAATCCCAGGGGACCCCCTCCCGAGCCCCAGCCCTGCCTGGCCGCGGGGCTGCTCACACGGGGAGGCGGGGGGGCGACAAAAAGACCCCCTCTCTCTCCCTCTTCCTCGCACCCCCCCGGCTCGAAGCGAGCAGGATAAGCAGCCCACAGCCCGTTTTCCACGCAGGGCTCGGCAACGCCGGCCCTGCCGCCCAGCCTCCCGCATCCCCGGTCTCCCGCTGCCGGTTCAAAGTTTTGCTGGGGGCACCGCAGCCGCTGGGGGCACGGGGGGGCGGCCGCGACCGCTGCTACCAAAGGGCCACCTCGGAGCCCCCTCGCCCCTTGCCCCCCCCCCCCAATTTGCAGGGGCCGCCCCATCCTCTGCGCCCACCCGGCGCGGCGCCAGCCTCCGCCCGCCCCCGGGATACAGCCCGGAGAGGGGGCGATGCCCGGGGAGGGGGGGTGGGAGGCGATACGGGACGACACGGAGAGCACCCCCCCCCCCGTCCTGCCAAGCCCCCTCCCCTCCCCTCGGTACTCAGCTCTTGACTTTGCCGAAGGTGCCGACCCCCAGCGTGTCGCCCAGCACGTAGTGGCCGATCTTCACCCGCCCGTCGTGCTTCTGCTTCTCGGCCATCTTCGCCCCCCGCCGGCGGACCACAATGCACAGGGCTGGCCCGGCACGGCTCTCTGCACGGCTCGGCACGGCACGGCTCGGCACGGCGCAGCGCAACGGGCGTGCGCAGCGGGGAGCGGCGGCGGCGACCCGGGCTGGGTGCGCGGGGGCGGGGATGGGCGCGACCGGTGCTGATGGATGGGATGGGATGGGATGGGATGGGATGGGATGGGATGGGATGGGGAGCAGCCTCCCGGGACTGAGGTCGGCCTCAGGGATACCCTCGCCGAGGTGCATCTGCCTGCAGGTGCCCCCCGTGCTCGGGGTGGAGCCCGGCGGAGGTGCCGCTGCCCGCCCGGTGCGCCCTCCCCGGGATGCGCCCCCTTCCTGCTGGAGGGGGGTGTCGCCTTGGGGTGTCCCCTCTTCGGGGGGCTGCTGGTTCGGGTGGTATTTGCTGGGGGGTTTTGTCTGCCTCGGGGTGGCAGCCTCCTGGGAACCTAAGGGTGGTGCTGGCCTCGGGATGCATCCTGCTTGCATGAGATGCTACTTAGGGTGAAACCCTCCTTATAGTGCACCCCCTTTGGGGTGCACCTGTGTGAAAGTGACACTGTCCTCTGAGGGACACCCACCTGAGGGTGGCAGCGTCCTTGGGGTGCACCTGTTTGGGGGTGTCACACCTGCTTGGGTTGCACCCATCTGCCCTCAGGGTATGTCCTCCTTCTGGTGCACCCTCTTTGGGTCGATCCCCCCTTGTGGCATACCTGGCTTGGGGTGACACCCAGCTTGGGGTGCACCTGCTTGAGCCTGACACCCTCCTCGTCGTGACACCTTGCTTGAGGTGATATCGGCTAGGGGAATGGTGGCAGGTCCATAGAGCACATCCGTGCAGGAGGCATGGTCCAGCGTGTGCCCTGTGAGGCCCGGCTGTAGCTTGGGTTGGGAGATGAGATGGGCAGGTGGAGGGGATCGATGAAAACAATCAATAATGGGCAATTAAATAACATGGGCTGGTGGGGCTGAGGGGAAGGGAAAGGAAGGGAAGGTCTGGCTTTGGGTGATGGAGGTGCCGCCTGCTTCTAGCAGCTGCTGGCTGGGCTGTGGGGGCTGCTGAGCGGTTCATGCTTGGCAAAGCAGCTACAGGAGCCTTCCTGCAGGTCACTTGCTGTGTTAGTACAACGGAGTGAAACGGATTCACAGGGAAGGAAGCATCTGTACATCAGTCAGTGCAGCCAGCCGAAGCCATCTCCACATCTTGGCAGTGTTGTCAGCTGCTTCTCGTGAGCTAACAGCTCATCCTAATGATAGCGTTATCCGTTCCTTAGCATTTCAGCCCTGGGACAGCCTAAGGTCTGCTATGGTAATGTTGTAAATTAAATAACAACACAGCCACTCTAAGTGGGCTAATTCCTCTTGCTAGAGCTTCTGTCTCATTAGAAGTGTACTTTAGGGGAGGAAAAAAAAAAAGCTATCCTGAAGGAAACACCCATTCAGCAATCCCAGCTCTGTTCTGTAATTAAGATTCCCCTTTCACTTATTAAGAGGAAAACTGCAACTCCAAAAAGAAAGCCCCTTTCCCCACTGTGCAAAAACTGAGCTCAGCAAGCAGCTGGCACAGGTTTGTTTGATATAAAGAAGTGATGGTCTGCCTCCTTCACAGCCCCGTGGCCTCAGCTGCATGGTCCTGGGACCCCTGTGAATGTTGTCCTGGGACCCCAACATCACATTAAAAAAAAAAAAGGCATGCTCTTCCCAAGTAAGCAGCATGGCTGAGCACTGAAATAAATGGACCTTGTGTATTTGAAGTGTGGTCCTGCCACATTTTGATTCTAACATCTCCAATACTGAACTTCGTTATTCAGCTGCAAGAGGTAGCAGAAGGCAGCCAAATGAAGTCCACGTTCTGAAATAATAAAGAGCTATTTGGGAAGATGTATAAACAAAGGATGTGTGATAAAATAATGACCAGACTATACAGCTGTACTGTCATAAATAATAAAATGATGACTTAATTCAACAAATCCATTCGTGTAAATGAAATAGCAGTCTCAGGGTAGAGACAAGAAGGTTGCTGCAGTATAAAACCATATGTAGTGTAATGAAACCATATCTGTTCAATCAGAACAATAACTGTACATCAGGTTGTAAGAGAAGCAGTATTTACAAATAACAATATTACTATCTTATCTGAGGTTTACAATGTCTTGGAAAGCCTATGAAAACTGGTCTTCTTCAGGCAGCTGCGAACACATCCATCCGTGCAAGTCTTTACCTTGCAAAGTCTCGGCAGCTTGCTTCGCTCCTTGCACACAGGAGCGCATGGGGTTTGTTTGATCTCTGCTTCCAGTCTTGGCAAGCCCCGAGCCTGCCTGAATGAGGCACCACAACAAGTAGGTGAGATCTCGCATGGTATTTTTGTAATGGTTAAATTAATGTGTTTAACAGGAGCTGCTGTAAGTAGGTGTGTTATTTAGCCTTGCTTGTTTCCTAAAAGTTGGTAGCTAAGTCTTGGAGCAAACTGATGCATCATGAACGTTGATGTAGCCTATTATTACACACAGACACCAGTAAATAGAAATATTGACTTAATACGATAATATTGAATTAATACCAATAAAGTTTTTAATCTGCAGATACGTTTTCTGGGCTTAACACTTCCAGGAGACACCCAGAAAGCCCTTTGCTCAGAGGCAGATGTGTCTGTAGGTGGGTGGGCACCTTCCACCCCCACAAGATCGCTGGGAGCAGTTCTGCAAAGATCTTGGTGTGCTGCAGGAAGGCACCACCATGGCTCGGGTTCCTCACCTATGCTTTTCCAGCCACCGTGTGCTAGCAGTTGGCTTTTCTTGTTTGGGGGTTACTAAATGCATCCTGCTGAGGCTTGTTCTATGTTCTGTTGCTCGTGCCCCTTGTTACACCCCAGTGCAACCCAACTCACATCTGGCTGTGCCTATGCCTTCCCCAGCTGCGTCTGGCCCTGTGGGGATTTCGGCTTGGCACCCTGAACCTCTCAGCCTGTCTGGGGATGTGTTAGGATGCTGCCCTTTCTGGCTCAGGCTGTGTTTTCTGGTTCAATGTGACCAAAAAAAGACTAGGAACGCTGTGCATCTATTTATATGGGAGCTCAGATTCGGGGGCATGCCGTCCAACTCTGGTAAGTGCCCTAAATCTGTGGATTTTCAGTAGGATTTGATTTCCCGAGCTGTTTGGAGGAGATGGTTAATGAGATAATGCAGCAGCGGGTAAATTGTGGCATGTGAAATGATTTATTTTGAATGTTTCTGAAACTACATGCATCAGAGGCTTATGGACACTAGATTTGTAACCAAGCAATTTCCATTTATATTATGTAACTGATGTTATTTATCAAACCCCATGCGCTGGCCAAGAGCAGATGTTGAACTACAGTGCTACGGTGTTGGAAATGAACTTTTTGGAGGGTTAGTTATTTGAAAACAATCTTGTGATTAGTTCATTGTGATGTAAGCATATTCCAAAAATGTACTGCATATGGGTCCAAAGTGTATTATGTTCTTTTCTGTATTAAGTGAAAATCTGGACTGTGTGGCAACATATGATGCTCTGCTGGGGATGTGTGCTGAAAACCCTCCCTGAGTCAGGGGAGGCAATGAGTGTGATATTTCTGACATCCTAAATAAAACACTTCAAGCGTGCAACATGCTAAACATTTGTTTAATTAGGAGACTGCTGAAAAGAGGCTGCTTGCACCACCAAAAATCTGATTTTAGAGGCCAAATGTGCATGTAATGAGATACCTCATCTCACTAGAAGTCAATAATAATCAATTACTGTTGTTTTTGTATGCTCTGCGATGGTTTATCGGGGCACTTTGGGGTCATTTGTAAGGCAGATGTGTACACTACTCCTTTTTCTGCAGTCACGGAATTGATCTTTTAGGCTGTATCTACGAATGTGTAACACGACATGGATTTACAGTGAGCTTTATGGGGACTTTATTTTGTTTCTGCACAGCCTCACCCTCCTTTTCTTTACAAATATAGGCAGCCCAGCTCCAAATCCTGGGAGATAACTTCTAGCAGTGCAGAGGGAAAAGCAGTGACCGTGTGAGCTGCTTATAGCATTTTTCTGTGGCTTGCCAAGTATGTTTTCTTTCAGGGCATAATCTGCGAGAGCTGGCAGACCTTTTCTTGGCTTTGCCTAATTAAATCATCTGGGAAAGGGCTTGTTGGTGAGGAGTCTGAAGTGTGTCCTCACTGCTACTTTGCACTCTTCTCTTTGGACCAGTGAGGTTATGCTCCAGCGACCAACTCTGTAAAACTTCAGGATTTGGTCCTTTGCCTATGAAGTCAATCCAGCCTCTTTTGACCTCGCTATAAAATGCTATTTAAAGATTCACAGCCTTGCAGAATCAGTCCACTATTTCCTTGCCTCTTCTGTATTTTTGTTCTGAATCAGAGGATTGCTGCAAACAGGGTGGAACAACATGTTCTCCACGTCCACAATGGCCAGGACAAGAATAGGGCTAAAATTAAACCACAGACAGATGGTATGAAATGAAGAAATGCTTAAAATGAGGCTTGTTGAAGCATCAGAACCTATTTGTTTGGGACTGTGAAGTGCAGATGTTCCTGCCTGGGGCAGAGGGATGCTGTGAGGTCAGTTCCCGCGCATCAAGTGTTTGATTCGTGTCCCAGCCAGGGCCTTGGGATTTGGGTTCAGCCCCTGTGGGATGCTGGGCAAGCTGTTAAGGGCTACGTGAAATTTAGGGCTGAAGTCCCCAAAGTGGGAGAGGTGAGCTGAAGTTGAAAAATCATGATCCGAACCTCTGACTCTGCTGCTGCCAAGCCCTGATGTTTAGGTGGCTTTTTTTATTATTATTATTTTTTTAATTTATTTTTTACTATTAAGCTCCCCAGATGGGAATCTGCCAAAAAAAAAAAAAAAAGCCAAACCTCTGTTTTTTAACCCAAACAGCTCTGTTTTTACCAGCACTGAGCTGTGGAGTTATCTACCCCAGAATAACCCAAGCTGTGGGCCCTCCCTTGTGCCTAGTACCTGGGTGCCCAGAGAGCACCTTTAGCACCTTGTGGTACCTGCAACTTGGGAGAAAGCTTTGCTTGGGGGAAAAGAGTTCTGGTTCCCTTTTCCAGTTGTGGCTACGTATAATCTTCCATCACCAATTTTAAAATAAATCTAGATCCTTTTTTTCGGTTGTATCTCACAGTCTTTGTGCTTGTTCCCTATCCTCACAACTTATTCTTTTTCCTAGCCAGCATCTGAGAGGGTATTTCAGGCTGGAAACTCTCCGACATGTTCTGAAAATGTATGTAAGTATTGCAGGATGTGATGCATCGTGGCAGGATGCTGGTGTGGAGAGTTGGCTGTCCTTTCGAGAGGTTTGTCCCTGCTGTTGTCTGGGCTGGATTTGAGCTCTCCTGGCCCTATCATAGCACATAGTGCTGCTTGTGTGTGTGTTTAACGCGCGGGTTGTTCCACGTGAAACACCTCTCTCTGGGGCTGGCACACTCGGAGGATCACTCTCGCCCTCTCTCACCTCGGTGGCAAACTGAGAAAGGTTTCCTTCAGTCAACTGGGGGAGAAGGGGAGGATTTATGAATTGGAGAAATGCATTCCTGGTGTGGAATAGGCACATTCTGCACCCCCACCCCCCTGGCTCAATAAAAGCACCATTTGTGTGGCAAATAGCCAAGGGTTTTATGAATACAGCTCTTACTTTCTCCAGCTGCTAGAAACCTTTCTCGAATATGAATTAAAATAAAAGCCATGCTAGACACTTTTAGCACTCATAATTCTGCTATTTTTGGGCTGTGGTGTGGAGTCCTTGCATCAGAAATCTCGGTTTGAGAGGCTTCTTTCAAATATGATTAAACAGAAGGAAACCTGAGAGATGGATGACTTCAATCTCATACACGACAAGGATCATCAGGACCTTGATGCGATTGCATCCCCAGATCTGATGTTTCCCTAGCTCTTGTGGCTGAAATCCCATCCCTGATATCTTTATATAGACTTATCCTTCCTTCAGGAAACCATTGGGGTGTGTTCTTGAGAAATTGGTACATGCTGGGTTAGGTGTTTTTAATAAATCAGCTACACAGGAGAAGACGAGATAAGGACTGCCATCCATGCATGGGAATCTCCTGGAGGTTTTAGGAAAGCATTTTTCGTTACATCATGGGAATGAGCTTTGGTAAGAGAAAGGGGAAACCATGGTAACAGCAGTGAGCTGGGTGAATTGTGAGTTTGCGTGGCAGGGAGAGCTGTGTCTGGGTGACTTGTCACGCAGGCAGGCGTGGGACAGGGACAGGCGCTCACTCCGGTGCGCACGCACCGCGCGGGGGGGGAAGCGGTGTCTTCTGGAGGAAGGATTTGGACAGTTTACAGTCAGTGATTTTGTGCAAATATCAGCCCTGTGCTTACCTGTGTGCAGGTACTTCCCTGCTGAGTGGGGCTTTTGCCTTGCTTGAAGTCCCTCAGGAGGGTGGTACCACCTGGGCAGCGGCTGCAGAGGAGCTTGAGGCATCCCTTCCCTGCAGTGTCTGCAATCCAGCTGCCCCTCTTGCTATAATATATTCAGGCCAGAGCCTGAATTATGCTGCTTTTTTTTTTTTTTCTTATTGTCTTATTTCAGTGGCTGGACCCTCCCAGCTGTTCTGTGTGCCTGTACTCCTGCAATGCAGGCAGCTGGCAGTGAGAGGAAAAAATCTGGACAAATGTAAATCTCACCTGCTAAGATTTTGAAGGTGAATCGTGAAAATGTGCCGGAGGGGGATCTAGTTGTATATAGGCTGTGGTGTCATTAAGATGGAGTGGATGCGAGTTACAGGCATTCATTAAACAATCGTTTATTCCTAGACCTATGCATGGCAGGGAGAGGTGAAACAGAGCAAATCCTTCCTTATAAATTTGTGTGACATGGCAACGTGATGGCTCAATCTATTTGCAGGAGCTGTAGGGATTTTTCACTTCTGTTGCATCAGTCTGAATCCCAGGCAGATCCGAAATAAACAAAAGAGCCTTCTGGAGACCACAAACTGTCTGAAGGGCCCTTGTACCTTTGCTTTTGGTCTACACTCAGAAATTTGGATTATTGTTGGCTGGTAGGAAAGAGTGGGAATTCCCCTCATCATCCCAATTGTGTGCATCAGTCCCTTTCTGTCGGGGTTATCTTCTGGGATGAAAAGTTCAGTGTCTGCAATGGTTGTGCTGAGGCTTCCCCAGAACTGATGCTCGGAGGTAATTACGTGACGCTTTGGCACCTTTTTTGTTGTCTGTGAGTTGGAAACTTGTCTGAGGCTCCAGCAGCACTGCTCATGTAGGTCACCAAGCTTAACGAGGCAGCAATGGGAAATGTGCGTGAACTGCTGCACTCGTTTGTAGAAGGGACTTAATTATGTAGAAAGTTTGATGGGAAATAATTGCTAAAGGCTTTGGTACATGAACAAGTTGCCATTGTCAAAGAAGTTCTCAGCCACCAGCTGCTCCACGGGAGCTTTGCGTGCCCAGGCTTACCCTGGTGTAGATGTGGAGCAAGCTGCCGTGAATTTTCTTGCTTTCATACAAGTATAAGGCATTTTACGTGGGTACTAACTAGAGATCACCCCAAATGGGGTAACATTTTACACCAGAACAACATGACTGTGTGTCACAACCTTTGAAGCATGTTGTGGACATGTAAGCTCTCCCACTTACAGCACTCGTACGTCTTGTTTCTCTTCAACCTGCGTGCCTTACTACCATGTAAAAAACCTTAATGAATTAAGGCCTCACCAAAGGGGCATTACTCACATTTTACTGATCAGAAGATAAAACACCAAATGACACTTAATAAGGGGTGTTTTCCCTGATTCCCAGGCTTCTGAGTTAACCTCTAGACAGTACTTTCTTTAATAACTCAGCAGCATATTGTGAAAATAAACCTAAATCTGGCTGTCCATGTTAAAAACAAACAAGGCAAAACCTCTTTCATAAGAAATAACAATCTTTCAGCTATATTTTGTGTGTCTTAGAAACAACCCCATAACACACTAATCATGACCACCGGATATATGCAGCAATATTACTGTATAGCTAGGAATATCATCTTTTGCTTAGGGTATATTGTCTGCTAGTGCATCAATATAACTTTCCACTCTGCTTGATACGACTGCTTTTATAAGCCAGGATATCATTTTACTAGCATGCTATCGCAAGGTTGTGCAATAGTATGATTTTTCAGTTTGTTCCAAAGCATACTGAAAGCACTCTTTTTTCCCCATGTGATTCAGTGTATGTTGTATTGGAAATGTGCTGATTAATTTGAGAAATAGTATATTATAATGATCCTGAAAACATTTTCTGACCAATTCACATGATAGAGAACTTCATCCTACGGTAGCATTTTTGTTCCATGTGTTGTCTAAATGGAAGCGACTCTCACAGCTGGCCTTCCCATCAGTTTTTCCCCTGCTGCCTAGAGATTAGATCTTCTAATCTGTTTTTATCGTTTCTGAGAATCAGCCATGCTGTTTTAGACCCCTCTGCCCTGCCAGCACTGTGGAGCGAGCACTTCCAGCTTCAGGGTGCCCTCTCAGCTGCAGGCCATGGGATGGCCTGGCCGTGGGAGCCGTGCTCGCATCCTCCCCAGAAATCTTCAGAGACCTGTTCTGAGATGAGAACGTGAGGCTTTCACAGCCCGCTTCAGCAGAAATTAAGATGTCTTTGCCAAGTTTGCTGGGCTGGGAGGAAAAATCTAGGATATGCAGATGGAGGTGGAATCTCATGAACTTCCCCGAAGAGCCCCAACACCGCCACGTGTCGCTGTGCGGCCTGGCGATTGATGTGGCAAAGCTGCAGCAACGAAATGGGGTCTCAAAAGTCCCCGATTGTCATAGCAGGCCTGCGCTGGGGTGTCTGACAAGTGGGAAACGGCTGATGATTTTGGGTTGTGTAAGTCAGCGTGTGGAAATGGAGTCCCGCTACGTTTCACGGCCATCTGAGTCGCACATGTTCGGTGAAGGCGCTTATGATTTGGCTGTTATCTCTGTATGAGGGAGAAGTGGGAGATAAATCTGAAGGTTTTTCCAGACAAAAGGAACTTATCAAGTAATACTGAAACAGGCGGCTCGGAGCCAAGTTGGGATTTGGCCCTTGTTTTGAGCTGAGTAGATAGAAACGGTGGCCAAGGATCAGCTGGAAAACCATTTAACCTTTTTGAGATTGAACAGCGGCTTTTGCTGAGAAAGTCTCAGTCGAAATGCAAGCATGAGAAAAATTGAGAGCAGTGATTTGTACAATGATTGACAGCATGTCATGTAGGACAATGTACTAACTCACCTCCTGAAGGTTATACCATGTATGATCATGTATTCTGATGAGGTGGGGCAATAAAATATAAGAGGTAATAGAGGAAAAATGCTGCTTCTGATTCTTTTCACCTCTTCTGATGTGACTTTCCCTTACCCTGCACATCTCAAAATCTGTTTCAGGGCCAAAATCTCAAAAATCTGTTGCTAGGGCCAGTGAAATTAGAGGGATTAGCTCAATAAAATTCATGCATTCTAATACTGGTGACCTCTTTATTTGCTGAATTCCTCCCTGTTGCATTGTGGTTCTCTGACCTCCAGCTCATGTTTGCTGTTCCTTCATTTGACCATACTTTTTGTGAGCCCTTATTCTTTTTCTCTCTAGAATGCCTAAGTTGATTTTTTAATTTTTTTTATTTATTTATTTTTTTAATAACTTGGCTCCCTTCTTCTCTGATCCCAAGGAGCAAGGAGAAAGTAATTTAAGACTTGGAGAAAGCTTGTAGTTGGGCCACCGCATTTTCCTCATCTTATTATTGTGTGTAAAGGCATGAGAAGAAGATAGCTTCCTTGCTGAGCTAGGATATCTTTGTGGGATATTTCACTGTATATCTATGATGACTTTTAGATTAATTGAAGAGTAGTATTCATTTCAATTGTGTTCTCCCTGTAAGTGATGGGTGCTGCTTTTCCTCCTTTCTAAAGCGACCTGAGCTGTATAGATGAGAAACACTAGACAGGATCAGGGTATTATTGTCTAATGGCTACTTTAGCCATTTAAGGCATGCTGAAGCTATTGTAAAAAATGATTCCTCTCCAGTGGCTTAAGTGAGCTGGTTTTGCTGTACTGTGCCTAAAGGAAAGAAATAAAAATCAGATCCATCTCATGCTTACCTGTGCAGTGAAATGACTCTGGATGGCCAGATTTTCATACTACACATGTATTACATTTTTCTTGTCTTGCAGAGCAGCTGTGGTACCCGGGTAGGCTTCAAATTTCACCTCTGGTCCACAGTGACCAGCACTTTACATAGGGTCATGATGCAGGATGCTCTTGGATCTCCATGTAAAGTACAGGAAAATTTTACTCTTAAGACAGTCCTGGTGCTTGCTGGCCCCTAGTGAAGAGAGAGTTTTATTTTGTGGTGCTCTTGGCTGGAAGGAGTTCTGAGACCTTGCTGTTTATCCTCCATTTGGAGTCCAATGCTATCTTTCCTGTTTTTACAAAGGATAAAGTTGTTGGTTGTAGATTTGCTACAGGATTGTTACGAGATTGCTGAGAAAAATTCCGCAAGAACTAATTTCCAGCAAAAACCTCAAATCCAATTCTACTCCAGCTGCGCTGCAGAGGTCTTTAGTCTGCCTTCTTTAACTTCAGCACTGAGCAGTATCTGTTAGGACAGCCTTCCAGAACAAAACCGTACCAAAACAGAGCACATTGCTTAAACCGTTTCTAATGGCAAAAGTGAGACTTATTGCTTATGCATGATAGGAAGGCATTACGGTATTAAAGATATGCAAACCTGTGGGACAGGTAGTTATAATTGCTTGATATTTTCCAGTTATTTTTAACTGATGTATCATCTGATGCTCATCCCTCTTCATAAAATGCAGAGTAGCTCAAAGAATAGAGCTCCTGAAGTCTTTGTTCAGGCAGCATTTTATCAATGTTTGGAGATCAGCAAGAACTAACAAAACCTTAAGAATTTCTCTTAAAGAAACTGGAGATGAAAACATCTGTTAGGTTGCCTTTTCTATCCTGTAGGGAGTGTATATGCTTCTTAGAACAGGGCTTGTCTTTGCACAGCACTTAGCACACTGGGGTTTAGAGCCATTGCTTGGGATCCCTAAGCCCTACGCACAGAAGTTGGTTAATGAGAGCACAAACATTTTTCTCTTTAATGAAATGCTACTATTATTTCAAATACTTTGTTAATATTCCTTAATTATTCTCTCCTTGTGATCATCCCCCTCTGCGTTTTCAATTATCAGTGTTTTAAATGAAGGACTTCTGAAGTATGAAAGATTAGATAAGGAAACGTTCAACATCAAGAAGCTTTTTGCTCAGAGGGGCTTTGAACAGGACTGTTGTATTGATTTGTTAAACCGGAGCCTGTGTTTTATCAGCAACACATAAATCAAATGGCACGGTGCACAAGAAATGTACTTACAGTTTCCAATAGGCAAAGAGATCATGTTGTCTGAAGTGCTTCTGCTTCATGGTTGACATAAGAGAATGAAGAGTATTTTTTGTTGTTGTGTTGTTCTCTTTTTTTTTTTTTTTAATGGAGAATGATGGAGTAGGTCTATGAGAAAAAAGACTGAGCTCATTTCAAATCCAAGGGAAGCTGTTTTGCTCCTGATTCATGAACTGTCGTGTGTTACAGACCGATCCAGCCTGGCTCTGACAAAACCCATGCCCTGAGCCCTTTTAAAAACTGTGGCACGTCCGGGCAGGGTCATGCACACAGGACTGGGAGGGAGAGTGAGAATGCAGCTCCAGGAGCAGGGTAGCCCACTGCATGGCTGTATAGCAGCGGCAGCCAAGTGTTTTTCTCGGGGGAAACTAAGGATTGTGAGCCGTGATGTTCCATCCTATCTGAGAGATTTAATTTTGTCATAAAACAACACATAATCAATTTAAGCCAAGCTTTACTCTCACAGGTCTAAACCAAAATAAAGTCCCACTACCTTGTTGTACAGGTTTACCTTCTGTTCAACGCTGGCTGTTGTGTCAAGCGCAGGATGCCCTGCTGCTGATGCATTGGGTGATGTTGGGCAATGTCAATGTCCAGCTATGCATTTTAGACCTCCTTTTAACTTCTCTCTGTCCTGCAGAATACAAGTGTTGATGCAGGGGAGGAAAAAATGTAAACTGGGCTACTTGAATTGTGCTGAAGAAACCAAGCAGAGTGTAAATAACATCTTTGATGAAACTTTAAGCTGCATATTGCTCAGGAAGCCCAAAACAAATGTACGTCCTCCAGGTGGGAGGATGTGGCAGCCCCCTGCCTTGCATCCTGCTGGCTCTTTGTCCGTGTAGCGTGCTCTCCAGCTCCTCCTTCAAGCCTCAGGCTGGGGGTAAGTGCAGCAATTTCACAGGCATCACCACCCAGTGGGTCTTAAACACGCAGCAGGGATGGGCCCGGCCTGACTGAGATCAGTTCTACCCACATTAAAGTCAATTAACTTTGAATGGGTAGGAATGAGAGCAAAATTTAGCCCGGCTTGTCTTCTCTGTGAAATATTTCGTGTTGGCTGAGATGAAGTCTCACCTCTCTCCTCCAGGCAGAGGCTGCTGTGTGCGAGAAGGCCAGGACTTACACAGAGCCATTAGTGCAAGGGAAAGAGCTTTGATCTCTAAATTGCACCATTTGAAATTGCAGATGAAAAAAAAAATAAAAAAATGAATTAATAAACCAGCAGCAAGCCTGCGAGTGAATCACTGCAGCTTCTCCCAGAGCAGCCTGGGTGCTGAGATGGGAGCAGGGCTCGGTGGGAGCCAGGCGTTGCCCCGAGGGAACTGAGCTGTGACCATCCCTCCAGCCTCATTGCACCAGAGTGGGTGCGTGCCATTTTGGGGGACAGGCAGGGGAAAGCAGGGTTACCTGCTGAGGGGGTGCAGCCCAGGCAGACGGCTCACTTTGCACTGTAACGCTGCTCTGCGGCTGCCAGACCAGACCTGACTTGCACCCTGCCAGCTCCGAGCAGGAGTGGAGCAGCCGGAGCCCGGTGAGCAGACGTGCCCCGAGGATATGTCTGCCTTGTGGCGTGGAGGTGAGACCTGGGCTCGGTGAGACAGGCTGGGATCTCGGCCACTGGGGTTGTGATGTACCTGGAATATGTGGTACTGGGATCCAGTTCTGGGGTGGGGTAAAGAGGAGGAAGAAGGAGGATTCCAGCCTTAGAGAGTCTTGTGATGTTTTGGGGGACTGAGGGCTTTATGGGCTGGCATATCCTGTGCTCACCCTATGGAGATCATGCAGGAAAGTCACGGCCAGCAGCACAGTGCTGGAGTTAGGGTAAAATACCTGCCTGTCCTCCTTAGGATGCACAGATCTTGGGGGCTGACTCAGCATTGTCACCCTGCACCCTGACACTTGGACAAGCCCTGGCACTTTGGCTGAATGGTTCCTCACCTGGAGACCAAAACCATCTTTGAGGGGTACAGCAAGAGGTACCTCTTCGAATCCATGAAGAATTCTCTTTTGTTTGAATTCACCACGCTGGCTTGTGGAAATCTATCCAAAGTTTCCCTCAAAATCAGAACAGCCCTGCACAGGACCCATGCCACCCACTGAAGAGGTGGCTGTATCCCACTTTGGTTCACTTTACAGTCAAATGAAGAGAAATAGGCACTTCCCATCCTGGGGCAGCCTTCTCTTATACATCTGATAAATTCTTTCCCTGAAGTGCCAGTCTTTGCACTAGTTGGAAACAGGTTTTAGATGGCTCCAACAGATGTTTTCGTCTGAAGGGACCCCACCTCCTTATGTTTGGTTATTCCTGAAATTGTACGTTAGAGAAAAAAGAAAAAAGAAAAAGAAAGTCAAAGAAGCTTTGTCAATCAAAAATCACAGACGAAGGTCTTTTCCAACCTAAATGATTCCATTCCTATTTAGTGATGGGACTCAGTAGGTCAGATTGATTGTTGGACTTGATGATCTTGAAGGCCTTTTCCAACCTAAATGATTCCATGATTTCCACTGAGATTTTGGGAAACAGCCTGGTGTGAGCAAGCAGCTTAAAGCTGGAAGGGTGGCAGCAGCTGTTGGAAGAGGAGCAGAGCAGACCCCAGCAGCTCCTGGCACCTGCGAGGGCTCCTCCAGTCTCAGCTCTGAGCACTAGATGGCATCCAGAGTGAGGAGCTGGGGCTCCTGGGCTCTGAAATGACAATTGCAGCTGGGTCCAAAAATACTGATGACAGCTGGATAGGGGGAAAAAAGAGGGGAGGGGAGGTGCAGTTTTTCCACTTGTGCTACCATCCCTCAGAGGTTTTTCTCTGCTGAGCTGAGCAGCGTGCCATGGAGCAGGAAGCTATGGTGAGGGGATGGAGGGGGAAGGCACTGTGCCCAAGTCAAGGTGTGTTGAATCCCCAGGGGCTGTTTGCTCACATCCTTTTTTGTCAGGAGATGCTGCCAGCCTCAGCAGTGCTCGAGCATGCTGTGTGCATTGCTGTCTCTTCATCTGCTGGCCCTTGGTGTCCCCTGAGGTGTGCGGTCTGGGGATAGCTGCAGGTGACTGGAAATGCTGCTGGTAGACATCCCCTAATGAGGGAATTAACTTTTACTTCACCTGGTATAATAAATAAGCCAAACTGTCCCTAGGCCATTACTGAGCTTTGGGAAAAAGCTGAGACACCACAAGAGGTGGCTCTTGGCCAGGTGGCAGTTCCTCCTCTTTGCCTTGGAGATGTCTTTTTGGTGGTGTGGGTGAGCAGGGGGAGCATTTAGCATCCCCCCAGTCCCATCCCACTCCTCTGTGTGCTTCAGGGAGTGCTCAGCTTCTACTCCGGGCAGGATTACTCCCCAGTTTGGGGAGTAAATGTCTGCAGGAGCCAGACAGGAGAGCAGATGAGTAAGTGGCCGTGGGCAGCCACAGGCAGGAGGAGAACAGCGCTCCCTCCCCACCTTGCCTGTGTATGACCTTGAGTTTAACAACTGAACGACTGCTGTGCAATTGCCAGCATCATTTATGTGCTCAGGATCACCCTGTCTCTAGCCAGGATGCCCCAGGTCCCTGTGCATGCTGGAGGTGGCTTGAACACTGTTAGGTTTTTCTGGTCACTTCATTGCCTGGAGGTCCTGCACCAACCTCATCACTTTGGGTCTCATTGCTACCCAAAACACATTCTCCCTCTAAAACACCTTTGTGCCCTTACATTTTTTATTTTGTCTGTTTGTTTATTTTCTTTTTTTTTTTTTTTTTTCCTGGTGTGAATACAGCTCCAGGAATGCAGGAGAGCTTTACTGAGGTTCGCTTGGAGTTCAAATAGTTTTCTTCCCCAAAGTATATGTACCTACAAGAAATAGCTTCAGCCCGAGCACTGGGTAATGCTGAGTTACTACAGGCTCCTGTTTGTGTGCCTGTTCCTTTTACCTACAATTATGGGGAAATTGCCATCATGTAAGCAGCAGGCTGTATGAATAGCTTTATTATTTATTATTATTAGGCCTAGATGTGTGTTTTTCTTTAGATCGTATCAGCACAAGAAGTCACAATAATAATAGCTTTTTGGCTGCTGGTGGACTAGCCAAGTTTCATTTCTATGGACCATGAAACTTTTGAAGCAAGGTGCTGTTTATTGCTTTCTTTGTAAAATCGGAGGTGTTAAACAGGCGGAGAGGTCTCTGCTTTCTCCAGGCTGAGTTCCTGTGAGGGCGGTCATGTTGTACTCGTCCTCCCCAGCTGGCATCAGCAAAAGGGTCTCTTGTTACAGCCTGGTGCCAAGCTATTTTAAGAAGCAGGATTCCCCTTTTAGGGAATTTTTCATCATATCAGTTTAACTACTGTGGTCATTGTGCATTTTTTTTGTTTGTTTGTTTCATTCTGTTCTACCTCCTGCCTTCAAGTGGGATGTGAAAGCAACAGTGTCTAAATTTGTGATATCTTGGTGCTATCTGAGTGTGGGAAACATGACCAGGGATGGATCAAAAAATACGAAAAGATCGTGTCTTCTCCCCACGGTCCATTATCAGGAGCAGCGGGGGTTGTCTTCTTTCACTTTTGGATCCCTCTTGTTTCGAAACAATCTCAGGGTTTTGAAAGAGGATTTTGACATTTACTGTTTGGTGTTGGCAGGACTGGATAAAGGAGATAAAGTGGCCTGTGACAAAGCACGCAAGCTATTTGTGATCTATTGTGCAACAACTGTCAGTGAATCTGTCTTTGTGTGTTTAAAGTGTATTTCTTGACATTTACTAGCAATTTTAAAGGGATTTACTCTTTGCGATTTCATAATCCCTGGTTCAGAGCAAACCTGCAGATTTTGAAAATCAGAGGAGACCATTAACGCCATAGTCTCTGGATAGCTCAGGCCCCCTAACTTCATCCTCTTCTGTACTGAGCCCAATACTTTTTGTTCAGCCACTGCATATCTTCCAGAAAGGCGTTCAGGCATGG
Organism: Cygnus olor; assembly: GCF_009769625.2. NCBI lineage: Eukaryota > Metazoa > Chordata > Aves > Anseriformes > Anatidae > Cygnus > Cygnus olor. Next base: position 28,111,279 of record NC_049176.1, on the reverse strand, counting down.
CATGAAAGTGGAGAGATCAACCACTAACCCAACAGTTTGTTCCAAGATGTGATCATTATCAGTATTTAAAATAAAATAGGTAATTTACTGCTCATTTTTCTTCATGTGCCTTTGGCTAGAAGATGACTTATGCCCAAACAAACTTATAAAAGCAAATATTTATTTAGCTCTTTCAAAATAAAGCAAAGAAGAGGGTAGATATATTATAGTGAATCTGTGTGGCTTTCAAGAGAAAACAGAGCAGCATCCTTCCAGTGGTTTGATGCTGTGGTCTGCACGCCTTTGTAAATTCATTTGAGCTGTATTAAAGTCAGTATCATATCCTGAACATCATTTCTTTCAGTGGCTTTTCTTCTTTGTATGTGTTTCTTCAGTCTTTTGAAATCCAATGTCCTGAGAAAAATTAAACTGGCACAGAAAAGTAAAGTAGGAGGGAAGGGTTGTGCACTTAGGGGAAAAAAAGGCATTTAACTGCGTTCATGGAAATGTGTGAGAAATGAAAGCAGGCCACAGGCCCGGCTTGACCCTTTCTGGCTATTAGGCTACATTGCAGGATAATTTGGGAAAATATTGTAGACAGACAGAGGGCGTGAACCAAGTGGTTCATCCTAAGTCAGTAACGTGAGGGCTGTAGTAGTTTTGTAACATCCTGCTAACCCAACAGTGGATCCTACCACTCCTCGAATTTTGGACCGGGCTCTTATCCTAGTATCGAACAGCCCCTGCAAGAGTATTCAGAAGACAAATGGGGAAGAAAATCCTTTTCAGAGCTATAAAACAATCTTCTGTTGCAAGGAGCTTTTTGGCAAGGCTTTCAAAGAAAACAGTGCTGAGATCCCCTCGATGAATAGGAACATTAATATATTAGGTATGCATTATGTAAATCCACACTTCAGTGGAGTGCTAGATAAGATAAATGGGAGCAAAGAGCAGGCTTTGAAGGTTGCTGGTGAGGTGGTTTTTTTTGTGTGCTGTGCCCCTCAAAGTCTTGGTGCAGGGCTCGCAGCCCAGGGGGATGGTGTTCCTCTGGTGCACACGGAGGAAACCTCCTGGGTATTGCATGGCACAGACAGATCAAGACCAGGATAGCCAGGGCTAAAGCAAACCAAACTTGTGTGCTGAAGCAAATATTTGGGGAGGGTCCAGCTTGGCCCCTTGCAAACACATTTAAATACTTCAGCCTTGGTGACAATGAATTATCGAGATGGAGACTTGCAAGCAGATAAGCCTGGGGACTCGTGCATTGTATACAAATGCCCGTCCTGACTCTCATGTCTCACATGGGGCAGCAGCAAGAAGGATGAAGGAGCTTTTCCTGGTGCATCTCCATCTTCATACCAGATGTTGGGAGGACATGAGCCCACTCTGCCTCGGCCCCAGTCCACACACCTGCCTGGCCGCGTGCTCAGGAGCTCGACGCCTGCTTTGAAGGCGATGCCAGAAGCTATTGTGTGGCCTGTAAAACAGTTTGGTCTAGACATGGAGAAAAATAGGTATTTTTTTTCTCTTTTCGATTGGATGCTGAGTGCTTTCAAACAGGTTATTTAGATAGTTTGCAACCCAAAATCAGTCCAGGCTGAAAAAATGTAGATGTGCCTGTTTACATTGTAAACCACGAATGTTTGCATCCTGCAACAACCATCTGGGAAGTGTCCAGACGAGACGTTACCGATGTGTTAACTGCTGCGAGCTAACCGGTAATCGGTTTGGGGCTAAAATCTCGAGTGTGGACCTTTCCTACGAGACTGCTCTTTCCAACGGGGCTTTCATTTAGATCCTGACCTTGCAGCGTAATTAAAACATGCCACATTCTTGACTTTCAAACAAACTTCTGGGAGCCGGCCAGCGCGGAGCACAGAGCCGGGTTTTAGCGGGTCTGGAGCAGCGCGGCCATGCGCCACCTCTTTCATTAACAGTTGTTGACTGTGAAAATGCCTTCCCTGGCAGAAATTGCACATAAGGGCGAATTATACAGGCAGCCCTTTAAGGCTCTGCTAATAAACACATGAAAGGATTTGAGGGAAATATATGAAAATACTGCTACACTGAAATCCCTTTTAATGCCACCAGTTGGGGAGGGCGCGCGTTATGCAGGACGGGGGGTTCTGATAATTAACGTGTCCATTCCGTCATTAAGGTCTGCTTTGATTTCCCAGCCCAGGTTTGTTCTGGTGCCTCCCCAGGGCTGTGAGACCAGGGCTGAGGGATGCTGCTGGGCCAGCAGAGGCAGGTACAAGGCAGCAGGGGGTGCTGTCAGCCTCCTTTTTGGGGACAAGGAGCCCACGCTGCCTTCGCAGGAGCTGTGTGCCCTGCCTGTGCCCAGGGGCCTCTGTCCCAAACCGGGCTCCTTTGGCTTCACGACACCTTCAGGTGAAATAACGAGGTGCTCTTTCCTACATTGTGTGCCTTTTGGTCTCTTGGATGACTTTTTGAGGCTGTTTTTCTTCCTAATCGTGTCACTTGATTTTTTTTTTTTTTTATTATTATTTTTTTCTCTTTAATAATGCGAAGCAGAATCCTGTAACCAGAGCACTTCAGGAGGCAGCAAGATTTAGGGGAACTAAATTAAATTAAGGAGGAACACCAGGATTGTGAAACTTGGCAGCGGGACAAAAGCTGGTTTCAAAACAGGCTGGACTTTAAGGCTGTTGGCAAATTGAATGCATCTGACCCCCGGGTGATTTGGGATGCCAGGAATGGGTCCCTGACCCAGCTTCCTACCCCGTGGGTCACTGAGGCACGTGCTTGAGGGCTGATCCCCCTGGCCTGCATAAATCTGGATGCCTGATTTCATGAAGGGCAGAAAATACTGCTTGGGCTGGCCTTGGCAGGCCACCCCTGCGCCCCCTCCCCACTGCTCGCAGCTCCTCTCCTGGCTGGGGAGGAATGGGGCTGAGAATAGGTCTGAGCAGGGCAGCAGTGGTTCACCTCGGGGCTTTCCAGAAGGTCACTGCTGTTCAGGCCTTGTGCCTCCGGATCAGGCCACCTGATGCTCAGCACCTAATTCCTGATTTCCCCATCTGGTAGGGAACGATCTGAGATAACGGATGGATAACCGTCTGCAAACCGATTTCTTATTTTAGGTTTCCCATAGATGTGGTCGTGAATGCTTCTGAAAAATACAACAGGCAGTGCCTGCCCCTTCCTACTGCATGTCCCCTCTGTAGAAGAGCTGCCAAAAATTGTCCCTGCGATGGAAAAGCCATGGGGGCTCCTATACAAAACCCCGCTGCATGTCTGAGGGGGCAGCGGTTTTGGCACTGGGCTATGCATCACTAAACGTGCAACCGTACACGCTTTAAACATCCACCTGCTCTGTGGCCTTGTTTTGCCCCCAGCACATCAGGCAAAGCAGGAGGGATCCCCCAAACCTACAAGAGGGACGGTAGGGCTGGATGGGGCTGCTGCTGCAGTGGTAATGCCAGACTAATGAAACACGTTGTAGGTGCTAAAAAAGCACTCCCAACCCAATTAATAGTGATTTTACATTAAATAATGGGAGCGAGGGGGATAAAATACACCCGTAAGCCTTGGAGCAGGAACTGCCTCCCTTCCCTTCTCTCTCCCCCCAAAAATACCCTGGGCACCAGGTGGAAACCGCAGCTGTCTGTAGGGTGCTCTGCCCCTGGCCCAGATCCTACTGCCTCCCTCGGCCATGTTCTCCTATAGAAGAAAAAGTGAAAACAGGAACTTTTAAACTTTTTTTCTTTCTTTTTGACAGAAGTGAGACCCTTTGACCTGAATCATGATGACTGGCAATGCTGAATGTGGAAGAGATGCTTTCAGTTTTAAGTTATTGTTGTGGAATGAGCAGATTTCCACAGGGGGGTTGGAGCCATGTCCTGCAGATACATGGGATACAAGCATCCCATTGCTGCCTCTTCTGCTTCAACGGTGGTTTTAAAGGAGCTTATTCTCATAAAATGACCAGACTGGATGAATAAAACACAATTCCTGTTTCAATATTGTTGGGTTCTGAAATACTGCAGTTAAGGTGCAGATCTGGGCAAGAACAAATTTTACTGCAAATGCTTTATCTTCTGATACATTATCATAGTGTTGCCTTCTTTGTTCACTGGGGCCTGATCCAGCTCATATTGGAAGATGGTGAAAATCTTGGGAGATCTCCAAAAAGTGGAGTAAAATTCACCAATAACATAAAAGCAGTTGGTTTGGTTAATCTCTATCAAGAAGAAGTGCAGCCCATGGCAGGAATTTAGAGTAGGACTGAGAAGAAAAGCTGAGCCCTAAAAGGGTAGCTGGTGCATCGTGCATTCAATAATTGCTTTTATGAATAAACAATTAATTATTACCAATGAATCTCTTGCATATTATTGACCAAGGCACAGAAGCTGCCTTTTGGCACCAATGGCTTGCTCAGTTCACGCTTGACAATGGGGGATTGTAGTGGCTGTTCCCTTAAGAAATTGTCCAAGATTGGTACTTATTTGTGCGCCATTGCTTGCATCAATTAACAGCACAATCTTTTTGTTATGAAAATGCAAACATTAGTGGCCTGAGGGGCCTTGTAAATGCAAATATAAAACTTTAATTTCAGTAACCCTCACTTTCCCTTTAAGTAAAAGGAAGGCTTTTTTTTTTTTTTTTTCTCATTTGTTGTTACAATGACAGGTCTTTTTTATTTTATTTTATTTTATTTTATTTTATTTTATTTTATTTTATTTTATTTTATTTTATTTTTCTCACTTTAAACACAAAATTGAATTGAACCCGGGGAATTTCCATGGGGATCACTGTCAATCAGCAGGTTTGGATGCACGCTCGGGGTGGCTGGAGCCGGCTGCCGAAAGCCGCGGGCTCCTTGGGGCGGGTCGGTGCCAGGCCCTGGGGAGGGAGCTGGGCTGGGCAGAAGGGCTGGCCCTGAGTGGGTGACAATTCCCATGTGAGGATTCTTTCCACTCGCTCCAGGCAGCCGGCGAGCCTAAATTTGGCACCTGCAGTCAGGGGAAGGAGAGAGAGACCATGAGATGTGTCCTCGAGTCGCAGGGTGGCCCCAGCTGGGTGACCGTCACCACCGGGAATGGTTTTGGGTCAAAAACTGAGGGTTTTGCCCTCCTCACCATGAGATGTGAGGCAAAAGAGAGCTGTCTCCTCAAAAGCAAGGTGGGAGATGGCACCCAAGTCCATGCCGTTGAGGCGCGATGAAAGAATTGGCGAAAAACCCAAGGTCTGTTTTCCCTTTTCTTTTTATACCGCACATATACAAGTAAAATATTAAAACAGCTACTTCGCTTTCTTCCTCCCAGGCTGGCCCAAATGTGCCCAGGTATGTGTCTAAACAGATTCCTGGAAAACCTGCCCCCGCCAAGGCGCGGGCTCTCGCCTCGGCTGCAGTCTGCAGCTCCGCTGGCGGTGGTTCTCCAGCGCGGATGGGAGCCCGAGGTCAGCTACAAGGCAAAAGCAGAAAAAATAGCGGTCAGATGCTGTCCCGAGCAGCATCCTTTGGTACCCACAGGCTCTGCCCGCTCCCCCGGCCTCCCTGCTCGGAGCTGTTAAAATTGCCATCCGGGCTTCCTGGCGAGCGCTTCATTTGCATCCCTGGCAATACCTAATTAGACCAAAGGGACAATTAGCCAAGGTAACAATTCCCTGCCTAACTCCTAACGCTCTCGTTATTTTATTTCATAAAGCTGGTGCTGCTGCCACGGGTGGACGAGGATGCTAGGCTTCGGTGGTGGCACCCAGCCTTCCCCTGACCCGTCCTACAGCCCCGCACAGGCAGGGCAGGATCCGGCCCTGCATGGTGGCCCTGTTGGGGTCTCCTGGGTGTTAGGGTCTGTGGGCACTGCACACACTCGAAAAGGGCCTGTCCCAGCACAGGGAGCAGAGCTGAGAGGCAGGGGGGAAAAAACAGGAGGAGAAAAAAAAGAGTTTTAAGTTGTTTGTCACCAGTTTTCTCCCCTTCACACCACAACCACCTTTCAGGAGTCCTCCCTTGGAAAGGCTGGTTGTTTTTCTTCCCCCCCCTCCCTCTGCCGTGCACTCCTCTGCTTTGTGAACGCTAGAGGCTCTCTCCTTCTGGTCTGCGAAAAACTTTAGTTCCTGACTTTTTTTTTTTTTTTCCAACTTCCCTCAGGGAAAAATGTGGAGTTAATTATGTATGTAAAATGTCAGATGCAGGAAAGGGGCTGTGCTTACTTGGATATCCCATCCGAGGCGAAGTGACTGATATTTTTTTTTCCCCCTTCGTCTTTTTTTTTTTTTTTTTTTTTTTTTTTTTTTTTTTTTTTTTACTAAGGGGTGGAAAGGAGCTCGCGAAATAAAAGTGCAGCAACGAGCCGGTGGCTCCCAGAGCGGCCGGGGCGGGCGCGTCGGGAGCCCCCAAGGCAGCGCAGCGCAGCGCAGCGCGGAGCCCACCTGCCCCCGGGAGCTGCTCGCCCCTCGCTCCGCACCTCTCCCCCGGCACCCAGCCGCCCTGCTAGGCGCACGCCGAGGCTTTTCTCCTTCCCTTCGACTTCTCCTCCAGGACTTTTCCACCGCCGCTGGGACAGCCGCAAACTTTTTTTTTTTTTTTTTCCCTTCCCTCCCACCTTCGCTGGTGGTTTTGTGCTTTGTTGTTGTTGTTGTTTTGCTCTTTTTATTTTTTACTTTTTAATTTTTTATTTTGTTGTTGCTATTATTTATTTATTTTGGGGGAAGACCCGCCTGCGTTTCAACCTCCCGTGGCCCCAGCGGAGAGGCCGGGAGCGGCTCCGGCAGCACCTCCCCGGCGCACCGCGTGCGAGCCCGGCCCGGCACGGCTCGGCTCGGCCCGGCACGGCACGGCTCGGGCTTTCGCCCCCGATAATGCAGAGCTACAAGTACGACAAGGCGATCGCGCCGGAGAGCAAGAACGGGGGCAGCCCGGCGCTGAACAACAACCCGGCCAAAGGCAGCAGCAAGAAAGCGCTGCTCATCTGCCTCGACTTCCTCTGCCTCGTCATGGGTGAGCTCGGCGCTCCAGCCTTCCCCTCTCCTCCTCATCTTCTCCCCGGGTCCCCCTGGGGAGGGAGGCTCGGGGCTGAGCCGAGCCGGGCCGGGGCCGCGCCGCTTCCCGAACAAAAGCGGGGCCCTACCGGGGGGGGGGGGACACAAACTTGGGAAGCGCGCACAACCCCCCGAACCACCGCTTTTTCTAATTTATTTAACTTTATTAAACCCCCAGACTTGTTTAACTCTGCGGCCCCACGCTGCCGTGCCCTCCCCCGGCGCTGGGGGTGCCCCCGGCAGGGTCCCCGCTGCCCCCCGGGGGCTGCGGGCTCCAGATGGAGGCAGTGCTGAGGGGCTCCGGGGCCAGGGAGCAAAGCTTTGACTCTGCTCTGTGCCGGGGGGGTGGTGGTTCTGCCTCCCTCCATCTCCCTTGGTTGTTTAAAAAGCTGCTTTGAAGCTTGCTCGGGCATCTCCCAGTCCCTGGAGGAGCCCCAGCCTCAGCCCGCTGGTCTTTTGGAAGTGGTGGGGCAGGCACAGAAACTGTCAGCGCTCTGCCTGCGAAAAGCCTTCGCATGCCAAAACATCAACCGGTCAATTATGGCTGCGATGCTGAATATTTAATTGACAGACACAGGCAGGGGAAATCAACTGGCTTCCAACAAAGAGATTAATAACGCAACAGCACGTGAGTTTAATACTCCAGACACCACAGTCTTTAAAACAATTGTTTCTGCTTAGGGCCCGTTTTTTTGAGGACTGTCAGTTTGATTTAATTTTTCTGTAGTTTATTGATCATCTGGTGTATATTACAAGGCACTAATATATTAAGAAGAGAGGCATGGTTTTCTCTTTATATTCCCACAAGAATAGGGGCCAGTGCAGAAAGCTTCGTCTTCTTGTATCTGGAAAAAATAAAAATACTTGGTATCCTGTATGTGAAACCAATGTAAGCAGAAATGTAGCTTGACTTACCTCACTTACTGAAACAGGAGGTTGGATTCCTAGGAAAACAACTCCTAGGAGTCAGAACTTTTAAACTTTTATTTACTCAAGTTTTCTTGACTTTAGGCATTTCTGGCATGAGTAAGTGCTATTTGAATGGGTAAAGGGCTTTTGTTGTTGTGTGTGTGTTTTTTTTTTTTTCCTTACTTTAGACTAAGGGTCCAAAATGAAAAAGCAATTAGTTGACATGTGTTATTCCACTTGTGATAGTTCTGGTAAACAGAACTTATCAAGCATCACTGGAAGGTATTGTTAGCAGGGAATAATGTGATACACCAAAAGCCGTGATTGTTGCTTTGTTTCATGTTACTGCAGGTGGAAATCAGAGAGTAAACACAAGGGTTGTTTTTTAGGGTGAGGAAGGTTTGAAAGTAAGAGCATGAATTCAACAGCTGAAGGAGAGAGCTTTGGTCTGGCTAATGACATGCAGGTGAAGAGCACTGGTGGGACGAGCCAAGGGAGGTGATTATGTGATGGAGAGCCTGGGGTGTGTGTTTGTGGATGGGCTTTTCAAATTTGCCCAGCCCAGCAGTATGGGACCTGCCGGTGGATGTCTTTGCATGAGTTGCTGTGAAAGCCAGCTGCCCCGCTCGCAGGAGGCTTGGCTTGCTCTTCGCTCTGCCTTCCTCTAGGGAAAGCTAAGAGTTTGCAGTTTTCCAAGCACTTGATTCCCATTTTTCTTTGTCACAAGGAAAACACTTTGGAGGTGAGGGAGGAAAAATAAGTGCTCTAGGTGAAGCCTGTAAGAGGAACCTGGATGGTTACAAGATGAGGGGTATTCACATGTCCAGTAAAGAAATGGAGTCCTACATAAGCTAATGAGAAGCAGAATTGGGCGAAATGAATCGTTTTAAGGTGGATGCGCTCAGCCAGGGTCTTCTGCTGGTGCATGCAGGCATAGCCAATGGCCTCCAGCGCAGTTAAAGTGAGTTACGCCTCTTGAGTGGCTGCCCAAACATATTCAGAGTAACAGGGAAACAGAAGGCTTTTCTCATTTGAGGACCACTTTAGGAAATATTAAAACCGGTCGTTTGATTTGCAGAGGGCTATGACGATGCATTGGCTTCTGCTGCAGTTATTTTGCTGTAATTCTTCCCTGAGTCAGTATTCTGTGGGGAAAAATGAAAAGAATAAGCTATGGCTGAAATGCCTTTCAGAAATGACACATGCTTTTTATGAGGCAGTAGATGTGTACAAACTCTTCTTTGTTTACATACAAATTTAACCAAATTACCCAGAAGACAATTATCATAAACATCTCAGAAAGTCAGAATAAGTAAAGCAACGCTATCAGGAGCTTCCTTCAGCTTTAATTTGCAAGGTGTTAGAAAGATCCACTTTGTCTCTCATCGTCATTACAATGGTTATCTTGATGGTAAATGCATGAGGGGAAGATTTCTATCTCTGTTCCTTGGGGATGGTGGGGAGCAGTTGTCAATCCATAGATGGGAGCACGTTGCTTTGGTAGCTGCCAGAGCATTGCTGGTGGGGTGGGCTTCATGAAGATCTGCCAAACCAGACCCCCCCCGTTTCCCCTGCATTTCCAGCTTGGATTGGGCTAAATATTTCCAAATACCCCACTCCTGATGAGTGCACTTTGCGTGTGAATATGCCAAGCACCCATGCTGACAAATCTCTGCTTCCTTGCACCAGCAAGAGGTTTCATCACAGATACCGTGAACATCCCAGAAATTGTGTTGGAGTTCAACCGTGGAAAAGAGGCAGAAAAGAACTGAGTGTGCATTTAAACCAGGTCATCCAAGGGGGGGAAAATAACTTTCTCCATCTGCTTCCTCCTCTTGGGATGGCTCTGTTTAGAGAATTAGAAGATGCTTCCTGAAATTGTTAGGGCCTCAGGCGAGCCCGGTGGTTTGGAAGCGTCCTGCTGGTCACTGCGACACATCTGAAAGTGTGTCCAAGGAGCTCGGCTTGGGGGCCTCAACTTGATCGTGCTAAGCCGGTCAGCAGTGTGGGTTGAGGAGCAACAGGAGAGTTTTTGGGGAAGGCTCTGATGTGAGGACCTCACGCCACCTACAGTGGTCACCCTGGTTGAGAGCAGCTCAACCTGTCATCCCCTTTCTGCACGGGACGTGGGCCTGGTGGGGCAAGTCCTCCTACCCTGACCCTTCAGGTGGGATGTCTTGGAAGCTGTTCCCATGGAAGCAGCATCTAGGGTTAAATTTGTTCCTCTCGGGCCTGCTTTTTTCGCATTAGGCAAACTGTGAGCGCCCACCTGTTCTCCGCTGACAGGCGCCAAGCCGAGCGTTTCATCTCGGAAGAGGGGAAGGCTGTGTCAGCAAGGCCAGCAGGGCACGCTAGGGTCTTCAGTAGCTCATGTTTTTGCAGCTTGCGCAGGTACGGCAGCTTTCCAAACGTCCTGCTTGTGCTATAAAATAGAGGGGTTTCATCTGGCCTACCAGCTTCCTCTGCTTGTGGAAGTCAGGCTTATGGGCGCGTGTATTTAGGGCTGGTGAGATGTAAAGTGTGCTTAACTTAGTGTGCTTCTCATCCTATGTCTGTAATTGAATTTTTTCTTTTCTGCCAGTCCCAGTTAATCAACACAACACAAGTTTTACTGCCTTCAGGAAGTTTTGGAGCAACAGATTGATAGGCCTCTTACGCCCTTAATATCTCTTCAGCTTTCTTACAAATTTGGCATCTCGTCTGATGCTAAAATGAACTTTGAAAGTAAATATTTATGCTAGCAGGACCTTGAAATGTTTATGTAAGCGGGGATATAATCTTGTAATTTGGGCTAACAGTTTAGGTTACTCTTAACTCTCCTCGTCTGTGTAGAAAATTGTGTTGTTGTCCAGCTTCCAGAAGCAAAAAGGGTTTGAGCTCCACCTGAGCCCCTGCCATGCTGTCACAAAAATCAGTGCAAACAGGACTGGGTTTGTCATTTAATTGTAAGGAGTGGGAAGAATTAAAGATGGGGGATGAGGTTAGAGTTATTTGAATGCTGTAAAGTTGAATTCGATGAGCTAAGCAACTCTGCTTTGTTTGGGTTGTTTTTTGTTGTTTTGTTTTTTACGAATACCCTGCTGTGCAGGGCGTGCTGATGTGCAGGTAACATCTTCCTATAGGTGCCTGAAAAACTGCTGACTCAGCTGTTTCTTATTTTTTGGTGAGGGACAATGAGCTCTGGCCACACTAAACCAGCCAGGCAGTCCCAGTGCCTCGGTGTTGTCTTCTCCGTGCCTTCCCTGGGCTGGGGAGGCCTTGGCCTGCACCACACGGCAGAAGCTGTGTGGGTGGAGAGCCGTCATCGTGCTTGGAGCATCCCTAGATCAGGTTTGGTTGTTGGTGTTTACGTATCACTTCTTTTCATCCCAGAAGGATCTCCTCACAGCGCAGAGGTCTGTCATGAAGCAGCAGGGTCTGTCTCGGGGATGGATGCTCTGGAAGTGCTTTGGTAAAAGCAGGTTTGCAGGGGTGGCATCTGCTTCTTTTAATAAGTTTTTCAAGACTCAACCAGCAATCAGCATCTAAGCATGATACCCATCCTCAGTTTTTGCCCCTTTCTTGGAAGACAAAAAGAGCAAAAAGTGACTGGAAGAAAAGATGAGAGAGAAATGTTTTGGAGGTGTTTAAAATATTTTTTTCTTTTGTGTGCATGTTTTGACTTTATAAAAACTGAAACAAAAACTATCAAGAGTGGGTTATTAGTGACAATTATACCTGAGGTGTTAATTGCAGAACAAGGAAGTGCTGTACCTATGGCAGACCGAGTCCTCGGGGGTATAAATCTGCCTGCTTTCCCGAGCTGGTGGAATTTAGCCAGGCTGAAGATGTGTCTCCAGGAAAGCAGGATTACGTGCTACTGCTTCATGGCCAGGAGTGCTTTGAATCTTGTGTACCTGCTGCTGAGACAGGCAGGAGATGGGATCGCAATTACAGTAGACGACATTTTTTTAATCATATCTGTTTGTAGTGAGCACAGAAAATAATATAAACATCGCTCCCAGATCAAACAGATTATTTTTATACCCTTTAAATCTCGATTTAATATGCATGCCTTTCTGGGGCTGTCTTGGTCTGACTTTGTTTGCCTAGATACAGGTTGACAGTACATCCTCCAGATGCATGTGCCTCCATAGACCGCCCAGAAATGGTTTGCATACTTGAGCTAGGAAGGCTGTTCGCATGCCTCCCATCTCTGTCTGAAATGAGTTAAAAGAGGGGGGGGAAAAAAAAAAAAACGCCCCAGCCCTGCTCTGTAGCTTGCTGTGGAGGAGCAGACTCCGTCCTCTCCGTTTCATTCATACAATGCTCCTGCTTCATCCGTGGCAATCCAGGAGGGACCGTTGTGGTTGCCCGGTCTGCCTTCGCTTCGAACAAGGGCATGCCTGTTGAAGGCAGCATGGGGAGAGGCAGCAGCCTCTGAACCCTCCTAGCCTAGTCTCAATGCAGCCAGCTCTGAGAGCTGCAGCTTCCCCGTGGGCTGTGTACTGGGGGGAACAGGGAACCCCCCTCCCCGGAAGCCAGCTGGGGGCTGGGTATCATTGCAGTGTGTTGTGGTGGTGGTGTTTTGGTTCTTAGAGCCCTGGCTGCTGCAGTTATGCTGCTTTTTTTTTTGATAGCTCAGGTTTCATGTTTCAAAAAACAAAACAAAAAAGAAACACAAAACTTGTGACTCAAGTGAATGATAGTGCCTCAGAAAAGAGGTGACTTGAAGAATTCAGTGTTTTATGCTGCAATGGTAAGGTCTAAGGTTGTTTTTCTGAATGCACTTCATGATTCTCGTGTTCTTTAGATGTCTGGTGTGGCAGAGCAGTGGGACCTGGTTCAGCGGAGGCTAACGAAGCCTTCTGTGCCTCCAGCACTACGACTCTACCCTGGGCCCCTGCCCAGATTTTGGTCAGGCTGGAGAGGTCTCACCAAAAGCTGGGACGAGGCTGCCCCATCCACTGTGTCTCCTTGGGGCTCAGTGTGATCCGTTTTACGGAAAGGCATTCGTATCCCTGTCAGAGCCATCCCATCCTTTTTCCATTTCGCTATCTTGTGACACCTATTTGCAGAAGCACGATCCGCTCCATGATTTTAGCATGTGAAAAGCTCCTTGGTGTGGATCAGGTGTCTGCATGCAGGGTTGTGTTGGGGCAGCTGTTGGGAGGTTGTGCTCAGGAATTAGATCTGAGCAGGAAGAATGCTGCAAAAAAGAGGAGTTTGAAGGTGTCTTCATGGAGTTTTTTGACACAAACCACTAGAAAACTTGCCTTAAGTTTGTCACCAAGACAATGTATTAAAAAGCTTGAAACTTAGGTTGGCCTGGCAGCTCTAGGTACCAGAAATATCTTTAAACTCTGTACTTTCAAGTTGGTCGCGTAAGTGAGCTTATTTTTCACATGCGTTGGATGTTTTGAAGACAGAGGGTTGAAAACCGACTCTCTGCGTCAAGTAAACGTTACGAGCAGAGCCTGTAACCAAACTCCAGAGCTTCTGATGTTCTGAGGATGCCTGTGCTCTTTGTGCTGGGTGTTCTCATTCCAGCGCTGCCTGTAGCTTGCACCTTTCTGTGAACTTGCCTTATCAGAGCACATGGTGCTCTCTGTCAGGAGCTTTAGGGCTGGGCTGGGGCTGCCAGCCAAAGCCTAAATGGAGCTGCACTTGGTCTGAGCACTGGTGACACTGAATCACTGGAGAGCATTCGTAATCCTCTAGTACTTTACTGTAATTTTTCATCACTTGCCCCAAGAAGACATGGCAGCTACGTTGAGCATAGCATAGAGAAGCTTGGGAGATGCCTGCAGCCTTCTGCTAAAGCACACCCATGGGTTTAGTCTGCAGTGGCTGAGACACAAATTAAGGATGGATTGGCAGTGTTCTGGCTTAGTTTAGGCTGCAAAAATCCAGGCCTTGCCCTGAACACTGCAGGCAGCTGTGGCACGGAGGTGTCCTACATGGCACTGAGGGTTTGTAGATGGCTGTACCTCTTGGGGCCGCTTCAGCTTCCCCGGTTGGAGTTGAGCACAGCATGGTGCTTCCTTCCACGAGGTTAAACAGAAAAAGTAAAAGTCACTGGTTAGTGGTTTTGGGCAGACATCCCTCTTGAAGCAAATGATGATCCCTCTGAGAGTTTGCTTCTCCCCACGGTGTCAGGGTTATAGCCTGCTGCGCAGAGGAAGCAACAAGCTGCTTTCCCTGTAATTAGCTTTCAAATGGTTTTACTGTAAATTAGCGAGAACGATGGTCATTTTTTGAAAGCTTTTACAGCAGTGCCCTTCATCTGATTGTGCACGTGTTGGAGGCAGACACCGCAAGCAGACATTAATTCCACTGCCATTAAGCCAGCGTGTGCTTATTCAAGGCTGAGACATCTTCACATGCCTCAGGATGAACCGCTGCATTTGAAAACCTCTGTGATAAGTGGGGTCTGGGCTTCCTGGCTTGGGAAGTTATTCGCCACCTTTGTTCTGGGGTGGTTTGATGCTCTTTTCTCAAAGTCCAGCCCTGCTGGTCTTTCCCACCGATGTCGTGCGCGAGGTCTCTGCTGCAGCAGTGCAGTGGCCGTGGCAACCGCTCCTGCACGCCAAGCATTTCAGCACAGAGGAGCTTTGAGGCTTTCCAAAGCTTTTTGTTAGGCCCACCACTCTCTAAAGTGATAGTTTCCAAAGGGAAAGCCAAAAATATCTCTCAGAATGCTGTTTTGCAGGGCTGTTTAGTGAACAGCGGGTGCGTTTATTTTCCTGAGTGATGCTCATGGGCTATTTTGGATGATGGTGAGCCGGCGGCAGGCAGCAAGGCTCCTCTGAAGCTGATAGCTGTGACTCGGTTTGGTGCTATCAGGTTTCTGAAGCAGCCCTTTGATCAGTGATTAGATGGCCCTGGCTTTTTGCAGAGCTGCTGCTCCCTTTGGCTCCTGGGTTTCTGCCCTGGACCTCAAAGGCCCAAGTGAATGATCCCTGTGCAGAGCCCACTGCCCTCCCGTGTGGCTGGGGAGGTTTGTGCCTCCTGATGTGGGGAGCATGAAGGAGCTGTCCCCCTGCCATGGGTGAGGAGCAGGAGCACAATGAGGGCACTCAAAGGCCAAATTTCCATTACGGATGTGCCCAGGTGCCTGGTGGAGTTTGCAGAGCTAACGAGGTACCTCTAATCCCTGATCATTTCGGTGCAGCTCCAGGCTCAGGGCCTCTGCCAGGGCCTCACCGGCCTCCCTAAGTAGGGAGGCAGCTTTTGAAAGCTGATTATCAGCCATGTGCCATCGAGGAGAAAGTCTGTGGCTCCTGTGGCCAGGCCGAATCCTGTCCCTAGGATATGTGTGCACCTGCCCCTGGAATTTCCACCTTGGTTCCTGTGTGAAGGTAGCTAGGTGGCCCCCATCGCACGCTTCCTTCTTCTGCAGAAAACGGAAACGGCCTTGGGTCACCCGCTGCAACTGGCTCAGCCCTTCCCCAAACCAGGGCTGAGGCTGTTCTTGGTAAGGGTACATGCGGAGAGGTGTGCCGAGGAGTCTGCCAACCGATAACAGGAGGCACAGGTGGCTAATTCGCAGAAGAAGGGGTTAGAGGGCATTTTTGCTTCCTCAGAACTGCCAAGCTAAGGAAAATTTCCTTTTTCTGCATAGCAATACAAAGCTGTTTTCAGTAGAGGCCTGCCTTTTTTCTTATTCTTTTTTCTTATAAAAGTTTGCAGCATCAGTGACTATCTCATCAAATAATCCCGTTTATTTTCACCCATAATCCAGGACAAGTTTCTTTTTTTTTATTGCCTAACACTCCCCATTTCTTGACCCTCCCTGTCGCTTTAGCATGCAGTGGTCATTCTGCTGCAGCTCCCACAAAGCAGCAGAAAACCAAGGTAACAGCAACATTTTGAGTGAAGGGGATGAAATGTGGAATAGGTTCAGCGTTTTTTTTTTTTGTCATTGTTGGAGTCCTATTCAGTCTGGAGCTGAATAGGAGGCTGATTAGCATGCAGAAGCATTTCTAAAGCATTGGTCTGGGGAGGGTTGGTTTTTTGTTTGTTTTTTTTTCTTCCTTAAAGGAGAAGTTTTGTGGCATTTATTTTTCTTACTGAGCTGGCATGAATCTTTGCGAAATGCAAAACCATGGAAAAGTCAAAAAGCATTTTAGAGAGAGCCTGTTTTGATAAATTACCGCATGCATGGGCACAAAGAAGTTTTCCAGTGCCTAAAGCTGCTGCAGGGTCTGTGGGTGCCACGTTTTTGAAATGGTCAGGTAAGTGGGAGTGAGTTTGACCATAGGATGCATCTGGACTGCAGATATAAGAGACTTTGCTTTTGCTCTTGCTGAAGTCATCTACAAAACTGGATATTGCTTTACGAACGCAGGATTGGGTCCACAGTCTGAAAATCCACCTGCTTGAATGCTCAGCATTTTGCTTTCATGGGGAAAGATATAATGCTGAGGTCGATTAAAAAGCTCACTGCAAGTGGAAAAACAGCTTTTTCCCAGTGATATTGCTTCAGGTTCTGGGTGTGAGGTTTCAGGGAAGAAGGCTCGTTTTCCCTTTGGCATTGGCAGAGGTTACCCATGTGGAGGGGAAACCTGCTGCACCGTCCCTTGCTTTTTGCTTGGATGACACCAGAGTCACCACAGGACCTGGTGCTGGCACACGGGGGGAGCTCTTGGGCGAGTTGCAGTCCTTTGCCGTGAGGTCTGGTGTGCTTAGCTCTAGGTAACTGCAATTATTGCCTTACTACTGTCTGTGCTGCAGGGCCTCAGATGGGGCTGTGCTGGTGCAGAGGTCCTGCCCTGGATGCACTGCATCTCCTCGTCCTAGGGGCACTGCAGGATTTTTGGGGTGCTTGCAAACCTTGGGGGAGATAGGGGACCAAGTTGCATGCTGTGGCTATATGGGTTTAGCACGTTTGTCCCCCTGAGCTTGCAGAGTGGGTTAGTACAGGAAAGTGGATTTAACATCCCGTTGAGAATCTGCTGCAGCTCACTGCTGTGTCTTTGCGCAGCCTAATGAAGCCTGATTAAAGCTGCTGTTTAATTAAGAAGAACTTAGCTCCTCTGGTCACAACTCACGATTAAAGGACTGTTTGAAGTAATTCTGCAATACTTTTCCCCCCTCCTCCTTTAACGTGAAGAAAGCTGCTAGAGCCGTACGTGCCCCAGCACCGAGGTTTTGAACGTTATTACAGGACCGCAAACCTGCTGGCGAATCTGGCCGCTGCCAAGGCACCCGAACATTAAAAAGCCCTGCAGAGGGGTGGGAGGGAGTTCAATCTCAGGATACGCTGATTTGGAAAGGGAATCCAAACAAAGAGGCTTTTCAGCAGAGGCTGAGACTTGGCTTCTCTCAAGGGCAGTTTGGGCTTGGGGAAGCATCCGGGAGGCGGCGAGCGGCGCGGGAGTGCGCGAGCTGGATGCGGCGCGGTGTAAGGTTTCCCAGCACAGCGTGGTTTTGTGTTACAGGCTGGGGAGCTGCCTGTAAGCACTCCCCTCTCTTCTTTTTTCTTTTTTCCCCTTTATTTCTGTTGGAAACAAAGGGGAGGTTTAGACTCTTTTTAATTTTTTTTTTTTTTTTAAAGAGAGGGGAAATAAAGGTTCCTATTCCTTGCCCGCAGCTCCTGCAGGTTCAGTGATGCCTCTCACCGAAGGGGGACCTGGTGGTGTCTCCAACCTGGAGAAATCCTTTGCTGGGGGGGGACAGGATCCTGGTGAGCAAGTGTCTGGCTCAGATAGGGAGAAATGGATGCCAGGAACCTTCTTCACAGCAAAGTGGGGTGTGCATCCACCAGGCCCCCCACTGCTGTTGTGCTGAGGGCAGGGCATTCCATGGCCCATGGAACAAGCCCTGTCCCTTGAGGTGGCACCTCCAAGTGCCACTGAGCTTTTAAGAAATGTCAGGAAGAGCAGAGTGGAGAGGAGGTGCTACCAACCATCTCAACCAACCAGTCATGTTTTTTTTTTTTATTTTTATAGGCACCAGATGGTTTTAATAGAGGAAAGCTGAACTTCTTATGACCCTTACCCACAGACGCTGTTTGTTGTTTTGTAATTGTGGCCGGGACAAAACCGTGTCCCAGAACCTGCCGTGAGGGTGAGAGCTCGGTGCCTGGTGCCTTCTTCTCTCGTCCCACTATGTGCCCTCCCCACTGCCCCCTGTCCCTGTCCCTGTCCTGCCCCCAAATTATCTGGGGGAAGCTGCTGGCCATGAAAGACTTGAGGCTTTCCACCCATCCCTGCGTGAGGAGATTAGCAAGAGTACAAATCAGAGAAAATTGAAACATCTCAAAGCAAAGCGCAAGGAAGCAATAAAACGTCAGGCCATGTTTTCCCTTCTAGTTGATTAAAAATGCTTCTGATAAGCAAGAAAGCTTTCCTGGCTGGACAAGATCTGTATCGTGTCAAATGCACTGAAAGGTTTATTAGGAAGATAAAGTGGTGCGAGCATTGGGCTGTGCTTGCAGCCTGCCGGTGTCAGCGCTGAGTTATCCTGTGGGGCTGAAGGCGTTTTGCAGCGGTACGGGATGAAGGAGTGTGATGGAAGAATTGCTCACCCTATGGAGAGGGGGAAATGCAAATGTAAGGAAATAGAGGTGTCTGGAGGGATGGTGGGAGACATGGGTGTCGGTGTGCTTAAAAGCTGTCAGAAAATTAATATAGAAATTGGCTGTTGGGTAAAGGTAGAAGAGCAAAATTTATCAAATTACTGCTAATGAGGGCCTCTGGGTGCTATATCCATAATGTAACCAAACCATGATTTCTGAGTGCATAGCTCTCCCGTGACTGATGCCTCCAGGAGCAATGTTCCACCAGGGCTGACCAGTTCTGCAAATTCCCTCTCAACGCGTCCAGCCTTGTTTCTGGCTAGTAGCCTCAAACCTCCAGTAAATCTGAAATAAAGATCCATAGGGCTCCTGGGCAGGGAGGCAGCCAGGAACAAACTGTTATCCTTATTCCCTTTGCTTTTGTCTCCAATAAGGTTTGCTTCTTTGGGAACAAATGGAAAAATGTCTTTAGATGCATGTTGAAAAAGTCCTGTGCTTGGCTAGCCCATCTCAGAGACCAGAGGAAGCATTTTAGGAGTTCCCAGCTATAGTGGTCATCGTTTTCATCACCCATCAAATGGGTGGTAGGTGACGGGACAGCCTTCTGGCATGCATTTTTATGGCGTGGAGCTTTGCTGCCTGTCTCGTGTGCCACTCATTTCACGGTGCCTCTGGGGACAGGAGGCCACTGAACTGCAGCATGCCAGTGGGAAGAGAGGTTCAGTGGACTTGCCTTGGCTTTTGGAAAGTGTAAAATCAAGTAGGAAAAGGAGATAAGGGCTAGGTTTCCTTCTCTCCATGGGAAAACCAGTAGTGGTGCTTAGAGCAGATCTCTGAGAGCGAGGGACTCAGCAGGCCGGGACCTGCTCCGCTGTGGCTTCCCCTTTGCTTGAGAACTCAATGCCCGCGTTTTCTGCTCGGAGATCAAATACAGGACAAGAATTAAAAAGCAGGAAGACAAAAGATTAGCTTCCGTGCCGTTGTGTTTGACTTCCCAAGGTTTTAGTTGCTAAGGGCTGCTCCGGGAGCCAGCTGGCTGGAAAGGGACGCGGATCTCAAGTTAGAGAAGGGCTTTTTTGCTCCCACGATCCGGTAGCTGCTGTATTTTCTTTTGCAGGAGATAGAGCTTTGTATATATTTTTTTCCTTCAGAGGTGAATTATCTTCAGGTACCTGCTTCCTCAATTTCTCTGGTTGCTGTTAAAGCTCCTGCTCACTGTTGTACTACCTACAGCAGCAAGAGGGTGAAAGCAGCAGGAATGGCAAGTATGGAGTGCAACCTGCACCTTAATTGTAGAATTTTCCCTCTGTGGAGCAGAAAAGTAGTGTTTATACGAAGGGAGAATGTGATAGGTGGTTCAACTTGCAAGCCCTTGTTGGGGTGAGTGGAAGCAAACGAGCAGTAATGAACTATTTAATGCCACTCATCCAAACCATCCAATTATTTTTTTAAGAAATATGTTCCTGGTGAGCTTTGGCTTGTAGTGCAGGAGCAAAACCCCAGTGGTTTCCATTCAGGCCATGCACCAAGGGGTGTGCACATCCCCCAGTGACAGCAGGATTAGCCCCACTGGTGTGTGGCCTGGGAGCAAGCTGGACAATCCCCGTTTTGCTGCCAGAACCTCACTTTTACACTAACTCAGAAAGAGGGGGAAAAAAAAAGACCAGCTTACACCCCCCCCCTCCAAAACCAAACAAACAACCCACCACCCCCCAACAAACGCATGCATTATTTGGCATGCTGGCTGTATAAACCTCGACATTAGCTACCTGTGAATCATCCAGCAGCATGTTAATTGGTACCCCTCGGTAGATTAGGATTTGGCATCAGGTCTGCATGTAATTACAAGCCACACACAGAAGGACACAGGCAGCTAATGAACTCCTGCCAAACTCCAGCTCTGCTTCTGCGGCTTTTGAAGTTTGCTGGTCTTTCAGTGTTTTGTATAGCGAGCGCTGAAAGGCATCAAATCACTCCTTTGACAGCGTTTAGAAAGAGCTGGTTTGTTGAATGAGCGAGTCCCTCCAAGCTCTGATCTGAGAACTGGAGCATCTATAGGCGCCTTTCTCACCGGAGCAGTAAATAGGCTGGAAATCGAGGACACCCCCTACGAGCTGCTAAGCTCCCGCCTCTGGCAGCGGGAGCCAGGGGGCTCTGGTTGCCACGATGGGCTGCAAGAAAAGAAACTATTTCCATTTAAAAACATCCTTCCAAACAAGCATGCCAATGGTAGAGGGAGAAATGGGCTTTTTCCCAAGCGTCAAAGCGCTTAGAAAAGAGGCTGTGCGAAGTGGGTTGCAGCAAATTGCATGGGGCTGATATTGCAAAGGAGGTGGGAAAAGGGGTTTTGGAGGTTTCTGCAGGTTTTTGTGATGCTGAGCAGTGGCATTATAGGGTGCCCAGTTCAGAGGCTTGGGGGTGCTTTTCTGTGGCATTTTGTTTCTGTGGTCAGACCTGAGCCCCTCTTCTCTTTTCATAATGGTTGTGACAAAGAGTTGTTGAAGGAAAAAACAATTTCCATGAAAACCTGCAATTTTCAGGCAAACATACCAGGCGGGTTTCATGGCAGTACCATGGTGAAGAGGAATAATGCAACTTGGCACGAAGCCCTTCAAGAAAAAAATAATAAAATAAATAAATAAAAAATAGGGAAACAGTAGAGCCTTTGTCAAAATTAACCGCAATAAAGAAAAAGGGACTGCCATTCCCTTGGGCTTCTTTAACCTTTTTTCCCCAATTTATTCACACGTTCCTTGACAGCGGGGCAGGGCATTGTTACGAGGGGGCTGGAAAGGGAAATGGGGAGTTATCCATTTTTTGCTCTTAAAGAACACTGTATGCATTGTGTCCCCCGGGTGCATGTAAATAGGAGCCTGGCTGTTGCCTGCGCTGTTCGGATCCGGCCCCATTTCTGTTGTGCCCTAAGGGAATGGGGCCGTGCAGTGTCACCTGGCCACAGCAGCTGTGTTCATCCCATCAGCAGGTAGTTCATCCCATCCTTCCTGGTAGCACAGGGCAGCCACCTCTGTTGCTCAAGGTGACCGATAGCCACCAAAATGTCCCATTCCTGGCTGTTTTTCACCAAAAAAAATCGTGCAACTGGGCAGCAAGGTGGCAGCAGGGCCAAGGCAGAAGCCTTCCCGTGCAAGGTCTGTGCTCCCTGTGATATGAAGCTCTTTCAGTTAACTGTACGATTTTATTTATATATATTTTTAATATTACCTGGATACCAGTGCAGTCTCAGCTATGTCACACATTGCCATATATTAGGGTGCCACTCTCACGGTGCAACTTCAGCCAAAGTACAGGAGAGGGAGAAATGAGATAATCCTGCATCTTTTTAACCCATTGGGCATAGGCACAGCCTTGTGGGGCTTTGCTCCAGGGACCAGTGAGATTAAACCCCCATCACTTGAAGGGCCCTTGAACCATTTCCACCTGCACTCATGCTTTTTTGACTTTCTTTCAGCGCCGTGCATTATATCCTGGAAACTGTACCAGATCACGACTACTGAGGGGGAAAAGTTTCATTTCCAGTTAATCAAGGGAGTTGTGTAATACCATTTTCTCCTGGGGAACTTCCAGAAAAAAGGAAAAAAAAAAGAGGAGGGAGTATTATATAAAGCGAGTATATTAAGAGGAAATAAATTATGAATTAAAAGTGATTAGTGAACTTTTAAGGAAGAGGTCAGAAGTGCATTTTGGACTACAAACTTCTTAAGCTTTCAGTGCTTGTCTTCGGTTACAGAGTTATAACCCCGCATTATTTGTGCAGGTGGCTGCTGCTGCAAATCCGAAGCAGGATTTTGCATTTACAATAGGTACATTGACAGAACAGGGTCACAAAGGTACTCGCGGCCTCCTCCTGCAAAGGAGCAGTTGCTCCCAAAAACGTGCTCAATTATGGCTGCAGAGCTTGGCCAGGATGCTCCGGGCAAGCAGGGAGGAAGCTTGGGAAGTTTAGCAGATGAATTTTGTTTTGTTTTTGTTTTAAGGGGCCTGATGTGGACCAGGTGAGCTGGCTGTATTCCTGCATTTGCTCCTTTACTGTTTTAAAAAATAATAGGATTTGGTCAGCTGCATCACTTCGGCTGCAGTTTTATATTTCCACCCTAAGCTTTTGCTAAGGTTTGTCATGGTTGTGCAACGAAAAGTAGCTTATACCTGGCAGTGTTTGGATTAGTGAGCTGAGGTAAGGAGTCTCTGCTCATTATTTTATATATTAATGTGAGACCTACAGCCTGCAGAATTTTAATTTTGAGTAGGGGCTGGCAGAGTAGAGCAGGCCCCTTATTATAAGGGCAAATCTGAGGGTTCCCATGGGCAGTGCATGCCAGTGGGGCCAGCATGAGCTCTTCCTCGAAGGCAGACCCAGGGAAGCCGTGGCGAGGCAGAGCTCCTTCCAAACCCCGCTGACCGGCAGAGGAAACTGGGCTCACTTCACTTCTAATTGAAAACATAATAGTTGCCACAGCATGTTTTTCACATGGTCTGTTTGCCCTGGGTATTGCAGAGTTTGAGGATGTGTTTTTAATTTTTTTCCCTCTCTATTCAAGCTGGGTCATCCTAGGTCAGACTTGGCATATCTGTAAAGCCTTCTACAGCACTTGGACGTATAGAGGTGCCTCAAAAGATCCTGATGCCTTGGGTTTTCATGGCATATTGCGTTTTTATTTTATTTTATTTTTCTAGACAATGTGAACTGATGGCTTCATTTCCATCATGTTTGATTTGCACTGTCTCTGGGTTCCTATTGATAATGTCTTTTATAATCATCCTCTCCAACTTTTGCGGGTTGGCCAGTCTGGCTTAGATCCGTTCTACCCCACAAATGCAGAATTTTATACGCATCTAGATATTGTGACTTGGATAAGCTTTTGTTCTTATTAACGCATTTTTTAGGTACTAAAAATATATGCACACTTTAATATAAAGCTCTTTTAATATATCAGCTAACGCCAAACTCCCAGGAGGAACAACTTAACATACTTCTTAGAATTTCTTTCTCTCCTTTTTTCCTTTGTACGTGGTGTTTGCTTATGGAAATAGGTAACAGGTACTCTCTAAAAGAGCAGAATTCCTCCCAGCAAAAGCAATGGCAGCTCTCCTGTTCATCTGGAGCCTTTGGAGAGCGAGTGCGTGGGTCTGGCACGGTGAGCTCCGGCCACATAAGGAAGCGTTTCCTGCCGGGGTTTTGAATCCAGAGGAATTTGCAGTGCGTGAGAATAATTTCACATTTGGTTTAAAGTAACTGTGACCAAGAGCTTTTCTCTTAATGTTCTCCAGAATGGTTGGGTCAGTGAGTGTACTCCAGATAGTACTTACTGCAAAAGATGGGCTGTGCTGCTGAATGATGGTTTTGGTCTTAAGGTAGAGATACCTGTCAGTCATCCAGTGGCGTTCCTGCCACCGTCACCGCTTCCTTTTAGAGGCACTTCTCAAATACCCATGCGGCTTGGGTTCATAAATATTACAGGGTTGTCCGTATAGAAGATGAGTGCTCTTTGCTTTCTTCATTTGCCATTGCTCTCACAGGCATGAGAAGGCATTCTGCCCAGCATTCCTGAATAACCAGTTCTTATTAAAGAGGTGTTGTGGGGAACACAACATAAAGTCTAGAAAATGTCATCATCTAGGTCAAAATGAACGATGAACGTGTGTCTGCCCATCAGGAAGCAGACCTGGTAGACCTAAAAATGGTGAGGTTTACATTAAAGTCCCTATGAATTGGCTGAAATACAACTAACGATTATAAAGTGGATGGAAGCGTCACTCTCTTGATAGCTAGGAAGAGCACCAGACAGATTGACACAGGTAGCAGGAAAGGTTAGTGTGAGCTACTTGGCAGAACCTACAGCAGGTAGAAAATGAACTAGGGTCTTGGTTCTAGTGGAAATCAACCCCTTATGTGTTGGGACTTTTCCAAACAGGTCAAATCAGTGAAATGCAATGCATGCTGCTCTTTGTTTATAGGTTCTTCAGCATTCTGAAGCAGGTACCTGGTCTACAGTAAAGTCTAGGGTTTGTTTGTGTGTTTAAGGAATCTTCTATCCCCATGCATTTCTGCGTAGCTGAGAGTAGTAGAACTGTAATAGAGTTGAATGGGAATCTGTTTTGGAAACACATCTAATGTCTTTGTTTTCAAAATATGGGCAGATGCCCAGAGCGGTCTTCTGGACTGCTGGAACCACGGTGAAGAACAGTTACAACTGAGCAGCTAATAAAGCATGAGGCTGAAGATATTGTGCATTTCTGATATTAGCCTCTGAAGATACAAGCATTAAGTATCCAGATTCAGTCAAAAAACATTGAGGAGGCTCTCACTGATGCTTTCAAGAATTTTGAAGATCCCAGCGTAATGCAGCAGGATCCTTCTTTCATCTGTCATTTGACTATGGATCAGGTCCCTTGAGATTTAGTGTTTGACCAACCTCCTACCCTTCCTTCCTCCATCAATTTTGTTGGTGCTGGTGCAGAGTCAGGCCCTACAGTGACTGTCAGCATATGCCTGATATGATGAAAATGTGGAAATAGTTTTATTCTTTGTGTTATAAAATTTTATCGGTGTGTACATATATTTATATCTATATAATGTCAACTGTCTTCAAGAGTCATTCGCTCTTGCAGCAGCTGCCAAAGCTTGATGTGTTTATTTCTCATCTGAAGTGCTGCCATTCTCCTCCAAAAGTTGGGGAAGCCAACTTTTAAAGCCCCAGTAAAAGCCCACCGTAGTTTTATGCATTACAAAATACGTACAAATATTGTAAACCAAATAAGGTTTATATGTACCCAAGATCAGCCACTAAATAGTTCAAATAGAAAGCCCGTCTCTTGCTGGAACCCAAATATTTACACAATGTATCTTGAATGAGGAATTAGATGCCCCACTCAGCCCTGCCAAATTATTTAATGATCTTTTTCACTTAAGCTAGACCTGTAATCTACTGAAACCTTAAAAACATGCCCACGGCCTGGACACTGGCAGCCAAACCCATCACAGTGTGCCTGCTAGAAATTACCATTGCTTTGTTGAGATAGCCAGCAACATCCCACTGACCTGCTGTCTTTAAAGAAGATTTTTTTTGGAAAAAAAAAAAAAAAAAACTCCATGAAAACCAAACATTAAAAAAAAATAGACTGAGAGGGTGTTTAATTTAGTGCAAAGGTGAAGCTTGGGCTGGGAAGATGAGAGCTACATGGGTGGGTCACTGCCAAAATGGCTCTTCCCCTCCTGCTCCCTCCACAACTTTTCCAAGGGGTGGCCAAGGAAAGCTTATCCCTTTTTTTTTTTTTCCTCGTTAAATCAGCACAAGTGCTAACTTTTCAAAGGCTCCAAGATTCAAAGTGCTGTACCCAACACTGAGTCTTTTCTTCTGCCTTTGATTTTCTGCACGTTTCAAGCTGGTCGGAGAGTACATTGGGGTTTTGCAAGGGATTTTGTTTGGGCTTGGCGGTGAGGTTTTAGCTTTCCCCTGCACCCTGCCAGCCTTCCCAGGATTATTGCCTATTAATTGCCTGTTGATAAAGGTGCTGATGAAGGAAAGGAAATATATATATATTTCCTTGGTGCTAGATTTTCCAAACTTGATTGGCTTTATTAAATGGAAGGATAAATAAATGGAAAGCCTCCAATATTGGCGTGGGACACCAGCGGTTTGGGGTCACAAAGTCAGTTGGACTTCCTCCCAACAAAAGCAACATCATTTTTCAACGTCCAGCCCCGTGGCGTCCCATGGTGCCTCACACAATTCGTTAGTGTCCACACCTGCTCTGTGCCGCCTTCCACGCGGACCCGTGGCAAACCCCTGTGGGTTTGGATGGGGCAGGATCAGCCCCCAGGAGATTTCTGTTATGCTCATGGTTTGGAGCCCTGTTTGATCTCCTGCAGTGTAGTTAGATAAAAGCATGTGGTTGGGATTTCCTTGTTCTGTTATTAAAGGAGAAAATCCCCTTTATGTATGGGGGGGAAAAAAACCTTCCTTTACCTTACGAAGGATGTTACAATTCAGAAAGGCAGTCTCTGCTCCATTTACCTTTTTTGCTTTGGAATAAGCAAATCCCTCTGCTGTGCTCTGCTTTGGTTTCCTCTGTCTGTAAAATGGGGATAATAATCCCATCTCTGGCTACGTGGTCCCATATGAACATGCCGGGGTGGCCTTGGTGCATTAGGGGATGGTCCACTGGCTGCTGTGTAATATATCAGCATGGTGATACCAGTAATAAGGAGGATGTGAGGCCCTTCTGCAGTGCTGTTAAAGGTTTTACAACTGATCTGAGAACACAGGTGCCTTGTAGTGACAGGCAGAAGGGCCAAATAGGACCGTTCTTGGAGAAGGTGGACCATCCCAAAGTCAGTGTAATTTTTTGCATGCCTTGTAGGGCTGTTGGTCACTTCAACGCAAATTGCTATTCGTTCCCATGTTCTGAGATGTACCTCATCTATTCTCAGTAGTAGATCTGTGCCATGGCTGGGAATGGGAAGTGGTAGAGGTTGGAAAATAAGCACCATTGCAGGTAGCTCAGCTGTTGAGTTTGTAGATGCAAATCTCTGCAGGCAGGGATGCATAGCCTGGATTTTTTATCGCTAAAATGAGTTACGTTGGGGCATAAGAAGCCATGAGGCAAAACTTGATCTCTGTGGTATAACCCTACACTACTTTGCCTCGCCTTTCCAAGGGGGCATGGGCTGTAGCTCCACTTCTGGCTACCTTTGCCTCCTAGTGTGAATAAAGTCTCCGTGGTATTTTTCTAAGGGATCTCAAAGGCATCTTGCTCCGCTTTTAATTTTCTGTGTTCTTCCAGACTTCCCTCTGTAGTGTATTCTGCAAAACCCATTCTCTGGATGCCTTTTGGCTCTGCTTCAGTCTTCTCCGTGCTGGAACCCCCTTGCCAAAAAAATGTGGGTGGTGACCTAGTCCAGTAGACAACCCATGCTCCAAGAAATAATCTCTTGGAAGAAGAGCCATCTTTAGCACAATTCACCATTCAGCACAGGCTGGGGCTGGGGTCTTCTGTTGCTTAGGTAATTACGGCTGCAAAAGCATCCTCTTACCCAGCCCTCGAAATCAAGGGCATGTTATGTCTTCTAAGCAATATCCGTTCAGCTATGGAGTGTGTTTATGTTTCTCATGTTAAAAAGAAAAAAAAAGGGGGAGGGGAAAAAAAGGGAATCTGAGGTTACTGTTTTGCTGGAAAAATGTCAAGACTCGATTGGCAATATCCCACTAAACCACAAGTTTGTAGGAGAGAAAACAAAACCATTGGATTTTCTGAACTATGCCTATGCGCGCTTAAAGAAAATGTATACCATATAGGTCAGTTATGCTCTTATTATAGCTGTGGCAAGCGTACATATAATTGAAATGCGGAAATACTACCCCATGCTGTTCAGTGAATGAAGGGAAAACAAATCTTTATTATTCCTGGGTTCACATAATATATAGGAACACTATTGTCTTTTTTTTTATTTTATTTTAAGCCAGTTTTAGCTTTCAGATGTATTTTATTGTCTGTGGGAACATGTGTTTTACAGACCTGTCATGTGAAAGCTATTAACAAGAGGAACTGGAGAAATAACAATAAGCCACGTAACCGTGGCATGTCTACTCCCCGAGTTCAACTGTTATGCTGCCGCTTCAAGTGCATGTGAAATTGGATCACACTGAGCACCGTTGGCTCTTCTACTGCAATTTTTCATTGGGAAACTAAGGATTTTTTAAGTGGCCTATTAATATCATATTGCTGGCATCAGAGGCACATTTCAGGGCCAAGCTGGCTATGCCTCCGAACGGTTAAATAGTGGAATGAAGATCAACTGGATTCACATGAGATGTCCGATCATATTTACCAAATCGGAGCTGGGCAGGCAGGTCTGAAACCTTTGTTCATCATTTCACACGTGTTGGAAACTGCCCTGTCCTGCCAAGCACTGCAGGGCTGAATGCTCGTCATTAACCCACTTCCAGAGCTTTTGGAGGTGATCTGAAAGCAGTCCTGAGCGGTGGTCCTGGCTGCACCTGAAAGGCTTCAGGTCTGAGTGGTTTTGTCCCTGCTCACTTGGAGCAGGGAGAGGATGACTGGCACTACCCTTTTTTGTTGTTGTTGTTTTGTTTTTTTAATAGGCTAACAAAAAACCCCTAATAATCCTGGATTAGGTAAACCTGTTAACACAGAGCAAAGGGAGCCAAAATGGATTGCGCAAATGAAGCATAAAAGTTGTTCCCGTGGAGATGAGGAACGTTACTTTGATTACACGTTAACTCCTCAAGCAGTACCTTTGCAAATCACGCTCAGTGGACTGTGATCCAAATTTATAAAAAAGAAAAAGACGTTAGTTGTTTTGTTTTTTCTTTGCTGGTTTAAAAGAAAAACCCCTCTGATCTCTTGGACTTCTAGCTGTGCTAACAAACCAATGGAGGCTTAAGCAAGTTGGTGTCTGACAAACATTCCCACGTGCTTTCTACAAGGTCTGGGCATGAGACTTGCTGTTTTGGCCCAAAGCTTGAGCCACTCTGCATTGTCACCTAAATGGTATCCCCTGTGCTTTCCATCGGCCACAGCTCATGGTTTTTCCGCTTTGCTTTGGTCCCATCTTTTACGTACTCTTGCTGTACCACGTCAGGTGCTTCGCCTTGTTTGTTTTCCCCATGCTGGGCTCTGCTCTGTGAGTGGGAGGAGGGTTTCCTGCATGTTGTGGTCTGTGTTTTGCTCTGAATGGGTTTCAGGGAATTTGGGCCTTGCTTTGATGGGGATGTACTGCTTAATAGCAAAGATGGATGGGGAGACTGAGGCACGAGGAATGTGCATGCCCTGTACAAGTTAACAGTGTGGCTGGAAAATACCTGTGAGGTAACGCTGTGTTTCTCCAAAATACTAAGGAGAATGTGGAGTTTCACATGTGCAACAATCTTGAGGTGTCCTTTCCTGCGTCCTAATCCGTGGCAGTCTGTTTTTTGAGCCCAGTGCCTGGTGCAGAGCTCCAGCCGAGCTGTTTGGATGCATCTAACCTGTGCAGGGCCTTCACAAACAGCATTTTACTGCAATTTTCACATGGCCTTAATGTGATTAAAGGGCTCTGATGGGCTTTCAGCAGCTCCTGGAGCTGGGTGCGAGCTCAGCTCACCCTCCTGCGGATAGGTGGAGGACGGGTGCCTGTGGCTGCCCAAAGCACATAGACTTATGGCATGGGAGGACACCAGCATGCCCATACCCTGTAAATAGGAGGGAGCCAAGGAAGGTTTCAGAGGCATAAAAGGAAAGTGGATTGACTTTAGCTGGGCCAGTCAGGTAGGAAATGCAGGGCTGATACCCAGTCCCTTGATGGTTGGTTGCACAGCTCGTCCTGCCTGGTGGCAGAGTGCTGCAGCAGAGCATCAGCCCTCCGTGGAGAAAAGTGCCAGCTTCGTTTTCATGGCTTTTTGCCGAGGGATTGCTTTTGGGGTCCATTCCTGTTAGTTAAGCGTCATGCACTGCAAATATTAACTGAAACCAGGCAGAGCAGACATCTGATAACCATAACAGGAGAGATGCTTTTTCCCCACAAGAGCAACTTGGAAAAACAAAAGCCAAAGCTATCCCCTCTGGAAAGATGAAAAGAGAAGCATCAGGAATGGCACTGGGTGGTTTGCAAGGGTTTTTCTACTTTCATTTTTGTGTGTGTACATATATGTATATATGTATAATTTTTATGGTTTGGTTGTATTTGCCTTGTATCACCAATGGGTTTGGTTATAATCTCCCCTTCTTTTTAGCTGGGTTGCCCTTCCTCATCATTGAAACGAGCACAATCCAACCCTACCAGCGGGGCTTCTACTGCGATGATGACAGCATCAGGTACCCGCTGAAGTCGATGGAGACGATCAACGACGCAGTACTGTGTGCTGCGGGCATCCTCATTGCCATCCTTGCTGTAAGTACTACCTTTTGAAGCCTCCTCTCCTGCCCCTTGGGCATTCACGACAGCTTTTTTGTAACCTCTGTAGCCAGTCCGTGCTATATACTGAGGTGCACGTCTCCTTGGCGGCTATCTGACTTCCGTGTAAGTTCAGTGAACATTTGCAAATGAAAGCTTGTAATGGGAGGAATGAGATTACTGTTGAAGCTCATAAACAGGCCCAAAGCTGTTTGGGCAAGTCTGGGAGCTCTGCAAGAGCTTTTTCACCCTGTGGTAGGAGTTCAGAGCAGAAGCAAAAAGAGTTGAGTGTCAGCGAGGACTTGGCATGGTTTGTCCCTATTCAAATAACTCCAGGTATTTGCCTATTTTATAAGGTTGAAAAAAATAATAAAAAGATGCCCCTTTTCAGCTAACCAGTACCTGGAAAAGTTTCACAGGTTAGTATTAGATTTTAAGAGATTGTATAATACAGGCATATTAAAAAGACAATTAAAATCTTCCACGGTGAGCATATTCCCAGAGCCCTCACTGTAAAAAGTAGTTGATATACCACCTTCCCAACGTCTTCATTTCTTTTCCTGCCAGGTTTCCTAGAGCTATGCTAGGAGATGATGATCGTACAGTGAGAGCTTTATATTTCAGCCAAAAAGCTGAACTCAGCCCATGGAGCTGAGCCTCCTTCCACCAGCACGTGTCTGGTGCTTGGGCAGGAGCCGTCTCCTGGCTGGTAGTCAAACACTTGCATCTGCAGATGAAACTCCCAATGAGTTATTTAATGAAAAGTACCTGCATCTTCCTTGCTCACCTGCTGGCAGCACAGCTCAGGTGCTTTCCCAAAGATGCTGCCGCCTTCTTGCTCCGTGCTGGAGACGGGGAGGTCAAGAGCACTTTGTTTCCCTCTTGGCTTTCATCCTCCATCATGGGAGCAATGTCATGGCTGGTAGATATTTTAGCATGGCATGGTGCATGCTCCAGTAACGCCTTGTCCCCAGCCTTGCTGCTTTGAGTGGTGAATAGAGCAGAATGGTTCTGTTGGAAGGGACCTTCAAAGATCTTGGAGTCCAATAAACGTTCCCCAGAATAGCCTCCCTGTGTTGTCCCTGGGTGCTCATGAAGTGCCAATGTTCCCTCTCACTGTGGCCAGCAGAAGCCATCCCATTCCTTTCGTTTTGCTGCCAATAGGCCATGAGTTTGCTCTCAGGCAGCAGTGAGATGTGCAGTGCATCTGCTACCTTGTGCCCATCTCTCCATCATTCCCTGACCACTTGCATTCACTTAGCAGAACAGGTCCCCAAAACGCCTCCTCCTTATTCCCTCCCTACTCAAAGCAACCCCCAAAAGGTGACAACCCCCTAATTCCGTAAGTGCAGCAGAATTTTACCCTGCAGGTGAATTACCCCCGAGTGTGGAAAAGCCATAAAAACGAAATGAGAAAGCCCCTCATTTTCACATTACTGCATGAGCTATCGTCATGCTGGCTGCATGCGGAGTGTGCTTCGGATCAGTAATGAGGCGGTGGCAAATAGAGGAGTTGGAACAGAAACTGGAAACATAATCAGCTGCCTATGTGATCCATCAGCTTTCTACCACGAAATAGCAGGTCAATTAAAAGAAAAAGAAAATCCCCAAAGAATTAGATGTTTCTGCGCTGGTTTCACTGTGCCCACAACAAATGTAACTTAATAAGGTAAATTCACAAGCTCCGTTATTTGCTGGTGAGTGATACAAACGGCTAACGAGGAATTGAAGAAACAGATTTCTGTGCTATGGCAGCACGTGTGGAAAATTCAAGTCAGTCTGACCTCTTTTTCAGATGTAACCCAGATACCAGAATTATTGTAGCATAATAGGAATTCCTTCCAAATCCACAAAGCACTGACTCCATTCCTTTTTGCTCAAAACATTTGCCTTCGAAAGGCAGGACAGCGGTTAGGAAGACTGCCGGGGGATGGCATTTTGGGTGGCGAAGCCAAAATCTTACACCCTTGCCTTATGTGGCGTGATGGGCAGCCTAGCCCTGGGCAAAAGGTCCAGGTCATGTTTTAAATGGCTTGAGGACACTCAGAGGTCCAGTTAAGTAAACACAGAGGCAGAGACCTTTGTTTCCATCAGGCCATGAGGAGATACATATTTGTTTTTCATACCTACGTATTTACTGATGAAAGGCAAATTCCCGTGCAGATAACCCTGAAGATGTGGGCTGTGTGCTCCCACATCTCTCCTGACTGCTGTTCCTGCTAGAAAATGGTCAGTTTGATCTTCCTGGGTGAAAGAGGCACGTTGATGTTCGCTGGGATGGAAAATGCCCTTTTCTTCCTCCTTAGCCTTGCACAGGCACCACTGCTGTGTGGCCCCAGCCCTGACACCTGATGGGCCATAAACACCTATGGAAAATACCTAAGGAGATGGATTTTCTGGGTGATCTGAGTTCCACAGCCAGATTAGCTGATTGTTTTGCAGTTGGAGGTGATAGGTTTCAATGCGATTAGGCACAGAGAACGATGCTCCAAAGACCTAAGGGTTCAAAAGACTCTAAGTAATTGCAGGCTAATTGAATTGCTGCTGATACGTTATGATAACAGTGAAATGGGCGTGAGAACTGAAAATGTGCAGAAGGCATGCGCAGACAGAAAAGCTTGATATTGGCTTTGTCATAATGGCCAACTTTCTTGAACACGTGTGACGGTCACGGCGCTCATCCCATGTGGATGGCTTGCCAGGGACACGAGGCAGGAGCAGAGCTGAATGGATAGCTTTGACTTGCTTGTTTTCAGTATGTCTTTTCAGTTCCTGCACATCTGTGCTACGTTAATTTTCCACCATCCTGCTTTATCTGGGACGGCACTGCCAAAAAAACAAGTTTACCCAATTTTAGCTTCTCATTAAGCCTGAGCCATGACTTTAACTGAGCATGGAGGGCTCACGGCTGCCCAGCCGTGTGTTAGCGAGGGAATGAAGTCTCCAATTTACAATCTGCTACATGTGTGCAATTACCAAGACCACCAACGGTGAGAAAAAAATATTAATCCCTAGACTTTTGTTGGTCCTTGCTAAAAATGTTGGTCACATGCCTTTCCCAGTCCAGGAGCCCCAGCTTTACGTGGCTGTTTGTGTGTTGGGAGCAATGGCACATCGGCCGCTATCAGATGTCACCCTTTATTCAGCTCATCTCCCCTTTGCAAGAGCTGGGAGTTTTGAGCAGCTCTCTCTCTTGCAAATTTAGGCATTTAGGAGGCTGCAGGCAGTGGCTGTGCCCTTGTGCACTGCAGTTGCATGGTGCAAAAACATTGCACGCTGGGTGCATGGTGAAGGCAGAGACAATGTTCCTGCAGGTTTTTGTCACCAGCATGAGAATGAGCCCAGGGAGATGCAGATGGATGGGAGTGAGTCTCCAAACAGCCCCAAGGACCATCTGCATCCACTCCGGATGCCCCAGTGTTGCCTCCTGGCAGAGGAGCAGGAGATGCTCTGACATTCTTCTGTGGTTCTCATGCAAAGAGATTTCCTGGCTCCCAGCTCGGGCTTGAAGGTAGTCCAGAATGGGGATAAAGATTGTGCAAACGATGGTTTGGATTCTGCGAGGATTAAAATGGAGCTGGTTAGCTGCAGCTCCCCAGGCAGCTCTTGGGCACGACCAGGCTTCCAAGAGTAAATATTAGATTTGACGTGTAAACCCCGGATGACAGTGCAGCTGCCCAATGTATTTCTGTGTACGGCTGCTGAAAGATCTGGCTTGCTCTTTGTTTTTTCATTATTGTACTTGTATCTCTCCTTGATAAACCCTGCTTAGCTGTGATTTCAGATGCCTTAGGTCAACCTTTGTTTTCCAAGCCGTGGTACGAGTGAGTTCAAACAGTGATACAGCTTCATCTCCTCCTGGCCTAATTGCCATACTTTTCCAGTTTATTAGTTTCCAAACGTTGTGCCAAGCTTTTAAAAAGGTAGGCAGGGGAGCCTTGTCTCCTGAACGCCACTGGCAGGCTGCCACACCGGCAGGAATATTGCTGCCTGCTCCAGAAAGGGATTAACATGAAGGCATTTTTCCTGATGGTTGAATTTACATATCACCGTCCTTGTGACCAGAGTAGAGAGGGGCTGAGACGAGGGGGTGGCCAAAACAAAACAAAACCCTGCCTTGCTTTATTGGTCAGGTATAAAAGCATTTAAAGTAATGAATGAAATCCTGAAGCTGTAAATCTGGAGCTCAAAAGCTAGGTGTGTAACGTGACAGAGAACAACTTAAGCCTTTGCCTCTTTGGGAGAGGTGAGACATTTGGACTTGGTTTCACAGCCTGATTTTCATTAAGCTGCCTTTTAAAAGTTGGGATTACGAGAAGCCAGCCCTCTGCTCTATGGCGGTGACTTGTGGCAATATTGCCAAAGCCTTCTGTGGCACCGCAAATGCATCATTTGCTGCCATGCAACTTCAGGATCCCTTGAGGTTCCCAGCAAAATACCTGGTGTGGGTATGGTGGCTCTGCATGGTTGAAATGGGGTCTGGTGGTGGCAGATTTGGGGCCAGAATCTGGAAAGTTCAGCATTTTCTGAGTCATGCCCTGTTGTGTTCATGGGTTTTGAAGAGGAAGAGAGGCAGGTTGGGAAGTTCATTTTTTTCCTTTCCAAAGTCACTTTTATGTGAGGGCAGTGGATCTGGCTTCTCCTTCCCAAACAATCCCAGATTACATATCTGTTTTATGTTGAATTTTTATTTCTATGGCACTGGTATAGAATTTGGGGCACTATTTCAGTTCTGTGAAGATGCACAAACATGCTAAACCAAAATCCAGCTCTTTTTTTTAATTTTTCCATAAACAAAACTTTGAGGAGTGCAATCTCTTCTTGAGAGGTAGTAAGAAGTGGAAGATGAGGAGGATCAGGAGGTGGCAGGCTCTGGATTAAGCTTTACTCACTATGGCAACAGATTCTTGATTTGAAATGCTCAGAGCAAGAAGAGCAAATCATTAAGCAGCCTGTTGTAAGAACGAATGTTGACTCTCCTGGCTTGCAGCCTGGCACATCTTCATCTTGTTATCTCGGCCAGTTTTGCAAATCATCCTTCCCTCTCTCTAACTCTGGCCCCTCTGTATTGCATGATCCCCACAGATCATCACGGGAGAGCTGTACCGCATCCACTACCTGAAGGAGAAGTCACACTCCTTTATCCAGAACCCCTACGTGGCAGCGCTCTACAAGCAGGTGGGCTGCTTTGTTTTCGGCTGTGCCATCAGCCAGTCCTTCACAGACATTGCCAAAGTGTCCGTCGGGCGCTTGCGGCCGCACTTCCTGGAGGTTTGCGACCTGGATTTCTCCACCATCAGCTGCGGGAAGGGGGTTTACATCCAGAACTACACCTGCAGGGGAAGCGACAGCAAGGTCCAGGAAGCCAGGTGAGAGCCCTTGTTTCCCTGTTGGGGGGGAAAGCATCCAAAGAAATGGGCTGCTGATGCCAAAACGGTGTCTCACACTAAATATTTCTCAGGGTTTCTCCGCCAGCAGTAGATGATCTCGCTGCTGCTGTCTCTGGGAAGGCTGCAGCAACGGGTGGTTTCCCTTGGGAGTCGTGGGGTTTGCCTGAATAGTATTCTTCTTCCTTTCTCTGTACTCCTACACTATTGTTTCGTGAGAGGTTGCTCAATGTGGGAATTCACCATAAGAGCTGAGTTAATGTCAGTGGCCTGACCTGCTGTTTGGGGAGGGCTTCTCCTCCAGGCCGAGGGGCTGCTGGCACCTCCCTTTCACGCTCCTCATCAAACTCATCCCATGCCTAGTTTTGACATTTTTAGGGGGAACCTAAATGAGAGGCGCCTAAATGCCATAATTAAGCAACTGGAGAAGTGCTTGCTTTTCATTTCTTCACGGTTTCCTGGTTATTCGAGGCGAGACGATGAGTTATCGTGCTGTCCCACGAATAGACCAGGAAGGGACGAACAATGCGCACATCCTGCCCATCCGTTCGTTTTCGGCCTCGGGAGCGAGCAGGGCGGATAACAGGGCTTTTGTAACCTGAAAGATGGGGGGTTGTGGTTCCCTCTGCTTTGGGACCATCTCACTAGCGGTGGGCAAATTACCCTGTTATGTGTAATCTTGTAACATTGTATGAGAATATGATAGTGGCTGGTTCTTAGCACCTGCTTTGTTTTGCAGGAAATCCTTCTTCTCCGGGCACGCGTCCTTCTCCCTCTACACCATGCTGTATTTGGTGGTAAGTGACCTCAGCCTTATTGGAGATGGAGCTGATTCAACCCCTGACCCCCACCCTGAGGCATTCGCCCCCGTTTGGTAGCACTAGTGCCGTGATGAGGGCTAGAGATGGGGGGCGTTGGTTGAAAACAAGAGCCTGAACACACTGATGGTGGAAAGATCTCACTTTTGGACCCTGCAGTGTTATTTGGGCTGGAAACTCCTGGGTTATAGCTGAGCTGTGCAGCTTTTGGATGTAGCCAAGGCTGCAATTAAATCCGAGCCCTACTACCCCAGCGGATGACTTGTGGATTTTTGCTCACCCCAAGCTGTGGTTTCCACCGGGGAGAATTTTGAGGGTGCCAAAATATTGCATTGACGGCGGTGGTGGTGGGGAGATGCACCGTGGCAGCTCCGCCAGGGGTGTGGACTGGTTCCCGGGCTGTGTTTCAGGGCTGGCGGAGCAGGTGAAGCCGCCTGCCCGGCCGGATCTGTCGTGGAGGGCTGGGGCTCGTTTTCCTTTGTCGGTGACAAATGGCTCTGCCCTTCCTGCGCGGGGCCGGTGCCAAGGTGCTTCCTGCCAGGGCTGCCACAGACACGCTCCCTGCGCCCCCAAATAGGTCCTGCACTGAGTTTTTTGGGGGGAAGGGATTTGGATAGTGATTTGTGCTCTTTTTTTTTTTTAAAAAAAAAAAAAAAAAAAGGAAAAAGGGAAAAAAGGTTTCAGGTTCATTTTAAGATTTGTACCCCCCCCATCTCCCGTAAGCTCAGACTGGCAAGCAAAGAACCAGCCCTGTGCTTGTAAAAACAGTAAACATGAACTCTTATTTATCTACTAGCAGTGCTTCCCCCGTCCCTTTACTTTCCCCTCTGAAAAGATAAATTACTGCTGCTCCCTCCTGCCTTTTAATCCCTGGATTTACCCTCCGTGGGCTGGGAGCTGTTCCTGTAATTTAATTACTAAGCTTTCCAGGCTGTATGGGGGGAGTGTATTAAATTCTTTCCTCATTCCCCCTGTTTTTTTAATCTGTTCTTGAAATGTTTTGGGAAACAGTTTGGCCATCTCCTCCTCCCAGTCGCGTTACAATAACGAGGTTGAAGTGCTGCCAGGTGCTGGGCTGGGGGAGAAGCAGCCTGCACCCCCTGTGTTGCCCTTACCAGAAGCCAGCGTGGGGAGGATGAGGCAGGAAACAAAAGAGAAACCAGCTCCTTGCCACAGTGTGTGGTTTTTATTTTCCCACCGACTAAAATCACTGCCTGCACAAAAATGACCCTTCTGTGTCCCAGCCCGGGCACCCGAAGCGTGGTGGTTGGCAGCATCCCCCCCCGTGCCGGAGCTGCCTCGTGATGCTTCGCAGGAGACTCGGCCCTCCTGCCCTGCCTTCGCAAAACTTTCCGAGCTGAGTTTGGAAATTGTCACTCTCACTGCCTCGGGAGGGGCATTTATTTATTTCTGAGTGTTCTGCAGGCAGATAAGTTGGCCCCTTTTGAGCCTGGCATCTGGAAGCAGCAAGGACTGCCAGTCCCCACTAAGTCAGTCGTGTTTCTTCCTTGAATACTCAGCAAGGTTCTGGGTACGTTTTTTAGGAGATGCAGCTCCCAGGCCTTTTTGGAAGCCCAGCATGACCTCTCACCCTTTGCATAGCATCGTAGCCTGTGGCATTCTTCACGGTAGGGGACAAACCTGGGCTTCCCAGGCAGCGCCTGGGGGAGAGCCCAGCCCCGTCCCATGTTCCCAGCCGTTCGCTTTGGCCATAGCTGGCCGACACTGCCAGGGCTTGACCCGCTTTCCGAAGGGCGCCGTGCAGACCGTTCTGCCTTGCCAGGACTTTTTGTCCCTTGTTTTTCTGAAAAACCAGTGGTTATGGAACAAGTGAGATGTGAAATGGGAATTCAGTTGCCTGGAAGGCCCTGGTGGCAGGGGGTGCGCTGGAGACCCCAAAGCAGTAACATGCAGCGTTCCCTTGGGACACGTGGAAAAACTGGCTCATTTTCCAATGCTGCTTTGCAGCAGTGCCTGCACTAGTACAAAGTATCCTAATTTTCTTTTAGCTTTGCAACAGGCTTTGGAAGTGTAACTCCTGTGTAACTCTGGGGGCCATGAGTTTGGAGGAAAAAGTCAGCTCTGATCTCTTCACTATCCTTCCCTGTCCCCTTATGGGAGTACTGGAGTTGTCAGCGCCCAGCAGCCTCTGCTCCTCTCCCCATCTGCTCCATTTATTCCTCTCTGTGAAGCGTTTAGTCCCGTAGTCCCCTAACAATGACTTTGTTTTAAATTTTACCTTGTCGCGTGACTGAGATAAGGTTGGTAGCAGGCTCCTTCTGGCCAGCTGTTCAGTTGTGCTGTGCCTTAAAAAGTCAGGGGAAAAATCACACCCAGGGTTCAGCCATAAATTAAAGGGAGAAAAAAGCAACTTGAAATTGGACAGCATTTCGTGGTGGTGTGTATCAGGGTGAGGAAACAAGCCCTTCAGCTTGTCTTATCACAGGTAGGGGCTTTGCAGCTCAGGCAGAAGATCTGTCATATTCAAGAGGCTGAAGGATGATGATGATGATGATAAAGAGAGTTATGTTTGCCCCGGGGGGGTTTCTTTAACACAAACCAAACCCCACTTTCTTGCCCAGCTCAGTGAATGACTGGTTTTTTGGAAGACTAGCTAGGGATGGTGAAGTTGTAATGTGGCAGCAGGTTGTTGCTGGTGCTGTGGGAACTGGGAGCTGGCGGGGGACCTCTGAAAACTGGGGGCACTGATGGTGGTGAAGGCACTTTAGAGGCATTTGTGGGGCTGAGCGAGAGCTGCAGAAGTTCAGCTGGTCAGCTGTGTCCTAAGTGCAGTGTCCAAGTTCTGTGTTGAACAATACTTCATTTTTCAAGAACAAGTCACTTCCTGGCATGCCCTGGCATGGCTCTTGCAGCCCATTCTGCACGATGATGGCTTCAAGTCCTGTGTCCCACGTGATGGAGGTCGTAGCTGCAGAAAGCTTTAGTCGGTCTATTAAAAAATATTACATCACCCCACGCTTGAAGTCAAGCCACCTTTAAAATGCAGTGTCCACACGTGGGCAGGGGGATATTTTCGATGGAAGTTTGCTGTGCATGTGCTCATCAGTGATGTGCTGGTGTGTATAAACCCTGTGCAGAAACAAGTTTATGGTCAGTAATATTTTGTGTGCTCTGGTGGGGTCCGTAGCTAACAGGGTCTGTCTGGAGACCTCAAGGATGCTGAAAAATGCCTTTGGTTGGGGAAAAGACCTGCAGAATTCATCATCACTGGAGCATGTTGGGTCTGCGGGGGGTCCTGCAGGGTCTGGGGCCGGGCAGGAGCAGGGGGGCAGTGGGTGACCAGTGCCCCGCTTCAGCACCGAGCCCTGTGGCCAGTTGGTCTCTGTTAAGCACTATTGGTTTGGGAATGGGTTCCCAACAGGGAACTGTGAGTTGATGCCAGGCCCCGGAGGGCTTTGGTGGAAAAGTCCCACAGAAAGGCGTTTGCCACACAGTCAGAGCTCCTGGGATTTGGTTATAAGCACTGAGACTTCAGGGCTAAGTTTCTCGCAGCCTCCTTGTGACCAAGAATACCCAATTAACATCAGGCCTTTGTATAAAAATTTAAAAGGGGAAATTGCGCTCGGGCAATCCTCTTTGTCTTAATTTTCCTTGCTTTGTTGCTCCTTGGCCGAGCGAGCCCATAACCCATATTTATAGCAGGCTGAGGAAGGAGGAGGTCTGTAACAGCTCGCGGTGCACCCAGCCCACACCTCAGGTTCATGGGGAGGCTTCGAGGGGAGCAATGGGGTTTTCTGCTCCCGTCAGGCACCTGAGACCATAATGCTGATTTTTTTTTTCAGCCAGAACTTCCTCGAAACCCCAGCTAGTCGCTCAGAAGATGAAGGAAAACTAAGTTAATATCCCTCAGCAGCATTGGCTGATTCTGGAGAAAATGAGAGTAAAACAGGGCAGCTTGGGTGTTTAATGGGCGTTCGGTGGGCGAGGCCGAAGCCTTCAGATCAGAAGGGGTTTCAGTGTGGTCTGCTGTTTGTATGGAAACTTACAGGTGCTGGTTTTGTCTGGGTGACCGTGGAGCTTTGCACTGAGGTTTCTTACCAAGGGCAGAGAAGGTTGTGATTCTGAGTGGTGATGTGTACGAGGGAAACTCCGTGGTGGTTGTGGACTTGGATTGAGGCTTAGTGGTGACCTAAGTACGTGAACAAAGTGGTTTATACCAAGGCTGGGGCCGAGGTGCGACCTGCTTTGCTGAGCAGACGGTGATATTCCCAGCAGGGTGGGAGGATGCTGCGCAGCCAGCAGAGGCGGGGAAGAGGCAATCAGCTCATCCACTTGGTGCTGGGAGGTCTTTGTCCTTCTGCCCTATATCAAGGGCTTGAGGACTTCTGGCCCCACACTGTGCCGGGTACTGCTCCAGATGGGGCTGGAGGAGGTAACGTCAGGTTAACTCCGAAACAAGACCGGCCGCTTCCCAGAAGGAAACCTTCGGGTGACTCAGAGCCGTGGTTGGTGGAGCTCAGCCTTGCGGTGGGGGCAGCGTGAAGGGGACGGGATGTCTGGGTGGCAGAAAGCCCTGGGAGGCTGGAGGTGACGTTCTCAGCCCGTGTCCCCTGCCAGCTCCTCCCCAATGGGTTTGCTTGGGGGTTGCATGTGGCCGCGGGTTGTCCCCGCCGACGCTGTGGAAGTCCCCTGGCAGGAGCAGAGAGATGCGATGCCCTCAAAGCCATCTGCTCCGTGGTAATTCGGCCCCTGCCAGAAGCCAGGCAGTGGGTGGGAGCTCCAAACAGCTCCTGCTGTGATCTCACTTCATTCTCTCCATCCACCCCTTCTCCGGGCTGCTCCTGTTGGTGCTGCTCCTGCCTTTTGCTGCCATGCCATGGTCTGTGGTGCAGATAACCCAGGCTGTGGTCTTGCTGCACCATCCCCTCCCTGGAAGAGCTCTGTCCAGCCCCACGTTCCCACCCAAACCTGGCAGTCCTTACCAAGCATCACTCAGTACGTGCTCCCAGCCTGCTTCCGAAGCAGGTTCTCAGACAAGTGTGGGTGTGAGTTGGTGCTGGGTGCTTTGGTGGCTTCCAGCACACGCAGTACAGTGCTGCTCAGCCTTTTCACACCTTGTATGTGGCCATAGGGTGTACACGAGCTGCACAGGCCAGGGTTATGCTGTGGAAGGAGGGAATTGGTATGAAAACAACCCCTTGCACCATTTGAAGGAAACGGGGCTTGGGTGACCTTGCTGTCCGCATCTGCCTGGCAATTTGCGATAACTTTTGAACTCCTGGGCTGATTTCATCAGGGCTCAGTGGGGATGGAGCGCAAGTTGCATGGAAGTAGGGGAACGGGATATGGCAATGCAAACACGTGCAAGTTTTGCTCCAAGTGGTTTCGGACTTGGCTGTTTCCTGGAGCAGGAGGCACCAGGGCCAGAGGACACGGGGACAGAGGCTGGGCAGGGGAAGGGAGGGCAGTTTTGCAAGGGTTTCTAAAGAAAAGGTAAAATCTCAGTATAATCTAGTTGATAAATTAGTTTGCCCAAAGCACAAATGTCAAGCAAGTTAGGTGTTTCTTTCCTTGTTTTATAGAATTTCCTATCTTTTCAATCACTTCAGACTCCAAAAAGTGTCTGTTTTATTGTGTTCAAATTCAGTGTTAGCTTTCCATTGCTAATTTTTAATTAAAACTTTGCTTCTCCACCTGTAACGTACCTATTTAGTTCAAGCTTGTGGGATATAAGAATTTGAGGGGATGTTGGGGTGGGCAAAAAGGACAAATGTCAGATTATCCAGCATCAAATTTCGTTCTTAATGGCTTTGGTGGGACACAGCCTGAAGCGTAAGACATTAGGTTTCAAACCCCCTGGTAGGACTAAGGGTAACAGTTTGTAAGATATAATGCATGGAGCTATCTTTGCTCTGCAACAACATACTGGAAGCTGAGTTTTGCACTGTACCCTGGACCTGAAAGTATTCCTGAGACATTTGCTTCACCAGACTGCAGCAGCTGGGGGTGCCATGGGGACCTGAGAGCTACAGCTCGTCCCCCAGCATTGCATGGACCAGTTTGCACAGTATGGGGTGTGCGCCGTGGGGACGTGGCCCCGTTCCCAGACTCTGGCTGGTTTGCAGAAATATTCCCCAGAATCATAATGTGAGCTAGCCAGCACCAAGCTGTTTTGGTACTGCTCTCTTCCATGCTAATTGGCTAACAATTTGGGTAATTTGGAGCATCTGCTCCATTCCAATGACATGATGTTTCGTTTCCTTTAAAGAGCCTGGTATGTATTCCTCCCAAAAAGGGGTAAATAGAATGCTTATGCAACAGCCAGACACTAAATAAACCAACACAGTGTTTCCCCCATATCATAATTATTCCAATTAATTCTACTTCAGTAGGTAAATGATATTATTAAGTTGCGTCGGGTTTCTGGTGAGAGCTTTGCTCCCTCCTGTCTCAAGGCAGCATGAACTGCTCTGGGTGCACAAAAGGGGTTGTAAATGGGTATCGAGCCCCTTGCCAGGCTCCAAAGTGGCAGGCAGGAGGTCACAGGCCTGTAGAGAGCATCCTTTGTGTTGAAAACTCCCCCTCCTTGCTCCACGGGGCCCCTGCGTCTACCCCGCTGCAGGTGGGAGCCTCAAATTAACGCACCCTTTTTTCTTTTTTTCTCTCTTCCCCGCAGTTTTATCTGCAGGCCAGGTTCACGTGGAAGGGCGCCCGCCTGCTCCGTCCCCTGCTGCAGTTCACGCTCATCATGATGGCGTTTTACACCGGCCTGTC
Organism: Cygnus olor; assembly: GCF_009769625.2. Classification (NCBI taxonomy): domain Eukaryota; kingdom Metazoa; phylum Chordata; class Aves; order Anseriformes; family Anatidae; genus Cygnus; species Cygnus olor. Next base: position 28,068,031 of record NC_049176.1, on the reverse strand, counting down.
CCGCGTGTCAGACCACAAGCATCACCCCACTGACGTGCTGGCGGGCTTTGCACAGGGAGCCCTGGTGGCTTACTGCGTGGTGAGTGCTGCTGTGGGGGGGACACCTCGGGCAGGGGTTACTGGGGCTGCTGTGAGCTCATTTTTTTAATGTAGCGGAAGGGCTTGTGAGAAAACTGTTAACAAAAGCTGTGTCTGCTTGTCTGTGGCAGCCTGAGCTGCCCTCATGCAATTTACTCTCCGAGGAGTGACCTGATTGCAGGCCCCGTAACTGGAAGTGACAGATGGAAGTGGTGGGGGGCACCGGGGCTGTTCTCAGGGCTGCTGCCTCACCTGGAAACAAAGGGGCTGGGGTCGCTCGTGTCTCTGTACGAGCTCCCCAAACCAAGGCTGTAACAGCTTACCACTTTCTGGTCCAGAGGTGCTTTTTAATTTTTTTTAATTTTTATTTTTACTGATGTAACAGTAAAGCAAACCCGGAGGCAAGGAATTAAGTTCCCTAATGCTTTATTTTGCAGGGAGAGAAAATAGGTTATATAGTTTCCACTCATTGATAATAATCCAAAGCTAAGTTAAAAATGGCACGGCTGGAAAGTTGTTATAAAGCATTATTAACCCGCTGGGCAGCAGTTGTTGGGTTGTGGCGTTGCCGAATGCCAAAGTCCTGTTCAGGCACGTGGAGCCGGCAGATGCAGAGGAAAAGCAGAGAGCTGCGTGCTGCTGCCTTAACCCTGCCGCCAGCGTCAGCACAGCTCCTGCACCTTTCATACCAATATTGCCAGGGTGTTTCCACACATCCTGGTCATCTTTTCCTCTGCAGGGTATGGAGGAGGTCTAGACACTGGGTCACGTCACCAGGCAGTGTTACAGGGGTGCAGTTACCTCTCCGTGTGCCATTCTGCTTGGGGAGCGGGATGCCAGCGATATTTGGGGGATAGGGCAGTGGCTGCCCGGATCACGGTGTCAGGAAGACAGCAGCGCTCCGGATGCTTGGTGCAGGCGTCCCCAGGCTTCCTGGCCTGGACAAGCAGCACATCTGGCCATCCCCCCCCGGCAGATGGAAGCTGTGCTGGGAAGGGGAGGCCACAGCAGCACTGGGCTGGTTTTCCTGTGCGGAGGCAAAGCAGAGTAGGAAGCAGCTGCCTGTGAGCTTTGCAGGTGGGCACGGGTTTGCTGGCGCTACCCTTTCCAGCCAGCTCGTGGAGGGGCTGGTCATCTCTGTGCCCTTTGGAGACAGGGGTTGGAGGCCAGGAAAGCCTCACCCCAGACTCCCTGGGGTAGGTGGAGGTCTTAGTGTGTTTTGCTGGTGTGTCTTGGGGCTGCTCACCCAGGTTGGGTTTCGGGTTCTCATGCAGGGGATGCTGCAATGCAGAGGCAGGGACCTGTTGCTCTTCCCCTCCCTGCAGCACAGCCTTCAGCAGCACGCCTGATGATGGCCGTTAAAACACCGTAGTTATCAGGCTATAATTTCTGCTAGAAACCAATTGTGGGTTTCACCTCCGAGGACTGCCAGAACTTAAATCCAGGTTGTGCTGCAGCAGACGCGTTTGTCCTCTAGTGCCTGAAATAACAAGCAGAAGACATTAGTGTCAAGCGCTTCCAGCTGATGAAACATTCGGACTTGGTTCCAGGGTGAAATATGATGAGGACTACTTAAATGGAAATAGTTTTCATGCACGTCGTAGGCAGCCTGCTATGTGTCGTGCAGTTTGTCTCCCCTGATGGAGAGAAAAGGGAAGGCGTCAGAAGGACACGCTCCTGGTGTTGCTCTGGTTTGATCAGACGGTTGTTTTAACCTCTCTGTCTGTGATTAAGGAATTCTTCAGTATACCAAAAAGGAATATGACTTGCTAAGTGGCAATATAAGATATTGGCTTGCTTTGTACAACAGGCGCTCAGTCTTCTGCTGTCAAGTTTTCTTTATGGGTGGAGAGCACCTTCTACAGGAAATGGAGCTAATCCAAGTGAAAAACTTTGCACGTTTATTAGTCCTTTTTTGTGTTAAACACTTCAAGCATTAGGAGGATTTAACACACTGTTTTAACCCCAAAAGATCATGTTTCATGATTCCTATAAGTGTTTGTATAACCTCCAGCCACGTTAAAGTGAAATACAGTTTAAAGAGAAAGGAAACCTCTTACCCAGTCTCTGAATGAAACCCCGAAAAGCAGCAAGTAGCAGGGTAAAGGCTGAAGCGTGCAGGATGACACTCCGCCATAACTCACTCCTGTCCAAAACAAGGACCAGGCTCAGCGTAATCCCCACATGCTTCTTGCACTGAGCATTCTCCTCCCGTAAATCAATTTGTCATGGCTGTGTCGGTGCAGAAATTGGACATCTTTTTGATTGAATCCAGCTCTCCGAGGTGGGCACGCAAGAGCGCTGGCACCAAGAGCGTGCCGAGCCAGCAGAGCGGGGGTTTTACGCTTGTTAACAGCCAAGAGGAAAACCATCACCAGAGCAGCTCAAGATGCTTGCGCTCTGAGATGCGGCAGCAAGAGGCCAGATCCAGGCTTGTGATCCTCTGTGGGTTCAGCTGGATCCTGTGATGGAAATAGACGCACAAATGCTGCTTCTTGGATGCCCTGTAAATGACTTTACCAGCTCCGTTACAAAACCAGGCAGCCAGATACCAACACGTCCCCGAGGAAAGAGCCACTTTGCATGTCAGCTCCTTCTGTGTCTGTCCATGAAGCAATAAAAGCTGAGCAGCAGCAGCTCGGCTTCCTGAATCCGCAGTTATGGTTGTAGGAGTGAATTGCCATTTATAGCAGGTTTGGTGTCTATTCAGCTCAGTTCCTTATCTGCCTGTGCTGATAGGGACTTGCAAAAGTTGTTTCCAAGGACAACTAAACTTGCCGTGTGAGGCTGTGGGTAGCTAGAAAATATGGAGAGGCAGAGGGGAACATCTCAGCTCCCTCCCTGTGTTACCCAGCCTAAAGGTGTAAATCTGATATTATTATTAATTTGAGCACCTTGGATTTTTTTTTTTCCCCTAACTTATCTTGTTGCATCTGAGTACTGGGGGAGAAAAGTCCAATGTGCTGCTAATTCCTACAGCTTCCCCGTGCTACATGCTGCTCTTCCCAGGGCTTCAGTTCAGCTATCCCACACTTTGCTCTGAATTACCAGTGCTTAATGATACCTGAGGCTGAGCCAGCAACTTTGGGCCGGCAGAAGCCGTTGACAGCACGACCAAATTTTTGGGATTTGGTACTAGCTAACAAAAAGAAGAGTCCTGGCTGCTTTTTGCCACCTCTGGAGGATCCATGCTGTCTTAAGTCTTTTCTCTCCTGGTGTGGGGCTGAGGTCTGGCACAGGAGAAAGTGCCCTGGTCTGACGGTGCTGATAAGCTCAGTGCAGCGGCTGCCAAGGGAGGATGTGGAAGTTTCCTCCCAGCACTTTGTTTCTTATTGTGTTGCTGCCTCCCGAAATTGCCAAGCGCTGGCTTTTTCACATCCGGGAGAGGGCTTACATCACAGGATATTTAGGAAAAAGTAGTCGGGAATGGCTCCTCCTCTATTCTCTGGGCTGGTGGGGAAAGGGTAAGATGAGAGCATCGTGTGCCTTGGACCTGCTGCCTGTAACGTGTAGTACAACTTGGATTTGAGGGCTTCTCATTGCCTACCTGGAGTATGCATAAATGTGTTATTTCACATCGATCCTATCCCGAAAACTGCTTGCATGAGTCAGGCTGGCTAGTTGGAGACCTTTGTTTTGTGTGAGTGTGGGCCGTGTGTCTGTTTCCTGGCTTTCTAACCTGCTCAGCAGCAGGGTTGGGGTCCTGCTCTTGGTGAAGACACAGCAATAAATGAAATTGTTCTGCCATGTTTTTATGCCATGTTATGTGAGGTCTGAGCCTTCTGTGTCCTATGGGAAGGTGGCAGCAGGTGCTGGGGCTACATGCAGGAATTCAACAGCACAAAAAGTGTTTGAGCCTACAGCCGTCTGTGTGTTCTGTAAACCAAATTTGTGAATGAAGCATCACCCAGTGGGGCTAAGTTTGCCTTTCCCTCTTGTTCCTCCAGGTGTTTTACGTCTCAGACCTCTTCAAGCCCAAGACAAAGACCTGTCTGCCGCCGCCCCCCATCCGGAAGGAGATCCTTTCACCTGTGGACATCATTGAACGCAATAACCATCACAACATGGTGTAGGCCTTTGAGAAATCGGATTGGCGTTGTATTTTATTTTATTTTTTATTTTTGCATAAAATGACTGCTGACAGCGACTACCTGCTGCTCTCAAATCTCATCAGACAGTAGAATGTAGGGAGAGACTTTCTTGCCCGACCGGTAAAGTCTTACTCTGTGGTCTTTTCAACTTGCGACATTTGGAGGAAAGGGGTGGTGGTCAACTAAGTCAGAAGCGACAGTGAGAAACAGACACACAACAAAAAGCCGAACAAGCAAAGAGAGGTGCCGGAGTCCTGGATGTGCAATTGGTTTGAGTGTTCATGTTGTAGTGAACGCCAAATTGTTCATAGCGTAATGAACACTAAGGGATTTTGGAAAGCTGGCCATCTTAGTCGATGTGATGTTTTTTTTTTAATGATGATGAAGATGTCCAGTGCCTGCGAGGGGAAAAAAAACAACTCACAGTTGATTTATATAGCACTATGTATGAGAAACAGCACTGAGTCAAGATCTGGGATTGGTTCGTAAGAGTTGCTTTTTTTTTTTTTTTTTTTTTTCCTATTGGATGCTAGTTTGTTTTTGCCTCCTCTGTTCCATACTGTGACTTAGCGTAGAAGAAGCTTGCCCAGTCAAAGATCTCCGGAGGGTCTCTGTTCACACTACACACCTTTCACAAGCAGTCCTGAGACACGCAGCGAGGTTGAACAAACCCACCCTCGGCGCAGAAAGCCACATTTCTTCCTTCCCGCTCGCTTCCTGGCGAGGCTTCATCCTGCCTGAGCCACCGGGCACATGCAGCAGCTGCAAATGGCCTTAAAATGGAAAAGAGCATCCTCCGCTTCCCAGTCCTCCCCCCCTCAAAATCACAGCAGATTTTCTGTGCGCTCACGGTTTGGGCAGCGGTGGCTCTGCCGGAGGCGCGTTCGCACTACGACCTTGGGGCTGAGTCCTGGGGAAACTTTAATTCTGCCGTTTCGGGACGGGCTGCTGGGCGGCACGTCCCAGCCTGGGTGTCAGTTGGTTCGTGCATCCCCCCCCGCTTCTCCTGTCGGCGCCCCGGTGTGCGCTGCTGCCGCGGGTGCCAGGCAGAGTGCTCCACTCGGGGACGCAGGTGGGAAATCAGTTGTGCCTCCGCCGAGTGATTTTTTTTTTTTTTTTTTTTTTGCCTGGAAACCACAGGTTTTTGGCTTGCAGACCTTCACAGAGCGCACTTGCAAAGGGATCACGCAAAGCATGCAGAACGGCCATTTGCACATCCTTCGTACAGAATCCGTCCTATCATTTCAACTATAGCAAGCTATGATTTTTTATATATAAATATTATATAAATAATGTATAAAACCTTAAAAATTAACTATGTAAAATATTATTTCTGAAACAATTTTAGATATATCCACTATGACTATAAACTGTGTCCTGACCTGTGTTATTTACATTTTGCTGCTTAAAAAAGCATTGAATTAATTTTTTATAGTCGACTAAAATATTGTAGTTCTGTGGTAGTAATATTTTAATGAAAATAACTACAATTAGAGACGTTTGTATAAAAAAATCATATTAAATTGTCTGTATTTTTGTAATGTTCCATTTTGTAAAGAGAAGAATATTCAAAGACTTTTGTAGAATACAAAATTAAAATTTGTATCTGCGAAATTATTGCTGTATAAATGTGCTTTTTAAATAAAAGCTCATAACACAACTAAACAGCCCCGTGTGTGTTGCGTCCTGCCTTTGGGTTGAGCCCCCGCTGTGCTGCCGCCCCTCTGCCCAGGGAAATCGGGTCACCCTTTGGGACTTGATGCATGTGTCAGCTGGATAAAGGGGACCCGATGCCACCGTAGATAGGCTCCTGGGTGGAGAGGATGTGGTGGTTGCAATCACAGGTTTGCATTGAACTGCTCCTGGCAATGCCCAGGCTTTGAGCACATCTTTTTTTGATTGTGTCCCTTTCTCTTTATCAATATTCTAAGATTTAAAGAAATGTGTGTATATATATATTTTTTTTAAAGTCTGAATCCCCTCAGTCTGGCTGCTGGGTCTCCCAACAGGGCTCACAACTCTGCCAACACCTTTCTCATGAAACTCAGGTACTTTGCAACAGAACGAAAAGCCTTGCAGCTTGATGGGTTGCGAAGATGTGGGTGGAAGGGGAAAAGAGGAGAAAAAAAACATCCCACAGTGGCATGTGCTCACATATACACACGTGCACAGTGTACGGTTCCACTTCAGGCTTGATTTCCACCCTCCCACCCCCCCCCCACCCCCCCCCAGGATCTGAGAACAAAATTAACTCCTTGGTGGTGACACCCTCAGTTGGAGCTGCGTTTCGGCCACTCCTTGGGTGAACCACATTGGCAAGATAACGCAGCACAGAAATAATTTGCAAGAATGCATGACAGGAAGTAAATACCACATCAAACTGAAAATAAATAGCAGGTGGAAATTAAGCAGGCAGAGCTTAGCTAGCACTTGCTATTATTATCGTAATTAGTAGTAGTATTTTATTACGTGTGGAACAACTTAGTAAACCTGTGCCTGTCCTAAATGCAAAGGGAGCTTTGGTAGTGTTGAGTGTATGAAAACAGGTGTACAGGTGTATGGGGAAGAGAGGAGGGTTTGGGGAACATCAGGCAGCTGGGGAAGTCGTGAGATGCTGGGGGCCTTATGCAGGATGTGTGGGCCAGGTATGGGGCAGGAAAGGCAGCGTGTGTGTTTGGACAAGGCAGCAGGCTTTAAGGTTATAGTGTGGGGCCAGGCATCAGCAGCATCACGTCCTATTTCTGGCTCTGCCTCTCACCTTTGCCAACCACTTGGCAAATAAGCAAAGGGGAGTGACGACTGCCAGCAGCACGGGGTCGGGGGGACAGCGATAGTGGTGGCATGGTCCAGAGAGCCCTGTCCCGATTAGCAGAAGGGCATCGAGTGAGTGTGTAGCTGCTATAGGAGCAACAAGCTCTGGGCATGCTGGGCCAGGCAGTGTCAGGGTGATGCTGGAAACCAGTGTGGGAGACATCCTGCAGCACTGGGAGCTGCCACTTGCACATCGCAGGCACCACTGGGGGAGGCTGAGTGTGCAGTGTGAGCCATGAGCACGGCAATGGGGCATATCTATTACAATCGCTTCCTGCGGGGCAGGAAGGAAGTGAAAGAGAAAAGAGTGAAATGGAAAAAAAAAAAAAAAAAAAAAAAAAAAAAAACACAACACCTAAAACCAAACTATACATGCTCCAGGATCTGAAGGCAACCGCTTCTGCAGGCGGTCCCTGAGCAGCGCCTGTGCGTGCTGCTGGAGCATGCACCATGCCAGGTTTGGTCCTTAATGCACATCAGCGGGGATGGGGAGCAGCCACGAGACTGTGGCTGGCTGGGTTGGGCAGCATGGTGGTTTTCATGCTGCAGCTCTCCCAGTGAGTTTGATGGATGAAAAGACTCAGACACATTTATGCAAACCAGGCACGTTGCTGGAGCCCAAGGCTGGGTGCCCGTTGTGGCCTTCAGTGCTGCAAAATGTGGGCTCTGCTCCTGCAAATGCTAATCGGAGGCTGTGGAGCACCCAGCACACATCTGCCTTTGATGCTGGCAGGTCCTTTCTGCACAAGGAGCTGTTCCAGTCAAACCTGTCTTTTTTTGCACAGAGACCGGTTCGGCATGTTTTCACACGATTCATGCAGTGCACCTGACTGCTATGGGAGCAGATCTTTTGTTCCAAGGTAAGAAAGGTTTACGCAAGCCCCAGGTTCCGCCGTGTTTCGGTGTACCCAAACAGCTTCCCTCAGCAAGAATGCTTGGCAGCCTTCAGATGCTGAAGCTGTTGAACTTCTGCTTGATTATTTTTTGGATATGAAGTTTTCAATCAAGGGAGGGAGAGGGAGGAGATCCGTCCTGCAAGCGGGGACCTGCTGTTCTCTGCTCCAAACCTGTCTCGTTTGGGTGGCCGAAGGTTCCATCCAGCTGTTTGCAGCGACCCAGCCAGCGGCCAGCCACGGGGCCACAGGACGTGTGAGGCTGAGCTCCTCCAGCTCAGTGCTGGAAGCTGGTTTCAGCCTCCTGACCACACCATGGACACCTCGGGAGACAGCACCCCGTGTCTGCTGCATTTCTCACCCCACGTCCCCTTTCTCTTGCCGCACCCTCGGCTTCACCCACCGCTCCCCTCCCAAGAGGCAGGCCTGGTGCTCAGCCTCACCTCTGGGGCCGAGATCGGAGAGGCAGATTTTATGAATGAGGTGAATCACCCGGCTTCTGCTGTCTGTAAACACAGGCTGGGGGCCTCCTTACAGACCTGGGCTGCTGCCCAGCCCCGCACACCTCCCGACACTTGCTGACGGGGTGCCAAGGGCCTGCCAGGCCTGCCAGGCCCGGGCGCAGCCCTGTGAGCCTGAAGACAAGTCGCCACCTTCACTGAAGGAAGCAGGAGGTCGAAAACAACAACCTGTTGATTCAGCGGGGGGGAAAATAACACACACAAAACAACCCTCGAACCCAACAACTTTCAATTATCACCTTTGCACGCCACCCCCGCTGGCACCAGCCGGCGTGGGAGTGCCTGCGTGAGCTTGTCTTAAGTTATGATTTCCTCGGGGCACAGACTACACCTATGCATGTGTTTGGGTAGCAGTGATCGGACTGGTTGCGACGAATACCTGCCCCATCCTATCTGTAGCTAGAAGGGAGCGCAGTCACGAGGAAAAATCTCCCTGTGCCCTTTGGTTTCCTTAGAAAGTCTTGTTCGGCCTGTTCCTGCCCTGCTCGAGAGCCGCCGACTGTGACCGCGGCGGTAGCTTGCAGGCAGCGCTGCTTTTAATATATAGAGGCACAGCTGCGCGAAACGTTTAATTTTTGTTCTTTCCCCAAGAATATGACTGTCTTTGTGTTGATGTTTGGTGTTTTTTGTTGTTGTTGTTGTTTGTTTGTTGGTGTGTTTCATTTTTTCCATCGCTAATCAGGTGACTCTCCGTGCTGTGTTTTGGGACACGTGAAGTGTGAGGCCACTGGCTAATTCACTGCCGGTAGCAAAGGCACCAGCACCTGCGGTGTGCAAAGGCACGAGCTCTGCAGGGTTTGATCTCGCTTTGTACTGAGGGTTCACAACCAACAGGAACAATGGGTTGTTATTTAAGAAAAATGCCTTTTAGTGTTCCCACGTGTCAGCAGGAATTTGAGGAAAAGAACCACCAAACACCAAAATATACGTACACACATATATACACAGATGGGACAAATGGGAATTAATGGGAATTCAGCCTGCTCCTGCAGTCTTTGAAATAATTAAAACTATACCAAAACTTGAAATAATGTGACTTCTCTTACCCTGAAAAAGAGCGAAGTGAAACAAAGCCATCACTTTGTACAGGAACCGGTGTGAAAATCTTGGCTTTCCACCCAAACTTTGACATCTCCATCTCCAGGTGTGTGGTGTGGGTGCGTGCCAGCTGAGGTCATTTGGAGATATAAATTAAATCAAAGAGCATTTAATACGTGCTAGGCTGATCTTTTCCCTAAAGAAACCTCACAAATGGAACAGGAAGAACTGTGCTGTTTTAATAAGGAACTCAGAAATAAAATAAAATCTAAAAAAGAAAAGAAACACCCTTTTCATCCGACAGAGGAAGGGAGCCAGATCTCCCATGAGCACAAGCCGATGGAGCCCCATTATATCAAAGGGTCCAGCCTTCTACACAAGTGCATAATTTGCTTCTTTTCAAGGAAATTTCAGTGACGTGGAAGGCAAATAAATAATGTTTCTCCAACCTCCCAGGGCTTGTCTGAACAAGAAAGATTGTTAATGTTTAATATGAGGTAAAATTTTAATCCATTTCATTAAACTGTGTAGATATTCTTAGTTTAGTTTTAAGCAGGATTAGTCCTGTTTACCTGAAGTCAAGTAAGCACAAGTATAACTTCAACTGATATAAGCCTTGCTCAAATTAAAGCAAGAATAACTACCAAGGCTTGGGGGGTGGGGGAAAATACCATTGAAGCTTTTCTTTAAAACAAAAAATGGGCTTTGCTTTGATTTTTTTTTTCTTTATGAAGTACTTCTTGCCATGGGAAAATAATAAAAACTAGAAAAAGACTATGGAAGTTCTGCTTGTAAATGACGAGACAATAGCAGCTGAAAAAACACTGCTTAATTGAAGAGAGGCAGTGCTTTTCAGCACACCCAGCCTAGGGTCCCCCTGAACGGATGCAGGCTGGTTGAGCATGGCATTTTCAACTCATGGATTTCCAAGAGTCGTCAACATGGATGGCAAACAAATTAACTAATGCTGTGGCCAACAGTACACCGACACTCCATCATTTGCTTGCAAATCATCCCACAGCTCTTGTGTTTAGCCTTATAGCAATGCCTAAGGTACTGCATGGCCTTTAGGAAGCCATCCAGGCTTGATGCAAAGGTGCCAAATTGCATAGGATTTACCACATGCCTTGGCCAGCTGTCCCACTGGCTCCCAGGCCTCACTGTTAAAAATGTGCTGTTAATTCCCTTATTTTTCATTACTAACTGCCTCTGTATTCTCAAGTACCACATCCCTTTGTTTTTATTTATCAAAAAAAAAATCTTACTAAATCACACCATTTTCCCATAGCTGAGTCCCCTAGCTAGCTTTTCATGGGCCTTGCTTATAAATAATGCTTCTAAGTTTAAAGCCTGCTCACTTTTTGTTCAGGTTTTTCCTCGCTTTTCAAAAATGTCAGAAAGGCTGCAAGTTAACACAAAACCAGTGGGGAAGTGAATAGCTGAGGACCAATTTTCCTGTTTAGAAGCAATTAGAGAGGAGCACCTTCTGCCTGTAGGTCAGATTTAATCTGACGCTGTCAAAGAGGAGATCCTTTATCAGGTCCTAACCCCTACCAGGCCCAATGAGAGTCACCGCTTGATGGCATTTGCCCTCCTTCATGCCTGCTTCTGTCAGGCACCTTATCTGCTTGACCTTGGGGTGCTTCTGGGGAAAGGATAACCCTCTCTTGTTGGGTTGTCCATGGCTGCAGAAGAGGCCTCTTTGCAAGATGAGCATTAGTGACTTCCATGCCAAAGTGTAAGATGCAATTCTTCAGGTGATGCTGGGGAGGTTGGTTGCATTTCCAAGCTTGGGGTGGGGGGCCTAAGTCACTTCTTGCTCATTTATACTCAGTATAAATCAGGTGTGATGCTGTTAGGGGTGTGAACCAGGCTACCGTGAGCTGAGGTACACATGGCAAAAGACTTTGAAATGTTTGGAGATGACTCCTTGGTTGATGCAAAGCTGGAGGGTTAAGATATATTTGGAAAGATTGCTTTGCCATGAGTTGACCTCTACCTTAAAATTCACACAGCAGGAATTCCTACAATCATTTCAGCTTTCCAGAGGAACTAGAAAGGAACCAGAGGTTACCTCTATGCTACATTCTTGCAGTGCAACTGACTTATGCAGATGTGACCTTGCTGAAAGTAAACAGCAGCACATGGGGCTGATAACGGTTATCTGCACAGACACCAACAAACTCGAGCCGAACAAAAGGCTGCATAAGACTTTCCACCCACTGTATGCTAAATAGGCCAGAGGGGCAAGGAGAGGTATGCTGGGCCGGGGTTACAGCTTCAGTCTTGTTTATTAAGGACAAAATATTCAAATAATTGTGTGCCTGCTCCTTGTCTGAACTGGCACTGAAAATAAGGCGGCAATTGTATTTCTAAGCCCTTGCAGGAAGATTTGAATAGTACAGGCAAGCTCACTCAAGGCATTAGGCCATGCATGTCTCATCTTGCAAAGAAGAGAGCAGCTTCCCGCGGAAGTGGGCCAGGCTAGGCACCGAGCAGGTGGATTAACAGTTCAGAGGAAAAAGCATGGAAAGCAGCTCTCTTGCAGAGCAGGTCTCTGTACAAATACATCCGAGGCACCAAGGATTAGTGCTTAAGCTAATGAACCACCCGCCAGACCTCTCTGGGAGAAGATATTAGCACATAGCGGTACTGCTGACGACAAGCTGGCACCTCTGCAAGCAGCCAGAGGGTTCGATCAGGAACAGGCTGCTCGGAGCCAAGCTACCAAAATACCCGTTGTGCTTTACGGGCAACGTAACACAAACATTTCCAGCACGGAATCTGTAATGAGCTTCAAGTTTGCCTCGAGACGTTTTCTCCCAATTTGGTTATATTTATGAGCAGCTATTTTTGTTTAAGTGCAGAAGGGGGGAAAAATGGCATAGATTTAGCTCCACTTGCCCCTGCACACACTGCTGCAACCCTTGGGGCATCTACATGGGCATGGGGAGACCTTTTGGGGTGGGTCATGTCCATACATGAGCTGCTGTGCATTATCTTTCCTTGTGGAGGGAAAATTGTGCATTTTTTGCACATAACAGCCATGCAAACAAGAGGTTTATTAAATAGAAAATGAGTTTAAGAACACATGACAGACAAATACAACCTCTGTATCTACATATTGTATGGTGCTGAGGCAGACAGGAGTGGGGTGAGGTTGCTGCACTGAGATGGGTTTGGCCTAAGGCACTCACCCTTCTTGGTTCAATGAAAACCTTTCACATTTGGGTTCAGGGACTCCAGAAAAATGAGGCAGATGACAGGAGTCAGAAGGGAAGGACATCCTAAAGGCACACCTGTATAGTATGTTCCCCTATCTACACCATCAGCCAAGGTACATAACCAGCAAGAAGATCTGCTGGTATTTATAGTTGCCAAAAATACTGGGGGCTTCTCCTAGACATTCCTCACTTAAGGCAGTTTTGAATTTGGGGTTTCTATCCTTTGAGAAATTCAGATATTTTACTATTTTCCTCTTGAATTGAGGCAGAAAGTCAAAATACGAATCCCCATTAGGAAATGTTAAACAATTTTTTGCAAATCTGTTTTCCCAGCTACAGTGCAGACCTACATAGTTGCAGGCACCAAGAACAGAAAAAGCCTCCTTATCTCCAAAATCGCTTACAATCTCAAAGTGCTCAAGGAGTGTTTTCCTTTTCTTTTGTACCTCAAGACACAATGCAAGCAGCAAACAAGACTCGTGATTTTTAACTAAGCGTAGCTGCAAGGCTTGCTCCTGGGCAGCCCTTCGGCTGGGGTGGCAGGAGAAGCGTAGTGAGCTCCACTCATGCTCACCGAAGGACAGCTGTGCAAGCACGTGGCTCATCAGCCTGTGAGGTGTTGCCTGGAGCCTGGCCCCCAAGCTCAGCAAAAGGAGATGCTCCTGGCATAGCTGCTGGGTCCATTGGCAGAGGTTGCCTCTCTCCTTCCCCCGGAGCCAATCTTTCCTAAGTGTGTGGTGGAAATGATGCAGCCTTCCCCATGCTGAAACCTCTTGGGATGGTGATATTGGCTGTAAGGACACATTTCAGGCAACGTGGAAGGTAACCTGCCGATGATGGTGAAGTGGTGCTCCCCATGCACTGTGCTGTGCAGCACATGCTAGGCACCTAAAGTCCCTGTGAACCTCGGCATTGCTCTACAAGTTTATTTAGGGGCAGGTTTTAACAGGAGCTGGTGCTAAATGGCAGCAAGGGAGCTAAATAACCTTCCAGGTAAGGGTCCTGTGTCCAGCTGGAGCACGTTCTTACAGGAACAGGATTTCCAGGAATGTTGCTTTCCTCACCCCAAATTCTCTGTTGTCTGATGGTACTCAGAGTTTGAAAAAACACTGGCTAAGCCAAAGTGAGAACTGGCTGCCGGGGCTCAGCAGCACATGTTTTGCATTACGGAGCTGTTTGAGGAGCCTATGTAGCTTAGTGGAAAAATCAACAGGTTCGTCCCCTTGCAGCTCACAGGTCCAGAATAGCCCGTGGCCCTAGAGGGGGGAAAACTCCTCCCGAGCTCAGCTCCCTCACTAGTTTCCATGTCAGAGGCTGTGCATCGTGTGGGACGGATGGCACACGGGCCATGTGTGCAGGTTTTGCCCTGCAAAGCCCTTGGGAGCAGTTTGCAGGATGCAGTGGTCCCAGCCCTGACACACACAGCCTGTCCTCAGGTCGCCTCCCCTCCACCTCCAGAGCAAGCACTGTCTATTCCTGAAACAGGGGAAAAACAATGAAAATAGCAATGAAACGTAAGCCTGAGGATCTAGCACACAAATAGCAGAGGAAAGAGAGATAAATACTCTGATAGCCTTTAAATATCTGCGGAGGAAACCAGCCAGGAGCCAGCTTGGCTACAGCAAGATGGGCTGGGAGATAATGACAGATGATCCCAATATTCCCAAGAGGATTTCTGACCACCGTTTGTACAAACAAAGCGGAACGTGACATTCTGGAGATTTGGGTTCATTTTCTTGGGAGGAAAAGGACTGCTAAAAGCCTTTAATAGCTCCAATTCAGGTAATCACGATTATAAGGAGCAGGGGAGGAAGCTGGGCCTGATGTATGACATGCCAAAGAGCTGAGTGCAGTAAACAAGGGTAGGGGAATATTTGTTTGGCCAGCACGCTTGGTACACAGGAAACATCAAGCAATAAGAGGACGACTGAGTGCAGGAGTTCCCAGTCCTATATTTACAAGCAAATAAAATGATGGGAGGACCCCACAAATTACAGACATCTACAAATAACCGCAGAGCTTTTGTCTGAGCTGTGGGAAGATGCTGTGGACGCTGATAACAGAGGCTGCCTTGCATAAGGCTGGGGAGTGTGGGGCTTGGCTGTGTGTCCACTGCGCCGAGTATCCCAGCTCCGTCCTGGCTCCAGTCTGCAGGCAAAGGTGGAGAGAGACCAGGAGAGGATAATTATGGAATAACCTGTCGATGGAGGAAGTGGCTTCCCAACCTCTCTCTATTTAGGGCTTGAGTTATGCTCAAAACCAGGCAGATTTATAGCCCTCCCATGGTTGTGTTGTTTTCTCCTTCTGGCCAGATTAATATAATAAATGAGAGGTAGGAAAAGGGCTGAAAAGCAAAGCCCCTGCAGCGATGTTGTGTCACATCATTAAATAAGGGGGTTTTTTACTTGAGAGGAGATGTTTGACCCATAATTACAGCTAAACTCCAGTTTGGAAAATGGCTTTCAGTCTATTGAGACTTCTGTAATTTTAACAGGATGCAGCATTCAAGTCCTCACCCTCTGTTTTAGAGGGCAGCATAAAGTGATTATAAAACACTAAATAGCAGCTGTTTTTCAGGCTGGAAGGGACTCTTCATTGCTGTGTGATTCTGCTCTACACAAAAGCTCTTTCTGAAATTAAATACCCACTGTAAATGTCAAGTAGTATTTGGTTCTCATTCCTGAGGTCTGCACACAATTCGTTCTAGCAAAACATGGGCTGAAAACTAACCTGACTTGTATGGCAGAGTGAGTATCGACTGGGAATTTCCAAATCCCAACATCAGCAGGGCAGCAGGAACTCAGAAGATTATCAAAGGCAAAGGTATTGCAGTGTCCTGAAACAAGGGTTAACCACGCTTGCAATATTTACTGTCCCCCAAGACTGGATTGGGTATATCGAGAACGTGATGGCATGTTTAAACACGTTGCTTTATCACCTTTTCAATCTAAACCAATCACGAACATATAAACCAGCTCTGAGGTGACCAGGCAGCTTGTTTTTTGATAACAATAATTATGTTCCTCGCATTTACACTGAGCTTTTCGTTTGTAGATCACAGGATGCTTCATCAAAGCAGGCTGCAATCACCACTGCCCATCATTACCAGCAGAGAAAATGAGGTGCAGGGGAGGGAAACACCTTGTTTGTCCCAAACCAGACATCAGGTGATTGGGTGGCAGGAAATACAAGCCTCGTGGTCCTTACTGAAAGGACAAACCCTAGCTTCTGACCATGGGTTAGCATGGGATTGGGCAAAACCTCCTGGCAAGGAGATGTCTGGCAAGTTTTGGATAAAACACTTCTTCTTCATTCTTTATTTTTTCTTTATCTTCAAAATGGAAGGTTTCATAGGAAAGAGCTCTTTCTAACAAAGCTTTCCCGGAGAAGGGTTTTTTTGATATCACAAGGCACTTTGTGGTCAGGAAGCACGTGTGTTTAGCCATGACAGGCCGTGGTGGGGATGTGGGAACCCCAGACCTGAGTCCCACCTGTGTCTGAGTCAGACCTCCATGGTCAAATCTCCCCAGTCCCTGATGAGATTCTGGTTGCGGTCTCACCGGTGTGGTGCAGCTGGTCGGGGCTGCTCAAAATGCATGGCTCATCCAGCCCAAGTGGTAGCTGTTAGCCATCTCACACACCAGCAGAATCCTGCTTTAACTGTTTCTCCAAAAAGGATTTAAATCCCTTATATCCCCTCATGTCTGGATTGCGACCAGTTGTGGGACAAGACACGAGTGCTCTTCCTATCTAACAGCTTTCAAAGGTGTTGGTCTCACATCCACTTCCAGGCAAGCGGGGCTACATTTTGACATCTCAGCAAATTTTTCTGCCTGTCCTCATGTGGGAAATTTCCTGCCCATATTTAAGCCTTGCGTGGCCTCTTTCTGCTGTTGTTCCCCCTGACAAGAGGGCTGCAAGCAAAAGAGAGAGCAAAAACAAAAAGGCGAGCCTGCAAAAATATCCTCTGCTGTGTCCTCTTAAGAAAGATATCAATGCTGCCTTATCCAATTTTCATTTCACATCACTTCTAATCAGACTCTGGTTTCATTCCAAAATTTAGCACTGGGAAAAATAGCTTTTTTTTTTTTTTTTTTTTTTTTTTGTCTTTTATTAAGAAATATTGCCTTCTTGAACAAGAACAAGAACAACAAAACTCCTCTTGATTCTTTCTGAACATCTCTTCTAATACTTGAGCTGGAGTGGTTTACAATGCATAAAGTCCTTTGTGCTTTGCATTTTTCAGTGCTTTGGGCTTCTGCCTGCAGTTGTGCAAAGCTTCAGCAAAAATAACCCAGCAAGAGTTATTTCAGTTTTTGATTCACGTTTTGGTGTCAGAAAGGGGCTGAGATCTCAAGGATGGAATGAAGTTCTCTGTCATAATTTTGCAAGTCTGCAGTTTGATTTAATAGTTGTCTGAATCAACTCCATGAAAACTTGTATGGCTATTATTGTCCTGGCTTCCTTCACTAAAACAGCCATACCCTAAAAATAGGTAGTTTGTAAATAAGAGGGGGAAAAAAAAAAAAAAAAAAAAAAGCTGGCATCCCAGGTTCTTTTAAATAAGAAAGATGCACTTTGCAACTTTAATTTTTAGGTTGGTTTCCATTCATTCAATTTTGCATATGAGGAGAAGCAGAAGAACCAGGTGTACTGGTTTGTGAGAAGGCAGGACAGTGATTTTTTTCCCCCAAATAGCTGGCCTACTGTGAGGCTCACAAACTCAGAAATAAATCCCACAATGGAGGCTAAAACCCCTTGTGTCCTGCAGCAGCACCAGACCATGTTATTGCGAGGAGCAATGGTGATAATTCTGGGGGGCCAGGGCTGAGCTTGCTGGAAGCTCCAGGACAGATTTGTGTCCCCACCAAGCTCTGTGCCAGGCTCGCCAGGTCGCAAATCCCTAGGGGACCTGTGGTGCGTGTTGTTTTCTGCTGTCCACAGCTCCCAAGGCTAGGGAGAGAAATTAAACCACGGTGCAGAGGCACGAATATTCCCAATAAAACCATCCTGATGGGAACGTCTTTTTCTCATGGAAGCCATCTAAATACCAATTCACCATGGCAACACACATTTGGGCTATAAAAACCCTCAAAGAAGAGGATTTTTGCTTTTATTTAACTTCACAAATACCTACTTCATCGCCCACCCCAGGGATGGGCTCAGAAGCTGGGCACACCACAGGGAGGACTTCATCACGCAAAGCAACCACCACGTGCTTTAGGATCAGATATGGAGCCAAGAAGTGGAAGAGGAGGCAGATTTTCTTGGGAGATAGGGGAGAACCCAGCCAGGAGGCTGGGGAGGCGTGAGGGTGCTCCAGCCTCACTGGTTATCGTCGTCCACCATCGAGCAAACCTTCCTTCGCCTTCCAAGCAGATAAAACCAGTCTGCGGACATTACACGTTTCAGCTGATTCAGACACAGCTGGCGTGCTGGGAGCTGGAGGGAATTTATTTCTCTTGGCCAATGACCCGCTCTCTTTGAGGGCTGCGTTTTCCATGCACTCTCTGCCTGGCCGCAACGTTTATACCTCTGACAATTATTATTATTTCATTATTGGGCTAAGAGCTAATGTATTAGGCTAATATGCAGCTGGTAGCCTGTGGACTCTTTTGCAAGACTGTTTCGGTGACACTTGGAGGAAACTTTATAGATAGGCTGTTTAAACCCAGCTCAACCCTAGTCTGGCATTTAGCTGCGGCTTGCAGAATATAACGGCTAAATACGTTTAGCCCATGCCCACAATAACTCTCTTTGACTGCAGAAGAAGTTCCAATAAACATGTCATTCACATGTGAATGTATTCCAGTAAAGATTAGTGAGCTGATGCTATGAATAACCTGCAGAGCCGTAGTGTATTTTCAATTGCCCTCCCATCAGACGGTAACGAGATGATTAACACCAGATCGGCCAAGATATTTATATTGCTCGGATCATGATGTGTCATAAGCAAATGCAAAATTGCATACTGTATTGTAACAGCAGGGATGGGAAGAGCCACGTAATGAGCTGGTTTTATAGTGAAAAACAAATGGGATTGTAATACAACCCTGGAAACAAGGGAGTGCTTCCAAGCGGGGCGAGGGAACAGGACAGCGGCGCGTGAGAGCAGTGCTGAGAGCGACTCTTTGGTGAAATGAAGTGATTTATATAAACAGAGGGTGGTTTATTTCTTTTTTTTTCTTTTTTTTTTTTTTTTCCTTTCCTGCAGCAGCTTTGAGTGATACAGCATGGATTTGGACAGCACATCCTTGGACCTGGCCAGCCTGGGAGAGCTTTTTATAAAGTTAATTCTTTTTGTTTGCTTCTTGGGGGTAAAATGAACTGCTGCAAGTCTGGGTTCCTTTGTGGCTCTGTCACCTTCTCCCCACCTCCCCTATTTTATCATTAACAGGAGCCCCTGCAAATCTTCCCCTGCAACAGGAGAGCCCTCCCCCACCTGTGGCCCCTCTCCACCAAGCGCTATTTTGTAAAATCTCTTGTCACCAGGGCTCTGCGAAGACTTAGGCGCCTAATGGGAAACATGTGTCTTTTCCAGCGCTCGCAGCCTCACCCCGAGGAGCTCTGCAGTGGAGCTCTCTCAGTGGAGACAAGGAGCTGATGGAGAAAGCAACGAGGTGGCAACTTGGGTGTTTCTGCTTGCTTCAGATGCACGGCGATGGCAGCAGCACACAGCAGCTTCTCTGTGGAGGGGGGGCATGTTGGGCAATAGCGCCTGGTGCTCCTGCTGGGAAGCCTAGACAAAAGGCAGCAAGGGGGAAATTAATGGCTTTTTTAGAAGAGGGAAAAAGCAAAATGATGGGAAAACAACCCCCAGTTCGGAGCCTCGGCCCACCACAGTTTTTTTCCATTTCCTAAGCAAGGGAGAAAAAAAGAAGCTGGAGAAGATGCACAGAAGCTGGGGGATCCTTGTTTTTATTTTTCATGGATCATCACCATCAAAGTAATGGGCATCTTAATACTGTCTGCATCATACATAACGTGTAAGATATGTAATATGAATTGGCCACATGCCTCATTGTTTTTCTTTCTGGATGTTCTGATCTGTAGTCTTCTGTACAAAGCAGATCCTGTAAATAAATCAGTGCAGTGCCCAAGGGAACCAGCCCCAGACCTTGGGCAAGATTAACTCCAGCCATAAAACCTGTTCATCACTTTGGCCACCTCCTTCAGTTTCTTGAGTACAGGGGATCTCTGGGTAGATGGAGCTTCTGGAGCCAGAAGGTGCAGTACAGACCCAATGCCATCCCTAAAACTTATGTGCGAGTGGGCCTCATTTGGGTTTAAGTGCTCAAATAGCCAAGCTTGCTGGATCTGGCTGGTGTCTGACAGCCAGCACTGCTGTCAACTTTTTGAGAATAAAAGTCAGGACTGGTCTGAGGTGCGTCATTTCCCTGGGAGTTCCCTTGCAAAGGTCACTGCTCCTCTCTCCTTACCCCAGTTTCTCCCTCTCTGCAACTCTGTTTTTTATGCAAGACTTTGGGAATTAAAACCTCATTTCAAGGGTTATGAGTAGACCACAGCAGTGATACATTGCACTGATTATGAGCAGCAGGCGAGCTGTTCCCTGTCAGCTCTCTCGCCGCAGTAGTGTGCAAGTTCTGTATGGCTTGCACTGATTTTTCTTGCCTGTGAAGGTTTCTTTTTTATTTTGTTGTTGTTGTTCCTAGCAAACAGGAATTCCATTGTATTAGTGGAACAGACTTATCATGATAAATTGCATAGAATAATATTGTTACAGGGTATTGCCATCACCTTGGCAGTAATAGAAATTAAAAAAAAAAAAAAGTAAAAAAAAAATAAGTTGAAAAATAGATAAATATCTGTGAGATAGCTGGGAGTACAATGGGAGGAAAAAATGGCCCTGGAAGGGAAAGAGATAGATGTCCTCTTCAGGTGAAAAGGTTCGTTTATGGGGACAGCACTCTGGGAAATCTTCATATGAAAGAGTCAAGCCATAGGAAAGTAGTTGTCTTCATGAAAATGTCAGGGTTCAGGGCTTCCAAGGGGCTTAAAGATTCTAGATCTGGAGTTCACTTGTCTGTGCCATGAAGGGAACATCATTTTTAGCCTTGGAAAGCTGGGCATCTTGCAGCAGAACCCCTTAAAACCAAGGGAGCCCCAGATCACCCAGTGCTACTGTAAACAGGCACATCATTGATTAAAGGCCTGGCAGGAAGGTTATCTTTCTTAGACTCTTGCATAACAGAAGCTAGATAATTAAGTTTTATAATCTTTGCATCAAGCCTGTAATTCCCTGCTTGTGTTAGAGTATGACTTTGAGAAGAAGCCCCCACCTGAGCACCCTGAGAAGTGCTCACCTCCCTGGGCAATTGCTGCAGTCGCCGTTAGGAAGGGCCACAACTGGAAAGGGTTTACCATTTCTTCCATCACTTCTGCTGGGTCGGTGAAAGATCAATCTGCCACCAGCAGCCCTTTTCCTTTCCTCTCCCTGCTTTGGGGACCAACTGGTTGCAATGAACCAGGCTCTCACCATCCTCCTTGGGAAGCTCAATGGCTTGGATTCCTGAGATGCTCAGCCCACAACAAGGTTTTCAAACAGCTGTTTTCAGGAGTGTTTTCCTGAACTCTCACTAATTCACCAGGATCCTCCCCAAAGCCTGACCTCCATGCCAAGCCCCAGCCGGGCATGTTCCCAGCAGCGCTATATAGGGTAGTAGCCACACTCGTAACGCCAGCCTCTCTCTTTTATTTCTCTATATCATTATGTTGATGTAATAAATATGCAGAGGAGCTCCAGGCATCAGCCATCTCCTTTGTTTGAAACACTCTACCACGTTCTCCCAACTGGATATTACCATATGATTATATACATGCCAGAGAAATAAGTCCCGATGTCAGTGCTGCTTTTATACTGCAGCTCTGCCTTCCTGTCCTCCCGTCTGCGTTTCCCATCCCACATTCACACGCTCCCATTACATGGCTAGCCTATATTTTACTCCCTCTGTTCTTGCTGCAGCTCCTCTTGGTAAGGGAAGTCTTGATTATATGTTATGGCTGAATGACTTAAATCACAGAAAAAAATGTACGCAGAAGAGCAAAATGAGGTCAAAATGAAGTCAGAGTGCTCTGGTTGGGAGGCAGGTCCTTATGGAGGGCTGGTGGCACCTCCCCTCGCTCTGCTGAGCGTCCCTGTGCCCATAAGGTCTCAGCAGATGCTTAACCTCCAGGGGGAAACCCCAACCCGCCAAGCCAGCCCAAAGTGAGCTGGTGCAGGCCAAAATTTTATAAGCAGGCTGCAAACGTGGGCTGCTGGGAAGATTCCTGCCTATTTCCAGCACTGGGAAAATGCATGAACAGGGAAGTCATATTTACATAAGTCAAGGAAAACACTGTTTCCTTCTTCAGCAGGAAACAGAAGTTATTCTCAGAGCTTCAGCAAAAGAACAAGAAATTAAATAAAGTGCTGGCAGCCTAAACTTGTTTTATTCCTGTGGTTTTACAATCTCCGAGTCAAAATAAACACATTTTCAATCTCGGGAGAATTATTAGGGTAATAATGGGGGGGGGGGGGGGGGGGGGGGAAGGGGGAAGGGGGAAGTTATTTACAGGCTCCAGTGGAAACATTCGATGAATCATGTGAACTGAAACAACAGATTCAGGGCAAGAAAACTCACATTTATGCAACTCTCTGGTTTGATTCTTTTGTTAGAGGGCACCCAGATGCTGCAATATAAGATTGGGCAAACCTTTGGGTGCTCCCAGCAGGAGTTTTGCCTGGGAGAAGGGCAATGACCACTATTGCAACAACCGATTTCTTTCAGTTAAGAGCGTTAATGAATTTTGATGATGTTGTTCCTCCTTAAGTCTGGGGTGGGGTCTCAGGGTGGTGCCAAACCAGAGCCCCTGGGTGAGGGCTTACATCCCAGGCAGGGTAGGGTGCTAATTTACATTGCCCTGTGATATCCGATGAGGCAGATGAAAAGCAAATGAGAATTTTGAATCTTCATACCTTGAAGTGCTTACCATCTCACCTCTTAACAAATAACTCAATTTAGCATTTAATAAGAGGAAAGATTTTCTTAAAGGGAAACTGGAAAGTGGAGCACTCAGTGGGTAAGTGCCTGGAGCAAAGTGGTTCTTCGGAGCTGTGTCTACTACAGCAAGAAATGCAGTTACAAGGGGTAACCAAAGTGTAGTTACAAGAAATAGCTACAAGAGGTAGTCACAAGGGAAACTACAAGAGGTAGCTACAAGGGTACATACCGGAGGTAGTTATAAGGCTCTTGGCACTTTGAGAGTGAAGGGCACAGGAAGAGGAGCAGGTATGGGGCCTCCTACACAGGAATGATGCAATCACAGCAACTCCTGAAGCTTTTTGTCCCTGCTTTCACTAAAGCAAAGACAAAAGAAGGTAGCAGAAGGGTGAGAATGTCTTGAATTGTATATTCCTTTCAAAACCAAAGTGGGCCAGAGGAACACTTCACCCTGCATGAAGCAGTCCCGGGGTTTAGGCTGCTGTTTAAAGGGTAGAGGTTCAACTCTGAAGCAAGCCCATAATTTTTATAAACAAGGCTCCTATTTCCCTTCTGGAAATATATATATGGAAACCCATGTACGCATGAAGCCTAAGACATGCACGAGAAGACCATTGAAGCCTTGTTATCTTTGCTTTTGTTCTGCTTTCCTGGTGCTTTTTCAATTCCCTTACCGGTACTGCCTTGGAATCGACTCCCTTTTCCAGGATGAGCTTTTCACAGGGCCGCAGGGCTTTGTTCTCGCCCCGCCACCCCTCACCCTTGTTTGTTGTGCAGTCCCTGGGGTGTGCTTCTGCTCTTGTAGGGGGCCAGTGGCGGAGAGGAAGAGGCAGAGGATGTGAACTCCCATGGTTGAGCACAAAGAGAGAGAGGTGGGCCCGTTTACTCCTATGCTCAATGCTCCTCAGCAGGCAGAGAGAGCTCCTGGAGTTAAAGAGCAAAATACCCACAAAGGGCTGGGGAAGAGGGGTGTAAGCTGGATTTTTCCCCACCAAATGGCACAGTGGCACTGTCTGCAGCCCTTGCTGTCATCATTGCCTTCTCGATCCTTATGTGTGTTCTTCAGATCTGCGTGGGAGTCTCCTGTGTGACTTCCAGGTATAAAACTTTTTGGCTCCAGAGAAGCTGCTTCACATGCCGCAGCAAGGAACATAAATACATCAGTGCCGATGGCGCCTGGAAGGGAGCCACGACCATTCCCAGGCACATAGGACTGGAAGGGACCACCTGCGTCAGGGGGCTCAGTCACCGGCTCCTCACAAACACCTTCCACAAGCTGGTCAAGCACCGGCTCCTCAGTGATTTCCTGGTTATTCTTGCAGCTGCTGCCCCTTGCTTGTTAAAAGCTTGGCCTAAATACTGGAGCAATTCTGTTTGCCTCAATATTTTTGTCACCTAACGGATCGCAGGGTCTTTTTGAGGAAGATCCAGAGTCCGTCTGATGCAGGTGCCATCATGATTCCCCTTTTTAAAAATAAGAGTAGTAAAAACCAAAGCTAATATGCGTATTCATTTATTGCACCTTTTTTTATTATTATTATTTTATTTTATTTTATTTTTACCCGAAAAAAATCTAGTTTGTTTTCTTTTAGCTCTTTGCTTGCTCTCCTGAGAACAAAGGTCTGGAGGAGATTTCATGTTTGGTGGTCCAGCATGGGGAGGCAAGGCTGCAGTCATTTTGCAGCCCTTCTCCCCATGTCGTAGGGCCCCAGCGACCCACAGGCACAGCCCAAGGACTGCTGGGTGGGTGGTGAAGCGAGACCTACCCAGGGCTCTCGCTTTCTGCCTTCTCCCCAGTGGCTATCATGAATAATCAAATCATTAAAGTGAACGATGTGTTGTGATACAACCTCAGCTTAAACACCTTCTGCATCTTCACAACAGTGCTGCCTCCACCATCCCCCTTGTCCAAATTATACAGTTTAGGAGCCAGATCTTAGAGATGATCTGTGCTATAAACAATATTGTTAGGGGAAGAAAAAGAGAATTAATTTCAATGATGAACATTTCTTCACAGTGACACACACAGCTATGGAGAGCAGACAATCCATAGGCACTGGGAAGCAGCAGTAAAGTGTTTCTTAATTTTGTTGGTGTTGGTGTTGGTGTTTGGTTTTTTTTTGACTATTTTTATTTGCTTATTTGCTTGTTTTTTCATTTTTATTTGCCAGTAGAGCCATTATATCCTGAAACCATATTCAGTGATGGCCTGAAAACATGTATTTCAGAGTCATGCTGTGTGGCAGACATGGTCATAGGGTTGAGTTGAAGGGTTCACCAGTGTGACAGCCCTGCCTCCGAATGGTCCAGGGGTGATGGTGATGGGACCTGAGGGTCCTTAAACTCAACAAAACTAGAGTAAGTTAACTCGCATTTGTTGCAGATTAACAGGAGCACATGGACAATTACTGCAGAGCAGCCACCGTGCAAGCCATGAGTGCTGTCAGTGTGTGGTGGGAACCAGCCTGGGACACCGTCCCCACCGCCGGGCCGATGGGTGGTTATCTCAAGGTCAGGCGTGCAGGAAGCCACCGGGAAGCCACGAATATTGTGTGAGTGGGAGCTGCTGGCGGGGCTATCAGAGCCTCCCAGGTCAGCAGGACAAGCAGGGAGTTGCCCGAGCTCAGGACGAAGCAGGAAGAAATGAAGATGGTGCCGAAAATCCTGGTGGGAAGGTTCAGAGCCTGGCCAGCGCAACTGACCCCTGTCAGCAAGGGGAGACCTGAGCTGCATTGATGCATGTCCTAGTGTGAGTGTTAAGTCCACACTGCTTCCTCCTAACACCACCCCACCTTCCCCTATGCCCTTCCTATACCTTCAGCTGCCAAGGTTAGAATTACATTTGCAGTGCTTTGCGTTTTACTGTGGACAGGCATGGTATTGTGATGGTCTACAGATGCCTTTTCGCCAACTTTTTGCACAGACATCCCTGCCCTGTAGAACCTGCTCTGCTGAGGCTGAACTTACCCCCTAAAAAAGCATTTGGGGACTTTTTGCTTCATGTTTATGCATTCTTCATCTGAGAGCATCCTCGTCCATGGAGCAGCTCACAGGCAAATAACGACAGCGACTATAATAAAATCACCACCAGCATCTGGATTGTCTTGAGGGTGAAAACTAATGATGACGTGGCTGCACAGCCATAAAATCAACAGCAGCTTTCCAAAAAAATCCAGAAGGCAATGACTGTGGGAGCACCAGTCATCGGTAACATCTTTAAGGGTTAAAGTAGCAAGCTGACAAAAGCTTTAATGTTTTTACAGCGCACAGACATGTAACATACAATACAGGACAATTTGTTCTATTGATGTCTAAAAATGCTTAATGGAGAAACAGGCTGTTAAAATACAGGATACTTTATAGGTTAGCTCTTCTCCATACTTTATCCTCTGGTATTTGCCAAGTTAGCAGAGCATCAGACTTCAAGTCACATTTATGCTTCAGAGCAGTTTTTCCACTAAAAGCTTAGCTAAAAGACACACATATTAATGAAAAGGAGTCATTCATTCTTGTCACACAATTTGTCCTCAGAACAGTTGCAAATCCTGCATATCTTTTTTTTTTTTTTTTTTAAGCAGCTATTATATAGTTAAACAATTGTCCACAGTCTATCCCAAGAATGGAAAAATGCCCTAAAAATGGAAAGTAGGTGGGTTTTCTCCACATCAAGTTGCTTCTTCTGCACAAGAACAAATAGGCTACGTCCTTGTTCTCTGTTTAAAAATAAAATAAATAAAAGCAACATAATTGGTATGTCTTCTAAAAGAGTCCTGTGAGCTGGAGATCTCTTGGAAGTGTTCTTTGGTGCCTGGGCTGGCTTCTTGTGTCTGCAGTTTCTTCTAAGTGGATTGACAAAACTTTCCTACTTTACTACCATACCACTGCAGCCTTGGCATCCCACGTTTCCTTTCCATTGCTGCTAACATGGGAATTTCTGCAGATTTCTTTGATGTTGCTGCTAGCTTGGGAGCGTCAAAGCCAAAGAACACAGAGAGGATGTCTTCAGAGATGTCGATGGGGACAGGCAACCAGAAGAAGGGTTCATCTCTGGCTGAAAAGAGACGCCTAAGGATGCAAGATGAGAGGAGAAATGCTCAGCAAAACAACTTCTGCTGCAAGACTCTGGGTCTGAAGCTCTCTAGCACTTCACTGGGGATTTGCTTCCTTACCTCTGTAGGTCTTTATTAACTCAGAAGCCTCCTTGGTGGAAATATAGATGGCAAAAATGGACAATTCTGACATGGATTTTTACAGGCAGATGGATCCCAGCCAAGCGCTCAGTCATGCCATTATTTCAGGCATAGGTTATCAGCAAAGCACACAAAAATGCTGGGTTAGGAGAGCAACTTTCAAAAGAAATGATGCCGCTAAACCTGGAAATACTCTCAGACCCCCGTGGCACAGGAACAATAAGTTAAGTGAGTGGCAAAGCAAACCCCATGACCTGAACATCTGCAAATTTCAGAGGCATTTAAAACAAAACCTCAAACTGAACTCAGAGGCCTAGCACCATGCATGACAACAAGACAGAAAATCGTGTTGATATTACTGAGGCACTAGGTGGGATGAAGTTCGCTTCAGGGTCAAATTTTGGTACCTTCCTGGCTTTCCTGGATTTTTTTTTCTTTTTCTTTTTGGAAGCACTCTAACTCAGCAAGAAGCACCCGATGGACACCTGCAGCTTACTCTGCTCTCGTCAGCATCACTCCCAGATAAACCAGACCACCTTATTTATTGTGCCAGCTAATGGAGGAATAAAGGCAGACAGGACAGTTCCATTTTGCTATTTTTCCTCCCATTTTTATTTTTCACGGCCTGTCACCGATTCCCTTTCCTCCCCCCTTTTTTTCCCCCCTATTAAAACAAAACATCTGCTGCTGTGTTAAGATGTGGTGGGCTTTCACAGGCTGTTATGGACAAAGATAGCGCTTGGCAGGGAGGGAGTTGAGCAAGAGCCACAGCAGGTGAAGGGTTTTAATTCCCCCGTTACAGTAATCAGCTGCCATGGCCGCTGGAGGCAGTGGTAATGATTTCCAAACCCAAAAGCCTGGCGAAGGGCAAGCGTTCACACGGTGAGGGAGCGCTGGCGGGCTGGATGTGGGCTTGGCCCCATCCATCAGGGCTCTGCAGAGCTCAGCTGGTGACTAGTCGCTGCGTCACTCCTTTCTGATTAAATTCCCATTAAGTTTAAAATAATAATATGTCCTTAGTGGAATAAGAAACTCTGGAAGAAGAAGAAAAAAAAGTCTTAGTGGGGATTTTTGGCCAGTGGTGAACGATGGTCCAGCCCTGAGGAAGCATATGGAAATGGCTCTGTGATCATGCTCTTCTGTTACAGTGCGGGGCTTATCCTTACATTTGCTATGACCACAAAATCCAGATTCAGTGGCTATCCAAGACCCTTTAGATGATTTTGACAATGAAAAAATCCTGGACAATGTACATAAATTATTATGTGTGAACTATGAGGCACAGAAGCGCCCAAATCTTTCAGCAGACAATTTCTCAAAGGAGGTTGATCAGAACAACCTGCACATTTGCGTCCAAGATCTTTGGTCTAACATATTTTTTTTTCTCCCAGCTATCTAACCCTTTTTTTTCATTATCTGTCTGCTCGCCGTCCTGAGCAGGAGCCAAGCAGACAGAGCAGAAGGGGCCACAAGGTATTTTGGCATCCACAGTCAGACCAGACTTGATGGAACAGATAGAGGTAGGTCCATGCCATTGGATTCCCAAAGCAGGAGCATCCGTCTTTACCACCACTAAGATTTGCCTGCACAGCCAAGGACCAGTAGGTACTACACCAGCAATACTATTGATTATATTAATAATACATCTTCTTGGTTTATGTTTCTTATCCTTTAGGTCCTACAGTCCGCCAATCATCGGGGAGGGAATACTAGTTTGTGTCCAGCACAGAAATCATATCTGCCTTCTTTTAGCACTGAAAATAGAAGAGGAAACCCTAGAAACATATTTTTAGTGCATTAATTGAAATTTCTTGCTATGAGATATGACTTACTTAATTTGGTGCCTATATAATCATTTTAGATATCTTATTTCTTTGGTTCAAGTCAGAAGACTAATAAAAGAAACATTGCAGCTTTTCCATGGCCAATATTTACACTTAAGAAACACTGATACAAAAAGTCAGAATACTTTCCAGAGCCAGCATTCCCTCTTGTCACAGGAACTATTTACCAGATCTGAACCCATTCACAGTCTTTCTCTCCCCAGAGCTCCATTTTGAGGGATAAACTTTTGCAGAAACTTACCCCAATTTTGAATAGTGTTAATTGCCCCAGTCAGGGAGCAGATATAGCTGAGCCCCATGGGTCTGCTATGGACCTCCACATACCCCATGGGTCTGCCTCCCCTTCATCGCACCAACATCCCACCCAGACTACCTGGATTTACCTGGTGAATTGCCAGATGCAGTACATGGTAGTCCTTGGGGAAAGTGGAGGAGCAGCTGAAATGATGTGTGTCATCTGAAGAGTAAAAGGATGACCAGATAATAACAACAGGCTACCTGATGCTTGAGTCTAGCGTGTATAAATAGGTAGTAGAAGTGTGAG
The DNA here is from genome assembly GCF_009769625.2 of Cygnus olor. Classification (NCBI taxonomy): domain Eukaryota; kingdom Metazoa; phylum Chordata; class Aves; order Anseriformes; family Anatidae; genus Cygnus; species Cygnus olor. The sequence continues at coordinate 28,038,796 of NC_049176.1, read as the reverse complement.
GACTTTGGCAAATGCCTGCTTCTCTTTGTGCTTGCTCAGGTTTGGGATATGGCTTTCCTACTCAAAGCTAATTCACATCAGTCAGGTTACCTGGGAAAAGATTAAGAGAAAAGCAAAAGAAGAGGCCATAAATCATCTTAAGACTTCTGGAGATCAGGTTGAATTCCTTGGGACCACGAGGTTGGGGCCAAACACAGGAATGCAGCATGTAATGGACTTGCTTATCACCCTGGTGCTGTATCCAGGAGTTATTAATGGGCTCTGGCATGCCGTGACAGTAACACAAGCTTGAGGAGCAGCCTAATAAAAGAGACTCCCTGCTCCAGACAGCAGGGCCAGGTCGCTCGTAGGTATCGCAGCCTCAGTGCTGCCTCCCAAAGACACAACGTTGGTCATCTGCTGTTTCCACTGTATGTTTCCTCCATCTCTGTGCCTGGAAGGATTTTAATGGCTCCCGCGATGATTGGGCTCAGATTATTAAGGTATTAGAGAGCAAAAGAAAGCTCCTTGAAGTCCTGGGAAACTCTACCTGGCACACACCGAGGGGCTGATAACACCACCCTCTGCAACATGCCAGCAGAGGGTAGGAGGAGCCGACCCATTAATCTTTTGTAATCTAGCTGGAATGAAGTGACAGTGATGAAGTACTTTGTAATGGACTTCCTGAATCCTCATACAAATGGAGGAAGTGACCACCCTTGACCAGATTTCTGCTCATTTAGCCAGCTTCCCTGCCTGCATTACACATTTTTCCCTTTTGCAATCAGCTCCGACCCTGCTTTAGCCCGGCTGGTGAGTTAATGCTCCACCAACCCAGGAGAGCAGGGGTCTGGAGGGGATGGGGGCTTCCTGAGGAGTGGGGCACAGGGTGCCATCCAGCAGCAACAGGGTATTGTCCAGCAGAAATCTGCAGTGCCTCTGGAGGGTCTGGAGCCTCTGGAGGGCCAGGTAGGCCCTTCTGGGGTGGCAGCCTCCTGGGGGGGCCTAGAGAAATCCAACTGGTGGTGCCCCAAAGCTCCAGGCTCTCCTGAGAACACCAAGAAGCATTGTCCTCAGGCTGTCCCAACTACATGGAGAGTGTCTGCCCTTCCTGGTGGCTTCAGGCAGCAGAGACATGGTGTTCAGCAGCCAGCAGCTGTGCTGGAGGAGCCAGAGCCTTGCAGTACAGCGTCCTGCAGGCTGCACGTGGGAGAGGATGGCTTTATTTTGGGAAGGTGTCAGTCGAGCTCTATTGTCCCAGCATACCCATGTTACAAAACCATGTTGGGGACCCATCCCTGCCTCGTGACGGGCTTGTGTAACTCTCCAGCAGCATTTGTGTTGAAAAGGGACCATGACCTTCCCTTTGTGGAGCAGTGCTACATTGCCACAGCCGGGAGCTCTGGCAGACAAAGCCCAGCAAGCTTATGAACTCCCTGTCTCCCACCCAACAAGCTGGTCAGGAACATACCCTGAAGGCCCATGTTGAAGAGTCACTGTAAAACAAAAAAGAGACCACAGATTATGGCCCATGGGAGCTTCAAACCACGCCAAAGGCAAGAGCCAGTGGACCCTATAGCCATAGAAGGGCATATTCAGGGCCGGTTCCCAGCATCCTGACCTTGGTTTCGAGTGCTGGCTTTGGAAATACTGTCTGGCAGTCTGTGTGGGCTCTGCCTCTGGCATCGGGCTGGCAGGAGGTAAAAGCTCAGAGAAATTCCTTGGCTGATCTGGTCCTGGGAGCCTCGCAAGTGTGGGTACAAAGCCCTCGGCTGCGATGAGGTGGCTGCAGAGAGGAAGCAGAGGTGACCCCAAGAGGATGTGGAGCAGAGTAGTGAGAAAATTCCCACAGCCCAGCCCTCATTAATTTCACCAGCAAGGAGAGTTGGCCCACCAGGTTTCAGCTCAGGCATGGGCTTTGATTTTTTCACTTTTTTTCCTGGTCAAACTCCTGCGCATTCTGAGCAGGAATGAATCTGAGACAACTGTACCCCTTGACACCAGTTCTGGGTCTGGCCAGTTGGTCCTGACATGTTTTAAAACAAAAATGACATTATCAGTGGTCTTTGATCCTGCTCTGTCCTAGCTCCCATGTCCTGGAGCCCATCACTCAACATAGAGTCCCCTCTGATCTTCACAAATGTGAATTCACCCACAGGGGAGAGTCACAACCAGGTACTAAGGTTTGTGTAACCTGATAGTCCTTTTCTACCTTTTTAAAAAAATAAAAAAAAAATCTTTTTCATCTGAACCAGGAAGACCTAAAGACTTAGTAAAATATTCAGGCTATGGTCCAGTGTTTTTTTGTCACTTAGTTATCTAAATAAGACACAAAAAGCTCCTGCATTTCAGGCCAGGCTTTCCACGAAGTGTGTAGAACAGGAGAGGTGCGAATGGAAACCTTGGTGGCATTAGGTGTTGTTTTTCTAAACATTCCCCATCAGTAAGCAGGCAGCCTCTCGGTGCTGCACAGTCCCACCGAGGTCTTTAAATCATATTTCTAGGATTTCTCTAAACCAGGGGCCTCAAGCTTTTAAACACAAAGGGAGCTGGGGAATGGTTTTTTTAGCAAGAGATTTGAGCAAATCAGTGCTTTTCGTCTCACTTTTTTTCTTTCTTTCTTTTTTACTTTTTTTTTTTTAATGGACATCTGCTGGGGTTTGTATTTTTTGAGCTGTGGGGGTGAAGGGGGTTGAGGGGGAAAAAGAGGTTTGCAGACGGGGTAAGCACAACTTATTCTGGAAAAAATCCCGGATGCTATAAATGGGAGCCCCCTAACAGTGCAGCTCATCTGAAGCAAAATGAAAATATCAGGCATCCAAGAAACATATGTGCAGATGGCTTAGAGCCCAGTCTCCTTACTAGGGCTCTGCATTAAATAAAATGCACCGGGTCATGTTGCTACAGATATAAGAGATTACTAGGTGCAATGTGCACTTCTCTGTGAAACTGCAGGTTTTTAAACAATTGGAAATACAGACCTTGTTTATGGATCAAGCAAATGGCTTCAGTCAAGCAGAACAGCCGCTTTTTTTTTTTGGCTAGAGCTGGGGTCAGGAGGCTTGTACTCTGTTTGTGAGACTTTGCTGCAGACACCGCTCCGAAGGAGAGCAGTCTCAACACCAACGTGAGAAGCGGCGTCCAAGAGGGCTATTGACTATGACCTGTATTTTTGAAGGATGATATGAATCAATCCAGAGCCTTGGCAGGACCCCGCGGCTGGGGCTTGTGCTTTCAGCCAATGTCAATTATGTCATTACTGAGCCTGCAGAAGCTATTACTAATGTTACTTTTACAGTTCACTGCCGACCAGAGAAAAGAGTTTTTCACACTGTTGTCGTTTTGTTGGAGCAAGACTATACGAATCGCAGATGGCTTCCTTGCCAGATGCAGCCTCGCAGGACGGCAGTTTGGGGTTTACAAGAGGTTTAATGAAAACTTGGCATTTTCCCAACTTTTGGCAAATACTCTTGGGCTGTCAAATCATGCAAGCAAGTCAAGATCCTAAAAATGTCGAATGACTTGTTCTCACCAAACGGGGAGGTGAAAAGTTTTACCTGAGAAACCAAATCCAAATGAGCAAACCAATACAATATCACACTGGGCCTGAGCTCACGATCACTGCAGTTATTGAAAGGCTCTCACTGAGTGCTGGATCTGTTCCCAAGTCTATGCTATTGCTTTGGAGGGGTCCAACGTATTTCAGCTGACATGGTACACTGAATATGGAGGGGGGAAGAGGGGGAGAAGTGACATCCAGGTGTGTTGAAAATCACATCATCCTGTCTTTGATGTCTGCTGCTCATATTTCAGGGATGACTTTGCTGCTTTGTCTTGGAAGGAGAGTTTGCTTCCTAGCTTTTCTGCTTGGTTTGTTTTTCCCTGATGGTTCGAGCAGCTCATTTAAATTGTGTCAAAGGAAATTCTCAGGTGTGTGTCTTCAAATGGATGACATCTCCTGTACTCAACAACATGTCCAAATGGTGCAGAACTAGCCAGCTTCTCCAGCACCAAGTTGGAAACTCTTCACATTATTTGAGTTTTCAAGTCTATTATTTCCCTTTTCCTGTTCATGGATATTTGCATTCAGCAAAACTTGGCATAGCATAGTGTCATGTTAAGCATAACTCTTCTTAGCTTACCAGTACCACCATTCTCCATTCCCACCACCCCGGACTAATATTCGTCCTTGTCTAAACTGCCAAATGGAGTCAGCTGCAGTGATTTGGCTGTGAAGTTTCTTCAGTTATGGTTTGGATGAGAAATGATTTCCTAGGTCCCAGTAGCCTCAAAATGCTGTCTTGTGTGCAATGCATGGGAAGAAAAATGCCAGGAGCTGCCCCAGTGAGACAGAGCACAACTGTGCCTGTATGTACACAAGAGCATGCACTGGGGCCATTCAGAAAATCAGTTCCAACAAACAAACCCTGAAACATTATTCACACTGAGTCTCAAGGTAATGAGCCTCTCCCTGTGGGCCCTGAGCAGTCTCCCATAACCAACTGCCTTTGCCTTAGCCAGCCTGCTGATCTTTGAATATCTTCATCCTGAGCCTAGCTTGAACAGTACATTTTTTTATCACCGTTGGTGCACAAACCAGATGATTGAATTCTCCAGAGGAAGGAGGAAGTAGCGCTTTACATCCATGTGGCAAAGGGATTAACAAACCGGCTGGAGAAATGTAATCATGGAGATGTCATCCTTTTTCCGCTGACGGAGGTTTGGATGCAGACCTGATATCTAACCCTCCTTTGCACTCCTGTGGATCCAGTCTTCTTCAGAATCACTCTTAAATGGGGTTTTTCTGACTTTACAGAAATGAAATTCATTTGCCAAGATGCAGATTGAATCAACATCCCCGAGACAAAGCACGCCAAGCACCATGGGTCTCCCTCTTTTGTTGGAGATTGTGTGGCTGAGTTGCAGATTGCCTTAGGGGAACTATAAAGGACTGTAAATCTCTCCCCCTTCTCCTTCACAAAAGAAAAATTGTAAGTGTCAGGCTTTCTCAAAGAAATTTCTAATAATCTTTAGTTTTCTAGATGGACCCTGGATAGGACCAGAAGAAATCAACTGATTCGTGATTACAGGTCTTTAAAAAATGCCATGTGTCTTTCCATAATGCACTGGCTTACTGAACCAGGAGGGTGATTGCTAATTGAACACTTCGGAGCTGCATAATATGCCCTGATTGAACACTTCGGAGCTGCATAATATGCCCTGCTTTATGCAACAGAAGAAGCATATCCTAGTACAACAGCAGTCCTAGTAGTAATCATCCTTGAAGTACGTTTAAGTTATCCTTACTTGAGCTGTTGTTTTTTTTTTCTTTTCTTTTTTTTTTTTTTCTCCCTCTAGTGAAACCTTGAGAACCTTTATTCCCATGGTATATAACACTTTGACCTCTGTTCTGCAAATGCTTCTCTGTAGGTGTCCCAGGGATCTCATCCTTACTGAGTTCTGGGGAGGGCTGAGCTCAAAGGAAAGTGCTGGGGCTCTGAAGAAATGACTATGAAACTCAGAAGTGTGGGAGAAGAGGATTTAATACCTTTATACACTGTAAATATTTGATGTGGTCCCTTAGCTAAGGCAGATTTCATCTCACTACCCCCTGCCTACATCTATACTCAGCAAAGACATCGAGATATCTCCAGAGTGTTGTGGACATCCATGACCTGCCCTCCTGAGGAACCAGCATCTCTTTGTTGACTAAAATGGGAGCTAACTAATGCAGGCAGTAGGTGAGGTGACTCCTATCCCTATGCTCAATTGTGCTTTCTTACTTCCTTCCATAAAATAGAAATGAATGCATCTCCACCTGAAAGAGCCGCTGTAAGGACCCAGACCTTACACAGAGGGAAGTGCTTAAATGAGCCAGCAAGGCGGTCATGGTAAATACCTACATTCAAGAGTGCGTGGTTGGTAATGTATAACATTCCCTAGTAAAATCACAGTGTTATTAATTTTTCTGGCTTTTATATCTCTGGAATGGTAAAAGCAAGAGGAGAAATCTGGCCCAGTGATCCATCATCAGGGGCTTTGAAACAGAGCCAAGTTGAGTGAAATTTGAGTGAGCCCTTAGAAACACAAGGAGAGTGAAAGCAACAAGTGCATTTTACTGAGCTATGATATCATCCTGTACTCATTTCTAGAGGGGAAGCTGTTTATCGGAGGTGTAGGAAAGAAAAAAGAAGCAGAAAAGCACACACATACATTTAAATATTCAAAGCCACCCCGGGAAAGAACTTAAAAGCTGAGGTCATTTCCTTGATGAGCTTAAAACGTTATTTGTCATCCACACTGAACCAGAAGAAAAAGAGAAATAAAAGCATAGGAAAAGTCCGTCGCACCCTTGGCACTTGTGGCTTGGATGGGAAGGCGCTGAGCTGCGATGGGTGGCAGCGAGCCAGAGCTGGCCCAGCCAGCCCACAAGGCTGCCCTTTGATCTGCTCCGGGCTGGCTCTGAGCACCAAGGTGGCAAAATTTGTCAGGGGGAACTGAGGAGGCTTGTCAAAGCCATGGTACCACCTAGGGGCATTTCACATTGCCATTCCCTCAGAGCGCCGAGCCATTTGTCAGAGCCTTAAAACAAGTGGTCTCGAAGCAAAGACCCTTCTCTGCCCTGTCTAGGCTGTGTATATCTGGAGGGATGCATTAAACTCACTCCAGAGAAGATAAGAAAGAGGGGATCTAACCAGCACCTCCAGGAGGCTGCCTAATCAGCTTTAATATCACAGTATCATATTGTTTTTTTGGCTTGATTTAAAAGTTTCATTTGCATATCAACACAAAGTTGGTGTAATAAGGCATTGTTACATATTGTAATTAAATGTAAAGGGCAGAAGTGTCCCTCATAAGCATGATCGTCACCCCTACGATGATCAGGAGGGTGCAGAGTGGGGACCCCAGAAGGCAGAGCCAGACTGAAGCAGCAGCTTGTGCTCAAGTCCAGTGGAAATGGCTGAGTAACTGGAAGACAATATAGTGCTTCGCTAGGAACTGAGTAAATAATCTGGGGACCAGGATCTGCCTGATGATAGCATCCGTTTAAGTCCCAAGCCCCTTTATTGCTGAAGCTGGAGCAGCCCCTTGTCAGCACTGTTCTGAATGAGTGCATCACTGCCCTATGTCAGGTGGCATGGAATTTTAGTTCTTTTTTTTTCTGGCCTGACCATACTGTAAGCAAGAGCTGCCCTTCCAGGGAAGCACTTGGCCCCTTCCTGAGCTTCTGGTGCAGACCAAATGGGACATCCCGTTGTTAAAACATTTTAGAGATGGTTTAGGGTGGCTCCACAGCCCTTCCACAGCACGGGAATCGCACTCAGCCATCAGTTCTCGCTGGGAAGTAAGGTGAGCATAGGTGATTCCTCTTCCCCTGATCAGTGTGCAGCAGAAGGGAAAACCCTGCTGGAGCACTGGGCAGCAAGACAGCGAGGGGTCTGCAGCACGTCGGCACCAGGCGGTCTGCAGACATTGCTGTAAAGCAATAAATGCTGCCAGACAGCGATGTGAAGCGGCCACACAAAGCTGCAGGGGTGTGAATACTCCCCGGGTGCTCCCCAGGCTCATGTCAGCTCATTGTAGCTTTCTGTAGTATGCAGAATAAAATGAAATTATTTTTGTAAGGGCTACTAATCTACGTAAAGGCCAGAAGTACCTGGCGTGACCCTCCAGCACAGCCACCTGCATCACACCAACTGTCCCGCGATGTCTGGTGGAGCAGGAGTCTTGTTTCCGTCAAATGTGAAAAAGACTGGCTTCTTCCCCACTGTAAAATATCTTTTTTTTGTGTGTGTGTGTGTGTATTATAATTTTAAAATAACAAAGTGGAATTGCTCAGCAGGGCAAACTTCAGCTCTAACCACAAACACAGGCCTGGCTGGAGGAAGCAGCAAGCTGGGAGGCATTACCAGGTTGTTAGTGTTAAAAGCAAGAAATTGCAAGGAAAATCTGTTCCCTGCTGCCTCCCAACATGCTGGCCTCTGGTCAGCCTTCTCAGGCTAGTTTTCCACCAGTGGCATGAAAATCAGCAAGGCCCATCCAGCCATTTAAGTATAACAGGGAGGATTTTCCACAAGTCATCACTAGCCCAAATCACATTGCTGTAATCAAAACCTGCTGAGCTATCTATCGCTGTTCAAAGGCAAATGAAGAGTGATTGAGGCAGATGTGATGGGGTCACAAAGTAGACTCGTCGCGACAGAGGAGCATGGGGGCATGGGGGGAGCAGTGCCTTTGTCTTATCCCTCTCTCATTTCACCATCACCTCCCTTTCTCACCACGTATTGCACGTTAACACCATATAGACACTTGCTTGTTTTGACCCTAATGGACCCGTAGAAGGGCAATGCATTTTGGATGTTTTTTGTTTGTTTGTTTGTTTGTTTTTCCGATTTATTCCTTCTGAATTTAAATTCAATTTTTAAAATTCATTGACAATTTTGCTCCTCTTACTCCTTCTGTGTCCGCCAACCCTCACTCATTATCCCCAAGGCCATGCCTCTCTTCCGCTCACTGAGCCCCATGGGGTTTCACCATGGATGAGAACTCCCCATGCTCTGGTTTGACTTTTCTGTCAATAACCTTTCCTGGCTGCTTCTGGGATTTGTCAGGACAAGGAGGTTTTCTTCATATGCAGCTTAGTACTCTGCTTGGACCATTCACAATTCATCTCAGCCTGACATTTGATGCACATCCAGAAACCCACATGGCCCCGAGTAGAATTAGATAGCCCTTTAATGGCGGGGTGGGCAGAAATATAGTGAGGTCAGGGTGAAAAATGTCAAAAGTCAGTTTAAACAACAAAAACAGCTGCTTTGAACCCAAACAGAACTAGTCTGTGCCACAACACAAAGTTCATCCCAGTTAGGTGTGTAAAAGGCCGAGCACCGCACTCTTCCTTATCAGCAAGGAAGGTTTTAGGAATTCTCCACAAACCTTGGACCCGGTTGTTATTCCCAAGAAGACGAGATCTCAGGGCTATGTCAGATTTCAGGAAAACACAACAGTGAATACCGTGCTTCCCAGACACTGATATTTCAGAAATGAGAGCGCTTCTTTTTCAAGGCAGAAGGCAGCAGCCTGGAGTTCAGTTACATTGTGCGGGTGATTAATGTGTTGTTTAGGGAGCAGACAGAAGCAAGGAGCCTGAGAGAGGTCTCCTCCTATCCATGAAAAATAAATAAATAAAAGCAAATTTAGCCCATGTGGTGGACACTGTGTATTTTCTGGCTATCTAAGGAGCATTGGAGGTATATCGCGTGTGCGGTGGGAATGACCCAGACAGGCACTTGTGCATCTTGTGCATGGTGAGGGCAAGCGTTCATGTTTAACTGCTTCGTGTACACAGCTTATCAGTCACCAGTACAATAACAAGCACACCAACAATGCAAACAAAAACCCCAAAGAAACCAAACGCAACGAGATATTTCTTGTTTAATTTTATGTACATGCAATGAGCAGGATTCAAAGTGGCACAGGTTTGGTACCGTAGGCTCCTTCCACCCAGTGCACACATTTGGCGTACACTGAAATGTATAAATAAACCAGCGTTTTGCTGGGTCAGCCCTCTGCTGGCAACCTCCTTGCACTTTGTCACTGGAGGCCACAACTCCACTCGAAGTGACTGCTTGGTCTTGGCAGGGCTCACTCACTTATTCACTCGCTCCTTGGCTCCGCTGCTTGGTGCCAAAGAGCAGCTCCTCAATCGCTCTTGGCTTCCCCTCTGCTAGTGAGGGCTGAGCTGTGGGACAGCCCATGCCATACAAAGGGAAAAGAGGAAAAAAATACTGCTTGCCAGCATCCAAGAAAAGAGAGGAGATATACGCTGTCAGATCCTATTCAATCATGGGCCACAGGAAAGGTCTCAGGGTGTGTTTATAGCTCCCACCATTGGCTTCCACATGGGCTCTAAGATACCCCACTGGCCCTGATGGAGAAAGGCTCTTTATGGAACAGCCATGGCTGCTCGCAGCATTTCCCAGACCTGTGACATTCCTTTCTTTGTGTCCAGAGGCTGAATAGGCTGATCCCTTCTGTATTCACGAGCTGCTCTCAGAACTGGCATTGCTTTTTCCCATCCTAACTTTAAATGAGTATATGGGCCTGCTCCTTTTCAAAGCTGGATAGTTTTTTAAATTGCAAAATGTCTGTAATGGAAAAACAAGAAGTTGTGGTTGTTGCCGAGTTTGCTGCTACCTCCCAGATGATGCTCCTGGTCTTTGGAGGGGTGCTGCTATGGGCACAGGCTCAGCATCTCTAAAAATGGGAGCTCGGTGGAGACTAAAATTTGGGAAATGGATGGGTGATTTCAGATGCACAGCCTCAAAGGTGGTTTGTTCTCTGAGGACAACACTCTCCAAAACATCGTTCTGATCCTAAAGCTGGACACTGCTCTGGAAAGCATCAAAAGTCTTGCGTGGCATTTCAGAGGGATGTCCAAAATATTTCTATTTTGTAAACAGGAAGTCACATTGTCTGGAGAGGATATTTTCCCCTTTCAATAGCCGCATGCAGTCTTTTTACGTAACCCCATTTTACAGCATTTCAGGACTGAAAAGTTCATTTCCCTCTCATAAGCACATTGGAGAATGCAGCTGCCACCCAGACATCCTTTAAATGGGACCACATGTAAGCCACTTAGTCTCCAAAAATGAAAGGAAAACACAGCGCTGTCATCACTGCACGGCACCGTCAATCAGAGCTGCTCATAACGCGCTGTGCCGCGTACTTTCCATACCGTGTTTATTATAAGCTTAGGCTGATGCATAATAATCAGGCAGAATATTACAAATGTTAGGAACTTTGTTGAAGCAAATGAGGGATAAGTGGAAACAAAGAAGTTCAGAGCCGGCCTCTTTTCTGTCCATGAAGGTTGGCGGATACAAATTCCTCTAATTCTCAACTGAGGTGTTTTTCCCAGCTTCAGCTTGCCCCTGACTGTGCTACCTGCAAGTTCCTGAAAGGGAAATTCTGGGCATTTTTGCTCATGATCTGTTACTCCACCGAACAACCAAAATCAAATTATTTTTCTTGCAAGTTCAGAAAATTGAGTTTGCCAGGGATACTGCTTGTGGTGTGGATGGGAGACACCAAGGTGGGTCATGGCTGCCTGCTTTTGTCATCCTCCTTGCCCTGCTGGTCCCATCGTATGATCCAGAAAGACCCCAATGGGATGTGCTGTTGACACTCTACCTAAATCTGCTTGAAACATCATTTAAAAAAAATAAGGAAATTAAAAAAAAAAAAAGGAAATTTTGGAAACGTATCTGTTCATTTGTGTAAAACCCTTTCATTACTTCACCATCATCTTTGGAGTGCTTAAAGAGGAAGAAGGTTCATTAAGAAACAAGGCCGGGATACGAGGGCTCTCCGATGGGGTCTGACGCATGGGTTGGTTTTGGCAGGGAAGGTGCCTCTGCTCCTTTCACCATGCCCTGGCTGGAAAAGCAGTTGGGGTCTTATATGAACCAGCTGACACGTGCTAAGTATTTGTTGTTACTCATATGCATCCAAGTATAAAACAAGGGCTGCATAGGCTGAGTAAATAAACAGACTCGCTAATCTCTGGTGAGGAGGTCTGTGTCATTTTATTCACACTTTTTGCCATATACTCCACACTCATTTGCCAGACTGGGAATAAATGGCATCTGGTTCTGTAACCCAGGCTCGATCTCCTCTTTCTTACAAAGATGTTTCTTTCCTGCCTGTTTTTGGGGTGCAAAAAATAGAAAAGGTAAAAAGGAAATTTACCTCCAAAATGTCTTAAATGTGTCTGAAAACTTTGGGCCTGATTCTGACTGTGTTTACTCCCTTTTTCTGCCATCAGGACAGGGCAGAGAATCTGACTCCCTGGATTTTATTTACGTCCAGCCAGGAAGTGCTGAGATATTTGTCTCAAATTTGCTAAATCTCAGTAGAGCCAATTTAAATAAATCAGCTGCTTTAAACATGCAATGCCTCTATTATTAAACACCAAACACTTTTCAGTGGGAGGATTTAACGAGAAGTGATTTCAGCAAAGGCAAAACGCCATTTGCGGGAAGAAGAAAACCACCCAATTCAGAAGTCAATTTGTTCACCAGTCACACAGAATTCGCACCAATTTTACACAATTTGACATTGCTCGAGTTCCTCTGAGTCGGTGCCGCTGAGAAAGGCGAGTGGAGCCTAACGAGCTGCCTTCGTGGAGATTTTGGACTCTGTCCTTTCAGCAAACACACTTTATTATTTCATGATGGTCTTTCAAACTAGAGAACAATTCGGATCTTGCTGCAGCCACGAAATCTCCCTGTTGCCTCCAGTGGAAGATCGGAATTGTGAAAACGGTTTTTGTTCACTAAACTCAATCCTGCAAATATTTATAAGCAATGAAAATAGAAAAAAAAAAGAAAAGAAAACAAAAGAAAAAAGGAAAAAAGGAAAAATAGGAAAAAGGAAAGAAAAAAAGGGGAAAAGAAAGGAAAAAAGAAAAAAAGAAAAAAGCTAAGACTAGAAACTGGTATACCAGGGCATCTGCTCGCAGTTTGATCTGGGTCTGACATGTGGGTGCCTGATGGCCATGGTCAGGGCTTTGGCCATCTTCCCTGGCTGCTGCTTGCCCCCAGCTCTCTTGCTGCCACCTGAAGCCAGGGAGATTCCTCAAAATATATTTATGGGAGAAAAAAAGGGGAGATGGGTGAATGCTGCGGCTCGGGAGTGCTGGATTGCCGTGGTAAATGTACAGCATTGCTTGGGCAGGAGGCAGAAGTTGTGGGCACACCGATCACCCACACCAAAGCGGAGACAGCAAAGCTTGGGCTTGGGCTGGATTTCCATAGAGGATGGGAGGCACATCACTGGAAAATGTGGCACGCTTCTGGGTCCATGCAAAACCCTTCCCTTGTTATTAACTTTGGAAACCCCTTATTATACTTTCATTAAATGATACCTCTTTTAAAATGCCCTTTTGTGCTGAAGGCTGTGCGTGGTGTTCACAGCAGCCCTCAGTGCCACTTCAGGTGCAAAACTTTGGGCCTCCTACAACTTCTGGCAGGGAAAGGAGAAGAGCAAAGCCAGAGACAGGGAAGCTGTAATGCTTTTGCATGTTGAAGGCCAGGTGAAGGTGGATATTTGTGGTTCAATCCTGCTTTATTGAAATAAATGGCAGGTTTGCCACTGATGTCTGTGGGAGTAGGTTTAGCCTCGGACTGAGACGCAGGCATGGAATTAGAGCAGTGCCTAAGAGCATTAATTAGGGGTGGTTAGCGGAAAAGTGAATCCCCAGCGGTACGGGAGGTTATTTAGCGGTGGCGCAATGTGGGATCGTGCCTTCTGTTCCTGGGCTGCTCTCATCCAGCACTCGGTCCTGGGTCATGCTCCCAGCCTCCCAGAGATGCTTTTCTCTGGCGTAGGAAGGCAGCACGCAAACGCGTCCCTGATGGATGTGTTGTGGCTGGCTTAGAATAGCAGTGCGAGGGGGATTTTTCAAGCATGGTGACAGGGGAAAAAAGGCTTGTGCACTGAGCAGATGTATCTTTGAAGACAGAACATGGGTCATGTCTAGGAATTTAGGGACTGTCATATGGGAACAGTTTACTGGGCTTTCGGGGTTTCTTTGCTATGGCGTTTTGTAGCAAGATAGATCCTCATCTGCTACCTATCACACATACCTAATTGCACAGTAATATACCACAGGGAAGTAGTTTTTTTTCTTGATCTTGGCTCCTTGTTTTGCTTTTTTCTCCTACCTGACAAAATCGCAGGTATAATCTCTATTCCTATGTATGCTCCCGTGCATAGATCAGTTTTTCACATCACTCTAAAAACATCTCACCTGATGAATCACCAAACACAATTTCACTCTTTCACTTTTAGCTCTGGTGTATGCTATTATTGCACAAAGGGAGAAAAAAAAGTAAAATCACAAAGTTCTTAAATTCTTTTTTTTTTTTTTTTTTCAGGTTGTATAGACAGAAGCTTTCAAAGTGGATTAGTATTATTGCTGGGAGGAAAACTCATCCTTGTGCAGCGAGACATTTGTTCAGCTTTGCAAGTCAGGCAAACCTGGGTTATGACTGGACATCAAAGCTCTGGTAAGCACTGGTTCAGCCTTGGCCAATTCTACCCAGCCAGGAAAACAGGGCAGCATAGCTGAGCTCTGCTTTGGTTTTGGTTTGGGTTAATAACACACATCACAGATGCTGAGACTCAGTGCTGTGGAGACAGAGGACGTGGATCTGTGAAGTTCCTCTGTAACCCACCAGCTCCAAAAATGACCTTTGTTTTTGAGTAATTTCTTTCTTTTGAATGCAGTATTTCATTTCACAAAGGTTGGACTAGATGACCTTAGAGATCTTTCCTAACCTGAACAACTCTATGATTCCATGGTTCTGTTTACTCCTCTGCGTATTTATCCCTACAATGTAGCAGTCATTCATTAATGTAGCATTATATAATTTATATTTTTCCTTACTTTTCTCTTACCAGATGCTGCTTTAGTGGCTGTTTCCGTGGTTTGATTTTGTTTAACAGGCACCTAAATATTCTCTGGTGGAGATGCAGATCATCTTGCAATGCATTTAAACCTGATAATGGCTTTCCTCAGTTATATTTCACAGACTTCTTGGAAATAATCCATGGACCCTCATGGGTCTGCAGTCCACAGGTCAAAACCCACCTATTTATTTATTTGTGAAACACCATCCTCTACTGAATGGGTTGCTGTCCATGTTGCTTGTGCCTGCTACATGGCTCACAAGGCTGTTGCATGCTAACACTGCAGGCAAACGCTTCATGAACAGACCCAACTTTATTTTGAAATCAGGTTCATAACTTGTCTCCCTCTGCAAGGCTCTTCTAGACCTTAGTGTCCTCGTGGTTGCTGGGAGCTAAAGAAATGGATTCAGAGCCCCAGATGGTTTGATATCTTCTTTGGTATTGCACTGAGGGGTTTCATCAGGATTTGGAAACTCTGAATCTGGGCTGGTTTTCGCTGCATTAGCCCAAGACTATTGTCTCTGTGTGTACACATGGGGCCTGTTGCTCCCAGCGATGGACAAGTCCTCCCTCATCCTAATGATCACCAAGGGAGAATGGGGCCCTGGTGTTGCAACAGCCCTAAATACTCAGGCCTGGAAATAAAGCTCTGTCTTGAAATAAGGCACACTTTCCTGTCTTCAGGAGTAATAATTCAGAGAGCAATTATTTTAAAGATCTCATTCTCCAAACACTTATTCCCTCATTGTGTTACTAATGTCATACTTGGCTCTATTTTCCTTTAGTTGAAAACTCTCCTGCTCCCACTCCATGCTCCAAATTCATCACAGCCCCTGCAAGATACCATTAAAGGACAGGGCTGTGTAGAGGAATCCATGTTGTGATGCTCAGCTATAGCCCAGGTTGTAAAGTCTGAGCTAAAATACCCTGTTCCGCATACCTAAGCTGCCCCTATACTTGGGCTACCTCCAAAGGCAGCAGAGAAATACTTTTAGGTCTGATCAGCCCCACTCTGCTGAGGTGCTTGAATTAAAATTAGAAACAACAATGCAGACGTAATTAATTTTAGGGTTTATCCTGGTTTTACACTACATCGGTATTAAGCTTAGCTCAATGCAGCAAACAAACAGATTTGGGTAAGATAAAAACGAGGCTGGAGTTCTCTCCCAGAGGATGTGTCCAATTCTTTTCAGAGATGTGTAAAAGTTGGGAAAGAAAGTGGAAATAATGAACTACTATAAATAAAACCATCTCTTCCAATGTTTCCATCAGAGCCAGCCAAAGCCTGGAGGTGCAGGATAACTCTTGAGAAAATCTAGCCTGGTCACTGATACGTCGACATCCAGCACTTGGGGTGGTTTGAAAAAGCCAGAGGGTGTGTGTTTGGTTTCTCTTTGTTACTTTATCAAAACAATAACAACAAGCAACTAAAAAACTTTTTTTTTTTCTTGGACCTAGAATATTTTTACACAACAATATTAAGGCAATGACAAGGCAAGAGGTGTTGTAAGCCCTTTCATGGACAAGATGAGAACCCAAAATGTTCTGGAGAAAGTAAGACTCCGTCTGAAATAAAGAGGATGCTATTTAATGCAGAAAAAAAACAAAAAACTGATGCTGGCATATCACAAGAACAGGTGCAAAGAACAGGCAAGGAACTGGGAGCCTGCCTCAGAAAGGGGCTGAAGAGGTTCTCAGACTGGGGTGGCTGTCCCAGAAATGCCTTACAGATGGTCCAATTTGCCAAAGGACTTTAAAAAAAAAAAACAGACAGCACTCTGGGGCACATAAAGTAGAGTGACATGTGTCATATATGTGTCTATCTGTTATCCCCTAGGCGTACCCCTTCTGCTGTGCTTGGGGCTGGCAAAGCCTCAGCTGCATAGAACCGTCCAACTTCTGTGATCCAGTCTTCAGGGAAGACCTGGAGAGAGTTCAGCAGGGAGTGACGAGAGCTCTAGAAATTGTGATTTCTGCCACAGGAGAGCAAGCACCGAGCTCATGCCGTTCTGAGCAGAGAGGACCAAGGGGGAAGACATGATATTATAACTCAAATATTTTAGCGGAGTGGAAAGGAATAAACTGGTTTTGTGTCCACTGGGGAATGAGGCAAGAAATCACAGGCTTAATCTGCAGCAAAAGAGATTTGGGTTAAAGGTAGAGATGGTCTGACATGGATTTTTTGGGGTTTGCCACCACTGCTTGGTGTAGAAGTAGCCGCATGTGGCACCTCTGCCCCACGGGAAGGGTTTGGATTTTGGCACCAGCTGTGCAGCATGACCTCGTCAGCTCCCTCCCAGCTGCATTTTCTGAGGACTCCTAATAATGGCAAAATTACATGCTGACAGCATAAGAGCTGGGATTATTTGCTTTAGGATTAATATAATTAGGCTAAGTATGAATCAGATGGTTCAGCTATTTGTAATGAGAACACACGGGAGAGATGCGACACCTCTCTGTGTCGGTGACACTTGTGCAAGGGCAGAAAGCGAAGCTGGCGGACACCTTCCCCCCACCCCAGGTCAGGCAGGGCAGGCAGAGCTATGCCAAGGATTAGGCTTCATCTCTTTTAAGACCACTGGATAGTGCCAAGCTCAGTTTTGCTTGTGTAACCATAGCATTTCCGCTGTCATACATTCACTGTCTTAATTAGCATCAATAAATGTTAACACTTGCTGGATTTATTAGGAAGCTTTGAGTGCCAGCTTAATTCAATGCTGACGTATCAATGAATTACTTCTGAGATGTGACCACTCCTAGAGCTTTCTATTTCAAGATCACAGGGCTCTTCGACATCTCCTGCATCACATGGGGAACCTGAAATGTCAGAGCCACCTGGGCTGGGACTGACACCCAGCCTGAGCTGAAAATCTTCAAGTGATGAAGAGCCAAACAGATTCCTTGGGAGAGCACCGCTGAATGGCTACACTCCTAGCTCAAAACATACCTGGTTTCTGGCTGAAATGTTTTAAGTCTGGCAGCTGGCTGTACCTGGGTTTCCCTTTACCTGATCGATTACAAAATATCAGCTAGGAAAGTCATGGAAGTTTCAGATGGGCATGTATCTGTCACAGAGATCATTCCAGCCTTGGCCATGACTGCTTTTGGCCCCCCTGCTTTTAGCCTGGTTATAACAGACAAACCATGGAGTTGTGTTCCCTGGTTTTCCTTCTGGTAGCAAGCTGTCAAAAGGGGATGCAATGCTGCAGACCTTCCCGTAACAAGTGCTGAGCTGGTTTTTGGAAGAATGTATTTGAAAGGACGAGCTCCCAGTTCAACAACAGCACTGGTTTGCTGGGAAACTCTGCCAGCATAGTTGAAACCTTAATTGGTGTCTGCTGTAGAGAGATGGGGACACACAGGCATTTTTCTGACAAATGCGTCATTTCTTCAAAGAGGAAAAATCCTACAGAAGTTTTCAAATCAGGCTAGATTCTGAAAGTCCCAAAAGTGTGTGTGTGGGGGGGGAATCTCATAAAATCACAGAATCATCTGGCTGGGCTTTGCTCCTGACATAAATGCCCTCTGAAATTCCCTGCTGGAGATGGGGACACACGATCCCAACGCCCAGGCTGCACTTGCTGAGTAATTTTCCAGAACGCCCGGGTGACCCCTGGCTGCAGCAGTGTCATCTGTGGTCCATTATTGGGGATTTTGTACCAGCTGGGCAGCAGGAGCTCATCTGAAATCCACCCCAGCTCAGGAGATGATGAGTTATTTAGCAACCGGTTGTGCTTGTCTTATAAAAGTAACAGCACTGTGTTCTGTGGCCATTAAGGTCCGATATTAAATGCATAAATATCCTAACAGGTCTAAAGCAAGAACTAGGAAGGCCTTTTATTTCTAATGAACTGAAAATTGTTGTGATCTCATTCACCCACCCATGAAATCCACTGACTGACAGGGTCCCATTTCTGGGCAGCAGGGTTAAATGTGCTTCAGACAAAAGCCAGATTTTCCTTTCTTCTGCATGCCATGGGCAGGATCAAAGGAGTGGGGAAATGGACATTAAAGCCCTTGTAATCAGGGCCACAGACTCCAACCCAGCATGGGCCAGCCCCCTTGCAGGCTCATGGAAATGCCACTGTGCGTTTTTGCATGGGAAGCTTTGGGAGCAAACTGGGCAAGAAAATAAGGCCGGGGAGCAAGTGCCGCATGGAGCGGGCTCATCTGTCATCACCAGGAGCTTCTGCTTGGAAGGAACCTGGGAGCAAACAGCCCTTGCACCTTTGATGCTTCCTCCCTCGGTTTAAAAGAGAGAGGGAGGCTTTAAAAAGTGACTTAATGAGGCTGTAATATCTCTGGGACGCAGCAGATGGTGCTAGTATGGATAACCCTAGGAGCAGAGCGTGGCTGAGTGATGGGCAAACAGATCCTGGGGGAGCAGGGAAAGCAGGACATCCAGGTTGATTACAATTCTTCACCAGGAAAGCTCTTCTCATTCGCCACATTTCTCTGCAACTGGGAAAACACTGCAGTGGTGGTGGCACATCTAGAAGTCCATTACATGTGTGTGATAGACACCTCAAAGGATGGCAAGGCCAGTCCCCTCACTTCATTAGGCAAACCACAGGACCTGGACAGGAGGTGAGGACAAAGGTGGCCTTCAGAAGAGCCGGCCAGTCATTTCTCTTCTGGCATTGTCTTTTTTTTTTTTTTTTTTTTTTTCATTTTGTTTTATAATACCTTTTTCAAGTAACCCTCTCAAATGGTCTTGAAAGGGATGGGGAAGTAAAATTGCTGATGCTTCCCAAAAGACAGCAAACTGGTGATAGCTTGTTTTCCAAGCACATATGAGTTCATTTTCTTCTCAAAATTTGCATTTATTTTTAACTGGATTAACATCCAGCTAATGTGGATGTCAACTACTTGGAATGCAATTTTGGGAATTACAGAGGAATTCAGCACTGCTGATATAAACCAAATGTGATGGTGTTGGAAAGCATCTGATATTTATCTACATGGGCTTGGTGTCATCAGTATGCTTTGCCTTTCTCCTACGTTAACTTAGGCAATTTGCGTGGAAATACTTCTACTATGGTTCCCGTATGACTAATAAGATACAGTGTATTATCTGGCTTGGTGTTTTAAAGAAATAATAGGGAATTTATTACTCAGACTTTCCTTCTTCTAACAAGAATGGCCAATGACACTATACATATAAAGCAATTTTTTACTTGGTAGGCTATTATGTTTCATTTGTCACTGTTTCAATTACAAAGGTTGTTGTAGTGCATAATGCTTTGTAAAAGCACAAATACAAGGATAAGGATACTGTGCTTATTCTGCATCTATTCAAAGCATGTTTGATGTAGTTAAGGCAAGTTCTAAGACTTTATGGTGATGAGTCAGGAAATGACTTAAACATCCTCAAGTCTGTACCCAGAAAGACAGCATTTAAGTACCTGCTTCGTGCCCTGCTTTAAGGTTGTTTTCCTGAGCTCAGGCCACAAAAAAAAAAATCGTCCTTTTACATGGATAGGATCCAGCGGCCTTCTCAGTGTTGAAATCCTGCCTTCAGGAAACACAGACAGGGAAGCATCAAAGCAGAGAGGACGAGTTGTTCCTCAATCAAAATATTGTGAAACTGTGGTTCTGTCAATGGTTTGCTGTTCGGGTTTTGTAGATACGTAGGATGATTGGGAAGCTTCAAAGAAAGATGTCAACCAAATGTTTTTCAGAATCACATGCAAGGCAGAAGGAAATGTGCTTCCCAAAGGTCCTACTGGCAGATGAACTTCTTTCTGCGATCATTAAAGTTGTTAAGTCCCCCCTCCCTGCACACACATGAAAGATGATAGGATTTGCATGCCAGCCAAAACTAGATTGGGAATCAGACCTCTCCCTTCGAAGGGAAGGGAAGATACAGCCGAGATGCTGGGGGAAAGCAGAACATGGACCTGCTCACCATGTTGGGTGGCTCCTTGTCCTTTGCTGCACCCCAACACCAGCTGGCACCTCCGTGCAGGGACCCACTGCAGAGGCAGGGCTGCCTGAGAAGCAAAACTGCCCAATTTTACATCTGTGAAGCCCTACTTTAAAACTCCACCATACAGCTATCTTCTGTACAGCTATCTTTCACATTGGTGAAAATTAATTTGGGAATGGTGCCAGAGGCTTTTCACATCTCTTTTCCCCAGAGACGTGTACACCTGACTGTATTTTCCCATCTGCAAAACTGTCTAACTTTACATTCGAGGAGGCCTTTACACCAGAGGAAGGCAACATGAATGATGAGTTTGGGCACATCCGCTGATAAGTTAGAGGGATGATAAAATGATAATGGTTGGTTTTGGACTCATACCTCTGATATGTAGGATTTCTAGTAACTGCATCAGATTGCTATCTTGGACAAAGTAGGAACAAGAATAAGGATTTGAGTAAAACTCCCACTTTCTCAGTTCGGACCAACCTTAACCTTATTTCATGCTCTTCAGAAATGGAGAAAGGCAGTTTTGGATGGACACATTGGGAAAATGCCTTAGATTCATCATCCTCTTTATTGCTTTGTAATTTATGTTCAACAGCCTCCTTGGAATTGCAGACCCTTAGAGAGATACTGCTTCTGCATCGCAGATCTGCTGAGCTGGGGTGGTGGCACTTCATGCATGAGATCTGACATGGACTGCTTACTCTTATCTTGCAATTAGCAACTGAGCCATTCCCTATTAAATCCCATGAATGACTAGGGGGCATCAAAAATTCTTTTATCACTGGTTAATTCCATAATTTTTGGAAACAGAAACCCCATGTGTTTTTTCAATAAGCACTTCTCCTCCTGACAGCGCTACATCTTTCACAAACACAGCAAGAATAACCTCTGGACTTCGCCTGCAGCATTGAAGTATGAAATTTTGAATTCCATGGGTCACTGTTTTTGCTGCAGCCAGATGTGGATAAAAGGCGGAGGGTGTTTTATTGTTGTTTTTTCAAGAAACAGAGAAAGGTTTGTACTGAGGTACACCCTCTATCTTAAAAACAAGTGGCTAACATGTGGCTTGAATATCACCAATTGCCATTTCAAAAGATGAAGCTTAAGAAAAAATATTTTGAATTGAAATATTCTGTCTGCAGTTAATAAAGTACATTATGCCTTCAAATCACATTTGAGAAAACATACAGGAGAGCTACAACCTTGATGCTGAGCTGTATATTAGCAACGCAACTGCTGGTGTAGTTGGTTCTGTCTTGGGGGCTTTGTAGGTTTCAATGAGTTGTGGTGAACGTAAAGGAGAAATACAAAATGGCTGAGAAAAACAGTATAGCAAGTCCTTCCTTTTGTTTTGAACAGATTGGGTTATTCATTGGAAATAAATTAACAGATGAATTCAACCCCTCTTTTCATTGATGGATGAGTCCCTGAAACCATTCATTACTGGTATGCATTTTATGCAAACTCTTTTGGAGACTGAAGAGTGTTAAAAAAACTTCTTAGCTTAATTTCTCTGAAGTCCCTGTGTGACACTGGTGATTTAAACCCAGTTTCTTGCTTGGGTAACTGGATGGTGAGTAACCAGGAAAGAACACCTTGTTTCTGGAATTTTACGAGGAAAACTGTCCTCGTGATAAACTTCATTGGAAATCATCACTTGGAAACCCTGCCAGGGAATAACTGCAGCAATAAATAATGAATTGAGAAGTTCACTATCTATTTGTGAATTTTATTTATTTGCTTGTTTATTTATTTATTTACTTACTTATTTTTGCTTGCCAGATGCACTAGTAGCCAGGTCATGACACCCCACTGGTTTTTACTGCTTTACCACTGATTTTACTGCAAGGATCACTACACTTTGAGGATGATGGATTTTAAATGTCAGTAACTGTGAGTCCTTCACAGTCAGGTTTTTCCCTGTTGCAAGGGAAAATTCTGTAGAAAGCTTGATTTTTCCTTGTTTTCTTGTTGCTGCCTAAGTTGTCCTAGTCAATAAGATGATGAGCCCTGTGCAAACACACATCATAAAACTGCGTGCTGGTTCTCAGAGACCAACAGACAGACTTCTGGAGCTGCAGAATACTTCCCCATGACTTTATCTAAAATTCCTGTAGGTGACTTTATGCGCATTTAGAGACCATTACTGCAGCAATTTTGTAATATCGTCACCTGCTGCATGGGAAAAGTTGTCTTGGAAAAGGAAAAGAAAAACGTCCAGCTGTCCACTTGTAAGTGCTGAGAGCACCCATCTCTTCTCCAAACTGTCGGTTCACTTTGTTTGTGCCTTTCCACCTGTGTGCATCGCACACACAGCTTCAGTGCTCCAGAAGCTGGTTTGACTCACAGATTTAGCAGGAAATGATCTGGCTGGGGAAGGTTGGATCATTTTTTGCACACACACACACACACACACACCCTCCCCCCTCCCCCGTGTATGAAAACGAGGCCAGAAGAAATGTTACAGCAGAGTACAGCCAAGCATGGCACCACTGCAGCTGCCTGTGGGGACACAGCTAGCACGTTTCCCCATGGGCAGAGGCAGGTACGGGAGCTCCTTCTTTCTGCTCCTTCCTCCTGGACCACAGGCTGGGATCACCTTTTTGGACTTACCATCAGGTGTGCTGTACAGCCAGTCCTGCTCCAGACAAAGCCTTCGGTGCAGAAACTGTACCACAAAGGATCATGAAAACTCAGCACCAGCCCCAGTGGTTAAATGCTCTCAATAACTGAAACACTTTGAGGAGCAGATATTCTCATCCCTTTCTAATTTGCAGTTGGGACCTAGGGCAATTTTTGTTCCTAAAACTTTGGAGTCACTTCAACATTTTCAGCCACAGAACAACTGCTCATGTTCTTGCTCCAGTCATTTGAAGTCTCCCTGGGAAACAGCTGGCCTCTGATGTGCGAGATACCTGCTTCCCACTATTTGGCTTCCAACAGCAAGAAGATGACTTACGGCCATGAACTATCCCTTAATTTAACACATCAAAACTGAGCGAAAATAAACACAGCAGAGTGAAGAACACATGTAGATCATGAACTCACATTCTGCACCTTGCACTTTTGCCCAGAGCACATGTTTTTGCAGCTTATCTCCCTAGGTATCTGTGATGGTGCCTTCTCATGTGTTTGTTTTCTTTGTGTGGGGATACTTGGCAAGAAACTGCTTCTATGGGAGAAAAAGGAGTTTCTGCTTCTCTGTGGCCATGGACCAAACAAAGAGCATAACTGGACATTTAACCACAGGCTTGCTGCAAAACCTGTCTGGGTAAGTGAAATAGCTTGCACTGATCTCAGTGGGTTTTGAGGAAGGTTCTGTCCAGATTGTTTTGTCCTTTTTTTTTTTTTTCTCTGTTTCCCACCTTCATTTAATTCACAGTTGGCTTTCGTGCCTTTCTTCTTAATCTCAGAAAGCCCTTCTGCAGCCCCAAAATGTAATTTAACGTCACAGCAGCAACAGAAAACAGACTTGGTGAGGCTCAGCTTCAAGTGAAATACAACAGCCTATAACATCTCCTGGAAACATTTTGACTCATATCTAAATTCACTTAAACTCTTCTTGAAACCTGAATAAATGGCATTTGAAAAAAAAAAAAAAAAAGGAAATCAGTGCCAATTATTGCTGCTGGCCAGAGAAATGGCATTTGAAACAAAAATTAAGGAAATCGGTGCCAATTATTGCTGCTGGCCAGAGAACAGACATACTCCTTCCCCGGTTGATGCTGGATCTGCACTATGGCTGGCAGACATCTGAGCAGCCACGTCCTCACCAGGCTCAAGCATCCAAGTCTTCAGCTGGGTTTGCAGAGCCCCAACACCCGCTCAGAAACTCATCCGTTGTCAGCAGAGATCTGCCCACATGGATCTGATCAATGTAAAAACGTGCATACAGCTGAGAAGGTGTTAAAGGCAGTGCATTCCTGCTGCAGATAATGAATGAAAATAAGCCTTTTGTTCACTGCTTCACTGCCTTGAGATGAATGCAGAAAGAAAGGGTCAAATCCAAAGCTGATGGCTGGTCAGAGATTCAGTTTGGCGAGGGTTAAGATCAAGTCTCACAGAGTCAGGAAGAAGAAAGGCCCCAAGTGTCCTCGAAATTTCCATATGACATTTAGGTATCAATAACACCATTGTTCAGGAGCAAGAGCTCCTTTTCTAAGAAAGGCTGCTCGCTCCTCGCTCCTCCACGCTCCCTGCAGCTGAGGATGCCAGGCTGCTACTTGTCAAGAAACTTGTTAGTTCATTTAAGAAATGCTCAAATTAAATGTGGTATAAATCAACACCATTTCACTCACGTTAGGACACACCAGTGTAATCCTGCTGAGGACAGTAACCTGAAAATATTTAATGATGTCAACTTTTCAAGGGAAAAATTTCCATGTGTGGAATTTTGAAAGGTGTTTGGTGTTCTTGCAGTTTATTTTTCTTTTGAAAAATCCATTTGCTATCTTTTTTCTTTTTCTTTTTTTTTTTTCAAAAAAAAAAAAAAAAAGGATTATCTGTTAATCTTACCCTGTTACAAAATATATTCATAATCCTCATGGCAGTTACTTAGCAAGTCTTAAACCTGTCATTAAAATACCTCCTCTTGTTACTACAATCAGCAGCCTTAATCCACTCCGAGCCTCTAATTTTTTTTTTTCTTTTCCCACTTTGTTCCCAAATGGCTTAAACCAAGGTATGACAGGTAGCAAACAATCCCCAATCTAATTACTTGGAAGAAACAAATGAAGGGAAGGAGCATGTTTGTGTGGCAAATTCCTGAGAGTTTGGAAAGTAGAGGCCGTAGGAATGTGCCTGGGGAAAATTTTAAACCCACTCCAAAGCTGTGGGTTTGAAAAGTGGTGAATTTAGTCCCTGGGGGGCATCGATGGGGAGCGATGGTGCCAAAAGAGGGGGCGGCCACGAGCAGCTCCAGACGTGCAGCGCCAGCCCTGGGGTGGGGACAATTCGCGTGGTCCTCCATGGGAGGATGCTCACGGGCTGGATCCAGCACAGCAAGCACCAAGCTTTACCTGGAAAGTGTTTGGCTGCCTGGTAAAGCTTGGCAGCACCCTAATGCCTCTGAGGACCAGATTCCCCGTGAAATCCCAGCTCAGGAAGCTGTGGGCACATGCTGGTGAGTAGGAGGATGAGTGGTGGGAAGCAGAGAGGACCACATTGCTGGAGAAGGGCGTGTGAGTATTGGCAATAAAAGGTCGGTACCAGGATGCTGATTCATAGGGGGAAAAAAAGAAAGAAAAAAAAAAAAAAGTAGACAAAAAAAAATAATGTTGAATTAAAGACAAGCAGAAGAAATGCAGCATCTTGGCACTACAGTTTTCCAGGAAGGGGAGGAATAAGGCGTTGGTGTTTCAATGGGACACAGCACCAAGCACAGGTTAAACACATCAGGCAGATCCCACTCGCTGGAAGCTCAGAGCTTGTTCAGGACCCAACCCCATCCCAAAAGAGCATCTCCAGAGAGGGGTATCCATAACCGCTCACAGCATGTACAGTCTGTGAAGGCTTGGAGCGGCAAACAAGAGCTCACTTTCATGCTCCCTGAAGACCTTGGGCTGTCCAGGGAGCTACTGGGTAAACACGGTGCTGATGTGAAATCAGATATCATCTGTACAAAACCCTTCAGAAGATAATTAGGCTGAACTGGGATTTTTAAAAGGCATTAAGTCTATGAACTTTTCGATCTTAAACAATGCCACCATGACTACTCTGGGAATAAGGCACTCTGGCCCTTCTTGGAGATCATGTGTTAAAGTTGTCTTGTTAGCAGGGAGACACTAATGTAATAAAGGAAAGCTTTGTGGCCTGGAACAGCTGGGCTTTTCTAACTGCCTGCCTAAATGTGGGTGATTAATGACCAAAATGCATCCTTGCTGAATGGCATTGAGAGCCTGGTACGGAGGTATTTCATGGCATTTTCCTTTTCCCATTTTTGTAAGAGATTTATTGGAAACAAAGATCCATTGATGTAAAGTCGTTACGGATACGCAAAGTGAATATTGTATTACTGTCTATCTGATGGGTGACGATAATCTTACATTGTTGTTGCATATTTTTTGCTTTAGGACCTAAAGATGCTCAAAAAAAAAACAACCCACTTGGTGCTATTGAGACTGGAGCAACTCAAAAATTTTAATAAGATTTGTTGTCATTGTTGTTGGAAAATGCTGCTTCATCCAAACCAAAATGTCTCACAGTGAAATAGTCCCATTAATAATATTTCCATGGGAAAGTTTTCAGAGTTTCTGGGGTCAATTTATAAGTGGAGAAGGATCTAAATGAGAACCCTGATCTCCTCAATCTGAAAACAGATGTTTCAATGGCAACAATAACAACAACAACTACAAAAAACATTTTGGGGTTTGAAAAGTTTGGTTCTTGTTCCACACCAGAATGAAAACACATTTCCAGACCTCAGAAACCTTCGTGGAAGTGCACTGCTGATTTCTGGCTGCCTCTGCCAGAAACTTCATGGCCTGTTGGAGACAGCTCTGGTATGTGGGCCCTTGGCAGTTTCGGCCACACTGTCGCCACCTGCCCCACTCTTGGACTTTGATAGGGATATTACCCATCCTTCGTCCTTTGCTGCTCTTTGCATGCCTCCCCTGCTTTCCCAGAAGCCTCCAGAAAAGCAGAATAGCTGCCTGAAATCTCACATTGCTTTTCTTCACCCGTGTTCAAAGTTGTTCACAAAGAATAATAATAATAGTAAAGTCTCCTTTGAGCCACAGAGCAGCCACCTGGGAGAGGTGTAATGTTCTGGTAGCATGGGAAGTGAGACTCCATTGCCCTAAAAAACACAGAGTAAGTTTATAATCTGGTTATCAGGAGTGCATGGGAAAGCTGAAGTCAAAGGCTAGAAGACACTGCAATAGATGCCCTAATTGCCTGGCAGACACTTCCGATATCTTTGTTGCTTCAGGTGCAGGTTTGTGTCTTGCCCATCACTGCTGCATCAGAAATGGTTTGGGTACTTGGCTGATAGGTGGTACCTGGACAGGATGAGAGGACATCGCTCTGACCAGGGAAGGTGCACCTTTTATTTACCCAACTATCTCACTTCCAGACACTTTTTTTTTTTTTTTCCCCACAGCCAACATGTTGGCTTTTGTCATTCATCAGGCCCTGGGATTGTTTTCCCTAACATCCCCTTAAGAAGGATATATTTTTCAAAATACTGCCATTCCATTCACTGAAACAGGGTTTGATGTGGCTACTTCAAATCAAAACCATGAGCTTTCCTCTCCTCACACCCACTGACTTAAAACCTGCCCCCAATGCCAGTGGTTCAGAACTATCCAAATAAAGTAGTTGCTTTAAGGACTGTTTGCTTTTCCTCTCAGACTCCTTCTCCCGACGTTATACTGTTTGTGGAAAAAGAGTTCTCTGGGTGGGTCACTTAGCTGTCGTGGTTAAGAAGCTGTATTTGAAGTCTGGTTCTGTGCAGAAGGAAAACATGTCAAAACGGCCTTGGAAATACAGTTCACTTCTTTTCCTCCATGTCAGGATGTTACCTTTTTCCCTCCATGAAACAGCTCTTTCCCATGAAAAATAGCATCGTGAGGACATTTGCTGAGTGGCTCCAAAATGCAGTGAACATAACCCTCTTTTCATAGTGGGAAAACAAATTACTTCTTGAATAAAGCCGCCTCAAACTTTGCTTGAGCACCTACTCCTGAGTATCTTTATACCAAGGAAACACGCTTAATTATTCTTGAGTAATTTTGCTTGCTGGACTGCAATCCCTCAAATTAATGCTATGCGGGGTTTTGTTGATGATGTCGTTTTTTGATTTGAAATGATGCCAAGGAGCAGGTTCCCCTCTTCCATCTTCCCCCCTCCACCTTTGACTTTAAAGCAGATTCTCTGTTCCTTACATAAACACTCCTCCAAGATACTTTTACAGAGTGGCATGTGCACCATGAGCCAGAAATGGCATTAATGCATTTTTCTTCTGCAGCTTTGGCATGACATGCATCTAATGTGAATGTGTGTTGCCTCGGAGAATGCTCTGTTTTATATTCTTGCATCTGATTTTGTGCAGCTGGGAAGCCACGTTTCGCAGGTGGTTGGTAAGCTTATTAGATTATTCATAACTGGTTTTATTTCTCTTCTTTCCTTTCCTTTCATTTCATTTCCTTTCCTTTCCTTTCCTTTCCTTTCCTTTCCTTTCCTTTCCTTTCCTTTCCTTTTCATTTTTTTTTTTTTTTTTTTTTTTTTAAGTAATTAAAAACATGTGTCAAAGGAGGCCCGTGATGATTAGAAGCACTGCTGACATCTATTTCCCGGTTACCTTTTGCTGTTTTCACTCGCGTTATACAGAGCCCGGTGCTAGTACTCATACAAGTGTGCCACTTATTCCCGTGGACATGGCTCTGAGCCCACACCAGACAAGCTAGCAAGAAATATGTGCTATTCCTGTTGGAAATTATTTTTTTTTTAAGAGGAAGCAAACTATATTTATTGGTAGTTTATTAGATATTTACTTTGTGAGAAACTTCTGCTGGCAAAGAGCAGCAATCACAGTAATAATTACGATAATGATGATGAATGTTTGGCGTCATTTTTTCTGTTGACCCAAAGCAGCAACAAATTCTGGGCATGGAGCAATTCATCTGAGGAAGAGTTCTTGATCTGTAGTACTCTTGAAACAGGCACATACAAGAAGAAGTGTAAAAGTACTGAAGGAGTCACTGATGGGGTGAAGTTTTACCAGCAGAAGAGGACAGCTCCAGACCCCGGTAACATGAATTCCTGGCTGAAATTCAGGCCAGTCTACCAGGGTGCAACACACAGCTCTGCAAGCCTCCACCAGGATGGTCCCGGCCATGTGTGATCCAGATACCAGCTCTGCATCTCCTCCAGAGGAGGACTCCGGTAGCTCACATGTGGCCTGTTCAGCTTCTGCTTCCCAGAGGAGTCGAGGCTGAGCTTTCCGAGGTGTTGAGCTTCGACTGGCTCAAAGTCAGGCTGTGTGTTAGCCTTTTAGATAGTCAGACCCTCTAAAGCTGAGCTGAATTTTATAGAATAATTTCTAGGAATGGAAAGTACTTCACTGATGTATGTCATGAACAGGTTTTTTAAGTCATTTTGTTTATAAAAAATGGAATTCATATGTCCTCAAAACTGGATTTTTAAAGGATTCATGCATGCAGTGGAAGGAGGAGGGGCACTAAGATTAATATCAGGAACAGTGGTGGTGACAGGTGGCACCCACAGTGCTGTGGATATACTGCTTTGGCAGAGGCATAGGCACTCGGTAGTCTTCAAAAATCCTGAACCCCTGTCTTCAGGACAGGCTTCAGGAACGAATCCACAAACCCTTGTGCAGGGGATGATCCAGGACACATATCAGCCATGGTGATGGGACCTCCTTGCCTTCCTGGGGCACAGAAGCAGCCACTTGCTTGCCTAATCCTGCAGGGCTGAGCAGAGGCACTCACCAGCTGGTCACCCTGCTCCCAAGCATCACCCAGCCCCAAAGCAGTGCACATGCTGCTCCAGCAGGAAGATTTGGCTTCCTCTTCCTCGCTGTGGCTGAGTGACAACTGCCTTTCCCTGCTGGATCCCAGTGTCTCCACAGCAGGCCAGTAACTCCCTCCTTTTCCCCAGCTCTTCTGCTGCTAAATAAGTCAGATGATGAAAAGCTTTGTTTTGAAATGTTCCTGGCTTATTTGTGCCCTTCACGCACCACAGTTTTCTGCATTGTCTCCTTCTCCGCCTTCAGGTCATTTCTTATACACAGGAAACAAGAACAGGATGGCGAAGCTTGCATGAAATATCTCTTCTTGCCTGGGAGAAAACACAGACTGCTGACTCAGGCTACGCACACAAACAGTCCAAACACTGCAAAATATATAACCCCACGGCTCCTCCAGCTGCGCATGTTCCCACGTGAACTGTCTGCCAAGCCGCGTTTGCACAATCAGCCACTTCGGACATCACCCACCTTGAAGATCTTCGAAAATGTCAGGGAAAAAAAAGACTTGAAAAATGTTTGGGAAGGCAGAAGGTGGCTGAGGTTGAGTACACACTTACACCGAGCCTCACCCTAACAGAAGTCGGAGTTGCAAAATGTGCTGCCTGCATGGCAAATGTCCCTTTCGTCACGTCTGATGGGTACGCAGGCACCGGTGGAGACTGCCATGAGCTGTGCTCCTCAGTGACCTTTCCCTCGCAGCCGGATATGAACTTCTTCGCTTCATCCTGACATCTGCGAGCAATCTGAGGCAGCTCCGTGCCACACGGCTTGGTTTTGAAATGTTTCAGTGAGGAAAGCCTGCATGGGATGAGCTGAGCAATGTTTTCCAGTTTGCCCACAGGTCTCACCTCTGGTTCCAATCACTTCATGGAAACCAAAAGCATGTCTATTGTGTCGGGAAAGGCGGATGGATGATCAGAGGGGAAGCCAGATTTACTCGGCTATTCCCTCTCTACCCCCTCCCCTCCCAGGGCTCTTCAAACTTGTCCAAATTCCTACTTCTCAAGTGAGAAGCTGCTGGGAGGGCTTCACTAAGTAGCCATGGAAACACCTAAGGAAAAGGAGCAGCCTAACAGCTGACTTACATGGAAGTGAGGCAACAAATCTGGCTTTCATCAGGGCAATCTGGAGTCATTCTGGAATTTTATTTTGCAAACACTGGTCTCCTTGCCCCAGAGCTACCTGCATTCCCAGCTGAAGGTCCAATCCTCCTTTTCCACTCGTGGGTTTGGCATTTGGAGACATTTCCCGGAGCCTAAGGAGAGGAGGACAGCGCATACAGGGCTGTCTGCGATGGCCCACATAGCCCACGGAGGCCTCTGACAGTGTCACTCCTAAGAACAAGCTTTGTTGGCTTAATCAAGGCCAGATTTCCTGGCAGGGCTGGGTTCCTGCAGACAGCACATCCAGCCTGCCCGGATGCATCCCATCCGGCGTACGCTGTCCCCATCCATACCCTGCCTGCATCTACCACCAGTAATGATGCTCCTACTGATACCAGGAATAAAACTCTGACTAACCTCAGTGAGATCAGACTTCCTTCTGCTCAGAGCAATTTTGAAAATTCCACCGTGGTTGTCCCACCTCCTTGGTCAGGGGGTTCCCCCCACAATGCTGTTGCCTCCTTTGCCTGCACAGGAGGTGGAGGTGGCTTGCAGCCCTCCCAGTTGCACCACACCGACTTTTCCTCGAGCACGAATCTGCCCCAAGGTTCTGCTGCAGCCTTGAGCTACTGGAAGCTGTTGGGTAGACCTCATGCTCCTCTCGTGTTTCAGTCCTAGGTTGCTCGTCTTTTGCAACTTGAGCTCAACTTGAGTGGTAGAAAACACAGGAAAAAAAGCTTTCTCTTCCCTTCTCCACTCCTCTTCCTCGTGGGCAATGATGCTCACCCACATTTCCCAAGCGCTTTCTCTGCTCTGTTTTCATGGACTCAAGGAAGCGACTCGCTCCTTGGTATTTACGTGCCTTTGAGGTAATGGCTGAGCAGCTTTGAGAGATGAATCCTGCTCTCTGTTGCCGACTTTGTGGCTAGCTTGGCAGACCATGGGAGTGGGATTTTGCAGCTCGAACTCTGCAGCCTTTTTGTGTCACTGCCTGAGCTGACACCTTTCCTTTGAAATGGAGAAGGTGGCAAGTGGTTTTTATCCAGTATCTTGAGCCTTAATCCAACTTTTGCAAGGGATTCAGGATTTTTGTGGGCAGTTTCTTTTTTCTTTTCCTTTTTTTTTTTTTAATCCCTCCCCTGACCCACTTTGCTGCTGTGCTTGGATAAATAATTTCTGCAGGGTAGGAAGTGCAGCCAAAGTAAGTAGCTTAATGTCTTTTCTCAGTAAAAAATCATAAAAATTATCAGTCTCAGATTCACTTCAGCAGTAAATTAAAACTATCACAAACAAAAACTGCATAAAAAGCCTGGCTCCAAAGTGGTTAGTACCTTCCTGCTTTAAGTATGCTCATGCAATATACAGTTGTGCTTTCAGCTGGAGTACAAAAGCAAAGCTGGTGTTAAATCTGGATGCGGTTTTCACCCAAACTTCAGCCGATGGCGTCATCAGTCTCGTATGATCAATTTGTCCCATGTTGTCCTTGTAGAGCTGAATGCAAAAGGCAGTGATAGAAGATGCCATATCACATTATTTTCTGGGGGAATCCTGGAAGCGGAGGGAGATGTTACTGCCTGCTAATCCAGGCAGCTTGCAGAGCAGAGGCTGCAATATCTCAGCATTTGCTTTTGAAGCCCAGAGACACCTCACCTCTACTGAGCAGAGTGGGATGGGATTCCTCTCCCAGTGTACAGCACCTCCTCCTGCAGCTAAACAACCCAGCATGTCTTTACCTAAGCCTTTTGCAAAGAGAAAACCAACAGGATCCGGCCATCTCTGAAATGGCACCACGTATAGAGGCACTCTGTGCTTTCCTTCCCCTTCCAGCCCTCTGCCTTTTTCCATTTGGTCCTTAGGTGGTGTCATTACGAGGTTGTTTTTTTTTTTTCTTGTGAATGTTAGAACTGGTCACCAGATACTCTAATCCCCCACGGCCGTTACCTGATCGTTTCTGCACACACTGCTGGGACTCCAAAGTTCCTCATCTGTAGATCTTAAGAAGCCTGAAGTTACATCTTTCTTTGCTGGCTCCAGATAATCAGGTAAAGCTTTGTCCATGCCCCAAGGACGCATAATAAAATAAACAGAGAAATTCAGACAAACTGGAGGAGAAACATAACCTCAAACTCATGTTTGGTTAATGTAAACAATGCTGACATTTTCACTTGTCATTAAATTTCATCTGATTCACTGTGTTGTCCTACCTTGCCTGTATGACACTAAAAACCATTACAGTATTTTTTAGTACCTTAAGCCAATCTGGTAAGGAAATTTCAGTTCTTCTCATCCACACTTGTGACTAAAAATCCCTCCTCCATAATGGAAAAGACTGTGAAACACTTACTCATCTGCCCCAATAAAAGCCTTTCTGAGGATGAAAGGGAAAAGGGGGGAGTAATGTTTTCCAGCACTCACCAGATCAATTAACTAGAATTTCATATGAAATTTTAATTCATTGTATAATTTTAATCCTAGAGAACTGATCCGGGTAGGATGGTGCTTGCGGGTCATATATCACACATGCACCAAACGCTGTTCAGAACAACAATCGCACAGAATTTACCGGGGGTTACTTTGCCCTTAGCTATTTCTTGCATCCACTTACTAACATACGGATATATTGATATATTTATATATATATATATTGCAAATCCCCTTGAGCATCATCTGCCTACCACCCTGGTGCTCCCAGAATGGCAGCAGAGAGAAACCACCTAAGAGGCCCTCCATGTCCTCTTGAACAGGGTCCTTGGGGTTTATCCTTCGGGTTTGGAACCCCCCCCATGGGCTCCAGTGCATTTGGGCCCCTCGAGGGTTAGGATTTTGCAGGTCCTTGGGTGAAGAGGATGCCTGGTGAGCACCGGGCAGGTGCAGAGCTTGGTGGGCTCCGTCCTGGGGCCAGCCCTCCTCCTTCCCACGGCTGCGTGCTCACTGCTCCATCAGCACAGATTTATTTCCATGCTCGATTTGTAGGAATAAAAGAGCCAGATAAGAAATATGTTTTTAATACTAATGTCACCAATGAATGCTGAGGATCTTGATATCAGCCATTAAGTAAAAGCAGGGGTGGAATGAGCATCATTTGTCTGTTGCCAGCTTCTCTCAACTGGCTTTCATTTAGATGAGGAAAAAAAAAATCATTGCTATCCAGGTAATAGTGAAATATATTTGTTGTCAGCAACAGGTCAAAATGCAGAGATACATTATTCTCAGCAAGCTGACTTCACATTTTCTGAGCTAAATGCTGGATCCTTTTCCTCAATTATTCACATATGTTTTCTGGTTTAATAATAACCCACATGCTGTCTCCTAAAGAAAGCTTGCAATTTACAGGCTTCATGATCTTCAACCAGAACACACACATCTGTTTGGCCATCTCTTGTTCCAGTGGCTGAGCCAGTGAACCACAGAGATGACATTAAGAAAGGTGCCAGTAGGAAGCGCATCCTGATAAAAAATATATATATATAAATAATAATAAAAAGAGATTGCAAGTGAGAAAAGTTGTAATGTCACAGCTTCAGCAGAGAGACCTAAATAAGAAACAAAGCAAGCCTGATGGTCACAGTGTAATAGCTAACTGATGTTTTCCCCCAGCACAAAAACACTCCATCATTCAGCATGTTTGGAGGTGTCTGCCACTGTGTTCCAGCACAACATACTACATTCCACTGTGAAATAGCATATATGTAACCTTACATGACAAACGGCCATGCTTGCTGCTTAGCAAGTGCTCAGAGACTTTGATGTAGAGTTTTGTTTGGTGCGCGGCATGTGACAGCAGCATTGCTTGGGTAAACAAGTATGTGCTCTGGTCTGAACAAACACGTTGCTTCTGCTGCAAGTGCCGGAGCTGCATGGCAGATGTCTATCCTTCCTTCTCGTTCTCCTTCTTTCTTCCACCCTCTGCCTCAGCCCTTCTGCAAAGCAGATTACTCCGCTGCCCACAGAGATCTGGACTGTTTTTCTATCAGCTCGGTTGAGGCATTTTCTTACCCCTTGAATTCTGTGTGGGTGCAAGAGTTCGTTCACCTTCAGAACAGCAAAGGAAAAACTGAAACAGCAAACGTGAGCTTGCCTGGGGTAATGCCTCTTTGTACGCTGCAGAGGAGTCACCACACAAACAATGATCAGAGCCACAGTCAGCTCCTACAGCAGGTCTGTAACAGCGGTGCTATGGGGTCTGTTACCCCATCTTATAAAGCATAATGCTCCTAAGGGTGGAGTTTGTCTAGGAGAAAGGGATTTCAGTCACAATAGATTTGCATGGAAGCAGAAAGGTTGTAAAGTCTCCTGCTCATGTCATCGTTCACCTCCCGTTTTCAGCTCCCTGGCAGCAGGGAGGTGCCAGCTCAGGAGACACCTCTGTGATGGGTGACGTTGTGCTCGCTGGTGTTACAAATCCTCTTGTCAGGCTTTGGATCCAGAAATCCAGGCTGTTCACCAGTGGGGGTTTCAGTTTCTGATAGAAAAAACAAATGTTTTGAAAACACAGATGGTATTCGTGTAACCAAACCCCATGTCCTCCCTGGAAAAAAGTTCAGTGGGAGATTTTTGAGCAGCACCAAATACACTTCCAGCCACAATGGCTGAGCGATCCCCCAAAGATGAAAGACCAAGGAGCTTTGGGTTCCCCTCCTCCTGTGCATCACCTCTTGGTGAAGCCTGGGCAGTCTGGCATTAAACAGTGTCCTCCCCACACTCTCCAAGTGATCACTTTCAAGTGTAACGCAGTAAAACCTCATATGATTTCCATATGTCCTGCTGCCGGAATATTTTGCAACTGATTCACGATGAAAAAAAAACAAAACAAAAAAAACACACACAAAAAAAAAACAACAACCACTTTTAAACACATTATCTTGACAGGAGCAATTCTTGAAATAGTAGGACATACAATAGCAGAGACTTTGAAAGGAGATCATTATTATCCAGTAGTGTTTTTCACTGGATGGCTATGAAATTTATGTCAATGAGTCACATCCTTTGAAAAGAAAGAATGAAAAGTGCCCTGTAGGACAGGTGAGCTCCTCCCCGAGCCTCCCCATGACTATTTAGCTCCGGAGCTGTTTGCAGCCCTGCCAGCAAGGCTATTAGCTGAACAAGCCACAGATCCAGATGCCTCGGCTGGGAAAGAAAATGATCCAAGCTTCAACATATGGGTTTTGCTACAGCTGCGGCCGCAAGTGCTGACTCCTTTGCTGGAGGACGCAGAGGGGCCAGATGGAAAGAAAAGCAACACCGCCACTGCTGCCCACAAAACTCGACGGTTCGAGGCAGCCGGCGGTGAAATGGCACACATTTCTGACAGCACATAACTGGCCATGGGAGCATGGCTCTGGGGGCGATGCGGCACTTGGGAGCTTCCAGGGTTGTGCACAGGATGCAGAAGCCTCAAGGTCTGCCAGTCTAGGCCTCCCGGCTGTTCGCTGCTAGGCTGGAAGCTGTTTATTTAATGTGAGGACATCTCCATCCTATGTGCTAGGACTGGTTTTGATGCTTAGGATTCTCTCTCTCTATTTATTTTTTTTATACTTCAAAATAATGACCTGTTTCTGGGTGACCACCGTGAGACTCTGTAGGACCTGCTTTCTGGAGAAGGCTGAGCACAAGTTCCTCTGCAAACCCCTGCCCAGAGGAGATGCTCACCTCTCCAAAGCAAGACATTTCAAAAGTAATCATTGTGCCCAGCCTGGAATTATCCACAAATAACAATCCTAGCATTACATATAATTTCAAAGCAGATCCAAATCTGAATGACTGATCTAGCTGGAAATCCTGTACACCTACCCGAGTAGGGTAGACAGGTTTCAGCTGTGTCCTGCAGATTTCCTGGCTTCCCATGAAGAAATTTTGTTACTGCTTAAGTTGGCGAACCCGTGAAAAGACCCCTCCTTTACATCTGTCCATATATTTGCTTCCCATCTTATGGAAGTGCATCCCTATCTTTAGACAGGGAATCTGAAAGATAACTAAAGCTAGTGGGGAAATAATACTGCATTAACTGCTCAAAACGTCTGAGAGGTGCTGGGCAGATTGTGTGTTTTCAGCATGAAGGCTGGTTCAGCTCTTTGTGAATTTGTAGTAAATCAGCACTTCATAATAAGAACAAATGTTTCATTCTCACTTAAAAATTACTACAGTTAGAAGCTTGTAATGTGTAGTTTTCATGCAGGGGTTACATGACGGGAACTTAAATCTGTTCCATTTTCATCTGTAATTTAAAACGTGTCATTTTGATCGATGAATTAGTAAAGGAACCCAGGATAATTTTGAAACTACCAGCTTAGTAAAGTTGCCTGACCTTGCAAATAACCTTTTCAGTTTAGAAGCCTTTAATAGCTTAACTATTAGCTAATCTCCTGGGAAACTTTTTCCCTGGGCAAAACTAGTATGGAAATATAACACCAGTAATAAGGTTTCCATCTTTCTTCTATCTTGATCTTTTTAATTAATTGCCACTCAGTAAAAACATAGACTGGGAGGCAGGGGATAAAAATCTTTGCAAGGGAAGGGCAGGAGTTAACTGCAGACTGTTTCTGTCCTTTACCTGCCCTTCTTGCATAGATTCATTAGGTGCTGAAAGATATTAGCAATTGTTAAGGTACAACTGCTGCTTGATTGTTTGACGCTTTTGGCTGAAAGCTGTGAAATCGATCTTTTTGTTATGGAAAAAAGCCGCTCAGTGCCTACCAGGAGCAAACATTTTAAAGACTTGAATGCTTTGTAGAGCATCTCAGCTGGCCCCTGGGAGCTTTTGTGTTACAGTCGTGTTGGTGCTGGTTCTTGGGTTTTGTGGGTTATTTCTGGAAAAGGTTTTTCCAAAGTTTTTTTTTTTTCCAATGGCAGCCAAGGACTGCAAATATTTGATTTGCCAGAATAAAAGCAAAAAACAGAGTGAAGAGGACAAGGTGGAAGTTCAAGGCCCAGGTGACACATGGACTAGCATCTAGTCTAAAACAGTCCTTAAGTTCCTGAGCATCCTATTTAGTTTATTTTCCCAAAGTTTATAGTTTACATATTTTATCTGGCCCTCTAAAAGAAGTACTACATTGAATTGTTGGGTGGTTCTCACTATCTCCTTACTCAGTGGATGAAGAGGTTCAGGGTTATCATTTTACTTTATGTGCATCTTTTTCCATGCTATTTGGAGAAAAAAAAAATTAATTTTCTAGGCCAGCATGGTGATAACCCTTGCATCGCTTTAGCTCTGCCAGCCCAGCTCCAGACTCAGCTGACCCTCTTTACAGTAAGGAGAGGGGAATCACCGTGCCAAGCACCCAGGGAAGATATGGATATCTGTAGTGCTTCAGGTGCTGCTTTCCCCACTCTCTTTCACCCTATTAACCTTATTAACTGTTGCTCTTCCACTAAAAAGTAACTAGAGTCAAGTAACTGAAATGAAAGGTCCTTTGCAACAACAAATAGGAATATTTCTGTTTTTTTAAAAGTTGTGGGTGTTTTGTTGTTGTTGTTGTTTTTGTGGGGTGTGTGTGTGTGTGTGTATTAGTTTTGGGGAGGGCACGGCTTGAAGAGCTCAGTGAAATCTTCACTTACTTGCAAGCATCTTTTGCTGGGATAAAGATCATCAACCAGACAGGTTGAAGGCACAATTTATGAAGTTATAACATGTCTACTGGATGAAGTCCTAGAGTTTTGGTGCAAGTGAACACAGCCACGGGTCTTCCCTTGGGCTTATCTTTAACCCCTAAAGTTTACTCTGCAGGTCTGCGCTTCAAGCTTTTTGGCTACATGAGTGAGGTTAGGCCCCTATCTCTGTGCCAGTGACACAACCAGCATCTGCTCTGGCACCGCGTGTCTACGCTATTGATCTCCAACCATCTCCTTCTCCACTGAGACTGTGCAGACACGCACCGCATGTGATTGACTGCACGCGGGGTCCTGCTCTGCGGGCTCTGTTTTTACTGAAAATGAGCTTCATCCTTGCTTGGCGACTGGTGTTGCCTGGTGACCTTTGAACCAGCACTTAAGCCCCTGGAGCACAGAAATTAGACTTCAGTCTGGAAGGACCTCTGCTCCAACAGATGACCTGTTATTTTATCTTGAGCAGTGGCAGCCGTGGAGGAGCATTGGCACATGGCTTTTAGAGCTAATCACTCACTCGCTTTGAGGAGAGCAGGAATTTCACTCCCTCCCCCTTCAGCAACCTGGGACTTTATTGCATGTCTGGATCATTTCAGGCTGATCCTTCCTTAACTATTCCTATTTATTTCTCCTGGGCCCAAACTTCTGATATAATGACTGCACCTCTCTAGTGCACATGATGAAGGCTCTTCACCTGAGCTCATTGAACCTAACCCCTTCCCTACTGCAGGTCCTGGTTATGCCCCCGAGCCCACCTGCAGTGTATTTCATAGTTCTGGGAACTCACCATCAAGCTGTGAGTCTCCCATACCCAAATACTCTCTTCTTGCCTCTTTCAGTATCATTCATCCTTGATGATGCACAGGAGGCAAGCCAAGGAAGAGGTGAAAAGAAGCAGGTCCCCCACACCGTTTCTCTCCTATCAAGCACTCAGGGAAAGCCTGAGGCTACAACTAAATTAGATAAGGGAATCTCAGTTTTTCATGCCCTGAGGCTCCTAAACATTTGCTGTTTATTTAGTCCAATTCTGCTCTACTTAACAAGGGCTCCCCTCCTGGATTGGAGTGCGAAGTAGCAAGACCCCAAACACAAGAAAATAACAAGTGCCACATCTAGCTGAGCTATCTTGAGATTCAAACCAAGAGCTCTAGTGATTGACAGTATCCCAAAGCAAAGGTTGCCATTTCTCCCAGTAGGCCTACTGAGCCTCTTGAGGTTACAGAGCAGAATAAATGTGGTTTGTTGACTAGAAAGTGCTGCCAGTCCCTGGGAAGGGCTGCAAATTCTTGGAGGGTGGTAGGAGAAAAAAAAAAAAAAAAGAAAAAAGAGGAAGACAGGGATCGTGCTAGGTGTAAATCCATCAGTAATGTAATGTGCCCAAACTACTCTTCAAAACTTGTGCAAGAGCAATGGTGAAGAGGGTGAGCACCACCACTCCAGCCTCCCTCCTGTCGCATTAGGGTCAAGCCAGCCACAGGATCTCCCCAGGGCTGCCAGGCACCACCTCCATCCATGAGGAGAGCTGGGCTGGTGGGTCAGGCCCTGAATTGGCTCCTCCAAGCAGGTGTTGATGGCAGGTTTACTCCGACCCTCCCAATGCCACCACAGGGTCCCAGCTTGGAGGATCCCAGAAGACCCCATCGGAGGAGAAGCAGAGCCTGGCATGGCCTTTGGGTCTTGCTGCTTGTGTTGCTGGAGGCAGTTACTGTCAGAAACATGCCTGGAGATGTGCATCATCCCAGGAAACAGAAGAAATGAACCTGTTGTCTATGTCCAGAGAGTCTCAAAGTGGTGTATTCACAGCATGTCAGCTGTCACCTCCTGCTTTCACCTTACCACCCTTATGGTGAGCCTGCATCTCTGGTCTCCATGGGGTTATCCCTGGACTATTTTTACCACACGAGTGCCTGGTCCAAACACTGGATGCACACACACGGCTTTCTTGGAGGTCTGTAAGCTAATGGGCCTCTACCCGTCCTCCCAGCAAGCCGCATGGCAACCCACAGAAAAGCCATTTAACAAAAATGCTGGGCTGAAATGCTCCTGTCTGGTCGGGGACATTGCAACCGCAGAGGAGAATTCATGGCCTCTCGCAGAGGACTGCACTCAAAGTAAATAATATTATTTTAGAAAACAAAATTCATTTTGCAGCCTGAGACCAACTGCAACAGGATACAAGGTGGGGGGAAAAAAAGTAAAAATGCCTCGCCCCCAGGGCTATTTATTATTTATACACCACCGTGCCTAGATAAACTCCCCCTTGAAAGAGTAGGACAAAAATAATTCTGCAATGTGGAAACAAACTACCTATTTAAAGTGATTTTCTGCCTGAATGGCCTCATTATAAAAACAGCCTGCGTGCAATAACTTTTTACCTTTTTCTACATTATCCAATGAACTGCTTTTTGTCACTCTCACCAGCTCAGCGCTTTCATGCAGCCACCTTGGTGGAAGGCCTCCGCGGTTTCCTTAGAAACGTCTTCCTTCCTGGAGGTTGACCCACGGTGGTTGAGGCAGCAAAAGCCCTGGAGAGGCCCTGTTCAAACAGGAAGGAGCAGACAGTTTAATGGCCAGCTTTGCAGCTCTATTCCTCCACAGTTTACAGTAGTTGGGAGCTATTAAAAAAAAAAATCATAACGAATGTTTCTTTATTTTACTTTGTGTTGGTGTTTTTTTGACAAAACGCGATGGGCCGCGGGCCGAATCTGGAGCTGGTGGGCTGTTGTTGGGCCTTGGTGGGTTTGTTTGAGAAATGCTTGTGTTTGGGAGATGGTTTCCCATGCTCAAATAGGCTTTGTCCTTTGGAAAAAAAATGCATGCTCTTGAGCTTATAGGTGCATTCATAAGTTGGCAGCAGAAGGAAGCCAGTCTGAGAAGCCATAAATAACATCACCTTTCAAGTGTTTTGCAGTGCTCATACGTGAATGTTCTGCGATGTCCATGCAGGAATAAAAGGCTGGTGTCCAGAAGTGCAGGAGGGAGCTGGGACAAGCCTTTGTCAGGGCAGGGCATTATTGCATGAGGCTTATCTACAGCTCTGCTCAAGGCCTTACACTTGTTTACAGGCACAGGAATCCACCGCACGCTGACTGCTGCCATTGACATTGCTGGGGACGTTGCTGGTAAAGCTGGAAGAAGCTTCAAGGTGACCCCTGTGTGAAAGGAGCTGGTGAGAGCTTTCCTCCTTGTACCTCCTACCAAGTCATCCCTACTTGTCTAAGACACCAGTGAGAGCAGCCCATAGGACAGGTCATGCAGATATTTCATACTTGCAGCTTCCTTGCATTTTCTATTCACTTCCAGAGGATCTGGTGAAGTCCCAGAGTTACACTAAGGCCTGGGCACTTGACACTGCCTAAATACTGTTGGCATCTTCCAAATGGGGACAGCCAGCTTGGGGTGACCTGGGATGACTTGCAAAAGCTGTGCAAAGACAGCCTGAGACAGACAGCAGGGGACGGTACCCACATGTGTCCTCCTGTGCACCCTCATGTGTGGAAAGTCTGTGTTATTTCTGCCTCTACTGCACTTGCTTCGCTGCTAAATCTATAGAGAAATATTCATTGCAAGGGCTGGGCATAAGCAGAGAGAAGCGACATAAAGAGGTTCAAAAGGGAGGACTGTAATTAGCTACAACAAAAGTAAATTACTCAAAAGCATTTCTCTTAATGTTTTTAGTAGCAAACATCATGGAGAGCAGGTTTCTCAGGCCTAACAGGAAGGAAAACAAACAAACAACTACAGGCAGCTAATTCACAGGCTTTTAGAAGTCAGGTTATCAACCAGGGACCCAGGGACAGGAACTGATGAAGCACATAACTCCAGGGAAACAGATGAGGTTTCCAAAGAACACAAACACATAAAACCCTAAGATGTACATTTATAAATAAATCCAGGAAAGAGCAGGACACCTGATTCCCAGGCTGAGATTTACAAGCTGGAAGAAGAGCCTTCAGACTCTTGATTCACACAGTTAAAATCTGTAAGTGTTTGGGGAGGTAACTTGGATATGTGCAATTGTTGATAAGGCAGAATGTTAGTGAGAGTGACTGCTGCTGGCCTGGGTGTGACAGCAGAAGAGGGGGGGGGCAAAGAAAAGCTGAAGAATATATAGAAATGTGAAGGCCAAGTATTAGACAACTCCACTGGACAGTGATAGCTATGTAGGAGTGTCCCACAGCACTGCCCACAATCCTTAGGGCAGAAACACCACTATTAACTCAAATCAGAAACCATAAGGCTCTCAAGAGATGCTGAGTTGTGCTTTGGGATGACCTGCCATGGGCTGAGCTGCTCCCATTCCTTTCCAAGCACTTCCTAACCTCCAGACCGTTTGTATTTTCAGTGACATAGTAATGGATAGGGTTTAATACCTACAGGCAAGAGTTAAATGGCCTCTTGGTGATGTGTAAATTAGCGAGTGGACAGTTGCTCCAGAGAGAAATGGCAAACAAATATTTATTAGTTGTTTCAAAGAACCACAGCCATAAAACTCTGTCTTTTGACTGCAGAAGTGTTTGTGTTTTTACTGAAACCAATGCTAAAGGTGATAGTTTTATTCCTGACTGAGGTAACATGTATAACTCTGTGATTTACTGACTTCAGCTAATAAGAAAAAAAAAAGAATAAACAGAATGTGTTTTATTTTGCTCTGCTCTTGCAATATACAAGGAAGATGCCAAGAAGGAATTTAAATACCATTTTATTTGAGCAAAATTA
Organism: Cygnus olor; assembly: GCF_009769625.2. Taxonomy (NCBI): domain Eukaryota; kingdom Metazoa; phylum Chordata; class Aves; order Anseriformes; family Anatidae; genus Cygnus; species Cygnus olor. The sequence goes on along the minus strand of NC_049176.1, from coordinate 27,995,496 downwards.
CTGTTAATTTAACTAGAATATCTGATTTTGTGACTTATTTGGTTCTTATCAAAGTAATCGCTGACTTCCTGGGCAAAGAGCTTTAGCTAAGTGATGGTGTAGTGGGACAAATGGTGTAACCAGGAAGCTAACAGGGGCAGCATGAGCATTGGAGAGTGTTACAGGGGTTAATGCTGGACCCAATACTGCTTAACGACTCCATTAACAACCTGGAGGTAATGGGCATAAATTGAAATACAGCAAATTAGATTTGCTGAAATACAGAAAAACAAAAAACAAAAAACAAACAAAAAAAAACTTTTAAAAAGTGAGGATGGATGGACACTGGACCAGGTTGCCCAAAGAGGTTGTGGGTTCTCCATTGTCTGTCTATCTTCTAAGCTATCTAAGGCATCATCTAAACTAAAAATAAATAAATAAATAAAAATAAATAAAAAAAAATTCCACCATCCTGTAGTTAGGCACCTAATTACCTAGCAGAATATTTGGAAATACCGAGTGGACATAAGTCTTTAGGTTCAGTGGGGACCTCAAGTGAAGTAAAACACTGTCCAGCAGGAATGAGGTCATTGGAATATAAGGATACAGACAAATTCTTGCAGTCCCATATAGATATCTTAAACATATGTTTATGTTCATGTAATATAACATGACGTACATGAAACACATAGACATATACTAAATTACAGTGACTTCTAATAAGATCCATGCTGGACAATGAGCAGCTTGGCATTAGGTGAATAATTCAGTGTTAACTTTTTCCTTGCATTTTTACAGCATCACTAGAACATACTGTGATTTGCTCAAGGTTAACTTACAGAAAAAGTTGTTCCTAAACCCACATATAGGTTTTTAGATGGGAGGTTAGACATAGAGGCACCAGACACCGATGAGGGATAAGGAAATGATGGAAGCTGTCATTCAGCAAAGAACCTGGGTATGTGCCATGGCTGACACTTCTGAGTTTACTCCAACCTACCTGCAATAAGTGCTTAAATGGATAAATGGTCTGAGCACACACAATGAGGAGTAGAATATGTACAAAATGTGCAGTTTTCTCATTCCCACCCAGAAATAACAGTAACTGCTTCTTGATCCGAGGGCTGTGGTTTAGTATGAATTTACAGAAGATCATGCCATGTACACTTCAGTGCAGCCTTTGAAATAACTCATGTTTCAGTGACCCCAGCATCCTGAGTCAACTTAGTTAAGGAAATATGCACCGAGAGGTCATAAAAGAGGCCAGGCCCTCTGCAGCTCTGCGGAGACACACCAGTGTCTCGAGACAGACATCCTTCAGGCTCTGGTTTCATACAATTTCTGTCTTATCTCCATGGATAGAACAGCCACACTAAAATTGGCACTCTTTTAAATAGATGGTCTCCACATACTTGGCTTGGGGACTGAAACAAAACAAGGAGAATATCCTGATGATTCAGAATGCAAAAGAAAGTTCAGTGATGATTACCCTCTGCAAGGACATCCCTGATCTCCAGGGAAGCTGGTTTTGAGCTTGAGATGGGGAAAAAAACATAGCCGCTAGTCTGTTTACAGCGAGGAAAACTCATTCTTTTCTGCATGCATGTGTGAGTAGCGGCTGAAGTATTTCATTGCTCCGTGCTTGTTAATTCACCTTTCAGCTGAGACCATAACAAAAAAAATGCCATCCCCAAAGGAAAATGTAATTTATTTCTGGGAAGACTTGAATTAACGCAAATTAAAATCCTATTTGCATAATTCACTTGGAATTCTAGTTGAAATGTTTTTGCAATCTTAATTACACCATTTGTTTCTCATTTAATTGCAATTGCTCAATGCTCCTGAATCGAGTTAAAAAGGAAGAGCCGCTGTGTGATTTCTCCATGAGACACCTAAGCCCAGACGGCTCCTTCCTGGGCAGCTCTGAGCGTGTGTCATCAGGCAGCTGGCCCCAGCCTCTCTGGGCAATGCATTCCCCCTTCTCCCTTAGGACACGTGAGCATGAAATCCTAAATACCCCTGTGCCTCCCCAGGAGCCAAGTCACCCAAGTGCCTTCAAGGGAGATTTTACAAAATGAGAAGGGGGGGAGGAAGAAAAATAACTTCAGGATGAATGTAGATGAGCTGTTATTAGTAACAAAAATCCTTTTATTAACCCCTCCTAGGCAGCTTTGGTTCTGCTGGGGAGGGGAAAGTTGTAAAGATAACTGCAATACATTAAAGGGACTAACTCCGTAGCCTGTGCAACAAGCCATGACACATAAGATAAATCCCTAGGGACTCTCCGCCTGTTTACAGTACTTACAGATAAAATAACTGGGCTGCCACCACAGAGAGACTCCCCTTTTCCAGGAGTGCCAAATCTGGAGCTGAGCAACTCCATTTGTGCCCTGACAGTCAGATCAGCTTTACATGGCCTCTAATCCCCCCAGATTACTTTCCTCTGTGAAGACTACCACTTCATTAGTACAGAAGGTGAATTTTGTAGCAGCACCAAGGTTCGTTCTCATATGTTATCTTTGCCTAGAGAATAGGACTTTTGACATAAACCTGGAAGGTAGTTCAAAGCCTAGCAGCATAAACACATCCATTTTTTGTACTTTAGGAATAGGTAATGTAAGAGTTGAAAGGTGAAGGTTATGGCAGTTCGTGTTTATTTCACCAAGAGCCAAGAGATGGGAAACATCTGGCACTTACACACCATGCAAGTCTTAAAAACAAAGAGACCTAGACTTTAGTCCGGCTGAGCAAGCACTGGGATAAAAGCTAATGACAGGCTGCTTATTTAAAGGGATCATAATACAGAACAGCCATGTAGGGAACCGGGGAGGATTGGGAAGAGGGAAAATGAGGGTAGAATTTAGCTGTGCATTTCCAAGGGTCAAAGCCTGAGTTCAGTTACACTCCAGTGTCAATCCTGTCCTCCAGGCCTTATACAGCACCTAGGACCCTCCGGATTTCACCTTTTCCTGATTTCTAACACAGACAGATATCCAAAGCAGACATGCTGCTGATGTATTTCATGTATGACAGTGTAGAAGTCCTTAGGACCAAGGGCTTTCCTGTAGGTGAAAGGAGAGATTTGAGCATAGAAGCAGCAACTTGGGGGGCTGTGATTTGTCATGTCAATGTGAAAAGCTCATCTGTAGTATTGCTTGGGAATGATGGAAGAACTCAAGCACATTGAAGTGGCCTCCCTGGAGCAAATCTTCACCTGCTTTGTGTCTTCCTGAAAAGGCTTGGCAAAAACAAATGTGTTTTGTAGAGTGGGGCTCCCTACTTTAGAAAAATCCCATGTTCATTTATTTGAGGAGTGGCTGATCCTCTCCAAATCACATCACTCTGATCTCTTATTTTCTTTATCCAACACCAAAGATAAAATAGTCTCTTCGGTAGGGATTTACCCAGAAACTGAAGAGCTGTGACCCTTTCACTCCTTTCCCCACTGCCCACGGACATTGCACTGGCTGTGCTCCTGCCTCTGCTCAGTGACAGTGGCTGCGTGGTCACCCCTGCCTCCCCAGCCTAATGGCCTGTCCATATCCTGGCAGTCACACCAGAGACCATATCCCATCACAAAAAATCATGTAGAACAGAAAAAGAGACTTATATGCTTGTGATGTGCTACCATGTGTGATCTTCCAGCCAAGAACACAGATCTCACACCCATGCTATTTCCTTCACACTGCCCTACCCATTGCTTCCACTTGTTGGCAAGGTAAGATTCCAGTCCCAACCCTGCAATGACACTGAGGATTGATATTTAATATATCTCCAGAGTAATGAGGAAATGTGATCTCCTTTTAGGCTTTTAAAGCTAAGCATTGAAAATTGAGCGTTCTCTACTTTGTAGCAAACACGCACGAGAGACTTCTGTAATATGCTGTTTTTTCAAGATAAAAGACCTGGCACAGGTGTACAACTAAGCAGCAAAATCCTCTTGATCCCCTAACATGTGATAAGGAAATGATGCCCTAGAAAAAGATTCCAATTTTCAAGGGGTAGTTACGTGACAGGCGCATAAGTGCTAATTCTTATTAAGGCTGTGGTTTGCACCCAACTGGAAGATTTGTGGTGTCATACCACCAGTGCCATGTGCCAGATGAGCATCATGCTGCTAGAGCATAGGCAAGCTCTAATTAATGGGTTCACATTTGTAAAAAAAAAAAAAAAAAAAAAAAAAAAAAAAAACCCTAAAATACCCTTATAACAGCATTTTTTTAGCAGATCTGTATTATCTTAACTTCATGTTGGACCAGCTATCTTTATCTTCTGCCTTTCCACAGCAGGGGTGCAGCAAGCACAGAAGTATAAAGCTGGTATAAATTCCATATCATGTCCCTCGGCTAATTTGACAAAACACAATCATGTGTCCATGCCTGATGCACATTAGATTTATAGTCCTGGGCGAGCTGGTAGTGCACAGATCTGGTCTTAATAATCCTGGAACCACAGCCTAAACCTATTAGCTGGAAGCAGTTATATGATTCTTAATCCTATTTTGTGTCAGAGCAGATGACTGCAGCAAGACTAAGCAGAAATTGCATGTTTTTGTCTAGCTGCGTCTGTTTTGGGCCTGAGATTTTTTGAGAGTTTGGGCCATTCCAGGCACTAATCATAAAACTGATGTTTTGGGGTCAGTTTATGGGAATTGAACTGAGATGCCCAAGATCCCAAAGCATGAAGATTTGTCCTGGGGGAAATAGACTCCTTTTACTTGAAAGATGCTTATATTACGTGCAAAGAAATACCATCTACCTTTGTGAATCCACAGTAAGAGCAGGATAAAAGCTCCCATGCTCAATGTGATTTGCATGCATAGTAAAGATTGTGAACGGTATTCCCAGAAAACTTAATGAGAGACCTGTAGTGCAAGAGTTCACCATAAAAACTCAGATCCCTTCCTTAGAATGATTTACCTATACCAAATATCTGAAAATCATAATCATGTTGCTTCCCCAGCAATTAGAAATTTTTATATACTACATTTCTTTAATAATAATAAAACTTTATATATATATATATATTTTAAAAAGCCATCCCCTTACAAACACATTATTAAATTACAGTTTATAGCTCTTGCAGTGGGGTAAATTATGGCTCTTTTATTAAAGAATTTTAAAGACTGGAGTTTTACCGACATGTTGCTCGCTGCCAATAGCTGGCCAGGCTGCAAAGGTGCAAGTTGCATCTCACAGAGGTCTCCTGCACACCAAGAGGGAATTTCTGTTGGGCTTTCCAAATACAGGGATGCCACACAAAGCAACTCTCAGCTCCAGCTCTGAGCCTCTGATCTTTAGCACCCATTATCTGTGTTGTCAATGCTGTATGCTCTCTCCCAGGAGTGTTGGGAGATGGGTAGACCCAAGGAGGAAGGGACTGTAGCCTGTTGGACTAAATGATCTTTCAAGGTCCCTTCCAATCCCTAACATCCTGTGAGTCTGTGATTCTGTTACTGGTTTACTCTTCCTGCATTAGTTTGGTTGCTTCTTTGCGAGTGGCCCTGCTTCTCCATAGGGACTGGCCCACCAGGAGCTCTTCACCTCGAAGCACTTGCACATGCTTACCAAACTGCAAATCATAAATAAAGCATTGGCAACATCCAGGCTGCGTAAAGATGCAACAAAAACGCAAACTCGTGTCACTATCCCAGTTATGTCAAAGGCAAATTCACCTTCAGGACCCGCTTGTCCTCTGTGCTGCCCTCCCTGCACTTACAAATTAACGTTGGGGAGAGGAAAATCAAATCCCTGATATTAAACAGAAAACTTACGCCTTGTTTTGAGTCCGTACCACATTCCCCCACTTCCACAGGCTGGTATCTGCCATCGATAGCTACCTGCTTTTGTCGTTGTGTTGGCTGATGCTAAATTTCACCGTGAGAGCAGACTTGCACACGAGTGCGGTGGCCGAGCCGAAGCTCCGACAGCCTTGCCGGGGGTCGATCCTGCGGGAGAGCTCTTTGTCTCCTGCTCCAAGCAATTTCTGCAAACAGCATTTGGCACTCCAACAGGAAATTAAGGGCTGTAGGAAAGCAACCTTTGGCCTTTAATTCACTTTTTAATAAAATCATTAAAAGAAACTTACTCCCTGCCAGACATTATGGGAAATTGCTTTAATGATACTTTTAAGCAAAACACATTCACTCAGCTGCATGCGTGGCTTGCTCAATACCTCCAGCTTCCTTATTTATGTGTTTGCAGTATGAAAATGGTTTGAATTATAAAGTCAGGCTAGAGAATGCTCTGTGAACCTGACCATGACAACAGCTAGGGGCCAGGTTCTGTCTGTTAAATACTTCTCTAATGTGTAAAGGACAGTTTGAAAGTTTTGCTAGAAAGAATCAATAGGTATGAGCCAAAGACGAGCGGCAACAACAGAAAAGGACAAAGAGCAGAGGGGTTCTGTGTCCCCTCTTCCTGCTTCTAAGAAAAAGGTTGCCATTAACTGCACAAGATGTGGGTGTAAAGCAAAGCAAAGAAGCAGTTTGTGGGAACACAAACGCATCTGACCACAGGCTTAGCTCCCCATCCAGCTGTCCTTCCATTGGCTTTAGAGTTTGCCATTGCATTCTAGGCTTTTGCAAAAAAATCCACAGGACTTTTTGTACTAGAGAAAAGGCAATTCTTGCTTTATCGTTGTTAAATTCATAACTTACCACTTGGGCATGTAGGAGTTTATTTAAGAAATGTTAGTAATTGAACTGATCCTATGGATAAGCAGATGGCTACTGAGGACATCTTAAGAATTACAAGGGAGAGCCGTGTTAAACCTCATTGCTCAGTTACAGCAATGAAATTTTAAAAGACCGAATAACTTTTATGGAGTGCAAAATTTGCCCTCGCATATTTTGATTCTTTCTTTCCCGTTGTTTAACAAAATGTTAATCGACAAACCTGGTAGTCGGTTTTCTACAATCAATAAATTCTAAGTCCAAGTCACAGTAGCTTTTATGTCTGTATGTTGTAAAAGTAAATTTACATCATATGTCAAACATTACACATGAAGACAAAAACAACGCTGATTTCGAGTCCTAAAAGATATATGTGCATCCATAAAAGCAGCAAGCTGTGTCCTGAGTACAGCTGGATGATCATGCTCTGACCAAATGGCTTTTTGTTGAAAACCGGAGATTCGTCGGACTCAACTGTTTTCCAGAACTGCATCTGCTTCAGGGAGCTTTGGGAAATGTGGGAAGAGCCCCTGGGTTTATGCTGGTCCTGGGGAGCCCTTGTTTTCCTGCTCTGTGGCTGTGGAGCAGCTGAGGGGGCATGCCAGCATCCCAGAGTTTTGGGAACGCCCAGAGTGGAGCCCGAATGAGAGCTGTGTTGCTCAGGGCACCACAGCAGCCTGGTAAGGTACAGTCACCAGAGGGAAATGGCAAGAGAGGAAAGACCCAGCTATGCTGATTAATCACAGGATGACTCACCTCCACCAGCGAGATCATGAGAAAGGCGGATCTGATCCTGACAGGATGGACTGCGCAGACATAAGAGGCAGGGAAGCCTTTGCAAAGGCCTCATGGGCTCATTGGGGGTCCTGTGTGTATTTCTGTGCACTTTCCAGGCCAGGTAAATCCCAGAAGAAATTCAGAAAAAAGTCAACTAGAACCACCAGGCAATAAGCAGCCTTTCTTATGAAAAGAAACATAAAAGCTGTGCTACCTCCAACCCACTGAAATGCAATCTGACGAGGACACATTATCTATCTAGGAATATATTGGAGTAGAGAAATGCAAAGGAAAAAAAAAAGGCAACAAAACAATGACACATTGTTTTAGTTTAAAGAATAAATGTGGTGCAAGAAGGATGGAGTAAAATCTATACCCATAATTACATAAACGTACAAGGAACTCTGCTCTCTAGAGGAAAGCCAGACCAGCACAGCTTTAAGGCTGATGGGATCTCCTCAGAAATTCCCCCAGAATGCTGAAGGTAGCAGAAATCTTCTTGCAGTAGCCGTAAGTATTTAGTTTTTTTCCAGAAGTGAATATATATTGTTACTCATCATCCTAGCTCCAGGAGGCTTTAGGGACTGGGGAACATGACAGAAAGGGAAAAGGTGGAACCAGAAGAGAACTGTTCACAGGCTCTTTGTTAGTGGGAACATTCTTTGTGAAAAGAAAAAAAAAAAAAAAAAAAAAAAAAAAAAAGCACAACACTGCTTCTAGAGAATACACAACCAATAAGAGTATTTCCAGAACATTTTCCAATGACATGACATTACTTTAGTTGGGTGGACTCATCTTTGGCTAGTTGTGTCCCCATTCTTAGCTGGAAACCTCACAGATGAGTAAGGAAAGGGACGCCACCTATTCCCATGGGTAACGAGGCAGTTTGAGCTGCACTCTTCAACAAAGAAAGCCCCTGTGTACCTTTCTGATGGAAGGAATTTATTAGAAAATCCCTAATGAAAATTAATGTACTTCTGAAATGAGCTTTTTACCTAATACCTCACCAGCTTGCTGGGAAGCGACTGGGTGGAGGCAAGCAGATTTCATGCTGGATCTGGTTAACATAAACTGCCACCTGATGAGTGCCAAAAAGTATTTTTGCCTCTGCTAGGCGTGGTCTGGGTTTAAACTTTGGAGAAGGACTGGTCCTCAGATATTCACATTGTACAATCAGGGCTTACAACACAAATGCAGGTGTCATGAAATTGTTGCACTGCTTCCTCCCAGCCGCACTGCAGAGAAAGTTTTAATCTAGCACAGGGGTTCCTCCTGGAGCCTCCAGGCCCTTCCTGTTGATCCAGCTGCCTTCACATCACAGGCAGAGGTGTCTCGAGAAGCTGTCCTGCAGCACCTGCGCTGCCACGCAGGAATGAGAATAATTCCTTGTGGGTATGGTGGAGGATGCCGAGGGCAATGAATGAGGCATCTGAACCCTGTGGCAATGAGACCAGAGCAGTGTCCAAGGGAGATGTGGGGTGCCAGTCTGCAGCAGCTCCTTTCAGGCAGCTCGTGGCATCACAGGCCTGCTCTGAAACCTATTGACACTGGGGGACTCCCACTGACTTTTATCAGTTTTGGCCCACATCCTTGGCATCTTGCTTACGCCTCTTTATTTATAATGTCATGCATATCAGAGGCAGCCTCCCAGGGAAAATACGCCAACTCATCTCCATGCTCAAAGAAGCCATTTAGATGTGATCATAATCTGTGATTTCATTGCTAGACCCTATTTGCCTTCACAGTTAGACTCTCCGGGGATGGAATTTTATTTCTTTGGCACAGCTTAAGCATTGTGCTGTGCAAATCTATCTCTCTCTTTATCTCATGCATACCTATATAATAAGTGTGTATGTGATGAATAATAAATACATAGGTGTTACGGGCCTCCTTTGTATTGCTATGGTGCTATAAATAGCCCCAAAAGTGCAAATAACTCTACTGTGTGCCAGCTCTAAGCTTTCTTGGTATAGCCACAGCGCTGTAAGGGAGTATTATTATAAGCAGAACATTTCTGAATAATTAATCTTTCTGATATAAGACACACATACCAATTCCAAATAACCCTGGTATGCATTCCTGTTTGAAAGGGGAAATGAAAGATGAGGAAAAAATGGAGTCAAAGTTAGGAGCTAAGATACAAACTGCAGCCAGGAACATACAGGTTATTTTTCTCCTTACCCTTACAATTCAGAACGTATTTTCCCTATAAAGTAAATGTATAAAATAACCGAGCACACCTCTGACAGGATCGCAGCTACACATGCAGCAGTGGGGCATAGGGATGGAGTGCTGGACAGTGTCTTCTGCCAACAACCACCAAGTATGGTCCCAAAAAGTCAGCGCCAAGCTCTCAGCTCTGCAGCAGGAGGCACGCAACCTGTCAGATGCCCTGAGGCATCTGTTTGTGACTTATAAACACATCCAGGTTTTAGCTTTAGCAGCTATAGCAGAATTCACTGGGCTGAGATGGGCAAGAAACACGTGCGAGGCAGGAAGTTTGGTGGTGTGCTCATCATTTCAGTGGGTGTTTCTCTGCACTCCATTATTTTTACAGGAGCAGAAGGCATCGGCACGTGGCGCACCGAGCTGGAGGAGGCGGCAGGCTATGGGGACACCACTTTCTGTATTACTCACAGATTTCTATTCACCGTCCAGCTCGTGTTGCCATTCCTGAAAGTCAGTCTTGCCCTGCCTCAAAAAAGTGGTTCATTACCCCTCTGAAATGGAGTTGTGGGATGGTCTCTGTATGGCAACATCAGACACAAAATGGCCCTGAGTCTTTAAACATGGTTAATTGGACACCGGGATCATCTTAAGAATGAAGGCTAATTTCTGCTTTTTCCAGTAGTCTCATCTATTTTCTCTTGCGCCATCTGAAGTCTCACAAATCAAGCCAAACGCATCTTTTGTAAATAAAGGTTGAAAGAGCTTTGTTTGTCTGTTGTGTAACGTGAAATTATACGTAATATATGAAATTAAAAACAAACAAACAAACAGAAATCAGAGTGGCTTGTGAGAATAATGTGTTTCTTCTCTGACTAATACAAAAGGCATTGTCAGAGCACTCCCAGAGCTGGCATTTTTAGACGGCCTCAGCCTTTGAAATCCTGCAGTCCTGTACTGCTGAAACACCGATGAGCTGGCAGACGTGGCTGATCCTCGTCCATGCCATGAGGTGTGGGCTGCAGGTCTGGAGGAAATTCTACTTCTCCTTCACCCAGGACTCTACTGGATGATGGTTGCCTATAATATCACCTCTGCCATGGCAGTGTTGTTGTGGAGGAGAGAGGTCATTGTGATTTATCACGGTATACCTGTTGGTGGACCGAACAACCTGGTTTCAGTGATGGATGGCCCAGCCTTGCAACTGCAGTCCAGATCCAGGATGGGCTCACAACCAGCCATTCAGTTTGGAAGTGTGGTTTGGATTATCCATGCTAATTTATGCTCTCTGCTTTGCAGGAGATTCTACTGCTGGTGGCTGCAAGCTTACATTTTATCACTAAGCTGCAAGGACATATAAATAGTCTAACTATAGCTGAATCTGTCAGAGGAACTACACAAAAATCCCAAGAAACTGAGGTTTGGACAGCTCTTCCTTGGACTTTAGCAGCAATTGTGTTATTTAGTATAGGGTTATTGTTTTGTTTTGTTCTGTTTTGTTCTGCTTTGTTTTTAAAAAACATTTCTTTATGATGACTTTAGGGGGAAAGGAAAATTGAATTTGCAGTTTTCTTTTGGGATTTGGAGGAATTTTTGCAATACTAGAGACCAGGACTGACTACAAATCTCTCCCCAAAGCCACTGAACTCCCTCTGTCACGGGGATGCTGTGCCTGAAATGTGCTCTGTGCACAAGGAGGGTCCCTTAGACCTCAACAGGTTGGTCCCTAGTGCTAAACACCTTGGAGATAAAAAACAGTGCATTTAATGCCATTACAACAGGGCAGCTTAGCATCACACAGAACATCACACAAAGCTTTAGGTCTCTATTGCAAGGTTATAAATCAACCCCATTTACATGAGGGAACAAGTTCAAGTTGAAGTTATCAGGGATGACGGCTTGAGTGGCATCCTGTACGTCAGGCCCAGAACTGAATGACCCCTCTTTTCCTTTTGCCAGAGAAACAACTGGTGAGAACGTCAGATTTTATCTCTGATTCATGATTTTGGTTGGAAACATAGGAAATTTTAAACTGAAAATAATGTCTTTCTAGGGGCGTGTTACAACATTTTCCTGACAAGGCCTTTATTTTTAAAAAGGGGGCAGTAAACAGAACAACACCCAAATAATGACAAGATTGAACTATACAGGCACTTATAAGCATTTGTCATTGAAGAGAAGCTGAGCTTCTTGTCTCCAAAGGGCAATTCATGAATGAGTTTCCTTGCAGCAGGACAGCATAGTAAGCCTTGGCCTGTGCCACTTGAGCCGCTGAGATAAGCCTCTGCCAGATCTTTCATCTTCGTCCCCTGACAGGAGGTCCCCAGTGGTCCCCTGCCGAAGTATCAAAGCACTGGTGAGACACCACACTCCTTCCCACCATGAGGTTCCCCAGGACTGTGATGTGCCCATGACATCCTACAAAAACCAGCAGTTGCTCCTGCGTCAGCACGGACGATCTGAGGCCTAGTTAGAGCACTTCTACGTGTCAGAGTGCCGCAAGAGGGGTGCAGCCTGGTGGGAGATGGGGTCTTATGATCCCCTTAACCAACCAAAGCTCCCCCATAATAACCATAATAATAACTATAACAGCTATAATAATAATAATAATAATAATGGCAACAACAACAGTAATAATAAACAACCTACAACAACAACGATAATAATAAACAACCTACAACAACAACAACAATAATAATAATAACAATAAACAACCTATAGAACAAAACACCATGAAAACATCTATGTTCTTCACTGCAGAGCAGTCAGGTCATCTAACCTGTCAGTACACACATCTCAAGCAGAGAGGCATTGCCCTTAGATGTTAGACGAACAGCCGCTTCATTCCTTTTTTTTATTTTTATTTTTTTCCTTTCTTAAGGAAATTCTTGAGGAAATTGCAACCATGCAGCAGGCTGAGCTACTTAGAGGCTGAGTTACAACAGCCTTCACAATCCTCTCCACTAGGAAGCAACCAAACACACTTAGCAGGAACACTACGTGTTTGATTACTTTTGCCAAATTGGTTTTATGCTACTTTTCAACTGGATTTTAGCATTCACAAGACTATAGCACTTCTCAGAACACAGGCCATAAAAGCTCTTGCTGTTCTCAGGAAAGGGACAAGAGGTCCTTCACACATCCATGACAGCTCTCTGCTGCTCTTCTGGCTCTCAGTCCCATGGCCGTGTGAGTCCTGCAGAAACGGCCCAACAGGCTGCAGCAGACTGCCCTTTGTGGAGAAGGAAGGCGCCCAGAATCCTTGCGGCCATCCAGCTCAGAGCCTGCATCCCAACAAACACGAGGGGCCATGTCTGCTTCCCTCTCTGCACCTGGACCCACCACAGCGGCTCATGACAGCCGTGGGCTCCTCCTCATCTCAGGGTTATCCCCCACCAAGCCCCTGCAGCGGCAGCCAAAGCTATTCTGTAAAGCGTGGTGAGCAGTAGCATTTTTAAAACATTTAATTCCACAGAATTAATTTCCCAATCCTCATTACCATGTTTCTGAAAGAATTCTCATTTGTCTACTGTGCAGTAAAGCTAATTAATTTCACTCGATAATGTTACATTTTAGAGCTAGAAATATCCTTTTTTTTTTTTTTAAAGAAAAGCTTTGTGATCAGCCAGCTCTGTGGTGAGGCAGCACTTATTGTTCCTCAGTGGGAAGAGACTTAGTGACACATGCTGCCTAAAGCACGGTTATTAACCCTAATTCCTCCAGCAAACAGCACACCAGTCCCACAGTCCGCTCCCTCTCTCCGATAAGGAAGGAAAAAAATCAATGAAAAAATTTATTGGTCATCGGGCAGCATATTGTGGCTGGAATTTTCCAGCGAGCTCAGTGCTTCTAGCAGTGGCCATGCCTTCGAGAGAAGCTCTTCATAGTCCAAAACAAATGTCTATGTTTTCAGAAGACAGGCAAAGATTAGGCACTGTCTGGGAAGAGATTCCACTTTCTGTTGTTTCCAAGTTTTATTTATGCACTTGAGTCTCGTCCTGGCGCCTGGCAGGTTTGCAGAGGCTCCTGATGAGTGCTCCTGCTCCTGCTCCATGCTTGCTGCTTCTGTGGCACTGCTGATTGCTGCCCCTCGAAGTCCACTGCAGCTTAGGGGTGGCCTGGCCTCATCCTGACTGTCTGGGCCAGGTAAAGAGAGACACAGAGGGAGTATAACCTATCCAGAGGACTCCTTGAAGCAGAAAAGCCCATCAGGTTTGCCCTCTGGAGCGTAAGAGAAAAGCCTCGCAAATGCTCACACCCCAGAAAAGCGCACAGAGATCGTATCGTATTGCCGGCTGTAGCACAAGCGAAATGAGAAATCAAAGACACTGCAGACTTTTATTGTTCTTTTTAAGTTCTCTCCCAGCAAATACGGTGCCCATATTTTACAAGGCTACAACACAATAATCTACCACCACCACTTTAACGACCAAGCAGTTGCAGAGTTGATCTATAAACTGATGTTGCCATTTAATGTGGTTTCCAGTGAACTGTAAAATTTATAGCTGTAACTAACACCCCCCCTGCCCCTCTCTCTTTTATGTTCTCCTCAAAAACAAGCTGCTCCACAGCTCCAAAAGGCAACAGGCAGAAAATCAATGTGTAACCTGATGTGAGCTAATTAGGATCATATTCACGTACCACAGATCTGTGGCCTTCTGGTCAATTAAGCAGAGATTAATGTCTAACACTGGATGGATGAATACCACCAAAAGGAAGGCACAGAAATACTCAGGTCCTCCCTTCTTGCACAGCCTCTTTCATGAATCCTGGCAAAGCTGCTGAGCAGAGCAGAGACCCTGTGGGGTCTTTTTTTCCATGGGTTTTCCTCCAGTCCATCCCTTGTACACCTCTTGGCTCTTTTTTTGCCATCATCTCTGTGCCGTGCTGTGGGCTGGGAAGCAAATCCACTAGCACCCCTGCTTCATCAGCTGCCAGGGGCGCACTGATAAGGGTTCCTGTAAGGTGATCTCCACTCCTGCTCATTGTCCTGCCTCTTCTTGCACCCCATTCCAAGTGATCGATGGGCTTCGCTTCAGGCCCACCACATGGGGGGGGTTGGGGGGGTGGGGGGTTGGGGGGGGGGTGGGGATTTTGTTCCAAATGAACGTAATGTAGGAAAATCTTGTAGGGCGCACATGCACGTGGGCTGATTTAAGCTCACTGTTGTCAAAGTTTGGAATAAAACCCAGCAGTCTGATCCCAAAGCCCATTAGCCTTTGGAAAGCCTCCCTGTGATGTCAGTGGAGTTTGGAACCAGCTTTTGATGCTTTCTGGTAAGGCCTGATGGAAAAAAAATCTCCAGACTTAATGGGGGTGGGGGCTGGTGGTAAGGAAAAGGTTTTTGGATGACCACAGCCTTTGCAGGGGGTGCACATGCTTGCTTGAAATCCGTTGATATTTTCTGTAGAAAACTCTCACATTGCTTTTGTCTACTTGTTGGCAGTGTACTTTTTTTGGGGAGGTGGGGATTTAATTTTCTAACCTTATGTGAGATCAAGTTTAATGTTTTAATCTCCGTAGCAGCTTCCTAATGTGAAGGAGGCTTCAGTTCAAGATTTCATCTGGATATTCAATCAAAACTTTGGCCTTAGGTTCCCCCCCACTGCCTCTCTACTGCGAGCAAGCCTGTCTGCAAGTAATGGATGCTCACTGCCCCCATGAGAAAGGGGGAGGCTTCTTGGGGGGAGAGCAGCAGTAAGGGATGCAGAGCACCTGCAAGCCTTCCCCAGGAGATTTGGGGAGCTCCTGGGGCTGCAGCCTGCAGCCACTGGTGATGAGAGAAGTTCACATCTTCAGCATCATGCATGCAGCACTTATATGAGCACAGACTTGCTTCAAGCTGCCTTTGTTTGGAGCCAGAGCATGAGCGGAGACCTGGGGTAAGGTAAAGTCATGGTGATTTTTGGAGAATCAGCATGTTAAGCTCATGTCAACAGTGCCATGCTTTTTTATTAAACAACAATGTGAAAGAAAAGCAGAGGGCCAGATTCTGTTGCAATATGTGCTAGTAAAGCCCAGCATAAGCCAGCATGGCCACTGGAGAACCATGGTGCTATGCCAAATAATTATGGTCAGCCCCATAGACACGGCTGGAGGTGGGAATGGAAGAGGAACTGGAATTTGGGACATTCAAAAGTGTCAGATTAATTAATTTTTTTCCTTGACTTAATACGTCACTCAGTGTCTATGCTTGCTGGTGAAGACTGCCCACTGCAAGTCCCCCTGCTCAGCACCATGCAATTATGCCAAGACACCGCTGTGCAAGTGAGCAGACAGTGCCTGCTGTTTGCTGATAGGGCTGGGAGTGGAAACACCAAGAAACTTGCAGGCATCATAGCACTATGGGACATTGATGGAGCACCGCGATGCAGAGCCAGCCACTGTGTAATCAAAGAGCCCATAACGCAGTAACAATAAAAGAGCATTGCAAATAGAAACAAATATTATCTCTGTGAATCCACTCTGAACATTTTACAGCAAGGAGAGCTCAGCTCTAATTTCACAAAATAGGCCGGCAGCTGTGCTATTTATACATTCACCACCAAGCTTTCATTAATTTTAACGTGTGTTAATGGACACCATGTATTATTTTGGGAGACTATATGTGAGATCTGTTTAATTTCCTTAAATATCAAATATGGTTCAAGCAAAATAAACCATGGATCATACCCTCAAAAAAAAAAAAAAAAAAAAAGTGCCATTTTAACAGAATTCAGACAGAGCAATGACTGATAATATTTACAGCATTTATAGGTTTGGAAATCTCCAAAGAAATCTGAGGAAATCTAAAGCCTGCCTTCATACATGGAGTGAAATTCCTCTTGGTAATGCATAAATATTCCACAGGTCTTTACAAAAATCCTTTTTAACGATATGTAAATATTCCACAATCTTTTAGAAAATCTCCAATTTAAAGATGATGCTTAAAACAGGCTTTTTAAAAAATTTAATTTTTTTTAATGCCATTTGCAGAGCCTATCATTTCCCTCAGATTTCTTCCTTTTCCTAAAAACATCAGTATTTCCAAACAGTGATACAAAGGCTTTGGAAACAGAGACCCTGTGTCATTAAAAAAAAAAAAAAAAAAAGTTCTCAAATATGAACTGCATACAGTTAAATCAAAATGCAGATACAAACAAACCTACTTCTCACCTCATCTTGTTCCTTAGGTTTTAATGGAAAACTGGCATAAAGCGTGGCAAGAGAAAAAAATGCCTGCCACAAAAAATAAATCTGTCAAACTCGGGAAAATCCATTCATCAAAGGAAGAAAAAATACAATGAAATCGTGAGAAGTTTATGGAATAAATCTGTAACTGATTTGGCTCCAATATTTAATCACCTTCTGCTACCTTGTAGTGTGATAGTGCTCACCCTGCAGAACTTGAGCATGACAATGGGTTTTTAGCAGTAAATTTACAGCTTAATCAGGATATTGCTAGTACAGTAGGACAAAGCTGGCATCTTGTGAGTGTTTTTGATTCTGAACAGAGGGACGGGTGCTCGGGGAGGTGAATGGGACTGGGTCTGACTTGTAACACTTGGCCTCACTGAAGAGACATCAAATGGAACCAACAGCAGAAAGCCGCACTGGGAAAGGCTCCGCAAAGAAAAACGGCCCCTGTGCACACTGATTCTGGTTAGATGTAACCTTATTTTGTCCAGGGGGCCAGGTTCTGACATCACAGGTTTGTAGTGAACAAGAAAATGTGCCAAGAGAAAGGCTCTAGGCTCTGCTGTTTTACCACAACACCTTCATCCCTTGCACCCTGACATGATGCCAAGTGTGCAACGAACTATTGAAGGAGGATGAGGGATGGTTGTGAAGGAGCTGGTATTGCAAGGAGGCTTGTCCACGGGTGTAAAGCTGTGCCCTCCTCCAGCCCAGCACCAAGCAGAGGCAAACAGCATCCGTCCAGCCCTGCTGGCGCTCCCTAGAATGGGCAGAAGCATGTCAAACAGTTACCTGTTCACCATCGGTCCTGAAAGGATGTTTGTTGGACCAGGCAGAAGGGTGGAAGCTTTTTACAGCAACACATTTGTGCTGGCCCTGAGATGCAGGATGCCATAGCTTCAAGGAGGAGCCTCCAGAGGGAGATTTATCTCTCTGGGCTACTGGGAGCGTGTCGCTGCTCCAAGTGCCGTAATTGCCACTCGGTCTCCTCCCCCCGTGACTCCCCAGCGGCAGTCTCCTTTGCAACAACCCCGGTGATGACTTATGTCATATCAATAACATATGTTGGCATAATCATCTTTCCCCACTTCTTAATTCACCAGTTCCTCGATGAGTTTTGCAAACACAAGGGGAATGCGAAGGAAAGTGATCGGCGCTCAGCGAGGGAAGGGCTCTGTGCGAGCTGTTGCCCCGCTCCTGGCTGAACATCTCCGCTTGCCACTATGCTGCTGGGCAAATGGGGAGGTGCTGCTGCCTCCCTGTGCTCCTCAGGATGTGATGCAGCCCAAAAGCACCAAGAAAGTGCCCATGCCTTAAAATAAGGCATCCACCTTTTGCCTTTCTGCGCTTCGTGCTCGCTCTGAGACAGATGCCTTGCTTGCGTCTTGTTCCTCTCTCCTTGTTTTGTCTGCTGTCTCTGTGATAATCGCCTGCATTTGTACACTGCATTGCTGTCATTCCAGCCACCAGCGAGATAAGAAGATCACTTAGGACTATCTGCGCCTGTGCCTGACAGGCTCTGCACACCCCAGGCAGCGCTGGGTGCACCAGAGGGATGCTCAGAGGCACAGCCTTGGGTCCTGGGTCCCAGCTCCACATCAGCCTTGACCTTGATGCACAACCAGGAGCAAGCTGCTTTATCCGTTTCCCCATTTGACACCGTCTCTCTGCTTATTTTTGAGAGCAAGGCTGACTTTTAACGCAGAGAGATGGAGCACCAAGCATGGGCCTGGACCATGACTGAATCTCTGCTGGCTTCTGTAATATGAATTGCATTGTAATGTACAATACATTGTTTTGCATCCAAGTTTTAGGCAAATATTTGTATATAGATAAGCTGACATTTTGTTTAGTACATGTACTCTAATTTCCAATAAAACTTCCAATAAACACTTATAAAGTGAATTTATTGCTTCACTTCAAAGCAAGGACATGGTGCCAGTTTGAAGGGGTACTTGAAGTGTTAAACCCATGTCTATGATGCTTTAATACATTTTTTGTACTTTTTTAAGAAGTTATTTTAATATTATTGTGCCACTCTGTTAAAAGGCCATAAAATATTTTAAAGAGCAATAAAAGTAAACACAAAAGCTAAAAAGCCCATTCTTCTCTCCCTGGCCCACTGAGAGAGGAAGAGACAGAGGATTTAGGCATAATGAAATTCATGGCAGCTGTGTAAATAAAATAAATGAGCACAGTGTTTTTCTGTTGATGGTGATCCTGAACATCTTGCTATCTGGGTCTTGTTAACAGGAGCCCAAGGCAAGCTAGGGGAAGGAAGCAGAAGTGCTGATGGAGAGGATGCAATGGAGGGCAGGCTTTGTGTCCTCCCCCAAAAATGGGAACCACGACAAAAGAATGAAGGCAAAGAGCCTTTGTCCAGCAGCCTTCACCTGCTGCAGGCGTGAGCTAGCTGAAGGGTGTTATTGCAAGCAGTGTTAATAAGGATGTATTCCTGGCCAAGCCAGAGCTGGCTTCGATGGGACTGACCCTCCTGAGAGAGCCCCGTTTGTACTCCCTGGCTTTCATTCGCTTTCTGCAAACCACAGAGTTTTTAGCTCTGCCCTGGGTACCTGCTGTACGCTTATGGTTCACTGAAGTTGTAGAAAAGAGGGCTTAAGGAAAGCACTACTGCTCCATAAACTGCACGGCTCTTCTCAGCCCACCCATGAATTTCATGCAGGGTAGGAAGAGAAAAGTCTGGTCCAGCTGCAAAGCTGGAGCTCAAGTGGGGATGAACACGTTCAGAGTCTTTCAAAAATCTGAATAATCACTGCTGCTGTTACTAAAAATAGAGACAAATAAAACCTGCCAGAATGGGTTTATCTCAGGGAAATTGGATTCTAAATGTTGATGCTCTCTGCAGAAATTTACAGCAGTTCTCATAAAAGAAAATCACGGATTTTGAGCCAATATCCCTCCCATTGTAGAATACTTCTAATGAAAGCTCTCTTTTCCCAGCTCAGGAAGCACAGCAGGAGCACAGCACCTTCCCACACTGGCTCCCTCATCCAGGGCACCAAGAGGCTGGTAAAGCTGTTGCCAGCTCACTGCCTCCCTGCCTTAGAAAGACGTTCCAAAAAAAAAAAAAAAAAAAAAAAGTGATATAGCACCTGTAAAATCTCAATTTGCAGCTAGGTCTACGGGTAGAAGCTCAGGCCCTGGTTTACTGCCCTATGCCCAGCTTGTGTTCAGGGGTCATCAATAATTATACATCAAAACCTCCCAAATTGTCATGTCTGTTGGAGTTTTCAGAGGAGATTGTTTTTTTTGTTTTGTTTTGTTTTGTTTTTGTTTGTTTGTTTTATATATATATATTTTTTCAAGAGGCTATTATAAACTTACTTTCTCTTGAAGACTGTTTCACCAATGAGTTCTTACAAATGCAGTGTTTCACACATGACAGCAGCTGGGGTGATGGCAAAAGTAGCAATGATTTTGCCTTCAAAACCCAAGGTGTGAAAGAAAGGTAGAATAAATCTGGGAGAACCAGGGTCAGGGAAAACTTAAGGGAAGCAAAAAATGACTAATGATCTGGCTGGTCCAACAGGTAATGAGCATTGTGTAGGCTTCTTTAAGAGCTGGAGACCTCCAGGCTTGTGTTTCAAGGTTCCCCAGGTGAAGCTGTAGCAGGATCCAGCATATTCAGTGGGCACCACAAACCTGGGGACATCTGAAACACCTTGCAGGATCTCTGCTGCCCCACTTCACCCCAACTTGCCCCACACCAGGCAGGACACGCAGCTCTCCTAGCTCCTGGTGAGCCCACTGCAGTCTGCAGTTGCAACACACACACAGACCCATGTGTTACATGAGCTTGACAATGTTTTTCTGGAAGTGACTTCATACGGTCTGAGACATTAGTGCAGGATTTGGTTGTATTTATTTATTTTTCCTGGTGTTTTCTTGTCCTAGACAACATATTTGCAGCTGCGAAGGCTGATGACTCCCTTTGCTCAGCAGCCTTTCTCCTAAGAGCCTTCTTTCAATGGTCTCCATTGTAACGATCTGGATTTTGCATTTCCGCTGCCGTGCTGACGAATGGAGTCCCAGGGCCTGGAGCCACGACAGTGAGCACGGGGCAGAAATCACAGCCAAATTCGCCAGCGCAGCTCACTAGCCACTGATTTATTTCCCTCCGTGACCTCCACGTGGCAGCGGTCCAGATGCGAGCCCACGTCCTGCTGGAATCCTACACATCATTTCGGGGTCTTTACTCATCATTTACTAGACGGTGCTCTCCGAGTTCTCAGTTCCATTTCCAGGAGTGAGATGCTCTCATTGTGCTCAGTGGGGATTTGGCTATTGCTTTCCGGAAGAACAGGAATACTGAAAATATTAATGGCCTCCAAGTTACTCACTTCAGAGTGTCTGCAAGGTCTGCATATGGAAAATTATTTGTCATTTCCTTACAGACACTATTTTCAAAGGAGAGATATAGCAGTCTGGCAAGAGCACAGCACCGTGATTTAATAGTTTGTTTATCTCCCAGCACAGCTCTGCTGTGTAAGTTCAGGAATCCAGCTCTGTCCCATCTTCCTATCCTTTTTTGTTAACAAGTACAATGTTCTGCTCTAATAAGGCTTCTTCTTCCAGCGAGATTCACTGATATGAATGAACTCTGGCTACCAAGGAACATGGGAGCTTGCAGTTCCTGCATGGAAGTAACTGCTCCTGCTGCGCTCACTGCATCCAGAGCTACAGCCTGGAGTAGCTCCAACACGTAAAGATTTAGGGATGGGTCTTCACCATTTCTTTCCACTAGAGAGACACCATCTCTGTCAGATGTGCTGCCAGGCCTGGCACACACCTACCCCAGCTAGGAAGGCACGTTGCAAACCAGCCCTGGGCTGTGCCACCTGTCGTGGTGATGGGCATCCCTTGGCAGTCCTTATCGCCAGTGGTTCCACCCTCTAAAACTGAGAGCACAAGCACACTTGGATTTATTTTTAAATAAAAATGGGGATTTTTACATCTCGCTGAACCACTGCACTGCTGGAAAGCAGAAATGTTTGTGTTACATACAACAACCACCACCTAAAACCTCTGGTATCTGGGTACCAGGGTGGGGGCTGCAGGTGCTTCCATTTAGCTGTGCCCAAAGCTACATGAGCAGGTAAATGCGTAACCCGACATGCTTCAGAGCACAAGTGGAACATGTCACCCCCATAGACAAACTTTGGCCTTGCTGAAGGATGCAAGATTTTACCCTGTGGGAGGCTTGAACCCAAGGATCCGCTTTGTTCCACAGCCTCCAAGTGACTTTGCTGGTGCATCGTGAGAGCTGCATCAACACAGATATCGGCTTTATTTACTTCTCTAGCTCAGGTGAATGCTTTTAGGATCTTCTGAAGTGGTTAGAGCTTTCTCCCAGTTTGGTCTTATTTTATGAGATGCAGAATACTTTATTTTCTATGTTTTAGAAGCAGCAAAGTTACAAGGGGCCTGGTCTTCTGAGGGCTTGAGTGCACTCTGATTCAATGGAGTTCAGCCTCAGATTTGCTTTGAAGAGGAACTGAAGTGCCTCTAAGTTCTGGCTGGACAAAAACCATGGATATAGTTAGACTGCTTATAGGAGAAGTCAAATTACATCTTTGGAATGGGAACCAGACATTTCAGGGCTGAGACAGAAATACATTGGAAGCAAGAGAGAAGACCACGAAGTCCAGGACTGTGAACGGAAGAAGTTAAATAACCTCCTGAAGCCCTGACAGGCCAACAGACTCCTCCACCAAAATATTAAAGATGTCTCCTCAGAAAATAATAATAATAATAATAAAGTGCATTTTAGGGTTTGAGAGAGGTCTGCCTTCAGGAATTTCTTTGTCCACTTGCCCAAAAGTCTCAGTATCAGTTACAGTCTTTGAAACACTCAAAGCTTTCTGGGGTCTCCTAGCCAGCAGATTCCCTCTCTCTGCTTCCAAGGATTATATTTTCCCCATTAGACTACACGTTTTGGACAATTTCCCTCTCATCGTGCACAAGTGTAACAGATGATCTCTCACTGAATTATTTTAGAAATGCATTTATGGAGTCTGTTGTCTGGAATATAGAAGCTCCATCTTTTCTAGGCTATTTATTATCATATATAATTCACGAGGTCCGAAGCATGAAAGAATTACTTTAAAAATGAGAAAAAAACCTTCATCAGTCAACCGGGATGCTCTGTTATGTATATGCACTGTGCTAATAATCCGGGTATCTCTCTCAAGTGCTCCTTGCATGTGCTCCTTGCATGTGGAGGACAGAAAGCTCTTACTGACACCAGCTGCTGCCGCTCGGGTGACAAAAGCTTGCACCTTTTGGTCACCCAGATCCCACGCCTGTTTCTCACTGAGGCCACAACCCTGGCTGTTCACAGCAGCAGAGCTGACACCGTTGATGCCATATGCTGTCATGATGCTGTCTGCTGACCTGGTGACATATCTGGAAAAGCGATGGCTTTCTGCTAAATGGTCATGATGGAAGAGAAGGGCTCTGGTCACATGCATGCTCGCCCTCCTGGTCTGTAGGTGCACTGGCTGCTCATGTCCTGGGTCCTTGTCAGGAACTGACCTGAGTGTGGTCTGTCTGCCTGGTGTGCCCTGATTCCTCGGGGAGGGAAAGGGCCATGGGGCATTCCCTTACTCTAGACGAGCTGCGGACACAAACTAGGGACCTTACCATCACAAAGCATCAGTGCCACATAACCTTCATCCATTTTGTGTTGGAGTGAGTGAAGGTAGAGTTGTCATTAGGTTTTATTTTCAAAGAAAACCAAGAGAAATCACAAACCCAATATCATATGATGGGTGGCGTAGAAAATCCACTGTCCGGATCCAACCAAATACTTAAGCAGATACTTAGTCTTCTCTTTGTATTTAAAATTTATGCTCAGGGATTTGGCCCTTGACACTGAACATCTTGGGCAACTCAGTCTCCCAGTGCTGCTCAGGACATTCTTTTCAGCTTGTAAGGAATATTTATTGAAGCAGTACACAATGATAAGCTTTAATAGAAGGAGAGAAAAAGAAGAAGAGAGGAACAGAATTGCTATTCCATAACTTCAAAGGAAAAAACAAAACCAAACAAAAAACATTAAGTTCGCTTTGCAGAAGTATGCGCAGTGTGAATCCTTGGAAGGGCAGGGAATAAAAGATGATAACCTGGCTGTCAAAAATAAAATGTAAGCTGCATATTGCACCCTTTGCTTTAGAGAAGCAATGCATCTTGCTGGAAAAAGCCCTGGTCTGCCTCTATTCACACTGTGCCTGACCTGATCATCTCAACCTCAACTAATGCTCATGTGCTGATACCCCAGATGCAGCTGGGCATGGGCAGCCCCTCCCTTCCCAGCTCTGTGCTGGGTGGCCTCAGACCTGCCTGCCATGTTGCTGCCCTCTCCTGTTGGATGGACTGACCAAAACTGTTCTTTTGGTGGCCAGAGAGAGCATGGAGGGACACACGAACATGGCACGGTAGGAATGGGAGTGCAGCAATTTGGTGCCTTTGCGGGGAAGACCACTCCAGGAGGTTGTGCTCTGTGCTCTGCTCCTGCCCCATTGCCATCCCCGGGGCTAACCGAGCCGTGGACACATGGACGAGTGCTGCAGGACTTCAGGCCACGTGTCGCCTGCCAACCCACTGGGGCTCTGAGCCCAGCACCAAGAACTGGGGGGAGAGAAGAGACAGAGATGTGTGCCATGAGAAAGGCAATTAACCACAGCCCCAGATAAGACTGAAATATTCCATCTGTCTTTGTTTTAATGTCATTGATCTAAGCCAGAGGCGCAACAATTTCCAGTGCAAAAGTTTACAGACGCAATCTCCGTTTGCTGGTGGAAATGGCTCCATGTACTTGGGAGTGGGAGCATGCCCTGCTGGTGTGGTTTGTCTTCTGGGGAGCTAAAGACTTCAAGGAGATTGCTTTAGCAAGGGGTTAGTAAACTTCACAGTTGTCCGCAATATTTTATTGGAGGCTGGAGAGACTGCTCAAACATCTGTTTGGGGGAGCAAACAAACAGCTTTGCCACGTTGGTTAGAGCTGACTCACGGTTTCTGTGATCAATGGACTGAAATTACACTCTGAAAGTGCAGGCCAGTATCTAGGGTATGACTTTAGGGTAAATAAGAGCATAAAGAGGGTGCAGAGCCTCCATGCGATTGAGCTCTGGCCTTCTCCATTGCATTCTTTAATATCACATCCCCGAAGGGAGACTTGGTGGTGGTTGCTTTTCAGAATAAACATTCTGGGTAACAGCAGTGATTAATATAGCAGAGATCTGGGAAAATATACCTCCGTAAACAGTGATGTTTTATAGCTGTGAAAGGAACTGTGTGTACTGAGAACTCTCTGCTTGTATCTGAGCATACCCCACATGCAGAAACAAATCAACAACTGGGAATTTCTGCATTTGGTGAAAAACATTCAGAAGATTTCATTTGTATAATGCATCCGTATTTTTCTGGGAATGGAGAGAGAGAATATATATTGTGATAGGAAAATGAAGAGGAGCCAAAGGAGAATTCAATCAGATTTCTTATGCAGATAACATAATGAAATACATTAGAAAAGTTTAACTTTGCTATTGGTTACCAAAGAGAAAGTTTAAAATATAGATTCTGCCTGCCACAAATTTCCAGTATAATATAAGAACATTCCACAAATATATAAATATATAGCCACAGAAATACAAGCATTTAATACTGACATACATGTTTCACCCAAGTGAAACAGTGGAATATGCAGGGTGCAAAGGAGGTGGGGATGCTATCTGTTATCCGCGTGCCAGTCCTGCCAGCAGCTGGGAACGCCAGCTCCACGGGGGTTTGAGGTCAGCAGGAGAAGCCGGTACGTGTAACCTAATAGTGCAGTATAGGCAGGAATGGTTTGAATGATACAAAGGGCAATTTCATGGTCATCTCCCTTGGAAAGCTGATGGGATTTGGAAGCTGAACAGCTATATGTGTCTTTGAAAACATCTCCTGCAACGTTTAGACAGAATGGCGACAGGCCTTAAAAAAAAAATCCCCCAAACAGGCAAAGTTAGAACCTGTTTTATTCTAATGCTGTCCAAGAACAGGGAAGTCTGTCATGTGAACTACAGAAAATTATTAAGTGTTCCCCCATGGAATAACGTGACTTTGATTAACTACTCTTACCAGTGCTGATGGCTGTAGGGAATGGTGCATGCAGACCAGAGGAGAGTCTCTTTAATACCTGGTGAGCAGTGAGTGACATGCAACACTCTTTGCATCAGAAGATGTACCAGAAACCACTGATATCATCACTGGGGATATATATAGCTGCATCATTCATATAGAGAGTACAGCCCTGAGCTTCAGAGGCTTAGCATCTTTCTTGTGCTAAAGAACAAACGGCATCACTAGAAGAAACCTGGCATTTCTCTTTGCAACAGGAACTTTGCTCTCTGCCCTGGCATGCAAAGTCCTTTTCTTCCCCTGTAAATACTCTCTCCTTCAATAAACGTCATAACATGCAGTAATCTTATTATGCTAGGTAGGTTATTTTTGCAAAGAAAACATGTCTTTCACCTCTGAAAGTTTGCTTCATTCAGAGCCCATTCAGCTCTCTAAGGAAAAAACAACGCCTGGGCTGTCCTGGCAAGTGTGCTAGGAAATTCAGGAGCTGATCCATTCTTCATGTTGCCTTCAGTGCCAGGGGGCTCATGTTTTCCATGGCTCCTTTGAATGTGGATATCACTTCCTTGCCCCTTTCAGGAGGTTTTCCCCAGTGCTCGGGGCCATGAAGGTGTCCCTTGCTGCCCAGGTTTGCCCTGGGAGAACGGGAGGAGGAGGAGAAGAGAACAAGGAGAAGAAAGAGAAGGAGCAGGAGGAGGAGGAGGTCATCTGTGCTGGGCAAATGCAAGCCCTGGGTTTTAGCCTCTGATCCCAAATCTTTCTGAAAATTGAACAATCGGCTTAATAACAGGAAGTCGGGAGCTGGCAAATTACCGTTCCTATAATCAGAACAGGACGCCGAGAGAAGGAGCTGTGCTTTGGCAGTGATAACTGGTTTCCATGTCTCATTAAAAAAACACGGCTTATTCATATTTTAAGATTGTTTTTTTCTTCAAAGGCTAACAGGGCCACTAATCCATTTTGGTGGAGTGGTTTGCATTGGTATGCAGTGGATTTACTCAAGCTGCCTGGGTAAACATGGTACCAGTTCTGCATCCCTGATACCAGGTCTTTATGGGAAAAGACATGAAACAAGTCACTTCTCTGGTGTCCCCAGTCCACACCTGGGCTGACTTTCCTGGCAGCCCTCTGGCCATGCATGTCTCCTGAATTGTTTTTCTCAGAAGATGGTCAACATTTTGATGTGGGTGGGAATGAAAAGTGACTGAAAGGATAAATAAGGGCCTGGTTATCAGGATGCAGGCATGCACCCAGCCACTGTGCAGTGCAGTGCGTGCCTGGAGCTGTGCAGGAGTGATGCTGTGACCTATACCAGAAATATATGAACTATTTCCTACTGCCAGGGCTGTAAAAGGGTAACTCAGGTCTACAGAGACCTTCCTCCTCTGCCTGTTGGTAAAGTCCCTACCCATGGGGACAGGAGAACAGCTCTTGTGAAAGGAAAACGTGTAAAAAAGCAGATTCCTTCAGTGCATTGTGCCTTTTCCCTGCAGGAACCCTCCTCGGTGGAAACCCCTTCTCCTTCCTACATGGCAGGGTGCTGGGATGCAATAGGCAGCAAGTGCACAGCACAGCCCCCAGGACATTTTGCAAAGCCGGCTCAGAGCTCTGTGCAGAGACACAACAGAGATAAGCCAGAAGTGAGAGTGATCAAAAGCCTGCATTTCCAAAGGTGTGGGTCATAACAATCCCATAACAACATTAGCACAGTTTCTGGGACAGAATCTTTGAGGGGATAAGGCTGTATTTTGACTGAATTGGGTCTGAAGGCTGTTGTGGCGGCTGTCTGTGCTACGGCCCCAAAATCAATGGTTTGGGCAGAACCTCTTGCTGCAAAATAGCAGGACTCAAGGCAGTGCTGGCTGCTGCTGGCTGACCCTGCAGAACTGACAGAAGGAAAAAAAAAAAAAAAAGAAAAAAAAAAGAAAAAAAGTAGAAGTAGAAATTATGAAGATGACAAATGTCTATCCTCTTAGTAATGGAGACTGTATATGAATAGTTTGTACCTCTGGCGATAAGGCAGCAATAGAAAGCATCCAAAAAATCCAGCATAATATTCAACTGAATGGGGACTTATTCCTTTGCATTATGCTTGAGGATAGATATAGACCAAGTGTGTGTCTTCATCAGACAGCTCTGTAACAAGATCTGAACAAAACTTTTGAACTGAGCAATTTAGGAGCAAGGAGGAAGTCATGACACACCAAGCTTTTCCAGTTTTGTCTATGAACTAAAGATCCCAGTGCAGAAGGGCGCCTGGTCTCTGAGGCCCAGCACCTTTTGCTAGACGACATAGTGACTGTAGGCACAATGCTGTAAAATATCCTGTCTGCTTTATCTTGGGTGGAGCAAGAAAGGAAGGAAAGTCACAATAGCTCTCCTCCCTTAATCAAAATAGCCCATGCCTATCTAAGAATCAAAGATAAATTAGTAATAGGGATCCTTGGGGATTTGGACTGCTACTAGAAGCCAATGAGAGACAGAGTGAATATGCATACTTGAATGTCATCCAAGCATTTAACACACTCCAGTTTGGACAAAGTGTCTGTGTAGCATCCCTCTGACCAGTTCCTGTGCAGTCTCATAAAATGCATAAAAACAGCACTCTTTTATTTTTTTTTCTAAAAGCCTCTCTTTCCTTTCCTATACCTATATTTCCTCTTTCCCTTCCTATTCCTATATCCCTCACATCCTCTGCTACTGAGTCCCAAAGAGGATCCAGTGCCTTCCAGCCCTGCAGCCTCCCAGAGAGCACACTGCTGTCAGGAGCGGCTCCTTCTGCATGTCCTGATGCAGATGTATTATGGCCCAGTGGCACGATGTCATGTCGTGCCATCAGAGAAGCTGTCCCTTTGGAGTCTGCATTTCTGTTCATTTTTTTTTTTTTCTTCAGCAGCTCAAAAGATGTTCTTGCTGAACTCCTTGTTTGCACTTGGTCACGTATTACTCACATTTATTTTGCTGGTGCTGAGTATTTATGCATTTCCTGCATTTAAAAATAACCAAGCAGAATTTTTATTTTCCAAGGAAAGAAGGGAAATTTGACTTCAGATTTCTAAGCAAAACAGAGAAAAATCTGGAGATGATCAGAGAAAGGACCTTAGGACTGAGTTTTATTCTCTTATTATATAAGTTTATTCTCTGAAGGCAGTGACTTACACTGTAACAAGAGAGATTTAGGGAAAAAAAATCCACGTTATTCACTGACAGTAGTAGGGTAGCAGTGGGACAGCCCGTGGGAGGAGATGTGTGAGATGTCTCCATTCCCAGCAATTCCAAAGTGCAATTTTCACCAGTATGGGTCAGGGCAGCTGGCAGTGGTGCTGGGTTGGGCTCTGGGTGACACCTGCATCAAGCAAGGCTCAGGCTGGCAGCAAGGTAACCCAGCTCTGCGTTCAGACACACAGGCTTGTTTTAAGGGATACGGCATCCCAAGAAGGAGAGGGGAAAAAATAATGCACATTTTCTCATGATTTATGCAACTGATATGAAATATTTGTTGTACATTTCCTTTGGGATGCATTCAGCTCAAAACCTGTGATACCAACTGATAATGAGTTACACATTTATTTTGAAACACAGCAGGCCAACACTAATTGGAAGCACGTTCTGTTTGACTAAGCAGGTACAGTAACTCCAAAATATTCACTGTCACTTAACTTAGGCCTTTACGATGATATTAATCAAACCACTTTTTCTAGGCTTAGAAAAAGTCAGCGGAGCAGTGATCAGGCAGGACACAGGACAAAGCAGTCCTGGCCAGGACCAGCCAAAAAGAGTTTTCTTTTTAGGACTGTTACATTTTCATTATAAATAAATAAAAATAAAAATAAAATAAAATAAAATAAAATAAAAATTATGAAGTTTTCAACTGTGGCTAGTAAATATTTCATCGTCAGATGAAAACTTCTAGTGATTTCAGGAAATGCCTTTTTTTTTTTTTTTTTTTTTCCCTACAGAAAGGAGGCATTTTTGTAAGAAAAGTCGCTGTGAGTTTCGGGCCCCACTTCCCACTGAGGAGCAGCCTTCTGGGGAATTTGTGAGCAGTTCTTGTACACGTTACTCCTGCGCTGCCTGGCAATCACGTTGCGTCTACAAACATTAACTGGTTGTGCTGGGGCCCAACCACAGCCCTCTGAGATGGAAGGCGAGCGCTCTATCCCTTACACAGATGAAGAAATTAAGATACGAGGCCACAGCAGCTGCTGCTGCAAAGCTGAACGCCTGGCAACACTTTTCATCATCATCATTTGCATTATATTATCCTGCACTATCACGCAAGCAAGGCTGAGGCTGCGGACTGCAATGTGGTGTAAAGACACATGAGGAGACTATTATATCTCTTGGGACAAGATTTAATGTTATCTATAGCAGGTCTGCTCTGATAGTCATTATACAGAAAATTAATTCACAGCCAGAAAGGGGAGGCACGAGGACAGCCCTTCAGATGGCACGTTAAGTGTAGAAAACTGTGACAGCACAGTCCTAACACGACAGTCAGCCCTTGAAATACATTGGTAATCTAGATTTATTATGACAGCAGAGGAATCTGCATATTATTCCTTCACTTTTTTATATAGATGAATGGATAGAAATAATATACACAAATGTGGATGATGTAGGAATCCTTCCTGTGGACAGAAATGTATTCAGAGAAGTACTCAATGAGCATTACCACGTATGGTAACAGCTGCATGGAAAAGCAGAAAATTACCTGAGTGGGCTTCTGGTGGCAGATCCTACAGCCTCATGCCCATTGCCCCAAGCTGCCCATTGAAGTCACCCGTTCCAGAAACTGAAATGTTGTGTTCATGGTGGCGTTCAATGTGGGGAACCATCAGCTAATTTCAAAGCTATAGCTGTTTTTTTCCAAGTGCCAGATCTTGCCAAACACTTGGGGAAAATAATAAAAGAGTATTCTCAATTGAGTTTATCTTACAATTTCAGGTGTTAGACACTGTTTCCTTCCCCAGATATGAGAAAAAAAATGTTGTGGGTTGGTTTATTATTTTTTTTCCATGTCTAATTCCAGCTGTGGGATGATTTTATGTGCCTGGCAATCTTTGCTGTGCTATCTAATAAGTGGCTGTTGAGCATTCACAATTGGCTGGAAGTATTTCAACCACACTTCTGCAGAGAAGAGTTCAGCAAAATTTCATGAGGGTACTTCAGCACTAAACTTTCCTACCTGGCCAAGTTACAAAATGGGCCTTTCCCTCATACCACGAGGAGATTAATAAACCAGCAAAACCTCCGTACACACAGGTTGGAAGAAGAAGGCAACAGAGAAGGGCTCAAGGGGGAGCCAGGGCAGAACACACTGGTGCAAACATGCTGCAATATTAAGCAAATGGGGAAAAACTACGCAGAGATTTTAAGTGGTGTTATTAGATGCTGCATGGATCTACAGCAAGGAATCTACTGACCGAAAAAAACACAGGTTGCTTGGTACTGCTGGGCTGGCTCCACGCCTTGGAGAAACACAGAATGATCTCCAGCGAGGGAATGTTCCACAAAACAGCACAGCGAGGACATCCTGCGCTGCACCACAGCTTTTTCCAAGAAAAACAGCCGGCAGCCCAAACCAAACCCCAAACAACGCAAACCTCAGAAACGTAAATAAAATTGAGCAGGAGAAAGCAGCCTTCGGAAATCTGGGAGAGCAAGGAAGGAGCAGCCCAGCTGAAGGCACCGCGGGACTTGCAGAAGACCAGCCTGCTATTTGCTCGTTGCAGTGGGGTAAACACGTGGCCGACCTGTGATGAAACTGGCCCTGGGAGCAAGAGATGTGGCTGGTGAGAGCACAACAACGTGCCTGTTCCCCTAGATGGGAGGTTTTGTGTGGACTTCAGCACCAAACGTCAGTAACTTTCCATTCAAAAGCCAATGAGGAGAGTTACCATGACGGTGTAAGTCCTCTCTGAAGAAGAAAAGCACTGAGCACAGCCGGTCCCTTGGATGACATATGCAAGTCCATGGGTTAGAGCATCTCTTGCCAGATGCTACAAAGAGCCACTCCAAACAAAGGGCCCTCTCAACGTGACACAAGTGGTGGTGAGTGTATGCCTGGAAGTGCAGCTGACATCAGAAAAAAAAAAAAAAAAAAAAAGAGTCTTCAGGAAAAATAGACTGGTCTCGAGCACTGCGCCTTTAAATAACAAGCTCCTCTCTTCCAGATGATTTTAATAAGCCCAGGCACATGTGTTGTAACCCCTTGATGCAGTACAATATGAATAACCAAATAAAAGATCTCTCCAGATTTTAAGATTTACTGTTTGCGATGGGAAAAGGCCAACCAGATGACATCATTATACTTCAAATGTGAATTACTGCCAAGTTTGGTAATACTAAACTGGAGAAATTGATCCTCTATGTTTTTTTCAGAAAAATGATTTTTGGCTTCGTGGTGATTTTTTCTTTTGTTATTTATGTAACTGTAACATTTGTGTTTAGCAAACTTTAATTTTACTTAAAACTGGAGCCAGAGTACCTTATCTTACAGGTTATTTGTTTTCAGCCATCTGCCTAGCTGGAAATAATTGAGTTTGACAATTTATGGGTTAAAGAGTCAATGGATTGTGTTGGATAATTCACAAAGAGCCAAATTCTAGCTCAGGCAAAGCTGTAGCTGGCTTCAGTGGGAGTCTGCTTGATGAGGATGTCAGGATCCTGGTCTCTGTCTGGAAGATGTTGCATTGTTTGCCTGAGGAAGAAAAACCCATCCGTATGTTAACAATAGCACCCTTTTCATGTAACACATCTGGATTTCTGGAAGGATAAAAAGCTATGATACTCCAGCTAGTATAATACTATATTTCATTTATATACTACCTTCTCTGATCCCATGGATATTTTCAAGCACCCCCTTGAACGAGGTCCACCAAATGTAGCTCAGCTCACTGCGGAGCTAAACAGACCAAGTCCCAAGGAGGTTAAGCCACTTGCCCAAGACTGCAAAGTGATTCACAGGCAGAGCTGAAACTGAAAACCACAAAGCTCTTTTTCCCACACCCCTGCACACCACTTCTTTCAAAGTGTTTGTTGATGATGTGAATAACAACAGTTGCAAAGCTTTGTGTTGCAGACAATTCCAATGAGATATATACATACATATATATATATTATCAAGTGCTTACTGAAATCTCCTTTTCCATTGCAGAAAAGGATTCTGAAATTTCTTGTTACAGCACTGTTTGCAGACAAATCCACATCCTTACGGCCAGAAAAATGTTCTATTTTTACAGCGTACATAAGTATACTTATTAAAGCAGCCATATATGCATAGAATCACGTTGGATCTGTATTTTTCAGAGAGGAAGCCCCAAGCCGTATAGCTGTTATTATTATTAAAAAAGTGCAGCATGACACCCATGAAACCCACTTGGTTCACCATTTACAACAGAACAGGTCTTATTTAAGGCTTTGTGCCATCAGTGCTGCAGAGTATGATTTGCCTAGTGGAAATCACTGCCTGTTGATAACTCACTGCTGATTTTCTTGTTGTGTTTGATCCTTAAGCCCAATTCCCCAGCCCCAGTGCCATGAGATGCTCTGCCCTGAGGATGGCACGGGGAGGTGACACACGCCGGATCCTGCTGCCCTCAGGATCCTGTGGCATGCCACATCGGTGCTTCTTGCTGTTGACATCTCTTGCTGAGGGGTAGATCTCCCAGCTGTGGACACGGTTTTTCTCAGTGTTCCTGAAGGATTGGTCTGAGGTGACACAGAATATTTTTCTGTTAGCTGTAATGGAAACACATGCATGTCTGAGGAGACCCAGAAGTCACATACTATAAAAAGTGGCCTGTGACAATGACCTAACTCCGCTTTATCCTCCAATGATTTTGCTGAAGTTTTAGCCAAGTTTGTTGAAGTTTTAGCCATATCACCAAGTAAACACACAACCCTTCCATGCTGATCCTCATAGGCACAGCTATCATGCAGACTGACACACTTTGAAGCAATTTTCCTGTTGCAAAACAGTGCTGTGCATTAAATTACAGACCTTTGGAGCACATCCGTGCAAGCCCCAGGAGTTAACCATGCTTTCATCCATCACTTGACGAGTTTTTGCATCACAATTCTGCACCATGGCTTTGCCTGTGGCAGGTGAGGGAGCGCTCCCATGACATGGTCAGCAGAACCGTGAGCCCAGCTCAGCAGGGAGGTGATGCTAAGTGCCTGGTGGTGGTGGGAAGAGATCCTGGAGCATGCCCACAGCCTGGGAGCAGCAGCGAGGAGTGGAGAACGAGGCCAAAAAAAGCACAGGAACTGAGAAACGCCAAGGGGAAGCTCTGGGGCCAAGCACGGGTTGGGAAGAGCGCTTGGCTCTCCGAGTGAGAAGAACCTTCCCGGCTCTTTGGTTCCTGGTGTGCAGGGGAAATGGGGCTTCACAGCAGCCCTTGGAGGAAGCTGCCCCACATCAGCGCTGGCTCTCAACCCAGCCAGGCAATTCTCCTCCCACCATCCAAACAGGGAAAGAAAAGAGGGACAAAAAAAATAGCGCTAAGCCCTGAATTTTGGCGAGCCGCTTCAGCCAGAAAAAAAAAAAAGGTTGAGGGCCTCTCTGGTTACAGCAACAGACACCATCTGAACTGCAGGCGAGTTCAAGCCCAAGGAGGGTTTTGTAGGACTAGTTGTGAGGAGGTTTGGGGTGGGATGGTTCACACACTGCAGTAGCGACCAGCGCCAGGGCAAGAGCTGTGTGTGGCTGGCCTCATGCCAGTGGCCGGTTTTAGTCACACCAGCTGGCATCTGGGCTGGAGCAGGGCAGGGCAGCTGCAGATGATGCAGCATTGCTCTCTCAGATCCTCTTGGCTTTAGAAGCTGGTTTCCCTGGCTCAGGGAGGTTTGGGTGGCACAAAGAGCTTTCTGTTGTCCAAACCAGTCCTGGGGGAAAGGTTCAGGGATGACCAGCTCCTGGACACGGAAAGAAGTGTAAATATTTGATGCTGCTTTATTAAAAATTGATATATTTTTTTCCCACCCAGCTGCACAGACATGCTCCACAGATGTGGTGGCTAGATGAAGATCTAGAGTGGGGAAAGCGGAAAATCTCTGCTCCTGCGCTTCTTGCTGCACCCCTAGGTGCTCTGCTAGTTGAATTGTTGGTAGATATGGGAATCTGGCAAGCTAGCTAACAGCCACTTGCTTTAACCAGAGAGCGTGAAGGCAATTATGTATTTCAAAGAATGCAAAATCTACCATGGGCTTGGCAGAAATGTCCCTACGAGTCAAAAGAATAAGGAATATATAAAATACTGAATTCCTGCATCCAGATGAACCGGAACACAACCCCAGAA
Source organism: Cygnus olor (assembly GCF_009769625.2). Classification (NCBI taxonomy): domain Eukaryota; kingdom Metazoa; phylum Chordata; class Aves; order Anseriformes; family Anatidae; genus Cygnus; species Cygnus olor. Next base: position 27,960,282 of record NC_049176.1, on the reverse strand, counting down.
AGGAGGAACTAAAGAATTAAAGCACAACATTTAGTTAAAGGTCCCTACATTAAGCGATATCAGGGCCATGATATAGAGCCCCCAGAGCTTTATTCCTGACGGGGCATGACACAGTGCATGGAGGAGGGAGGCCAGGTTTGCAGACACAGCACACAGCATGTGGAACATGGCATGGCACATTGGGGAGGGCCAGCAGAGGTGAAAATGACCAAGATTTTCCCAGCGAGAGGGCGGTGAAGGAGCTATAACAACCCTTCAGAGGAAAGCATTGTCCCTTTCCAATATCACGTCCTTACTTCGCCCTTCCACCTCTGTATGGACCACGTAGATCCCAGTGCCCTCCATGAAAATCACTGTGTTGCCTTCAAGTACTGCCCAAGCCAAAACACAGCAGGGAAGATGGAGGAAGGAAAGGCAGGACAACCAGCACCCCGAGCCAAAGTCCTCCTGCACCTAACTTCTGGCTGAGTTACGGGGAGGGTATATCTTGGGGTAAATGAGACAGGGACCACCACAGGAGGGTGTTTACAGCCAGGAAGATGCTCCAAGTTATCATTGCAGTCGCTCTTCTGACAGCTTTTGAATCCACTTTATTTTACAAATAATCATGGCTGGTTGCCCGACTTTGAACTTTGGTCGGGTGGCGTCCTGCATTTCAGCAGAAGCCTTGCATTTAGTGGTGTCCAACTAAAACATGTAATGTGGTCAGAAATGTGTTTTCCCTTGTTTTAAGAGGAGCAGCAGAAGGAAACTTGGAGGAAGTTCTGGTCCCTTTTTTCGTTCACTATTGGATGGCTTGAGAAATGAAAGAATCTGTTTCTGTGTGAATGTATCCCTTTGGACTATTTTTAAAACACATTATCTAGAGCTGTGCAGAGGATTGTTTTATTTCTGTGTGGGTTTATTTTTTTTTCCCTGCCAAACCAGAAACAAACAAACAAACAAACAAACAAAAAACAGAAAAAAGTTCATTTCATATTGACTGATCTTTTTCATGCGATCTTGCAACTATAAGTTAATAATTCTGTTTCATTTTCAGACTTGGATTGCTATTTTCCTAGCCTTTAGAAAAAAAACAGTTTGCTTTTTCATGAAAAAAAAATCTGCCTCCAAACTAAAGAGAGAAAAACATCTGTTTAGAGAAAAAAATACAACAACATAAACACAAAATAAATAAAATTTGTTAAACCGATTCCATTTTCTTATTGGCTTGCAGGTAAAGTTCTTTGGAAACTGTCTAACTAATTTCTCATCTTAAAAATGATATTCTAGCAAATTGTCTGTTCAGAGAAAACCCCAGTAAATTTCCAATCCTTGTTTAATATGAAGTGATACTTGGGCAAATGTACTATTTCAGAATGAATAAAATAGTGCAAAACTAGAGATGTCAAACAAATTGAAATCACCTGACATTCAGGGCTAGGTAGTGGAGCAGAATCTCACCAGCTTGGAATAAAATAACATGACCTGAATGCAAAACCCTTTTGAAATGCAATTTCCTTCTTGGGGCACGCAAAAATCAGACACAGATGCAGCAATGTCTCCTTGCCTTTCAGCTGATCGCAGTGCATGTTCCTAGCCCACCTTGACTGCTAAGAAGTTCAGTACTTAAGCCTCAGTGGATCAGCATGATCATCTAATGCCATCTGCCTCTCTTGGAATTATTCCTGTTATTGTCCAAGCAGTACGTCTTGGAGAAAAACAGGAAAAATGGAATGGAATCCTCCTAATCTTCTTGAAATCAAGAAACGATGTGCACTGAACTGCTACCAACTCACCCAATAAGGATTTCTTGGAGCTCCTTGACACAAGTAGCGACTCAGCTATCTCTTAATGTTCTCTGACTGTACCAGAACCCATAGCAGACTGCTTTGCATCATTCCCGTCAAGGCGCTTAGGAGGAAGGATGAATGCTTTTGACATTTTTAAGGTGCTAGAATAGGATCTGGGGAAGCGAGGCAGGTTTTTGATGCAGCCCTGGTGATCAGAGGACAGGGTGTGAGGAAGGAACACACTGGAGACTTTTCTCCAACTTGTCCTCGTTTACCCACCAGTGTCCAGAACCCCATCAAAGCATCAATGCTCTGGAACATCTTTTGCTTGGGTGAGGTTAGAGTTAAATCTTTCTAACACATTTTTGCTGCTGGCAGTTGCACACAGCCAGAAATGGATATCTAAAGAGAGTGCATATGAAGAAACTAACCACAATTGGTGTTAATTTGGAAGTGTTAAATTCGAGGGTCCATGAGATTAAAGTTCCCTGAATAGATCTCAGTTGTGGCCCCAAGTCAATGCAGAGTGTTGTGCTGGGTGTGTGAACTTGAGGAATTTGAGCTAAGGATCATGATGACACTAAGACACCAAAGAATACATAAATGGCTATGCAAAAAAACAACAACAACAACAAAAAAAAACAACAAAAAAAAACTCCTCTTTTTCCACATTATTTCAGCATGTATTTTAATGGAATTTTGGATGAAATTCAGCTAATGCTTGGAAAGGTTTGGGCTGTTTTACTATCTTAAACATATGTCAGTGCTTCAGTCCTTCCCTGCTAGATTTAGGGTGCCTACAAACCAGTAACGGAGTCTAATCAAGTATGTCCAGAAAGGGACAAACCCAGCAGTGTGTGACCAACACAATAACTTCTTTTTCATTTTTTTCTAACTTCCTGGTGTGCTAATATGATTATTGTCCACGGACATGCAGTCTTTAGTTTAGGGAAAGCTTGGAGCGGATTGCAAACACATTCCTCATCCTCTCCCTGAGAAAACATTTATGCTTATTTTATGGTTGGGTAGTTGCTCAAATGCCCATGCAATGTGTCCGAGGGGGGCTGGCGTGTGGGAAGAGCAAGCCCAGCTGCCCAGGGAGAGTCTTCTGAGGGCAAGCTTGGCACTTTGGCCAAGAATGTTTTTTTGGGGGGGGTTCAGTGGAGCTCCTGACAAATCACTTTCATGTGAGCCAGCCCGGCCAGTTGGACAGAGGTGGCTGCAGCTGAGGCTCGTGGCTGATGTTGGTGGTGCAAGGTGCCCCAGGCACCCGTGTCCAACCAGGCATGGCCCACAGAGCTGGCTGGTACAACCCCTTCACTAGCCATGGGCCATGAAAATGGGCATGGAGAGGACAGGGTGGACAGCAGAGGTGAACAGTCCCCGCCTCCCCGAGGGTGGCTTTCCAGTTTAGAGAAGAGGAAAACGTTCCTCAGCTTCTTGTATCCTCCTGGAGGACCATGGCACAGCCTTCCTTTGCTTTAACTCTCCTTTCCAATTCACAGCAAATTAAGATTGCTATTAATATTATTATTAGAAAACCATTTGAACAGCCTAGGGAGGCAAGTTAAGAGGAGCTGGCGACATCCTGAATCTCACACAACCTTTTACCCTCACATCTGTGTGTTTTCATCAGCCGAATTAAAAGTGAGTAGAAATGCTCACACAATTACAAGTTTCTATGTATGAAACGACTGGTTGGGTACCCACGCTGCTGGGTCCTGTGCCAATTAGCTGAGGCAGAGCACAGTGACTCCAACTCATCCGCACAGCACAAGGCTCTTCGTCGTCTCAGCCTTTCCCCTCTAATAAGGGGTTGTTCTTCGGTCGCATAGTTTGGTCTCCATTCATAAACAGAACACATTGCAATGTGAAAATCTGGTTGTAATCTTCCCGCATGATTTCTGGGGGCATGGCATTTCACTCCTAAGCAAGGGGACTGGGAGAACTTTTCTGTTGGGTTATGTCCTTCCGTTAAACACCATTGTGAGACATAGCTCAGTGGTGTCCTTGTGCTCCCGGTGGCACTGTGCTGGGGAGGACAGGAGCCCTCCTGCCTTAGGGCCAATGGCAAAAGTCACTGGGGCAATGCACTGAATCAAGGTTTCATCTAAAGCACCTGCAGCCTGGTTTGCTGCTCTCCACGGAGCAACTGGCATCTGCAATGCAAAGGATCCCACTCAGCACAGCGTCCCCTCCTTCCATAGAAATGTTGCAATAAAAAAATAACACTTTCTAAATAAAACAACTTTGAAAGATCTTCTAGCCCTCAAGGATCTGTTGCCCCAAATTCCCCTCTTTACCACTGTTTATCTAACACTTGTGCACTTGGGCTCACAGGTTATCAACCACCTTAACCTTGTCATTACTGGTCCTCACCCGCACTACTGATGGCACCATCAGGATACTCAGGCTTTGTGGCTGGATGTGCTACAAGGGACTCAGAACATTTCCTGTGCAGAGTGACCACCACATCAGCAGAAAGTGTGCTGGGAGAGCACAAATCTGTTGTTTCAGAGCCACAGCTCCAGTTCAGGAGACAACAGAGCGTCTTCCAGTCTGCCAAGTGCAATGCAATCCATCTGCTCTCTTTGACATCGCTTTGCTGCCTTCTGCAAGACCTATTCCCCACCGTCTCTGCGTTTTCCAAGCACACTGTGACTCATGTTCTTCCCAGGTACAGCAAAGCTGTGAATTCCCTTTGGACATTATAGCAGTTCTCTTATTTTGACGGTCTCCTGCTTCAGTAGCTTTCGCAGGGTTGTAGTTCTTGGTGTGAAGAGTAAAACAGATGTTTTGTTTTGTTTTGTTTTTCCAGCAAACAGTGAAGTTATTTCTACAGAATAACACAATAAGAAAGCAAGACCCTACCAAATCTCAGAGCACTAACCTGCAGCTTTAGCAGTGTGCATTTTCCGTTTAACCCACTGGTAGCCAGAAAAGTAAGCATTTAGAGGTAACAAAGGTAAAAAGGGCTGATGTCATGTATGAGGCAGATCTTTGTGAATGGATTCACCTCCCCTTGCTTTAACTATACACAAATAAGACTTAAATGTGGTGGAGAGCCACCCTGGGGCCCCTCATGAATCAATGAGGAGGAACAGGCGTATTTACGGTGTGATGGCTGCTGCAGAGCGAGATGGTTGAGGTCCTTTATGTCTCTTTCTCTTTATTCAGTCTAAGGGTGACTAGCTCCGACTTTGACATCAGGGTACACTGGGACAGGTGAAACATGCTGTTTTCAGCTCAATGAACAGGTTGGGTGCTGGAAAAAGCTTTCTGCTTGGAGCCTGGTTGTGCACTGGAGCAAAGCGTGCCACCTCTTCCAAACCATAGGAATACATAGCGGTATCTCACCAGGATGAGCGAGGTGATAACGTAAAGTATGACCGAAAGAAGAAAGTCTGAGCTTTGGTAGGAATGAAATATAATAAAACTCAGTAAGTCATTGTGTTTCTTGGTAAAGTACCACGTGCAACTATAAATTGTCTGTGTGATTCTACAGGTGACAGAAGATGTATCGGTCTCCAACTGCTGAGCTGATTTAGTGCATGAATCTGTAACAACATTGTTTGTTTAAATTTATGACACCGAAGTGGAATGAAGCCTCTCAGATGTTTAAGATGTGATTTTTCCTGCTGTAAGCAGGCTCCTTTGTTCTACTTCTGCACTCCTTCAATACCTAACCTTGTAAATGGGTCTAAAACAAGGAAATTTGGGTTAGGATTAGGGCTTCCTAATCCAATTTTAAGCCTCTATTTAATTGCTCCTTGGAGGCCCAAATACTGATGATTTCTCCATTTTAACATCTTTGGTTTAGCATGAAACAAAGCGGAAATTATATTTGCTATCAGAGCAGTTGCTGTAGCTGCCACATAGACATCAGGTGAAGGTGAGAGGAAGAGAAGGGGCTTTGTCTTCTTGGGAACATGAAGGGATACCGCAGTGCTGCTCATAGGAAGTGGCCATCCAATAAAACGTCTGGGCTCTCTTCATCCTACTGCCTTCCCTCTGCAAACGGGGGAAAAGAGCCCTTCTTTGCAACTGGTCTCAAGTTTCTTTTTCATCAGAGGAATGTAAATGAAAATACAGGGCTTACCACCAAGAATAGATGTACATTTAAGCTCTCTCAAATAAGCAGTCATCTCAGATTTCCAAAAGAATAGGGATAGACTGGTTTTGCTGTTAGAAAAGGGCCACATTTTCAAGCAAAAGTGCTTCAAATCTTCCTCTTAACCAGCTGCTTCTTTCAATACTTAAAAAGTCAGACAAGACTTCTCAGATAAACCACGCAAATGAATCATATTCCCAGGCAGAGAAGATCCTGCTATTGAATTATTTCTTGCCAGTGTCCAGTCTTGCAGTCCCTGTGCTAAATGAACAAGGATTTCCATGGAAAATGACCTAGGCTCCTTTTCTCTTTAAGTTTTCTGTAGAGTTGTCCATTGGAAGACATGCAGCTGGGAAAATACTACAAAAACAGTTCCCAGGAATACTCATTTTAATGCCTTATTGAATGTGCTGTAGCTGTGCTTATGTTCTTTTTAAGTTTCTTTTTCCAATAACGAACACATTTACTGACAGGAAAAATTACAGAAGCAAAAAATTAATGGGAAGAAATTGTATAATTCAAATATTCACATTGGAAACTTGGAACAAAGTTCCTTTGATCATGTAATAAAGTCATATTGCACTCTCCTGTAAATCTAACGGCTAATAAAAAAAGGGTTGGCATTTGAATACTGATAAGAAGAACTGATTTGTTTGATGTTATTTGCAACTGATGAAGAGACTTTTGGGGACAAGAGGGTGTATGTATTATGCATGCTCTGTGAGACCACCACAGCTTAAAGCAAGCAGACACAGGCAGCAGTGCACAGCTATGCCAAATGGAAAAGGGATGGGAGCTTTTACCACACTGAATGCTGGTTATTCAACACTAAGCTATTAAAAGATAAGGATATAAAGATATGATATCCTTATCCATAACGATAGCTCTGCATCTGCCACGAAAGAACTCCTGCACTTGCCAGTGTGCCTCAGCTGAACCACATGGAAATATGGCTATTAATGGTCATTATGACTAATAATCTGAATCAGGAAAAAAAGATCCCACTAAACTAACCAAAAAAGCCAGAAGTGCAATCCAATTGCAGTGATCACCATAAAGAATAAAAACTAAGAATTAAATACCTTAGAAATACTCTTAAGGGTGATACAGATATATATATATATTTTAATATGGTCACAGTGATGAGTCCTCAAAAAAGAAAAAATTAAATTTGAACAGGGCTAGAGAAATAGAAAATCTGTGCTGTCTATGCAGTGTAATTAAATATTTGGCAAAAACACCGCTTAAAACAGCTAGGTTGTTGGAGAATGTCAGCAATGACTGAACTCAGCTGGTTAACCTCTATTTCTACAAGACTAATTGGAGAGACAACTATTTGGTTTGATAGGCAAAACCTCGATGAAAGGTTTTCTAATTTAGGTTTTCTGTCACTGTGCCAGGAGATCTCTGTATCAAATCAAAGACGGAAAAGAAAAAAACAAACAAACAAACAAACAAAACAAAACTCTCTCCAGTTAAAAATGTGATGACAACCTGGCTGGGCATAAATCCAGCTAAGCTGCCATCATCCGTAACAGAAACGGGTGGAAATCATCCGTAACAGAAATTATTTGGTCATCAGTGGTAAGACGAGAAATCTGGCAGTATCCCATCCACCTGTGACGGATGTTCCTGAGTTTCGTTCTCATGCCACTGAACTCATCGCTGGGAAGTATATGAGGCTGTTCAGCAGCAGAAATGGCCCAGTTACAAACCCTACCTGAAAGACAGCGTGGTACATAGCCCACTTCTTGACTTTATGAGAAGAGATGGTGATGGATTGCAGTGGCTGAGAGGGCAGATAAGTAACTATTCAGTAGAGCGGTTTAAGTTTTCTTCCTTTTGTTATTTAAAAAGTGATTCTCTTAGGCACAACAAAAGAGAAAAGAGGTTAAATCTATTCGTTTCAAAGGACACTTGTGCAAAGATACTGAAGAACACATAAAAGTAATTTGTGAGCTCCACTTCTTACTTACATCAACTATTTTCATGAAGGATTCATGCAGCATGTTGGGATTCTTTCAAGTGCCTTATTTTTAGCTACAGAGAGGAACACAATCTTTTAGTTTAATAGCCCAACTTTTCAAATATTTATGCCTGATCTGAAAATCTGCCAACATTTTCTCCCCTAATGGATGATTAGAAAACTTTCTTCAATTCTTACTTTATCTTTCTGCTGAGCTGGTGTCATGTGGACTGGTGCACAGTGGTTTGGCACACTGCAGCAAAGAAAACACCAAGCTAAAGAGAAAGGAAAATGCTTTTGTACCCAAATGAGGGTATTTACTGCCCACCTTCCATTTTCTGAGCCTGATAGCCCAGACTGGAAGTGCTTTTTGGTAAGGTACCTGGGTCTGTCAGGTAATTCCTAGAAAGTGTGGAGAGAGACTTTAACCTTTTTGCCTCCATCAGATAGTTTTTAATGACTTTAGAATGCTGTCAAAATGTCTTCTGTAGCATATGCATGAGAAGAAGGGCACAATCCTGAGTAGGAAATTGTGCATGATCCCACTGTTTGCTCCAAAGGGAAGAGCATGCATGATGCAGAAAGCCTATGCACCATTTACACACTACTTAATTTCCTCAGATTTCCCTAAGATTACCTGAGTCTCGAGCCATAAGTCTTTTACTCCCCCCAACAGCTCCACAACAGTGTATTTTTCTCCAGAGCTTCAGGCTTTGTGGCAGTGAGGTCTTCAGAGGTGGAGCTAATTTCCCACAACGAAACCAACAGCTAACAGGCCGATGTGGATGGCTACATTTCTTTTCAATATTTGGATAAACTCTGATTCAACTTACTTTTTTAGCATTTTTTTACAATGTAATTATTTGGAAAACAGAACAATGTACAGTACCAAGAACATTCGAAAATAGAGATTGAGCAATAAGAACATTATAGGACTCCATTTCAAAAGAATGCATGCAGCAATTATTCCAGGCTGCATTAAATTACAAAAATTGAGAAAAGCTGTGACCTAGATATTTCTCCTCCTGAAATATTTTTCATTTCAAGTATCTACTTTTTTCAGGGTCCGTTTCTAATGAAAGGAGTATTATTTTGTTGGTAAGGTTTTTATCTTCGTAAACCCATTATGCTATATTAACAGGTTGCAGGGGATAGTTAAACACAACAGAGACATATGTAGTCCCAGTAGAGCAGACCAACAGATTTTGAAACAAAGATACTCTGCAAACCACTGGAAGTTATACAAAACAGACAGGAGAACTATTTAAGAGAGGAAACCTGATACGAATCCAGTGCTGGAATTGAAAAGCTGAAAAGCTCAAAGAGCAAAACTCAAGTATAAAATGTTATCTGTGTAGGAGGGGATTAGTTATGAGCTGAATTATATTAAAACACAGTCTATGTTAAGGAAAAGTTACAACACATATCTTTTTTTCATAGGAAAAATACAGCCATTTTTCATGGATTCAGTATTGGAAAAGCAGCATCGTACACAACAGAGGAAAGAATAGCTTCAAACATAGCGAAATTACTAGTTTTCTTGGTGTAATCGAGTGCTTTAGAATGTGATAGAAGACCAACAGAATATAGTGTCCTGCCAGGAACTTTCAGATGAGTGTGTAAAGCTGAATGAAAAATACCAAACACAAGGACTTTGTAATTGTAATAATTGCTCTGATTCAGGGTTGGGACTGGCTGGGTAAATTATATGGTGAGTCTTTTTTTTTTTTTATCTGATCCCAAACAGTGTTTATCAACATAGACCACAAGTTCACCTGTGGAAACCTTACAGGATGGATGACTGCTGACTTAAAGATTTCAATAAATTGTTATTTACTGAAATGTTACTCATGGTTACAGTAAAGTCAAGTACTGATCTTTTACACACAAACTACTTTAGCTGAACTGATTTATCACCTATCACTAATAGCTCTAAGTTCCTCTACATCCTGTTAAAACAGTTTTGCAAATCTTTAACTGCATCATCACAAGTCAAAAGCAATTTTCCCTAGGACTTTATTGCCTCTTTGAAGTATCAACCTGTAGAAGCACTACTCTTCTCATCACACCTAGCCAGATCAAGGTCCAGCAGAAATATTGCTGTGTATTTTAGATGAAGGCTTTCAGATGGGCTCTGATAGAGGCTTGCAGTCAGGCAGTTGGCACTCCCTTCCCAGAATTAGATGTGGCTTTTGCTACTGCCTCTGTGACTCAGGGCATGCCCACGCTGCAGTTACTACACATCACGGGCATGGCAGGGATGGAGGGAGCTTCCCAGACAGGGAAAAGCAAACACTTGAAGACCCAAATCCCAAAATCCTGGGGAAGAGGAGAAAGATGCCAAGGGAGAAACAGTGTTTCCAAGAAGAAGTGTTGGTTTTGTGCCCCCAGGAATAGCCTGGTGGTGGGAGGACACCTGCATGCCACCCAGATGCATGTGTATGTGACAGGACATGCCTGGGACAGAGCATGGCCACATCTCCCCATGGCAAGCAGGAACCTGTTGTGATTTTCACTGAAGGAAAAAAATACCCTTACTATAGAGTCTATTTTCCGAGATCAGAAGATCCAAGCCCTGAGCTCACAGCTCCCCCAGAGCTTGACAGCAATAGGTAGGAAATGTTTTCCTACATCCTGAATAATGGCTTTATCCACTCAAAATAGGTTTTCAATACAAATATATCCTACATGGACTGAAAGCACTTACATTTGAAAGAGCTATTCATGTCTATTAAGTCAGACAAATGACTGAAATTTAACATTAAAAGTGCAACTCCACACCTTGTACCATTTATTGACAGGAAATTAGGAACAATTAGATCTCTGTAAAGCATGGCAAAACCATGATTGCCAAAGGTCAGACCTCAGGAAAACCCTGCAGAAAGCTCAACAGCTGAATTTCTTTGCAGGTATGCTTCTTTTCACTTATTTTTTACATATGGTTTCGGCAACAATCAGGTAAAATGGACAAAAACAGACTTCCCCCACCAGCTGTAATAAATTCAATCCATTTTTCCCCTCCTGTTATAAACAAGCAGAAATGTTGCATAGAGCAGACACTCTCTGGTCTTTTATGGGCATTATTGTGCTCTGGAATGGAAAGAGGACTGGCAAAGATTGCTTGCAAGTACAGGAATGAAGGAAAGAGAATTAATTTTCTGCAAATTGCTGTGTGTATTTCTTGAGTTTTAATACACTTGCATACAGAAAGTTCACAATGAAACACCTTGTGTAAATATTACAAGCCCCTGCCTGGAATTCTGGCAATGAGCTGTCAGCAGATAAACTTTCGCTGTTACTTTCCGTAAGTGGGTAGCCTTGAAAATATACAAGCCAAAAAAAAAAAAAAAAGTAAAAAAAAAGTCAGATTATATGATTTCCTTTTCAAAATGGACTGAAATGTTGAATCCTATGAGTTTGTGTCTGTCAAGATAAAAATAAGAACCAATTTTTTTCCTAAAGGTTATATCCAACTCAACCCCATTTTGAATAAAATTTAATTTGGGTTCTGAAGGTTTTAAGTTCTCATAAATATTCTCACATAGAGTATAGATTAGATAGATATATAAATTGACAAAATCAGTATTTTTTTTCCGTTAACTTCCAGTTCTGGCTACCACTTGAGCCAAACATCCCAAAACAAAGCAAAGAGGAATATTCTCTTGACAATCCCAGCTGTGGCCAGAAGAAATTGCGCCTGAAATTGCGTGAGAAAATTTTGAGACAAATGAGCTTTGGCTAGCTCAGCTGTGAATGTCTGGATGCTTATTTAAAGTGAAGTGACCCCAAACTGCAAAGCACTGGATGTTCACTCGTCACTAATTTCTAATAGTCACTCTGAGACAGGGTGAAATAGCCAAGAAAGGGTTAGGGGCTCCTTGTTTGCACAGAGGATTTAAGAGGTGAAAGAGGAAAGGAACAGTCTCAGAGGGTTGTAAGCCATGGTGGTAGGAGAAACTGCTTTCCTTAGGTGTTATGCTGGAGTTTTGATGTTTGAACCGTAAGGTTCATAATGGCCAAAGGCAGAGAGTGATGGCAGCCATCAGGGTGGCATGGTGTCCTTGTAGGCAAGTCAACATCTACTGCCATGGTTGGGCCCTGCTTCTCCTCTGCCTCAGGGAAGAGGAGATGGAATAAGGGTTCCCTCCATCTCCATCAGGACAGATGGGACTCTCCCACTCCATCTCCTCTGCCACCCCCTTTTCCCCAAGGTGTTTCCTCCTCTACATGTTGGGCCACCTCTGTGCAGCCTTGGGCAAGGCTGAAGGGGCAGACTCAGTCTTTGAGCAGTTCCCTAGGAAAAGCTGATTTGGGGGGCAGTGGAGGAGGACAAGGAGAATGTGTAGTCTGGGAAAGTGGGAAGCCTTTTCTGTCTCTGGTCCCTCAGACGAGCGCAGTTGAGATGAGTATGTGCTTTTACAAGCAATTATTTTAAAGTATGCCCAGAGGACGCAATAGTCAGGCTTTATTGGATATGTAATACACACTGTGACAGTATATGGTGCTGTTGCAGGCCAAAATTACAATTCTGGGACCTTGCAGGCTGCAGCTGCTCAGTAAAACAAAGGAAATCCCCTCAAAAGAAAAAGAAAAAGAAAAAAAAAAAAAAGGAGGGGGGGTTTAATATGCTTTTAAGCAAAATTCAAAACACAGATTATATGACTTCCCTCATTTCAGGGTTTTTCTGTGCCTTTAGGGGCAGCTGGGGGAAATATGAAAGAGCATCTTCCTTAGAGTGGTGGAGGAGGCAGGAGAGGGCCCTGGAGCATTGGAAGGGCCAGAGCTGGCGGTGGCCCTTGCACTGGTACCACCAGGACTGTGACATCCCTGTTGGTTCCTCTGAGTAGATCTCCAGGCATGTCAGTGCCATGATTTAGTCCAACGTGTTCATTCACACGTGGCTGGCTGAGGAGCCAGAGGAGCAGCACCCGGCAGGTTAAAGCTCTGACTCACTGGGGCAGATGAAGATCACCTTTTGGGAGAGGCTTGCAGCTAGTCCTGGAAGTCAACTGGAGCAAGACCATGCTCTGGGAACAGAGGGAGGCAGCTGAGGACACAGGCTGTGGGAGATCTGTCCCGCCACAGGAACCACAGAGCAGATTTTCTCTTTCATGGTGCTTATTTCCTTCATGCCACTGACCCTAACCTGTTTAGTAACTGACGTATTGTTCTGTGCTCTAAGTCATTTCCCATGAATAACTTTTTTGTTAGTTCACTTTCTGCTCTAAAAGTTATTTTGGTTTTCGGAAACTTTGTTGCTCTATTCCAGAAATCAGGCTAAGTGCTTCCCATCTAGAACAGAGTGCATGCAGATGTTGGCGGGGCAACCTCAAGACAAATTAGGATCTGACCAAGCACTCTTGCAAATAGACCAATTGACACAATGGGCCAGCAGAGTATGTGATACGGATCTCAGATAAGGCATGCAAAATCTACTAATAAAAACAGTGAAGCAAAGAGAGGGTATTGTTAAGCATTCTTGAATGATCTGGGCAGGGACAGCAGCTCCTGCCCCTGCCCAGATCATTCAAGAATGCTTAACTTTCATGTTGTATAGTATTAACACGACCTCAAGAAGCAATACCGTTGTTTTAACAGTGAAGTAGTGTGGCACAGATCACACGGAGTCTGTGCCTTGTTTCATCATTGCAGTTCTACTGGAGCATATGTCCAGATGGTAAGCATTGCCCAGCTGCCAGGCTACGACTATTGCTTACCTTGAAGCCCTTCTTGGAATGCAAATAAATGCATAGAAGTTTCTGAGCCACTTTCTTTGCAGCCAGCTCTGCATTACGTACTCAGGACTATTTGCAGAACAAAAGGGGATGGCACCCCTTTGCGCAGAGCTGCTGCAGTGCCTGGACCCCCTATGTTCACAGGAACCAACAGACACAGAAAGGGGATTTGAGGACCAGGTGGGCTGGTCTGTCCCTGAGACTGTACACCTGTAGAGGTTAATCACTATAGAATTAAATATTTTGCTGGTAAAATCTGTATTGCCAGACGTAAAGCTTCTTGCTGTTGGTTCCTCTGTGTGCTGGGGCTGAAGCACCCTGTTGTGACCAGATTCCCTGAGGTTGCATTTGCCACATCATAGAATCATAGAATCATTAAGGTTGGAAAATATCGCTAAGATCATCTGGTCCAACCGTCCACCTACCACCAATATTGCCCAGTAAACCATGTACCCATGTACCACATCTACCTTATCCTGTGTCACAGGAGGCTGGCGAGGACTTGGCATGCTGTCGGTAGCACATGAGGGTTTGTAGGGTGACTGTATCTGCACCAGGCAGCATGGTGGAGGCTTTGCCCAGGGCTGGAAGAGGGGCTTTGTACCATGCATCGATGGGCTAACCAAAGCAAAGGCTTTCAGACCTGTTAACTCAGATTCAGGGAGTCTGAAGTAATATATTAGGTCAAAAACTCCATTAACTCAAGCTGAGTAAAAACATCACTGTCAACCACTATCCAAGTTTAACACAAACCTCTTTGGCTCCCTGGTTCAAGCAATTTTATCAACATTTGATCTCCTTTGACATCAGAGTTGGATTCTGTCTCTAGATCATTTTGTCTAGACTCGATGTTTATGTTAGACTTACCCAGATTGGCACCGTTTGCTTGGCAATCTCTTTGTGTGCGCGTGTGTATGCTTATTGCAGCTTTGTTTACGCAGTTTCCCACTGAGTTTGTGACCAAAAATAAGCACAGAATTAAATGTAAGCAATACTCAGTGGGATACTAAATGCATTTTATAGGGTTTGCCTCTGAAGCAAAGGATATGAACTGATTTTCAGGCATCTACAAAGGCCCGTAATCAAACCCAGATCATCAGACAAGAGCGATTGTTGGGGTGAGCTAAATTTCTTCTGCTTTTCTCCATTGGAACAATTACTGAAACCTCAGTCATGTTCAATATGTAAAGTGGCAGCAAAACCCAAGTCTCAAAACCTTTGCAGGACAATATTTTCTATATATACATACTCTAACCCAGGGCTAGGCAGAGTCAGTGAAGAGCTGCGGAGTTCAGTGGCCTTTGGAAAAGAGCTGTAATTATATTAATAAAAGAGGAGCTTCACAGTTCACGATGGGTGGAGGTTGTTACTCCATCTAGGAATCAGCACCTGAAAATCAGCTTCTTCTTAAATACTGAGGAAAAGGATTTTTAAAGAGAGAACATATAGAGTCATGGATCTGAAAGCCAGACAGCATTGCCATAACTACCCAGCTGCCCTCCTGCAAGTCACAACTGTAATATTTCAGAAGGTAGTTCAGATGTGCATGTCTGATTCGAGTTATCCTCTAGACAAACATTTCTCCTTGGCAGCCATGACTTCAGCTAGGTTTCTTCTTCCATCATTGCTCTTTGTTTGTCCTGAGTAAGAAGAACAAAAATATTAACTATAACTGTAAAACCAGTATTTGGTCAACATGACTATCCAGGTCTTGAAAAGAGGAAGCGATGTGAACTTTTGGGGTATGACTAAAGCCAGTGAGGGAGCAAAAGAGTTCATGGGAAACTGCACTGTTTGCTTTCACCCAAAAGCTCCCAAAACTTTGCATTTTGTTCTCGTTTGTGTTAGTATTAATCGCTCTAATCAAGTTAACTATCAAGATATTGTGTAGTCATGGATTCTTCTTTCTTCTAAGTGTCTCTTACTGGTCATGTTCCCACGACACATGTTGGCTGTGGCTTGGCTGCTCATTATTGAGAATGAGACTTCATAAAAGGACTAGGATGAAAGTTTGTCCAGGCAGAAGGGAACAGCACAAAGAAGAGAGGCCGTAGGTTTTCTGCTGCACCCAATACTGCTATGAATGGATTTTGTCTTTAGGAGATAGGAAAGATATAGAATATTTTGATTTAGTTAGCAAAGCAGTTGTTTTTCATGGACTGAGCTTTCTGAAATTACACCAAACACTTTAAAAGGTAGGGCTTGCAGCAGCTCCCCATCATTTGGAAGGAGTCTTGTGCTGCTCTATAGAGTTTCTATCGATTTTCTCAGACTTGTTTGTTCTTCTAGCCATCAGATCCGTGTGACCTCCCCAGATGATGGCAGGTCTCCAGCAAGAGAGCTTGAACGGCACACAAAAATTATGTATGTATTCATGGCTGCAAACAAGCAGCTCCTGAGCCAATATAATGAGTACAAGACACAGCGGAGCCGATACAGAGTAACATGTGGATGTCAATTTTCAGCCAATGGTGAGGTGTTGGGACACAACTGTTTGGCAAGCCCTTTGCCCTTTATGTGTCAAAAATGGTGTGTCAGTGCCTTTGTACAGTGAATGGCACTAGATGTTACGGGAAGTGCTCCTTGTTGCTTTAGGTTAGCTCCAAAAAAATGCAAAACCCTCAGAAATTAGAAGTGAATCACAGGTCATTTCTGTTGCAAATTTTCAGTGATAACCCCTGATCGTTCAAACCTTCCCTTTCCCGTGTAATCGCATCTTATGAGCTGTGGTGTGATGTTTCACTTACGTATATGGAGTAAGAACCGATGACTCACACCTTCTCCCAGTTGTTGTACAGACAGCCCTTCCTATGTAGCGCTGTGATATATATCTGATTATGATGATAAGAGGTTCACGGCTATGCTTTAGCTCATTGTGTAATTTCCAGACTGTATTCTGGAAATAATATAGCTAGAAATCCCAGTCTGTCCAGTTGATCATAAAATGAAGCCCATTAAGGGCATCAGTGGAAAAAGCACCGGCCAAGTTTGCCAGAAGTATAAACTTACAAACCTATAAAGGACATTTAATGTCAAAATTAACATGCAGGCTCTGGAGAAAACCTCGCTGGTGTCAAGATATGCAGAATAACTGAATAAATCTGCTCAGGTCCTCACACAATCTTCCATCTAATTAGAGCAGCCTTGGGCAGAATCTGTCAGTGCGGAGGTGGAAACCTGGGGCTGGGGACAGGCTGCCAACCTGCACACGTGGTGGGCTCACGGACCATTTTTCCATGGCACTCCAGGGTTTCTTCATAGGCATTCATTAAGATCTTAAACAAGGCTGGATGAGATTTTTTTCTGTAGAATCAGATGGGAAGCGGGTATGGTTGACAAGTGGTCCTGCGATGGAAACCTGACAGCTGTTGCACACAGAAACCCCTTTCTATTAAATTGGACACTAATTTGAGGGAATAGAGGGGAAATGAGGAAACGTGGCACATTAAGCGTTATGATTCCAGGAACAGCTATTCCCAGGTTGTCTATTTTAAGCTAGCCAGGCTTCCCGGGAAGCCTTGACAGAGTTTCCTAGCTGTTGTGAGCAGTCACCTTGCAAAGCAAAGCATAGCGTCATTCTTGTCCCACCTTGCTGCTTTGACAAGCTCTTCTAAAACCTCCCTCCAAAATTTCTCACACAGAAAAGTGGTAGATTTTCTTGAGTGAAGGCTGTGGCCTTTGGACAATAGCAGTCATCACAACCATCTCCTGCGGCAATGAATTCCATGAGCTAAAAAGATGCCTGAGGAGCTATTTCCTGGTATTCTTTCACTTTCCACCAGTTGTTGATGTTTTTATTTAACTCATTATTAGTTTCAAGTATGATGCAGCATCGAGCAGTTGTTGTTCTTATTAAGGAAGGATAATTGGCTGTCTGGCCTCCGCTTGGATGAAAGCACGTTTTCCTCTTGGGATTTCTCAGTGTTAGTCCATTTCTGGCAACAAAAGCAGATAGCTGTGATTTTAGCACCTTCCAAAACTTCAGATTACCACAAAAGTGAAAATCAGATAGCGAGGCAAAATGGACAGTACTTCCCATGAGGCGTTCTTCACACGGACAGCCATCAGGACGGTCACTTATGTGCACCACAAGTTCTACTAAAATAAACACACCCTCCAAACTTCCTGGGCTCTAATTCATCTCGCTAAATTTGATTATCACTTAGGTCATTCAGAAAGCAAGGCATTCCCTGCGTTGTAAGAGTTTATTCACAAAGTCAGCTAAAAGTGATAGACACTGCACTAATTCAAACCAGAGTGTGGGGGAAAAAGGAGTTATGAAAACTTGGCTTAGACTGGAGACCAGGGAAGAAGTTAAAGGAAGAACAGCATTTTTGAGGGAAAGGCGAATTGAAGGAATGAAGTTTTGAAATTCCTGTCTTTCCTGCCTCCCCAGCAAGCAGGAGAATCTAACGTTTGCTGGCTTCACAGGGAACAAAGCAGAGCTTGAATTTTAAAGCTTCGCTGCTCCCACTAGCTATGTCGCCATTGCTGCTTAGCCTGAGCTCCAGCTCCCGTGTACACACAGCAAAATTCTGCAGATTGCTCAAAAACGGAGTTTGGCTGGTTAAAAAAAAAGGCTCCAGAAGCACTGCAGCACCAGAGAGGAGCATCTCTTCACCACGCTCTGCTCATGGGAAAGGCAAAAGCTGCTGTGGGTGGGTTCTCGGGGGCAGTGAGCTAAACCACCTGCAGACCCGCGCAGCGCTGCCCCTGCTGCTGACCCTTCTCCCTGATGCAATCTCTCTTCCAAAATATGTATGTCCTGTGCCTACTGCACATGGCTGAGTTATGGATGGGAATGGGTTTTCCGAGCAGCCGCTGACATCCCAGCTGATGAGATGACACAGCCTGTGAGCAAGCATCGCCACACACAAGCGGCAGGAAAAGATGCCATGCGTCCTGCACGGCCACATAGCTCTGCACCAAATCCCACATAAGACTTCTAGAAAGCCTCAAATAATGAACAACATGAAGTTAACCGTATGTCAAACATTTCACGGCATATATCCAAACTGTAAATGAGTATCTGTTAGAACTCTATTTAGAGAAGCAAGACGCTGGAGGAAGATTTATTTTTGATGAATGGTCCAACACATTTGCTTACCCATTTTCCCCTCTGAGAACTTTTGTTCTTCACTATCCCAGTCCAGGCTCAGCATTAGTCCATTTACAACCCATTTGCCTGCCCTTAGCTTCAAATAAACTTTGAAAAAAATCAGAAAATGCAAGGGAGGCGCTCACCATTTTATGTAGCTGGAAGAGAAGTGGGAACAGAGTTGTCTGTGTAACTTTTTTTGCATCCTGGTAAATATAAGAGAATGAGAGTAGGCCCAGAGACATGCCTGCCATGCAAGAGTCTGAGAAATGTTTGTGAGAGCCTGTGCGGCGCTGAGCCTCTGCCTGGGTGCACCAAGAAGGAAGCAGCAACTGCAGTAGCTCCGGCTGCTCCATCCTAAGAATCACAACAAGAAACTCAAGCCACAGCATGGAAAAAGACATGGACATAAGTATCCACCAACATCTAACCACTAACGCGCTTGGGAGAATTGACTCAAGCATTTCAATCACAGTCCCAGGAAATGAGTAGGTTGGTGGTCTTAGACCTTCAAAGCAATGAAGAGGAGATATGTCAATAAACGGGACATATTTATACCCGCTCACAAAGTACAAGGAGGAAGATTAACACTCATTCAGAACAAGTCATATAGGTCCACTCCGCTTGACCTCAAAACTTAAGGACCTCAGCTGTAGATGCTTGGGGAATTGGTGTCTTGGCAAAGAAAGCATTCAGGCATTTGGAGCATTTCTTCCAAAATTTCTATCCAGGACAAGAAAATGGGCAACCCGATTAATCTGCCATCAGGAATGTCTTTATTAAGACACTCTGAAAGAGGCTGGCTGTGAACAGGGACTGGTAGATGCCTACCAATGTGCTTGTGGGCACAGCATCTAGGAGGTTACCTGTCAGTCCCAGCATCAGCCCATTTCAACCTCTCTCCAGCATATGAACTGCAGGAACCAGAGACTGGCACTCACAAATGCACTTCATGTCTTTCATTGTAAAGGTCTGACTCCTTTTCCTGAAGCTTATAAGTATGCTTCTTTGAGCTTAATTAAATGAGACAGAAGCAAAAATCAAGACGCCTCCACTTTGGAAAGAGCTGTGTCACTCATTGATTTTTAACCACAAAACATGGGACTCTTTTTTCTTTCTTTCCATCTCTCTTTCTCTCTCTCTCTCTTTTTTTTTTTTTTTTTTTTAGCATTAACTTCACAGTTTCTTTTCCTTTGAAGTTGCTCAATGTAATCGGAGCCCAAGAAACCACACTGTCTCCATCAGCACATTGAGGCACCCCTCCTTCAGTGAGTGGAGCCACCAAACAGCCCCTGGGATAACACTTGCATCCTGACAGTCTGACTGTCATCACAGCACCACCAGGCAATCAAGACATTTGCTTTTAGCTGCACCAAACACCTCAATTTACATTTCCACTTCCTCTGACTCCTGTCAGCCTGACACACCACGCTGCTGCCCAGAGGCTGTGGCAGAATTCCCCTGGACCACGTGTATACAGTATTTTTTGCAAGCTTACAGCTATGCTGATGAGCCATGGCAGCTCCATCTACAACCACCACAACAGTCTTTTTTTTCAGACCAAAACTGCAAAAGTCTTTGGGGCATTAAATTTCTCTCTAGATGAACTCATCTCCCACCTACATGACCCCTGAGATTGAGTGCATATTGTCGATAATCGCCTACCTAATACAAGCCTATGACTAGGTTTAAGGATGAGGGAGACTGCAATAACTGTCTGCTGTCACCTCCTGCCTAAACCAGGCATGAGCCTTGTCCTCTTGTCACCTTCTGTCTCACTTTGTCCTGAATCTTGTCCTGAAGAGTTTCTCCATCTGGTCCCCAGGGTGTGTCTGAGACATGCTGAGGCTCTAGAAGGAAAGAACCCAACCATGACATGTGCGAGGAAGAATCCTACAAATCAAAATCATTACCCCCAGATCTAATTTTTTTAAGGTATCTTATGGCTAACTACTTTCACCACTAAAATTTTCCATTCTGTTTCTAGCCCAGATTTGTCTGGACATTGCTTCCAGACATTGTATCTTGTTGTATTCCTTTGATATGCAAAGGAGATCCCATTCCCAAATACACGTCCAAAATTTCAAGTAGGTTGACAAGACCTTTTCATATAAAATTTAAGCTTATTGAGCAGTCTATAATGACGAGGAGAAAAAAAAAAACAACACACACACACACACACACAAAGAAACACAAAACCCACCACATTCCCATACTACTTTGTCCTCAGCAGTACCCAATCTAAAATCAAATAGTGATGCTGTAGGAGTATGGAGCGTAGGAGTTGTGCAAAAGTGTGAGACAGAATCCATCCATTCCCCTAGTTCAAAGAATCACAGTTTCCTTAACTCTGAAACCATAAAAAAAAAAAAAAAAGTTTCTTGGATTTTCTCTGACACATAAGCCACAGTTTCTCAAAGTCAGTGAGAGCCTTTTCACCTCCATTTGTGAGCATTTTCTCAAGTTCTGACTTCCTTTGTAAGTGAAGCTGGACTAAAATCTCCAAATCCTACAATCATTTGAACTTTACAGCCTATGCAAGAGAAAAGCAGCCAAACAAACAAAGCAAAACATATAAATGTATGGAAAAGAAACAGGAAAATAAGATTTCCCCAAACAGCACTCACTGATAACAATATAGCTTTGTGATTGATTTCGTATTTTTTTAATGTATTTCCAAGACAAAACAAAGAAAATATATGATTTCTCCAAAAGGTCAGTTCCCAGAGTATACATTTAATGACAGCATCACAGGAAGATAATTTTTCCCATCCTTTCGAAGTTCCCTGCCCACTGAGAATAGGACATCAGAAGGAAGAAATCCCACACAAAAGGGGTGGGTATAAGGACATGTCTGATGGAACTGAAATGATTCTTTCTGGCTGAGCTGGTTTGAAAGCGCTCTGGTTGAGCAGCCTGTCATCTACTGGAGATCGCCCAAATCTGAGGTCCCGCTGGGGCTCATCAAAACAGGCTGTTTGTTCATTAGTCTGACATGACAGTGCCAAATATCTGTCCCCGGAGGAATTTCTCATACCTGATGAGATCATGTTATTTTGTTTTGTTTTTGTATTTTTTTTTCCCCAGGTTGGGAATGGCAAGTTCCTTTGCTTTGGGGGGAAAATCTGCCTTTGGAGAAGGGCCGGTTAGCTCAGCCCTTGGCCATCAAGCAAAGCCAAGGTCACCTGCCCACGTAGCACTGAATGGAAAGTGGCTATGATCCCTGGTCAATAGGAGATTAAAAGGTGATTTAGACTGAAGGAAGGACCACCCTTGCTGAAGCGCTTCAAGTTAAACTAAAGGAGAAATACCTGCTGTGAATAACATAATATATGTAAGCTTCACTTGGACTTAAAACCAGGCTTTGAAAAATAGTAGCAGGAGAAAAAAAACACCAACAAATCAAAAGTGGCAGAGGATAAAGGCAGATTTCAGAGAACTGTGACCAAGAAAGCAGGCTCTTACGGAAAGCCGGCCAGAGCACGGCCGTCCGTGAGCTCACGGGTAACATCCTCCCTGCGAGGGAGGATTTGGAGAGCCAAATAAGTCCATGAAATTCACACAGAGCCTTCAGGGATGGGAGATGTATTACACTTAAAGAAACACATTCTCCCAGCAAGACCAAAAAAGCCCTTAAGATTATCATGCAGGTTGGTCCAGACTCCCTGGCAGGATTTCCACAGAGAGTGATGGTGTGGTGCTCTGTGATAAATCACAAACCACTGCTGCACTGCAGGAGCAAGGTTCCTCAGGAAGCAGTCAGCATCTGCCTGGGGCAGAATGGTGCTGGGATGTGATGCTGTGACACCCAGAGGCTGACCAAGACTTTTCAAGGTAGAGTTTGGCATTGGCAGTGATGTCTGCATGGTGCTGGATAGAGGAAAGCTGCTGGGAATTGTACTTTTGAGGGAGATTTCACAGGGGGAAACTGGAGAAAATGTTCTACTCTCTTGGTGGAGCCCACTTATTCATGGACAGGCTTCCTCACTAGTGACTATTTCTGACTTGCTTTTGGTTAAGCACAGAGATCATAGAAAATAGTCTTGGAACGAGTGATTGCAACTTTATGCATTTTAAGCAAAACTACAGCTTTCAGTACCAAAAAGGAAGCAAAGCTAGAAGAGCCAGTGGGACTGAAGGGCTCAGTGACTGCCATGATGAAGGGAGGTGGGACTTCTGTTAGGGAACTGCACCAAAAATGCCTTTATAGATATTCCTGGTGAATATCTGATATACCTGATTACACTGATATCTTATGATGGCAAAATTGTAGGAGCCTTGCCAAGCATACAAAAGGACACAAGAGCAATGAATGGGGCATCTTAGAGGATGGAGAGAGGAGAGGTTCAAGGAGAACTGTCAAAATTATCCTATCTAGACCTTCTGATGAGGAAAAATGCTTCAGATGTTTTCCAGCCACAAACATTTAGACCTTGGAAGGGGACAAAGGGTTGTGGTGCAGTAAAAATGGAGCGAAAATAGGAGAACCAAGGGTTACTCCAGGCAGCCTGCCACCCATCCTCTGGTGCTCAGCGATGAGCTGCTGCAGAGTGTAGGGTGAAGGCAGGACTGAAGGTGGAAAGGATGGAGCTGAGAGGAAACCACAGCCATAGCTTCACATGGGAAATCCAGAGGGACTGGGAAATCTCCACCCTGGGGTCTGAAAAGAACAGGCATAAGGAATTGCAAGTCAGAAGCATGGATGTGTAATATGCAATAACTACATTTAGGGAAAGAAGTGAGGAGGAAAGAACAGTTTTGGCACCGTCAGACTGCTAAATCTGTATTGACAGCACTAAGAGCTTTCAAAAGCAGTTTTTCAAGAAAAATCAGACTTTGTGAATCAGGCTCTGCCTCCACTCCTGTTTCTTCCAACAAATGGGTCCCAGTTCTCTCCTGGCAGGACGTGAGTCATTCTGACCACCCTCAGTGAAAGTCAGTCGTGTCCGTGTGGGAAGAAGGCCCTTGGCATGCAGCATAGATGTTGCCTTCCTGGGCATCATCTGGGTAACACACTTCCAGCCCGAGCTGCCACTCGTTTTTGGCAAATGACTAATAATGACTTGCAAAACTTGCTACTGTGTTTTTCATCACAGCTTCTCCAGGGATATGTTTCTGGCACAGAGAGCACTACTACCATCATGACAAAAACAATTATGCTAGTAAGAGACGCAGGCCAAAAAGATGTAAGGTTATTGTCTGAGTGAGGGCAGGGAGAATTACTGAGATGAGTTGTCTACAAAACAGCTTGAGACAGTTGATGTCTTATCATGACATCATGAGTTATGTTGACTCGGTTATGATGAGTGATAATCACGACAAAATCTGCTCTAGCTCTGGCCTTGGGAGATGAAAACCGAGGGGAGGAATCAGCAGAGGATGGAGGAAATAAAGAAATAAATAAACAAATAAATAAATGAAAAGAAATACAATTAAATTGAAAGCAACAGAACAAAAAGCTTCAGTACATATTAAGCCAGCAGACATTGGTTTAAATTATAGTGCTTGAGTGGGGAAAATAACTCCATTAAAGCAAACAGGGATGGCCTCGTAGTATGAATGTATATAAAGCCCAGCATCCTGGAGAGGATTAGGGCAGCACAAACAACCCAGAAAAGGTACACGGACCTGGTGTACCCAGGCAGAGAGGACATTTAGGACAGGAGCTCTGCAACCAATTCTCACCATACGGTACCTTTCACAAATTCACCTAGCATCCCTATAAAACCCTGAGAGGTTTTATGCCTCCATATGTGCCCAGAATCTCACTGCTCTGATTGTCAGAAAACTGTCCTTTTTCTTCTAAACTTCCTTGAAATTTATACCAGGATGTCAGGTGTCCTCCTGGCAAGGTCCCCTTTTAGGCAGCTGCAGAGCTGTAACACCTTCTCAACCTCCCTTCTACACAGATAAGAAAGCCAGCCTCTTTCACTTTCTTCCCATGAAGTGTCCCTTCCTTTCCCTGGGCTCTGGAGGATGCTGGGCATCTTCCAGGTGGGAAACCTGCTCCCCAAGCCTCTCCCTGCCCCACAAGCAGGGGGCAGCTGCTTGAGACACCCACCTCCAAGAACAGGGCTACAGACAAAGCAACTGAGGCAAGAGCTAAGAAAAGCTGGAAGCATTGTGATGACTTGTGTTAACTTTAAATTGGGCAGGTTTCATGCAGAAGACTCAGGTTACATTTTGCAAGCAGGGAGATGCAATCCCAGGCACAACTGCAGAGCCTTCAAGGCAACACAGAGATGATTTCTCTCCCGCTGCCTCTGTGCCATCCCCTACTGTGCAGAAAATTCAGGATCCTTTCAGTTTTGCAGCACCACTTTCTGCTGTGCATCAACATGAAAAAGAGTCAAAATACCTGAGATCTCCCTCTGATTTCTGTGCAGTTGGAAATGGTGGGCACACCTATGCAGGCAGGAAGGAGCAACCTGCCCACCTTTGGCAAAGTTCATCATCCAGGAGCTCCAATTTTACCCGTACCCTGAAGTCACACGTGAAAGAAAAAGGCATTTATGGGTTTTGTGGGATGTTGGCTGCCCGAGCTCTTGTGGAGGGCTAACTCAGAGCACAGCCAGCCCTGGCTCAGCTGCCCGCAGACCACCCACCACCGCCGCGTCCCGCTTGCAGCCAGCGCTTGTTCCCCCTCGCTCCACCAGCATCTCCAGGACACCCCAGCACGGCAAGGGACCAAGTACAATTTGAAAGCGAGACAAACATAAATAGTTGCAGGTTTAGAAAATACGAGATGGAGATTTTGCGATAGAACTGTCACCGAGTGAGACATAACTATAAAGTCGAAATGAATAACCTGTCTGGCTCAGGAGCATGGAAAATGCACTTAGGGCAAGAGCTATGCAACATGGCAAGATGTTTATCAGTCCTGTTTTTTTAACTTTCTTTCTGAAATTGGAACTTAGAGCTGAAAAGGGGGGTGCTGGGGGTGAGAGGGGAGGGAGAGAAAACAGGGACTCTTCATTTCTCGGGTTCCTATTTCAAAAGCATGACATGGACGCAACGATCCTGGAAATGATTTAAAAGGAGCCTGTGGTTTGCTCCCCTCTGATTATTTTCAAGGAAGATTCAGATATGACAATAGTGAGGGAAAGGGGGCTAGACCCTCTCCTACCCCACAGCTCCTTGGTATTAACATTAACATAGTCAGGGCTCAGCGTGGGAGCAGGGTGCCCAAGCGTGTCTCTGCTGTGCTTGGTGACACGGGATATTGCTTCAGTCTCCTGTCTCTGCACTCAGCAACACCTTAAAAAATGCCTTTCACAGAGCATTGAAACCAAACCCAAATGCTGCTGCCTGTCCAAGTGCAGAGGAGATGACAGCTGGGAAGTTCGGGTGAAATCAGGAAAAGTTTGTAAGAAATGCTTGTGGGTGGTAGAGTGATGTAACCCTTTAGGTAGCTCCCAGCATTTTGAGGTTAGCCCTCCATTAACTTTCCATTTAAAAACTGGCAAGCTTCACGCAGGCATTGCAACACCCGATTTCCATGTGCCGGAGGGGGTGCTGCTCTGTGGGCTGCCCCCTGCGCCCGCTCCCCAGTGCACCGACGGTTGCTGCTCTGAGTATCACGGGCCAGAAGCCACTCGCTGCTCCTCAGAGAAATGACTCAACACCCCCAGCCGGAGACACATTCCGGAGTGCAGGAAAACAACTGAAACCTTGAGTGGTCTTGCAACATCCAGCCTCTTGGCAGGGTGAAGCAATCACCCCCACCAGCTGGTTTTCAGCTCAGCTCAGCCCAAGGCTGGCTTCAGAGCCCAGCCGGAACCAGGAGCACTTTGTTCTTCCCTGATTTATGGATTACCTGGATCCAGAGTGAAGTGGCAGCGCCCTTCCCACCCCAACAGCTCAGTGGGGGCAGCTGGGCTGGATGCTGGGTGTCCCTAAAGCACAGAAAGCACTGGGGCTGGGTTATGGGCAGAGGGAAACAGCCCGAGGTCCCCTTTGCAGGGATGCAAAACTGGGAGGAGGAGCCACCTCCTCACCCTACATCTTCTGTACTCGGGAATTATGGCTACAGGAGGATTGCATTTTGGCGCCTTAACTGTTACATTCAATTTGGTTGAAATATTTTCTTTTCATACGCAAGGCTGGAAAATAATAATGCTATAGGGAGTTAAGAAAGAAAAAAACAAAACAAAACAAAAAAAACAAAATGTAGAAAGTGAGTACGTGTATTCAGCGGGAAGGAGGGTAGCTTTCCAAATTATTTTTTTTAAGTTAAAATTTTGGAGATACTGAAGTATGTTTTTATTAGTGAAAGAAATGATAAAAATGAGCATTTCAAAGCTAAAAGCAGCTCAGTCCTAGCAGGTGTTTTATGATGTTAACGGAGCCAAGTGAAGAAAACATCTAGCCATTACAGACGCAATTACCTCTTTGAAGTGAAAACACCAACTTTGGGGAAAACAGCAAAACGCTTAACTTCCATAATATTTAAGTTATTTTGAGCATTTGACCAGTAGGAGGGAGCAAAGCAGGGACAAAACTACTCGTGTAGTGCTTCCAAATGTACATATACTATTAACGCTTTTCATTGCTGAACGGTTAACAACAAAGACAATTACATTCTTGCTACAGCTGATTAAACAGTTGATCCCACGGACCCCAGGCTTCCCAGACATGGTTGTTTGCTGTAAGCATAACCAGCAAAACAAAAACAAGGCTAAAGCAGAGATGTTCATCCGTCATGGCTCTGGTTCAGGACAGCAACCCGAGCCAGAGTCATGCATAAATATGAAACACGTCCTGTTTATACTAAAATTAATACGGTTTAACCCGCATTTAATGAGGCTGGAAATGTGAAGGTGTGTTTACGTATGTAGCTGAACTAGGATCTGAGCTTTCAATTTGCCAGCTATTTCCAAAGAGCCAAAGCTGCCAAGCCCCATGCACAGGGGGCCTGGATCCCTCTTTGCTTCAGGGGTGAACATCCCAGTATTTGTTCCACGTTTTATCAGCCGTACCTATAAGAAGACCCACCTGCCCAGCCAGACAGCTGTAGATGATGGCTCAAGTGTGCAGATGGCTCTGTTTTTGGAACAGGTCTGGTTCCTGTTGAGCCTGTACCATAAGCACATCACCCAAGAGCCCACTCCCCACCAACAGCTCCTTCCCTTGGGCATCGTGAGATATGTTGCACAGAATATTTGTCTTCTGGAGAAATAAGTCATGTTATACTTTAACGATCTATCATCTCAGCAGGCATAGACTCATTCCTTGCTGACTTCCTGTAAATTCCTCTCAAACTATTTTACATTCAGCTTTGTTTTTTCCTTTTTGGAAGTACTGAATGTTGTCTTCTTAACAGGCCTTTGCAAGAAACAATTGCATTTATATTGGCAAACCTTTTTTCAAGATATTACTAAATCTCCAGTCCTTTCCCTGTGGGACGACAAATGTTGGATAAATAAGAAGAAAGCTGGCTTCTGACCACTTTTTGCAAAAGAGGAAAAAAATGTGCTTTACTATGTGGCATAATAGATAGTATTTCCACATAGTTAGACAGCAACCCTTTCTGTGGAAAAGAAATACTGCAAGCCTTTCAAATTTTAGTGCAACTACTCTCTCCAAAACAGAAACTTCTCAAAATATTCTAGAAGTGAGTCCCTATTTCATATTCAACATCCATCAATCACTTTTTTTCTTCTAAATATTCAGCCATTCCATTAGACCTTCTGTGATATTTTTCTTACAGCAAATCTTATCCTGAAACACAGTTGACCTTTTTTGTACCAGTCAGTGGTGTGTGCACTATAAAAAATGCTCTTCTATATTCCCATATTGATACCAAAAAGCTCCAGTCGTGAAAAGTGTATGAACTAAAAATATGTATCACAAATATATCTGCATTAAGGGGGCAATGCAAGTTTTTATTTCAAGCTGTCTTCTTCACACCCCTGGTGCAGTGGAGCTGTTTTGGTATGTAAAACACTGCATAAGGCACCATGAGAAGACAGAAGAGCATCCTCTAATGTCAGTATGTAGCACGGAGCTCACAGTCACTGGGTCCTGTTGCATGATGTGAAGCTGAAATTTACAGCCAAAGTAGCTAGCAGTCACCTGCCACCCAAGGCTATGATCTGTTCTCTCCAGCAC
The DNA here is from genome assembly GCF_009769625.2 of Cygnus olor. Taxonomy (NCBI): domain Eukaryota; kingdom Metazoa; phylum Chordata; class Aves; order Anseriformes; family Anatidae; genus Cygnus; species Cygnus olor. The sequence goes on along the minus strand of NC_049176.1, from coordinate 27,931,490 downwards.
CCAAGAGGAAGCCTCAGGTTCTTGGGTGCTGGTGTTTTTCCATAGCTAAGTGTCTCTGAAACTGCACCTCCATTTTATAGTTAGTTAATGGAAACCAACTGGAAAGATTGCCATCATCTCCACAGGGCTGTGCCCCATTGCATAATATATTGATGGAATAAACTGCCCTATTAAATCAGAGGTCCTGGGCAGAGTTGTTTCTGCACCCTAAGCTCCTACACAGATGATACCCCTTCTCTATACGAGAGGAATGAGAGGAGTTAATCCTAGGACTGAAGGCTGGGCTGCCAGAATGTAAATTTCGCCCTGCCTCCAAACACCTCTGAGCACACAAAACAGGGACAATCAGAGCAAGGGCCTCAGCCTGGAATGAGCCACCCTAATCCTGTAGCAGCCAAATCCTCCCCTACCAACACCAGAGGGAAGTGGTTACATAGGTAGTAAGGAACTTGCAGGCAAGGAAGGTTACCATTGCTCTTTAGAGGGCAAAGATGAGAGTGAAAAAATAAGTGTACTCTGGGAGGCTGGATTTTGCTGCCTGGGTTACATCTCCATACACTCAGCCCAGCTCACAGCTAGAGAGCCCTGCAGCTCTTGCAACCTTCTGCTACAGCTTTCCATCCAAAAACTCCACGTGGACTCACTTGTAAATGGCAAGAGATTAGAGAACTTCCAGTCGTCATCACTTATTCACAAAAAGTTTGGAAAAATCTTGCTTTCCCCAGGAAAAAATAAAAATGAAAAAGATCGGATCTTGAGGGAAGGGGGGAGGGGGGGGGGGGCAGAATATGTTTATAGTGTGCATTACCTAAAAAAATAATTCATATGATGAATCTTTATCTTAAAAGCCCTGGACTAAAAACAAATAAATGAATCATTCAAATTATTGTGGAAACAGCCGTGTTTCATGTTATTTATGTTTAATGTTCCTTCTAGGGTTAGTTTTTTTCTTCTTATAAAGAAAGGCAGTTTTCTTAGTATTGCTGTGAATACCAATGTCAAATTCTATTTTAACAGTGCTCAGTGATGCATGAACATCCCAGAGGCAGAATTTTAAAAACACTAAAACCATTTGTTAAAGAGTAACCTAGACAAGTTGTGCAGTTTTTCTTTTCTTTTCCTGCAAACTTCATAAAGACGGGATGAAATATGGATTCACACGGATAAGCTCTGAGCCAAACCCCGTTAAAACTAACAGGAACCTTTTCCTTGATTTTATCAGAATTTTGGAGTAGAACCATACGAGTCTTTTTTGGTTTTTTGTCTTTTTTTTTTTTTTTTCACTGGCAACTGGTCTTTGTGGCCAAAATTATTGATAAGATTGCAGGAAGTTAAGGCATTTATTAAATGGCTAGTGGTTTTCCAACCAACTGGTATGGTACTTTGTAGTTACACTTTAGAGACCTTCAAGTTGCCACCTTTAAAGTCTGAGACCAAAAATGCATCCCCAAACCAAGCAAGCCTTTGACAGGTTGCAGATGGAGAAGAGGTTTCCTGGTCTTGGAGATAACTGACATTTTCAGGGTGGTGGTGGTACATGAGAACTAAATTTCCTCTCTGATTTATTCTGAGTTTGGAAAACAGACAGTTGCATGGGCATACAACATCAGGAGGAAATGCAAAGAGCAAAGAGATATGAATAAAGAGACCCAAGAACAGAAGGAAAGTGGGATATTATTTCTCCTTTGAATTATGATGCAAAGTTCATATTTCAGAAGGAAGCAATAATCAGAAGGTGAAACGTGATGCAGCTGGTCAAGCTTTCAGATAGCTCTGAAACAGTGATGCTGCCTCTCATATCTTTACCGCCTTTTTTTTTTATGTGAATAAAATACAAATTTAAAACAAAAACAACACCATGAAGCCTGCTGAAATCTCCTCACTTAAACTCTTCTATACTTTGAAAGCAGCAACATTCCTTCTCATATTTAGTTTAATTTTTGATGTAGAAGCGGATTTTGTTAAAAGAAATACCATGAAATTCATCTGCAACTCTATACGGAAACCAAATTAATAACCATGTAGTCATTTACACAGCACTGTATGAAGCCCAATCATGCCTTTTGTGAGCAGCAGGTTTCCCTTCACCAAAACTGGAACCTCATCCTTGCTGGATCCTTCCTCAAACAGGTTACCCGGTGCGATTCTATTCCAGAGCTATTCCCTTTCAGTATTCTACTGTGGTGTTCCTATCCTCATCGTTGTACAATTAGTTATCAAGGCATAAATATTTTTCTTCCCTGTTATACATCTTCTCACCTTGCTTTTTTTGCTTTTTTGGTTTGCACTCTACATAGTGCACCAAGGGTGCAATATTAGCTCTGCTAATTTTAGCTAGTCTTAGCCTTTTTTTTTTTTTTTGGAGGGGGGGGATGACACAGCAGTGTGGGTCACAATCTCACCCATGACGTACTGCAGGGGGTAATGATGTGCACAAAGGCCGTAGCAAGGTGCAGAGGGACTTGCTGAAGTCAGCAGTCCCCTGGCCAGCCTGCTGGGAACATGGTTTTCAGATTCCATCATCATGAAGGATGGATGGAGGTTACCTGGCAGAGGTTACCTACAGAGCTTTGCTCTTAATACCTCTGATGTATAAAAACATCTTTTCTTTAAGTGATTTCGCTCAAATCCTCAGCTTATGGAATACCAATGCAAAAGTGTATAGTGCTGACGTTTAATCCTGGGAGAAGAGAGGCTCTCCCTGTGAACCCAAGGTGATGCTCAGGGGCACTGGTGGATTAGCATCAGCCACAGACCCAGCCCCTCATTTCCTTGCATGGATTAGGCCACTTCATTTAAATAAGCCCTTTGAGTGAACAGGTGCAGGCAAAATTAGCATCATTAACCAGCTGTAAAACGAGTGAGTGGCGTGCTAAATGTCTCTGTTCAGCTGCATACCAGAGAGGTTACATACATGTGCACAAACATGTGCTGAGGATCTCTGCGAAGCCGTGTGTTACTGAGCCCTGGTCTTCAGAGAGGTGCGAACGTTAGGGCCAGCCTTGGGATTTGGCTGTTCTTTTGCATCAAGGATATACTTTAATATAGGCTGTGGGTAATGAAAACCCAAGAGATGCAACAGTCTCTATTGGTGCTCTAAAGTTTCTAACTTTCTTTCTTAAAGACTCAAGATGTGAGTAGAAATTATATATTGCTATGAATAACAGCAAAGAAGGGAAAACCCCAAAGCAGAGACAAAAGTAACCCAAACTATGTCAAGCTAAAAACAATTTGGGACCAAGTTTGTTGACAATAAAATGTCAACAGAATGTAGACAAGTGTCTCACCTGGCCCCAAACTCAGCAAGGGGCTTAGGCATATGCCTAATTTTAAGCACTCAATTCATGTATGTGATTTAATTGGTGTATTTTGTGAGTTTTAAATTTCATATATATTTAAGAACACTGCTGACTCAGGGAGTATATTCCTGTATTTACTTTGTAGCTTCAGATTTTTCATAATTACATTACCCCTCCTGCTCTCTTCGATATTTCCATCTTTCCTCTGAGGCAGGAAAAGTCTCTCTTTCACAGTTTGTTAATCAGTTTATGATAACACAATCGTCACGGTGTTTTCCTTGGCAGCATGCCTTGGGCTGAAATTATTTAATGATCTGAGCATTAATTGAAGATTAAGGGCTGGGGTTGTCTGCACTTGAGTCTCCCATTGAATATGAACCCAAGTGAGCTGAAAACTTCTGTCCTTTGCTAGGATCAGGAGTCAAAATACCAAGAAATCATGAGATCCAGGAGGCTGGTGTCATTGTGGTGCTGCTTTGTGTGGATGTCACATGGCATTTAGGTTTGTATAAACATTTTCCCAAGGAAATCAGAGAAGTTTTGTCCCAGTACCCTCTCCTCATATGCACAAACACAAGCCTGGTGCAGAGAGCTGATAAAATGGCCCAGAGTCACTGATTCCCTGTGGTTGCCTCTGTCGGTTTGTCTTGCATCCCCAAATCAGTCTTTGGGGCTGGGTGCATGGATTCCCAGCAAAAACTGGTCTTGAAGAAGGACATACCAATTTCACCCTGCAGCTGAGAGTCACCTGCACTGGTCCTCCGAGGAGGACCTGGCCTGATTTTCTCTTGTGTCCCAATCATGGTGGGCTATGTCTTTCCCACAGTGTTATTAGAAGAATTCTTAATTCTTTTACTACTCTTTTCATTTCACAAGTTTTTTAAGACAACAGCAGGTTTAAAAAAAATCCACTAAAAAAAATCAGCAATAAAAGTGTTTTAGGAAGTGGAAGTGATGGCTTACTGATTCTTTTCCATATAGCAGGAAGACATGTGGTTCCAAAGAAAATCAAAATATAGACAAAAAAGAAAACTTCAAGAAAACTGTAAAAAAGAAAATAAATTAAATAAAATAAAAATCCCAGTCTCCCCAATTAGTTAAACAGGGGAAATGAATGCCACCTGGGTTGCAGCAGATATTGGACTGTTTGGATTTTCCAGAAGAGGAAAAGAAATTCACTTTTCTCTCCCTCTCTGTCCCCACTTTTCATCTGTCTTAATTTACTGACATTATTTTGTCAGACGTCTGCCCAGCTCCAAGTCAAATAACCTTTCTCCTCCTACCTTTCTGCAGGATAAAGCAGATCCAAGAAAGGGAATACAGAGTTTATATCTGAGCAATCTTGGCACTTGGGATGTATAAACCCAAGCTTAAGCCTCACTCTCAGTTCTAGTTTGTAGGTCATCCCCTTAAAAACCTGTTGAAAATCTTTGAATAGCTGAAATTAGCCTTTTAAACACCCCACTGGCTATGCCCACCTAAATTTAAAAGGAAGGAACACCACCACAAATAATAATAAAAATTATATGGAGCCTAGATTTTGACCAGAATATTGAATAATTCTGTTATCGCATTATACTGCTTTTAGCACCGATTTGTTAAATAAACATACACAGAGGAAGAGTTACTCTGGCAAGGGGGGTGGAATAAGAGCTAACACATCTCACTGCTGAGGTCCAAAGCGTGTGTGTGCAAGCATGTCTGCATACAGATAAAGCGCACACAGGAATTTTTCATCGTTTTGTGTTTTACATTGTGACAAGGATTTACCAGCTCAAGTGGAAAGCAGAAACAAAATCCCATTCAGGGGCAAAGCCTGTCTAAAAGACCAGAACAAATTATGCCTTTCCCTCAGAAAGATTCTTGAGGATACAAGGAGAAGAATAAGAAAAAAAGTAAAAAAAAAAAAAAAAAAAAAAAAGTAATAAGAATCACAAGCATCTGGGAAGATCAAGTGACAATGACTGAAGAAACAAAGCCATTGTTTCTCCAGAGGCAGAAGGAGATGCTTCACTGAAGCTTGAATACCTAATAGCTACTTTTGTTAGTAATAAATGGCAAAAAAATAGTTATTTTTTTGAGGGTTGGGGGAGAATTAGTCCTCTAAAGCAGTAGAAGCTCCTGCCTACAGCATGTAGCATGAGCTACCCAGGTGCTAAGGGCCGGGATTTAAATTTTCTTTAAAGAAATGAATAAATTCATGCAGGGGGGGTGGGGAGAAAGGTGGGAAGGGGAAGGAGGTTTGGGGAAAGGAGGGGAAAAAAGTAGGAAAAACATCATGAGAAATATCACAGTAGCAAAGAGAAAAGGCAGCTGAAAAAGTCAAGGATAACTAAAGAAGCACATGAAGCGTGACCTTGAAATGAGACTGATGAAGTGAGCTTTTTGGGTTGAGTGCTGGCTGGAAAAGGGGGCTTGGACCACTGCCCAAGGAAACTGCCTCCTGCTATTTAATTCCTAATGAGTTCAGGGAACAAGGATTTTGTACAGTCTTTGAAATAAACAGGATTGTGTTAAAGAAATACTTGAGACCATCATTAATTTCTACTTCTAGTGGAAACAAGCCATGAGACCCCACATCCTGGCTAATCACTTGGGTCAAAAAAGTAACATAATGTGAATTTCAGCACTATATATTATTTTGTAGGATGAAATAATTCTATATGTTCATTTCAGGCCTGCAATGTGGGTCTTCAGAAGAGAAGGCTCATCACCAATTAATTATTACAGAGGTTATAATTCCTACCTTCCTGTAGGAATTCAACATTTAATATCTTATTCTCCCCTCTTCCTGTGCCAATTTTTCCATCACTATAATTGTTCTTCCTGTTTATGCAATTCTATATGCACAGTGGCTACTAAAAGTCAGCTGTTAAAACTGTTTACTGCAAATATTTACACTGTGGCCATTAGTGAAATCTGTATCTCTGAACGGATGATGGATGGCAGCGGGTCTGATCCGAGAGACCCTGCAGGATAAACAGGGAGGGAGGCAGGGGAATGTCACGTGCGGAGGCTGGGAATGCTGCCTCCTGCTCCCTAAAAAGGCAGAAGAGAAAGTACTGTGCTTGGGACATTTGCTCAGAAAAATGTTAAGGAACACGAGGTTGGTTGCTGATGCCTGTGGCATTGAGGTGCTAGAACATGTAGTAATTATTAAAGAAGGCTTTTATAAGTAATATAAGTAATATTACTTATATTACTCAGAAAAAAGGGGGTTAATGGGTTACTGCAGCATGTAATAAAGGTTGAGTTATATGCAGACTAGGCTAACTCTTTGTACTGTACATATCAAGGCCATGCTGTGAGCATGGAAAGCAGGTAAAGCAGAGATGCTAAAATACTAAAAAAGCTAGTTTTCAACATTTAACAGGAGATGCAGAAATTAGGTCAAGCCCTGGATGATGCTGAGAAGTCCTGACATGCTGGTCCAGGTGCTCGGGGCGCTCTGGTCCAGAGGTTTCAGACATGCATCACGGAAGGCTGCATCCACCACGTCCCACGTGTCCGTCCCGTGGTGCTGTGCAAGGAGCTGAGACTGCCCCCAAACCCCAGAAGACCCCTGCAGGAGGCACCTCCAAGGACCACAGCACGCAGGTGTAGGACACGGAGATGATCTCACATCACCGCACCCAGGGCCAGCATGGGCACAGCTCACGCATCCCATCCCCTAACTTCCACGCTGCCCACTGCATTTCTCTGCTTTGCTAGTAGGTGTCATTTCCAATTCTTCACCTGTGCTCACTTCTGCATGTATGGTTTTGCTTTTAGAGACGTGGCCCATTTTGGATGCCCTTTCCTCCGGGCATGCTGGGGTCTGGGCTGCCAGCCAGCAGCTCCTAGACGGACGATGAACAGCCCATTGCCTTCCAGAAAAGATGGATCTCAAATGATCATTTTGCACATTTTTTTTTTGTCCTAGATGTTCTTTCAGAAGAAACTGGTGAGGCAAAGCACATACTCTCGTGAAACAGACTCACTGAAAAGTAACAAAAGGAAATCCCCTCCAAATACAGCATTATTTTGGAACAGCAAAAATAAGTGGGTATTCTATATTAATCAAACACATATTTGCTGAAATAATGGTTTGGGCTTTGTTCAGTGTTAATAGGAGTTTTTCCACCTGGTGCTATCAAATCGGCCTTCAAAGAAGAGTCACCCAATACAAACATGCACACGCCTCTTTCAGCTAAGTCTGAAATCCTAACTGCACCAACGAGAGAAGCAGGAAGGTGACATTGGCTGGAAAACTGCAAACAGACAAATGAGTATATCTTAGGATAGAGACCAGCTCCACACCATGGTCATCATCAGAGTTAGGAGTCTAATTTGTAAATCAGGATAGCACATAATCTTAAAGTACATGCCTAAGTTCCTTGTTTAAACCTCAGCATGTGTTTAAATCCTCTTTTGCAGGGTCAGACTATCCTGATGATCCAGCTGATGTACGTCACGGAGCATGTCCTGTGGGGAAATAACTTGGCAATTTACTCTGGATTTAAGATAGGGCTTGTGCGCACATGAAAAACACTGTGTGGCTTATGCCTGGATGATGTGATGGTTTGGGAAACGTTTCACGTGTTATTAAATCTGTTTGAGATTCTGAATTCCGTCTTCTCTGTTGTCATTTTAATTCCTAGACAAATGGAAAATCCATACAGAAACAACCTGGCTAATAACACTGATGAGCATCCCCAAGGAGAGCGATCTCCCCAAGCAATTGGCCAGTAGGCAAAGCAAATTGGGCTGGGGCACAGAGACAGACACAGGGCTCATCTGAGCCAAGAAGCAAGGGAGTCTGGAGAAAAAAAAAAAAGGGATGGGACCTTCCTTGTGCACTGTAGGGAGGAGATGAAGACAGAGAAATTCTGTGCTCCACAGGAGACATCACATAAGAACAACAGGAAAATGGATGTAGACAATACCGGCCCAAATCCTACCAAGGAATTAGGATTATGGAAGAGTCTGAGACAAGGAGGAGCTAGTAGCTGTTTTAGTCAGGTCACAGCTTTGTTGGCATCTGTGGCAGAAGGAGGAGGTGATCCGTGGGCTGGCAGAGGGGTGACCAAGCATCACTCAGCAGCTCCTTGCAGCAGGACTGGGGACCAGCTCACAAAGCTCAACCTCTCCCTCCCCAGAGGAGCCACGTTTCAGTGTCATCCAACCCTTACTAATCCGTGCCAGAAGCACAGCGATGTTAGTCTTCCACACACACCTGCAAAGGGAACTACAAAAATCTGTTTGGGTGAAAATGCTCTTCTCTGCTGGCTGCAAAGCAATAACCCTCCATTTGCCTCCTTGTGGTGCAGGTGCCCCTCTGATCAAAGGGAAAACAAGTCCTTTCTTGAATACAGCCTTTCATTTTGCACAAAGTGCCTTCCCTCACACACCAAAATTAATCTCAGCGCAGGTAGTTCTCCGTTTGTAGCTCAGCCTTCTTTGTGGGAAAGTTTATTTTTGGCCAAGAGTATAAATGCTCAGCCCAATTAGCCATTGCTGCAAAAAGGTCTCTTAAAGGCAGCCAGGGTGGGATTAGTCATTCCTGCTTTGCTCCACGCAGCACCTGCCAAACTCTACACAGCCCTTTGCTGCGTTTAACGGGGGATGGATGGGATCTGAGGGTATCATCTTTGATTTCTCTCTGTAAGGTATTTTGTTTCTCCTGGCACTCCCAGAGCTCAGGCGTGGAAGTGTTTATGACATGGTTTGATGTCAATGTGAGTTTTCCGTGCCCCACTGTTGCATTCTTGCTTCTCTTTCCCCCACATGTTACTCGGCTCTGATCTACCTGATCTACCTCCTTTTTTTTTTTTTTTTTTTTTTTTTTTTTCCCACCTTTTGGTTTTATGGCAAAAGTCACCCTATGGAGCAACAGAAGGAAGGATCCGAGCAGAAAGCCACTTGTCTTCTGTCTGGCTGAGAGCGTAGAACTGGGCTCAGGACACCGCAGGACCAGGACACCGTAACATCTGCATCTTATCCATCCTCCCCAGGCTGCTGGTGGAGCCACAGCAGGCACTGCGAAGGAAGGGGTGCTCCCTCATCCCTCTGCCTTGGAACAATTACACTGAAATAAATTAACTTCAACGTAACTGACTTGAAGCTCATGTTGACAAGTGGTTTCAGACTCAGGTTTTAGATGAACCTGACCTCAGATGACACCTTCAAATTCAGTTTTGGAGGCAAGAAAGTTGCATAAAATGACAGGGCATCACCATCTCCACCATCATGGAGGCTGGTGCAGAAACCAAGAGCAGCCTTCTGCCACCTCCACCAGCCCTGGCATGGGGGCTTTTATTTCCCCCTCCCTGAAACAAAGGCAGTCGGGGCTTACAAGGAGTGCCATTGAAGTGATAAGCATGCTCTACTCCCCGTTGTTGACTTTCGAGTGGCATTTCCTCTGTCAGGAATGTGCCCCACAACAAGGTATTTATACCTGGCTGCAACACAGGCTCGCTTTTCACCAGTGCCTGCTGCGCATACCGCAGAGAGGTGTTGGGAGGATTAATTACTTAGTGTTTGCAGAGGGCTTTGAAGATAAAATGTGCCAAGTAATTATTATGTGTTTTACTGATTTGGGCATGTATGGACAATTTTTTTTTTAACGGTTTGTTGATTTTGTTGACAGGCAATCTGGGACAAAGCTACATTTCTTGTGAGGTTTCTTTTTTAATATTATTTTTAATAGGCTTTTTAATTGCAGTATTTACTTTAGTCACCTATTAAATAGCTAATTACTTGTGATCCTGTTTAGATTTCTGTTTAGCACAGACAACAATTACATCTTTTCTCTCACAGCCCACAGTTACTGCATTACATGCTGGGCTCAATCTAATTTTTTTCCCTGTAAACTGTGAGGACTTTCTGACTGCAACAACTTATTTTCCTGGTCGTGCTCCATAATGTGGAATTGATCTCAGGAAAGGCTTTTCTGGGTTGCCCATGAGAAAGGGAACAGGAGGAGAGCTGAATTTGACAATGTATAAACATGACTGATCCTTTGTCTCACTGAAAGGGGTAAGTGGGACATCAGGCTGAATGGGAGAGGCCAAGACAACAGGGTATGGAAAGGCTGCAGAAAACAGACGCAAAGTGCTGACTACAAAAAGGTGCCAGTAACAAAATCTCAGGAGGTAATTAGGTTTTAATTTGAACAGGACAAGCAAGTGGATATCTGGGGACTGGTGACACTCCCTCCTATCTGAGCTCCATGTAAAGCCTTGGTAGGAACATTGGTGCCAGCAACAGGGAGGACAGCAGAGGATATTTCATGGAGGGCAACCCAAGAGAGCTCAACCAGCCACCTGTGCACTTTCCTGACAGTTTGATGTCCTCCACAGTATGTAAACCACCGCTTCCACTTCCACAAACACCCAATTAAAGAGAAAGACCTCAATAAACGAATTTGACAGGTTGCTTCTATTTTACTTCCTCACCACTTAACACCGACGCTAAGCTCCTCTGCAGTGTGCAGGTGTTTGTGGAGGGTCAAACCTAGCTCAGAAATTGCCACCACCGACAACCAGCCAGGAAGAGTCTCCTCTTTGGTACGCCCTTAACCCAATTTATTGCTGCTCAGTAACCTGCTACATGGGCATTTCTAAGCTGAGAGAAGCTTAGATGAGATTATTTTTTTGCCCATCCCATGTTGAAAGGACAACTAGTCTCGCAGGCTGAACTGAAGACCTTCCCAAGAGTGGTACGTGAAAATGAAATCTCTTTTTTTTTTTTTTTTTTTGTGCTGAGCCAGCATTTGATTGCACTTTTCTCTTCATTTCTGCTCTGTAGGTTTTGTTTTCCCCCACACAGACTGCTGAGGAAGCAGTTGCAGCCAGAGGTGAAAAGGAAGAGGTCAGGAAAGGAAGAGGTCAGGGTGAAGAGGTGAAAAGGAACTTGGCTGTCTGCTCAGTTATCTACACGTACCTGTACTTGAGCCAGCCACTTCAGGTCTCACTGTCTGTTGTAAAATTCATACAGACTTGGCCTCATCTGAAAATAAATAAATAAATAAATAAATTATTTAATTAAATGGAACAAGTAAGCCTAACATAGCCTGGACATGAAGAGAACATATATTCCATGTGTAGGCAAAAACCATCCCTCCTCTAAATTCAATGAGCTATGAAGTTCACGCTAAGACATAAGACATTGCAGGAATCCCACCCACATGATGTTCTTCCCAGCACATCTCCACCTAGATCGGAGCTGAAGCAGAGCTAGCAGCTGTAAAGGCTGGATTTGCCTCGCTGCAATGCCATCCAGAGGCCAGATGGCTCCAGGAGGATATGCTGCCATGCATGCATGGGGAGAGAGCTGACACCTTACAGATACCCTGCAATGTGCCTACCTCTGTATTTACCTTTCACAGGTTTTACAGCAGCAGTACGCATTGCAACAACTTTTTTCTTTTTTCTTTCTTTTTTTTTTTTTCCTTAGAAATTCACGGCAGGTGCAGCACTGTAAAGGATGCTCGCCAGGAGAAAAAATCCTTCCAACCCTGCTCATCTGCAGCCAGCCCCACCATCTCCAACTGAGGACAAAACAATCCTGCTAATAATTGCATACATTATAATCTTTACAAGTATAGAAGCCCCTCCAGGGGTTCTGCCATCAGGTTAACAGTGCCCTACCTCCCAAGTATTAAAGGGCAGGCCAGATGAGGGGTATCGTGTTTTTCCAGGCATGATACACGAAAAACAACTGTCTCATTGTTTAGAGCATCCCTAAATATTGCCAGTAAAGATCTGGTCAACTTTCCACAGGCTGCGGCTTCGGAGAATTTTCCATTGGGGTGATTTATTTCATCAAAACAGCTCTCAGGCCACCAGCTGTTAAAGCACTTGTGGAAAGGGCCAACTTGGTTCTCATTATTCACTGTAGGTTTCCCTTAATAGAATCAAACTGGTTAATAAGTGCTAATGCCGGTAACACGGTCCTCTGTACTTTGACCTAAATCCTCCTCCCGCTCCCAAGGGGGTGGATACAGGAAGAGTGCTGCACTATTTCCTCCAGTGCATGGATGGGCAAAATTAACCCCTGCAGGCAGTCCTTACCCACCGTGTTTTGGGCGCATTTTGAGGTCCAGGCTCTGTTGTACCAGGTACAGTGCAAAATCCTACCCCAAAACACTGATCCCAAACAGTTCCTGCCGCATTAGCATCCACACCATGGTTTCAGCCCCTGTTCTCCGGAGTGACCTTTCCCTGTTCCACGCAGCCAGTTCAGAAAGTCAAATCTGTTTTTTTAATAAAAAGAGAAGTGGCACAAACAGTTTCCTACGCTTGGTAATTGCACAGCCACTTTGAGTACACAGTAAGAAAGCAAATATTACTGTGAAATTAAGCCTTTTTTGCCTTTTTTCTTTTTTTTCCAGGAGAATATCCAGAAAAATCAGATCTCTATAAACACTGAAAAGGTCATCATATTTTTGTCAGGTTCATTTGTCATGTCAGATGCAAGCGAAATGGTTCATTTAGCTACTTACATTGCTACACAACCCAGCTTGCAGTTTTAGGCGTACAAACCACACATGCTTCTATAGGATGTACACAGTGCTGCGACAAAAGCAGCTCACACAAGCAGGTCTAGGGCAGAGTGAGGTGGTTCAGGAAGGAGAATAGGGGTGAAACAGGGTGGCTGTATTCCCACTGCTCCCAATCCCAGCAAAAGCACATGTTGCTGCCCAAGGAATTGGCCCTGAAGTACTTCTGGAGTGGAGATAGCCATCCCTAGGCTTCAGAGTTAACACCCCAGGGCACCGGGAGCGTCACCACACCGCCACCTCCCAGCTGCAGGAGCAGAGGCAGTGCTGACCTCCCGCACCACCTCTGCCCATGCTCCCCAGAAGAGTTTTGGCAGCTGAGAGGAGGAAGGAAGGAATGTAGACTCCTCCAGCCACCGAGCTAATGGGTTTCAATGTGTAATTAGCGTCACTCTTGAAAACCCATGTCTTGTCACCACTCTAAATGTGTTCAGCTTCTGTTTCCTCATTATTCTGGATCTAATTTTTCCACTAGATTGAGGAGATACTATTTTTTTTTCCCCAGAAAAATCCCCTGTCATGTGAAACAGAGTAGATGATTAAGACATGACTGAAAACCTCCTGGCCTGCTCTTTGCATGTTAAACATTTGCCTGAAGAAGGACAAGTATCCACTATGCAGTTTGGAGGTTTGACAAAATCTGATGTATTGAGCAAAGGCTAACAGATCCCCTAGTCGTATCTAGTCCTGGGTAACACAGTTCTTTAGAACTAATTACACATACTGACAATGAAATTAATTAAAGACTAAATTTCCTGTATTGGCAATAGCAGTTTGATGGGATTTCAGACTGCCCTGAAAATCCCGAAGTCATACACCCTCAGGGAGCTAATTTAGGAGATTAGTCAGCACATGCTCTCATTATCATTACTGGGGAAAAGCAGGTACCTTGAGAGGCAAAGTCAACTTTGAGTCACTTAATGGAGAGGTTCTCGCTCTACTTTCCCCGTCTCTATCAGAGAAAACCCACTCCAGTTGCTGTAATCAGAAAAAAATGACTCGATATCTCCTCTGCTAATTGAAACGTGAGTTTTATAACCCCACAGCACTTCCCCAGGTTCCCGTGCCTGTTCCCACCTCCTCCCCAGAAGGAGGCTGTGCCGTGGTGGTGAGCTTCGGGGGCATGGTGGCCACTCCAGCTGGGTGAGCTGGAGAAACGCACTCAGCTGCTTGAACACATAACAGCAATTCAGAGTTACACATTACACAATATTGCCGCTCTCTCACCCTATTTCAGTTTGATTTGATTTTTAGTTGCAAGCCAGCACAACTGCAGGGTTTTGAGGGGTGATGCACTTTCTTTCGCTTGCCCTGAGACAGACAGACTTAGGAAATGCCACAGAAATCAACTGCTAGGAAAATGCAAGAATCGAACAGTTCAGCTTTCAAGAGTGAGATAATGGCAAACAGAAGGTTGAACTTTTCCCCTCGTGTGCATATGCATTGTGATTCATTGCATACTCCTCTTATGCTATTCCTCAGCTATTGCAGTATGCCATAATTTGTCTCAAGAGGCAAACAGTAGTTTGCAGAGCTGCATACTTGTCTCCAAGCAGCAGGGCAAGGTTGAGTTCACAGCAGCTCATCCCCTCCGCTGTGCCCAATGCGCTGCAAATAACAGCAAGCTTTCTGGCATCTGACAGAAGTGAGAGTGAGGCTGTTCCCTAAAGAAAATCCAGAAAAAACAACAACGAGCAGCAGCTCAGGAACAGGGCAAGGGGCAGGTGATGCTGCAAAGTAGCTCAGGCAGGATGAACAGACAAGCTCTGAGACTGAGTGGGGCCCATCAAAGGTTTCAGGTGTGGCTGGTCAGAGCAGATAAGATCTATCAGTGCCCTCAGGACCCTAACCTGGTACATGGATATCCCTGAAACACGGCCACCTGACTTGTACCTTGAGGCATCTCAAGCCATGAAGCCAATTGTGGGGTGCTGGCAAGGCTGGCTGTGCTGCTTCAGGTCAAGCAGCTTGCCCTGTGGCTAAGCTGTGCAGGATTTAGCCCTTGAGGTGAGAAGAATTGGTAGGTTTGGGTCACTCCTGGCAGCACCCTGCAGGGAGCTCATCACCCCCAGCACACAGCTCAGGAAAAGCCCAGCTGGCAGAGGGGAGCCTGAAGTCACGGCTTTGTGTCCAAGCATCCACACCACTGCTCCTCCCCAGCCAGCTCGGACCGGTGAAGCCTGGCACGGCAAACTTCTCCATGAAAAGGTCCCCGAGCAGACCTCTTTCACCCAGCTGCAGTGATGATAGTGCTGAAGTCAGCGTAACCCTGACGCAGCCCAGCCTGCTGCCCGGAGACCCTGCCTGTGAGCAGGACACACGCTTCCCCAGCACTGCAGGCAGAGCAATCAGCAATTCCCACGCAGATGAGCCCTGGGAGAGGAGCAGCCATCAGCAGCGGGACTCACAGTTCTGGGAAGCGCAGCCCTCCGCTCTCAGAAATATCTCACCGCGGGAGTAATGCGGTTCAAATCTTGCAAGTATATAAAAAAAAAAGTAATGGGAACCAGATGCTGCCGTACCTTAGATTAGAATCTATGTTTAGATTTCCAAGATAATTTTTATCTCCTGTACTTTGGCTAATGTAAGGCTGATATGATAAATGGATTTTCTATGGAGGCTGAAAACAGCCCGCCCGCCTCAAAACGCAACCCGATACTCAGTTGTCTGCGGCAGGGAGACAGAGAAGAGAAACAGGACTGGCGTGAACGAGGGTCAGGTCGGGATGGAGGATGTGCTACATGGAGGAGGTCAAACGACCCTGGGCTGGTGCTGAAGGAGGAGGAGGAGCTGCGCGGAGCGGTGGGGAGGATCGTCCTGCAGGGCCCCCCTGCTCCGTCCCTCCCTGCAGCACTGCAACTTTCCCAGCCCAGGGCAGCATCCGAGAGACTCCCAGAGAGCTGCCACTGCTGCAGGAAAGCAAAACCAAGGCTTTTAAATCCTGAATAGGGTATAGACCTCCCTCCACATCCACATCCTCCTTAACTGACTTGAACCTCATTTTTTGAAGCCTTCTTTTTCTCTATAACTGCTCTGACATCCTTTACTGCTCCCTCTCCCCATTACCACAACACCCGGATTGTCTTTTCCCACCTCTTTTTCACTGCCTCATTGAAGCAACAGCCACAAAGTTTTGGTCTTTTCTTGGTCTGCAACCAAAAGGGCCAATGGCA
This sequence comes from Cygnus olor, assembly GCF_009769625.2. Taxonomy (NCBI): domain Eukaryota; kingdom Metazoa; phylum Chordata; class Aves; order Anseriformes; family Anatidae; genus Cygnus; species Cygnus olor. Next base: position 27,915,477 of record NC_049176.1, on the reverse strand, counting down.
TTAATAAATAAATAAATAAATAAATAAAGCAGGGTGGGGGGAACAAAATAAAGATTTTATTTTTTTTCTGAATTATTTTTATTATTTTTTCCAGCCTGAAAGCCCTTGGCAACAGAAAACTCATCGGTTCTTTCTAGCATTGTAAGTGGAGATTATGTAATATTTACAGTGATATTAATGCAATCAATCAGCGTCAGCAAGTGGAGATGTGGGAGCCAGCTATGCACATGAGAGAAAAGTGGGGAAAAGGAAAGCACAAAGAGGTCCCTGTGATGGCTGGGGAGGGATGCCAAATATTTTCACTGCTTTCCAAACTAATATGTTACAAAATAACACAATCAGCTTTGGCCCAGTTCATTAAAAATAATTAACTTGACTGTTCAGTGACTTCCCTGCAGACTTGAGATGCCCACCAGCGCCCAGGCACTCGCATCAACACCTTTCCTCCTCCCATTCAACAAGGAAGACTTTGCCCAGCCCTACTCGAACTCAGTCCCAAAAGAGGTAAAAGGACCCCTTGTTGGATCTTGGGTTACTGGGAACGGTGAAAACGTAATGGATCGAGGGCCTGCACTGAACAGAAGGGCTTTGCTGCTGCCCCATGTGCACGCAACAAAGTGCCAAGGACTGAAAAGAGGCCATTCTTCCCAAGGCATGCCTCTTGCAGCTGCCGGGCAAGGGACTTTGCAAGCCTGAGAGGCACACAAGTAGCTGCTTCTGCTGCTTTGTTTGCTTTTTCCTTTTTTTTGGTGGAAATATTAGGGTCCGGAGGGGATTGCTTCCAGAGCTGGATTTTTGCATGGCCATTGGCAAAATCTTTGGCAGCAGGGAAGAGGCAGCATTTTGCTGTAGGATGGTGGGAAGCGGGGTCTGCAGATGACTCCAGCACGGCTCCAAACTCTCTCACTTGCTCTGCCTGTGCACAGCTGCCACCAGGCAGGCTGGAACGGGGTCAGCAGTTGGCTCGCAAGGATCTGGGACCATGCCGAGGAGCAACAGCTGGGAGGTGTGCTCTGGTCCCTGTCTACCAGGATGGAAACATGCTCAAGCATTGCTAAACCCTATCTTGGAATAAGCCTTTCTTAAACAACTGCTATTGATGTTTGGGCCTCAGCTTACAGTTTGGCAGAGGCCAAGTCTTGTGATTCAGATCCCGATGTGGATTTTCTCAAGCTCTGAGGATGCTGGGAGCAGGGGTCACCACTGCTCCGGGTGATGGGCTCTTCTCCTTAGTAGAATTGGGCAAATCCGTTCAGAATAACAGATCAGGGCACAGATACATAAACAAGATGAATATTACCTTCAAGAGAGACCAGAAGGGAGGTATTAATTTAGTTTTCTTTATTTTAAAATGGTCACGTAACTGTCAAGATACAGAGTAGGATGGTTCTTACACTTGTTTGACCAAGAACCAGAAGTGTGCTGACCAGAAGGTCACGGTCAAAGCAGAGACACCCAAGAAAGATATTTCTCCATGGACCTCCTGCCAGAAGCAGGGACTGAAGAAAGTCCCACACCATCTGAGAGGTTTCAGCCACCATCCTTGGTTGAAAGGGAAGGGACGGCAGAGTGGCAGAGCATCTGCTGCTGAGCTTCTGACCACTGTGCAGATGGAGACAGTGCTAGAGTGGATGCCTCCTTTAACCCTGAGTTCCGAAAGAGCTATTAGCTCAGCCCTGATTGAGAAATGCCTGTCCTCCAGAGGAAAATCAGCATGCGGGAGACAGTCTGTGTTCCAAGAGCTGACCTCCCCAACCAGTTCGTTTGCAGTAAGAGCCAGTCATCCTTGAACAAGCAACATGTAATCACTTTGGGCTCCTTTCCATTTAGGAGAGCGACTCCTGGGGAAAGCTTGACATCAGATTCTGCCCTGGTCACAGAGTGTAAGAGGTGTCTGAGGCCAAGTTTGGTGCATTTTTGTGTCCTGAGCCATGCTCCCTGTTCCCCTCCGACCCAGGGAGTCTGTTTCGGGCTGAATTCCTAGTGACACGACCAGGAATTCCTAGAATAGGACCCTTGTGCATAGATGGACGAGCAAACTGTTTTGACCACTGAGCAACCACAACCACAACCACTTCCAACTCCAACCTTTTGCTCCAGCCTTAAATTTCCTTGTACACATTTGGAAGCTTTCTTCTGGGAGAAGTTCAGTGCTTTCTGGGAAAAATGGCTCCTTTTTGCTGCTGCAGGGACCCGTCCCTTACACCATGGAGGTGCCTATAAGTTACCCTAGAAACCTTTGCCACTGGGGCAAATATTCTCTTCCTTTGCCCCCAGCCAAACTTTAATCATGTTGCATAAGCAACTAAATAGGTGGCTGATCTTCCTCTGATCTCTTCATAGTCTCAGTAGAGAGATTGTTCTTCCAGTGAGCAGTTCAGAGCAGGAACTAACCTCGTGTGCAGGGAAGGGTCTTACAGTGTGACCTCCCCACTGTATAGAGGAGCTGTTGGGTGACGAACTGTGTAAGCCAGGCACCTAAGTCAGAAGCTTTAAGCAGACACCTGAAGGTAGATGAGATGAGCACTCCTCTCGTGCTCTGCCCCTTGTATCTCAGTTCCAGTGGGAAATGCCTCATCTGTGCTTCAAAATCTGGCCACATCTTTCTCGAACTGACCAAGAACTGATACTGGATAGAAAAGCAACCTAAAAGCCCAGAAACTCTCACTCCAGAAGGTCAGAGAGGGGAGAAGCAGTCATTTTCATGGTCTGTGGTGATATTCACAGTTTTCTCTGTGTCTCACTGAGGCAAAAATTATGCAATACCCTGACCGTACATCTATCCACACTCACGATGCTTTAACAATCTGGTTTCTCAGCTAGAGTCTGCAGCCAAAGTATATTAAGCAACGGGCCCGTGAGTTGAACATATGCTATCAGCGAGGTCTCGTTTTATTGTTGCCACTTACTATTTCATAACAGGAGGGGAACGCACATGGGGCTGCTCTCGGGACGGGAACAAGGAAGCCCTGAATTCATTGACATCGTTGGGCCACTTGCTGCCACAAGTCCAAAAAAGCTGTCCGGTTTTGACCTGCCCAGCTAGGGCTAACGGAAGGAATCACTGATGACAAAAGCAACTGCAATAAGATCCAGAGATGAGAGCAATCACCCCGCCACCACGTTACAGGCTAACACGGAGTAAGAGCAACTGAGCTGAGCATGAGCTGAAGATGAAAGATTGCATAGCAAGAGCTGCTCACCCCGGTCCAGGAGAACCCCGGGCTTGGCCAGCAGTCCCAGCTAATGCCGAGTCCATCCTGTTTGATTATAAACACAGAGCAGCACTTGGCCGCTGCTCTTGTCTGGATTTCCATTTGTGCTGATAATACACATATTTTTAAAGGCGATGTTAATTGCAGCACTAGATTTATTAGCGTGAATATTATCCATCCCTTCCTTTCACCTCCCTCTCTCCAGCTCAGTTCATCATTTTTACAAGAGGTTGAGCGGTCCGACGCGAGGACCACACCTCCTCTGCTTTCGGGGGATGGCAATGCGAACACCAGCTCCACCATCACCCATGGGTCCAACAGGACGAGCTCACAGAAAGTTGTGGGAAGGTGGCCGAGCCGAGCTCTGGGGCCAATTATATTACTTTCTCCTGATAGACTGAGAAGATCAAGGTGCCAGCAATGTTGCATCTACTTTGCAGCAGGGCAATGAGAGCTAAGAGCTATTGGGGTGGGATCCAAACCACATCCTCCTGTCAAGGCTGCTAAAATGGCCGAGCGTGCAGCACGAAGCCGTATAAAGCTGCGAGGATAACAGCCCTCGTTTGGTGCCAGGCTCGAAGCTAAAGCAAGTTTTACAGGAGGAGAGTTACGGGCCTCTAACGGAACATAAACTGAGTTTCTGTGCACAGCAGAAAGTGTGTGCCTGGTGTCTGTGTGTATCCCTGCAAACTGCATCCTTAAATGTAAGCGCTGGCGGTGCCAAACAATTACGATGTTTATAGAAACTGATGGCCTACATCTGTTTAAAATACTACTCGGTGTTTAGACGGATGGAATAGAAAACATTCTGCAAAGAGTAAGCAGAAATTGTATGGCTTGATGGACTTTTCTTTTTTTTTAAGCAAGGACTCACACTACATTGATTAACTACTCAAACTCATTAGCACTGCGCGCACTGCAGAGTGAATGCATGCCATAAACCTGCCTTCCTCTGACAGGGAATTAACCAATTGTAAGGAAATTCTGCCAGAGGATAAACCCCGTTTGGGACTACACTGAAGCAGGGTTGCAGTCCCATATCCCAGCACCTTCAGAGGGATCTTAGGCAACCTGGGACTGCTTCAGCAACAGCCAGCCCCCAGGACGTGCTGGGATTTGGCAGCCCACCTTCCCGCCGACGCAGCAGCTACGTACAGCATGGTAACACCCAGATTCTTACACATACCTGAAGGCTTGCCTGTGTGGCCATCCTTATTATGCTGCTCCCTGAGCAGGGACTGCTGCATTGTAGTGCTTTGCCACCTGAACAATCACAGCAGCCTTTCTTCATTAGCGACTTGAACTCTTGCTGCAAGTCTCCCCATTTTGGGTGACACTGCTTTTAGAACAAAAGGCCCATTCATCAGAGAAGCCTCTGGAGTTCACTTTCCAATTTTTCACATTTATCTCGGGGGGTGGGGTGCAAGTTTTACGGACAAAACACACAGATACCCCAGAAGAGACACCCTGCTCTGGATCTCATTATAGCCAAGTCCCCTTGGGCACAGCTCCTGTGCAGCAAGTGGGAAGGTCTCTCTGTTACACAGAAAACAAATGTATGGCATAAAAAAATCCAGCTCTGGAGCTTTCCCATAGTTAATTGCCAGGATTATTATGGTGTCTAGCTTAGTAAAAGACTTGCAGTTTCCATTCTTCTCTTCCTCCCACCCAACCCCTTGTATTTTTAAGACCACTTATGTCACACACACGCAAGACTCCAGCACGAAGAGGCAGCCACATCAAACATGGCAAACAAGCAGCCTCCAACTCTTCCAAGCCCTCGCCCCTTCCCAGTGTATGCACTGCAAATTAATATGCAAATTATGTAAATTAGAAACATGTGTAGAGTGGAAGTCATTCTCCCTGGCACTGACTACCCCCAGGCCCTACACAAGCCCTGCAGCCCTACATAAGCCCTGCAGCCTTCCCATCAGGATCGTGGATGTCTCTGGGTGAAGCATTGCACCCTTCCGTGCAGCTCCCTGAACCAGCACGAGGGCAGCAAGGGGTGGCACAGAGGGGTACCCCACAGCAGCTGTTCCTGAAGATGAGCCAGAAGAACCATTGCTTTTCCCGCTCAGTCCCCAAACACCACGTAGGTCCCTGCTCAGCACCATGAGGCAGCTCAGGGCAGCCGGACTCATGCAAGAAGCCGGATGGGGACTGCACCTCCCCTTTGGAGAGATGCTCTCTGGGGCATTAGGATGGTGTTAGCAATGCACTTCACAGCAAAACCACTCCAAAAGCCCTACACGTGCCCAGCTCCACGGCACAGATGCTTCACCCTGACTGTCCTTGCTCCCACGGGGAGCACCCCATCCCCTCGGCAGCGACACTGTCCGCGTGGGGCTCTGCGTATTGTTCCAGCACTGCTGCCTCTCCCCCAGTCCCAGAGTGGAGCTGTGTAAAACATGCACACATTTTCATCACTTAACTTATGGCTGCCCTGGGGGAATCTGCATAAGATTACCCAGTGCTCTTTAAATCAGTCCCAGAACAACCTTTTCCAGCCACTGCCAAACCAGAGCTTTTCCAGCAGAGTTGCATTCTTCTTTCCTCTATATGAAAATCCCTCTTTTTCAGACCAGCTCAGCTGTTACACTTGGGTACTAGCTGATGGAAACACGCACAAATACCTGAATGACCCCACTGAGATTAATGGAAAAAATTGCTGTTAGATTCAAGGAGAGGAGAACAGAATTTCACACCCATTTTTTTCCCAGAAAGGAAGAAAAATGAAAGGAAGGAGGGAAAAAGATCAGTTGAAGCCCCAGTGCAGCCCACACTGAAGGAAAACTTGACTGCTTTCATAACCCCTGTGGATGACAAAAATATCACAGGTTTTTATTACTGTTTTATGTCTGAGACTTGTGAGGACGCCCAGCATGACTGTGTACCAGAGCAAGCCACTGCTGTCCGTTACATGGGGACAGTCCTGGGGACATCTCTGGACGATGCTGAAGGGCAGGAGACCAGCTGCATCTGAGGGGATATGGCACTGCTGTCTGGGCAAGGCTTCACATCAGGTCAGGGCTCTGAGATAACAAGTTGGCCCTATGTGGCCAACAGCTGGATCTGCTACAGACCGATATTCCTATAGGAACAGGCTCTGAGGCAGCTCACATCAGCATTTAGCTGGAAGAAATCCCAGGGATCAGGGGAATCAAAGTGTTACCAATAAAGAGCCTTTTCTCACCCTCCCAAATCCACACTCCAAACAGTGGGATGCAAAAGGGAGGATTTCTCATAAGGATTTCTGAACAGCTCCTGCAGGAAATGGCACATTTAGCACTTGTTTCATGGCTTTGTTTTCACCACGTTTCCTTCGTGCCCCTCTCCCAAGCTCCGCTGATGGCAACAGCAGTACAGGATCTCTAAGCAAATCCCTTGATATTTCAGAGCACCACAGTGCACTTCTGGCAAAACGACCAGGACACAGGGTGCCTGCACGCTACTCCTGCCTGCCTGGTCCCCAGAACGGTCACTTCATCTCCAGCACATCTCCACAAGTCACAGTGGCACCAGATTAAGCCCTTAGCTGTACTATTTCACAAGGTTTACTCATCACGAATGTTGACAGTAAGGATCAGTTGTTAAGTAACAAGCCAGAGAACCAATTCTTTTCCATATATTCAATAAAGCCCCGTTGCTTCCTTCAGAGGAAAGCATTCTGCACCACATTATTATATGGACCCAAGAGGAAATCACTCTTTGGATTTGGAAAGTCGACATTAATGGGCTCAGACTGCAATAGAGGGCATGTTCATTTTGCAATTGAGTTACTTGCTCTGATATACTCTTGATGCTATTTTCCTGGCAAATTGTGATTGCTAATAAATTGCAATAACTTTGAGTTTACATTATGACTCACAGAAGATTACGCTGGGCAGTAATGACATTCCCAAAGTGCAGGGTCTCTCCAGTGAAACATCAGGCATATGGAAGCAATTCAGTATTTACAGATTTAGATGAAGCCTACATATTACTGATGAAGAAACCATATTCTGATAAGATAATAGGCAAGAACACAAGCTTACATGCTTATTTCTTAAAGAGAAGACAATATGAAGCTCCTAGAATCTACCAGTAACTCAGGCTTCACTCAAAGTCTTTCAAAGCCAATAGATTAAATCCTCCAGGCTTCAGCAGGGTCGAAGATCAAGTCTTCACCCTTCTTCACAACAGGAACATGTCCTCGGTCAGCTTGCTCCATCCCAGAACACTTTATCCTACAATAATATCCCAGCCTCCTGCTTATTATATGCTGAAATCTGTTTATTTCCTCTAATATTCAAACTCCCCCTCAGTGTCTCATTTTGAACCCCCTCCCCCCAGGCCAGCTAAAGTGGGAATTTTAATTTTATTGCTCCGTTAGTCCAAGGTGGTTTTTTTTAAACACTGTTTACACAGAGCAGCCCTTCTCCCTGGTTCCCTCTGGTTTGTCTTTTTCTTCTCAGGCATTTCCTAGCTGCTGTGCATTGGCTCTACCTTGTCATGTAAATCCAATCTAATTTGCACAGTTCTGCTTGACTGGGGCTGTTTTCTAATAAATTCAAGCCCCATGAAAAATTCCAACCAGGTGATACACTGAGAGGCAGCAGTACACAGTGAGGATCTTCAAAACACACTCCAAGAGGAGGCAGGTGGCTTTCAAGGCCGTTTGGCCTTTTACTTCTAATATTGACTTTTAATTACCAACAGTTAAATCTTGTTTTTCTTTATGATCCATTTCTGCCTCAAAATCCATTTTGCCCTGGGGTTATTGACACAGTTGGAAAATTTACTATGTTTACTTTTTTTGAGAGAACAGTTTATTTTTCAGGCATTAATTTCAAACCAAGACTCTGTCCATATACATACAGTAAGCTCTAATTCTGCTCTTCGCTAGTTGTCGTGCTTCCTCATCCCTCTCTTCAGTAGGGAGCTGTCTCCAAAAACTTATAGTGGAGGGATGATAGCATGCAGGAAACAAGTGTTTAGGATGAAGGGTAAGTTTTATGGTTTTACTTCCTCTGCTTCTCAGTAGAAAGTCTGTGAATACTCAATAGGTCAAAGAGCAATGTCTTTGCAAGAAGACAATGGTTGAGTCTACAAAGCCCAGTACAACACCCTGAGTTAAATTAGAAATTTTTAAAAAATTGGAGTCCAAAAATCCCCTTCTGCTATAAGTAGAGCTCAGGAGGTTTTGGAGCAGTGCCTACAAGCAGAAGGGCTTCACTTCAGGCCTCACATTCCTGGTGCCTCCCCTCAAAACTCATTTTCAGCCACCAGCTCAGCCCTGGGTGGAGGTTAAGCAACGCACACTACTTGTGACCACCAGGCAACCACTGCTCAGCCTCGCCTCCAAACGGCATCGGATCTCCTGTGAAATATCTCCAAAAATAGCAGCCTCGAGTACCACAGCCTGCCTCAGGTACAAGAGGCCAGCCTGAGGTTTAGGCAGCATTTAATCTGCCTTCCTGTGCAAGAAAAAGAGCCCCCAGCTTTTGTTCCACTCGGTCAATAAAACCAAAAAACGCCCCTCTAAGGGCTTTGTAAATAAATACAGGATGCCACGACAGTCCAGGTGATTTATTGGCACTTAACATTATGAGGGTGATAGAAAGCACTGCAATAGTTAAGTACCACGGTCATGGCCATTATAAACATTTTTTAAAGCGGGTTTATTACAGAGCTGTAAAAGTAAGCTCCAGGCTAGAAGTTGGCATGTGAGTTCTCTCCACCTTTGAAGTATTTATTGACATTAGAAATTTGGGAGGGAAAAAAAAATCACATTGGAAACTTTGAACAGCAAGTTTTAAAAAGGCAGCAGATAAGAAAGGGGGAAGGAAGAAGGAGCTGTGCCATTAAGACGAGTAACAGCCAGCAAATCGTTTGCCAGGGAGATCTTTTGGGTTCACCTTTTTCCGCCTGTAAGTGACTCACAAAGCAGTGATTTCTACAGAGTTTCTCCATCTCTCAAAATATTTGCCCAGCCATTTCCATGCAGTTATTGGCGTGTGATTTACAGCTTTTCACAGCAGGGAATGCAAGTCGCCTTGGGGTACGGCATGCCATCAAGCACTGCTGGGAAAGCTGCTGCTCATGCCTGGCCTCCTGCTGAGTAGAAGTTTGTACCCAGGCAGCTTGGCCCCACCAGGTTACACGCTGGCAAGAGCAAGGGGTAAATCCTACCTGGCCTAATTCACCGCCTGGAAGGCCAGTGCACCTAAAAAGCCTGGCCCAGGCGGGACAGGTTGCTTTTCCATTCCCATAAGGGCTCGCCAAATGCAATCACTTCTTTTTTTAAGTCCTGAAGACACCATCGGGAGCCTCCTGTACAAGAGATGCCATGCTGTTTTTTGGTTGAATACCCACATCACCACAGCCTTGGTCCTGCTCATCAGTTACTCGAGCCACCTGCACAGCATTCCTATGCTGCGAACAGTGCAAATGGGAACACCCCTGGGAAAACCTGTGCTCAGTGCTACCTTTGAAATTGATTATGGAAAAGAGCTGGAATGGATTTACCACCCAGGAGGACAGTAAAGGAACAGTAAGTCCTCCATTAGCACCTCCCAGAGTAGCAGCCTGAGCACGTGGCTGCTCAGGGCCCCATTTTGACAGCTTGCGTTCACCCAAAGTTTCTCCTTTACTCAGTGCATCACTGAGCACTGGACCTGAGAAGCCCAGGGCAGGTAAACAAGAAGCCCTAATTTATCGTCCTTTTCCTCCAGAGCAAGCCCACAGCGTAACTCTGCTTTACAACTTCATTCCTCAGATCACTACACTTGAATGGGAGGAGAAACACTCAGAAAACTCAGCTTGGAACATCCCAAACCAAAGCAGTAAGTTCTGGTGAAGAGGAACCATGCCTCAAACTGACAGCTCAGGAGAGGACACCCTGATTCACACCAGCTGGCCTCACACTCTCGGAGCCTGGTGCTATTCTTTTCTGCCCTTTTCACAGCCAAGTTCACCCCTAAAATCCTCCCACACACTGAATTACGGGCTGGATGGATGAGTCCAGCATGGAGCAGATGTTTAACTAATTTGCTTCCACATGTTTTTAAACATTTCACATGTAGGAAAAGGATAAAAGCAAGAAGATTAAACATGGATGTCCAAAGTCTAATTAACATCCCCACTGGTAAGCTGGGTGTGTTTTATCTTTAGGAGAGTGACACCAGCTTCCTTAGTAACATGGTTGAGTCCCAGGGGAAAACAATCAGAAATAACACATTGATGTCATTAAGAATCATTTATTATTACTGTTACGAAGCTTGGGTGAATCAACTCAGTAGGAAGCCCGACACAACCCCTGTGAATCAGTTAAACTCTATTTTAAGGTCTTGAATAAGACTTTGGTGGGACTGAGTATAAAATCCTGAATATGGGTGAGATGCTCTTAAGGAATTTTGATGGGGGCATTTGATTGACCCCCCTCCCCCATAAAATCAATGCATCAAGCCGTCATCATCTCCAAACGCACATGCCTCAAACTTTCCAGTTCAGCAAGGTTATAAAATATTAGTACTTTTTATACATTTAAAAGTGTGAGTTAAAATATAATATAAAAATGGTATAAAATAAAAAGCTTATGTTTTATAAGCTCACCACACTGGAAAATCTGAGGCACAATAATCTCTATAGCGGTCCCCATACTATGGTTCCAAGTTCCTCATGCCTTGTAATATCATTAAGTGTCCTCGTGAATGCTTTGTCGCACTTCTATTTTGCAGACTACCACCAGAAACCAACTGATCAGGCTCTGCTCCCTGCAGCCATCCCAACACTTGGTGGCTTGGAAATCGATTTGTTCTGAGAGCAAGTATGAGAAGTGAGCCCTAGGGGTAGCTTTGGCTCTATAAACTGACTGCATGCAGAGAAAGGGAGAAAAAGGACAAAAATATTTTCTTCCCAGATGCAAATGTGCAGGCAGGTGCCAAAGGCTTTTAACTACATGACTTTGTATTTGGCCTGGTGACAAAATAAACCCCTGTGTAGGAAGATACAGTAGTTCTAAGCAATAGGTTAGGTTTCAGTTTAAGCAAGGCCTAAATAAGTTCTTTATCAGAGGGAACAGCATTAATATATATTTTTAATAAAACGCTGGCCCTGAGGTCATGTGTCTGAACTGTTTTCTTTCTCTTATGTTCTAACAGTGCTTTCAGATGTTCATACCCTGCAGCTGCAGTTTCCATGTAAGCATAGCTTGCGCTGCCAAACCTGTGGCAAAGGGATATTAGCACCTAATGGCCACTTGTTGCAAATGGGCTATTCTTCGGCTCAAAGGCTCGTGCATCTCCCAACATCTGGGCTGAAGAGCCTGGTGAAGTAAATCAAACCGAGCGAACCTCCTGGTTCATTATGCGGCTGCTCCCCTGGTAATTACAGGGGATTATGAACATTGTAGACACTTTTTGGTTGACTGGTTGGCTGATTGATTGCAAGGGGTATGCACGTCAAAATTCCTCCAGTCATGAGCACAGGGCTCAAAGGAAAAAGGAGCTCAGAATTTGGAGTATGGATTAGATAATTCTGCACTATAGAGACACCCCTATCCTCCCTACTTGTCCTCATTTCTTCCTTGCTTTGCAGGCTGAATTATCCAAGCAGAGCATGGTTGTATCTCATGACACACGGTCCGTAGTTGTGATGAAATCAAGTCTTCATTTCTCAGGGACTGTGTGGGTCATGATACCGACCTGGAAACCAAGGGATGAAGTGGAGAAACAGGCAGAAAGGGTGTGCTGTCCTGCTTAGATGAGGAAGAGACGGAAAGGCTTTGCCTGTGTGGGCAGGGAAAGTGTCATCTGGAATACATCCCAGTCCTGATTTCCAGACAAAACCCTGTATGCATACTGTCTCCATGCCATTTCTACATGGAATTTGATTTTCTTTGTAAGAAGACCCAGGAAAATGATCAAAGAGGATCTACAACAGGCTCCATGAGGACCCAACTTCCAGGTGATATTCTGTGCTGTGCATTGGATGTTTCCCATCTCAACTCAGTCCCAAATGATCCTGAGACAGGATGAACTACAAGGATGAGGACCGTCCCTATTGCATCTCTTGGACACCTCAAAGGGTGGAGACCACTGCTAACCCAGCTGCAGGTGGTTTGGCCAGATTGGGTGGACCATGACAACTTCAGATGGATAAAAATAACCTGTAGCATGTCCAGGGCTGACTCTTAAGTGTTAGGGAGGGCTATACACAGAGTTTGGAAGGCTGAGTGGAATGTTCCAGCTCTTCCCAAAATATACAGTGGAAAGAGCTGGGCTCAGAGAGAACGACTACAGCCAGAGCAACAAGAGAAACAGCAGCAAGTCCTAGTGCTGGCAGCGCTAGAGAAGTTGAGAGCTGACTCAGAAAGCAAAGCTCTTTTATGCTGCCGATCGTAATGTCCTCGCCTGGCCTCTGTTAATGCATTTCACTAGCAGACTGAAAGACAAGTCCCCAGCTCTGGGTCAAGCCAAAGAGACTGGGCTCAAACGTGGGGCAATTGGCAAGAGAAAAAGTTCTCCAGACACTTACTGTGGGCCAGAGGTGAGCCGATCTGTGATTATTATTGCAGGCTGGGAGGTGTGGTGTGCTTGGCAGCTGCTGTTTCCATCTGCTTGCATGGGCTGGATGGAGGAATCCAGAGAGGCAAATTCAGTCGAGCCACTGCCTCCAGCTGCCCATGGCCTGTAGAGGATAGCTGCCTTCTGAATCCCCAAGTCTCCCAGAAGGACAGCCTCTCCTGAGTCCGTGTCCTTTTGCACAAGAGAGCACCATTTATTGGCAAAGGATTTCTCACAAGGACATTACAGCACAGAATCGCAGGACAAAGCTGTTTGCATGGGATTTCTTTGTGCTTTGGTCAAAAACTTGGGAAAAAGTCAGTGAACTGCTTCCAGGCTGGACTGCAGCTGGCCCTGCACCTCTGCAGTCAATGCACATTTTGGGTGTCACTGTAAAAATTAGCCACTAGCAAGCAACATTTTACTCCAGTAAAGCTAACAAAGAGGTTTCAACTGGAATCCCAATCCTACGAAGTGCAACCACTTTCTGGGCCCACCAGTGCACTGAGGAAGACAAAGCCCCTCCTCTGGGCAACATCAACACACCTGAGGTCAGTGGTATGGGACTACACCAGATCCTGCTGCAGTTTGTGGGAATTTCAGACAGACATCAGCCAGAAGACCTTTTTATTTATGCTCTTTTTATTTCAGTTTTTCCCATATCTAAATATGGATTAGGAAGAATTTCAGTCAACTTTTTACTGTGGGACATGCCCCATTTGTATCACCCTTCTCATCAGATCAGGTGATCATCTAGAGCAGGATCAGAGCTGATTTTAAGGCCATGAACCCAAACTCCCTTCCTGTGGCAACGAGGAATAAAGGGGAAAAAGGGAGTCAGCACATGTCCAGGGAAAACACTGAGTCCCACAGCATGGGTACCACCACAGGCTTACTCTAGAGAGGTGTGGTGGTGATGTTATTTATAAAATGAGCACTGATCCTTCCTCATCATCATGGTTCAGTTTACTATTCTCGATCATCAGGCAGGAAAGCCTAAATAAAATCTGTTTAATATTATGGTCATTTTTCAAGCAGGAAGTGACACTGGTAGACACCCAGCTATTAATTTGACATGGGGTAATAAAATCATTCAATACTGCTGGCAGAATTTTATAGGAATTAAGCAGCCTTAAGATTTATGGCCAACATACTGCTTTCATGGTAAAGGCTGGTATAAAGAGGGAAAAAAAAAAAAAAAAAAAAGAACATCATTTCTTATTGCAAAGGCATTTTTTTGCCCATGGAAACAGTCACTCAGGAAACCCTTGCATTTCTATAACCTTCTCTCCTCCCCACCCCCCAAATTACAAAATTTCCTTCTCTAATTAATAACAGCACAGAAAACAGATCCTGAAAGAGGCATAGAGAAAGGGATGACTTTAGTGGTTTGTGAACTTTACTCCCAGAGAAAGACAGAGCACATGTGCCACAGCCATAGGGATGGTGGCCACAGCTGAAGTCTCCAAGGGGTTGGTATCACCTGGATCTGAGATGAAAGCCCAGGTGGTCACAGAGATCTTTGCAGCCTGATGGACACCTTCAAGCAGGGCAGGGGGAAGGAAGGACCAAAAAGGTTGAAGCCTGCTTGTCCTAGCCAAATTGTGCCTAAAGCCAGAAAAGCCAGGTGACCCAAGCTCACGCCTACAACCTCCACCAACTCCCAACCAGTGTCACCTCGCATGGAGGCCAGGTCCTTACACCATCACACTGCTCAAACTCTCAGCCTTCATGCTCATTTTCCCAGCACTATGTACAATACTGCAGGGAGGGCAGGGAAGTCTTCCTTGGCAGACAAGAGTGAAAACTGAATGCTTGCACAGCCCAGTCTCACCAGGAGGTAACTAAAGCACTGAGGATCAGCAGATGAACGATGATGCTAGAATAAAGGACAGCAGATCCCAAAATTGCCAGCCTGGTTCCTTTAAGTTTCTATCAGACCCTACTTTTGGGCACATAGACCAATGAGCCACCTTCACCACCAGGTGCACCACCACTACCACATCCAAGTTTGCTCACAACTGTTCCAATAAGCTGAGCACCAATGCATAATATTACAGGCATAGCTGTGCATTACCAGGCTCAGGTGGCTTCTGACTACATCCCATCACTTTGGAGCAAGGTGGAGCCAGCCCTGACCCACAGACGGAGCAGAAAGCTCACTGCTGTTCTCCTGTCTGCATTGCCTCCAACACACTTCGTGGCTTCAGCCAAAATTCCTGCACGCACCAGCCCGCAACGAGAGAGGGCCTCCGCACCAACGAGATTTATGTGGTCGACAGCAGGAGATTTGGGGGAGCAGATGTAGGGAGAGGTCACGCAAGGTCACGTTGGAAATACATGGCAGAGACAAGGACTGAGCCCAGTTGAACTACATTCTCACTCAATAGCAAAACCACGAGACCATCCTTCCTCTTAAAGAGTTTTTCCATGCCCTAACAAGCCTGGTGAAGGACTTAATGACATCTGCGTGCTCTTGCCTGAGCAAGGACCTCGTGATTTGGCAGGATGCCATGAAAAAAGATGTCCAAAAGTTATGAAAATAAAGGTATTTATCTTCATTGTTAGAAAAAGAACTGAGCCTTTTATTTCTCTCTCTTGGAGGATTAAGCTCATAGATTTACAAAGAACTGGTTGATTACCAAAATAAATACATCACTATGCCAATTTATAGGACACAAATGTAGGAAACCCATCCAACCAAATCAGGCAAAGTGTAATTCATGTGAGAGCCCTCAGCATGTGCAAAGGGCACAGTGCATGAGGAACAAAGTACATAGGGAAAACATGCTAGAAACCTCTATCTGCAAGAACAATTCCCAGTGCAGCGTACAATGGAGCTATAAAATAAATGGCTTGGCTCTCCACTGGAAGCAAAGCCCAACTGTTCTCAATGAGAAGGAGGATCATGTATCTTTATAATGAGAATTCAGTCATTTTTAAATGTTGGCTTTGCTCATATCACCACCAAATCTGTCTGCAGAGCTGACAGGCTGCAGACTTCATTTGGATTTCTAGCTGTGATTATGCATGGCAGTGATGGATACCCCAGGGTTTTCGGGGGCTAAGGGTTTAGGGGCTGGCTTTTGTTTTTCAGTTGTTTGGGGCTTGGGATTGAGGGGGCTGCTGGGGTGTTTTTAGTGTCACTGTCCAATGAGGCTTAAAGAGCTCTTTCCTCATTTTAGTAGTTCTGATAATGCACAGAGATGAAAGCAGACTCTGAACAAGTTGTTCTTTATATTGGCAAAGCTGCCCCTTCTGCAATGAAATCCAAGAGCAGTTTCTGCTTTCAGTGTTCAGTGAGATGGAGCAGAACATGTTTACTGAGGCTGAACATACCCCTGCCCTTGGAGGTGTAAGCACCACCCTTTGCAGCAAAGGTGATCCTCAGAGCACTGAAACATCTGCTCAGTCAGTTAAAAAAAAGAAAAAAGAATCATGTTAATGGTCAGAAAAATGGCACATTGAGGAGCAGAGTGAACTTTCCCCTCCATTTCTTACAAGGAAGAATAGTTTTCTATAACCAGTAGCACACACAGGAGTACATCTTGCAATCATACCAGCTCTTCTCACAGCATAACATGAACAAAGAGTTGTGCATTTGAAAACAGGGTAGCCTTTATGCAAGGCTTAAACTCATGTTTGGAAGCTATTCTTTCCCCATTCTGCTGTCCACCCTAGGTGGACAATAGCAATTCAATAGCAGTACAGTGCAGCAGTGTTCAAGGTTTTAGAGGAGACGAGCGCAGATAGGATATTTGTAAATTTAAAGCTCAGTTTCTCTAAATCCTTGCTCCAACTTTTAAAACTAAATGGAGGAAGGTTGTTTTGATTACTGTTGGTGAAAGCCAGATTGCTGTGGTCCCCAGGAAGGAGAGCCCAGCCTCCGGTGGGAAACCAAGTGCCATAAGTTTGACCCCTATGAGGTTGGTCTCCACATATCCTGGGGATTTTGCTGCATTGGTTATACGAGACATTTGCAAAACGAACCTGTATACGAGTCTGATCCAGGGCACTGTTAGGCTAAGTCAAGTTTGGGCACGCGTGAGAAAGAGGTGGTTGAGCTGACTCCTGCTGCACTGAACACAAGTTAAATACACCTGAATTGGTGAACTAATGGCATGCATCTAGTCAGCAGCACGTTCTTCACAAGTGGATGTGACCAGATCAGGTAGCTGGTTCAGAACAGCTACCAAGAACAAACGTGCCCCACAGGGCTGACCTGGCTATGGGGCTGGGTCTCAGCATATGGGGCTGATATATTGCAGCACCACATGGTCCCAGGCACACCAGCTCTGTACCGGGGCTGCCTTCCATGAGGCTCACCAGCCCTGGAGGCTTGGGATGGGAGAGAGGCATAGGGAAGTGACCACAAACAGCTAACAGCACCATGTGCCCACTCCTCTGCCCTAGAAACTCCTTGGCTGGAGATTTGCTTATCCCTGACTATTCAGCCCCTCATCATTCCTCTCTGTGGATGGCAAGGTGGCTTCCCAAGTGTGCCAATTCTGCATTTTATTTCATTAATAGATAGAAACACTTCAGACAGGAGCAATAAAATTGGCCCGTCTGTCCAGCCATGCTGCTCCAGGACTGCTCCTTGCTCATCTTGCTGCTACAGATGACTATCAGCACCCTTTCAGCACACTCTTGTGAGCGGGGATGCCCTCTGCGTTTGGGACAACATCTTTCACTATCAAGAAAACATGCACAGAACAAAGACACAAGCAATATCATGCAGAGACAAAGCTGGTGTCCCCAATCCCTCCTCTTCTGAAGGAAGGGCAAGAAGCCAGCATGAAAGTTGCAATATGAAACAATTGTCTACAGCTGGCCAGTCAGCAGAAAGGCAGCTCAGGGGTACACAGACCTCACCACAGCCCTTGCAGTGATGGGAACTCATTAAGATGCTGGTTGTTCTTCATACAGGTGTGAAAGAGGATGTGTGCAGTGCTTTAGGGGCTCCCATTCCTGACATGGATCTAATCAATTTAAAGACAATAAGGAGACACTCACACTGCAAAACCAACCAGAGCACAGATTTCCCAGTGTTACCTCAAGGTTCACCAGCAGCACGGCTGTGGCATACCTACAATGCCCTTGGTACCCCAGCTCAGCACTCTGGTTTTGGTGGCACAAGCCAGCTGCAAGTGTTTTATGAAACAAAGCACAGAGCCAAGCCAAGCAGGCTCCCAGCCCTCCTCAGCAGCATGCCAGCCCCTCCAGCCCCACACTCATCCCAGCTTGAGACATCTGTGCACAGACCTCAAGGCTGAAATGAGAAGAGCCATCCCAGTTGCAGTTTTTGGAGCAAGCCAAAGTCTCTGTGCACTGTGAGCTGTGAAATATATGAACTCCCAGGCTTTACATGAGCCTCACTCTTCTGTGCAATATCATATGGCTTTCGGATTTGTCTGCCCTGTCCACCTCTACCATGTGTTTCCGATAATTGCTTACAGATGGAGGGTTTTCTCTTGTTTGCCCTTAGAAGAGACCTGCTGTTGTTCCTTCTTCTTAGATGAGGCTATGGCCATACACATCATTTTTATTGGTGTATTTTATTGCCCCTACTTCTTTACAGCACACGCCACCAGTCTCCCTGGCCCTCTGCATTCCCTTCCAGGCCGCTGCTTGCCATTGCCTCTCTGTTAGGTCTCCTCATTCCCCGTGTTCCTCAGCTGAAAATATTACAGGGCCCCCCAATTAAGAGAATGCCTTATAAATCTCTCCACATCCAAATCAGATCCAGAGCCTGGCCGGGGAGACAGATCTGGAGACAGCGGGTGGGTCTGGTGCTCCTCGCCCTGCACAGATGTGCTCCAGCACCATGCTGCGTGAGACTCGGGTTCACGCACCCAATGGTGGCCTCAAGGGGTTGGGAGAGCTGCATCCCACCTGCTTAGAGCCCGTAAAACATCCTTACATGGAGCAAATATCCAAAATGAGGTGCTGACCCCATGGTATCAAGGCTTCCTTCCAGGACATGTAGCTCTCGTGGCCCTAGGGTGCACTTTGGTGGGACAGGTGGGCAGAAACCTCACCCCAAAAGGTTTGGCATCCTGGCACCCTCTCAGAGACACAGCCATGGGTGAGCTGCATTCAGAGGTCCTTCTCCTGTCAGGGCATGCCCTACACCCAAAAACCCCCAGAACAACCAAAGCCAGGATGGTGTAGGACAGCTCCCAGCTCAGCACACCCGTGCCCTGCCTCTCCCAGCACCCAGACCCCACTGGAGATATCTCAAAGACTTTCCCGGGTTTAAAGCTGATGGGTCGATCCATGGACAGGAAACACAGGTCTTAACCCTGCTGAGACACCATCCTGTGCCTCAAGCATCACCTTGCCAAAATTACACATCTAAAGCAGGTCTGAACACAGCCCTCCAGACTCGCAGCATCACTGAAAACCTGCTCCTTGTAGAAAAGCAATGCTGGAAGCATTGCATCTCAAAAAGCACAAGGGGTAATAGTGGCTTGAGAAGAGTCACTAAATCACCATGTTACTTTTGTCCACGCTTGCCCACAGCCCTGATTTTTGATCAGTACTATGCCTGCCCAGGGACTTAAGCTCAGCCTCCAGCAGCGTCTCTGTATTACACTTGCGCACAATAATTTCCTTGGTGTACACATCACTGGAAACAGTTTGTGCCAGAATTCCCCGATACCAAATCCCTTCTTGGGCCAGTGCCCAGTACTCTGAAAAGGCCGTCAACATCTGGAAGCAGTGATACTGCACATCTGCAAGACCCTTGCAATTACAGGACAGAGAGAGAAGTACCTACAGGATTACTTACATTGATAATTAAATCCCAAATAGCAGGATGCTTGATGTACTCACCTTGCCTAACACTGTAATGCTTGAACTATCACACGACCCATATGCAATGCTGCTTGCTGTAAACAGCCCTTGGGGTAGAAATAGTTGGGAATTTCACCTACATGTGTAACAGAAGGGCAGCAGGTAGGACAAATCAAAATAACTGGAGAAAACACATACCAAGGGACTGACTTCAAGTCCCTTATTCATGCAGAGTGTTGCACCAGTTATCAGAATGACTCAGGGTGCTAGATCCAGGCTTTAACCACAGCCAGGACCTCTGGAACCAAACCAGGGTCACATAAAGCTTACCCAAGCTTCCCGAAAATGTGGGAAAACTATTTGCCTTCCCAGACTTCACAGGACAGGGCTTTTCTGGTGCACCAAGCAAGATGTCTTCATTCTTCTAACATACTGGTTTTCAGGATGCCTGGTATGGAAGAGCACAGAAAAATTGCTTGTGGTTTCAGCTGGGTTGGAAGTGCTCCTTATTCGGTTTGATGTAATATATACCACAGCATACAAGATACCTTGCTCCAAACCTTGTGACATTATACCTTTAATGTGATTTCTTTATGACTTTCAGGTTTTCCTGCTAATGAAGTCCTGATTTCCTGGCAGAGGGGTCAGATTAGCAGAATGAAAGACAGGGTGAGAGGGACTGAAAAGCCCTCTCTATTGTACCCCCATCAGCTTATTCCAGCCCATGCCAAGGCAGGGGAGCTCTCCTCAAGTCTGCACCCCACATTGCAGCTCCAGCCTGGCCACATCAGCAGGTTTTACCAACACTCACATACACACATCACTTCACGTGCATGAGAAATCCCACTGGAACCAGAGAGGCCAATCAGGTGCCCGATACTAAATGTTTGCTGCACTGAAGTTTCAGGAATGGCTACAGTAGGTTTATTAAGTCAACCAAGAGCCAGAAGTACCAGAGTCGAGGAGAATTTAAGAAAGGATCTGCTTCAGCACACAAATACAACATGGACTGAACAGCAGCTAACACATCCTGCTCAGCTCAGAGAATTCAACAAAGGTATTACTTAAATTAAATATATTTTTCTACTCTATTTACATCTGGCACAAAGTTCTCCCCCGATAACCAAGATAAGTGGTCAATCAGCCCAGCCTCCTCAGGAGCTTGGAGGAGCATTTCACCATGGTGATGCTGAGCAAAAAGGACATCTAAACCAACAAAACTGCAAGCATCAGAAGTCACCTGCACGCATTAGAAGAGCCATCCCGCTGGATGTGATATACACATTACAGACAGATAACAATTTGCACAAACAATAACATATGCAAGTGTAACATGAAACAGAAGGTAATAAGGCTTTCTGCCACTTATCTCTTTGATCTGAGGCCTTGACTTGCTCCAGATTTTTCTAAGTCAGCACAGATAAATACTGCTGTGTATGTTCAATAACCCCAATCAAAGGCTTTTCCAAAATCAGAAGCTCACAGGACCACAGTACAGTAGCCTTCAGGAGTACATTTTGGAGAGGGTGGGGCAATTTTCTTGCTCTTTTGCTACTGAATAAACCTATTATATGGACACCCCATACTGAAATGATGAGAGGAGCGGGTTCAAAAGGAGGTTTTTGTTTTGCTGTAAATCCTATTTATGGCTTAGGGTGCAGCTGATACACTGTTAGCTTTTATTTCATTGATAATTCTGTGATTGTAGTTGAAACTTTGCAACTTAATGAGCTGATGTTATTACTCATACTGTGTGGCCATCTGGAACCAGTTTGGTCAGAGAGCCCAAAGCACCAAAAGCCACCTGTAATGCATTAAGCCTCAGCCCAGTACCAGCTCTGTGGATTTGAAAAGCCAGGCCTGCATAAATACTAACCTGTGAGAATGTAATTGGAGAAGTGATATTTAAGAACTTATAGTTTGCCAGAAATGCTCATTCTCAGGGGAATGTATGCAGAGGCTTAAAGTTTAAAGCCAAGCGGTTTTTAGTTTCAACATTGTGAATCAGGAAAATCATTGCATATGGATGTTGTTGGACTGTCCAAACCGCTAGGCCTATCCAAACAGGCCAAGCTATGCCAAGGCTTCTCAAAACCACTGCTCCCTCCTAGCACCTGAGCCTCGCATTGCACATGTTCCTTGTTACTGAGGTAACATCTCCACACAGCTCTCCAAAGGGGCTGGAGAAATAAGGGGTAAATGCTTTGTAATGCTTCATAATCACAAAGAACACACAGCTGCCACAACCACCAAAAATCACTTCAGAGATCATGTGTAAACAACTGCCAACGCTCAACAGATTGAAAAGACACAAAACAGCACCTATACCCCCCCCCCCCCCAAATTGTCCATGGAACGTTACTGTCAGATATGAGCTGCATTTTGTCCAAAAAAACAAGGTGGAACAACTACATTACCTTCAAGCCCCTGACATGCCCCAAGTAGGCCCAGCCTTTGTGGCCCTTTCTGGGCTGCTGGCGGCTCTGATCAGGATGGGCTGGCTGCCCAAGGCCTAAATGAGCACGGTTCCTTTCCCCTCGTTAGCCCACTGCTGATTTACACCACCTGGGGGGTGCAAGGCACTGCTCAGATTTCAGGGATTTGGGTAAAATACAGTACAAGTAAAATATAGTTTTTCTATCAATTTTCAATACCCTTTTGGCATTTCAGTACTAATAAAAAGATTGGGGATTGCCTAAATGTTACCTAAAGCCACTAGTTAAGATAAAGGCACTCAAAGCTCTGATGCTTTAAGGCAGGAGAGCAAGTCCCAAAGAAGTGGAAATGGCTCAGCTATTGCAAGGGTTTTAATTTCTTTTATTCCCATTTGCCCTGCACAATGGGACTTCACAGAGCAAATATAAATGTCTATCTGTCTCCTCATGTTTTCTTCTTCTAACAACATTGCACTGGGCAGAGAACTCAACCAAATCTCTGTATTGTTCCTCTTCATTCAACTATGCATATTTCCTTTAGTGTAAGCACCCCTGAACAAAAGCATGCAGAAACAATTCCCTGAAAGCAGGCAGTGATAACTATAACCATTAACAACAAGAAAATGAGCCCTCTTTAACCTGAACTGCCTCATCCCCAAAATTTGGCTCCTTTTTCACATTGTGTCAAAGAGGTAACGTGAACTTCAGGCCAAGAGTTTTTGCCAGGGTAATTCAGAGCACAGCTGACCTGCTTCGCTCCCCTGTTGGTTTAGCCACCAGGAGAGCATGTCAAGGAGGGCAGCAGTTACTTGTATTTGCAGCAAGTGGCCAGTTTGTACCAGGGAGCAATTAAAAAGGCAAACGTTATAAACACAACAGAGTAAGGAAATAAATGCATAGTCCATTCTCCAGCAATGTGACAGCATGTGCAAGGGGTAAATGAGTTTATATTCTCAAGGAGAAGCAAGGGTGAGTGAAGACCTCAGAGAGGACTCATGCAAAGTACTTCTCAGAGGATTGCACACCACAGCAGTGCAAACGCTGGAGCAGGTGCAGGCAGGAAACCAAAGCAATAAAGAAGCATATTCTGTGCTCAGCGATAACTATGATGTGGTCCAGAAGGCCAGCCAGAAGAGAGAATTTTCCTTACAATTAATGATTTATTAAAAAAAAAATAATCTTTAAGAAGACTAAAATTGTTGAATTTGGGAAGTACCACTTGCTTTTCTCCAGCTGTACCAGTATAATGTATGGAAACCTCTTCAGAAACCCACTGTGGATGAGTGGACAACAGCTTTATGGAATAAGAAAGACTAAATGCTCTTACTTTTGATGGCCTCCCCCAAACCCAAACTATGGGGCAGTTTTCAATAGAGCTTCAAGACATTTCCAAATCACAGTTGGGCTTGGGGACTGGTAGAACTTAAAAGATTTAAGGAAGTCCACTTGAACAAGAGGCCACTTTTAAAAAAGTGCGTAGTTCCACTGGTTGCCTTGTGAAGTTTTTTGAAAACAATAGTGGAGCCCAAAGAGTATCCAGACCATCTCATTTACAATCCGTCCTTTATCCTGGGTATGTAAGAAATCATTTCTAATGTGGACTTCTTCAATGCATCATCTCTTCTGGACAAGCAGTCATCATTGCTTTATGATCTCCCAGGAACTTGGTGACTAATATAGCCCACATCTGAATGGGGTGGGAGTAGAGCACACCATGGCAGAAGATGTGCTGCAGCAGATAGGGTCCATGGGGATCCTCCTCTGCCTCTAGTAAATACAGGTCTGCTTAAAGATACAGCTGGATGCACAGGCATTTTTTCTTGGGGGAGAGCCTCAAATATTTCATGAGGAAGATAAAAATATACACATATACATACATTCAAACACAAGGTGTTTGTATGAAAGTCACATTTTGTTCAGCATCATGTGCATTTTACCCACTCAAAATACACTGAAAGGGCTCAGCATGGCCAATATCATCCAAAGCAGAACTATCACATCCATCTGTCTTGTCTGGAATTAGTTTGTATTTTATTTATCATTTTTAATGCATTTTGGTGACAGGAATGAATCCATTTTAGATAAAGGCTGGAAGTACCTTTCTCTCCCTGCGTAATCCTGAAGTGCTTTGAAATTCACAAACAGTCATAAAAAAAAGGGCCAAAGAGAATTTTTTCTGATCTGGTTTTGATATAAATGATGCAATGCAATATAAAAGAGCATTTACAGAAAGCCACGATAACAGCGAAAACGTGAAGAGGTTTGAATTTAAACCCCGAAGTGTGGTGGATATAATAACCAGGAGTTGGGGAGAGGTCATGCATTCCTCACACATAGATGTTTTCCAACCTCATCCTTGCCTGAAAAAACACTCCACTCTTCTCCTTTTCCCATCCCAATGGTCAGGTAGGGGTTGCAGTAGAGGAGATGTGTTGGGGTCTCTTGTGGCCCAGCCCACAGAGGAGAGGGATTTTCCCCTGCCTGTGTTGACCAAAGCCCTTAAGATCCACCACAGGACATGCGCTCCTAACCAAATCCCGAAAGAGGGGCTGAATTTCCATGCAGACGTGCAAAAGGCAAATCTGTCAGCTGCTTGCTTTTCTTTGTTCTGTGTAAGAATATATTACGATACAAATGTTTCTGGTCTGCAAACATAAAGCCTTTTTTGTGGGACAGTAGATTTTTATTTCTCCGTGATCCTTCAGATTCCCTCTTTGAAAGAAAAAAAAAATCAGCAGATTTTTCAGTATTTTGTGGTGGGGTTTTGAGTAATTCTGAGCATAAAACTGTCTAAGGAATTTTTATTTGTAATAAATCTTCATGGGTTGACTTCCTGTGGACATACTTGAGTGAGAACTCCATCAAAAACGCTAGTTTCTGTTAAGTTGTGTAAAGATTAGGATAGAAGGATAAAAACCCACAAAAATTTTAAAGGCTTCAGAAAAGCACTTAGAAAAGTTACTGAAAATTCCCTAGTATTTTCTGGGAAATTCTTTAAAAATTAAAAATAAAAATCAATGTTCTACCATTTCCCTGAAATGTATTTGTGGCTTGGACTTTGTTAGAAGTCTCTCTTGCCAAAGCTTTATTAGTTTGAACATTCATAAATCCATTTACATGGAGGCAACAGGAAGAAATACTGTATTATCCCCCATGACCACTGCATGTTGTTGGAAAACTTGGGCATCCCCCCTACCTTTGAACATCCAGATGAGTTTCACTTCCTCACCAATTTTTATTTCAAGTTGTTTTCTTCCTGTGAAGCTTTTCATTTTTTCTCTTGACAAGTGTGATGGACTGAGATGTCGAGTCTGAGGTGGATGGACTGAGATGCCGAGAGCCTGAGATGGACATCCCTCCCATGACCGTATGCCAGTTCCTGGGCTACAGCAGCAGCCTCTCAACCTCCTCTTCTGCTACTCCAGCCATGTTTCTTTGGTATATAAGCTCTCCGAGGCTGGAATGGAAAGATTTTGATTCCAAAATTCTTTCACACCTAATGAGGTGTGGGAAAAACCACTACCACCACCACCAACCAGACAAACAAAAGAAAAACAAAAATCGAAACCACAGCGTTCTTTGGAAGCTCGGGTTGGAAAACATCAGTTGCAACAAGAAAGCCCTGAAAGCCTCCCTCTCACTGGTAAATCTGACAGTGGACACCGCCACCACCTTGCTGCTGGTGACAGCTCCTGCTCCTTGTGGGCAGGGAAGGAGCTTGTTTTGGTGGCCTCTCAGCAGGTACCCGGCTTCTTTCAGGACAGGGATGCCCAAACAAAACCTACATCAGACATGTTCTTGCCGACCTCTGACGCTGTTTGCTTTGCCCTGATCTCTCATTCAAACCATTTGGATTTGCTCTAGGAATTGCAGAAATGCCTTCATTTACATCTTATTTGCAGTCAGGATTGCCAAGAGCCCAGAAGTGTGGGCATACAGACGCTGCTGTGCAGTCGTGCCTGCATTGGGCTGTCAGAATAAAACTCAGCCTATGCTCCATGCCTACAAGGAGAAACAAAAAAGTAAACCCATCCAGATTAACTGGCTCACGGTGTCCCACAGGTTTTCATTCACAGCTTTTGCTGTCAGTGTTGCACCGTTACAAACTGAATGGCTCGAGGCTTCGTTTCTCCAGAGGCTGTTTCCTTCCCATGAAACGCGTGTTGTTGCAGTGCATCCACGGGGCACCGTGCCAGCCACAACTGGCCATCTGCACACAGCAGAGCACGAACCTCACTAGTGCTTAGCCAAAAAATAAAGGAAGGAAGTTCATTCACAGACCACACAGTTGTAAGTGGAGGTGCAAGGGCTGTGTCTGTCCTGGACCCCGCTCAGGGTCACGGGCAAGCCCCAGCAGCATCTCAGCCTGCAAACAGGCACAGCCTTAGCTCCAGTCTGTCCCACACGCTGCTGCAATTTCCCCAGCTGTCCAAAAAGCCAAAACAAACCAGCCCAATGCACACAGATGCTTCTTCAAGGGACAAAACCAAATTTCTGGGCTCATGGCTCTACAGAGAGACACAAAACCTGGATCAGCTTTTCACGGCAGCTGCCTGCTCCTGGTGCACGATGCGCACCTTGCTCCTATCCTTCATGTAGCACATTAAAACCCAGAAAACAAAACCATTGGTATTTCAAGGAATCGTAGGGGAGCAGGGCAGTGATTTTTTCCCATCCTCCTTCACTGAATACTTGATTACTGATATAAAGCTCATAGAAATTATATCCCTAATGTAACTACAACCAAACCCCGGGGCTGCAGACCAGTGAGTATTTACCCCGGTCCTGCTCTGGGATCACTGCTGCTATGTGCTGTGCTCTGTCTACCAGCAGCCTCCCCTCCCACTTGAAACAAATTACGTATCATTTCAAAAAAAACAGCGTTCCACATACACAAAGACATGTTTATCTGTAAATATTTAGAGAGCATACGAAGCCTCAAGAATGAGCAAAGTAGTGAGAGCATCAGCAATCTTTCCTATGGCTTTCCAAACCCCAAGCAACAAGTTATGGCCTTTCTCCACCTCTCTCTCTTGCAAAGGAGCATTTATTTTTGCTGTCGCCCCCGTGCATCCCATCAGCATGTCGCAGGGCATGCAGTGGGACTCTTAAAACAGCAGGTGTGAAAGATCCAACCCAACGTCAACCAGTGGGGATGAGAGGCTATGTCCAGTCAAAGAAAACAAAATAAACTGAAAATGTTCCCTTTCATGGCTTGCAGATGGTCACTGAAGGGCTGGAGCCCTCCCTAACCTGGGGGCTGCCGGGGTCTTTGGCGGGTGGCAGATGGGTGGGAGTGGGTGTCTCCTTGGAAGCGCTTATCAAGTGGAAGGAAGTTATAATAAAATTTACTGCGGTTCACCAAAGTACCACTGTTTGCGTGTTATTAATCACTTACACGGGTCCCCGTCAGAGGAAATGGCAGCCCTGACAGTGATTTATATGCTATTTAGATAACCTGAGGGGAGTGTGTTACGAGCCCCGTGCCCGCGCTGTCATCCAAATACCCGGGGCCCAGCCGGTCCCCCCTTTCCACCTTCAAAGCCACCGCCCGCCTTATCAGGGCCACCGCCAAAGCAGGCGCTTTCCAAACGCATCTCAGCACAGCAGCTCTTCCCATGGCTGCCAGATCAAACAGTCCCTCCTGCCTGCGAGCAGCAGCCTGGCTGGGAAACAAAGTGCCAGCCCCTGCCTCGCATCCCCAGGGATGTCCAGAGCTTGGAAAGTGGTGAAACTGCTGCTCCTGCGTGGTGCAGGCAGGTCCCGGCCCCTGCACGCCCTGGGATGGGAAAATCCCACCAGGATGCAGATTTTGCAGCAGCAAAATGGTTAATGAAGGGATGTCAGTGTCCTTGCAGAAGAAGAGAGGTATTTGCATAAGTTTTGTTGTAAAAAAAAAAAAAAAAAAAAAAAAGACTCCTTTTTAACATCTTATTTATACTTTTTTATTTAAAAATACCGCTTCAGCAAGCCTGGGGTGCGATACATCCAGGTAGTGGGAGGCAGACTCACCACGCTGTAGCGCTGCTCTTCTCCTCTTTATCCTCCTCCAGCAAAGCTTTTCCCACTCGTCGTCCTCCACCCCACATTTGGGGTGCTTGGGCTGCTCTTCATGCTCCTGTTGGATGAGATCCTGGATACACAAGGAAGGACTCACAGGAGTTAGTCATGGCTTGCTCATTCTCCAAGAAGCTGCAGAATTTCATTATCTGTTTTCTTCGCTTGCTTTCTCATTTTGATAACGTCAGACTTACAGGAAGGCCTGACTTCATTCTTTCAGTTTGAACCAAAATGTTCTCCTGCACAGAAAAGCCCTCGAATCTCTCTTTCCATCCTGATTTCTTTCCATTTGTGATGTGGAAGTTTTTGTATCCTTAAAAAATGCAAGTCCCTTTTTCTGAGGAAGCCTAGAGGAAGCAGTGCGGGGGATATAGTTGCAATACACTCGGCTCTGTTTCAGTAGAAGGGTTGTTTTTCTTGCCCCTAATCTCTTCTGCATATCGCATTTCCTCTCTGTTTCATAAATGAACAAATTTACTGTAATCATTACAGTTTTACTCCAAAATTAAAGGCAGGCTAATACAAAACTATGCACGTATTAACTTTGACTTTGCTTTTGTTAAGTCAGATGTTTCTTAATCAAAACCATACTCTTTGCAAAGCCTGGTGATTTTAGGCACCTTGGGAAAAAAAAAAAGAAAAGTTAACCTTCCATTAAATATTAACTTTTCTTTATCATAAACAACCCAGCTCTGGATCAATGGTGTTGACATTTGCTTTCGCAAATGCAAGTGTTTGTTTCTGTTGTCTTATAAACAGAGGTAATGTCTTCATGGCCTTTTCATTTTAGTTGACGTAGAGAAACATCAAGTACAAAGCCAGGGCCCAGAAAGCTCTGGTGGCAGAGCTCCTTCTTTTACAAGGCCTCAAAATCCCACACTAAGGGATAGGTAGCTCTGGGTTCAAACAGCTCCATGGATCAGAGTGGTATGCCTCTCAGTCCCATGTGGATTTGGATAACACTGGGGTCCCTACACAATATTAGATGCCTATGTCCATCAAAGGGGAAGACACCAGCTTTGAGTGGAAGTTTCCGTTCCCATGCCCCCAGTACATATTGCAAAAGCTTTCCGCTGCATGTACTGCATCACTCTCAGATTTGGGGTTTGCACATGAGGCTGCTGATACCAACCCCCATTTCTTCCCACTTTTCCCCATCACACCACACCGGAGCCCGTTCATTTGGGCTGCTGTCCAAAACAAGCATTAGGGCTGCCACAAAAAGGACTCAGCAGCCCAGGAGCCCTGAGATGACTTCTCCCACCAAGATCCATAGCACCCCTGCCCCTGCTTCAACCCAAAGCTCCCACACTGGCCACAGGGCTAAAAATAAATCGGTGCTATTTAAATCAGAAAGCAAGATTTACTTCTCTCAAAGAAAGGTTTGAGTAGTCCCAGCTAAAATAAATTGATTTGTTTAGTTGTTTTCCTCAGCTTATTTTAATCCTCCTACGGGCAAGTTATGAAATTGTGGTAGCACATTTATTTACTCAAAGTACCCATTCAGAAGCAGCAGACCACTGAAACCCACAATTTTGCTCGTGAAGCAATCACTGTCCTCACAGAAGCACCAGTTTCATGCTCGTACATAACAACGGCAGGGAGAGAAGAAAAGTCTAAATAAGACGAACAGAGAGGGTTCAATAACAAACACAGCTCGCTTTTCCAAAACAGCCTTGCAACTGCCTTACAAAAATGCTGTCTCTGCCACACGTCTCAGCTGGACAAGACAAGGAATGCGAGGAATCTCATTTCTAGAGTCGCGTCTTTGGGGAAAAGGCAGTTTTTAAGAAATACCCGATGATACGATCCCGAAAACAGTTACATAAATCACAGCTGACGCAGCCCAAAGAACAGCTCCGGCACACGTGGCGAGATGTGCTTGGATCTGTTCCCCTTGGTCCGTGCCTCTTACGGGACAGTTTATTTGAGGACCTCGGTGTGCTTTATAAGCACCACAAACAACTCTTCAAAGCCACATGCTGGAGGAAGGGGGTTTGTGCCTGAGCCCTTATGTGAGTGGGAAAATATTTACCTCTTTCCTGAGAGAGTGGCAAGTGTGAATGAGCTGCCCATGGCGACGTAGGAAAATGGGGCAGTAGGAGGAATGGGGAACTTTCCCTGCCAACGGCCTTGGTGGCAGCAGCTTCCTCCTGTTCTGAGTCAGCATTTCTTAAAGGCTTTATG
Organism: Cygnus olor; assembly: GCF_009769625.2. Classification (NCBI taxonomy): domain Eukaryota; kingdom Metazoa; phylum Chordata; class Aves; order Anseriformes; family Anatidae; genus Cygnus; species Cygnus olor. Next base: position 27,885,234 of record NC_049176.1, on the reverse strand, counting down.
GACCTGAAAGCCTTTTTGAAGGGGGATGGTTTGAAGCAGGTGGTTTTGCCCCCAACCCGCACCCTCCTGAAGGTATCAGGAGCTCTCGCCTGCCAAGCTGATGTGGTCATTGCTCACCAGGGTTTCCTTCATGTCGTTATCTCCCCACTTCATTTTCCTTGTGAACACACAAAATAGCTGCCTTTCTTCACTGGCTTAGTGTATGCTTAAAACTATTCCCATATGGGAACGCAATCCTGTCTGCCAGAGCCAAAGCACCCAAAGAGATGTCTCATGACTAGAAAATGCCCGTGGATCTGTTCCACTGCACTGGCCTTGGCTCTGCATTGGCTTTCCCTCCACCTTGGTGCCGATGAAGTTCATCGCCCCTGCCCCGAGCGTCTCGGCTGCGGGGCACGTGGTATCTCGGTGGGTGCCGCCCTATATCCACAGCCAGGCTGCATCCCTGCTGCCCCCCCAAGCAGTGGCTAATTCCCCCAAAGGAGTGCTGCCCTAAGTGATTAACCAGACAAACAGCACCCTACGGCGAGCAGCTGGACGGGTGACTTGAAAGCGGTTTTGCTCACGACATGCTCGGACTCTGCCTGGTGAGAGCGAAGGGCGAAGCTCAAAGCATCACTCACTCGAGAGCACATTTTTGCATTTCAAAGAAAAAACAATTTTACTTGCTAATAAATGATTTGTTTATTTACCCTTTCCTCCCGGAGAACAGTTCCATGGCTGCGAGTCCCAATAACTTATGCTTCCATTTAACTCACGTGTGACTTGTGGGTCGCCCGTTCGGGGAAGTGTAGGATTTCTTACCGCGGTGTGCAACAAAAAAAAAAAAAATCAGCTGGCCTGCTGCCAGGTGGGAGGCTTGCATCTCCATGCACAGAAGACACCCAAGTGGCAGCCTGGCTGGTGGCCCTGCAGAGCGGAGAGGTCAGGGGCCATCCATCAGGTTGGGTCCTGTCGGGGTGAGCAGAGCCAAGTAAATAAGTAGTTAAGTTGCCTGCTCCGGCCCCAGAGTTGGAAAAGCCGTCGGGAGGGGTGTTTTTTTTCGCCTTGCAGCGCAGCACAAATTGTCAGCCAGCTTGTTTTGTTTGCTAACGTAGCCCAACAAGCAACCAGTGGGTAAAATTAATGGGTTTGAGAACACACAGTTCCTGGATAGGTTTTGAGCTTTGCCCAGTAGTGAACCAATTTCCCTGGACTGCTTCAAGGGTTGGGGTTTTGGTTTGTTTGCTTCCCCTTTGCTTTGTTTTTAACACAGAGCAGATCTCGTTTGTTGTAACAGGAAAACTCAGTGCTCTGTCAAGGTTGTGATTATGCTGGTGCCAAGTATTTGGGATGCTAGGGCTGGGATTTTTTTTCAGTAAGAAAAGCCTCCCTGTTCCCTTTCACAGGTAAACCTATTAAACCTTCTCCAAAAGGGCAGTTTTCTTTATGTCGGGTACTTTTGTTTCATGTGCTGGGAATTTTTGGATGAAAACTTAGATCTCGGTGATTCAGAGCTGAAGCGTCAATATACAGTTTTTTCAACAGAAAACAAAATTTGAGCCATTTCCATTTCTTCTGGAGCTCCAGCTGCTGCCCAAAGAGGAGGCTGCAGTGCTCACAGATGCCATTTAATTAATCCTCCTTGTACCTGCAGTCTGTAGAGGGTATTAACCTCAATTTACAGATCAGAAAAATGAGACAGGAGGGAGATGAGTGACAGCTGTAATGAATACACTACTTCCCTCAGCCAAGGATTATAGCTCCTGAACCCCCTGTTCCCAACTCCCTAATTAGTAAACTGTGTAGCTCCTCCAATGGGCCAGAAATGAATAATTTGAATAAGCAAAATATTTTCCTTCAGATGTTTGGGCTCCTGCACAATATCTTGCTACTGAAGGTGATTATGAGCCCTGCTGCTGACGCTGCCACCTCTCCTGGTTTTGGTAATGACAAATTCATCTTTGGGGAGGAAATAGCTACTGTCACACCACATCACTGGAGGAAGCATTACAAAAACGTAACCGTTCAGCAATCTTTGGGTCACCTGGCTGCACTGGGGGCTGTTTTTCATGCACCGATTACTGCTCCAATACTCGCTTTCATTCACTGAGCATTTAGGTTCTGGTGCCAATGGAAACCTGGTTTCATCAATAGTGTTTTTTTTCTGGATGGAAAATATAAATTGATTTAAAATCAATTCAAACCACTCCAGTGAAGACCATGTGGATTCAGACCCAGCATTCGGAGCTGAAGGTTTGCGATATCGGCTGAAACCTTCATTTCATGAAGCTGAGTGTTGTTTCTCAAGGTGGTGTTTCTCAGTGCTCAGCACCCTCTGACAGTTGGTTTCACTGTTGCATCTCCTCTAATAGCCCCAAAAAACAGACCACGGTGCCACAGAGAAGCCTGTGTATCTGTGGCCACATCCCACCTACCCAAACATCTTGAACATTTCCTATCTGTACACTACCAAATCTCATTAGCTTTCACAGGCATTGTGGGTTTAATACTGTGGTTTGCACATTTTCCAGAAGAAAGTTGCTGTTTTTTCCATTAGAAAAGAAAGAGTATTCCATAATAATCCATTCACTTCGCAAATTTTGTATCAAAAACAAATCCTGCCTGCAGAAAGTATTTTGACCTTCCTGGAATTGAATGGTTGTCATTGCTCTGGCTGATACACATTTAAATATTCTCTTTCATTTGAAATACAATGATACAATTTTAAAGAAGTGAAAAACACTTCTATTGGTGAAAAACAAAATCCATTTATTTTTGTTTTTCAGATTTTCTTCCCCTTTGGAAAATGTTTTCTTTCCTGTAATTTCAGAACGTGTTTTCTCTAATTTCAGATTTTTCCATAAATAACAAATCCAATTCCTGCTCTGCTCTATTGCATCCATTATGCAGGATCCTCCCAGGAATGGCATGCCTCAAGGATTAAAGAGATGTAATGTTTGTAGAGAGATAAAGATTAAGTTCGCTTAGCTCTTAGACCTCATGCAGGCTCTGAGCACAAGGCTGAATTTCACTTTGTATGAGTTATCACAACTGAAACTGCTCTTCGGTGGAAACCACTATGCAACCATCCATTTGCAGTTGTAAAAGTCAATATATTTAAGCCTGCAGTGCATAACAATGACCCCTATGGATCCTCTAACGTTTTTCTTGGATCTGTATAAGCCTGTTTTTAATATATTACTCATCTAAATTGTTCCTGGGACTTGATTATTTGCTGGAGTTAAAATATCCAATCTTAAAAGATTTTTAAACATGTGTATGCTGAATTCCCCACTGCAATAAGCTTCATTTAGCTCAACTAAAACTGCCATGCCATAAAAAAATGCTTTAAAAAATCTCAGACTAACTGCTCTCCTGGTTGGTGGAAGCTCCCCAGGCAGGATTCCTCAGTGATGATAATCTCTGGTTTTGGCTGGCTCTGTTTGGTCCCTGGAAAAATAAAATCCAGTTTTCACTGAGCTGCACGTTGAGGTGGAGACAGAGGGCATAGCCATCCCTCTCCTTCCTCATCGCACATGGATACTGGATGTTCCCCAAGGAAAAAAAATCGGTGACAAGCCAAGCCATCTAGAAAACAATACTGATTTACGCTCCCTCTCTGAAAAGCGTATGAAATCACGCAGTTTGCATGCACGAGGCTTCGCTGCATTCCCCCCATCCACCAGGGCCACGGAGAGCTCACAAGAGGCAAATGGCCATGAGCACAGCCTGGTGCAGGTCCTGATTTCCTTCCCAAGCCCCAGCTCCACTTCATACCACTGGAGTAAATTAGGGGCAAGTCTATTGGAGGAGATGAAGTTATAGAGGAGAAGGATGGGGCTAAAACGAAACATAAAGAATAAAAACACGCACAGAGTTCAGCAGGCGACTTTCTGCCTCTTCTCCCACAAAGGAGGAGAACTGGGTCATCCTGAAAATAACTGCTCAGAGTCCATTTTTTTTCCCTTCCTCTCCTTTTCCATATGGAACTGCAATTGGGCAATCATGTGAACAACTGCACAAACACCAGTGAAGGGTTTTCTATTTTTTCCCTCCACCTCCTCCTTCTCTGAGCAATCTCCCTTTTGCCCTGCAGTAAGAATGCTAACAGGGTAATTCTGGGGTGTTTTCAGAGGGTCAGGACGGTGTTTGGAGGAAGTGCCAAGCCTCTATCTCTAGAACTTGAAGTTTTGCAAGTTGTTTGCCTTTGTGACTCTGAAGTCTAGGGAGAAACACCCTAATTTATGTATCTTTGATTGATTTTTGTTGAAATTCACAATGTCTTTATCACAGCCATACAGTCAGATTTCTGTGGTTTTGGCCACAATCTCCCTACAGTTTCAACTACTTGATATCCAGAATGAATAAATCTGATATGTGCGTGCTTTTACAACCCCCTCTGTTTTTTATTCCCCCAGGGAAAAATATCATCTGCCCTATTGTTGACTGCTTGGATTTTACCTCCACAATATCCCTCCCATCAGCATGTGATTAATCACCTCCCTCCAGCAGGCACCTCTCAGGAACTCAAGACCTTTTACAAGCCTTAATTAAGCCTTGCAACATCCCTGTAAAATAGGTTGAAGTTGGGGTTAAATGACTTGCCTGAGGTGACTGAGCAAATCAGAAGCAGGGGTAGAAATAAGGAAAGCTGCGGCTTCTGAAGCACGTGCATGGCGCCCAGGATGGATGTGAGCTGCCAAGGAGCCTTTATAATGTTGGGGTTTTTTTTTGGAGATAGGGTGTTGCAGCCCCAGAAGTACCAGCCTCTTGCTTGCAGACGTGATGTGAGGCTTCCCCATGCTCCATCCCACCACATAAATTCTCCACCATCCCTCCAGCCCAGGCTTCCCTCACTCACCCATGTTTTACCATGCTGAGCCCTGCGCCACAGCTGCCCATCTTTCCCTAGCCACCTCTCCCCATTTGACACCCAGATTGAAGCCAGACCCTCAACACGTGGCACATCATCAATTCAGGGGGGGAGTGGTGAATCAGAGCTAGGCAGGAGGCTGCTGGGTTCAGGGACATCTCTCCTCACCTCTGCAGTGGGAAGGGAAAATCACATTGAGGAGGGTGAACCCAGCCAGGTCTTCTGCAGCCAAGTAGGGGGAAAAAGAAGGATATTTTTTCATGGCCTGGGAGCACCTATCACCCTGTGGGGGTCTCTTTGTGGGATCACTTATTTTCTAGTCTCAGGAGTTCAGGAGTCTCAGGCAGGTCGGGGGTCCATACGCTTACTTCTTCCTCTCTGGCGAATTTTGAAATGCAATGTGGGTTTCTGATGTCTTTTTTAACTTCCCAAGAAAAAGCTTTGCTTTGTTTTCCTTAATTTGCCCCAGATTTTCATGGCAGACTCCAACACTAAACAAACAAACCAGCAACCCCAAATCAATGTTCTCGCAGCTGGTTTAGTGGTTTCCTCAATGACCAAGCAGCAAAAGCAGACTGGTAGGGCTGGGGAGATCTCCCCCTGGTACCCACCCAAACAGGCTTCATTGGGAAGGAGAAATAGCCACAGCTAGGGGAAAACATGCCTTTTCCTTGGGCAGCAGGGTTCCCCTGCCCCTCTCTCTATTGCTTGCATAGATCCTTCAAGGTATTCCCAAAGGCCACCTAACCCAAATCGAAGGTGAGGTGATGCTCAAATGATGCACAGAGATGAAGCAAAGGAGCTTCTCTCACTGACTGCCAGGTATTTATAACATTTTATAAAACTGTATAATATAGAATAAATAAAATATAACCAATTCTATGAAGAAATGTTGGTCTGGGACCCTTGCACATGCTCTGCCATCCAGCATGTGGATGTGCCAAACAGCAGTTTGGCCACTGGGAAGGAACGAGAGCAGCAGCCCCGTACAGAAGTCCCTGAGAGGCAGCACTTGGCCATTGCAAGTACAGCTGTGAGAGTGGGAGGCATGTGCACTTGGTAGTGTTTTACGCTTACATACATACACATACATCCTTTTCCTGAGACACTGGCTAGAAATATCTGTGCCCCAATGTTGATTTAATGAAAGCATCAATGAAACATGAAAATTAGCAAAGTCAGCAGACCCCTTCTTCTGTTTGGCCTCTGTCTTATCTATTTTCTTAGGAACCCTCTCAGATATTTGGGGCATGTCTAGGCTAAGGAACATCCCAGGGACATCCTGATAAACTGATCCATTATTCAAACAGCAAATATCACCCACCGTGGTGACACCCCGACCACACGGGACCTCTCCAGCCTGGTGGCCTGGTCCAGCCAATGGCCCTGCAGATGGTAGCTGCAGTGTGCCAGCTGAGGGGGACAGAAGGCTGGTAGGGCTGGTGGCCCCACGCAGCACCCTGGGGTGTTCTTGCGTGCCTGTCCCCGTGCCTACTCCCAGGAACAGCTTGTCTCCAGGTTTGTTGTGCTCACACCATGGTATAAACATCTGGGCGAGTGGTGTACCGCAGCGCGCAGGCATCTTTGCCTCGAGAGGTCCCCTGGGAGCTGCATCAAAAATACTCCTTCTCCTCCTGGACTTCTGCTCTGCAGTTGTCTCAGCCACCCTGTCCCACACATGCCTTGCACAATCAGCACAGAGATCCCTGCGAGCCAGACCATCCCAGTCCAAGCTTCCCAGCTCTTCTATCTGCAAGCAGTTAATACACAAGGTACCAGGAAATGTGGTTAAAAATATGCTGTGTGATTTGTCCATAAAAAATGCCATGTTTTACACATAGCCTTTGCTGTGCGGTTCTTCAGATCAGCCCCTAACAGAACCTGGTGTTTTTTTCTGCACCTATTTCAACATCCCAAACAGCCACAGGCAGAGGGTGGGTTGCTCCCCCGTCCTCTTGCAAGCCCCGCATTCCCAGCTCTCTCAGTCCTTCTGGCAGGTTTTGCAACATTTGGCGATTTTGAAACCCCAAGATAAATTTCCAGGCCCATGTTTACAGCAAAAGGCTTGAAAACACGGATCCTAAACCCCGGAAGACAAATAGACACAACTCTAATTGCAGTGTTATTCCAAATCCCAACGATTTTAATTAAGTACTTGGGTTCTCAATGGGATCGTGCATTTTTTCCTGCCTTTTGGAAGCACTTGTATAAATGCAAGTAGTATCAACAGTTGACATAAAAATAGGAAATCAAAAAGTGTGCAGAAACACAAATTTAAATGGAACCAATCTGCTGAAAGCTCCCTTGTCCAGTGTGGCTGCTCCCGACTCAGCTTTCCATGCTGTAATGGGAGCTGGGCAGCAGCCTCCTAGGGCTGAGAATTTGGGAAAAGAGATGATTTCTGTTTCAGACACCCAAAGGTGCAGACCAGAAAGTGCCTCCTGCATGGATCTGGTTGCTGGGTTATGGCCATGCTGCGAGGCCCCTCACACCCCTCATTCCCATAAATCGTTCTTGGTGCTGCTGCTGCTATCAACTGAGCAAAATGGCACTTGTTTCACATCAAGCAGCCATGAAACAGTTAATCCCAATTAGTTCAAAACAGCAGATATCATTCTTTATACTTTGGCAGTTCTCATTTTGAAGGAAAAAATATGTTTGTGTTCTTGGAGTCAGCCTGAACAATAAAATCAGATGCCAATTTTCTGGTCTAAATTAGGTGAAAGACCAGACTTTTTATCATATGTGTGTCTCTGTGTGCTGTTCTGTTACATGTTTATTTTACTCTTCTGTATATTTACCAGTGAAATCGCGGGCTGCACAGAGCATGCCGCCGTGTGGCAGAGAAACGTGACAGGCTCTTTCATTTACTGAGGCTGGAAATTGAACCTGGCACCAGGAAAACATGAGACACTATCAATTGCAGAAGGAGATATTGCCGAAAGATAAACATAATAAAGTCAGTCATTGTCAGCATATCAACTGAAAGCCTTTCCAGGGTGTATGAATAAGGGTTTTAAACTTTTGCACTGGTGGAAGTGTTTTCATGTCCAATTTCAGTGTGTGCTGAAAAACGTCCAAGCCCTGGGCTTCAAAGAGGCTAAAATCAAAAGGATTAATAAGTGGTAAAACACCATGGGAAGAAAGAGGCTGGCGTGTCTTCCACTGGGCATTGTCCATTGTGAGCCTACAGCCGAGGTGCACGTTGCATTGCCCCCCATCAAAGAGGAGAGAAAATAAAATACAAGTAAAATAAACAGCTTTTAGCTGTTTTTTTTCTTTTTTTTTTTTTTTTTTTCCACCCGCCATCCTCATCTGCTGAATGCAGCTCCCAGAGCCCAACCAGGGAAAATGAGGCCGTGCTGCCACCTCTGCCAGGCACATCTTGTACCTCACGGACACCGGCCCCAGGGTACAGCCCAGCTGAGGGCACAGCACAACCTGCACGATCCATCCAGGAAGGCTTCAATCCCAATAATTTTCTTTTCCATGCAAGTGAGCTTTTCATAATCTTGTTTTCATCATTCATTTTCTTCAGATGTCACTAATTTTCAGGACAGGCAAGAGGATGCCAGACTCGCACTAAGCACAGACGCCGGCACGCAACAGAGAATCTATTCCTGCAGTGGAACAGAAGATACAGCACAACCCAGCCAAAGCGCGCTTGATTAATCAGCCAAAAGCAGCCAGTGGCAGCTCCGTCAGCCCACAACACAATGCTCTCCTTCCAAAATCCCTCCAAGCCCTGTCCTCTGGTTATTGGTGAGATGCATGGTTATGGGGAGAGTCCGCTGATGCCTGCTCTCTGCTCACTGAGACAGGAGACCTCTGATACCCCACTTGCCTCCTTCCAAATGTTTTCCCATCACTAGAGGGAGACAGGATTCAAATCAGACTTTGCAATCGGAAACCAGTGTTTATGAATGACAAAAAATGCTTGGAAATGTTTGCAGAGCCCAAAGCACGAGGAGAAAGTGCCACCTCCAATCACTGCCAGGGCAGCCTGAGAGGCCCTCACAAAAGGAGACTCAAGAGTACTTCGGGGCTTTTCACTCAAAAAAATGCACATAAAAACAGATAAAGTTTGAGCACTGGCTTAAATTTAAACATATACCTAAGAGATTTCTGGCATAAGTTCTCAACCAAGGATTAAGAGCCACACACCGTATTACTTTTAATTGAGCTACTGTCTTCCCATATGTTTTTCCCTGGGGAAACCAGTGGCTGGCTTATGAATTCAAGGAACAAGATCAGTTAAAAGAGTACTTGAACAATTGCAGTTGGCAGTTCTCTGAATAATATGAGCATTATTGAGTGTCGGAAAATGTCATATCATCAATTTTCTGGTTTCCTACACTCATTGCTTTTGATCTCCACTAAAAGATTTATTGAATAGTTTTTGTTTTTACATTAACCTAGTCCAAATTATACCAATTTAGAGCTGGGATTTTTTCTTTAAGAATGTACAAAGAGTGATTTCTAAAGCTGAGGCTTTTGATTTCATCCAGTTTTTATTGTTTCAAGCAAAGGACTGTTTTGGCAGGTTTATGAGATGGCGTCTGTTCTGCTGACAGACATGCCTGATAGATTGCTTACTCGTGTTTTATTTTTGGAGCCATTCGCAGTGTTATCTGCATTTGAAAAACAATTTACTTTGATTAAAATTTAAATCAAATATATGGAAATACTGGCCTTGCTTGCAATCAAATTGTAAGTCTATCTTGTTGAGCAACTTTTCCTCATTGTAAGTGGGTGAAATGCAATGCTGAAAAGGAGATTTCTTCCCTTCCGGCAATGCCCACAATCAGTCATTAGAGCTCCCAAATGAGGAATAATTCCTCCCCCGAACCATGCAATGCCTTGAAAGGTGAGTAAGGATACTCTTCTTGTACTGCCTGCCTAAACTGAACATGCTGTTGATGAGTGTCAATTTAAAACAGTCCTTAAAAAAATGTAGTTATAACCATAGATGATTTCCTGCAGCAGTGAATTTTGGAGTGACCATAGCATACATGAAGGATTATTTCCTTTCATTTGTCCCAGGTATTTAATCATTTGTAGGGTTTGAGCTTTGCCTAGGGATCATATCCGGGACTTTGTTGTTGTTGTTTAAAAAGATTGTTTTCACTTGCCACCCCAAGCAAAGCACTTCTCCCCACAGTCCCATTTGCTGCTGTATCAAATAATATGAAATAAAAATGTCTCCATGCAATGCATTGAGAGATGCAGTGGCAAAAAAAAAGAAAAAAAAAAGAAAAAAAAAATGCCAGCTTTCTTCCACTGCTCTTTGTTGTGAGACAGCCCAGACGCATGAATTCCGTGAGCCAAGTTCACCCCCCCGAAGTCCATCTGCAGCAGTGCTGATGAGCTGGCCTTGCTGATGGTTCTTGAAATAGCCTCCAGCCCCGAAATAGCCCTGCACACACAACAGCACCATTTCCTGACAGTGAACCTCAGGGCCGAGGGGGGCAGGGATAAGGGTGGCAGCTCACGAGTGGCCGTAAGATTTGATGATGGTCCAATTTTCTATAAATATGGCTAAACAACGCAGAGCCTCTCTCCTCTTGCTCTCTGCATTCTTGTTTCCCCTTCTCCTATCTCATCTGAATTTTCCTACCAGCTTCCTGAAAACACTTCCCGATTTCACACCATAAACATCCTCCACTTTTATTTGACTAACGCTTCCTACAGTGTGAGGCCTTCCGCCCGCTCCTCCAGAGCTGCTTCTATGTTTCCCCTATCTTTGATATCTCAACAATAAATGAAAAACAACCCTTCCTGTGCTTGGTACTGGCATGCTTTCGGCATTTTTTTCCTCGCCCCCCCCCCCCCCCCAAGCCAAGCAATGAGTGCAGGCCACTTCCCGCCTGGGTGAGCCAACATTCAGCTTTGCAAGAGGCAGCAGCGGAGGTGGAAGGATTCACTGATCCCAAGTCAAGGACGAAAGGAGCATTGTGGTCAGGGGGAGCTTCTGCACTGCAATCATTGCTCCAGACCCATGCCAGTGGAGGTGGTTGGGGAGCAGGACTGTCCTCTGCCAGAGGGGCAGGGGATGCAGCCACCTTGGTCTCCATGAGGATTGCACCCTTGTTGATGCCTCTGTCCTCAGATTGCCTCCTTCTCTACTGGGGAATTCCCACAGAGCTCGAGACAAGGTCAGCTGAAGGCAAGAGTTGCTGTTTGTGCTGACTGCAGCCGCCTCGGGCCTGTCTTCCTAGAAGGGATTCCTGGACAGCCAGCACCGATGGAAAGAGATGCTTCCTTGGGACTGGGCTGCTGCTGGCCAGGTGCAGTGCAGCCCTCACACTCTTCCTCCTGCGAAGGTGGAGGAAGGTAGTGGCAAGCCTGGAAGCTGGCAAGGAACAGAGAGGCTTCTCACTGCTTCTCCATACCTGCATTATACCTCAACATCCAGCCCCTTCTCAGCCTGAGACAGCATTATCCAGGGAGGTCCCTCCCTGCCTGAGGGAGAAGCATCAAGCAGCTTTATCACCACTCCAGCTGTAAAGCAGAGCCCTCTGCACCCCTTGGGCCTCCACAGCAACTCGACAGGGCGAAGAGGAAAGCTTTCTTCCTCCTCACCGCACTGAGAGCGTCAGCCACCAGTGAAGACCAACCATTCCCTACCATATCGGTGCTCTTTTCTGGCTATTTATTTTACCCCTCGGTAACACACGAGCTCTCCAGAACTCCAGCTGCATACGACGCTGGTTGGAGTCATGAGTAGGCCTAACCCTGGCAAACAGGAGAAGGGACATGTCCTCTGCCCCATGGGACACCCGATGCCCATTTGTCAGGCTAATGAGCACAAATGAAGCTGGAAGAGCAGTGTTCAACCACGCTGAAAGTCAGCCTGACTTCAGGCTCAGGAGGCACGTAAAGGCCTGTGGTCTCTGAGGGCAGTCAGCCCTGAGCTTTGGTGGCCTTCTGCTAAGGCCTGCAGCACCCAGAAAGGCGCTTTGGAAACCTGTCACATCAGCAGGCTGAAGCACATCAAATAATTCAGCTCTGATTTAAGGATAGGCCTCATAACCTCAGCTTCTGCAAAAGTCTGTACAGAGGCATTTGGCTACTGCACCTCAGCAGCAGCAGCTTTGGGAAGATCTTCTGACACATAAGAAAGCAGAAGAATTTGCCAGGAAAACTAGGTTGAATAGCAGCGATCCATATTTATGGACACCCTACAAAAGGGCCATCTTAATTCACAGCAATTGTATCGGAGCCACTGATGGACAAATGCCCTGCTTCTGACGTAAAAAATATAAGAAAATGTGGATTAGTTTGAAAACTATTTTATTTTGTTTCAGCCACATTTTATTACTATGAGAAGCAGCCAGGGATATACTACCCTACCTCTGAGTGGCCAAAGATAACATGCAAAGCTTTTCAAGAAAGGAAGGCTCTGGCAGGAGATGGAGTGATGGGAAAGATGTACAGCATTGTGTGTTTAACCAGGAACAGATAAGCACAAAATACGTGTACCATTACCTGACAACATTAGTTTCTCCCCTCAACCAGCTCTCTTTTTCACCCTGCAACCCGTAAGTGACACTCATCATTAGAAATCACTTCACTGCATGTGGCATTGTTTCTTCAAAAACTCTGGGAAGAAACTCAGAGCATCCTTTCCTTGCTGGCCATTTTTATTTGAAAACCAGGAGACGGCAACATCTCCAATTTTTCATGTAACATAACATAGGAAAGTAATGCACAAACCTGACCACTTTGGTTGCATCAGCTCTGTGTTTATTATTACACATAAAGCACACTGTTGAGAGGAGTTTAAAGCCATGAAGGCCCCTGGATGCAGAAAAATGGCCATCTAATTTGTCTTTGCCTTGGTGCTTTTTTCTTATAGGGAAAAAAAAAAAAAAAAAAAAAAAAAAAAAGAAAGAAAGCTCTTCACAGTGCTCCATTTGGACAGCATTTTAATCATTTAATCATTACAAACTGGCGAATGGAAAGAGATAAGTAACAGAGTGGCTAGTTTCATAATTCTAATATATCTGCAGCATTAGAGCACAATAAAGAAAATCTAAGTTGTCTTTGCTTAATGTTTATGAGATAACAGTTATGGAAACATATTTGCGATGCTTTAGGAGTCAGGACACCTGCCTAATTTAAGTGTACACTGTGTAAGATTGCCAAGCCAGCAAGTCCATCACTTGGAAGAGTCACAGCTGGGTGCAGGTGACTCGTTCTGTTTAATGCCTACATTCAGAGCTGAGGAAGGCTGAACTGAAGCAGCACTGGCCCCGCCCTAAGCAGGCCCAGCATCAGGGAAAAATAAGGCAGCGCAGCATTTGCCTTGCCTGTCAGCTGTCCAGTCACTGTGAGGCACAGTAAGGATTTGATAGGATTTTTATACTAAAATAGTGGGGTTTATTGTTGTTGTTGATTTTTCGTTGTTGTTGTTTTGTGGTGTGTTTTTTTTTTTTTTGATACTACTGAGTTATTAGTAGGTTTGTGTGCAAGGATACATATTGCTTAAATGCTCATATACATATATTTATAAGGATACTCACACACACGGAGATATGTAAAAGCAATGAAATAAAGAAAAGGAGCAAAGCCAAATATCACTCAGCTCTGAGCCTCCAGCTCAGAAGTCCAACAGGAGCACATAGCAAAGTGAAGTCCTGCCTCAGTGGTGCCCACCAACAAACCCAGGCAGAAAGACAGACTGGAACGGTCAGATGGGGAGCTAAAGCCATACAGGATCACACATCACATGAACCCAGCTCAGCTCACATCAGCTCCATTACTTTTATGCCTGTATTGCATGAACAAAGAGTTCACCTGGCCACGAGCAACCGTGGCGATTAGCACCCGTGTGGAGAACCTGCTCTCGGCTCCCCAGCACCATGCCAGGGATGGTGGCAACATGGAGCTCAGCCTCCAAGGGCCTTGCAAGCATAAACAACTCTAAACTCTCTTTTTTCTCCAATAAATTTTTGCTCGTGGTGAGAATCACTGGAGCATTTAGCTATTTTTCCAGTACACAAAGAGCAACCATCCAGCCCAATGCCTGTGCAATATCTAGTGAGAACAAAACAGATGAAGGACAAAATTAAAGCTGAGCTCCCCAAGGAACAGGCTGCAGGAATCCTTGGGAACATGGCCGCCATGGCCGAAGCACACCAGGAGAGTTCTGCTAATTACAAAGCAGCAATTAACCCTTCTGTGGCAAAGAGCTGAAGACAAGACTCCACCTCTCCAGCTTCACCACACACCAGATCAGGAGCTGGATAAAACCAAGTTATTAGCACTCTGAAATAGGCAAGTGAGGCTTTTTTAACAGAAATACATTTCAGCTTGTCCTTTTGGGCTGAAGCTTTCCAGGAGGCTGCATGCACCTGCTAAAGTCATCCCTCAGAAAGCCTCAGAAGCTGCATTTTATTGCCTCCAGGGACTGTCAGCATACCTTCAGCCCATGCTGTCCATGATAGACAGGAGAGGGGTGCGGGATGTCCCTACCCTATGGGTCCTGGGCCCTCTCCAAAGGCCTGAAGAACAAGGGGGGGACCATGCTATAACCAGAAACCTGGCAAAAGCAAGACCACATGGAGGCTCAGACACGCAGCAAAGACACCTTCCTCCTCCTCGCACCCACCCCACTGACCTTCTCCAGAACATTCACCACCTTCTTCACCTCTTGGTAGTTACTGGCTCATACAGCAGTCTCCCAAGGCACAGAGACTGGGGGATCTTTAACAGAGGTTAATGTCCTCTGGCATCATCTGGCACAGCAGGTTTTGGTCCCCCAGGTTCTGGCAGCTCGCCCCTGCCTGGTGCACAACCACCCTCGTGTCCTCCCAACACAGCCAAGACCACCAGGCCGTGTGTGCTTGTCCTGGGACAAGTTATTGGCTCCCAGAAGCTAACCGCTCCATTAAAATAATGCCCTTTTGTCATCCAGGCCCTAAACACCTCTATTCAGCACTTGTTAAAGGCCTGAATACCCAGGGGTTTCTTGTAGGGAAGAAGAACCCATGCTCCCCACAGGAGCTGGGCCGAGAAGGCTGATAATCATCTCGTGATCACAAATTACTTTTCATAAGGACCATTTATGAGGTAACAGTTGGCATGCGGAAAGCATTTCACTTCGCCAGCAGCTTGCTGAAAACGAAACATCACGAACCCTAAAAAGAAACTGTGAATCAAAGGCTGCATTCTTCTCTCCCACAGTGAACCCTTTGTTAGGGTCTACCCAAAAGTTTCATTACGAAAGGCTGATACAGGAGCCTTATTAAATTGTGATTAAATGACGTGTCCGCGTAGAAGTCGGCTCATTCGGCTGTTGATGTGGGCTGGCTTTCTTAGACTTTTAAAACATGAAGGCTTATGAAATAGCTGTAATATCTTTTCCCATGATTGCTAGGGAGCAGAGGGTCTTTGCTTCTGCTCTAGTCATATTTGGCCCCGCTCCAGAGGATAACATTTTCATTAAAAGTGCATTAGGCGTGCAATTCACCACGCAGCCGTCCTGATGAAGCGCCTGATCCACAGCCCGCTGACCTGGCTCAGAAGCCTTAATGGGCTTTGGTGAACTTTGCTGGCCTCTATAAAAACAGCATCACCCATCACCAGAGGTACTTTGAGCTGCTTTTGCCATCAATTGGATCCAATTTGTCCCCAGTGCTTCCCCCATACTCTTTCTGTGTTTCAGGATTAAAAAATAAAATAAAATAAAAAAATAAAAATAAAAAAGCAGAAGCTGAATCATCAGTCAGGCCAGATAATTGCTAATGACTTTATTAGAGCACCAGGGCTGATATTTGGGACACCTAAGAAAGAGTTAAACAGTAGGAACAGCATCAGACCCAGTGGCCTCCCCATCATTTCTGCCTGTCAGTTCCGAGCCACCAGCGAGCTCGCAGCAATGATGCGTCTTTCCCTTCAGATGACTCACTTTAAATAGTGCCCAGTGATTTATGCACAGAAAAATGTATTAATAAATACGGAAATGCACAAATTCATACGTTTTAAGGCCGGGGAACCGTCACAAATGTTCAGCCTGGCCCTCTGGAGACTGCAGCCTCACCCAGCAACTTCTGCCTGAAATCCATGGCTTCTGTTTGAGTGAAAGCATCCAAATAGCACAGTGGAATGCTTCAACATATTTTCTTCTAACATTTTGCAGAAGAAATGCTTCAAAACCAGAATCCCTCTCTTTCTGTTGTTTCAGAAAGTCTAAGTCAGGGATGCCAAGAATTATTATTTTTTATCGGTATCCCTTAGCGATGTGCTGTTTACATACTCACAGCTACGTGGCTTAGAGTTTTGGGGCAAAGCTGGTAGGAAGCACCTTCAGCATCCCACCTGCATGGATGTCCAGAGCCAGCATGGCTCATACAGTCATCCCCATCCATCCTGAGGGCTCATGCAATCAGCACATGACATGATCAATATAGCTGCTTAACAAAGCAAGGTCGGTTACTTCTGGGTGATGCTGGCAGCCTTCTGGCCAAGTCAGCAGGAATTGTGCTCGCTTGCCCATCAGAGGTGATCTAAATCATGCTTTGCAAAGTACAAATGCACATAAATATTTGTGTGACGTAAGATCGGTGAGCAGCTGAGCAACATTTCAAAGAGCTGAGCAAGGGCAAAAAAAATTAAATTATTATACAGCTTGAGAAAATAAAATAAGGAAATCTAGCAATGTGTTTAAGGGCAACGTTTGCTCTCAACTGGGTTTCTGTCGATGGATGTCCTGCACACAGAACAGGCAGGACAAATAAGAGAGAGGGATGCACAAAGAGAATTATCTAAGGATCAGACCTGAATCTCACGAGGGACTCCTAATCAAGCCACTCACCAGCACGGGACATCAAAAAGCTTTCAGGAAAGGCCAGCGGGTCTGTCAGGTTGACATGTGCAGGCACAGGCAGCTGACTGTTAACTTGTACTTTATTCAGAATTAATTCACACTGAGCATCTAAAAGATAATAATTTTTTCACGTTCAGTAGGCAACATTTATCATATGAAGCAGCTGCCATGCTTTCTGACAAGGATGCCTTTCAGATTTTCTCCTTTTCAGTTAATATATTTGATTAATACTTAGAGCCCAGGGTTGTAGCACTGGCATTTTCTGCAGTAAGGTACAGGCAGGACCATTATTCGCATCTCCCTTCCCTGGCCAGCTGTACCACCAGGCTGCCTCCAGCCCCATCTCAGCATCAGACCTTCACGCTTTGGCTTTGTAGATCCTCCCAGCACCTTATCAAGGTGCCCACGCCCTAAAAACTTCCTGCAGACCTCTGAGAGCTCAAACTGTAATGGATGCAAGGCTGACAGGGATCGCTGCAGTGCCTCTAAGTCACGAGCAACTTCCAAAGAAAAATGCCTAAACCTGTGACTCCTGCAGGCTTGCTTGGAGAGATTTTGCAAAATCCTTTTGGAACGCCAGCAGGTGCACTTATCTGGGCTAGTACCACTCTGGACACCACCAAAAGCCATCCTGGATCGGAGGCTCAGAGAAGTGCCAGAGCTTTCTAATTTTAGCCATTTGATTTGAAAACATTGGTCTACATGACTTGGGCAAGGAACACAAATTCAAGCAAGCTGCGGTGCTTCAGCCGCCGGACAAACAGCCGCCTCCCCAACTCCCCAGCCTCACTTCGTCTCCAGATGCTTTGCATTTCCCTTCTCTCTGCCAGGTGTTTTTAGCACATCAATGCTAAAAATTCCAGCATGTTCTAGGATTCCAGCCTGCTTTAGAATAAACTACGACAGATCTGTGTCTATGGAAGACGTTCCTTGCCAGACATATTATCTAATTTGTAAGCATTTCATGATTTTCAAAAAGTTATAAAATATGATATTAGGAAACAAATGGCCAATGGAAAAGATCCCTTCTGGTAGCCAAAATGACCATATAATTGATTTTTATGAACAGCATCTAAAGAAGTGAGTCACAACCCATATGGCTATTTTGGATTCTAGATATACATTGCATTTTAAGCCTCTCAGAAGGTTTATCCAAGTTTTCCGCATATAATCAATGGTGATTAGGAGAGGATATGAATCACTACAGTTCCTAGGGCTGAGCACATGTTTGAAGGGTGATGGATTCACACGTTCTTGCTCTATAAATACCCATCCAAGGTTGTACAGAGCATGAGAAACTCCATGGCAGAATGTAAAAAGGTATCGCAGAACAAACTGCAGACTCATTATGGAACCAAAGGCCTCCTCCCTTAGATGGGTGTAAATATTATTTACTTAGGACACGGTTCAAACTTCAATTGAAGTCAGACGGAAAAACTTTACCTCTAAGGCAGACAGTGTATCCTCTTTCCCCATGACTTTAACCATTTTCTCATAGCTTGGCCCAGCCGGTGAGGAGGTTAGGTTACAGATTCGCTCGCTACACGGTGATGCTCCACAAATAACTCCCACACAGTTCACGTGTGCACGCTCTTCCCATGAGCATCTGGGTCTTCCAGGGGTGCAGAAACCTCCCTTGCATGGGCCCACATTTGCACAACCACACACGCACATCTCCTTCGTGCTCCCAGACACCCTCCTGGGTGCTGCACGCAGCTGCCCTGTCCAAGCCTGCACCTCCTCGTCCCACACCAGGGGACTCGCCCTCACCTGGTGTCAGCACAGGATCATACCCTGCATCTTCTGAAAGATGCGCAGAGCCCCATTTGCAATTGCTCAAGACTTTTATTGCTGTCTTACAATCAATCTAATGGCAGTGCTTCCATTGACAGCGGATGCAACAGGTACAAAACCCTGAGCAACTCAATCCCTGCCAACAGGACTGCTAAATTACACTGTCTTTGCATTCCAGCCCTCAGTGCTGGCCCACAGCACCCTTCCTCTGCTTAGGGTGACAGCTCTGCTGCACCTACGTATTACAGAGCACGCCGGTTTTCAAAGACTCTCAGAGAGGGAAATGTCTCCCAGTACAAAACAGCCTTCTTGTTACCATGGGAATCTTGGCCAAAGAAATATTTTGTAAGTTCATTTGCCATGGAAGAAAAAAAAGCACGAGCCAGGATTTATGCACTACGCTTAATGCACGGCATCTCCAATGCATTTCTTTCCATCCCTCAGACTTTCATTTACCACTATTTCCCACAAAGATGAGAGACCTTCGCATAGATTGCACATTTATAACTTCAGCAGACTTTTAAAACCAGGAGGGACTGTTGTTGTAGTCCCATCCAGTCTCCTGTGAAACACAAGCCAAACAGTCTCAGCTGATAATTTCTGTATCAAGCCCCATGACTTCTACTTGAACTGGCACCAGACGCACTCCTGATGTGCTGCAGCTACTATATTATATTCCTTACAGTCCTGGTATTCCTCCGGGCAATGAAAAGGCGAGAAGGGAGCCCCAGTCCCTTTTGCTGCCTGTTCCTCCTGATAAATCAGCCGGTGAGCTGAGCGCCGGCAGTATTTTTAAATGCTGTCTGGTCCTGGAGGCAGTAAAGCCTCTGCATTCCTCGGAAAGAGACAGGCAGGTGATAGTGGGTAGGCCAGGATCCATAATCTGTTACACAGGTTTAACTCCACAACCTTAACAAATGCTCAGATCCCGTCTTAAAGGGAAGCTGAGAGATTAGCATCGGCTCCTAGGCCGGGCCTGCTGTAATGCAACCCTCGCCTCCAGCTCAGCAGAGGCACTGACGGGGTCTCTGCTGACGGCTGCCAAGGGAAGTCTCCAAGACAGCCGAAAACTTTGAGGTTAAGATTTGAAAGGAAGACAAACTTAGGCTCCTAGTCATGTTACAGCCCATGATGAACTATCCCGCAGAGGATTCTTACCAGGATGCTAAGAGAAATTTTATAGAGAACCAGAGCCATCCATCTCAAATGAGGATGAAAGCGCAACATATTACCTTGGAGGAAATTGAGAAAGGTAATATTTTGCCCTCGATTTTGACGCGTTTCTAAAGCAATTCAGTCGGATAAAATTTGCAAAGCCTTTTTAAGATGAAAAGGCCTGTACGATAACCAGATCCAGAGGATTTTGATTTAGGGAAATATTATGCCAGTTGTAGCAAAAGTAGAAGTTTTCATATTTAAGTTATTTCATATTATTATGAAACATACCAACACTAACATTCCTCCACCCGGACATTTCCCAGATTTCCCACCCACATAGAGTCTAAAAGCTCTATATAAGGACTTTTTCCCCACTTCACAGATCAAAGCAATCTCCCGGTGGCTGGCAGCTTGGCTAGAAATAGGGCCGACATCCCTCAGCGTGCAGTTTACCATCCTTAATCCTGACTTTAGTCCCTCAGTTAACCATCAGAGCACCAAGCTTTGCAGCTGCCTCTTCTTCCTCTGTGACTGGTTCATTTTGGAGGCAAAGACATGGCAAAAGACTTTATTCCTTAGCTACTGGGGCACCCAGTGGGGCTGTTCCCCATTCGCACCCGTTCCTGAGCCGCACACCCAGCACAGCTCGGTGCCCCTGTGGTGCCATGCAGCCCTTGTAATCACTCCTGCGCCAACCACAACAGCAAAAGCCAGCACAGAAATAAAATTTTCCATATGGGTAATTCGGACAGGTTGACTGGAGTTTTGCCACTGACACCTGTGAGATGACATGCGAGGGCTTCAACCACGATGCTGCCAAGCAATGCTGGGGAGAGGCTGGCACCAAACCAGGACCACCTCAGGCTCCAAATCCCACTGCTGCTCCTTCTCAAAGGGTTTGAGGCTGAGAATCCACAGCTCGTTCCTGTCCCACCATGCCCCCAGGTAAGGGGGGAATGAATTGCTGCATTCCCACTAGGAAGCCCAGCCCATTAAACCAGGACAGAACAGCAAAACCAGAAGCTTTACAAGGTACTGGCAAGGTCTGGGAATGCTTTTGTGTGCAAAAAAACCCCAGGTGCCAGTGCCACCCTGCATCTCCCCAGGGCAGAGATGCCACCTGTCCCCATGACCAGGGCAAGGGACATACCTTTAACCTTACTTTCCCCATCATAGGCAGTGGGCAGGGTGTACTTGCAAAGAAACTTAGAAACACTACCCCCCTACGCCTCCCCCCCAAAAAAAAATAAATAAAATGAACCACCACCACAAAAACACAGATCTGAATTCCACTCAGAAACAGTTCTCCTCTGGGGGAGATAAGATGAGAAAGAGCAAATCAGTCGTGACAGATGGCAGGGGTGGTGGTGAATGCACTAATGGGAAGCACACACATCCCAGGAGGATGAAAGCTGCATAAAACCTTATAAAAACCAAGTGCATGTCTCACTGGGCTGCTTCACTGTGGTTCCTTTTATAAAAGATATACTCATTCAAAGGCTTAAATTCATGATTTCTGTCATGAGCCCATTATTACACAAGTGTTGTGAATTGGTGTTAAAGATACAGTAAGTCATAAAGAATGCATCCTATGTACTCCCACATGTATATTGAACCCAGATTTAAATAGTCGGCGTTACAGGAAACTAAGCACTTTTTATATTTACTAAATGTTGAATTCAGCGTACCAGCAGCAAAAACTGCAACAAGCATAAAGGCAAGGTGCTGACCGCACTGAGCGGGACACCACAGCTGCACAAACTGTTCAGAGCCATTGTGGCTGGGGCAAAAGGCACCGACTTCTTCCCTTCTTTCCAGGCAGTACCTCTGTTTAGCATCATTACAGGAGCATTGTCTTTCCGTGGTGTTGGTATACATCTCAGATTTCAGTTTCAGGTCCAGCCTTCATCCTTTGTCATTGCAGGGATGCATAGTTTGGATGCAAACACCTTTCCAAGCCCTCCTGAGTGCTGTGCCACCTGCAGCCCTGCTCTACAAGGTGACACATCTCCTTTTGGCTTGCTTGGCTTTGTATTCTGCAGTTACGCCTCCTGTTCAAATTAGCATACACCCTCAGGAAAAAAATACCAGTGCCTGGGCAACTGGACTTACAATAGAGGGGAAAA
Source organism: Cygnus olor (assembly GCF_009769625.2). Taxonomy (NCBI): domain Eukaryota; kingdom Metazoa; phylum Chordata; class Aves; order Anseriformes; family Anatidae; genus Cygnus; species Cygnus olor. The sequence goes on along the minus strand of NC_049176.1, from coordinate 27,863,471 downwards.
TTTTTCCAGGTGACTGAATACAAGCCAGGACAAAGGATAAGTAATGAGAGCACCAAGCAGTGAGCCCTCCTCGGTTCTTTGCGGTCTGTGGCTTCTCATCTAATTCAGGGTAGTGCTTAGGCAAAGGCTTAGCTTTAAGCAACACTTAATCCCATTTACTTTATAAAGCCAAACTACGGGATAAAATTCTCTGAATGGGATAATCCCACCAAACACCATGAAAGAGTAGAAGGGGTCTGGAGGACCTCGAAATCTGCACAGCTCCAGCGCACGCTGCGCAGATCCCCCAGCCAGCTCCGAGCGAGTCTGCAGGATGCAGGAAGCCTGGTGCTGAAGGTGAGTTAAAGATGCAGCTATCTATTTCACATTTCAAAGCTGGTTATCTGGTGCAGAGTCCTGCCACGACATGGTGCGGGGCTTCTGGTGTAAGCAAGCTGGCAGAGATGCCTGACATCCCTCCAGGAACTACCTGCCTCCTTGGTGGAGGCAATCCTGTAAAATGTTGTTGAGCTTCATTATAACATGCTGTAGCACAATGTGAATTTATGGTTTGTATCTTCTGATAGAAACACATCCAGTACCTGCTCTCAGGATGTGCAGGTACCCCACCAGGACATTAGATACAAAATCTGTCAAAAAATACTGAATATGGAATATTTCATTCCAGTGCACTGTGGTATAAAGGACTGATTTCACTTCTGAATGCAGCCCACTGCTTTATAACAGTGCAGGCAGGTTTTAGGGATGGTCCAGAGAGAAACATCACGACACTTATTAGCTGAAGCCACAGGTAGCACTAAGGGAATAACACATTTTGCATGTGCAGCCTGCAGGCAGCCATAGACCATGAAAAGCCCAGGGGACAGTTAACCCTGAGCACAGCTGCTAGGGTGTAGTACTAGAATGATCTCAGGTCCTCAAACAGGCAAGAGTTTGAGGGACACAAGGAAAACAGCAGTGGGTCCTCCATCATGTAGCATCCCGAGCAAGCCTGGACAGACAGGAAATTTCCACGTGGAATGGGCACCGGTGGGAGCTGATGATTTCTTGAATGAAGCTCAGGCCGTGGGAGATTTGTGGTAAATCACGACAGGCACCCTGCAATGAGATGTGCTGACCAGCCCCACCTGGGGCACTCAGGAACCCTGAGCTGCCAAAAAACCAACAAACAAATACTTCTAACCATCACCATCAGGAGGTGATGGACCCACCTTCCACAGGGGAACAGTGGTTAGGAGAATATAACAGTTTTTAAGATAGGACTTGACCAGTGTATGAAAACAGACCCAAGACAGGGGCTCCTCCAGCAGCTGAGGACAGTGACCCAGGGCATCTCTCAGCCCAGTGTCCAAACGCTGGTGTTACTCACAGCAAAACATTTGGGGTGAGATGCTTGCTGGACCAGCTCCAAACAGTTGTCCTAAACGCTTTCTGTCATTCCCACAACAACATATTGCTCCTTTCGTTATGTCCACGTTTTCCGTCCCTGGGTGTGCCTTACAATCGTGAAATCTGACTCTGCCACTTAATTAATACCATAACCGCGTGCTGCAGTGGTTTGCGCCGTCCTGAGCGCCATCCGCACACTCCGAGGCGTTTGTTGCTGCAACAAGGGAATACAAAGCTTCACATGCAGGAGATGGAAAAGGTTAAAGTCAATATTTTGGCTGGTGGAAATATTTATGGAAAGAACCCGTGAACTAGTGAGTTGCGTTCATTCCACTGACATTTCCAAACTGCGTTAACCTTTTATATTTCTTGTGGTTAGCTCCTGTTTAATACGTTCTAATTATACGAGAACTGGGAAGCAAATGAATGGCTCAGATTAAAGCTAAACAACAGCCATAAATATTGCAGGACAGATTCTCAGTGCTGAACCTGTGGATTTATGCCCCCAAGTTCAATACTTTGCAGATGAGACATGTAAGGCTATCAGAAGCATGTGCAGAGCTTAAAGTTTCTTGCCCACCCACTCATTTGAGGGCAGAATTTGTCCCTCTGATGGCACTGTTTTGAAGTTTCGGTGTGCGTGTAGTAAAGCACATTAGTTCATTCAAAGAAGGTTCACAAAGGACAAATAGCTTTCACAAAAATCACCATTTCCTTCGGCCTTCATACAATGAGAAAGGCAGGAAAGGAAAAAGGGATTCAAAAGTCTTTAGTTAATGATGGGCAGATGTTCTCAGAGGCTTCGGCCAACCCTGAACACTGATCAGGTACTACTGCGTGCACTGTGTGCAGTAACAGCAATTCCATCTAACATCTGAGCAGGCAGTCACTCAGCAGTGATTTACTAGCACAGCAATATCTGTTACAAAACACACAGAATTGGAATAACTTTCTCCCTACAAAATGTTACATCACAAGCTAACGCAGACAGTTGCAAAACTCCGATCCACAAGTGGAAGATGTTAGCAATCTGTTCCAGTTCAGCTTGACGCACGGAAATGCCAGATGGCTACTCTGCTGCTCGCCACCTCCAACAGCGGATGGAGAAGTTTCGTGTATGCAAGTAGTCCCCGTTAGCAGAACGCAGTCGAAGCGGGTGGACCAGGGAGCACAACAATTTGCTGTCATGGTTGCAAACTCACCAGTGGGCTGCGGAGCTATTGCACCTCTGCTGGAGGTGCGGACCTAGCTTTGGGGTGAGGCTTTCAATCACCTCTTCCACTTTGGGGGCTAAGAAGGACTATAGCTACACAACCACTACACATGGCCAGGGTGCTTTCAGTCTGCAGTCCTGGTCACGTTGCCATCCACATCTGCACGTCTGCTTCCTTTGACAGCCATGGGAGAGCACTCAAGATGCTTGAGGGTTGACCAAGAGGTCTAATGAGATTACATGGGTTACTTTTGATCTAAAACCTCCTGCCTCCCTGCCAACAAAACACAGATCCATACGTAGTGAGAGGGAAAAAGGGCATCATCTTTTATCTATTTGGCCTGCTTAACTGCGTGTTCTTTCAGCTCTCTGCTCCCTCTCTACCCATGTTCCATATGATTGCTCAATGGGCCTAATTGTTGTCTTGTATCACAGCTTCCGATATGATGCGGCATCAAAGGGATTCGTGCATGTGGTTACAATTAAATCTGTGCTTAAACACTTTGCTGAACCCAGGCATTCATTGAACTGCAATTGTTTCAGAGGTAGGGGCCATCTTTCCTATAAGATGTCTCACACAGTGTGTTTGACCCTGATTGCCCTTCTCCATCCCACTAAAATCAAAACAAATACTAGGAGTAATAATAATAAATGGTGTCACCCTGGCAGAAGTTTATTTCCTTTGTGCTTCCAAGAATGGTACACAATCTTTAAGGAGGGATGTTGCTGTCTCCTACCATAAACAATGCCAAAAATAAATAGAAATTAACTGAAAGAGTCAAGTTTCAAGCTGCACAAATTCAACCACACAAATATTTTGTGTGGATGTGGTATAGTTTAGACTCCAACATGTTTCCTTATGGTCTATCTACTTCCTCAAAAAATATCAACCATAATCACTCCACAACAGCCGAGGCTAACGCATCATATCAGCTCAATAAACATCTCTATTCTGCTGTTGCTTAAGGGGCAAAAGGAATCTTGGTGGGTTCGTAAAGGATTTTTTGACAGCAGAAGTCTTGGCTGATATGTTAAAAATGGCAGAATTCGCCTTGCACCGCGCTCGCAGAAGTTATTACTAGCCCTGGTAATCTCTGGTTTATTTTGAATAATTGCTTCCCTCCACATGGGCTTTTGGTGGTCATTTAATATCTGTTCACAGGTATTTTTACATACATATGAGTATGGTGCCTACGGCATCGCAGCCTGCATGCGTTAGGCAGCCCCCACTGCCCCGCACAGGGACGAATTTTCCTTTGACTGGTAGCTCTGGGAGTTTGGGAAAGCCTCCGGCTCTCCCCCTTCTGCCTGCCTGTTTGTAAAGCCAGTGTCATGAGAGACCCAAAGCACTTAATGATTTAGCATGCTCCGGGATAAATGGTGTTACATTAGCACAGGTGCAAATAGCTTTCTAATTATTATTAATTTAATAATATGGTGCTGCTGGTACACACTAATTAGATCCATGTTTTTCTATAGTAAGGGAACAACACCAGAAATTTCCACAGCTGTCAGCTGCTGTCTTCTTGCAATTGCTATGGAAAGCAAACAAACCGTAAAGGCAATTCGTAATTATTATAAACATTCCCTAACCTAAACCACGTTGACATTTCTAAATCGGAGCTGCATGCTTGCTCTTGTCTGTGGTGTCAGAAAGGGAACAGAGCCAGCCAAAGAAAGGACAAGCAGCTATTAGATAATTTGAGGGCCAAGCAATTAGTTTGGCTTTAACAAGCTGTTTTCACGTGAAGAAAGTGCTTCCCCCATTGCTCTGACCGACCCATCCCACCTCTCACTCCGTCATGTTGACCTCAGCTTGCGACAACGTTTGTTTTTCCAGTGTTTTCTGGAGTTTTCCCGCAAGGTAAGCGCTGTGCTGTTTGCAGAAAGCTTTGCCACCTCTTTCCGTGGGGCTTCGTTCCCTGCCAGAAGAAGGGAAGGAGAGCTCCAGCTCCTCGTGCCCACTGCTGGGTCCTTCCGGGTTTTTCTCATAAACTCACCCCAAGGCTGTGGCTTAAGCTCTTAAGTGATATTCAAAGCCCTCAGCATGAGGTTTATGGCTTTCAGCGTCTGCTGAGAATATAGTTATAACTGACAAGTTCAGGGGCAGGTATTTGGGTGATCTTCCGCAAATTCATCCCTATAAAACAGTTCTCAACTGTGACACTGACCAAGACTTAATTTAAAGTGGTTTAGTGGAAGCAGCTGACTGACAAAAAAAATAAAGGATCTATGCGCAAATAAAAGCCTACAGGGCTGAATCTGAAGACAAATGCCTCTCTAGCAGAACCAGGACACCAGCTGGCTCTCCACTGAACTGTATATCACTCCCTAATTTCATCTTTTTAAAATTTAAATTGCCTATTCTGCACTAGAAGAGAGGAAATCCTTGTCTGCGATTTCTCTTATATTAGGGTTTCACTTAGATTCCATTATAATAATTCTGGTTTCAATTTACGGTACTTCCTGAGTGATTTCCTTGCCTTCTGTGAAAGCCCCCGGAGGATGGTCAGAGCTGACATCCTCAGGTGTGGGGACCAAGAGGCTCTCCTGGGGACCTGCAGCCCACCCCAAGCTGCATCCTCGATGAATGGACACCGCTGGTGGAAAAGGATGTAGGGACAGGAGGTGGCTAGGGATGTCCCCATGCCCGCCCCAAAACTGGGGTGACCCTATTTATCATCCCGAAAGGCACAGCTTCCCCACCCCTGGTGGGAGATCCTGGGACACCTTGAATTGAGCAGCATGAGAAAGCAGGGAGGGAACAAGAACAGCAGGTCTCGAGAGAAATCACACCCAGCGATGGGCAAGCAGTCCTCTTTACCCATCCCTTTCCGTGTAAGCTCATGACTGAAGCTGTCTGCTTTGAAGGAAAGAAACAAGATATTTATAACCTTCAAGTCAGCACTGAACTTGGATTGTTGCAAGGGTTTTGCAGAAGTCCTCGTGCACCAAACAGCGCAGAGATACCAGTTTTCAGACAAAAGCAGACAAGACAAAAAGCAAGGGAGGTACAGCTGAGCTGCAATACAAACGCACCTGGATCAGCACCACAAAAACAGGGGGCACGTCCTCACGGATGCTGGAGCTGGGAGAAACCCATCTGTGCCTTCCTCCCAGACTCGCTCTGTGCGCTGAGCCAACGCCTTCCCCCCCACCCCAGTGTGTTGATATAAAACCAGGCGGAATGAGAAGTGGAACTAATCCGAAGGATTATGTTTCACCGTTGTAAAAGCCTTGGCAAAACGGCTGTCCTTGACCTCCCTGCTGTCACACACCAGGCGATGCCCCGGCTCAGGCTGGGCTCGGGGAGCTGGCAGGGCTGGGCTGCGAAGACCATTTTTTCCCCACAGTTTTCCACTTTGGATCAAAAGCTGTATAACACACTTTACCTATGAAATCAGATACGGTACACTCTTCTTACACTTGTATGCTCAAGCAGAGACCTAATAAAAGTTCAACTTTCTGTCCAAGACTGGGTGGGAAAGTCCTGCAGCTAAAAGCCCCCCTCCCACTGAGGTGTAGCTGAGGGCTCTCACCCGTCTTCCCCCAGCCACAGAACTGCATTGGATGTAAATCCAAAATGGAAAATGTATCCAAATGTGATTACAGTCTACGAGAATATAAAAAAAAACTTAAAAAATTGTCTAAGCACGAGAACCGTGTGATATCAACACTGCTGGCACTCGTAGCTTTAACAGCTACATCTTTTTATTTCATTGTGATGACAGTGAAACGTCTTTAGCAACAAATACAAATTACATTAAGATAAAAGCATGACTTGCCACAGGTTTCACCACTCTCCTTCCTCCACCCAAGCTGGGGCAGTGCCCCAGGGCCCAGCACTTCGCCCCGGGGTGCCCCAGGATGTTCCCACAGCCAGGCACTGCCACTGCAGTGAGGGCCTGGGGGAAAACAGGTGATTTTAAGATTTTTCAGGACCTTATGCCCTCTGCAAGATGTCTTGAGGACGGCTTTTCTCTATCTGTTGTAGGGTGGAATTAAAGTCAACAATCTTCACCACCCAGAAATTCTGCTAACCTTTTTAACCCACACTTGGGTTAAGTAATTGGGATCAAACGAAGTGCAGCCATGTTTTTCTGGGCTGGAGAATCAGGATCCTCTGTTTCGTCTGGGGATACTTCCAGCTTACCCAAGCACATAGAGTCCCTTCATTTCAGTGTGCTTCATGTCGTCTCCCCTTACTGGGCCAGACATAAATCCTTCTTAAAAAGGAAAATCAAAACTACGACAAGAGTAAAAAGGAGAGAAATGATGCTGAGCAGTGTTCTCCTGCCAGGGACAGCTCTTTTTGGGGTAGCATAATTAATCAGCCATGGTCTAAATGGCTTCTGTCTTAAAGGGCTTCCTTCTTCTCCCAACATATCCTCCATGGATCAGAAATGCCAGCATAGCATTATCATTCTATCTTTGCATTTGAAATAGTAGCTACCACGTTGATGAAACAGACCTTTATTGAACTTCAAAGGCCCATAATTATATATCCTTTCCTTGAGCTTTGATATTTTAATATTCAGCTGGTGAAATTATTATCTATTCTAGCCACAAAGCATTTATTTATTTTGCTTGCTTTATCTCTGTTATTTCTGCAGTGGTAAGAGGCTGAGGAAGAAGCCCCCCTGCTTATTGGCAGCGGCAGAAAGTGGGAATTGAATGTACCAGGACTTTTATCTCCAGCAGCTGAAGAACGAAGCGTTTGAACTCCTTCTCGAGCCCTAACGGACTCCGAAACCTCTCCCCCAGCCAGTTCCTCTAATTTATGCTTTTCAAGAGCCGGCCAATTTTCTTTATATAGGTTTCCCTGTGCCACGAAGGAGCACAGGAGAGTTGAGAAGACATCTTTCAGTCCTGATGATGGTCTGAATTTTTCATCTGAAAAGGGCACTCTGTTTTTGCAAGTCCTGGAAGCTGCAGAAAAACTTCACTTGTGTTTGCTCAGCTACAGCCTCGCCAAGTGGGTGTATGTGCAGCAGAGGCAGAAGTTTTTATATATACATCCAGTCCATACAGTAGCAAACATAAATGCACACAGATGGCCTTGCTGGCCAACAAAGCAAGGTGATGGCTCAGAGCTCTGCATCCCGCAGGAGTGAAAGCCCCGTGAATGGCCTGTGCCCTTCTTCCATGGAGTTTCAGCAATGGGGCCGAGCTGCAAAGCCCAGAGCCAAACTCATCTTTGTCCAAGCTCAACCTACAGAGCTGGCCCAAACCTTCAACCAAACCAGGTGAAAAGTACATTTATATCACTAAGAGATTGCAAAATAGGCTGGGGAAAAAAAATATATATATTCTCACAGTATCTCTGTATCTCATTGAAATGGAGCTGTAGTGAGGAGGTGCTGGAAATCACGTCGGGATGATGTTATTGTGAGATTACAGTGCGACTTCTAAAATAAATCTCTTTGGATGCGCCTGGAGCTCTCTCCTGGAGAAACAGGATGATGGCTGATCCTGTGCAGGCGTTTCTCAAGAGTAGTCACAAACGCCCTCTCTCTGTTGGGTCATTTCCAGATAATCTTGAAATCAAACCTGCATTCGATGAGCCTAGTATCAGCATATGGCTTTCATCAGATGATCTCCAAGCACGTTAAGAACGTGACTTAATTACACTTCACAGCCCTGATGGACTTCAGCAGCCTTTGCTCTGCATTGCTGAGCTGGAAGCTGAGGAAAAGGGGCTGTGTCCCTCCTCCAGACTTGTAAAGTGGAGCAGCAGGAGCAGCACTGAGAGGTCTCAGCAGCTCGTCTTGTGCTCAGCTCCCCAGGACCGGCTTCCCCATATCCCACTTCATTAAAAAAGTGTTTCCCCATGGGGGGGGGGAGGTTAAAAAAATAAATATATAATAAAAAAAATCTAGCCAGTTGGAAGAGGATATTTATCATAAAATGCTCCAAGAAACCATGGTCCTCCACTTAAAATAAAACATTTGAAATGACGGATTCTGGCCATAGGCGTTCCCTGCACTAAAATTGGTGAGGCTCCTGCTGTAACCCACAGGGATGAGTGCCTAGGCCCCAAACCCATCTCATTCTGTCCGGCCCAGCCTGGCTCAGGGTATGGGCGAGATGCTAAAGCAGCAGGTGGAAGGAGCGGTGCACAGCTCCCGTATGTGACCTCGCATGGGCTCTGCGTGTGGCTGGGTTTGCTGCCTCCAGGCACCTCCTGGGGCCTGAGTCCTGGCGCACTGCATGTGCTGGGACATGTTGGGTTTCCATCCCAAAACACCCATTGGGGAACGGACCTGGGGCTGGCAGCGCAAAGCGCGGTGCCGAGTGTCATCTGAGCCCAAACTATTCATCTGCACTGCATCATGCTAGTCCCAGGGCTCTCCCTCACTCCTCCAGACATGCCGAATTCTTTTGCTTTTCATCTCTGCTGCTGTTTCCCCAGCTTGTCCCCACAATGCAGCCACGGGTGAGCGTGTTCCTGGTAGGCTGCCGGAGCCTGCAGTCTGTTTGCAGGATTAAGTTGTTTCCCTTCCTATGTGGGCCATTGGGAAAGCTCTGATCCTGTTTACATCGTGGTTTGCGTCGCCTTATTCCAGAAATATTAATGTCCGAAAGAAGTAGTGAAGCACCATCGGGGAGAATGGAGATGTTGCTTGCAGCAGAGAGGTGACCAGCAGCCAAAGCACCTTTCAGTTGAGCAGTGTTGGCTTGGTTCTCCAGCTCATCATCAGCTGGAAACACTCTGCACAGGGAAGGCACAGACACCTCTTAGAGCAAAACTGAGCATGCATTTTGCATTTATTTCTGAGAACACTTTGAAAGAAGGAATTGGGGAACATCACAGGGCATCATTTTTGCAAAGTAAAGAAGGTGAGGTTTAAGCTTTTGTAGTACCAGAAACTCTTGGGGGTTTATTTGCAAACTCTCATACAAAAATGATTTTGTATTTGGAAATATTAACACCTAACGTTCAGCCCCAGAAAAGATGCAAAGGAAATGGAAATCTAAATGAGCAGCATATGCCATCCCCTTGGCTCCACCAACGAAAATATTTGGCTTCCACTTGCAGCTACCCCACTCAAAAAGAAGTTTGGGTAGAAGGAATGTAAGGCGAAGTGAATGTTAAATTTACATTAGACGTTTGTTAATTAGCCAGCAAATGAATCACCCCCACAGACTGGCACAGTCCACACAGTTTAAAGCAAACACAGTTGTGTCAAGCTAAACTGTTGCCCTGGAGTTGACTAACCAGGAGCATTCCAAAACGTAATTATTAATAAGATTTTTATGTATTATTTAAAAAGGTCAAGATTAAAATACCTCAGTGGGTATTTACAGGCAGGGAAGTAGGAGACTCAGTAGGTGTTTATTAAGCCCATTTCCACATATATACCCACCCTTCGCTTGCTCCCCATTTCCCTGCAAAGCAAAGCCCTTTTTTACCTGGTGTCTGTCCCTGCAGGTACCTGTTCAGCTATTACACCCTGGCCAACACAATTTGTTGGCTTAATCAATATTCAGGTTAAACAACAATTTCTTTGAGAAGGAAGGAACTCTACCACCCTTCTAGGCATGTTTTACCAATGCACTAAGGGACTGAAATATTTTCCTGGGATGTCAAAGGTACATTCCCAAGACACTGCCCCACTGGAATAGCTCTTAGAGGCAGTGGGCTTGTAGCAGGCACAAAGTTTTGGCTCTTGAGTCCTCCTCTTCCTCCTGAAGTTGCCAACACCTCAGAAAAGCTTTGGTAGATGTAGGATTAGCGAATCACTGTGGCCTCAGCTGCTAATCCTATGGGGTTGCTCTGCTGGGTTTTCTCTCTGACAAACACCAAATGACTCAAACAAATCTAGTGGGGAGCTGCCTTTATTATTGATTCTGAGACCCTGGTAAACTTTCTTGTACACTAACATCTGAAACTCAAGTGCCCCAAGACCTTCAGAAAAGGATATCATTATTTTTTTTCACTTCCTTTGAGCTTAGGCCAAAAGCCAAAGTCATAAATAGAAACAGTTATTCTGGGCTCAATATCACCTTTTGTGCAATGACAAAAATAATGTGTTGTTGAGCTGTTTGGCATGACTGCCCAAGCATGTGACAAGACGCTGATTACTTTTGAAGCCAAATCCACTCGAGAAGACAAGAATCCAACTTATAGCAAGTCATATTTTGCCAATTTTGCTGCTCTCAAGGCATATTTTCTTTCTTTTTTCCTCCCTGAAGACATCCTTTCCTTCTTTTTAAATACTAACGCGCAGTTTGTAGCTGGACTTTCGGGCAGCCCGTACCAATCTTCTTCCAGCCTCGCTCAACCTGAGATAACCAAGTCCTTCCTGAAGAGCTGAACTCTTTTTCCACTGCCGCACACTACATTAATTCACTCAACACATTTGTTTGCAGCTGTCTTCCATCACCAGCCCCACACCTGGCTGGCTTCTCACAGGAGAGGGAAAACTTAATTTTCCACTAATGAAGGCATAAAGCAGTAATTTTGTGTCCTTTGCTCCCCAGAAACTTTTGCTTCACAGCTGCCGCTGGGAAAACAAAAAATACAACAAAATGCTTGGGCTGCTAGTTCTGATCTTAGGGTAGGTGATCAAATATGTGCCATCTAAAGAAGGAACAGCTTTCAGATCCTTAAGCAAGTTTAGCCAAATCCAACTGTGACTTCTTAACCCAATCTGGTCATCGCTATGTATGTATATTTCTTCTAGGGTAAGTATGATAACTGATTTGTTGTGCATGACCGTATCAGTCGCTTCTTCCACTGCTCCCCAGAACCCATCCCTTATTTATTTTCACCCATGAATGCTAAAGATAAAATAAAATAAAATAAAATAAAATAAAATAAAATAAAATAAAAAAGAATAAAGCTACTCAGTGGTTTTAAGTCATGTCCCTAAGACTGCAATCACAAGTGCAGCACTGGGTGCTTTGTCCCTTGAAATTTGCTCTGCACCTGATATTTGGGAGGCATTTTCCTCTTTTCTCCCTCACTTTTCAGCTCTTGCTTCTAATGTCAAACACAGGCAGCAGCTTTGAAGCTTTTCCAAATGAAAATGCCAGAAGAGTCCTGGTTTTCCAGCAAGCCTGCCAACTCCAGCAATCATTAATTTTATGTGCTAATTTTAAAGTTGATTGTTTTTGTGTCTTGAACTTCAAAGACAACTCCAGTGAAAAATCTAAAATGTATTTCAAAAGGTAGAAAATAATTTTGCTAAAACATCTTTTCCTGAAAAAAAAAAAAAAAAAAGAATATGTTAAGGTACATAGATTTCCTCCCTATAGCTTTTCTAGACGTTGCTGAAGATTTTATTGCCAATATTTGTTTTATTCTGAAGAAGTCTTTAAAAAAAATAAAAGAGTTAAATAAATCAAAGTAAAAGTGTTTTCATTTGTTCCACCGGTGGCACTGTGGGTTTTATTAGTGAAGTGTGCATGTAATATATGTGCAGGGCAATTATGTTTTTCAGTTACAAAACACTATTCGTTAGATTAAATAAAATGACAGAGATTTTGGTCTGGTTCAGCCCTCGGATATTACACAGTCACTTGACTGGAGTACAATTCTGACTGTTTTCCCAGCTCATCAGCACATTAAAACCAGCTGTGGGGCTCGATAAATTGTTTCAGCAGGACCCACTGAAAATATCTATATTTTCCTCTGTCCCAGCCCAGCAAATGAAACTTGGAGGTCATTATGGTAGTTTAATTATGATTTGGTAGGAATGTCCTTCGCTGAAATCCATAATTCCATAAACAACATGCTTCTTCTGTCATATTAGATTTCTTTATTTCAATTGTAAAGTCACAAAACCATGTGCTTTCCATTTTAGCTCTTGGACCCCCTGCTACACTTATACACATAAAGGAGTGGTAGCACAGGGAGAGCAGCAGCCAGGAGCGTCCAGAGCCATCCTCCTGCTTGTGAAAAGATGTTTACTGATTCTGCAAACAAAAAAATAAACAAAAAAAAAAAAAAAGAAGAAAGAACAAAGAAAACCAGACCTGAACCCAGCATGCTGGGAGCAAAATCAGGCCGGCAGGGATGCGGGTGCAGAGATGGAGCTGCAGAGCCACGGGGGTTTGTAAACGTACAAGAAATGCGCTAGCTGCGCGCCCCGTACATCGCTGCAAAGTGAAACCAGCTGCCCGCGCTGGGCTCCCGCCGCCTCGCAGCAGAAGCTCTGGGACACGTCAGAGAAAAGCTCCCCAGTGCTGCAAACAATTACCAGGGCTTTTCAGTTGTTCCATTTTATCAAAGCCCCTGGACAAGGCGAGAGAAAAGAGGGGGAAAGAGAACTTTGAAGGGAAATAGGAACAGAATATTTCAGAAATGCTTTGCTTGGGTTAGTTCAGTCTCTACTGGGTTAAATCCAAGAAGGGGCTCCCATCTCCCACTCCCATTTCTCTCTACCAGGGGAATTTAAGTCCCTCCTCAACCTGCAGTAGCACCTAGGCTGTATTTTAACAAAGCCCGTAAGCATGCGCTGAATTTTAAGCACCTGATTTATCCCATAGACTGTGAGCCTGGTCTGCCAATGGGTGAGGTGAAACATCAGTAAACACTGTTTTTACTTTATTTATTAACTCTCAGATAATTCCGGGCCCATAATATAAAGATGCCATTCTACTTGTTTGTTGTTTCTATCACATGCACTATGTTTCGGTGTCCTGGACACAACCAACCAGTTAAAATGCTTCTCAGATACATCTTTACAAGTAGGAGAACGCTGAAAAAAAATTGACGAACAATTGCATTGTAAATGGCAGTTATGGGATTAATTCCAGGTGGAGAAGGGACATTTGGGGCAGGGATTAGGTATACTTGTAAGAGAAGAGTTCCTGTGGAACCCTGAGATGGTGGTTTTGCACTGAAGAGCTCACCCAGTTGGCTTGACCTCATATCAATTCTCTTACACCTCCACATAAACACCTTCATTATCTCATCACAGACTGGAAACAACATAATGAGGAAGACATTTGCTCCTGCCCCACTATGACATGTCATTTGTGATAATGAACTCTGTGTTTGTCAGATGAAGAGTTTATACAACTGAGTTTCAGTTTGGGAAATATCACAAAATGTCAAACTTCTTGGAGGGCAAACGAGTTTGCGAAAATCAAAGCCAGGGACAAACCAAAGCAGTGGAAATTCCAGTTGAAAATGTGAGGCTGGTTCCCTGCTTTTTGTTGACAGTCGGATTTTGGAAAAGAACAATTAGTGTAATAGGTTTTGGGAGCTACTGAGCCAGAAACTGAGAAAAATGGAAACCAAGAGAAACAGCTGAAATATCTTCTCATTCTCATTAGATTGTGGTTAGAGCAGCTGAATGGCTGTTTTTTCTGGTCCACTTGTGTAATACTGAAAACTGGGGAGGGGTGGAATTGTCCCAAGTTGACCTCATGGAACAAAGGAAAAAAACGTGGGACAAAAAAAAAGGAGGGGGGGGGAGAGATTTTCCTTGGAGAACCAAGAAATGTGTAGCATTTTCTGTTGGGACCGATCGATGACTTTGCTCAACCCCAACATTAGATTATTTGTTTTCTCTAAAGACTATTTTTAGAGGGGAGGCAGGGGGAATATGCTTGGTTGTATAAGGAAAATTGAAAGATATTTCAGGAAAAAAAAAAAATCTTTGGCTTGAAAAGCAGAATTTTTCAGAAGACTTTGTAAGGAGACATTTCAAAGTAAAAAGAGAAAGCTTTCTGATTCAAAATTATTGAAATACTGCTTTTTTTTTTCTTGTCCTTCTTTTGGCAATTCCGTTTTTATGGTAAAAAAAAAAAAATAAGGCATATGACAAAATGTTTGCAAAATAACCAAGTCAACCCATTTTGAGGAGAAGAAGGGAGAAAGCACTGCACTGTGCCCGGGTGGGTGGTGGGACCCAAACCTGGGAGCCCCACAGTCCTGCTCAGCCCGGCCATGGGGCTGAGCCCCGCTGGAGCCAGGACCAGCACAGAGGTGCGGGGCCCCTCTCCCAGCAAGCAGCCCCCGCATGCCCTATGGCTCCAGCCCACACACCCCGCTGTCAGCAGAGGGACATGAAGACCCCGTGCCAGCAGGTGCACAATGCCACCAGCCCGAGGCAGGAGAAAGCATGGGGCACTGCAGGTGGGGAGAAAGTAGGATTTGCTGGGGTGGGGGATGAGTCCTGATTGAGATCATCCATCAGATCCCTCTGAAGAGCCAGAAGAAAAGCACACATAAGCCTATTCCAGCCCTCCAGGTGCTGGTGCCACGGAGCCAAGCAATGACGACATCCGCCTTTCGAAGCGCAGAGATTTGTTACCTGCCAAGTTGCTGGATGATTGCACTCCCGTTCCAGGGCCCCCGGCATGATATTTAGACTATAAAATCCTTCCAGATCATCAGGGCTCCTTGTGTATTACTCAGGAGTGGTTTGGGACATGCTATATCTTCCTAGCATTGGCTTCCTACAGGACGGAGCTTTCCTTTGTGAGGACAGGTGTCTGAAAGACATCATTTGCTCTGATGCATCGGCAGATGGGAAGCGTTGAGCTGATGGGTCTGTGCCAACAGGAGGTTTCCCAGGATGGAGACCTGCAAGGGGTAGTGTTTAATCTAGACTAGTTGCAATTAATGCCTGTGGGTGTAGGGTTCAGCCGAGAACTCATGGTTTGAGTCCTCAACACCCCCGTCCCCAAGGGGCTAAGTTCAGCGTGGGGCTGAGCCCCACAGAAAGGCTGGGAGCACTGTGGAGGTGCCTAGTCCCCACAACATTTCACCCTGGAGGCTTCTCCTAAAGTCCTCCAAGTTGATGTCTCTGTGTTTTGGTGGGCATTACCACATGCTGGACCCTTTAACCCATCCCAGTGCAGAAGCAGCAATATATTCCTCCTTTTTTTCCTAGCCAATGCTGTGAGGGGGGTTGAGTTCCTTAGCTGATGTGGTATTTAATGCAATGCTGTGTTGCAAGTTGTGGGTGCTGGTAAAAATACCTCATCTATTAAAGCCTATGATTAGCAGGATTTTGTTGTGAAAGGCAGCAGGGTGAAACTCCCAGAGTATAGTGATATATCTTATGAGAGAACAGTATCTCTTTAGATAGATAGATTTGGGTAAAATCACCCTTTTTAAAAAGTGTTTTTTTAAGGGTGCAGGAGACAGCTTTCTCAGGCCCAGATGATAGAACCAAGCCCTCACTACCCTTCATCTTTCAAAAAAAAACACCGTCAGAGATCCCAAATGTGACATCCCAGGCAAGGCCCAAGCCGGCCATGCTGCGGCCTAACCACCGCTCGCGGTCCCGCAGCACACAGAAAGCCATCCTGTGGGGACTGGCTTTTCCACCTGCCCCCAGGGATCCTGTCACCCACACCTCAGCTGCAGGGCCTGAGACTCTCTCATGAGCCCAGGGACTTTTGTACACCCGCCCCACGGGTTTTCAGTGGGAGCTGGTGTCAGACTGCTAGAGGAGTTCAAGAGCTTAGTTGCTAGGAAAAATTGAGTACCTAAATTCCCCTAAAAAATAAACTTGCTTGAACAAGTTTGAAAAGTCCCATTGGGACATTATTGGTCAAGCAGAAGCAGTTATTTACACCACTGATGTGGGCAAGGCTGGAAAATCCCCTAGAGGGAAGAATAGAGTCTTCCCCTCCACAAAAGCTCCAGCTGACTTCAAGGGGCCTAAAAATATCTTCTGTGACACGAGGGGAGGAATCCAGATATGATCTTCCCCTAATCCTTCCCTCCTGCCTGAAAGGCGTTGCAGTGTGTTTCCAAATGGTGGTTCCCCCTTGAGCTGCTAAAATTGTCTCAGATAACAGCGTTAGCGAGGGTCTGTGGAAAACACCGGGGACGCAGTGACAGGGCCTGCAGCTGCTGCTGTCCCCTGATCCAGGCCACCTGCTCTCCGCTCGGGGGACACCTGTAACTTCAGCCCTGGTCCCTGAAATGGGGGCTGCGCCAAAGAGGGGCTTTCACAGTGGACAAGTGCCAAAACAAGACCTTCACAGAGCTAACAAATGGAGAATTCAGACACTTATTCTGGTTCTCACGGTGGGGTTAGATGCAGCTGTGTTCGGACCAGATCTCGGGCCAAGGACTTTAAAGCTACCTTGGTCCTCAAGTGCCTTGAAGAGGTTGTCAAAGCATTCTGCAAAACAGCTGAAAACTTTTATTAAATTCTGTGAAAAGCCTCAGAATTTCAAACAGGCTATTTTGTGTGTATTAATTCCGTGGGATTTTTCTACACGGGAGATGTGGTATTGTCAATGATTTTCCCTGCACTCGATCCCAGCTGACTGCACTAAGCCATACATGAGGAGATTCATTTACCACGTGCACTGTAATCACCCATCAGGGCATGCATTGCCACTTCACTTGTGCATCTGTGCTACCTTAATCCTCAGACACCATCCTGTTTGAAGTGGTCATCATTTAACAACTGCAGCATCATAGTTCAGTGAAGCCCAAATGGAGGCAAAGTCATGCTCTCAGGACTTTCTTCTTTGGTTTGGAGGAGAGAGGGGCACATAGCTGAGAAACCCCAGGTCTCTTCCACAAGCAAGCAGTGACAGGGAAGAGTTAGGGAAAGGGGCACATGGACTGAGGTGCAAGGTCTGGGGTTTGTTCCCACCTCCTGCTCAGATGCTGGGAGCAGCTGGTGCCATGCCTGGGAACTTCACCCTCAAAGCGACTTCACACCCACTCTCCCCAGCTGTGCAGAGGTACAACATAAGGACCTCAAGCCGGTGCAGGGCTAGATATGCCAAACCAGGAAATCTCCCAAATGCTTGGCCACATTCACTCCATTGTATTTGTCCCACCTCACTGCTGCTGCATCTGTGCCCTTTGGCAGCAGGGCTGTGAACAACCAGCCTTCTGCGGTCACATTTCTATGGACAGGAGAGAGACATGTCTTCAATCCCGCTCTTGGATGACCAAAAGCAGATGAGGCCAAACATTGGAAGTGTAAAATCCACACAGAGTTGCCCCTACTCCAACAGGAATTGAAGGCAGAGTCACACAACCGTGAAAGATGGGAATCTAAGTTGCACAGAGAACTTGAAAGCCAGAGCTATAAAACAAAATTAAGCATTAAATGTTCTTAACAAAGGCAATCTGGTCTCTCTGTGTTCTGTTTCTGTTATGTTTTCCCCCTGTTTTATGCTGCTTTAACCTTCAGTTGTTGCTGTTGGAATCCTTTTTGCACTGTTCCACTTGTCATTCTTCTTATTTTTATTAGAGGCACTTTGGCAGAAGACTTATCAAAATGCGCTGAGCTTGTCAACAAACGTCATTAGCTACGAGTTGAGGCAGACAGTGTAAGCGGGGAAAGGGCATGGGAAAATATGCAATATAAAATAATTTTACATGTCGAAGAAATGCAGCAGAATAATAATGGCAAAGGCCTTGCCATAAATTATTTGTGCTGTTATAGAAGGAAGTTCCCACTGTTAAGTGATTTCTAGCCAGGCTTCGAAAGGTCCACGCAGAGGGGCAGATGCTCTTCTGGAAGAAAATGGGATAGCTTCATCAAAATCAAGGGCCTGTCCATACTGTGTGCAATGTAGTCAGGGTGATACACACTACTTTCTACACTGAATAACTTTAAAATCTCAGAAGACTAGATCTTCAGGTCTGGAAATTAAAATCAGCCCACTGGCAGCGCTGCAGCTGTGCCAGTCAATGTCTGAATCACGCTTTCTTCTGGGCTAATATTACACGCTGGTATATCCAAGTGGCCCGCACATTCAGCATCGTGCTGGGGTTTGATCTCAACATGCCAGGCTATTAGTTACAGGGCTAAAAAGCTGCCCCTCTCTCCCTCCTCTGCTTTGAAGTTCCCTCAAAGACATTTGCTTACTTAAGCTCACGCAAGAAAAGGTGAAGTCTGACCCCGCCATCCACTGGTGGTGTCCACTTTCATAAGGGTATGAAAAGAAAAATAAATCACCGCAAATGAACGTAAGCAAAGCCGTACGGTGTGCTTACCTAATTAGGTGTAAGGTTATATTGCAGGTTGCGTTGGGCTGTACAAGAAAGGTTGGAATTCAGTAGGCTTAGGTTAAGCAAAATAAATCATAAGGTCAATGGTAAGGTGAAAATAGAAAGGCATCTCACCCACCCACCACAGTACACCAGCAGCAAGCAAGAAAGTGCACTCTTGGTATCCCAAAGGCCAAGGGAGACATATGAGCCCGTAAGATTTAGTCCCTTCGGCTGCAATGGCTGATTGAGCTCTTTGGAGATAGCTTCTGATAAGTAAATAGGTCAGACTGCTCCCGGCCAAGGCTAATGGTCAAGTGATGCTATTTAACCTCACAGGCTTCCACGGGGTGCTGCAGCTGGATGGAGAGCGACCACCAAGGGCCACTGCCTGTGGGTGAGCACCTCACAGGAGCATGGGTGAAGCCCCAGGGGGATGAAATGGCAATGATGCCGACCCTCGCAGCGGCACCGGCCGGTGTCAGCAGCAGGAGGTGGGGGGCATTTAGAGGGTTGTAACACACCATCTGCTGCTGGCTGCAGCTCGCAGGGATGGACAGAGCGGGGAGAAAGGTACAAAGGAGTGGAAACTTGGAAGGAAAAGCTGATCAGAATTTAAAAAGCATTGATTGATTACACCACAAACCTCTTCAACATCCCACAGTTCCCAAGCATGATGCCTCCAGCAAGCTTACTAGATCACACGCAGGAGCTCAGACATATCAGATGTGAAGCTCTATCATGCAGACAGTGTACTCCGTGGGGCAAGGAGCCCCCCATCCAACACTGTACAGCTTTGTGAGAGGAGACCTCAAGTACTCGTAAGGAACAGGGGCAACAGTTTTGCAACCCTGACTCAGCCTTGAAGGAAGCTAATGCAATTTCATTGGGCTGAACTTCGGCTGTATGTCTTTCGTAGCCTGGTCTGCCTCAGGGAGCATTTTTATGGAGAAAATAATACGTGCCATACGGGAAAGCCCCACAGAAAATTAATAGGAGTGCAATCAGGAGGATTGGAGAGAAATGAAATAATCTATGGAAATGGCTGTGTAATCTTTACAATTTGATAGAGAATGATCCCCCTTTCCAAAGAGTTTTTAAGACTTTCTATAGAATCGCTATGATGTAATTCACTTTTAAACCCTATTCAAAAGGCTCCAAAGCCTAAGAATGGTTATTGTTTTCTTATTAAATTCTGTAAGGCTTTTCCATAAAGACAGATCTGGTGTCCTCATAATATCTCCGCTGTCCAAATCTGAAGGAATACAAAACCACTGGATTTAATTATATCAGGCACATAAATGTCTTCCAAACCATTACATGTATCTGTACACACGAAAACACTCATTCATACAAATTAGGTGCCATTGGAATCAATAGAGTTGAACCCGCTCTGATGGGACCAGCTACTGAAACAACTGCAATGACTGACATGCTTTTAAAAGCCACAGATGAGATCGGGCCGGAAAACTCTTCACAAATGTTTTTGGAGGTGGAAAAATACCAATGCGCTGAGATGAAAGCTGTTTGGAGGAACACGGTAGGGCCTGCTCCCACTTCTTGTGCAAAGAGGAATGTTTGGTCGTGCACAGAAAGGGAGTATGTGCTCGCCCCAGTCCAGAGCATCCTGCAGCCTGGGGTGGTGAGGCCAGCTGGGATATGAAAGGCACTGCCTTTAGAGCTGGGAATTGAGCCTGGAGCGCTGGCAGCCCAAGTATTTCCCTCACGAGGGGACTGTAAGGTATTTGTTCTCCTCCTTTCTCTCTCCCACTCATTCATTTCAGCTGAGACCTAAGGTTCACGATGAGAAGTGCCGTTGTGAGCTGGAAAAAATGGTTTCCACCCAACCCCACACCAAATAAATGATGGGAAGAGGTGTGAACAGCTGCCCGAAGCCTGCCTGCGTGTTGCGAGGGGGCTGAGCACTGGTGGGACATGCCTGGCATTCCTCCACCGTGATGCCCAGCAGCCCCAGCGGTCACAGCCAGGGAGAAGTTGCTCAATGTTGTGAAACACGGGAGGAAAAAAGTGATATCAGAGTATGCCATGAAATTAAAACTGCTGTCTGTAAGGGGGCTGGGAGCGGGAGAAATCTCAGTGTGTGGCTGACCTGTGCGAGTTAGGGAAACATACCTTGGCATCGTTTCTGTGCTAGAGGAAAAAGGGACATAAATAGATGCAAAAAAAATCTTGTGCTGCCTGGTAGAGTATGCATGTACATGTGGATAAGGAGCTCTGATCGCTGATTTGGTGAAGCACTTCAGCGCATGTTTAATTTTCAGCATGTTAGTGCTGAACTGGCTCATAGAGCACTATTGAAAATGACCAGTGTTGATTTAAAAAATCACCAAAAAATAATGAAGAATTATATGCATTACTTTTTATATTTCTTGGGAGTATTCTTGAGTAAAAGTAAAAAACAATTCAATATTTTTAAAGAAACTTTCAAATCTAGGTGGAAAACCTAGGAAACCCAACTCCTTCTCCTAAAGGAACACAGAAAATGGTCCAGCAAATTGGAAGGCTTTCCTGGGAAATGTCTTTCTGCCATTTTTTCAAATACAAATGTACAGCTGTGGGTTTCCTGGTGAGGGTGAGGGTCATGCCAAATGAAGTCCTTCCAACCACGAGATGCAACCACACCATGCATATGAAACAAACAACACAAACCTTGCACGTACACTCCCAGCATGTGGAGAATTGGCCTCAACTTGGCTTTTATTCCTCAGTTCAAACGACAGTCCCTGAAGTGGACCAAATTTCCAACAAGTCTTGGCTGTGTTTCAAAGGAGCAAGGGCCAGTTTATAGCTTCAGGTGCAAAGACTCCAAGACTTTCTTGTTCACATAAATTTGATGAAGGTAAAACGTGACAATTTTAGCCACTCTGTGGGAATCTTCTCAATTCTCTGCCTTTTCAAGGCCACCTGTCAGAGAATCACACCCTGAGCCTTTAGGTTGCTGTGATTTATATTCTATTATTTTATTGGACATCAGGAAAGACCACAGTTAAAAACTGATAATATATCATTAAGGCAAGACTTTTCCTTTAGTAATTGTATTCAGCTGTCTTTTCAACAAAAGCAGTACAGGGAGAGGCAGCAATTTTGCTATATCAGCCTAAATCTTAATTAAAACTGTATAATAAATACTTCTTGTTTGGGAACAGAGAGGGCAGAAGAAAGCCAGAAGTTGTTTCTCTTTATCCGATAGCCATCAGATGGGAGAGATCCCAGCTTAAATTCTGGATTTCATCTTTCCTGCACCTTTTTCTGGGTGCTGCCAGAGGAAAGTCCTGCAGAAAACAAATGTCCATCTGGGGAGAGGTGAGACCCCTGATGGCCTGCTCATGGGATGGGAGATACTTGCTGTGTCTAAGGCAAGATGCTGTGTAGGCAACATGAAACCTCAGCATGAGATTGCTCCCGTTCTTTTGGAGGATGTCAAAGGATTTTTGCTCCCAAACCTGAAAGACTGGGCCATGCTCAGGGCTGGACAGGCCTCCTCTGTGGTCTGCAAGTCCATCAGCCCTGGGGAAGGTTGTTGGAGCAGCCGTCCGATGTGCAAAGGGGGAGCCTCATGCAACTGCAGATGGGTTTTGGCTGCCCTGTCCCATGAACGACCTCCTAAGAGGCGGTAGCAGCTGCTGAGGAGCCTCTGTGGCTGGCAGAGCGTGCCGCAGGTGGCACCATCTGTGTCCCCATCTCCAACCCAAACAGCTCGCGTCCAGCTGCGGGGAATGGGATAGGGACTCTGAGGCAGGGTGAAGGGTGGCTTGCACACTGGCTCCCTTGTGGAGGTGGAACAGTCAATAATTAGCACCTGTAGAAAACTCCCAGCCCCTGCAATAAACACAAATATGTCTCCTGGCATGGCTAGCTAGGAAAATAAAAGCTGAAAAAGCCCCCTGTGCCAGACACATTCCAGTGTGTGTGTGCCACTGCTGCATGCCAGCTCCGTGCTGCGGGGACGTGTGCTGGGAAGCCAGCAAACGTGAGCCTGCTACATCGTTAGAAAGGGGAATCTTTTCCCCTCGCCTGTTTTCGCATGCTTAACGGCACGCACAGACCTCAGAGGTACTCTGCTTCAGACTTTCTTTTATGACTGGAAGAAAGATGTGACCCCAAATGGACTTCCACTATTATTTTGTGCAATGTGTGTTTAATTTGTGCAGTTACCTCGGTAGCAGATACCCACAGATGAGATGTGCACCTTTCCACCTCCCTCTCGCCCCTCCTGCCATCCAGGAACGCTCACGTTGCTGCGACACAGATGTTATGGCAGGAGGAGCAGCAGCTGTGCAGCAGGCAAAAAGAAAAAAAAAGATGCTACCAGTCATTAAAAGGAACTTCTCACAATTGTTCTGGGATCTTCTCTGACACCCAGAACAGATGAGCAGTTTGGGAAAGACCTTGACCATAAGAAATGCCATCACGTTCGGCAGCCCAGGCATGAAGCGAGCCCTCCGGTGACTGCAATGTGGGAAAAACCCAGCTGGCCCCTCACTCAGGGGACGTTTAACAGGGGGTGGCCATCACCGTGCTCCAAGAGAAGCACACACCAGGCGAAGGGAAGAGCCGCCCATGACCTTCTGCCACCGTCACCCCGAGAAATGACTGCTGGACGTGGGAAGATCCCAGCCACCACTCATCCCACCGAGGGGGTCTGTCGGAGGGGCCGATGCTGCCACCAGCACAGCTGCAGGCACACCAGGCCCAAAGACAATAAACAAAAGGACTTCGCTCTCAGAGCCGGGAGTGGGCACGGGGTTATGTGATTTTTGGAAGCCTCGCAAGAAGCTGTGTGTGACAGCTAGAATTAAAAACCCCTTCGCGTTGCACGCACGCCCTGGCGCTACGAGGCAGCTCTTGCTAAGCACTTTGCTAGGTGGCTACCTGCTGTGCAGCTAGATCTAATCAGCGCTGAACATCTCCAAAGGAAACAGCTCTGAACGCTTCCATTGTTTTACATTTTTTGCTCTGGGCTCCCAAAATCGTGGTGCTTGCTCTGTCAAGTGTGAAAACTGAATATAAAGCAGATCAGGCTTAGCTGCAGCTTCGTGGGCAGCGTGAGCTGCACATCAGTGATGGACTCGCACACAAACCACTTGGCAGAGCTTCCAGGACAAGTCAGTTCCTGGGAGGAAAATTGGCTAATAAGTATGAAATACACTTTGTCTGTACCAACAAGCACCGAGGCCAAATGTCTGATTGTCAGATTGATATAAATCAGAAAACACTGGCTGTTGAAAATCCTTCTCCTGAGCAGTTGCACCTGAAGCCTTCCTTCTCTGAAATTCAGCCCCTCAATCAAGATGTATTCTAGGGGTCAGCAGCTGGGATGCCTGTGGCATACAGTGTCCATTAGTCACAGCGAGGCTGAAATTCCTGCCTGCTTCCCTGCTGTGCCAGTTTGGACCCTGGTTTTACCTGCAACTGGACGGTGCAAGCGCTTGACTCCTGCTATGTATTTTCCCATATAAAAAGAGCATTTGTATTCTTTCAGCTGGTGTGACTTTTGGTTTAGATTCAGGGGGAAAAGCAAACATTTCCTAACAAGGGCAAAGAGCGTGTCACCTCCATAACATGCTACATAAATACAGTTTCCCTTCTGGCGAGCCAGACCCACCTGAAATACAGAGGAGCAGCCACTGTGTGAGCAAACACAGTTAGAGGTGTGATGGAGCTACTGAAGGCTGCCCAGTTGGCAACGCCTGCACCCCAGTGAGTTCCTCATCTGCTTTAACAACCAGTTAAACCATCCGCAGTGTGGACAGGCACGTGCTGACCCACACTGACCATGAATCTGCTCTGATTCCTGGCCATTCAGATGATGTTCCTCAACACTGCTCCTTCACTGTAATATGGGTACAATGAGCAAGAATTAACCATAAAATCATAGAATGATTCTATGATTCTAAGTATCAATGGCTTAACTCTTTCCACTGTGACTTTCTTTCTCTCATTGTCCGCATATCACGCAGGACAGAGTTAATTCAGTTTAGGTTCTTGTGTTCAACGGTCTTATCTAGCTCAGAGCTGGAGAGAAAACTAGCCTGCAGAATACATATGTTGCAAAAGAAACTATAAGGAATCTCACGTTGTTCTGCACCCAAGACAAAAAAAAAAATCAATGAGCAGCGCAGTTTTAGCATGTTGAGTTTAAGTTAAGCTATTTGGTACTCTGAAGTCAGATAACGTTGGATGAGTACAGAACTGGCCTGAGGATCTAAGATGGCAAATTTCCTAATTAAAGAATGGTAATCATAAAGGTTTATAACAACTCCAATGTATTTATAGATATTCTCTTTTGCACTTATTGCTGTGAGTAATGCTGTGCCATTGCTATGGTCCAGAAAAAAACCACATCAGAAGGAGTTCCTTTCTTCGTTTGCAGATGGACATCAACTACGAGGATTCTCAGAAAACATTTCCAGGTCACAGTCAATGTTCTCCCCGTACTTCCATTGTGAGCATCTTCACCCTGCCAAGGAAGGACTGCCTTCCCAGGAAGGGGGTGATGTGACCTTGGTGCCCATCATGACTCTTCATAGATGTTTTATGCCATATTTCATGGTCTATCTGGAACGATGCGAAGGCATGAAAAAGGCAATGCGCCCTGCTGCTCAGAGAACTTAATGCTAATTCATGATTCCACCTGGGCTGAAGACTTAAATTTCATTATGTGCTTTATAAACTTAAGAGTTTTAGAAATAACATATAGCATTACTGGCTCAGAATGAATTTCCATCTAAAGGCAAAGCTCTGAAAGGGATATATCAAATCCAGGGAAATTCTGCTTCAAAAGCTCCATGCAATTCTGAACATAATATCCCAAAGTCATACTCCAAAGTTAAAATTTGATAAAAACGGGAAATTACTTGGCATCTCAGCATATTTGGAGATACTGAGTAATAAAATGGATAAGACCTATGCCAAGAATAAGATGAATTTTCCCCTTTTGTTTAAATATTTAAACTGTACAGAACGAGAAAGTGCTGCTCAGTGTTTTTACTATGGCAGATTAATGTTAGCAGCATTAGTTTATATGTCGCTATCTATTTCTTTATATTTTTTCTCTCTGAGTTCAGTGTAGGTAACTGACATCTCATCTCCCACTAACATCAGGGCTTAGGTGTACAGCCAGAGACATCTATGTAGAAGATATTTTAAACTGATTTCGTGAATCTGCCAACCACCAGCAGCCTCTTCAATAATCAAGTTCAGAAGAGATCTGTTACTTTTAAGACATTAGGTTTTGTGTTCTTCTGTCACCCACAACTTGACATGCAACTGTTTCTCTCACCAGAACAACTGAGAGAATTCTTTATGCCATTGCCTTCCTCGGAATATCATTTCTCTCAGGATTTAGCTTCTTCTTGGTTGCTGTGTTGGTTTTTTCATGTCCTGAAATCTCTCTAGGGTGAGAAATACCCAAGATGCCAGGCACAGGTTATTGAAAACAGAACAAGATAAATTCAAACAGGGAGAAAAACATGTTTTCTGCATTTTGTTTTTGAGGGGAAGTTTCACAACTGGAAGCATGAACATTGGTTGACTTTGTTCTAAAGGCCATGAAGAAAGAAACATGATATTGGGGTTTTTACAAAGCTTGCAAACCACATTATCTGAAATGTAGAGCTCTGCCTGAAACAAAATGGGGTTTCTTCGGAAATGCCTGCTGAAAATGAAATACTAAGAAAATGTCATTAGATGTGTTGGGCTAGATCCTTTTCTGGGGCCACTTCAGCAAATTAAGCCAACTGTGGAATTTTATAGCCACCCTGGGGAAGGAAAAAAAACACAAACATATTTGGATCATCAGCATGGAGCAAGAAGAGTAATCAGCAATTTAGAAATAGGTGTGGCAGGGCAACAAAACAGTGGACTGTCAGAGGGATTCGTAAGTCAAGAGTATGGAATAACTTGGGTGAAATCTGGAGATATACCAACAACGTCAAAACGGAGTATGCAAAAATAGCTGTGTTCCTACCCAGTTGGCCAGCCCTGGGGCATTCTGTGTGTACACTCAGTGGGGGACCCCTCTAATCTAATTTGCAGAAGCAGGTGGGATTGTTTTGAAGAAAAAAACATGGCTCCATGGTCGGAAGAACAGCTCAAGGTTGTGGGCAGTGTTTGCACAGCACAGATGCCTTCTTCTCCAAACTTTCCAGTAAGTTGCTTTTACCTGAAAACAGAGTGACTTGTATTTGGGTATCACCTCTGTAGCACCTCATTCATTGGTTTATAAAATACCTTTGAATGAAAGATGTCAATAATGGCTATTAATAGAGTCTGAAATCCAGAAGCCAAAAAGAAGACAATATTGGAGCACTAATTAAGCTACCAGCAGACTCAGATGATGTTGCCAGTCATGAAGGAGACTTCAGTCATTTTTGACATCACTGGTTGCAATCAACTCATTTAATGCAGCCTGTTTTCTTTCCTTAAAAAGCAAACAAACAAATAAACAAGCAAACAAGCAAAACCAGCTCCATAAAAATCCCAAGTTGCTGTGAAACAGCATCCCCTAATTTATTTTTCCTCTTCTCTTCTATTTGCAGTGACATTGAAGAGCCATTGAAATGAAAATCTACCTCCAATATAATGCAGAAATAGAGACAGATGCATTTTATTAGGAGTTTGTACCACTCTGACAGAGATAAGAAAATATTTACAGATATTTCAGCTGATCTTTTATACCGCCATGATTTGGCTGCCATCAAATAATTATTATGAAAACATTTGCAAGGGTTTTGTTACCTATCTTCCCTTCTTTTTAGAAGATGTCTTTCTGGAAAAGATTTTTCCAAAAAAAAAAAAATGAGGCGTAATGTAATACATGGCTATAACATAGATTGTTAATTTTTAGTGTAGCTGAATCACAGCATGCTTTGATTGAAAGGAGCCAACACAAACATGCAAAATATGTGCCTCTTTGAACAGGATACACCACATCCTGCATTTGGTAGCCAAAGGTTCCAGTTTGCATCACAAATGTAGTCCAAGATCTCTCTCTCCTTGAGGTATGTACCTCAGAAAGTGCCAAATCTGCGAGACACGCCGACTTTTTTTAATTTCTTTCTTTCATTCTTTCCTATTTCAAAAAAAATGTTTAATCATTTGCTTGTTTGGTTTTTAGTAGAGACTCAGCAGGTGATTGAACGAAAGGACTGTGTTGTCAGGAGGGGCTTTGATTAATCAGAGACTTGATCGTTTGATTAATCATCTCAGAAAGAGCTGACTCTGGCAAAAGCGCCCCAGCCAACATGTAAACACATCGGAAGAACATTTTCAAAATACATAAAGACAAATTGCAGTTCAAAGCTACTCTTACTGGCCTGTTGATTTGACTGCTAGAAACAAAAGCCTTTCTGCCTGGCTGATAGAAACCAGACCTTCCACGGGAGGAAACAATTGACTTCAGGTCCTCTCAAATTTTGAATAAAAAGAGCTTGACATTTTCTTTTCTAACTAATTTTTTTTATCTTCTTATTCTTGTTTACAGTAATAAATTACAGTTCTTACTCTCTTTATAGGGAAAGTTAAGTTTCCTCTCATTTTAAGGCAATTTATGACACATGTTTAAGATCTTCAGTTGCATAAGAGCTCTGTGGAGCTTCCTAGCAAAGCATAAATTATCACTGGGAGGCAGCAAACAAAACCCCGTGCTATGCATCGCCCAGTCATCACCACATTTTACCTGCCATTTAATGGTACTCAGCAGGAAACCCTGAGTTGGAAAAATACTCAGAAAGCCTGTCTGCTTGCCTAGCAAATCTTATGGTGAAGGGATTTGCAAATTCAGCTGGCTCCTGAGCTAGCGTAGCTCATAAAATCTCTTTCTTGTCATGGAAACACGCGGTGAGCTGACTCTCGTGAGCTCCGTGGTGTCATAAGCACTTCACGTTTCTTCTCAAGTTCAGGAAACCCAACATACATGCTGAAGACCAGCCCTGTTCAGAATGGCATGTGAGGAAAGCCAGTAAAAAACAGAATTCGTATTTTGCAGGAAATTTGGGGAGGGCAGAAGACAATTTCCTTCCTGGAACAAAAATAAAACTTTCCTACAGATTGCGCACAACAGAGGACCTGGAGGGAAAACAGAATGTTTCCAACGTTCAAGCCAGAAGCAATGGGTTTGGTCTTCACCCCACACTTCACGGGCAGATCCAAGATTTGTAGGTGCTGACCTCTTGCTGAGCTTTCCTGCACATGGAGATGCAGCATCCTGGCAGCCAGCAGTCCCATCACTGGGCCTGGCTTAACTGCTGCTTCCTATCACAGACCTCAGCCCAGGGTGAATCAGAGGTTTTTCTTGTCATTGGCAACACACAGGAAAATCTAATGAAAAAGTTGGTTGGAGTCAAACCAGAATGGAGACTGTTCGCATTTGCCAGGGCAAGCCTGCAGCCTCTTGCCCCCATCACCAGCAAGCCAGCAACAGTTTTGAGTCAGTGGAACACATTTGTTTGGCCCATGTAGGGTTGGATTTAGATTGAATGAGATGTTTTGCAGCCCTAAAGAAGACTTAGAAAGGAAAGATGGTGTTACTTAACATTTGTTTAAAAATATGTATGTGAATTGTGAAACTGAACAGATCAATGAAAGTTTAAATGATCTCTAAGTAAAATACTGAAAAAAATATTTCAAGGTTTCCAAAACAGACATTTCATTTTTCAAAATTCTCTAATAATGCATCCTATCTTTTACATGCCTTCCAACAGCCACCACCCACAGTTTTGAGGTCCAAAACTTGAAACTGCAATTCTGTTTTCTCTCCAGATCATCTGTTGTGCACAATCTGTCGGAAAGTTTTATTTTTGCTCCAGGAAGGAAATTGTTTTCTCAAATTTGTCTTGCTCAAGATGAAATTTTTGATGCACTTACTATTCCAGTTGTGATGGTCACGGTTACCTATTTTCCATTTCAGCATAGCAAGTGGGGTATGAGGTAGGCAAATTGTCTTGGAAATACAACAGCATAGTACTTTTGGTGAAAGTGTTAAGAAAAATCAGTGCAACCAATCTGAAGAGAGTCCATAAATTGAAAATCCAACTGCTTATTAATATTTGCTGAAATATAAATAGACACACACACACAAAAAAGAAAACTGTTCTCAAATGTTTTGCTAATAAGAAAAAAAAAAAAAAAAAAGGAGCCATACCAGAACATATTGGATGCTTTTGTAATAATTAATTTGTAGTATATATGTTTGCTTTGCTTTGCTTTATTTTGCTATATCTTATCTTTGCCATGTTTTATTTATCATTAATTAATCCAGCTTTGCCAAAGACCTTGAATCTCAAGCTCGAATTCTAGCAAACCACTGTGGAGATCTAAAATTACCAACTTCTCCTCCCTGCAGCCATGGAGCCAAGATGAAGATCTACTTTACCTCTTACAACTTTCTTAGCGGCAATAGGAACACAAAGGATATTCCTCTCTTCTTGTATATATCAGTTGTAAGTCCTTTGTATTCATTCTCATTCCCTATCCAGCCATATTTTAATTAATGAAATCAAAAGACCATCTACTAAAATAAACCAGACTTAAAGAGGGAAGAAAGTCAAAACAAACACGTACTGTTTACTTCCTTTGCATTGATTTGCCAAGAAATGAGCTCCGCATCCAACATTATCGATTCATGTCAGAAATATTAACCTCTCTCACATCAGCATGAAAAGCAGCATCTGGATCGAAAGGACGAGGGGGGACAGGCATGCAACGAAATGAAAGCAGCGTGCTGTTTCTGCATGGCTTGGCAGATACCTTCACCCCCACAGGTTGTGTTTATGCCCCGTCCATCAATAGCACAGATGGAAATGTGACATTCAAGGTCTCACATTTGGTTGTGGTTCTGGTCCCCGGTGGAGAGGCATGGTGTGCTCTCCAGAAAGGCCGCCCGGAGCCGCATCTGGAGTTCCTGGCTCCAAATGCTGAAAGATGTGGTACCATATTGAGCATAAGTAATGTAACCCAGCTGTCATCTCTCACTGACCATGGCCTTAGTCTGGAGCTCGGATTTTGTGGCCATCACAGCAATATGCGACAGCTGCTCGTGTGGATGCATTTCTAAGGGAAGGGGGCATCAGACTGTCCCCAGAGATGGCAAGGCCACGCGGAGGTGTCCGGTTTGGGAATCCCCATCAGCAGCTGCAGCTCTGCACACAAACACCTCCAGCCTTTTGGAACACTTCGTGTGAAACTCATTACTGAAAAAGGAGTTTTCCCAAAACCAGAAGATTCAGAGAGAAAGTACAATTTTCAATCATGAGAACTTTGCTTTCAAAACTTTTCTTTGTTTTCTTTAAAACAAAGACAAGCTAGGGTCCAGGCAACCTCGGGTTTTAGAAAATAGAAGTTTTATAAGCTTTTTTTCCTCCCTGCCTTTAACTGATGGCTGTTCCTCTTTCATCCCTGCCCCACCTTCCCTTCATCACTGAATGCACTGACAGGCTGTTTGGCTAGTGGTTTTTTGTTTTTTCCTTTTCCTTTGACATCTTCACAGAATTTCTCCAACTTCTGCAATGCACAGAAAACCGTGTGAACCCCTGCAGGATCCACCTTCAGCTGCGATACCACCCTGGGAAACGGGCAACTTGAAGGTCTGCAATTTTTCTTCACAAAACCCTGTTTTCAACCAGCTCTGCAACTATTATGCACAGATCTTGCAACACTGCTGGATTTCAGCAGCGCCCTTTGTTATCCCTGTGTTTGCCGACGAACAAAGAGGGAACTGGATGGCTTCTGCAAAGGGGAGTGGGACGTTGGCTCCCCGTTTGCTGCTTCAGATCTGAAGCTGCTAACAATGAACAATGGCAACGCGCTGACTCCCTGTTGCTTTTGCACTCCATGTGGTGCACGAATGGGGCCAAGGGCATGGACATGGCTCTGGGACAGGGTATTTTGGTTTCCTGCCTTTTTTGTCCAGCACACAGCAGAAGCCAGAGCATCCACAGGGATATTCCCTTGCTACACTTGGTGGCATCTGCCCCTCAAGGGCTGTTTGCTTGCTGACAATAGCAAGAACATTAAACAGACACCAAGGAAGGGAGCAATGTGCAAATGTCCCATTAACTCCATCGAGCAAGCAAACTGCAGCACAGCGCCGCTTCCACTGCACCTCGGGCTCTGCACCTCGTGCTTCAGAAGCCAGAGCTGACCAGAGAGGGGTCCTAGGTGGCCCCTGGGCATGGGCTTAGTGACCTCAGTATTGACCCCAGGAGCACATATCCCCTTGGCCAAGCCACTGGCAGCTCCTCAAAGTTCCCTGGCATCCAAATGGGTGGACTTAGGCACTATGACTTACTGGTGGCCTTTCCACTTGGGGTTAAAACCTATTGTCAGTCTGAACATTTGCAGCCCTGTGGATAAACACACGACTGCCCGGAGCCAAGCATTAAATCCACGCTCACATGCAGAATAAATAAAGAATTAAACGTGGTGCATAAATAAATACAAATGTTAAGCGGCATGGAAACTAACACAGCCCTCTCTGTGTCCTGCTGCTGGAGGGGCCTCGGTGAACGAGCCCGCCCCGGCTCAGCTCCGCGCCTGGCTGCTGCAATCAAAGCGCAAATTTTCTACTTTTTCTTTCCTTTTTCCCAGACCTGGTCCCTAAATTTCCACTTTACATGGCTGATGGAGGTCAGCACAAATAGTGCGGAGCCAGGTGTGATGCGTTTGTGCAGAAAGGAAGCCAACTAGAACGTCCTCTCGTTCTGTTAGTCTAACACTTGGGTAAAGTCATAACGAAAAATGCTGACTCCCTGAAATTTTTTCCAGATTATAAGACACACAATGATTTCCCTGGGTTTCTTTAGACTTATCCCGTATCCACTGGGATGTTTATTTCTTCACTGTTCTTTTTTCATTTTCTTTTCCACTTTTCCTTTCACTCCCTTGACTCCAAGCCAGGGTGTCAGCTACAAATGCATTATACAGCTTTTCAGAAACATCTTTCAAGTACCAGCCTTCCAAACAGAAATGTCCTCCCAAAAACTACAGCAAGAGAGCAACTAGACAAGATCGGACCCCTCTCCGATCTCACACCCATCGTATCCAGAGCTAACACAATGCACTTCAGCAGCAGTTATTTCTGATTTACTTCTGTGCACACTGAATCAAAATCAAGTCCCTCTTGTTTTCAAGGGTGGCTAGGCTTCCTTTCCTTGCTGGAGCACTCAACTGAGAATGGGAAATGTCTTTGGGACTGCAGAAGGCACCTGTGCCTGGGAATGGATGTGAAGATCTCCCTCTCACGGTGCACTCAGGAGCTGCTCATCCATGGACACGCCTTGAATGATGCATGGCAGATGTGCCCCATGACGGGCAGCCACGTAGCTTTTTCAGTGTGATAGGCCATGGTGGCACTGTAAATAAAAAGGCAGGGACTTTGACTTTTCTCATATGATATTTTGCCTCAGAAACTGAAGCAATAAATAGACGAGAATGAGCTACAGGTCCTCAGCATGGCACGGGACACCATGTAGGAACAGGCCTGCGCAATTCTACACATTGCATTTTTTCAGCCGACTCTTAAAGCCCACAGTGCTCTTTAAAAGATCTCTTTAGCTCTTGAGCTCATCTCTGCTGATGGTTTGGCACGCAAGGCTGGTGGCCATTGCCTCGGCCACTCTCTCACTGTGTTGTCATGCACATGTCATCGGTAAGTGCTGCAAGGAGGGGAGCAGCACACTTCTAGGAGAGCTTCCTACTCACCCAAGTGGTACTGAGATATGGCTTGCACCTGGGCCTAGGCTGGAAAAAGGACTTTTCAAGTGACAAAGGGATCTGGAGCTGAAGTTGTTCTCTAGACCCCTGCAAATGTAGCCCTTACATTCTCTGTTCATGACACGGTCATTCTCCAAAGGCAACAGGGCTGAGTGTAGGTCTCCAACACGCTCTGTGAAGGCCCCATGGCCAGGAGAGTTGGTAGAACTTTTGGAGACAGCTGAGGGTCTCTGGAGCGATGGGGAAACCATGCTGCCTCTGTCCTTGATTCCTTCCAAACCCCCTTGTACCACTCTAGCACCCCCAAATCCTCACCCCACAGGCACTGCTGAGGAACCTCTTCACTCCGCATCAAGACAGTTGTGGATCTCAGCTGAGGAATTCTGGTTTTCAGCCATTCTGAGGATGACTTTTGTACCAATTAGCTATCAGATCTGTCTCCATTTCCCTAATTGCCTATGAATTTCACAGTGAGCAACATGAAAACGATTAGTGGTCAGATAGTCACGGCAGATTCAGAACACATTTCCAACTGAAAGAATTATTAACTAGGGTTTGTTCATGGTGACATCCAAGCTCCACTAATCACTTCCCAAACACTCAAGAAGGGATTATGTCTATTTAGAGGCAGCCAAATTTCAAGGGTGCAATATCTCACAATTAGGGCGGGGGTTTTTGGACCATAGGCTTTTAACTACATCCTGGGCATAGGCTTTAATAAATCTGTAACACGATAATAACTTAATAAGATGAACTTCGTATTAATTGCAAAGCAGCACATGAGGGCCACAGGTGTTATCAGATCCCACGTCTCCGTAGGAGTAAAGGAGGTTTTCCAAGGGTTCCTGGATGCTGTGCAATTTCCAGCGTGCAAGGCTGTGTTATGC
This sequence comes from Cygnus olor, assembly GCF_009769625.2. NCBI lineage: Eukaryota > Metazoa > Chordata > Aves > Anseriformes > Anatidae > Cygnus > Cygnus olor. The sequence goes on along the minus strand of NC_049176.1, from coordinate 27,829,318 downwards.
ACTGCATGCTACAGACCAAGAAAAGGCCAAGCTTCCTCACTGGAGCAGGGTCTCTGTTTACTGATTTCATAACTCCAGCTGGACCTCTTTTGGCAAGGGAGAGGGTTTTTATGAGGGAAATGCTATAAATCTGCCGTCACTAAAGGACATCAGACACCATGTGGCATGTTCATGATATCACCAGTGTGCACCAGTTTTAAAACAGAGGTTTTAGCCATAAAGCTGCCAACCAGGAAAATCACATATGAGAGCAACACTGAACTTTTAGCAGTGAAACATCCCTTTGAAAACCCTTCCTCTTCCTGCTGCTTCTCAACCCCAAAGCCTTGGAGAGATAGAGAAGGGGAAAGTGAGGGGTATATGCTTCAAAGTCCCACGATAAACATCCCAGGAATAAAACAAAGCCAAACTTCATGTCCTGTTTCTGAGCAGAAACAGCTGTCACTCAGAGAAAGCGTTTGCTTAATGATGAGGGAGACACAAAAACAAAACCCCCTCCTTAAAGTTAAAGAAAGGGCATAGATCTGTTTCATAACGCTTGTTTTGCCCTGCCTTGAGTCAAAAAGCAAGAGAAATCAGTGCAGTATGCCAGGTAGGAGCCAGAGACAGAAATCTAGTGGGATAAGTGTGAGCTACAAACCCATAAATTGCTTGCCTTAACTGCTTGTGACAACTGGTAGCAGACAAAAGTTATATATCCTCAGCAAGTGTTTCTGCAGTACGCAGCTCTCTGTTCCGCTTCAGTGGCCGCGGCCTTTCCGACCACCTTCTTGCAAGAGCTTTTCCCTGCATATGGAGGAAATGCTCTAGGCTCAGAGGAGAGGGAGGCAGCCAGAGCCCACTGAAACCCTCCGCCATGGACTATAGCAAACGAAGGCAAAACATAAGAAGCCTCGGGGGACTCCGAGCTCCACGAGGCAGAGATTTTGTGCATTGATACCTGCAGACAAAATCCTGATTGTAGACACCAGTTCAGTGCCAGAACACTTCTCCGCTAAGAGACTTTAAATTTATGCTTCTAGTAGGGTTGAGAAGTTCACAGAAAGGTCATATTTGTCTACTTCTTTGCGCTGTAATGCAATACCTCTCCCAGTGATTTTAATTAGGAGCCTCACAATTAATTTGTTTCCCCATCACATTTGTATTTTTCACCTCTTATCACAAGTAGAAGAAACACCCTGCTGCAGCTGCTGCCATCCTTGCCAAAGGACCAACAGAGACCCTTGACATCTGTGAGCAAATGGAGGCTTATTCACCCTGCCCCACTACAGCCTGGGCTTTTGCACACAGATTAAAGATAATTCCTCATTTCAGCAGGCTGCACAATGCCCAAGGATCTTTGATTTCAGAAGTCTTGCCTTGTTTGCCTGCTGCCTGCTGCTGGAGTCCAGCTCAGCTGGCTACACATGTGTGGAGCAAGCTTCGCGTGTGGCGTGGGCTGGGAAGCTGGGCGAGAGCAAGAGGGAGAGGAGAGAGAAATTTTACAATATTGGTATTATTTATATGGTGCCATAACTGAAAAGGACCATCAGTGATGTTCATTCCCTCTTGAGGTTGCTGCATGCTGACTGTCTTCTTGTTGAGTGTAAACTTGAATATTTGCAACTCAAAAGATGAAGTTACTCATTTGGGGAAACTTTCTTCTTCTGGTAATGAAACACACAGAGGGAGGATATTTCCTATCTGCTTTGCTGGGTGCAGATAAATAAGAATATTCAACTCCTAAAATGCATTCAGATTTCTTTCTGCTTTCTCCTGTACAAGGACTAAGTCTTCCAACTCGTTCACTTTTCTCAGTTTATGGCTTTGTACAAGGCAAATGGTTGAGAAGATCAGAGAAGCTGGCCTTAAATTAGCAAAAAAGTTTCAAAATATTTTTTGGATCCAGTCACAAAGTGCATTTTGCACTCTGGCCCTGATGTATAGGCCACGGATGTCAAGGGATTTCGAGGAGATTTTAATTAAACCCCACATGCAGGCCAAATAGACAGATGTTTTTTGCTCTTGCCACTTTGCATGTACAGCTTGCTGCTTTGGGGTCCACACACATGCCTATAAATTTGGATAGCAACGTCCTGAGGCCTCCTGGGTGCATAGCTAGTATCTAGAAATTGCCACGAAGTGGTGGTGGCCAGCCCAAGCTCTCCAAGACCCATGGGAGAGAAGGAGCTTTGAATTATTTCAAATTGAGCTGATACAACATTGTCGCATCTCCATTTTTCATCACTCGGTCCTGCCCTGTAAAAGTCTTACTCAGGTTTCTTTGCCTCTCCCAGATGAGTAATGTTGAGCTATACAGAATGCTTGGAAAGCAGCTTTGGATGGAGAACAAGACATTGTCAAAATTGTGCAGTACGTGGTCCAAATGTCTGAAATGTGGGGGTAGAACAAATAATCCCTTCTCTTACCAAATTCATTCATCTGTTGAGGGCTCATAAAAGGCACAACCTCTCTGGCTGCAGGGCAAGTTTTCGGCCCTCTGCATCTACAAAGAGGATAAAGCCGTGTGAAATCATACAGAAACTCTTGAGAGGTTTCCATGAGGTCACTTCAGAGCTGTCCTCACTGAAGCAAGAGGATGTATGAATTTGAACACTGCCAGCATGTGCCTGGTCACGCCAAACACAAAATGCCCTTAACCCTTCCTGGTAAATGGATATTTCTACACTGGGCAATGAAGCAAGGAGCAGACGTGCCTGCTGCTGTCATTGCAGGAAGGCCAGGTAGGTTGGTGCTTGCCATAGCAATCACAGTCTTTCTGTTCCTACTTCTGGAGAACATTTGGTCATCACCAGAAAAAGAAGAGGCTGAAAGCACTTTGTTGGAAAGTGGAAAGTTGAAGTGCTTTGCTGAAAGCACTGTTCAGTTGGTACCAGTAAGATTAAACACCAAAAGTTGAACAGAAAAGGTAGATGAACTGGACACATTCTCAACACTGGATAAAACTGCTTGGAGACCCCTATTCAAAGTCAGGACTTTCTTCTCTTTCTGATGTACACCTTTCTTGTAGGATCCCATCAGAGATCCAGAGCTGGGAAAATGCAGCATGAACAGCTGGGAGAAGCTCTAAGACAAGACAGAATTTTGGACAGTCCCACCTTGAACTGGAATGGCACAAGTCCCATGGCTTTTTACAGAGACAGTATTATTTTATAAACATATGACCAGCCTTCTTTTTTGATGCTTCTGATGATATATCTGATGAACTGTACAAAGGCTTAATTCCTGATATGTTTAGGAAACATAGGCTCTTTGCCTGAGTGCTCAGTCCCCTGCCCTCTCTCCAACACCTATGAAACAATCCATTGCTGTCAGCACAGCCCGGAATGGACCACCTAAGCACACTAAGGCATGGTGAATGAGGTTTCTAACACCATATATTTCCCTATTTTAGTGATCTGAGGACGGGAAGAAGACTGAACCTTAGCAAGTTCCTAAGGAACCTACGCAGTTTGTTGGCTATCGAGAGTAATACCTGCCATCACGTCACCATTCAGAAGCTTGGAGGTGGAGGGGAGCAGACTGCAGTCACCACCCAGCACAGCTCCTGCAGGCCAACCAACATCAGCCTTCCCAACCTGAAGCTGGAACAATTCAGTCAGCAGCAGAGGCAGTGAGTGCAGACAGCTGGTTGGCTTTCAGGATGAAAGCTGGCTCCTTTCCTTTGGACTAGCCCTTGCCCATTGCTCCACCTGTGTGCTCTGCTGCATGTCTTCCAAGTCTTTCTTCAGCCTTGGGTCTTTCACTGTGTACTGCTCCAGGGGCCCTTAAAAGAGAGGAAACCACTGCCAGAAATATAACAAGCCAGCAGACAAATATCAAGGTGTCAATGCAGAGAAGAAAGAAAGAGTCAAGGAGAACAAAACACAGCATTGTGACCAAAGTCGAGCCTGCTCTAACTTGAATCATTGGATGCAAAAGCAGTGCATATATGTTGATGTTGTTATGCATACTGATAAATATCAAAGGCCAGATGCAAGTACCGAATGTTGTAGGGTCTAGTTCACAGCACAGTACTTCATACATTCAGGGTACATTCGGCCCTCCATCATCTGAGACAATGAAGATTAATGATTATCCACACAAAGTAAAAATGCACATGATGCCTACTATTTCTGGACCCCCACACTGGGATCCCACAGAGCCAGCTGACTCCCTTCAGCTCTGCTCAGCTCTTGTGGTTCCAGGAAGGTTTATTACCTTGGCCACAATACTCTGCACTCCACACGTGGACGTAATACTCCTGGACCCAGGCTACCTCTGGAAGCAGCAGAGCTGCAGGTGTGCAGTGCTGGGCTAATAAGCACTATATAAATGAGATCATTGTCTCAGTAAGATCCTTTGTTGCCTGTAGCCAAATAGCTTTTTTAACAGCTACCTCAACAAGTGTGCTTTGGAATACAATTTAGAATAGAATAGAATAGAATAGAACAGAACAGAACAGAATAGAATAGAATAGTTGGAAGGAATCTTCAAAGATCATCTAGTCCAATGGCCTGACCTCTTCTTCAGGGCTAACCAAAAGTTAAAGCATATTAATGAGCGTGTTGTCCAAATGCCTCTTGAACACCAACAGCCATCATCTCAGCCATCTTCATGACAGAAGGTCGTATAGTTGCAAACACGTATTGAGCAAGAACTCAACGTGAGGGGCTAATTTGGGTTAGAGCGGCTATCTGACGGAGTACCTGATAACTGCGGAAGCAAAATGGGTTGCTCTGGCACAGAATAAAAACAAGGAGATGGAAGAAACTTGCTCATATAAAGAAAGCATTGCTGAAGATAACATTCTCAAAGGAAAAGCCCATTAGGAGAACCTAATGGGTCCGCTGCCAAATCAGCAATAAGACCATTTTCCTGCCCAGGGAAAACTCTGAACTTGTAACCTCCAGGCTCAGCTGGTAAGCAAATGTTTGCACAAAAAGCACAATAACAATTGTTTTAAGCAAAGATGTAGCAATCTACATGGAACTTTGAGTAGCAGATAAAATTTGTTCCTAACCATTGTGGTTCACAAGACTTCAGATCTATTGTAACCACTTTATGACCATGAAAAATGTCATGTTGTCGCTTTACTAAGCCCTGCAGTCATATTCTAAAAGCATGACCCACCACTTGACTTGACGAAAATATCTTGTAAGCTTTGGCACTGTGAGGTACATGACACATACCCTGACTCAGAGAAGATGGTGACACACATATTCACCAGCCAGTCCACTACAATATAGTGAACAATCTGACAAAGTATTTTTGGTCTTGCTTTTTTTTTTCCAAATATCCAGGCCTGAAAATGCACCTACTGAATGGTTCTTCCAAACCATCCACTCCCAAAGCAACATTCAAGCAAAAAGAAAGCAATGTGGCACCCTGACAAACGATATCCTGATACTTGCAGCAGAATTGGTCTGTTTGGCTAACTGAGAGGTGACACGGGACAACAAATAGAGTGTTTTGCTGTGGGTAAGAGAGCATCCAAGCAAAATTTTACCAGTGCAGCAAGAATTAACTGGTCTGCGTTAGTGGCTTCAATAAGTGCAATCTGAGTACAAGGAAAATACACAATATTTGAAGGCAAATTAGTCTCAATCAAACACAAATCTAAATTTTGCAGTATTGGCCAAACTCTCTCAAGCTTATTAATGCTGAAGGTGCACATTTCTTCTCACAGTGCTACAAATCATTTAGCACAGATTCAGAAAGAGACAGCACTACAATTGTGTAATACTACTGCTTCATCCTGCCTCGCCAAACTTCCCTCCTCCTTCACCCTCATTTTAAAGAGCTTCCAAAGACTTGTTTCTTTGAGCTGTCTTAATACTTCTTCCCCAGCAGTACAGAAATACCAGGTCTGGGGAGTTGTTTTAAAGGCTTTCAGGTTGGGATGAGGTTTGAGGTTCAGCATTTGACAGTGAAGCAAACACATCAGCATCTCAGGTATTTATTGGGTGGACAGGGAGAACATTTGTCAGCTAACTCTCATTTGAATGTATGCTATGGAGCAGCAACTTTAGATGTATGCCTAAAGACAGCTATTTCTGTCCTTGAGTGATTACCAGCACCAGTGGTCATCCAGTGAGCTGGGAACTCTGCAAGTCCTTGAAAGGCAACATAAAGGGGAAAAAAACAACAACAAAAAACTCTCCCAGCATAAAACAGATCAAATCAAAGAGTAGCAACCTAACAAGCAACTAAGTGCCAGCTGTGCATGTCTCCTCATGGCCTGGCACTATCTGCATTCAGCACACCACTTTTGGAAAAGGTGTGAATGAATTTTCAGATTTAGCTTTTCAAGTCAAACCCTACTGTAACCACAGGACAGATTTCCCTGTGTAAATCTGCTGAGGTCCCCTAACTGGTAACTTCATCCTTTCTGGGATGCCCTGTGTTAGAGGAGGGAGTAAGCTGTGGCAAGCACGCTCCCATTCTGCATGGGCTCAATGCAATACAGTCAAGCTTCTTAGGCAATATATAATAAATAAATAACAACTAACTAGATAATAATACATGCTGGGATTTCTCACAAATGTCTGCTCTGTTTAGCAGTAGGCAGTAAAGTGTAAAGCACAATTTAGCAGTAAAATAAGGACCAAACACCACTGAACAATGTCTAAGCTCTCTAGTGAAATGCTTTTCTGTAACTTGCATTACATGCATGATAAACTGAATCAGCTCTGAATTCCTGCCCCAACTGGATACGAGGCAGGGGAGTAATTAAAACAGCATAAAACAGTAGACCATGTCAAGAGTAATCAAAATTTACAAGCTCAATAGATAAAGATTGTTTTTTTTCCCAGAAGCTAAGAGTAAAGCTATCAGAGCATTATAGGACAGCTACAAAAATCTAAGCCTTCCCACTTGTTTTACAGAAGACAGCAGCAGATTTATTCAGAACTACCAAACATACAGCACACTGCCCTGGCCGCGTTGGCAGATGGCCCATTCCCCACAAAAAAAAAATCACACAAAGATTTCAGTGTACGGAGCCCCAGACCGCGATGGTGTGAACTGGAGAAGCACCGGGGACCAAGCAGGGGCAGGAACTCGTAAGACCGGTGGGTCCCTGGGCTGTATCGCAGCAAGCAGACTGCTCAGATGGACAAATAAAAGCTCGTGAGAATGAGCCTCTGTCTCCGTTTAATATATTTGTTCTAAGGCGAAGTTGCACAAACTGTCCCTCTGCTGCCTTCTTAGAGGTGCCGAAGCCAGCCCAGATAAACCAATGCTATTAACTGGGTAAAAGGAACATTTGCTGCATTTATTGCTGGCTTCTATTACGCAAATTAAGTCTTATGAAAGTCAGCATCATGCTGACGATATAAGATATCAAATGAAGCCAGCCTGAGAAACAGGATTTTCCTAAACCCAGATTTTTCAATTTTGAGGTTTTCAATAAGAACAAGTTTTGTTTTGTTGTTTTAATTAAAAATTCCGTTTTAATAAGGATTCTTTTTCTTATGGTAAAAAAAAAAAAAAAAAAAAAAAAAAGCCCAAAACATAAACCAGAATGAAACTTTGCAGTGGAAAAATACAGAGCAGATGTATCTCATGTGTTCTTGTTCCTTCTTTGATTCCTGGTCACACACATCCCAGGAGAACCTCTTCCATATTTCAAGGCAGACAAATTTGAACAAGTGGGAAGGCACAAGGCCCGAGCTGGCTTAGACATGGAGCATGAACAACAATGGAAACTTGGTGGTGTTTTGTCCTGATGTCTTGACGTTGAGTAGATGCTTTTCCAGAGGTGATCCTGCACTAACGCGCAATTAGTTGGTCTCCATACTAGGGTACCCAGTGAAATACAACAGATTGAGGATGCCAGCCTAGAAGATCACCTCGGAGACCTCCATGCCCTTCTCACGTAGGACGGGGCTCAGCTGGAGGAGGTTGCTTTAGCCCCAGCCCAAGCTCACGGTGCCACCAGCTCCCCGTCCCAGGGGTCACACTGGCAGCAGGAGCTGCAGAAAGACCCTTCCATGCCGAGCTGCCAGGGCCCCCATCTGGCTGCCTCCATTCAACGAGCCCTGTGTCTGTGTTGCAGTAGCACCTAGTGGCCAGGGCTATGAAAACACGGAGGAAGCATTCCTGCCAAAAAAACTAAATACGGTTAAGCTAAAACAAGAAACAACAGGTGGACGTAAGTGACTGATGCAGCCAGCACAAGGTAACTCAAGTTGACACTAAAGGCCTAATGCTCATGTGAAAGTGAGAGTAAAAATAATTTACATCCTGTGCTTGCTGGCTCGAGAGACCTTAGCATAAATGAGAATCCAGTCCTAAATGCTCAATGGGATCCAGGCTTCAAGAAGGATTTCAGTTAGAGAAGGGGTCTGGGCTCTACTTTGCAGTGTGTGAACAGCTGAATGGGCAATTCATATTATTTTAAGAAATGTCATGATGGGTTTTGTTTCATTTTGCTTTTTTTTCCCTTTAATAAGTTCACTCCACTTATTAGGCTGTAACCAGGGGACCTGTAAAGCCTGCTGAGCTAAGATCAGCACTAATCATCCCACCAGAAACACACAGTGGAAAACTAAGAATGCAGAAGGACGAGGTGTTGTTGAAGACCATGAATCGTGCATGGTGAGCTACCTCTGGGAAAAATATCCACGGTTGTATCCCTCCTAAAATCAAGGCGGGTGGTGATTCTTAGGTACTGGCAGTACTTCTGCCTGGTTCAGGAAAGCACAATCTAAAAGCAAACGGAGGTAGAAGAGAGCATCATGACAGTAGTGTATCTGATGGCTACATTTTCTTTTGCCTTTTTATTGTTTGGACAGAGCAGGGAGAAATTAATGTCACCCAGAATTGCATGGATGCAGGTTCTGAAGCCACTTCTCTGCATCATCTCAAAGCTGTCTTGCTGAACAAGACTGGATTGAAGAATCAGAAAGGTCTCCAGGACACGCACGGCTCACTTCATGCTATTAGCTCAGTCTCTGCTCTTCTGCCTTGCTGTCTGGATGCTGTCTGAATCAAGCAGCTGCCTTTGGGGTGGGGAAACCAAACAACTCTATCCCTCTGGAAGAAAGGGAAGGAGTCACTGGCAAACCCAGACTCAGGAACTGCTACCGAGAGGAGAACAGCTGCAGACAGTGACAAGAAAAGTCATCACTCCTTGTCCTGCCACGCATCTGCCTTGTCCTGCCAGGCATCAGCCTGTAGCAAGAGGGATTCTAGGTCTTTCAAACCCAACAAACAGATTTCTGTGCAGAAATTCCCTTTCACAGACAAGATCAATAAAAAGAATTGATGACAGGGGCTTGGAGAAGGAAAAATAGTCACCGTCAAGGGCAGTCCTACTGGAGAGGGATGATCTGGGCTAAAATGCAGAGATTACCTCAGTCCTGGGCCTCAGCATATTCTAAAAGGGAGTTGTGTAAAACAGCCCATTACTGGGATGGCTGGAAAATGTATTCCAGGAATTACTGCAAGAATCTGCTCCTCCTTTGCTCTGGTTACCTTCTTCCAGTAGAAAGAAGAGGGAAAAATGGAGAGGGAGAGGGAGAAAACTCTGTTTATTGTAGGAGCACACTGTTTTAAGATCTTTTTGTTGTTGTTAGGGATGAGAAAAATGGTCATAGGGAAAAAGAGCTCACTTCTGTCATCTGCTGCCACCATCTGCAAACCTGGCAGCAACATCTTTGAAAGTTTGAATTAAATCCACCCATTTCTCTTGTACCAGCCCTCGCTCCCAGTACGGCGGGCCATATGAGCCAGCAACAGGGAAGTTGGCATGGGACTAAGGACCCAAAAGGGCCAGCATGGACCCAAATTCTGCTGCCATTGCTGTCATCAGCCTGCCTCACCAAATAAATTATTTTTTCCTCCATTTCTCCTCCTGTTGCTTGACTAATTTAGCTCCTCCTCTGTGCAGGGTTGTATTACTTTTTAAGACAGTGCTGAAGAGAGCTTGGTAGCCCAGGGGCTATGAGTGAACTGAGCACGGGGCTATACATGAGCAGAGCCTATCATTGCCCGATGATCAAGGCTTCCTGATATGTGAGCTGGTCTGCTGCAGAGTATGGCGGCTGAGAAAGAAAGCAGAGCTCACACAACACTGTGAATGTCCAGCCTGGACCGAATCCTCCAGCAGAGGCTGCAACACAAATACTAGTAACACAGCATACTTTTTCTTGCCCTACTGGTTCCAACTTGGACTGGGACCAGATGAACCAATTTTCAAGAAGAAAGGCTGCTCATGCTATTCTTGGTACAGCTTGAAGCAGCAAGCACCCCAAATCCTACTTAATACAGTGCCTAGATGCCACAGACCTACTTATCCAAGTTCTCTCGCTTGGTTTTTCAAGCTCAGCTGGTTCCGATAACCATCTGACCTCCAAGGCCCAATTCAATCATAACCCTGTCTCCCACCCTTCACAACTGCACCCATCACTAATGTTTTCCTTCTGGAAATGTGTTTCTTCTTATGCCTAAAGATTGTCTTGCAAATAAAGTTTACACGAACGAAGTACAGACGCTTAAAATTTTGACTTAAACGGCGCTGCATTTTTGGTGCTGAGATACAGCTCATTTAACATTTTTCAAGCTTTGGAGGCATCCTGGCATTTGAGATTAGCAAGATGGGCACTGGTGCTACTGACAGATGTTTGGTAAACTGTTTGCATAGCTGGAGATAAGGGATTTACTACCCAGAATATCTGTGAAAATATGAGGAGATACAAACATATCAAAGTCGCACAGAGAACTCATCCTCCCTTGGACTTTAGTCTTAGAGGAAACGATTTTACTACATTCTTGCTGAATGTAGTATAAATACTATTTGTTGGGGAGTTACGTCTTTGAAATGACCTTATACAGGCTCCTGCAAAGAGGTCATACATACATTCACATTATACCCTGCTGATCTGCTAGAACTCGGATACTCAGCAAAGCAAAGCACTTTTACTTAGCTCTGAATGATTACAACATTTACCCTGCAGTCCCATTATTTGCAGTTCTCATGGGTAAGGTCACTGAAAAAAATTGTCATTCATGGAGAAGACAGCCTCTTGACAGACCTGAAAGGTCAAATTACTAAACATCTTTTTTTACCCTCTGTCTTCACCAGCAAATCTTCCTCCTAGACCTCTGCACAAGTAAGAATTGCTTGGGGAAGAAAGGGACAAGCAACAGCAGAGGAGCAACAAGGTAGAGGTAACGCAGGGAAGGTATAAATATTCACATCCATGGAGATGGATGGTTTTCACCTGAAGGTACAGGAAGAGCTGGATTATATGACTGTGAGGCCACCGTTTATTACCTGCAAAAGATTACATTGATTACGGGGAAGTCCTTAACAACCAGGAAAAGGCTGATATTACCCCCATCTATAAGAAAGGTGAGAGAAGAATCTTGGACAGCTGCTTTCTCTCTATTCCTGGAAGGACCACAGAGTACATCCACTGGAGTTCACTTCCACACGTGGGAAGGCAAAAGCATGGTGGGACAGAGCCCTTTGGATCCTGGCTATAAATGCTTCATCTGTCCCTCAGTCCCCCATACATAAACAGGACAGGACAGAGCTAATCCCAGTGCAAGGGGTGGGTGGGACCTTGCATAAGGAGAAACTGGTCACCTGGCTTGTTAATGGTAACGAGGACAGTGAGCTCTAAAGCCCCTTCTGCCTTACTGCCCCCACAGAAACCTGGACTTGGTAGCTTACTGGAAATAAAGTTACTAACATGTGAGAAGATCTCTGCTAATAGAGACATGAGATGAATAATTTACAAAACTGAGAACCCCAGCCAGACTGGCTTTCATTGTAAATAAAAACAGTTCTTTGCTGTCAAAAGGAGGACTGGCTCTTCGGCAGGGCCTGGTGACAAAGCAAAATGCCGTATGTGAGAAGACAGCCCTCAGAGGCTAAAGGCATCTGTTCCGATATGCCTGAGAAATAACCTGGTGTTCAGCTAAAAAAAAAAGCCAAAGAAACCAGTGACCCTCAGGGCCGAGCAGCCCCACTTTCCAACGAGGCACCATGGTTTGCAAAGGCTTGTGCCCAGGAGATCCCAGCCACACTTCTGGCACTTCGTTTTGTGCTCTGTAGGCAGGACGGCCGCCCAGCAGGCCTGTCTCTGGTTCGGGCCTCCCTTCCCACTCCCCCACCCCCTGTTGTTACTGAGCAGGGCTTTTCTGTTTCGTCTCACTTCGCTTTTATTATGGCAAAGCCCTATAAAACTATCAAGTAGAGCTGGCTGAAACACAGCGTTTCCAGCGCATTGAAAACGTAGGGTTTAAAAAAATACATATATAGTTTGGTTTTGATCCAAACTGAACAGAAACTTCTTACAGTTTTTTCTTTTGAAAAGAGAGCAATTTCCAGGAAGCCAGAAGCTCCCCAGGCCCTGCCGAGCCTCCCGGTGAAATGCACGTCAAAGCTTGTCAGCTCCAGCGGGCAGCTGCGGAGCTCCAGCACCCCTGGCCCTGGGGCAAATCCACCAGGTGCATCCGCTGCGGAGCCAGGGATTTGTACGCGCTGTGCTCCTCCTGTCCCGGATAGGATCTGCCAGGAGCACAGGTGGCTTTCCTCAAGCACTCTTCCTCAGGCATCGGGAAAGGCAACCGTGCTCAGCGCCGTTCCAGCAAAACGAGCCAAGCTCAAGGAACGATGTTTCATGGGAACACTTCTGACCGGCTCAGTTCTCTGGGATAAGCCTTCGAAGAAGGAGCTTGCTGGCTGATGGAGCGTTTTCATTGCATGGGTATCTGATCCATCTGCAACGTGACTGCCTTGCATGAGCGTCCAGTCCAAGGGATCCTCTCCCGTTTAAGCTGGCTGCCAACAAATGTGACTCCACATGGAAATGTCAAGACGATGACCACCCCATCAGCGCTAATGGTTACTGGGGTGATGTCAGTGGATGACAATTTTGAACGTCTAAGCTGCTGTCTTTAAAAGCAGAAGATCTTGGTACCATTTTATGACCTCGCTGGGTGTATCTTCCCTTCATGTGCTTAGGCCCTGCGATGAAAACATGCATAAATTGTTTGGATGACTTTTAAACAGATTCTTCTGAGGCAGCCCATATGGATATGACAAGCTGGCAAACCATGCAGCATGCTACAGCTTGGCATCATGCCGGCAGCTCCTTCCCATAAAATGGGCAGCTTTTAGACCGACACAACCGCACTTAAACCAGCTTTTTATCTCATTTGTTCTGCGTCATAACTCTCCCTCCAAACACTATAAAACACTGTGGCAAAACCACGAAGTAGAGGCCAGCCACACATTTTAGAGTCATCTGCCTGGTTCTCACACTTTCAAAATCAATATTTCATGACAAATATCTGCTTTCTGCAGATTTCTTTTTAATGTCACTCTTCCTCCACACCCACCCCAGAGACCTTGAGGAGGCACATCCATGCCCTGAGTTCATTTTCCCATGACAAAACTGCAACCGCTTCCAGCCACTACGTGCCTGTTGAGGGCTCAGACTGCAGGTGCAGCTCTGGTGCTTCCAGCCATCTGGAAATGGGACCTAAAGGGACATATAGGACTCCCCCTGCCCAGGAGATCCCCAAACATGCCACAGACGGCTTTGTGTCACGTGCTGCTCTGCACAGAGGTTATGGGTAAGATACTGATAGTTTTGATTTTTGACTTTCTTCCCCTGTTCAGCCCACCTGTGCTAGACTGAGTGTTTCACCACTCACAAGGAGAGAATCTCTGGGTTTGCTTGGATGCTTTGGGTGATAGGCAAGAGCCATGCGGTGATGGGTGCAGGCACTTCACATTGATAAGAAAACAAAGCAAGCATCTAAAGGAGAAAGTCTGCCATGTGGGCTGCAGAAAGGGACAGTGACACAGCCAGATTGGTATTTCTAGGCCACCTTTTCCCTTCATTTATATGAAAGAAAAGCCAGAAATGCCAAAATTTCCATATTCATCCTGCTCAGTTCAGCCCCACGGCAAACCCAAGAGCAAACCAGGACTAACTGTATGTCCCATCTAGCACCTGAGAGTGACAGTTCCCTCTGCTCAGTAGATGTTGCCCATAACAGGACCTCAAGAGTTAAAGTACCCAGATAAGCATTAACCTCCCGAGAGAGAGGGAGAAAACATCTGCTTTTTATTTCTGTAGCCCAGCATCTCTGTGCGCCGGTTTTGAAATGTCTGCATTCCATATAAAACAGAGAGAAGTCCTCATAATTTATGCAACGATACACCAACGCATTAAAAGGGTTATATTTTACTCTAATGAGAGAGGGAAGGTATCGTTTCCTTCACATAAGGAAGGAAGAGTTGTTGTAATAAATGCCAAATGGGCACCTCTTAATTCCTGTAAGGACAAGGAGATTATGACAGAAAAGTATTTGAGTTCCAGCTACCTGTTAAACAAATCTTTACCAAAAGATATTGAGGTATTGACCCTCAAGAACATCTTGGGAACTAAAAGACGTCGATTTACTTGAATAAGGTTTACCAGGAGAAAGGCATACCTGAAACTCCACCACCTTTCTGAGGAACTCTTTGCAAAAGAAATCCAAATGGAGTGGAAGAAAAGAGCAGTCCTGACAGACAACTCACTATTAATGGGTTTTATTCTTTTTTTGACTTTCCCAGCAAAATGAAGTGAGAGCTCAGATGTAGATTTGCCCACACAACTCCTTCTCTCACCAACTGGTACTAAGTGCATGGTTCTTGAAAGGGCCCACGAGGCCTGCAACGTTGGCATTGCAAGAAAATCCTCTTGTGGCCATGTAAAAGCCACACCTAGAAGCTGCTCTGTCTTTTGGGGGATTCACGCTGTTATGAGAGAGTAGAAATAGGAGTCCAGCTTTGTTTTTCCTTCCTGGAGGTCCTTTGTCCTCCACCAGCAGGAGGGAGATACAATCAAGTCTCATGAACTGGTGGCTATGAAATTGCAGAAGATCTGTTCAAATACAAATGGTAGGAGAGGCTACAGGTGAAAGAGAGCAATCAAAGAGCAGCAGCAATGTAGGAGAGAATGTTCTTTGGACAATTCCCCATCGGGAGAATATAACTTTTAGAGACAGCAAGAATAAATGGAGAGCCTCATTTCTCCTGCGGTGCTAAGCTGCTTTTAGCCGCTGATGGGGCACGTACAGAAACAAAGGAAAAAAGGCATGTTTGAGGGGTGTATGGAGAGGGAAGAAACCAAATGAAGTGGAAATTGCCTTAAAACGTACCCTGATCATGCTGCAGATTCTGCCACAGCCTTTCTGTGGAAGACGGTATTCATATATTTGAGAATTTATGTAAGTTACCATGAGAAGGACTCTAATTTATGAATTTCTGCGTGATTTATACTGACCCACAAAAGCAGAGTTAAATAACTAAAGGCCAACGTACCCAAGAATTTCATTTTAGAAACACTTTAAAAATACTAAAATAAGGAAATAAAGGCAAGATGAAATTCCAGTTCCACTCCGAGAGACTGTCTTAGAGATCACTATAAAGGTTCATTCAGCCAAAGATCACACTTGCATTGCAGGAAGTCCTCTTTATGCACTGTTAATTACTTCAACAATCTATAAAATTAATGGTTAAATGAACCACATTTATAGAGATTATATTTCAGATATTATTTACATTTAACAGAATACCCTTTGTTGGTAATTACGAGATTTATGAACTGTTTGGAACAAAATGGACACACCCGAGGGAACCTGCTTCAGCCCCACAAACGCACCACAGACGCGTGTACACATCGCTCATTCAGACTGATGCTGCAGAACTGCACCAAGGGAGAGGCTGTTCATTGCCCTTTTCAGTTTTCCTGAAGCCTGCACTTTGTGCTCTTGCAGAGCAGGCGAGCTGACACACTCACTGTTTCGAGCTGAACACATCCAAGACACAGATTGGGGCTGCTCTGACATGCTGAAGGACACTTCTTTCCCTGCCAAACTCCAGAGACCGAGGTGAGCCACATCTCCAACTTTGCCCAAGAGTTCTGCTACCTGCAGACAACATTTTCAGACTAAGATATTCATTTAAAAAAAAATAAAGCTGTCTTCTTTTTCACTAGAAATTTCCATTTTAGTGACCATTTATGCTGTCATGGCTAACTTCACAGCTCTGACAAGCTAGAAGGGAAAGGGAAATCTTTCTGACTTAAAAATATGGGGAAAAAATGTAGTATCACGCATCTGTCAAGACACTTGTCACCTCATCCAGCTTCCTGTCAGTCAAAATTTCTGGGAGACAAGATTGTTGTCTCATTTCACTTGGGGAGAACTGAGGCATGGAGTGGGACACAGCACCCTGCCCAACGTCAAGGGGGAGGTCTGTCCCCAGGGTCTTGTGGTTTTCCACACGTAAAGGTCTGGTTCAGCCTTCCTCTCTGTGTTTATATGCAAGTTTGGAGGACACTGAGCTTGTTTTCACTACCTCCCCTGCGTGAACGCAGCATCACCCTCCTGCGCAGCCACAGCCGATGCAGCTGGGTTAGCAGCACAGCTCCTCTTACCCTGCTGCTTCCCCACACCAGGTCCCCTGGGAGGCTATGCACAGATTAAGGGAGACTCAAAGGATCCAGGCAGAGGGAAGACAGGTGCAAGCAATGTCACAGGTCAGCTCAGCCCTTCACTGCAGACCTTCTCCCTCCGTGCAGCTCTGCAAACGCACTGCCAGCCACCTGGGGAGGCAGGGGAGATGAAAGGCATGGCTGGCTCACTTTGATCCACAGACTGAGCCCCAAAATGAGCTCTCACTTTCCTCCGCAGCAGTGCTGAGTGGGTAGCTCACAACAGGTGATTTATGGCCCCCTTTCACCTTTCTCCCTGCCTATGGTATGTTTGTGGAGATTGGCCTCAATGCAACACGTGAGATTTGGACATTAGCATCAGAGAGCTTTGCCACGTAGTTGTGACCAGTCACAGCAACCACGTTGTGTTTGGTTTTGTTCCTGTTTGGGGGAGCTGCCAAATTACTTGAAAATACATACTTGCCTCAACAGCTTTTAAATTTGGTTTCCAAATGTAGCTATGTGACCTTGAAATTAGCATTCAGAAGGCTTCCAGAGCAATAAAAGTAGCACTGGGATATTAGCAGAAAGTTAACCCCAACTGGGCACAACTGAAGCAAAATTAAGTAAAAAATTGGGATGCCATGACATCATTAAGAAATGCCAGCTTTTCTTTCATTTTAAGTATTTCTACAGCCATGATTACACTAAAATCATCACAGTTCCACCTATGTCAAAGCCATTTGTATATGAAAGCTTGAACTAGCTCCCCAGTTGGTGGTGCTGATGGTCACACACATGCCTTGAGAGCTAAGTGGGTCAAGGTGTTAGGCCCTTGAATCTGCCTCCCCTGGAATCAGGAGCAGGTTTGGAAAATCAGGCAGAGATGCATCTTTGGTAGGCTAAGAGAGCAGCCCGGCCCTTGGCTGGGGGGAAAAAGAGACAACCGCCCAGGTGCCCTGGTGTCCAGGACTCACATCACCAGCAGGACCAGTCACCCGTTTCTTTTTGCAGAAACCTGTAGCAAAAATGAGTGAAGAAAGATCTCATGATGGACAAGAGAGAAAGCCACTTTACATTTAGCTCCTTTTTTTTAATCGAGAAAATTTCATCCTGTCAGCCTGAAATCTCCTGAGGTATTAAGAACTTCTTCCAGTATCTCTTCCCCCATCTGTGACACAGAAGTAAATCTTCCTCTTCCTTAAGTCTTCCTCTTCTCTTGACTCCTTTCATACATTCCTTCACTTGGAGATCCAGGCTCTCATCCATTCCAGGCCTCTTTTCATGCCAGACTGTTCAGAAGACTTTTCTTCCATTAGAAAAAAGCTGAATTTCCCTCTCTTCTCTTCTCCTTGCTTGCTTTTTCAGACCGAGCCCCCACCTTCCTGTTGGAGCTATTCATTTTCCCCGTTGCCACACTCCACATAGGTTCCCGTTTCCCTTCTGCTGCATTCAGGTTTCCACCTGCCAGATTCAATCTTCCCCTTTCTGACAAGTTTATTTAGACTCTTCTTACGCTTTACCCATATTACCCCCCCTCCTCTTTTTGGCTGGTATTTTCCAGATTGGACAAACTACCCATTTCTTTCATTTCAAACACAGACAGGCATTTCACATGCTTTATATAAACCTGTGTGCACGTGCCTGAGTTTGTATTAATATAAATGCAGATACAAGCCAAAGCTTGTATTTCCAAGCAGGAGCAGAAGTACAACAATAAATTTCCCCTTTTCATATCCACTTAACTGTAACCCCATTTAAAGAACAGTAATTTATAGAGTGAACACATAAACCAACTCCATTTTTTCCTCACATGATGGGAAAGTGGGCAAAGGGAGAAATACAATTCCTACATTCCCAGGGAATTTTCAAGGACTTTCTGAGGACAAAGTGCCATGGAGAAACATGACCCACACACCATGCTTTGCCTGAGGACCACTCAGGTGAATGAGAGTGGCCCAGGACCCCACTCTGAACACCAGGACTAGACCCAGCAATGTCCCAATGTCCTTGGAGCCCTGCTGGCTCTGCTCACTGTGGACAGGATCCAGTGAAGCAGACAAGCTGCTCTCTCACCAGTTTGCAAACCCTACGCAGCCTGCATCCTGCACACCAAGATTCACTTCTGACAGGCATTTTAAAGAGCTTGCTTTGAAACAGCAGGTAAAGTCTGTTGCCATTAGCCATTTTTAAGAGCACACAAGGCATTAAAACAACAGTCAAAGGAAAGAATAATTAAAGACATAAGTATACATGAGAACTGGGAGAGAGTACAACATGGATTTGCCAAAGATAGATATCTAATTCATCTGGCTTCTTTGCTAGAGATTTCCTAGAGGACATGCAATGAATCCTATTGGTCTGGACTTCAGTAAAGTATGTCATATAGGGCCCCATGGAAAATGGCTCTTTACAGGAGAAAATGGGAATTTGTACAAGATCTGAAAAGTATGTGAAGTAGTGATGTGTATGAAAGGCAACACATTATGTGAAAAGGAAATTCCTGGCTAAAAGGAGTGACTGCTGGAGCTCTTCAGTGTTGGGTCTTAGAAATTTATCTTGCAGGGTTCTCTCATTAATGACCATGGCATGTCATGTAAGAAATGTGTTAACGAAACTTGCTGATCAACCCAGTTTCAAAGATTCTGTAAATAGGGAGGAGAGCAAGAAGGTTAACACAAACCAGATGATCTTGAGACCAGAAGTCACAGAAAACGCACACAGATTTGAGGTGCAAGGTGTGAGGCAATGTATTGCCGTAATTTCACATGAGTGGAAAGACCCGGACACACTGAACACCACATCCCGCAGATGGAGGGAAGCAGTAACACTATTGTATAAAGCGTTGTGGCCGACTGGCTGCAAGTAAAATAAATTCACGGTGCAATGTATGAAAGGAAGGGCTCTGGGAAGAGCAGGAGTGGGAAGCACTTTCTGCAGAAGAAACCAGAAGATGGAGCTTGAATAACTAGTAAATGTTTATGGGATTTTATTCTCTAAGATAGTAGTGCCCTGGCTGGCTAACTACTTTGCAGCAGCTGAGTACTCAATCTAATTTAAATACAAAAACTTTCCCAAACTAAGTGTTCTGCCCTCGCTTTGTTAATTGTCTCCTCCCCAAAGCAGACCTCCAAAAGAGAGGAAAGGCCTCCCTCCCAGGGTGAGACCAACGGGATTTTGTGCTTCTCGAGTCCACGCCCATCATTAGCAATACACTAAATGAGCAGGCAAGTTACTGAGGCAGAGGAAACAGTAGTAAGCCACAATCGCTCTTCCTGGGTAATGAAAGATGACTGATGAATTATTGCGTCCCAAATCAAATGTGGTTTAAAGGAAGCGATGGGGTTGAAGCACACAGGCCAGAAAACCTCCAGGAGTGTCTTGTTCTGCCTGGGAATAACAGAATAATTTTGACCAGACAAAAGCTCTAACAGGCTGCTAAACTGAAAGATGCTTGTTTGGGTCATCGGCCCACCAGTGAAGGACCAGACCCTCCTGCCACTGATAGCAGCCTTCACTGCCGGCCTTCGCAGCCAGCTGAACCCAGCCTCGAGCTGAGTGCTCCTCTCCTGTTAGAAATTGAAGCCCCTTGCTTCAAAGGTAAAGGAGCAGCTTTGGTGCTGTCACCCAAAGGTTGAGCAGGCTGGGGATTCGGACCCTTTGCAGGCCTGGTTTTAAAAGGCCCTGCAAGCCACTGATGACAGGGCCCAACAGCAGGGACCGAGCGGGGGCTCTGCCTGCAGGTTTGTGAAGCTGCCGAAACAGCCAGGTGAGGGTCATCCAGGGAGGGCGGCAGCAAATATAAGCCCCCCGGAAAGCCACGAAGTACGTTAACACCAGCAAGCTGTTACAATCCAAAGAGAACAGCACTGTGAAGGGAAGTGGTAAGGAGCCAAAGCTGGGCGAGGTTTCTCAGAACAAGCCCCAATCCCCACCTTTCCACGATTTGACTTCTTAGAGGGAAACAGCCTTTTTTTTTTCTGTTTTTAAAGAAAAACCATCCCCTGCAGCGAACGCAGCCCAAATATCCTAGCATCCTGTTATTGTGTCCAATCCAGGAAGTGAAACCGAGGCCCTGGGCCTGTAATTGGGGCCACATGGACGTCCCGACACCCGTGCTGAACTGCTGGCTTCAGCAGCACCATGAGGGCCGAGCCGAGGTACCCGGGCTGCTGCACGGCCCCTTGGCCATGACCGTGGGCAGGCAGGGCTACCTCCTTGCCTCAGCTCCCCAGCTGCAAACCAGAGGTGCTCTCATGCTCCTTTGTCCAGCTTTTGTCCGCTTAGAAGCTCTTCAGGGCAGGGAATGTTTTCCCTAGATGACGTGAAGGGGACCCCAATTTCAGCCAAGGCAACCGAGTGCTACAGTAATAATACATATAATAAAGATTCACATTATATAAATTACTATAATCAAGAATCAGTGGCTATTCTGCCCCAGAGTCCCAACGCCTGGTGTTTTCATGTTTTTGCTTTTGGAACAGACTAATCACTTTCACATCATAAACAAATAATGGTTTTAATAGATTCCACATTTATGGAACTTTTACAGCTAGCATGCAGCAAAGCTCTTGTCCTCCACAGGATTTCTTCTTTTTTCCTTTTTTTTTCTTTTGCTGAAATAGCAAAATATATTCTGCAGCAAATTAAGTGCGATTCACGTGGCATTTTGTATGAACACACTGTGGATGTGGCCCATGAAACAAGCTTTGTTTGGTTTCTGTAGCCCCTATGTTCCATTTTTTTGTACTTATAATTCTCAATATGTTTTCGCTGCAGTTTCACGTAGGGAACAACAGGGGAGCCTTTCTCTGTCTCACATAACACCTATGAATCCCCATCGATGCCAGAGCAGATGGGGAGGAGCCAGGCCATCCAGAGGGGCTTCCAGCCTGCTCGAGGGCAGAGTTACGAGAGCAGAGGCTGACTCTTGAAGTGACGGCATGAGTAATCTTTCACATACAAGTTCAACTCCCGATGAACCTTTAGGACCCATAAATTAATGTCTGCTTTCCCCAGGCTGCTGTGTCTTCCCCTTTCATGCTCTTGCCTGTGCCAGCCTCAGGCAGTGGCCGAGAGCAGCTGCTGAGAGCACGGTGCACAGCAAAAATCCCTTCTCCTCCCAGGGCGCGAAGCCTGAGGACTTCCCATGGCCAAGGTGGCATCGCTGTGTGCAAGCTCAGCACCACTGCTGAGCTCTCCCATTACTTCTTTTTCACTGCATTCGGCATTTCTGCATCCGTTTGAAAAACCCTGCTCTCTGCCGAAAGGCTCAGCTTATAGCAGCTCAGCCCAGAGAAAGCCTCTGCTGGATGATTTTGCTTATCAAGCCCAGAAATACTGGCTATAGAACTGCTGCTGCTGTGAAAAAAAAAATAAAATCATTTTGAGTCACATGTGCCTAACATAAAACACACTGGGCTGAGAGGCCCAGAGAAAGGTGGTGGAGACAAGATTAATGGTTTTAACTGGGAGTGAAATCCAGTAATTAAGTAGTGACCCATGACACTTGAGAAGCAGTAACAGTTTGTTGACCACAAGAATGATTGCTCAGAGCGCCTTCTTAATGTTGTAAATGTGAAAATGATTTACAGCACAACCAACAGGGAAAAAAAAGCAAGCTAGCAAGCAGACACGATTGACATTAGTAATTGTTCCTGACTGCATACATATGTGGAGGTAAGAAAGTAGAAATACTTTCGGTGTGTAGCATGGTAGCAATATATCAAAATTACTAACAGCAAAGGACTCAAACTCCTTGAGCCGAGATGATTAAAAAGCATGCAAACACCATTCATAACACTGAAACAAACAAGGAGCCTGAAAGGCATGAAGGCGCTGTTTTGGTTTTCAGCAGGGCATGTTCGCCTTAAATCCAGAGCTGCGAGCCTATCGGAATCTTGTGGACAGAGTTAAAAACAAATGATTAATATCCAGTATAAGGCGCAGTGCACAAGCTGCTGTGCTTCTGAAGAAGTAGGAAGACTCTCGGGGGATTTCAGCAGCATCCAAAAGCCTGAGTCGGTTCAGATTCAGCAAGTAGGTCTGACTGGAAGTCAGGAGAGAAGTAGCAAAGTGCAAAGAACACAACTTGTGAGCTGTGCTCACCTGCATGCAAGGATGGTGAAGTCCAGCCTAGCAGAGGCACTTTTTGTCATCTCGAGAAAAGGCACGGTTACCAGGGTGCCCAGACTTCCTCTTTGCGTGTGAAATAGGAAGACAAATGAGTCTTCTTCCCCTTGGTCTCAGTGTGCCCTGGTGATGGTCTTGTACAGCACAGACCAGGTCTGACAGTCTCAACGAGCAGGATGAAGGCTTCTTTTTCACCCCATTGTTCTGTGCCAATACTAGGGAAAATAAAAAGAGTTTGGGTTGTCCAGGTGTAAAGAGCCAGAGATCCGCTCTGTGTTGGTTTAGAAATGTTCCCTTGTCAGAGAAATGTCTCTGTAGCTTACAGGAGAGTTTGGGAAAATAGTGACATTGTCTTTTGCATAAACACCTGGAGGCTTGGAGAAGAGCCACTTCTTTGCTACCTGAATCTCAGCTTTGTTTCCCTTTTGTGAACGATGATAGTGCTGCATTGCCACTCAGCAGCCGCAGCCCAAAGCTGCTCTTCTGCCCTCCCCCAAAATGAAAGGCAGTGGAGAAGATGCAGGGAGGACAGGAGCAGGGGTCAAAACGAGGCTGAGCAAAAGAAAGAGCAGGCCCTTGTTTCCAATGTAATTATTTTTGTGCTTGGACTTTTCGGCATCACTTAAGCCCTCCGTTCCACCATCTCCTGTTAAAAGCTGGTAGGTTTTGTTGTGTTTTTTAATATGGTCATAACCCCATTTTATATAGAAGGGAAAATGCTGGCTCCCTGTGGCTTGCATGTATTTTCATATTGGTGTAATTCAAACAATATGATGACTCAACTTGACGTCGTTTCCTGGCTGCAGCGGGGCTTGTGGTAATCGAGAGTTGAACCTTTATTGGGACGCCGATGGAGCAGCAGCACACGCCGCAGAGAGCCCTAATGAAGACCAACAGCGGACGGGGCCGGCTGGCTCAGCCCAGCCAGGACGCTCCTTACCCCAGGTAGGTGCAGTCCAAAAAGCTGCCATCTCCGCCCGATGAGCTGCTGGCACGCAAAGAGCCCCAGGCACATGCACGTAGACTGAAAAGAAGCAAATCCCACTCTCCCTGCGATGTTCCGGAGGAAAACGGAGGTATGAAGCATCTCTGCTGCTTTCCCAGCACCCTGGAAGTTGGCTGTGTGCCACCGCAAAGCCATTGTGAATTCTCCTTTTTAATATTAATTCTTAGAGCATGAGAAGAGTCAGTGTTTTGTTCCAGTGAGGACAAGAAGCATTTGCAGTCTGTTTTTAATTACAGTAGGAGGAGGAAGGACAACCGAAACTTGAAGAATTAAGGTTGAGAAGAGAGAGGTGAATAAAAGTGGTGTCTTGGGAGTGCAGGACACCGGTGTGCCGCTGTGTGTGTGCCTGTTTGCAGCCAGAAGTAACCCAACACAAATGCATGCCTTTGTGCCAGGTGCACGCACATCCCCGTACATGCACACATCTAAGAGGCAGGGCTGGTAGCACAACCTATTATTAAGCTTGCCAAACATTTCCAATTATAAGGCCCTGTTTTCAATTGCTAATAACTTTGTCAAACTTAAAACCACTTGGGCTGCAATTTTCCATGCCAAGTGTCTGCCTTGGGCTGAAGTTTTTGCTTCTCTTTTTTTTTTTTAACTATCAGCCAAAAAAGTGGTCAGCTGTTTCACAGAAGGTGGCTAGGTAAAATCTAGGGGCTTGCAATATTCAAAACCCTAGTAACATTGTCTTGGAAAGGTCCAGAATCCTCCTGCTTTAGAGAAAGGACTGGACAATGCATGTATTGGCAATTTTGTCAGATCTGACAAAGCCGAATTGCTCTGAAAGCCCTTTTTATACACAAGCAACGCCCCTTACATCTCTGCAGCTCTTACTGTCTGCAATTTCCTGAGCACACTTTAACCTTTCACCCTCCTGGCCCTGGCAGGACTGTTTGGGACCACTCCACCAGACACCCGCTGCCCTCAGAGGGAGGGCAGAGAACCTGGTTCCCTTCCCACCCGTCTCTATCCTTCCCATCCCAAAGGCAGCTGTCTCCGCTCCAACCCAGCACCCCTCTCTCTGTATCCTGCATTTTTCAGTCCCAGCAAGGAATGCAAAGCAAGGCATGGTGTAAAAATATAGCCCTTCCTTATAAAACCCATGTGACAGCAAAGATGTGTCCTTGCCCCTTCTCCCCCCATGCAGCAGTACCTTCAGGATCCCTGGAGCTTGCCCACTTATTAATACCACTAACATCCACATCTGTTTCAGATTGGCTTATGTGGATGGGATTTAATAACAAATATGTTCCCCATTAATGCTAGCCCTTGCCGTGCCTACACTCACTAACAGGCGTATGTATTTTCTGATCAGATCAGATGTTCTCTGTGGTTTGTTTGTCAGATTTTCTGTTTGGCGACTTTCTTCTAGCAAATCAGGTCTGAAATTTAAAACATGCAGAGTAACATGGAGCCACCAGCACCAGCGGGGTCGGAGAAAACAGAGCCAGACGGGCATCCTGGAGCACCACTCCTGCTGGATTTACGGGCTCCTGGCCTGATACCTGGATATGCTAAAATGCCCTTTGCTGCCCTATGGGAGGTCTGCATTCTCCTTGCATCACACTCCTGCAAGACATTGGACACATGGTTAGTGACACTTCTGTACTGGACACATGGTTAGTGACACTTCTGTGCCTCTGGGGCTCATAGAGAGCCTTCAATGGCATGGAAATACAGCTGAGAAATTCACTCATACAGGCAGGTGTGGGAGGATTTTGGCTTGATAGGACTACAAACAGAGGGTGCAGAGTCCTCAGCAGTCATGTTTCTTAAAAGGTAAAGGAATTACCAAAATAATGTAAGTCTAAATCATAAAAAATCTGGGAGAAACGCTACAGTTCAAAGAAGATCATAAAACAGGAGATGCCACAAAAGGCAGAGGGAAAGAGGAAAAGAAAACAATGAGTTTATTATAGCCTTTCATGTGTTGCTTCCCATGCACAGCCCTGGAAAGAGCTGGACTGAACTGAAACAATTTGGTGGTTGCTGATACTAGGTAGGGCTTTGGGATGTGAGGCTGGACCTTGAGTCGATAGCTCGGGAATGTTCAAGAGTTGGAAGAAGCCACAAATGGGAAAATCAGGAGCCATGCAGTGGGGCTAGATGCTGGTAGGTAGCAAGTGGCAATGCAAACACCGTAGCTTGCAGCAAGGCAGATGTGCTCTTACCAATGAAGAATAACACATCAGTGGACCAAAGGCAGAGACAGAAATACAGGAGCTGCCACACGGCAGTAAGGATAAAATGCCATAGCTTATTCTGCTTTCAGGGGAAAATGCATCACTTGACTATATACTGAAAACAGAAGTGCTGCTCTTTGGTTCAGATATAGGCCCGACAGTCAACAACAGCAAATGCCCATGGCATGATCATGGTCCTGATGTCTCTCTCTCTGCCACCTTCCAGTAATCTGCCACCGGGAGCCCTCTGAGTGCTTGTTTCTAGTGCCCCTGTGTCCAGAATTTGTGCAGTCCCTCCAAACACATCTAAACTACTGGCCTCCACACCAAGTTCCTGTGGCAGTGAGTTTCCCAACTCAGTTATCCACAGTGTTTAATTAGCAGGGCAAATGTTGCTATATGGAATAATGTGTTGTTGTTCAACACGGTAAGAACATCTGACTGCTGCCCAGAAAGGGGAGGAAATTGTCACATGCACTTACACCAAGGATCAATCCTCAAGTTTTAAGCTGGAACAAATGCACTTGTATCGGAGTCTGAAAGATGAGTCTGATACCTTTGGGACACGTTGAGAGTTTAAGTATTGGGAAAATATTACTGTACAGGAAGGAGGATATCATCCTCAGCATGAACACGCCTGCTAAAGGGCTATGGGAAATGGATAAAGCTCCTTAACATGGAGATGAAGATAACATGCATAAATGAAGCAGATCTTCCATCTGGTAAACATCTATGGTGATTTTGTAAATCCTAACGAATTGGACTGAGTAAAATTTGAGAGAGCAGCAGTAGAGACAGGCAGCAAACAGTGAGGGCTCATCCAAGTGAGGGCTCAGGAGACACCAGGCACCTCTGGGCTCAGGAGAGAGGGAGACGGGGACAAGGCTGGCCCCAAGAGCCCCTGTGTGCCCTGGCAGGAGGACTGTGGTCCTACCATATAATACACATGAACTTTCTCAATGGTATTCCTTTCTAAGATTTCATCAAAAAACAGTTCAATTCCATAAGTAATGAGAAAGTCATGCTAATCCTTTTTGGTCCAGACAAAAGTATTTGTGTCAGGAAAGATTTCCAGAACCAAAGACAACCAAGTGGGGACATCTGTTATTCTGAGAGCTCCCCCCTCCAACAACCCTTTCCCACAGACAATTTCATTTAATTGTTGAGAAGTTAAATTTTCTCCTAGGGAGAAAAAGCCCAGAAACATGTTTTCTGAAAAAAAAACACCCCTATCTTTTAGAGCAAAAGCGTCAGCCCAAAGCCCATGAGACCAGCAAGGGGGACACAGCCCCCAGCACAGTAGCAGCAGAATTCAGACCGAGGCAAAGCCGTCAGCTCCCACCTCATACATCCAAGAGGCCCAGAGGGAAGCCCGCGGCAGGTTAAGACACTGAAATATTGTCTGAGAAAGATGTTTTCTTTTTTTTTTCTTCGGGGTGAAATCCATTCTGGCCCCAGACAAGGTGTGCTCAGACTCAGCCACCACGGATTCACAAAAGATAACAGCTCCAGTGATGCCTGTGAACACGCATTTCTGCTTTGCTTTTCTTTTTTCTGCTCTGCAGCACTGAGCAGGCTGAGAGGCTCAGAGGTTGGGGCTGCTCGGTTTGTGCGTAACCCCACAGAAGGAACTGGAGCTTCTGGGAGAAGTCCCTTGCTTTTTCTAAACTCATGTCTACACAGGTAAGAGGAAACAGATCCGAATTTTCCCCTTCTCACCTTCTGAGTTGACCAAACACAAGCTAAGACTTCTTCAGAAGTCTTACAGTCATGATAGCTTGGACACTGTCCCAGCTGACCACCTCTGGCCAGACCTGGCTACGGACGCACTGCCACTCACTCCCTTTTTGGCACATCACACCTAACACGAGGTGCTTCGTGGTTGCAGAACGGTACCCAAACCCCATCTGGCTGCACCGAGCCAGCCTGCAGCACAGCAGGGCGAGCTCCAGGGTTGAGGTGAGCACTCGACTGCTGTCTTTTCACCAGCTTGGTCCTAGGGGAAGCCCGGCCACTGAGCCAGCCATGAATGGCCCATCAGGGCTGCTGCAGACAGGAGAATGCACATCGCCACAAGGGAGAGTTTAACCCAGCTCCCTCATCCTTTTCCTCCCCTTCAGATGCCAGGTGGGAGGTTTGACCTTGGGCAGCAGATCCAAGGACCGTCCCACAGTGCAGACACACATGTGCACATGCAGAGGAAGATGAAGCGCTTTTGCCTGTGACCCCAAGCGTAATGGCAAGCCCCAGCCAGCCAGGGTATTCCAATACCCACTTAGCATCTGCAAGCTGTCCTCTGGGTAGGATTTCCAGGCACATAGCATCATATCTTTCACACTTTTTGAGCAGGGCTATAAATTATGGTGACAGTCCCTGTAACTTCAGCCCCATCACTCCGTACTCCTGGCGCCTGCTGGGTTGTTGTTGTTGTTGTTACAGCTACAGCTCCAAATGGGGAATGCGTGATGTATGGCTGGGAAGGGACTTTTCCAACTGCTCAGTGAAGCGGTCACAAATAGGAAGAAACTGCAGTTTCCTACAATATTTAGCATTATATAGGCCCTCAGCAGTGCCACACTTTACTTCTTCATTTCTAGCATCCCCCTTTGAGAGCTCTACCCCACTTCATCATCATAAACATGTCAACAATCTGTCCCCGTGGAGGGCTCTGCTGTTTGTTCTTTGGCTCACATGGAGAAAGCATGTCCCTGCTCCAGCCCCCAGCACACATTTCTCTATGCTCAAAGGGGCCGGAGTTGGAACTTGGCCATCTCGTGGCTCCTGGACCTTGGTATTTAAGGGGGGAGAAAAAAAAAAAAAAAAAAAAAAAAAAGAAGAAGAAGAACATGAACTTGATAAATATGATCAGCTGCCGGGAACGTGCCTGAAGCCTCCTGCTGCTGTTGTTGACATCAGAAAGCTGCGGAGCCTTGGAGACGCGAGGAAGTTTTATTGTCTTGCTCCTACCAGGAATGCACGACTGCCGTTCCAGCTGCCTGGTGCTACCCAGCATTTCTCTCCAGTGGGTCGCCTGTCACCGGGAAAACAGGACATCGGTTCTCACCTCCCGGACTGGAGCCTCAGAAGAACCTTTTTACGGAAAATGGCCCTGGTGTGATGTTTTCCCAGGCTACTTCTTTGTTACACCCAAAGCTGTCCCGCCAGCCACCTGACAGCTCTCTGCTCAGCAAGGGCAAGCAGAAGGGAAAGGTGCACCCCAGGGTGCAGCTGCGTGCTCGTGGTTTTTCTGGGGCATCCCCAGCTGAAAGCTGCTTCCCGTTTTAGGAAGGAAGAGTATCCAAAATGCCACCACCTTCCTCCTTTGAGCTTGTGTTCCCCTCCCTGATCTTAACAAGGAAGGTCAGGCTTCTTTAAACTTCACTACCGCAGCAGCTTGGTGTATCGAAAGACCAAGAGTGAACTTCCTTAAAAATGATGGAGAAGTTAACAGATTCCAAGTTAACAGATATAACCAAGAATATCTGAATATTAATTCAAGCTACTGAGCTGAACAGAGATGAAGAGTCCTTTGGGGAAAAGGGAATCTGAAATGGATCAGGATTTTAGCAGGGCCATGGTGAATAATTTTGCACTGACAAGTCACGAATGTACGTGATGGAGACAGAAATATCAGAGAAGATCCTACACAAACACCTTTTCAATGCTTTTTAATCTTTTCATTTGCTTCCAGGGTGCAATGCTCCCTCCATCTTTCAGGTCTGTGGCATGAGGTATAGTACAGGAGGGAATTATTTTCTTGCATATGGAGAGTTTAGGCCCCCTTAAAGGGGTTTGCTGGATAGTTGTGAAGATGTAAGCACTCTGCAGATACCCAGAACAAACTTCCACAGTGCTTTGCTAAAAAATATGGTGCGGTGCTTGGCTGGATGAAGCATGGTGAAAGAGCTCTGTTTTCACGGCTCATTTAGTCCAGGACTTCTCTTTAGGGACAGCCAGCAAGAGCACCGATTTTGATCACTTTCTACTGATGTGGACAAAGTTATTCTGGGATTTGGGCTGAGACTGACTCATTTTACAGGACTTTTAAGAGGTTTTAATTTCTACTATCATGGGGTAAAATGAAAAAAATTCAAAGTGGAGAAGACAGTTCCCAGATCTGCCCCACTCCAAGCCAGCCAGCTCCTTTCTCACATGAACTTACAGCAGAGATGCATTTGGAAGAGAAAGACATCTTTTCAGAAGCGCTTAACAGAATTGTTTGTCATTCAGCTGCAGCTGAAAGGGAACGTCTCCTTACCTCAAGTTTCTGACCCTTTTGTAAAAAATGTTCAGATCTCTCTTTAAAGCAAAATATTTTTTAAAAAATCATTTGTTCTAAAAGAAGTCCTTACATTTGGCAGAAACAGACACTGTTTGCTCTTTTTTTAATGACCTGCACGTGCCACACTGCCCTCTTGTGCAATGTTCCCTTGCCCAAGCAGCCGTGGTGCAGCAATGTCAGGGGCACTCAGGTGTGAAGGTGCTGAGAGGCCTTTAAGTACCTTGATCAAGAGACTAAAAGAAAATGCAAAATTGAACTTTCCCCAGCAACTCAGGGATTTCTCTCCCCAAATCACTAGAAAACCTTTAGTAAGAACTCCTCCTCCCCCTCCATCGTTATACTGCAGACAGATTTAAATAGCACCCTGCTCTGCAAGAGAGCTGCAAGGGGCCCTAGAGCCATCCAGCTGAGATAAAAGGCCACAGCTGAGTGTTTCTGTAAAGACAACAGTTGCACCATGAGTGACAGATACTTCATTATGTCAGTACACCCCACCACAAAGGGAAGAAAAGATGTCTTTGGGCACCCTTTGCAGAGCGTTACCCGCTCTGTGCATGCTCTAATCCCTGTCTCTCAGCTCCATGGCTGCCTGGCTTCCTGTGAGCGATCCCCAGCAGCACAAACACCGGTGCCTGGTGCCCTGCGGGCAGGAGGCTGCTGGCAGGCACCTGCCATTTCATGTATTCCACGTGCAGAAACCTGCACAGACGGTTTTGCTACCTCACTTCTACATAGTGCCCCAGATCTTCCCCCGTGGTTCCTGGAATGGCCTTTCCTATCACTATGAGGATGAAGGACGATAAACTTTCATAACCATTTTTATTTTTCCGTATAAAAATTGATTGCCACCTGCTTCATTTCCGTGATAAAACAAGACTAATTTGGTCCCAGGCAGTTCCTTTCTGACCCCTCCTTTAGCATCAGCTCATTGCACTTAGATCAACCAAGACAGAGACATTATTTTTTCCCTAAGTAAATCTAATTTCTTCCCTATGCTAGCCATGATTCTTGGCAAATGTGCTTAAGAGAGAAGCTTGGAGGAAATGAGTGATATTTTTGATTCTAAAGAAACAAATGCCAAAAGTCAATTTTGAAAGGATAATACAACTTCAACTGACTCATATGTTTGTTGAGATGCTGTGACAGTAGAGCCCTGGTGAAAGGAAGAAGCTGGGTTTTTAAACTGCTTAAACTGTTGATCTTCTGCATTGTTTGGACTTTTGCAATCAGATCTGTATTTCAGTTAATAAAAAATAAGGCAGTTACTCAATTTTTTTATATTCAGGGCAGCTAGCAGACCAGCTCTCAGACACCAGCCAACTGCCTCTAGTAAAGCCCAGTTAAACGCAATCACATGCAGCCCCTCTCCTCCATCTGACAAGGCAGCATTCCTGCAAAATTGGTCCTCGCTCACTAATCCCATCATTAAACCTGAAAACCAGATCCTATTATTTTAATTCATCTGGCAGTAGCTCGCCCCAGTTTAATTGCACACCGATACAAATTGATAGGCAGCTTCAGCCCAGACCCAGGGAACCCAAATTCCACTCCGAAGCTGTGAGCAGAAAGGCACAGAGCGAGTGGTGAACAGCCCATTGGACACATAAGTGTTATACCTATGGGTTTCCAGGCCTTAACTGAGCACTCTTGCATGATATGATAAGGGTTTAAGGTCTCCCTGGTAAAAGCTCTCTTTATTTACTCCCTGGGAAGTCACACACGGGGTATTATTTTAGTGGTCTGTCAGCACAAAGCTTCAGTCTGACTGGGGTTGTGCCATCCCAGGCATATATTAATGAATCACTCAAACAGAAGCCATAGCATCTTAATGCAACAATCCTTTTAAAAAATCAATCAGAATTAAATGTGAACCACAAACCAGTAAGTGAGTGCATTGTTAAGAGGTTTTGATTAAAGCTTTTGAAATTAAAAGGATCAGACTGAGGATCAGAGAAACACACCACAAAATCATCAAAAGAAGATGAGGAGCAGATTTTGTAGCCCTTGCTCTTGAGGGAGATAAATCAGTTCTTTATATTTTATGTAGGGAAAGAGTTGCAAAACTTGGCCTTCAATACACTGAAAACGTTCTTAACTGATCTTGTGTCCTTGAAGCTGACTCCTTCGGTGTTTCCCCTGTGAGGAGCTGCTGTTTGCAACCAGGAGTTTTTTCTCCTGGCACTTGGCTGGCTGTGCCAGGGCAGCTTTTGGCACACCACGGGGATAAGTAGCTGGGCGCTGTAGCTCATCTACCCCTAATCGCTGGAAGTGGAGACAGCTTTCTATAAAGCAATGCCACCACCAAGTGAGAGGATCGTTTATGTTGCCTGACAGATGAAGTGTAATGCTTTTATGTCATAAAACTCCTTGCATTCAAATTTCTTGTTATTTTACAGAAAACCTTAAACACTGATCTGAATTTATGTTTCCAATCACACTAGAAATTAGTAAGATTTTTAGCCCTATAGGTGTGTGGACATGGTCAAATGCTCATCTACCCAAAATCCCCACTGAAAATCTATTCTTCTATTTATCTACCAAGCCTTCTGTTTGTATGCTGTTTGTATTTCATTTAAAATTTACTCCTTCTTTGGATGTGCAGGGGTAAAAACTGAGCACTGGATATAGTCCTTGGAGCTGAGAGTCTGTATGTGCAGTATCAGGGCTGAATGTAGAGCGAAGTAACTGCCCTCCAGGAGTTATAAAGAGTCAGCGATTTCAGCACAGTTTGTGTGGTAAATAGAGCTCTAAATCCAGATGCTAGTTTACAGATAGTCTTTCAGTTCAATTATAGTAAACTTCTCATTCTTCAGCTACGCAAAAGCCACAGAAATTAATCCCCTTAGCACTATGCTTCTGCTAAACTGAAACCTGGTTAAATACATGCCTGAAGAAGCCACCTGATTTTTTCTATATTTACCGGACATTTAAAAGTCATATTTATAAGTGACAGAGCAAAACAAAAACAAAACCAAAACAAAAATAGGCTCTCTGCTGAGAATTTATGTGGCAAGCTTTGCCCCAGAGTGTGTTTTTATAGCCTGGTTATAAACCACTGCAAACAGAAGGGTATATAATGGAAACACTGACAGATCTTTACCTAGAATATTGCAAATGAGCACGCCATAAAAATGACTAATTACAGATATTGTAAAACTCAGCTTAGCTCTTGGGCTCAGCCGTTGGGCTGGAAAGGGGGAGATGCAGACAGTGATAACAGAGGGCTCGGCCTCTGCTCCTGTTGGCTTTCCCTGTGTAAAAATTGGGAGCTTTTAGTTTTGGCCCGCTGTTAACAGCCATGACCACAACAGGAAACACTTTATAATGCTGTGAGCTTGAGGGCAAGAAGAGTGCTTGCATGTTACCTGGCCTGCAAATAAATCTGCCCTTGTTCACTGCTAGCAACACATCTCTGGCATGTGTCCATCCATGAAGTCCCAAGCAAGTCCCGGCTCAGCTGGTGCCAAGGACCTCAGGGTAGACCTAACCCTCTCTTCTTCAGATGGGGCACTAGGATGTGTTAGACCCTACACCAAAATCCCAGGCTCCTTTAAGTGGCTTTGTCCGGTTTGTGAAGGAGGCAGGGAGTTCCTGAGAGGCTCTGAAGAGCAGCACAGGACTAGGTGAGGAGCTGGGACCCGCCTGGATGGAGCCTGTCCGCATCAACACCACACACAGGAATTAGGTGGTTACTGCGCTGTGGCTGGCCCCTCTGAAAAAGGACCAAAAATAAATGAAGACTTGAAGGCACTGAGCACCCATCCATTATCAGGGGAAAATTGATTTGGGTCTACACATCTAGAAAAGTGTAGTTACTGTAAGCAATGGTTTCTTCATTCTCTTCCATTCCTGCATGGTCCTCAGAGCCAAAGTCCCCTGGGAACTGCACCCCAGCAGGTGCTGAGGAAAGGTCTTCCATCCTTCCCACCCATGTTGGAGAACCTAATGTTGGATGGCAAAGTAGCAGGCAGCACAGTCTGGGCCTGGGGGAGGCTTTCAGAGAAAGACATCCTCTATCTTTCTCCTTTCTCCGTGTCCTCCTTCCCTCTGGTGGAGAAAAACCCCACTGGAAGTGACGGTACCGCCATCGGCCTCTGAACCCAGAGCCAGTGCCTGTAGGAACCCCATCCCCACGGCCACAGGGAGCTGATCCATCTTGAGAGACTGTCAGCTGTACCCGTTAGGAAACCTAAGTGGAGCAGGTCGACTTTACAAGCAATGGTTGAGTTGTTCTTAGGCTGGAGGGGCCTGCAATTACGATAAAGGCCTAGCAACAACAAGGGGACAGACCCTGGCCGTGGACACCCCGAAGGCCTAAAGATAAAGGGTTGGATTACACAAAGCAGCCTCTCGTTATCCACTCCTTGATACTGGTTGGTAACTTTGTTTTTTAAGGAATCCCTTAATTAGGTTTTACAGTGCATAGGTTAGGCATTTTCCAGCAAGAGCTTTATTGTAATGGGTTGCACATGTTCTCATACTGTACACCAAAATGAAATTTAGCTACAGGGCATTTCCTTCCATTGCTCTTGCTGGGGAGCAGCTTTAACCTTTTTGCAGACACAAAGCCATATTTCACTCCTGAGAGGCCACAGCAGTTCCCCGCTCCCAATCACTTGGGTCATTTCAGCCCTTAACAGTGCAGCAATCTCACAAATGTGCTGTAGGGAGCAATCCTGAGGGGGCAGGGGGGTGAGACGGAGATGGAAAAGGCCCAGGAGGTTAAGATCCAGGAAGGCCTCACTCCAACAGAGCCCAGCAGTCTCCCAAGAAGAAGCCTGAGGTACTTAACTGGGCAGGGCATAGCTGGTGGCTGCATCTGACCTTGGCTAAACCACTGGGGGAATCTTCTCCTGAGGAACCTCCTCAGGAGTTCATAACTGGCTCCTCTGTTCAGCCCCCCAAGCTGATCGTGCAGCACGACTATCAAAAAGAATCTCCAGCTATGACTTCAGTCTGCAGAATTTACCCCAGATTTTGTGATCTAGCCTAGAACTTGGAAACTTATGATCATCTTCCTGAACAAGAACAGAAGGTTATCAGAAGAGATTTTCATGTGGCGGGTTCAGGTCCAATGACAGGAGACAGCTCAGCACACAACACATAGGGACTCCTTGCCACAAGATGTAATAGAAAAAATAAAAGTTTACATGGGATCAAAGGGCAAGTGGACAAATTCTTAGAAAAAGAAATCTTTTAAGGAGTCTTAAGTATTGCCTATCAAGCTTGGTCTTCCTACAGACCTGTTCAATCATCCTGGATACTAGAAATTCTCTAGCGGAACCTCTAAGAAGCTCAGTGCATCTCTGCCCTGCCTGACAAGCGTGGGCAGCAAAGCCTAATGAGGCAGGACTCAGAAACTTTGGCCCGTAGCAGAGGACTCCACTCATCTGCCCAACTGCTTGAGGAGTTGAACACAACCAGTACATGCGTTGCCCTTAAAGCTGCTGTTGAGGGACTAAACCTCAGTCCCACAAAGTCAGGGATGTGACAGCTCTGCACACACGAGCAGGCTGGCTGAAACAACATTTGCCTAAGTGTTTCTAGGAGTAGGAATTTGCAGCTGGGTTTTTCATGGTACTGTGTGCACTTGGACCTTTGAAAATCAGGCTATTAGAGTGCTCACATAGAAGAAGGGAATTTATGTTGTCTTCATGCTTTGAGCCTGAATTTGTCCTGAGGGAACAGTAGCAGAAAAAACAGCCATTTATTTTTAATAGACACCAGTGTCGTTACTTAGGTCTGGTGAGCTTAAAGGATTGAGAGGGGAATGATATCATCAAGGAAGTAATTTCTTTACTTTTTTTTCATTCATCTAAGAAAAAAAAAAAAAACTCATGCAGAAATACAGTACAAGAACCTTGCTAAGATTCCGAAATGCTTGCTATCAAGATTACAAACATCATTTATCTTGTCTGCTGTCCCTTCCTTAATGCACAAACTTCCCGTCAGCTGTTGTCCCGAGGCCTGGCACCTTTTGTCCACCCTCTGCCTTCAACACACTCATCAGGAAGCGAACCAGGTGTTGGCAGAGGCGTCTGCACACCCCCACATTCCTCACACTCACAGAAAGATGGAGAAGCTCCTTGCAGCAGCAGAAGTCAGGATTTATCTGCAACGACAGCCCCCCGGCCCAGGCCAGCAGCAGGGAGCGGGGCCCCCCACCCTAGGACACCTTGGGGTCACTGCAGGCCAGCCAGAGCACCTCGACTTGGCTGTGACCTTTCAGGAGCCCTTGCAAATCACATCTGGAATGTGTTTCAGCTTCAAGAGCAATAAATGAAAACACTGAACACAACAGGGTCGATGTAATGTTGTTTGAAAGAAAAGGTAATGCTTTGACCCTTATTTGGCCCATGACATGTCTGGTTATTCCGCCAAGAACTGGGGAAGTGTGGCTTGGGTTGGGTAAAGGATAATAAGCTATTTAGTCATAAAAAAAATACAATTCATTTCAAGCCTTGGTGGCACCCAAAAATGGGAAATGTGATTTCCCCACACTCCAAGGCACTCCTTTTCTTTTGTCTCCGGACATCCAGCAAGCAAATAGAGCTCCAATGGTTTTGTAGGGAAAAAATCAAGATCAGACATGTCCTTGCCATTTTTCAAACAGTTTGGCAAATTCTGGTTTGAGAAAAAATAGAAAAATACTGCTTTCATTTCTACACTATCAGCAAATAGAGATCCAACTTACAATGGCAGTGTCAACATGAAAATGACACACGACCTCTCTGTCACTTTTCCTTTACATTTCACCACTGAAGCCACGGGTGTAATTTCAGCACCCTGCTCCCTAAAACGAGAAGGGTCCCTTTAGCAGGATGCTGGAGGGGTTGCTGCAGGTACCCCACATATCTCCCTCTTCTTCACTGCATGCTACAGTAAACATTTGTTTTATTTTTCATATACAACTGGAGTAAAGCCTCTTTCTTAATACTGCAGGCCTGGATTTGCCGGTCTGCCCTTGCCCAGCTGATGCCACCTATATTTCCACTTATGTTTCTTTCCCAGCACTGACAATCTCTTCTATGAGGCCCACTAATTAATTGCATGAATGAATGGTTTTCCACTTAGACAGGCAATGACTCCAGACGGTGAGTTCTCTGGCAGCAGGGCCCATTTCAGAGCTGACTGACTTCTTGTGCCCTTGTTGGCCCCACTCAGTGAGGTTCTGCTGCGCCTCTTTCGACTCTTGGAGGCCTCACCCCACATCCTAATGGGGCAAATATGGGGGATTCACACCCCAGGAAAGGATTTTAGCTCAGAGGGGAGCAGCAGGCAGTGATGGGCATAACGGGCTGGACGGTGGTGCTGCAGCCATCGCAGCACAGCACCATCCTGCTGCAGGGGAGAACCTCTATCACCCCTGGTCATGGGCTGCCCTGCAGGAGGCTGCCAGAAAGTGGTGCCCCAGTTTTCATATCTCAGGGCTGTGGTCCTGAGCTAATCCTGGATTTCTACTGTGCTATTCCCACCATTTGGCTGGGTGCGTTCACAGCCACATAGCCCTCCTCACTCTGTCTGCTGGAATTAAACTATATCCATGTCACAGTGCTGTGTCCATTTAATTACTTTATAACTGGATTTTCCAGACATCTGAGGAACTGAGCCTTATGTCTTCCCCTTCAAGCCTGGTTTGCTCCAACTTTTAGGGATGGGAGTGAGAAGACAAATGACTTGGCAGAGGCTGCATGGTGAACGCAGCATGCAACAAGCAGCCAGCTCCCCATTTTTACTGCAGCAGTTTCAGGTAAGTATCTTATTGGCTTCTTCTGCCTGATTTTTAAATTAAAAAATAAGAAATAAAACAACAACAAACAAACAGAAAAGCCTGACCATCCTCTTTCTGAATAACTGGCTTGCAGAAAGCTGTTGCTTTTTCTCCAAGAGGATTGAGAAACAGCTTCAATAGCTTCTTTGTGCAGTTTTATTTTGCAGCTTCCAGCTCAAGACAGCATTTCCTGACCCGTGAGGATATGCTGCCCTCTTCCAGTCTGGGACACTACAGCTCAGCAGTGCCATGGAGACACATTTCCATGGATCTGCAGGATTAATCCTAAGAATCAGTAATTCTCCACTTCCACAGATCTAGTTTTTCTTAGCAGTCAGCTAGTGGGTTAGGGAGGACTCAGTAAATTGTAAGGGACTAGGACTGCATTGAAGCAGGCTCTTCCTGACCTCACTTCCCAGTCTGCCCTCCCTCCTGTCCAGTTTGTGATGCTGTGCCCCATCACCACCTCCCGCTATTCCCAACACCTTTCCTTACCTTCCCCATCCTTCAGACAAGTACCTGGGGGGTCTCCTTCCACACCCAAAGAATCCTATAAAGAACAAGAAAACCCTCAAATTTCTTTTACTAAAATGGCCCGATCTGGGAGCCTTTGTCAGAAATTTGAATGATTTCAGGGGGACAACAGAGAGGAGCAAGCCGGATAGACAGCACCAGGAACCTGCATTATCCTATTAAGGGCTGCAAGCATTTCTCTCCCCTTCGTGCAAGGGGGACAGAGGAGGACTTTCCAACCCTGAGTGGGACTGCAGGAGGTCACACCTGCTGCTCTCACAGGTGCCTCTGTGCCGGGAGATCCCCTCCGGCAATTCCCCTGTGACTGCTCTTATCAGCTGCTGAAGATTAGAGGTACCTCGGAATAGAAACTTCAAGGAAAAAGGGAAGGGGAGAATTGCATTTCAAAGAAAGCGTTTGAAGGAAACCTTTGAAGGACCATATTCAAAGGTTCATGACTCGATATAACCATTTTAAATAGACATAAATTTCTGTTTGGATTGAGATTGGCTCTCACCCCAGCAGGACAAAATAGCTGCCTTCTTTGTATGAACACAGTCCCAGCACAACACAGGAGATGAGATCCATCTGATAACAACTTACACTGCTTTCAACCTAAAAAATCCAAAGGTGCTACATCAAGGTAAGACCTACTCTCACATATGCCTGAATAATTTCCATAAAAAAAACATGAGCTTGTGCCCATAAGCTTTTAGGTAGTATCAAGTGAGCTAAATGTTTTTGGGGCTGGTTGTGTATCAGATATCCTGATGAAAAACCACAGTAAACATCTAGATCGATTTCTGCTGAAACATCTCCATCCCGGAATTAAAACATGGTAGTCACGTCCCAGAAAGCAGCACAGCAGCTAAGTGAGGTGGCCACACTGAACTGATGTCCCAGCAGAGGCAAACCTTGGGCACGGCTCATCTTTATGCTGCTCTCTGATGGGTCCAGTCCTCCCCACTCACCCGAAGCACACAGCTTTCTGGCAGAAGCATCAGAGAGACAAGAGTCACCAGGTCCAATGGCACCAAGACACATTTGGGCTGCCAGATAGCTATTAATGTACCAAATCATCTCACAAGTACAAAAATACCCTGTCTGTCTAATTTCCTGATGCGCTGTTTCCTGGTGGATCTCTTCTCACATTTGGAATTTTATTTCTGTTGGGAAAAAAATATTTCCTAGGTACAATGAGGAAACAGCTGATCTTATCTACTCTATTGCAGGTGACTTTTTAAAAATACCTTAAATGACGTACAGCCCTCAGCTTAGGCAACCCCTGGTTCAGCTAAGCTCTTAGCCCCTGTGTGGCATGAAGAATGTGTTTAATGGGATTCAGCAAGACGCATTTTGAAGGATATACTCAACCATTTTGCTGACATCGGGGCTCTCAGCCCTCAGCCCCTTCGTCCTTTTTTGCATCGGGACTCCAGTTTGGCCATATCCAAACCTACACAGGGAGACCTTCACCCCTTCGGGTGCATGTTCACTGTCCCCAGCAGCAGCCCTTCATCCTGGCCACAGTCTTTGCCTGTTCCTGAATTCCTCTAGACAAGCATACAAGTGCCCTGAGGACATCAGGCAGTCACCCTGTGGGGAGATCTGCCTACACTGCCCAGCACAAAGATGGGGCTGAGGTCCCTGCTCTAGCCTTCAGAGCCAGGCAGCCACATGAGCACACCAGGAGCCCAAACACTGGTGGAAATTTTGCCCGCAGGTGCCAGGCCATAGCAGCAGCACTAAGCGAGGGGCATGGTGGGCAGCTGTGGCTGGGGAGAGACAGCAAGTGGTTCGGCCTCTCCCCTGCAGCACCAGCATCTCGCAGGGCTGCATGACTGCAGAACTGGGCAGAAAGCCAGGAACGCTTGAATTATATTCCTGATTCTGCCATTAATTTCTTATATGGCCTTGGGCAGCTTGTATCACCTGCCAGTTTGGGATTTTCCTTAGATAAAGAAGGGAAAATAGTTAACATCATGGATTTATAGAGCTTAAAGCTCTACAAAGAAGAGTCTGGTCTGGCTTCTCTATATCAAAAAACCTTTAATTTCACTCAGTTGTGCCTGAATTGAGGCCAATTGCTTATGTTTGACCAATATATATCTCTCCATCTCTTACAGAAGAACAACTTATCTTCATCTGAAAACATCAAGAGATGGAGAAAAGCCAGCACATCCCTTGGTATTTTTCCCCCTGTGATTAATTCCCATCCCTACTGAGCATTCAAGTTTCATTTCCCATCTGACTTTTTTGGGATTCTTCTTTCAGTCAGTACTTCTAACGATCCTTTTTTTTTTCCCTAAATGAAAGTGTTTGCGTGACACGGTATTTCTCCCCGTGGCTTATCCACACGACTTGGTGGGCTAAGGGCAATAATTGCAAAGATAATTAAAATCTGCCCAGTGCTTTGAAATACTAAGCTCATCTCTAAGGCCCATTATCCTGCTCAGTGTCAGAGGTACCACTGACAAGTACTTCACTTCAGCCTTTCAGGCAGCATGCAGCTGCCAGAGAAAACCAAGAGTGGAAAAGTACTATCTCTTCAAAAAAACAGATGTTGCAGCTCCAATTTGTCTTCTGCCAAGACAAAGGAGATGCACTAAATTGATCTTTCGTAAAGGATTTTGTTTTGCTTCCAAGATTAATATCACAACAAACTGGGAGGCACCATACCTCAGGGTGCAATGCTATATTGCAGAACTTAGCCTAAATACCCATTCTGAGCATAATTTAGTTAGTCTGAAACTATGTCTGTGGAGGGGGAAATAAACTTTTTCCTTCCAGTAGCACATTATCTAAATAATCTCTCTATCTCAGTACACAAAGGCTGGCGATTCAGCTTCAAAGACAGGCAATAGCTTCTAGGCTTGAAACTGCTCACCACGGAGTGCCGGCAGTAGGCCTCAGAGCCCTCGCTGGTGGCCTTCATGGGGTGCTTGGTCACACAAAAGGAAAGGAGCAGTGAAGGGATGGGAATTAAGATCTGGGCCATCCTGTAAGTTGGCTGGAGGGCTCTAATTTGAGCCAACTGTTGTGACTGGACAGAAAATTTGAAATCATGCAGCTGGTAAGGGACATCCAGCCAGGGCTCCTGTTCTTATGCAGAAAGTGACTTCTTGATACTTTTCCCAGAAAGGACACTATCTTTATCCACAGACCACAAACACTGCAGCTTATATGCAGGCTTTTCACCCTGGGATCATGTCTGTTCGCCACCATTAATAGCATCCTCCAGCAGTAGTTTTTGCCTCAGGCACCAAGTGACAGCCCCCTTCCCAAACCCACCCATCCCGACCTGGCCGCTCTTCCCTCACTGACGTGAACCACTACACGTCTTCCCAGCCACTGCTGCTTTTTTTCTCAGCAGTATTTGCACTTCAGCAGAAGGACAAAAAGTCCCCACTTGTACAACCCGTTCAGGATGAACGGCAGCGTGTAATTTAAGCACATCGATTCAGTGTTCCTTACAACAGCTAATGGGTCCTGATTTGTACATAACATACACAATCAGTGGATCGAAACAAGCACAATTATCGGATCATGGTGTTCTCTTTCCATGCTTCTTCATCTGCCTGAATAACCGCAAACAAATTCCACGTACTTGTTTCACCAACGCCCTGTAGATCTACCCTGTGGCAATTTGTGAGCAAGGTCTGCACACGAGCAGGTATAATGGATTAACAAAAATGACTGGACAAAACAAAGCTTTTAAGATTGCTTTTTTCTCTGTGCTGTGGGAGATCTTTTACACTGATGGAAAATAGCTGTAATGGACTACCTCAGGACAACAGCATTTCTCAGTGGTGTGTGGAAGTGCTCCTGAAGCAAGCTGACCCCTTTTCTGTTAGGGCTGGAAGTTTTGCAAGCCTAATTATGTCAGCTAGGAGTGTGAACAAACAAAGACATCATCCCTGCAAGAGAGAGAGCTATGCCAACAAAAAGCCCTGGTGTGGATGCAGTGCTACAAAAGGAGGGATATTTTTTCTTTCCAGTATAGCTGACTTTGTTTGGGTAGCTCTGATAAACTACACCAGCAAAAGAAACCTCTTGGCTCGAATAACCGTGTTTCCAGCGTAGGTTGCCAGTCCAGTGATATCTGTGTGTCAGCACATTCCTCCTGCTGCAGAGGAGAGCGCCGGCACTGGATTCTGTGAAGACTTCACCTGAGACAGAGGAAGGCTAAAAGAAGGATCAGACTATTTGATATCTAGAAGGACACTGAGACAGTACACTGAGGGTGGAAAGCTCTGGCTGTGCTGACCGGAGGCCAGGACGTCAGACAGCACATTCCTGCCTGACATGCGCCCTCTCGGCTGCGAAGTGAGATACTTGTCAGAGACAATCCCCAGCCAGAGGTTGCTCTGCGATAATGCACAGCCATTTCTGGGCTCCTAGTGTGACCCACTGCCTGCATTCATGGCAAGCTTCTGCTTCGTGTGCGGTTTACGGTCAGACCCTGTGGGTTTTGGTGCTGCCTGTTGTGGCCACAGTGGGCTGCGAGATGGCTGCCTGCGGTTGTAGCTACTCCACACTTGGAGCTGTGAAGGCAGAAATTGTTTCTTTTCACCTAGCAGCAAAACAGGGTCTCTCTGGTTTTTCATGTAGGCAGCAGATGCCCAAGGACATACTCAGCCATACTCTGCAGCCTTGGGTAAGGAACCTGTAAGTATCCTTGGGCAGGACTGTCTGAGACCCTCCCCATCCTTCCTCCTCTGCCACCGCTCTCCTCCCCAACACAGCAGGCAATTTCAGTGCTCCATTTACCAGGGCTTCAAGGCTGTGGCCAGGGCCCCTTCCTTTGCATCCTCTGGAGCAGCAAGTCCCACCTTTTCCTTCTTGCAGAGCCGCACTGGCTCGTTGCCCTCACTAATCCAGGGGGGGTAGTTTTTTGGGCTTTTCTTCCTTAATCAATTCACAGAAATGAGCTTGCACGATGCTTTGTGTTTCTGCAGCGAATTCCACAAGCAAGGTGTAAAAGTAATTAAGGCGCCAGGCTTCAGCTTTCTGACACTGCAATCAGCGGGGCGTCCCCAGGCAGCCACCCTCACAATGAAGGCACAGCGAGCGCGGGGAGGCGAGGGGGGAACCAAAAATCATCGGCTTTCAGAAAGCCACATCATTTCTCAGTCCGGCTCTCTGGGGGCCAACAGATAAACAGCTCTGCCCCAAGGAATTTCCTTCCTCCGAAGGTGGGAACTGGCC
Source organism: Cygnus olor (assembly GCF_009769625.2). Lineage (NCBI taxonomy): Eukaryota > Metazoa > Chordata > Aves > Anseriformes > Anatidae > Cygnus > Cygnus olor. Next base: position 27,785,793 of record NC_049176.1, on the reverse strand, counting down.
GGAGCCGCCACGGCCTCCCATCCTCCAATGACATCAGCTTCCTCGGGCGTGGGGCAAGGGGACTTCAAAGGAGGAGTTAGGGGAAAAGGCCTTGTGAAAGCCGGGCAGGCCTGCGTGCTGGCCCTGAGGCCCCGTGGTGGAGTCCCGTCACAGCGGTTCACCCCAGCACACCCCGAAGAGACAATAAAAGAGGAAAGGAAAGCGCAGCAGAGGCAGACACGCCAACGCGGCTGCAGGGCTGTGACCTGTGTGATGCTGCCAGCACTGCTCCTCCAGCTCAGACAAATGGCCCCAGTACAGCCCCGTCCCTGTCAGTGTCTGAGCAAACCCATGGGCTGGCCTTGACCAGAAGGGCACCCATTTCCTTGCTCCCACCCCTAGGCTGAGCTCACCACGAACTTTCAGATGCCAAATACAAGCCAAACTTCAACGCAGTCTCTGTCTAATGATGCTACATGCACCCTATAGCCACCCCTACTCGTAAACCTTGAAGAACTGTAATATCTCTTCAGACCCCAGCCCTCTCTTAAATTCGGTTGAAATTTGGCCAAGAAGTTCCTGGGGGAAGAGGAAAGAAAAGGCCTGGCAGGCGGACACAGGGACACCGTGTTCACATGAGATTCATTTCCTTAGGAAACCAGGCTAAAAATAATAGTCAGAAATGTTGGGTAATTGCCTTCAACTCAACATCTCTCTCTAGACAGGAAGAAAGGAAGGAATTAGCACACTGTATGTTATATTTCAAGATTTGTCTACATTATTTCAAGCATAGGAATTAGAAATGAAATTAAGAAGATATATTAGATCGTCTTGCCCCTCCCTAGAGAAACAAACCTACAGCTGTTTCCCTTAGCATTTTTTTAGTGATGTATGCAGTCCAGTTTCAAATGAACCAAATGATGGAGCTTCCATCAGTTTTCAACAGGAACCATTCCCTTGCTTACATATCTTTCCTGTACTTTCCTTTTTTTTTTTTTTAATAAAAAATAAATAAATCTATTTCAACGTTTTTTATCCATTGGCCATGTTTCATCTCAGTATTTCTAGCACACCTCTTAATTATTTTATGAACTCACTAGAGTAGAAAGGTAAATACAAGTGTCTATGCACACCACCTGCATACTTCAAATAGTATCACAGGGTTCATTTCACTCTTTTGGCTGACTGAGAGGCTTTTTTATTCAAGATGGTTTAATATTTTTAACTGTGTTTTTCCTGAAAAAAAAGGCTTTGATTAATAAATTCCAGGATTTTTCTTCAGTCTGAGTTTTTTGGACTTCCCACCTCGGTCACATTTCAGCTTGAGTTTTAAGGGCCCAATCCACTCGAAAAATCTTGTAGATGGTTTTCTCACTCTCCTTGACTGTTCTACGTTAGCTTTCTATTGCGTAATTAAGAGCTATTGAAAGGGAGGGTTTACTTGAATATGACATTATTCCAAGAAAATAGTTCTCCTTTCTTAAGCACATAGCTTGTTTCCTTGTACACTCGACTGTTGCTTTTCGGTAGAGTGGGCCCTACAGATCTGGAAACATTTATTGCATGCTCTACACATGAGCTGGTGACAGAGAGGGTTGCACCCTGCGTGCATGATATCCATGCTTTCTGGAAATACGAGGGCAAACTGTAATTCCCAGGGAGCAATTCTGCCCCAACTCTGCTTATTTTAAGGCAGAAAAGAAGCCACTTTGGTCCTTAAAACAGCCTCCTCCAAACCAAACTGCAGCACAGCATCCCCAGGACTGTATATCTCCCTAGCAGTGTCCATTGCTGGTGCGGTCGGAACAGAGCCAGCCCTGGTCTGACACCAGCATCTGCAGCCGGTAAAGCTTGATGGGCAGGGGAATGCCAAAGGCCCCAAAGGAGCTCAGACCAACCTAGGATTGGACCAACCAATTAGGATGTGGCCTAAGTCATCAGCAAATTAACACATTCTGTCCAAGCTGTGTGCTTGGAGCAGGTCTGAATTTGACAGCAACAGTTCCAACCACTGTCCCAACCCAAGAGAGAGGGGTACCGAGGATGAATTAAGATCTGTCATATATACCTGAAATATATTTCTTTTTGCCACTGTGCAGCTGTATGACATGAAAAAACGTTGTAGGGTATAATCAGCTTCAGCTCCTCCACCCTAACCACAAACGAACAGAGGCTTTGACCAAAACCCTCATCTTTAACATGCCTGTTCCACATTGAGAAGACGTGAAGATGTGCAAGTAGACACAGTTTTCTTGGCCATACTGAACTTGTCAGGGGCCAGTTTCAGAGAATTTTATGAAAACAAGATTCCTGATCTCAAAATCATCCGACTCAGAAGGGGGGCTGCTTTCTGGTATTCTCACACCTCCCTGATGGATAGCAGCACATCCGCAGCTGCCAGCAAACACAGCGAGGAAATGTGCACGTATTTGGGATTTATCCCTTGGTAACTCCTGGATTCCTCCTCTGCCTCATAACCTTGCAAGAAGCACCACGGCGCCAGCTTTTCTCTGCCTGATCCCCTGATCACAAACGCCCCGTTACTGAGAACTGCTATGAAGGCAGAGGCAGGCTGGCTCTGTAGGTGGGATGGAGACCACCACCACATCAGAAATACCTCCCAGCGCATTTACAGGTCTCGAGGCTTCCATAACCCTGCAGTGCAGAGGTCCTACAGGTCCGCATCCGCTCCCCATACACACATCTGACCCACAACTAACTCCACTCTCATCCTGAGCCTCCTGCTGCACCGACCCTAATGCTACACACAGCTTCCATAAAACCAAGAGGCAAATTCAAGGCCATATTAGGTATAGTTAGAGGATACTAAACTGAGGTTCCAAGAAGTCTGAGCCCTTTCCTGAGTGCTGACGGCTGTTTCTGAGTCAGGCTCCTTCTCTGCTGTGCTCTGCTGAGTCACTTTATTCCAAAGCAGGAGCGAGGAGGAGGAGGAAGCAAGGGAGCCCGGCCAGGAGAGGGTAAGCAGCAGGAGCAGGGGGCACCAACCTGGCCCTCGTCCCAGAACTTCTGACGTTTGTGTTACTGGTGGGAAAAGGACTCAGAAAACACAGCTTCCGTGAGCGTCGGGCTGCGACAGGAGAGAGAAAGACCATGACACCCAAACCCCAGCAGAATACTTGGGGAGGAAGGATTATATTTTGGAGTGGGCTTATGCCAGAATACGCGTGCACGTGTGTGTCAGCATGTGTGCACGTGTGTATGCACGTTGTGTGTGCATGCACATACTCACACACGTTTTTGTTTGGACGAGGCATTTTGGCAAAGTCAACAAAAACTAATTGCAAACAAACTGCCTTTACATTCAGCCCCCCAAAACAGCTGCTTTCAAAGCTGTACCAGTGGGAATTAAAAGCATCACTAGCTGTTGCCACTTGACCTGGTAATTTCAGAGGCTTCACCTTCCGCTCCACCACAGAGCTTCCCGTTTGCTGGCCAAAATGAGCAGTCAGGTGCTGAAGAGTCTGTTCCTCCTCTTATTCAGAACTCGGCCCTGGTTTTCAGGAGCACTATATAAATTTAGAAGTTGCGTGCAATAATAAATAACTGTGACAGGTACAGAAACAAAGCCTGCAGCTCTTGGGGTTAGCGTTTCCTCCTCCGGAGAGGTTTCTGTTCCCTCGTGTCTGCGGGACAGAACATTCCAGCGATGTTTCAGCACTGATGGGCGCTCAAGCCTCAGCCAGGAGAAAAGTCAGCTTTCTGGCAGAAAACCCTGACTAGCTCCTGGAACGGAGCGAAGAAAGAGAGAAAAGATGAAATACTTTGTTTACCATACCATGACATCACCATCATCACCAGAGAAAAATGCAAGTTCATCTTTCTTCCCTGGGACAATCGGTATGACCTGAGCCATCCGCACAGCCGGATAACGAAGGCAGCGGTGTCCTCCCTGCTCCGCAGAGCCCGGGGACTGCAGCGTGGGCACCAGCACGCACACACGAGCTGGGCCTCGTGGCCACTGACTTCGACAGGGTGCAGGTGTTTGACCCTTTGCTAGACACGGGTCCAAGAGTGCTCTGCTGAGTGCTCTGCTGTTTTCTGTACCTCTGTTTCTGTCCTCTGGTAACCAAGCAGTTGTTGAAGACTTCATGGGACAGGTAAAGCCAGGACACCCCCGTGCAACACATTTTAGCCTTTTTATTTTTTCCTGGTTTTGCTCCCATGGCCTCCTGCCAGATGAGGTCCATCAAACCCAGTTTTAGGCAGCATGACAAAGGCTGGGTTAAAAGGAAAAGGGTGGGTTTCCTACCAGAAAGAGGGCCACTGCTCTGTTCCAGGGGTAGAAAATGCCTGAAAGCGTGCAGAACTGCTGTGACTACAACAGCCAGAAACACAGGAAAAATACAGGGGCAAATGGCAATGTAGCCAGCTGAGTCTTCCGTATGACAAGGACTTCCTCCACCTAACTGGAACTTGGAATGAGCTGTCAGACAACTCCAGTAAGTCTCTGTGCTCACACAAGATGAGAGTCAGGGATTACTTTATCACCCTGAGACGGACTGGAAAATCAGAGCTTCAAAATGCTTGCAAAGGGATCATCTCTAGAGGGGAAATGGCATGAATCAGCTGAAATGTTCATTGTGGTTTTAATGCTACAGACAACAGTGAAGCAAGAAAAAACTGTAAAAAAAATCCAGACCCCAGGTTTTCTATTTTTGAAACCATTCAGAAACATTTTCAGGATTTCAGGAGAGATTTACCAAAACAACCCTCATGCAAACACAGAGAGGTCATCCTTGACTACTGTTTTCTGATTAGAAGAACCCAATCAGAGAATTCCTGACCAGACATATTACTAAGACAACTACAATTGCAAGAAAATGCCAAATCAGAGCATGAAGAAAAGCTCTTAGCAGATTCCCTCAAAATAAAAATTAGTATTTCAAAGCATTGCTACGATGAGGTGTGGCTCCTGTGGAAGCCAGAAATCACTCGCTTCAAGGCTGCGGTAGGAGCCCCAGCAAATACACACTCAGTGCAAAGACACCTCATCCCTAAGCCACGTGTGCCAGAAGGACTAAGCACCACTTGCCCTCGGCAGCACCCATTTTTGTGTCATTATCTGGGCAAAACCCTTGGTCCACAGCCTGAGGAGCAGAGCTGTGTCCCGGGGCCAGCAGAGCACCCAGACTTCACGGCGCTGGAAGGGCGCAAGGGATGCCGGCCTCACACCAGCCCCCAACAGCCCACAGTAACCTGAGACTGCACACGTAGACGAGCAGAATAATTCAGAAACAACAACTGGAAAAGCCGTTCCTCGGCGTGAATTCACGGGGAATTGGTCGCCTCCAGGGACCAGTAATTCACTTGAAGGGTGACTCAGAGATGACATTATGGGCCCGTCCTTCACAATCGCTCCAAGTGCAATTTTGGCCTCAACTCTTTCTTTAATTGAATCTGATTTAGATGGGAGTCCACCAGCACTTCATTTCTATTTTATTTTTATGATTCACTTTAGCATTTAGTTTCTGTTGTAATCTGATTTTATTATAGTTGTTGCTAGCGGAAAATGTATCCACCTATTACTAACACTACATAAATTCAGATGCTGTCTCAAGCAACATTCTCACACGTACGAGCGCTAACATTTCATGCGTAATATGCCCACTTGTTGATACGTCTTGCAGCAGGACTCAGTTCCATGACCTTTCCATAGGAATTATTGTTTCAATGCAGAATGCGGTACAAAGGCAAAGGAACCCAACCTGTCCTATTGCTGTAAAGCGGGGTATGGTATCCTTGGGTGCAGCCTCAGAGCGGTGAAGATGATTCGGGCACGCACTGTGCACCGGCCCCAGCAGGAGCGTCGATTTGAGAACATCTTCCTTCACCAGGGAGCTGGTATTCACATGTCTTCATGACTTTTATTGCATGAATAAAGGTCTCTGTTTCACAGATCAAATTTCCCTTCCCACACAGGACATCACACATACTGAAATAGAGGTGTTACACCGCCCTGTTCGCTAGCACTCCAAAAGACCAGAGCATTCCACACTTTCCACAAGGTGCAGCAGCATCACATCCCCTAGAGTTTGGGTAAGTAAACCAAAGCCAGAAAGGTTCCACCTGTACCTTAGAGGGAACTTCCCAGGCAGTTCCCTAGGTACAATTTTGCGACGGACACCCTGGGAAGGCTGCAGCACCTCCATCACCACTGCGAACCAGGGCTGATGTGGGCAGAGCTCCACAGCTGGGAGAAGGAGGAGGAGACATTTGAAGAGGGCTTTTCTAGCCCTGTAATTTTACCCTTGCACACAGGATTTGAGTTTCGGGATCTACCTGCAGGAAGCACAAGGTACCAGCCACATCTACAGTGCTGTATACCACCAGCAAGTACTGCACGAGCTGCTATACCCAACACACCATCCCATGCTAAGCTCCACGCGGCTGCAGCTAGACTGAGATCTCGTGCAAAACTGGCTGGTTTCAGATCAGATTCACTGCAATAGATACCGAGTAGATCAGCCCAGATTCAAAGGCCCACGAGGCAGATCACTTTTGGACACAAAAGAATTTAGAAGAAATTTAGTTTTATTTAATTGTGTTTTTTTGTTGTTTTTTTTTTTTTCTGATCTAAGCTGAGAGCTTTTGTAACATCTGAAACTTTTATCACAGTTGACAATGGTATAAATACCATCCTGCCAGCTCCTAGAGTGCTAGCAAACAATCTTTCATCAACCAAATGAACTCTTACAGACGGAGCGAGATATAAACACCCATATGTAATGCACATTCTCTGGACTGGATCCACCACTAGCAAAACCCTCCTGCTTCCCTGGAACCAGCAACACAAACTCCCTTTATATGTCTTAAGTGTCCACAGTACAAACAATAACACATTAGCATGCTCTTGACACTGCTGTCAAAATAAACAGCTATTTATTAATGTTCTACAAGGCATTATTTTAAAAAGAAATCAATCGAGCAACAATGTCAGGAAGAAAAAAACTATCCCTCTGCCCCAGAGCACAGCATCTCCCTTCTACTTAAGACAACATCTGGTCCAGATAACAGCTGCCAAGGGCTAGAGCTAAGAGCACAGCGATTGCTGATGCTTGGTGGTTGCTCGATTAGTTCTGAGAACAACTTTTTTAGCTGTGTGGTATCGCTGCCAACTATTCCCTGGGATCCCGGGAGGACAATTCTGCTCTTACTGGGTAAACGGAACAAAGGCTGAGCGTGATGCTTGCTCTTGCCAGTCAAACCTGAACTAAATATAAGAATGTACAAAAAACTGTCTCCCCCTCTCTCCTTCCGAGGTGAAAACCTCCCCATCTTGATGCAGTGAGAAGTTTGCAGCCTTTTGTTCCTGTGGTTGAAGCAAATTTAAAGATACCAAGGAACCTCTTGAGAAAACCAAGAGAGGAAGCTTGAATGCAAAGTGAACTTACAAACAAAAAGCTATTTTTAGGGGGGGGGGGAAACTCTTACCAATGGGCAAACAATACAAGGAAGTTTCAGACACTGACTGCTAGGGAGAGCTAATATCCCCTTGTCGCTGCCCCACCTAGTCTGGATACAGGAATGCTGCTAGATTCTCAGGCTTCTCGCAACCCCCAGGTTATCCACCTTCCCCTTGGCGTGGGGCAAAAGTTCAGGGCTTGGGCCGAGAGCCACCTGGTGACCCTGGCTCATACTCACAGCCTCCTGCTCCCGCTGGCGTAGGTGATCTGAGGTCACAGCAGGGCCCTGATGGGGTCACGGGCCCCATGGTGTGGGTGGGGATGGGTGGTGGGACCCCATTTGGGGTACCGACAGACGTGACAGTAGGGCACCGCTGCAGCACGTGCGGGGCTATGGCCATGGAGGAAACATGGCAAATGACATGAACGGCCTTGGGACAACCCAAAAAGGACCTTCCTAAACACAGAGCAAACTGTCTTGCTGTGCTGCTGCCTCTCACCCGTGCTCCTGCTGAGCTGCCCAGTGCCTCAGGTCGCACCAGACCCTACGCCATGGTCTGCAGACCCGCAGCTGCAGATTCAGGACATAGCTATAAAGCTTCGGTGGTCCCCACTCATCCTTCTTTTCCTCCTAGCAATCAGCTCCCCCTGCATTCCTCACCTGTTCTAAGCAATGCAAATAATGTATTTTTCAAGCAATTATCAACACTTAGGTTCTCTGGGGAGAATATCCTTGGGGACAAAAGCTTTCGCACGAGAGCTTTTCAGCCTGTTCACTTCTTGCTCTGGCTGCATTCCTGTTGTGCAGTAGAAAGCAAAGTGGTCAAGAAGAGTCTGACTTCAGATATCATGAAACAGTGCTACACGTGAATTTTCCCTTGAAACCTCTCCCAGAGCTTTGTATTGCCCAAAACCTGAACCAGTGTTCAGGGCACAGAAGATACTGGGAAAGTAATTTCACTGAACAGACACATTTCTGCTGTTGCTGCTCACTTTGCTGTAAGCTTACACACACTGAAAGCAAGGCTTCAACAGAGTCATTCAAAAACTGGATGCAAGGTGAAACTGTGCAGAAAAGAGAAGTTCTACAGGATTGCTCAAGCCCTTATCTGGCCCTACTGCCTGCGCGCAGACAGAGACTCAAAGATTCATTCGGGGTCAGACAGGGACATTTTGTACATCGTATTGCCAGTGAGAGAGAAGGATATTTATTCCATTATAGGAAGCTGAGCTTCAGCCAGCAGTGTGCCCTTCCAGGGACAAAATCTAGCTCCATACTGGGCTGCAACAGCAAGAGCACAGCCAGCAGGTTGAGGGAAATGGTTCTTCCCCTGCGTTCAGCATGCACAGGGCCGAGGCTGGGTACTGCTCCCAGCTTTGGGCTCCCCAGGACAAGGCGCTGACCATGGGGAATGAGCCAAGGTGGTCCGGGCACCAAAGAAATGGCACGAGAGAAGGGAGTGGAGCTTGTGCAGGCTGAGGCAGGGCAGTGCCTGCTCAGAGCAGGCACTCCAATGTCCAGCCGGCTGGGATGTCTCATGGAGGCTGTGTGCTGATTCCAAAACTGCCGGCTGCAGATTTGTGCACCTCTCCTGGAAGAGAAATTGCTTGGTAGGGCAGCACGAGTGAGCTCTCTAAATATGCTAGGGAGTGGTGTACAATTAAAGCCAGGCACAAAGGGACTGCAGCCCCGAAACAGAAATATTCTACAAAAATGTCAAAGTCAACAGCGGAGTGGGGAAATCCCTTCCTCTCTGCCTGATGCTCAAATACTGAGAGTGTGCCTTGCTATTTTCTGCTGCTGAAAGAAATAACAGCACCACAGCCATAATCAAATGCAGGCGGTGTCAAACAATGCTGGGGATCGGGTAAAAACCGGTGTTGTTATGCACACACACATCACCCCTGGGATTAAACTGCCTGGTTCCCTTCCACTAACATTCAAAACTTTCCCGTTTTCCTCCAAAACAAGAAGAGCACAGCTAACGGTTCAGGTACAAAGCAACCTAACAGCACCAATTTCAGGGGGAAAACCCCAATCCCATCACACTGAGCTAATTCACATGGGTTAACAAAGCTGAGGATCGAGCCCATGAGCGTAAAGAGCCCTTCTGCTGCAGAACTGACACCTGATCTCCTGTCACACTATTTGCTTCCTAACCCCAAAAGGTGCCTCCAGGGCCCACGGGAGGTGTCGAGGAAGCAGGAATTGCTCGGGTGGACCAGGTCCGTGGCCCATCTCGCCCGATATCCTGTCTCAGACGGTGGCCAGCAGCAGATGCGTCAGAGGAAGGTGCGAGGGACCCCGCGCGAGGCAGATGTCCTGCCTCTGCAGCCCGCCCGACTTAGGAAAAGATGAAAACAAATGAGTTTATAACCTTTTGTCAGCCTGTCCCAAGGATGTAACTTCACAAATATTTAGGTCAAACGGGGCACACCCTGTGCTGTACAGAAGGAGAAAAGAAGAAAACCCAGTGCTTCAGCCTCGGGATGCCATGCTCCGTGTGCTCGATAAGATAAATGAGTGTCAGGCACGTGCTGTTGCTGCAGACACAGGTCTGCTTGCTCACTAAACTTTAAGTGTGCCCACTTTAGCCACCAGTTCCCAAGTATTCTCAAAAAAGTCACTGTGCTTGGGCCCTGGTTCGTCCCTTCCCAAACCAGGACTGACGCTTCCCTTCCCATGAGCGTGTTGTAAATGCAAAGACTAGCCACAGACACCCACGTCTCCTGACTCCCCCCTGCCTGCTCCTCCTTGGTGAGGACACGAGCTGGTGACTTCTGCCAGGTGGGAGCCCCAGCCAGAGCCGGGAACAACTGACAGCCACAGTCTGGTTCCTAAAAGCCATTGCAGGTTTTCTCAGGTATCACAGAAAGCACCAGTAAGGTCCCTAGTCAATCGGGGGCTTCATTCCTTCAAAAGCTTCTCGTTTCTCTCTTGGAAATGCTTGGGGCTCTCCTCCTGCTTGTGGATACAGGTCTGCAGTGCAGCTCGATGGAGGTGGGCACCGCCTGGCCCACCGGGATTTTGTCCAGGGCCATCCCAAGGGCAGGGATTCAGGGGATTCCAGGGGCATCACTGATGGCACACGAGCGAGGAAGAGACCGCACAGCTCTGTGCAGGGCACGGCCCCGCTCCGAAGCACCCGGAGGGCAGGCAGGCGTGCCCACAGCTCTGTTCCTCCATCAGCTGTTAATCATTTGCCTGGGCTGTGTTAATTCATAAATTTCTTTCTCCCAGCCCCGCTCCCATTGTTTGTGAGCAGGGCATTGTCACGAGGCCAGTTCTATATTTACGACAGGATGTCAGCCTCCGCTCGCAGTTGCCTTCTTTGAACTGGATACTTTTACCTTCCATGTTGGCAGCGAGGCAATTGAACAGAAAGGTAGAAAAATAAACAAGTGTTTATTTAAGACACGCTTGGTTGTATCAAAACTCACAAGTGGCAATTCATCCTATTGCCTCTTCCCCACTCCCAGCCAGGAGAGCACAGGTTTTTTCATGCCATAAACAAAGGAGTATTTCCTAGGAAGATTGAGAGTTTCCTCTAAAGGAAAACAAAACAAAAAAAAATTAAAAAAAGGAGGAAGGAATCTGCAGAATAGCCCTTAGGAAGTTACAACTCTGGAGGCCCTTCAGTCCCGCAGCAGCAGAATGTATTTAAATATAGCATGGCCTGGCCAGAGCCCGGCCTGAGGAGTGCCGTGCGCCCTGCACGGACATACACCGACCTCAGCGTCCAAGCACAGTGGGTCAGAAAGCCATTCTGAAACTCCTCTTCCTCCTCAAAATAACATTTTTTGAGGCAAAATAAAAACATTTCAAAGCCAGAGTGCCGTTCCTGCCTTGTGGGAAGCGTACCTTGTGCCTCACACCCCTATTTTCTCAGTGGATGAGGAGGGTGGTGGACTACATGTCCTGTGGCATGCTGTGGTCCCCCCCTGGCAGTGACAGGGCTGACCCACCAGTGACACAAGTGGCTGGAGTTCCCTCCAGGAGGAACACAGACATGCAGCTGGGACTAGAAGACACACGAGTGGGAATTTCAGGACACCGATATTTCATCTTTGCTGTTAATAGTTTTGGTTGGGTCACTCCGTTTCCTGCATAGGAAATTTGCCTCTTCCCATCCATCTCACTGGCAAGCAGGTCGCTTTGTCGTGGAAGAGCAGGACAAGGCTCAGTCTTCCAAGAACACAGCCAGGATTGCTCTGCCCATCCCATTTCCACAGCCTCCGTCTGGAGCTGTACCTGTTCTGGGGCCCTGCAGTGACTTTCAGCCCCAGGACACTCTGACCTGTCCCCCCCACATCTCTTCCAGAGCAAAACCCAGTAGCTATTAATTGCATTCAGCTGTAATGAGAAGGCTGAAATAGCTCCGGCTCGCTGGCAAGAGACTTCTGTTGCAAAAGCAGGCTCTGGCTGTGCATATATCTGCCATGGATCCTGCCTGTCATACAGCACAGGGTAACTGTAGCAGGATGAACCCTAGAATGTACTAATATAAGCAGGAAGGTCTGTAATGTGAGGACCTTCCCACATCAATTAAGTAAAACAATCTCCTCTTTCAGAATGCAGCATAATTCTTGCATCAGGCTCCCTTAAAATAATATACAGTGCTGCTGAACAGGAGCTGTGGGGGACTGTCTGTGATCCTCGGTTCATTCGCAGATTTAGCTGATAGTTTCCCTCTGACTGCTCTAATTCATACAGAGGAGCTCTGAGTTTTCCTTCCAAACGCAGAAAGGGCTGCACATACCACCAGCTGCTTCCTGAGTCTTCTGCAGGAATAAAGTATTGATGCACAATATGTTGGTTCACCCCCTGCTTCCAAACACTGCCATGATACTCACTGTCCCATTTCTTCTCCCCAGAAGGCAGCAGGTTCTGCTCATGGTGCACCTCCCACCTCAAAAGACTCTTCGGGGCACTCTTCAGATCTCAAAGGTCAAAGTTAGAATTAGCTGTAGCTGTATCAGACTTGCTTCAATAAATGGCATGGCACGTTCAAGCAGAAATGATGCTTTCTTCTTTTCACTGTGCAGGAATCATATTTGGGATCATAAGAAAACTCTGGAAAAGGCAGAGAGTCAGCTTATATTAGCGTTATGTCAGACTAGCTATGACCCTGCATTCAGGGTAAGTAAATATACTTTATAAAGGGAAGAATACTTTGAGCCATCGCTGCTCTTTGCTCCCCATTTCCTTCTGTCATAAGACCTGGCCATGTTTTAGGTCTCCTACAAAATCTGGGAGGTACCAGGAGACTTAGAGACCGTGAAAAAAATATAGGTGAAAAATGAAATAATCTAGATACAAGGACACAACAGGGAATAGCTGTATGTATTTTGCAATTACATTCCTAGCGCAAGATCTAATACCAGTGCCCAGTTTATAATTTTAGAATTCCTTGCAAGAAGCCTTTGTTACCTCTGGCCCCGAGGAAATTACTGTTGGTCTTCAGAGAGACGTTTTACACATAAAACCTCTCTGGATTATACATCACAAGAGCTGTTGAAATCTCCATTACAACCACGGGGAGACCTAGCATGGTGACAGTGAGAAAAACCTCCCTTTGTTTGCTGCTTAAGTCTTAAACATTGTTAGTGTGCTTCACCAGGCAGAGATGCTGCAGGTCGTGACATGACAAGGAAGACCCAGGGCTTTGAGAACAGGAGATTGTAGGAAAACATCTCTCACGTATCTATCTTTACAGAGGGCTGAAAAAATCCCAGTTCTTGGCAGAGTCCAAGCAGCATCAAGACAGTAAAGCAGTGTAACAGAAACAGAGTGGAAGCAAAAGGACCGGCAATCCTACGGGGCTATATTTCATTGCTGAGCACCACGTTCGGAGCAGTGGAAACAATACAAGCTGTGCAGCAGAAGTCAGTCACCGTGGGCTCTCCTATTTCAGCAAGTGCTTTGGAGAAATTTATGGCTAATCAGGAGCATGACATTATTAATGCGCTTTGTACCCAGCCAAGTGCAGATGTGCGCTTGCATAAACCTTTCCTTATCGTTATTAGAAGCGATGTGCTGCAGCCTGTCATTGTTCGATAAACAGTTCCATGTCCAAGATCGCAAACATTGCCGCATCACGTTCCGATGATCTGGGCCCTCCTCACAGGGTGTCAAAGTCAGATGCAACAACAAATACAAATACACAGCCCCTTTGGGCCAACGCGTTTCCAAGAAGGGGCAAATGTTGATTATCCTTGTGTGTTATTTTGCCTATAAAAGTCATCCAAATTCTAAAGAAACCAATGGAAAGCCTCCCACTGGCTTCTCTGGACTCTTTATCTGGTCATTAGTTATTGGAGTGCATTGGCCAAATTTATGCCTTTGGCATAAAGCAGCCCCTGAACTATCACCCAAATGTAGCCTCTGTTTTGGGGACAGACAGACAGCTAGAGAACACTCCAATTCATGATTCTTGTGATTTTTGCTTTATATTTTCACTAATATCTTTTCTCAACTGCTAAAAATAAAAGTTTGACCAACAAAATTTCTTGCAAATGCCCCCCTCAGACAGTCAGCCCTCCATTCTGAAAAAAAAAAAAAAAGAAAAAAAGAAAAAAGAAAAAAAAAAAGTAAAAATAGCTACAGGCGTGCAGGTGCATTGCCTTTCCAGCCATTTTTCCTGTTTAAAGTTACGTTCATTTTGTTTGTATTTGCATCTCTTCACGCCTTTGTTTTCCCCATCCCTCACGCTTGGCCAGTCCCCATACTGGCTCTTCTAGAACGCCGCAGCGAACGTTTCCCATCTTGATGCAGGGAGGGGCTGGAGAAGACATCTGGCCTGGATTCGAGTGATTTTCTTCCTGCAGATGTAAACGCAGAGAGGGAATTGGGAAAAGGAAAGGTAGCCTTTCTCAGGCCATATCCTGCAGCAGCCAGGGACCCACCTGCTCCCCGGAGAGCATTAGGAAAGCCTCAGCACTCTGCTCACTCGTGATCCGCCTCATACGGCCACTGACAGCAGAGAAAAGCCAGAGCACGGCTAGCTTTCGTTACACCCTGACACTCCCAGCACCAAAAGTCTGCCCAGGGCAGCCATCTGCGTGGGGCAGCGGTGGAGCTGGCCCTGCCTTTGTCTGCTGACAGCGCCCAGAGATGCAGCAGGGGGAGCAGGACAGGACAGCAGCACGGGTGGGAGCATGGCAGGCAGGGTGCAGGAGTGCTCCTGGTGTGCTAAACCCATCTAGGCAAAACCAACCTGACTCTGCTCCATCACTGTCACTGCATTTTATTGCCAGAAACAACGAGGGGAAAATAAGTTCTTCTTGCCATCTGCAGAATGAGGGGCAAATTCAAGTGTTTGGAGGCTTGGAGCTCCTTCTGCCCTACCCCTCACGCACAGAGGTCCTCAGCTGCACACATGATGCTCTGGAAGCATTTTGTGGTTGGTTTTAGAGTGGGCACAAGTCTAGAAAAAGTTCGAGCTCTGTTAGAAACATTTCTCTTCCCTGAAAGTTTATTCAGCTGCAACTTTGAAAGTTATGTAAGGAAACTAGATAAAATTAAGAGTACCAGACAAAAATAGCACTAAGAGAAATCTTCAGCTTGCTATAGCGCTCTGAGACCATCTTGGGGTCCTCTCTGCTTCTTCACCTAATGGCATGGGAAAGCTGCCTTTGCTGTAAGCTGGCCTCTGGCTGAATGCCACAGCATTTGCACTGCGAAGGAAAAAAAAATCACCTAGGATGGTAACAGCCTGGTTTCACATCCATTTGTGGCAACATCGATAGCTGTACTTCCCAGGCAGCAGTCCTCCCTGCTTTAGTACAGTGCAACACCAAGGCACAAACCCAGGTCCTGCCCGTGAGTCAGCACCGAGCTGCCAAACCAAGCTGAAACCTCCAGGAAGCAAAATGTTCTCTCTGCGTGTTTTTGGTACCACTCAGTATGTTACTTAAACTCCCAATGGGCAGACCCATAGCGAGGGGTTGGAAGGATGGATTTATTACAGCAGCAATTTTAGCATTTAAACTTTCTGACAGCTGCCGTGCCATAAAAATCAAAGCTGATTCAAAGCTAATATTCAGAGGTGGGAGGCTGCAGAAGGATTTGGGTTCGGGGCCATGTTGTGTTTTGTTTAGCATTCTGATGGGATGGAAGACTGCAGCATCCCTTCTCCACATTCAAGCCATCCTCAAGTTGCTTCGACTCCATTTTCCAAGCCTGGCTGCATGAAGATAGAGCTCTGTCACCCCTTACCTGAGTAATTGGCTGCCACGGTCTAAAACATGACTAGCACACCACACACAGCTTGTGGGAACAATCACGAGAGCATCCTCAGCTGCTCCAGTTCACACCTTCCCTCGTGCTGCTACAAGCACGGTATCACCTGGCAGACACAGGACGATAGCTGAGGGCAGTAAAAGCTCAGATCACTGCAGTTAATCTGCCAGGGCTTGTCCACCAGGGCCTTTGGCTATCCACACAATGTGCCTATTCATGGTAGGCACAAATAAAAGCAGTCTGTGCTGCAGCGGTCCTGAGCTACCATTCGCTCCCGGAATCACAGAAAAATATAGGTTGGGGGAGACCCCTGGAGGTCATCTCATCCAGCCTCCTGCTGGAAGCAAGGCCAATCTGAAATTACTGCAGATGAGCTCACGATGTAAGGCCTTCCATGAGGCCAGGAGTGAGACCTCACCTTATTGATTTCTGTTGAGAAGCCACTGGCTCCATCTACAAATTGTCTCACTGGTACCAAAGGACAGACAGGTCTGTTCAAAGCTTTCTGATGAGGTTCAAGGATATTTGCCAGTAAACAACCTGCCCACAGTGAGAATGGCAGAAGAGACCCCACACACTGATGTAGTTACATGGGGTTGACTAACTTAGTGAGGTTACAGCAAACCACTCTTCTCTACTGTCTACTTTTGAAGTACTCAGAAGGGAAGCCAAATGATTCCTCCCTCAGAAGAGCTAAAAGCTTGGTACTTCCTCAGCAGCACAGCTGATCTCCAAGCAATCATCTGTCCTTGTCTCTGGGCACTCTCTGCATCCTGATCCATGAAAGCAAAATGATTGGTGTTTCTACCCTCAGAGGGACATAACTCTACAAAAACACCCACTGAGGAAAATGCTCTTGTAACATCTCTGAAAAGCAAATAGCCAGGCTGAGGAAGAACAGAGGAGTATGAAATAACAATGACTTTATTGCCCACGAGACCCTAACACGAGTTACATTTATAAAGCAGATATTCCTGCTGGAAGAATTGCCCTAAGGAATGACTTCTGGAAGTCAGCCTGTTGTGGCCATTTCCCACTGAAATTTGTAAGAGTCTGCCAAGGGGCTGTATTGTCTTGCAGGGGTGAGGAAGGATTCATAAACAGGTCTGACTCTTGGGCTAAATAATGGGAAGACTGCAGTATATAGCCTCTGAGATGAATAATATAGCCTACGGCTTTTATTCGAGCCCATCTTGCATTAACAGCAAGTCAAGGTTATCGTGCTAGCTATGCCAGTATTCGAGCTAATTGGTTCTCTGGAGAGAACTACAAAAAAGTTGGTTTCAGGACCTGCCAGGCCAGCTGCAGTACGGTTGGTTGGCCATGGAAATATTTTGTTACCTTTGAGAGAAAATGCCATTTTTATCTCTAATCATATGTTACAGCATGTCCCAACAACTTGTGAAGGAAGAAAGATTTTGAACAAGATCTCTTACTGTTCTGAGCTGCCTTGCCAGTTTTCAGTACTTTTCTGATTTGGTTGAAAGAAAAATATACACAGCAGAAAAGGATCCGTCAGTACAGTGGGGAGGAAATAGAGCCCTGAAGGAGAGAAGGCTTTGAGTGATGTTGTCTTCACATTCTCCTGTGAAGCCAGGAAACCCATGGCCCCTCCAAGCACATGCTTTACCCACCTAAGCTGTCAGACCATATTATAGTTGCCTCCAGTGTTGTCCACTTCTTCCCTTCATGTGGTTCTTTCCACAATGCTTTTCATCTCTCCCTGCCATCTTTGCCTCCATTTGGATTCACCAGTTTTGAGCCTTGGTCCATTTTATTTTTGCAAGGCATATTAATAGAATTAAACAATGATACCAAAAATCTGAAAACCCAGTCAGACAACTGACATCTCTTGTGATAGGTTTCAAAACGCTCTGCAATTTAAAGAACAGAGGTCCTTGCTGAAACGTTCACAGTGGTAGCTCTGCTGAGACCTACTTTATTTCAGAAGCTTCTTGCAGGAACGGGATACTGGTGTTTATGGCACCCTTTACATAGTGTCTCGGCTTTCGTGACCCTGTCCTCCAACATTTCTCTCCTGAGAATGCTTTCCATATTGTGCAAACTAAAGGACCCTCCAATTGATTTAATAGCTAATTTGATGTACTTGAAGACAGGAGTGATGTTTGTAATTTTGTGTTTTGAATCAAGCTGTCCTAGGAACTTCTAGCAGCATATTCTGTATTCTGCCCCAACTTTCCTCAAATGAGATATTTGAGAGAAAAGTCTAGCAGCCAGCATCCAGTAGACAATCTTAAGGAGACTCCCAAATGCCTCTAAACCTGCAATAGCATCAGCCACCCAGCCAGCCAACACGTTGATTATGGGATCATCCTGCCAGCAATGAAAGCTTTTTCCATTCCCTCTCATTTATTACTGACAATCCAAACAACATGGGAGATTTTCTCATTTTTCTGCTGTTTTTTCGTACTGTCCACTTCAAGGTCATGCAGCAAGGTGCACCTGGGTTCACATTTCAAAAGGAACATCAAGGTTAGCCCTGATCACAGTCAGCTCTAATCACCAGTTGTAGTGGGATACAGTCTTTCCCTTAGTCACAAAGCATGGCCCTTGAAATACCCTGTAGGATGAAAACAATGCCTGCTATAGCATTTTTCTCCTGATTGTTGGGGAAAAACAAGCACCATGATTAGTCGCACCTAGACACAGTCATCATTCTCACTTCCAGCTTCTTGCCTGCTCTTACACTAACGAGGCTATGATCTCCACCCCAGAGAGGATCTTTGCCTCAGATTCACATGCTATCGATCAGTCTGCTCCTAGCACTGGGAAAGATGCTTTCCTCCCTTCCACCTTCTATTTGGACCTGCGCCTTCCTACTGGGATCGTTTTACTGGGTAAGGGAGGACAGAAATAGACAGGAAAGAAATATGTCAATATGTGCATTGAGGAGGAATTAAAAGCAATGCACATTGAAATATCTGAAAGCACATGGGAATTTGCTGGAAACCAGAGGAGAGAGGAAGAGAAGCAGCTATCACGCCTTTTACTGCAGCACATGGAGTTAGTTTTGAAAAGTTCCTTCTCCCTGTCCCGTCCCTCTCCTCCCCTCCCTGCTCACCCACTCCCCTGGGGAGGAGAAGGTAGCAAAAGCATCATTACGAAATTAATCACGTCGAAAAAGGATTCCAGCAAGGTAGAAACCCAAAACCTAAAAATCACTGCAAGAGGCAGAAGCGTCTTTGGGGGAAAGTTCAAACAGCTTCTTTTGCTTGACGAGTGCTGGAAACAATATGGCAATCATTAGCTTCTCTCTCTCCAGCTCAGGGTAGTCCATCTAATTTACACATGATGAACAACAGACACGCACGTAGGTCCAATAGCAATATTACAGTCACGCCTCTTGCCAAGAATTATGCCACTAAAAACCACATGTGCACACCCATGTGAGTCTGGAAAGGGTTAACAGGCTGCTGGGGGCTCCTTCCCCTCGCGGAGAGGTAAGAGCAGGGAGAGCAGCTCAGACAGAGAACAAATGTCACCCTCGCTGCGTGACCACCCCTGGATGTTGGTGAAAGCCTCCCTGAATGCACCTGAAAGTACAGCCTCAGACCTGGTATGGAAGTGCAAGGTATCGAGTCCTGGTTGGTTTTTTTGGGGTGAGCCCTGGGGCCCCACAAGAATGCTTAGCCTGGGCTCCTTCTGTTGCTCATTCCTGAGTAACTTCAGGAAAACAGGGTTGTTTTGTACCCTAGTGTGCAGTATCCCTGGTGGCAGCCCACAACACCTTTGCTCACCTCAAAGAGAGTACACTTGCCAAATGACAGCTCCCCTTCTACGTGGACCACTGACGACTCGAGACAGCCAGCAGGGATTTCAAGCACACCCTGACTGCCACAAACCAGCTCTGCGCCCTGCAGCATCATTAAAATGACAACGTGTTACCCAGCCGGAGATCCTCTTGTTCTCTGGCATCAGACAGATCCGTACAACACCAGGAGCTGCTGTCTGACCCGAGCTCTTCTTTAAAACTGCCAGTGTTGTGTGCTTGTTCTCCATGCAGCCAAAGCCACTGAGCTCTTGGTGTCACGCTGACCTGGAGCAATGAGCTCCCTAACATAAAGGCATTTTCATTTTTACCAAAAGCCACTGCGTAGTGTAGGGGGATATTTTCCACTCTGTCTCTGCCATTGTCCGCGTGCTTGGTGACCTGGAACAGGTAGTGCTACCTTTCTTTGTCTCTTTGCTAAACAGAGATACCGGTGCTGACCAGTCCTGTACAGTACCTTGACACCTACCAGGGATAAAAAGCCAGGTGTTGACACTATTGTGCGGCAAGTATTTACACTGACCTGCTTTAAAACTCTTCCTCCTGCGTGTTCATTGAATAACCTCTTTGTTCCTGTGTTATGAAACACTGCAAGTAGACTCACAGCTGCCCACAGAAGTGAAAGCGGATGGATGCAGGCTGCCGGAGAGCCCCTCCTGCTGTGCAGGACTTCCAGGGGTGAAACCCTGGCTCTGTTGACCCTGATGGGAATGCTGCCGAAGGAGTGACTCCTTTAGTGCTGATTCACTGCAAATGATAGTAGGAAAAGTGTTCTGTAACGTTTTCTGACCTGATTCTTGAGGGTTTAGTCATCCCAAAAGTCAGCATGAATAAGGATTACTCTTTCCTTTCAGCAAATGGACCCCTCAAGTAAAAGCCTGCCCATCTAACATTTTTTTCACTCTATTTTTTTTGTTGTTTTTCTGGTGAAGTTACCACCATCTGCAGCCAAACAACACACTTAAGCCCAGTAACCTTTCAGAAAAATGACAGATGATGTCTGCTGCTCATTTCACGTGGTTTCTGCCCAGCACAGTCTCTGAGGAAAGGAAGAAGGTGCCAAAACTGAAATAAGAAAGATAACATTGGTAAATGTCAGAGCTCCCTGGTGAGTGCAGAGGTCTCAAAGACTTGAGAATGCTGAACAGATGACTCACTGGGAAGGGTTGCCGCACGTCCTGTTTTTAACAGATGGGACACTAACTTATTTTATCTAAGATTCTACATTTTTATGGTATTATAGTAGCATCTAGAGGCCTTAGTAGTGAAGGAGATGGCTTTGGGGACTGTGTGGGGTAGAAGCTATGGTGCAGGAGAACAGGTTGAGGGAACGGGATTTAATGTGAAAAACTGCAGACCAGCTCCCTGCTAGTGTATTTTGGAGCTGGTTTCAGCCAGGGTCTGGTTGACAGGCACAGAAAGGCATTTTCCTCACTAAAAAGACAGATTCTGTCATAGTTGCAACAGTTCTCCATAGAAATATTACATATATGTATCCATTTTATTATGGAGCCTGCTACATCCAAATATACAAGCTATAAATGTTCGGATCCATGCTCCATACCTGTGCTCAGAATTTCCCAGTAGATGATATACAAATTTTGCCTTAGTCCCACGGACAGATTTCAGAACCATTTCTGTTCAGGTCAGCCCAAAAGTAAATTATTTGGTGTCTCTGGCACTGAAAAATGCCATTTTATAAAATAAACATCATTTCCAAGTGAATAGGCAACATATTCTGTGTTTTAGATGTTGAAATCAGACTGACTTTCCCCTCTGTGCCTCTGCCTTTTCAGCCAGAGCCACTGGCTGAACGCAGAAGTGCATGAACAGCTCTAAATCCCACACCAGTTTTAACTGAGTTCGCTGTTCAACAAACAAAAAAAGCCAGGCAGCTCTAATGTAATGATGCTGGTGATGATATTTTCCACATCCTGCTCCAGATCTCCATGTCATTTGTCCCGCCACAAGCTAGTGCAACATACCCTACAGCAGGACGAAGAGTGTGGAGTCTGCTACGGCCTGTGAACTAAAGCAGACCTGGAGTGAAACCCCGACCTCAGACAATAGCAGCTTTGCCACCAACATAAACGGCACCAGTTTATTAGCCCAGAATTTCCAACTCAAGCATTAGAGGCTTGTATTTTTGACAGTTTTAATCCAGAAGCCCTGAACTCCCTACCATCATCTGTGGATGTGATTACATGGGTAGACAGGATAAAGCTGGAGCACTCCGAGTATTTCTGCTCCGCGTCTGCTTCCAAAGTGAAGCTGTCACTCAGCTGGCCCTGTCCAGCCAACTAATCGTTCTTCTGGGGACAGGCTCCTGTGGCTAACGTGTCCCCATGGTCTCCCATTTAACATGCTGCTGAAGGAATACAAATTTGTCCACTCCTCCCTCCCCTTCTTATCCAGTTGAAATAATAAATATTTTACTCATGATTTATTGGATTTCAGTTTGTTGAAAAGATCCTCCAAACAAATGAAGTTTTAATGGCAACAAAAGCCAGCCGCAGCGCATTACAAAATATAAACAGCAGCGGAGGCCGTTAAACAAAACCCACTTCGGATACGGCTGACATAAGGCTCGGCAATCTTCACCCCCTGAGGCCAGGGCCCTTGAGAGAGGGTCACAACAAGTCCCTCACTGGAAAAAGAAATCTGGAAGTATTGTGGGCTTGAGTCCTCTGGACACTGAGGGCTGCAAGAAGGACTTTTGAAGCAACCAGTCGAGGCTTTGAGCTATTCAGGACCACAGGTAAGATTCTCTGGTTGTTCCTCAGTAGGAAGGACCAAGGCAGCCCCCACTCTCTGATCCCTTCCCGCTGCCCTTCCACTGCCCAGGAGTTTTTGCCTGACCTCCAGCTCCAGCTCCAGCTCCAGCTCCCTACCTCTGCCCTGTGCTCTCCTCCTGACGAACAGCATCAGAGCTCCATCACTGCACGGGGCACCTGCACAGCACCGGTGGTGGAGTCACGTGCACATTTGAGGCTGGGGCAAGTAGAAATCAGGTTCTACTTACTTTCCCCCATCCTTCTCCACATACTGATGAGGAGGCAGGTCGAAAGCATGCCTTTGATGATGGTACATGGCTACAGCCCTAGACGGGGATACCTGCTGTAGCTGCAGCGAGGAGCGCGTGGATATCAGCTGACAACTCTGTCCTGCAGACATCTGACCAGTCCCCTCTACCCAGTACAGTACCTGGGTGTAAGGCTTGTCCAAGGTTTTTATTTCAAACTTTGGGGCTCATGGAAGGTGACAGCCAGACCGAGCACTTCTCAGAACCCACCAGCCAACACTGGCCTTCTTGAACCTGAGTGGCAGTTTCCAGACCAGAGACAACCCAGTCTCAGAAGATGTTCATGGCTCAGCACCAACCAGTTTCACGCTCCCCCTGGCAGCCACCAGGTGACCTTGCTGTACTCTGCACGCCACACAGAGGTGAATACTCACAGCACACCCAAACTGGCCTAGTGCTAAGGGACTCAGGTGGTGTCTCCTTTGCAGGGGCAAGATGCAATGGAAACATTCGAGGAGGCTCCTCAAGCCGTGGAAGCTAAACCAGACCACATGAGAGACTGGAGGCTCCTGCCTGAGCAATAAAACATACTGTTTTCCTTGACAGCAAACACAAGGAAGTCTAAGCAGAAGGGGACTAAGAAGAGCTATCCATCAGCACAACTCCCTTCTGCCAAGCCCAGTCTGAGGATGTTTTCTGCTGCACAAATCCTAGGGTCTCATCTATCCACAGCTTGTTCCTAACTCTTAGATGCTACCTAAAAACAGCCTTGACGAGTGCACAGCCGGGATTGCCACCTTCTATTCAAACAGGGAAAGCGTGGACAAGTAATGTGTTCCAGAGCCTGGAAATCAGGATGTTTTGATTTGTGATAAAGTATAAAACATGTGTGAGTGACCAAAGACACCCTGCCTGAGTCTTTCAAGAAATAAGTGATTCAAGACATTTTACCATAACAGCAAGAGTTTACTGTCAATAAACCATTGTTTACTGTCTACACAAGAGCTGTGGCTACTACTTTATTCAAACATTCCTATTTTGCCTACTTAATCCATTCCAAGTGACTGCATGACTGCAAACAACTTCCCTTTCAACAGTCAGGGATGCCTGGGAAAAGGTCCTCCTGTCTGCCTGGATCCAAAGTGCACCTTGACTTCCCAGCACAGCCGGGGCTCCTGTGTGCTCCTCCAGCCCCACGTATCCATTGACCAGAGCAGCCACTTCTTCCCTGCTCCCTTCCCACTCTCCCAGCTCGGAGGGCAGCCAGCAGATTTCGTACACCTCTTGGCTGAGGCCGTGAGATGAAGCCGACCTTCTAGAAACACGGCCACTGCTAGCTCGTGTAGCCTTCTTACTTCATCTTGTCGCTGGAGACCCCAAGCTAAGGCCTTAGAGTACCACTACAGTTCAGACAGATGCCAAATATTTTGAAAACACTGAGTTTCAAACACACAAAAAAAATAAAAATCCATAAAGCCCACAACAATTGACAGTCAAAACTTAGTTCTACTCCAGCCTATAGGCTCATCACGAAAGAGGCCGACTGCACTGGAAGAAGTCATCATCCGGTTGACTGTAAACTGCATACCACATACTCACAATCAGATTTATTTCATGATTTAGAAAATGTAATCACTTAGTGATTGCATTACTTAGCACCATGCTGTGTTGTGTACTGAAAGACACCATAATTAAACTGCAGCAGACCATAATTGCTCCAGGAATGAATGATGTCAGGAACATAAAGTGGCCAACATGGATTTGCAAGAGATCATGCAATGATTGCTGGAGGGTAAAAGCATTTGTTTGTTTTTATCCTGAGCATCTTAATTTCATTTGTAACTGAAAATCAGAACTCTATTCAAGTTAAGGAGGAAGCAAGCAAGGAGATGAGGCAGGGCTCAAATGGGCTAATAAAAATAATCAGTGATGATGACAGGAAAAAAAAAAAAAGAAAAAAAAAAACAGTACAAAATAGAATCTACATTCACTGAGGAGGCTACAGACATAACCAGAAACATCTCGAGGTTCTGCAGTGAACAATCCCCCACTGGTAAAGAGCCTAACCCAAAGCCCATGGAAATCAAGGTCTTTCCACTGACTTTGTTGTTTGTGAGTGCATGACAAGCAAAACCTTTCCCACTGCAGACTGTCTGCCACAAAATCTTGTCTGTTTCTTTACACATTTTCCACTGTTCTTAATAAAGCCATTTTCTTACTTTATGTTAATATTTAAAAAAAAAAAAAAAGGAAAAAAAGAAAGAAAGAAAGAAAGAAAAGAGAAACCCTTCATAAATACACAATCAACCCTGAGGTAATTTTCCTAAAATAATTTTTTAAATAAACTGCTCTGTACAAACTTCAGTCACTTCAAAATGCACTTTGAAACTGAAGACTGTGGAAAAGTTAAAGAAGTGATTGCTGATAAATAGTTCCATATGATTTATTGAATATAATATCCTTCCCTAGATGTTTTTTCAGATCTTAGGACATGGACATTTCGCTCGCAGAGATGTGTGCTAAGGTTTAATAAGATTTTTATATGCTAAAGAACTTCCTCCAGTTCCAAAACACTCTGTACCTACTCAGCATCACCAATACTCTTAAATAGAAATATCCGTTAGGATGAAAGTGAATTAAATTGGTGGAGTTGTATAAAAATGACTTCTGTAAAACATTTGAAATGCACTTCTTCACAGTCAGAGCAGGGAGCAGGCCTGTTTTTGGTTAGGTTGTGGCAACACCCAAAAGTTTATCAGATGCTCTCCTTAATTCCACCGCTTTTTTTTCCTGGGGTCTGAAGGAGAACAAAAGTTGTCACTGCTTCACAGCAGCATCAACTTGATACAGTGACACAAGAACAGAAGAGGGAGAGCTTTCCAGAGTAAGATCACAGAGCACTGTCCCTTGGTAGCAGCTCTGAGAAAACAGACTGCCTTCTCTTTCTCAGGAGAGGTCATGTAAGGCATTTCAGTCTGTTGTACTGGCCCTTACAAATACGTTCTCTGGCAAGACTCCGTGCATAAAGCAAATCCAGAGCCAGACACCTTTTCAGCTTTTCTCATCGCTCTGTTGCACCAGTTACCTTGCAAAGCACTCAGCAAACCTCTCTGGGCAAGCTAATACAAACGCTGGTTTAACACATACAGACATATTTCACGTTGGTTATAAAGAATTAGTGCTCTCTGAGAATGCATTGACGTAAGCCAGCCAGATACGACCCAGGTTTAAACAGACACAGAAGCAGCCATATGCAAAAGCCTCAGATGTAACCCTCCTCTCTCTTCTGCTGGACCTGATTGTATAGAAAACTGCTCTCGACACAACTGGAGCAGGACCTGGCCTATTGCTGACCATCGCCATACACGGGAGCATACGGGCTCCAAACCCACTTTATTTAGGACACATGCAAGTGACCACAGGCCTCCTGTCGGCTCTTTGGATGCACGGTAGCTTGGCAGGGTGAAACCACGCTTGTGCTAATCCACCTTCTTACACAGCAGTGGGTCTGGCCAGGATCCCCAGCCCCGCTCAGGCAGGAACAGGCAGATCCATCTGTATCTGACTGTGCAGATGTGGACTCAGATGTCTTGAGAGTGCTTGAAAGGACATGAAAGGTGCTCCTTTCCAAAACCCACAGCAAGGAAATGGCTGGGCTGAGCTCTCTAAAGGTATAAACAGGAAACAATCTCTTCACTCTCAAGTGGCTCAATGAAAAATATCATCCAGAATTGGCAGTAACGCCCCATTCACATGCAGCTAGAGTATGCCAGAAGTTGAGGTGAGAACACAGGAAAGCCCTGGATGCTAAAGGCTGACCCTGAGCAGAATGGTGCGAGCTCCAGGTTCCCCTGGAACCGCAGGGCTGGTACCCAGCCAACTGATCAGGCCAAAGGAGTGAAACACCATGCGTTCAGGAGGGCTTAACCAGCACAATGGGAGGGAAAGTACTGTAAATGGTCACCCTAGGGCCTCCAGAACTAAGGCCAGCATGAAAAAGTCTTCTATAAGAAGAAAAGATAAGATAAAGATGTACTGGGTAGAGTACCGGACCACTTTGTCCTATCGTGGTGCACGTCTCTGCAAAGGCACATGAATGCCCCAGGTGTCCCAGGACACTCCGTACTTTCCTGCCAAGCACTCCTCCAGGAGATGGACGCGGCCAATCTGAGAGGTGAGGAAGATGCCAGTGGAGAATGAACATGTGGGACTCACTCATGTGTTTTGTGTTCTGTTTGTTATAGGAAAGAAGGGTTGTGTGTGGGTGGGCTGAGAGCCCCCCATTCACACAATGTGGAATCAATAAATCACGGGCAACCCTGAAGAGCCACCTGTGATTTCTGAATGTGAAAAGCCCTCCTTCCCCTCTGGAACGACCTCCAGTCCTGCCCTCCCACCTTATCAAGGTTCTTGGGAAGGGTCTCACAACCCACGAGCAGCCACTGGGTCCATGAGACGACTGGTGAATCACTCAGGTCTGATCTTGCCTGGATGATGTGGTTTTAGCCTCAACTCCACGCACACTTTGTTTCCTGACTACTACACCGCTAGAGCTTGCATCGGCTAGCCCAAATTCCCACCACGACTCAGGACACGCATGGACTGTCACGTCTTTCAGCACACTGGCTGTGCTTCACCGACTACGACGAGCTTCCTTAGCGCTGGCAGGCAGCTGTTGTCTCACACCTCCTTGGCACTTTTTACCTTATTCTGTTTTTCACATTTCTCTTTCCTCCCAGGATTTCCCAGTGAGGACTTCTGAAAGCCTGTGTTGCCCAGGACTCAGGATG
This sequence comes from Cygnus olor, assembly GCF_009769625.2. Lineage (NCBI taxonomy): Eukaryota > Metazoa > Chordata > Aves > Anseriformes > Anatidae > Cygnus > Cygnus olor. Next base: position 27,758,546 of record NC_049176.1, on the reverse strand, counting down.
GAGCAGGGAGGAGAGGAAGATGGCAAAGGTCATTGGTCCCACGATGGCTAAACACACATACACTTCAGACACTGGTTTCTGCAATTCCTCAGCCGTTCCCCCATCCTCTGGAAAGGGGTCACCGTGTTGATTTATAAACTTAGGGAACCAAATGCCTCTTGCAGACCTGGTGAGTAAACACGCCAACCTCCATAGTAGCCTTGTACAGCTCCATATGGCAAGCAGAGCTTCACAAAGGCTTTTGTCCACATTTCTCATCAGTCAGACTCTACAAAGACAAATGACTAAATCCAAACTGTGGCCGAGGTTACCTTATCAGTGACCCCCAGCCTCTGGCCTTGCTTCAGTAGGCCCTAGAGATCTCGGAGTGTCCATTCCCAGCCACACACAGATACACTCCCCTGCCAGGCCTTCTGCCCTGGTAAACATTTCGGTCCTTTTCCCTGGGAATCGGGGGCTGTGGAGCACGGAATTAACTACAGTCCTTGCCTCAGGACATCCCCAGTGTCAGTAGAGGGAGAGTATTAACCTGAAATTAGACATTTTCCACTCTTCTTTCTACTGGAGACTTTTCTAAGCCTACCTGACGTTTTGGTCCCAGTGCCCAAGGAGAATGGCATCCCACCATCTCCATCACCAAGACGAGCATGGCACAGACAAGTCATTCCAGCCTGGGACAGGCAACATCCATCTTGTGCACTGTTACCATCCGTAACAACCTTCACTTGTCTTTTCTTTCTGCCTGCCTCAGTAAATGCCCAGAGTGGGTTACTGCTGGCAGATACAACTGCACTCTCTGTTATCATTACAGATGTGAAATATGTGCTGCTGTGTTTGCAATTATGAATGCTTAAATGAAATCTTAATTGCAAGAAAAAATATTTTTAGTCATATTTACATTACCAAGAATGAGTAATGAAAATTCATATTGTCAGATGTCAGAGGTTTCGTTGTTGCTGTTGTTACTTTTTTCTTGAGAATAATAACTGAAGCTATTTATACAAAGATTCACACTACATTGCCTCTTTTGCTCCATTATTTTTGGCAATACAAAACCAACAAGCTAAGCTCAGCCTTAGCCACAAAAGAGTTAATTTAAAGAATAACAGTGGGAACCATGCTCTTCTCAAAGGGATATTTATTTGGTTTTAAAGAACTCGTTCTTCATGCAAAGAAAATGAAGGTTGGAACCAGAAGAGAAACATCTGCCTCCTCCAAAGTTATGAGAAACTGTGTTGCACATTCCTAACCCTTCTCCTGTCCTTTTGGCTAAAAATCAATTACTTTTTTTTAAGGTAACATATACATCTGGGCAACTGGGCAACCAGCAAATAAAAATCACTCTTCAGAACTAAACACAAATAAGATTAGCTAAAAAAGAAAGGGTAGAATATATTCACTCCTCTGGGAAGAAATATTTTCAGTTACCAGACAGATTCTTTCTGATCCTTTCTGGTCTTCAAGATCTGAAGAAGGTAATGCATGACTGCAGCAGACAACTAATTGCTTTTGTTCTTTAAAACACTTTTGACATACCTCCCCCTTCCATTTCTCTACATGAAAATACTTAGCAAAACTTTGAGATTGCCATTTATCTTATCAAAAGAAGCAAAAACGGAGATCGATTATCCCTTTCTGATAGGTGCACACTGGAGGTGCACATGTCACCCTCAGTCCCAACAACACAGGTCTGAGTCTTGGGATATTTGGGCTGATGTGTCCAAGCAGTCAGATATGACACAAGAAACATGGAGGAAACTGGGCATGAGCTGAAATATGGGTTACCAAATTCTACAGCCCTGTAAATTTTGGCAGGGAAGAAGTAGAAAAAAAGATAGGGCAAAACTACAAAATTGTCAAGAAATTCTAGTACATCCGAAATGTATTACCAAAATATTTTTATGCTTTGAATAATACAAACTGATGGATTTTTTCATTTAATGAAACTGCTTCTCCTTTTTTTTTTCAGCCGCCTTTCCTAACTGTCTGCTTATTTACAGGCGGTTTTCCTGACTGGCTGAATACAACTGTAAAAACATCAGACTAAAGCACTTAAAGACACCAAATAATGCTTCTGAGCACAGGTAGCTTTACAGAGTCCAGAAGGAAATGGCTGAAAGCTAAAATGTTTGGTTTATTCTGCAGGAGTGGGGCATGATGAAAACAGATGGAAACAATTTGGATGGCAAGCTTCTCATATACATCTCAACATCTCCCTAACCTCAGCATTCACCTTGAGAACAAATTGCCCCAGCAACTTGCAGCCCCGGATTAAGAAACTATTGCTTATTTAAATACAGATTTGCTGAGGATATCCACAGGAAATTTGAGGAGCTACTTACTGAATGCAGACCATTGTTTGCATTACAGTAGCACTCAGAAGACGCCAGCAAATCAAGCACAGTGTGCATGGTACTGTACAAATTTTGGAGGTACCCTCCCTAGCTCAAATTGCCATCATTTTCCACTATTACTACATTTCCAAAGTGTTAGGAGTTCCTTTGGAGTTCCTGTTGAGTTGAAAAGGCTACTTTTTACCCTGAAGCTGTCCTAGCCCTAGGCAGCTAATACAGAAATGGGGGCTCGAGCAGCTGGGCAGCTGCGGGCACAGAGGTGAGCGTGACTGGCCCAAGGTCAGACAGGCGATCTGTGCCTGAGCCAGGAGTAAATCCACGTCTCTGGCACCAAAGCTCATGTCACAACCAAACCCAGCCTTCCTCTCTGATCTTGCTTCTCCCTTGCTCACATAAATATTTGCATGGCTAGAATGAAACCACATTGCATTTTTCCCCTTAGGAAAAACAACAAGTACTTAAAATATTTTTGTACCTTCCCCCCCTCCTTTCCAAGGAGTTGGAGGGGGGGAATATATTTTTATTTTTCTTGGCAAGGAAGAAAAGAAGGAGAAGGCCCAGGTGGAGTCAGGCTCCCCCAGAGCCCTTTGTTCTCCAGCTCTGCCTGCACTAGCATCACTGCTGGACAGCACGGGCACAACCCCAGCAGCTCAAAACCCCAGCTCAGGTGAGGGCAGCAGTATGGAGATGTTTGTAAGCGAGTCAGCTGAGCATTTCCATGGGAAAGTTGCATAATCCATGCTGGAATACCTGGGCTGGGTTGCTTGAAGTTGACCCGGGTCTGATTTCAGTGCAAGCATACACTGGGTGCCCAAAGCAGGATCACTGCAGAACATGATTAACCCAGGCCTCTCTGTCCTTCCCCGGCAGCACTGCGAACAAACTACCCCCTTCACAAACATCCCGGGCCATCTCTGGCTCTGTCTGAGGAATTTCACCTGCTTGTGCCAGCAGTGCTCTCGGCCCCAAGAAAAGCACCACAACTTGCTCCCATCCTCACCCACCAGCGAACCTCCCCACTTGGTGCCGGGCCCAGCAGGCCCTTCTCTGGGGATGATGGCAGGCCCCTCGCTGGGGACGATGGCTGCTCACTGCCACAGCCATAGCTCAGTCCCCTCGCAGCATGTCGAGGCACGAGGGCAGCTTCACGCCTGCTGGCCTACGAGGGTGCAAAACAGGGAGGGGAAGGCATGTATGTCTTCAATATGTTTGCCCGTTTTGAGTCTTTATTCCTAACATGTGTTTCTTCTTTCATGCAAAACGTGGCTCTTCTGTTTTCTGTCTCCTTGATTTCATTTTAAAGTGCAGTATTTTTATGGCATGAGGAGATAAAGATACGAGGAGGGGAGGGAAAGTGGTACAAAAAGCAATTAAGTCTGGTGGCTGGTTATTGTAATGCATGAAGAAACAACCAAAACCATTCCTTTGAAAAAGGGGCCACTTCTTCTGCTGATATGCACTGGGTTTTCACAGCTCCCATTAACATGACTGGAAACTATCCAGGTAAAACTCTTGTCTCAGTCAAAGATTAGGCTATCGTGTCTGAGATGAATGGAAACTTTTCAAAGGAAGAACCAGCATCATTCCTGGATCACTCTACCCTTGTCAGCCATTTATTTAACCCATATTTGTGCTCCAAACTTCTTGTATTAATACAGGAAGACTCATAACTGAGGCAATAAACTGCTTTAATGAGCTTTACCGAGCACATCTATTCCAAAAGGCCGAGCAGAAACAAGTACAGGGAGAGTCTAGAAGTTCTGCTCTGGAGTGAATGGATTGCATGGTTTGGCCTTTAGGAAAAAATGTTGGAGGTTTCTGAGAGTGCAGGAAGCTCGCATCTGCCGATTGATCCAAACCCTGTGGAAGTACTACAACACAACGCTCTGAGGATGTTTCTGTCCTCTGCTGCCCTGAGCGTCTGATCCTGCAGAAGTCCCCGCAGTTTGAATTAAACCAGTTTTGTTGGAAATAGAAAACCCCCAGCCCACAAAATGTTGTATGAACCATGCATCAAATGGAGGAACTCGAACTGCAAAATGTGTTCAGCTTTTTCCAGGGAAAGCGCTGCAGCCTGGGCATGTGCGCAATATCGCATGCCTCCGCAGCACAGATTCTTCTTGCCCAGCTGCAGGCAGCTCCCCCAGAGAGCACACACCTGTATCTGTGTTTCTAACTCTGCCTGCCCCAGCCCGTGACACCTTGACTCGCCTTCAGCACGTGCCGAGCCACCCTGCCTCCACTGGTGCAGGAGGACACCAGCCCTGCCACCAGTGCTTCCCCAAGCTGTGGCACCAAGCACCTCTTGGTGCTCCGAAATCACCCCGAGCCAGGGGTCTGCCGGCGCAGAACTTAACACAAGCTGGGGCTATTTTCTGTACTAATTTCTGTCATAATGTTAAAACAAACTATTTCCAGACTGCAATTATTGCACCTCATAGAGAAACGGTAAGATGCTGAAATTAAGAAAATGCTCAAGTGCATTTAATTGCTAGCAGATACCTTTAAACTTGCGGTTAGGAAACTGCCAGCCGTTCCTGAAGCGTGTGCCCCACCATTCAGTTTCACTCCGAAGCATTTGCAGAATCTGCTGATCCATAAAATGTACCATTGGAGAAGGTTTGTTTTGGCAGAGGTCTCAGTTTTGTCCAGCAAACTAATGGTGTCCGTTAACACACCATTACATACATCGTTAACATACTTGGCAACTGGGATTTCCCCTCAAGAATAAAGAAATCGTGTGTAAATCATAATTATTGTCCGCCTGGCAGTATCAATCATCACATACAAGGCACTTGTTCTCATTCTCCACCCCCAAAACGTTCTCTGCTCTGTCTTTGCGCATGGCGTTTATTAGGAAATCACCAGCCAAGCCCCATGCCCCGTTAGTTTACAGGGTCCCCACCAGGAACGCAGAGCCATTGAGAAACAGTTTCCATCAGGCTAATAACAATCTACAGCATGATGAATAACAGGCAGGGATTATCTAGGGAGCGGTCCTTGCCCTTAACATGCAATTCTTCCAAACAGCCACTAAAACCTATTTCTTTCGCTCTGTAGAAGTCTTGGGAAAACAAACAAATGCAAATTAAGTAACGACTAAAAAGCCTCCTCTGTAACCTAGGGGAACAGCGGTGATGGGCGTGCGCTCCCCTTCCTAGTTTTTGAACACTCTTCCCTGTATTATTCCAGGTCCTGTTCGGCTGTGCAGGTATAGATCCGGCTTTGTTTTCTTTATTTAGACTGTAGGCTCTTTTGGGGTACATTTGGGGCAACCTTGCAAAGCTGGCTCTTTTTACAGCAGGGCTCAGCACCAGATTTTCAAAGGAGTTCAGCTCCCCACCGTGGCACCCAAGTTGCTAGCTGGGCTTTCAGCAGAGCTCAGGGCTGGTGCCCTAAAGCTTTACTGAGAACTCGGCCGCATGAAAAGCATCCGAGAGGTGACAGCGAAAACTGGTCCTTCTTTAGGTGTGTATGCGGGAGGTTTTGGTCCCCGCTCTCAGAACGGAGAGCTGGGACTGGTGGGTGAGATTTCATTCCTGGAGCTGACACATCTAATCACGTAACAAAGATTTTCTCGCACCCAAAATCACTCTCAAACCTGCAGTTTGAACGGTTAAAAAGCACAGTGATGATAAAATAATAATACCAACAATACCATCAGCAGATGTGACTGCGAAGCCAGATTACCTACCTCACACTTTATGACAGACATTTGATAGAAAACACTCGCAGCAAGAGAGATTGGCACTAGAGACAAGGAAAAAAATTGAACTGTGCAGCCCATGCAAACCGGGACTGGGAATCCCAATCGCTGCAGTTTTTCAGGAACAGGACAGAGAAGCAACGTCAGACACCTCCTAGAGCTGACACGGCGGTGGGGCTGCGATGGTCTGGCTAACCTCAAGTTCCTGTTTTCTAGGATTTGATCATTTCCACTCTCTCATAGGAAACGGCATTATTTTCAAATGGGCGAGTCACTGCCTTGCTCCTCCTTTACTCGCCAGGAGGGGACAGATCAGCATTCACAGTATGCGACGAAACAGCGTTCACAGCATGTGCCTGCCAGTCCCTGGCCTTCGCGGAGGAAGGTGAAGGAACCTGAACTCACCATCTCTGCTGCCTGCACGTTTGCTACAGAGAGAAGCTCCCACCCGAATTCACGCTTCCCCCCCTGCACCTCACCTCGCAGCGCAATGGTAGGAAGTTGGATGCAGTATCTAGTTAGGAAAACAAAACAAGGAACAGGGAATTTACACTAGAAAGACAAAATCTCTTTCACAATTGCAGCTTGAGAGTCTCATGACAGTAAAGAATATATTTTTTTCTGTGTTTGCATTTACACTTCATCTCTGATTCCTTCCCAATACTCTCACCCTGTAGTGTTTATGCGAAAAGAGACTCCAACTATATAGTCTGTAGTATTTTCAGGCCTTGCTGGAAGTCTGCAGTCTATTTTCCAAGCTCATAAATCTCAGGAGAAGTGTTTCATTATTCTGTCCAGGCAGTGTGGAATATCTGAGCCATAGATCCTCACGGATGTTTCATTTCTGGGCCATTCCATAGACAGGCAACATTTTGCATTTCAGAAGTGCCCTTAAATTCTTTCACCAGCCCATTCCTCTTCAAACAAGTTGGAACTGAAAATTACTCTTTCAAGTCCAGAACGATAAATTGCAACCTCCACATTCCTGCCTGAAGGGAGCATTTTTCGTCTTCTCTTCAAGCATTTTGACTTGTAGGTAGAGAAGGACAAAAGCCATGCCCTCCTTCAGCAAATTCAGGACACCAGAAGCTGAAGTAAACAGCTTTTACAGAGTTCTGTAGTGCTTAGGAGTACAGTGCATGGTCTTCTTCAACAAAAAGCAGCATTGCTCCTGGTACCTTCATCCATTTGTGTACAGATCTAAACTAGCCTTGAGTTTGGTAGTTCAGGACTACCTCACCTAGGCACGTGAGCTGGTGAGATCCTTTAATACTTTTATGTATGTGCAAAGAATATTACATCAGCTTTGTTATTAAGCCATCTGGAAAATGTAAGCTGCATTTTAGGAGTGACTGTATGAATTCAAGTGTCTGTCCAAATGCACTACATTTCCAAACTATGTTCACTTAAGCAAACAAAGGAGACAAGCAAAATTATACCTCCAAGAAAAAAAAGCTCTTGTTCCTGACCTAAAAATCATGAGGATTGTGGCTTTGGGCAAAGAAGTCCAACAAGTTGGTGCAGAAACCGGACTCCTCACTGCACTGCCTGAAGAAAGTGGACATGCAACAATTTACACAGTAGTCCAACGCACTTGTGGACCTGCAAAGGTCTAGGCTGCCTATGTCTCTAGGTAGCTTGCAGGCTCACCAGGAAGTGCTTAGCAGTGCCGTTTTGCTCAAAGAGGAAGGCAGGGAGACAAGCATCCTCTTTTATGCCCTTGCTGCAGAGCTTCTGTCAGAGGAAGCAAAGTAGGGGCAAGCCGGGTTACTCCATTAGGACAAATAATCAAGAAATAGATGAAGATGTGCCTTACATTTTCCATGTGTCTTTGAAGAGAAGGGTAGGTCTATACTGAAAGATGAAGTCTTTGGCCTTAAGTAATGAATGAAAACGTAACTGATAATTCAAACCTGCGATGGGGCAAGTTTGAAGGATGGTTGTCCCAAATGGTTTCATCATGTTCAAAAGCTACTGCCAGGAACTTGGATGTTTTTTTCCTATGCTTGTTGGTTGTTCTGCATTTAAAACATCTCTGTATGTTTGTTTTTCTTCCTGTCTCTTGTGGTTGCTTTGTAAACATCTGGGCCGGTTTTTTAGTCCTTTGTACAAGAAGTGTGTGTGTGTGTGTTAGTTTTGCCAGCAGCTCTTATGTAATGTTTGTGGGGACAAAGGAATTGGTTAAACCAGCTCCTTAAAAAGGCCACCCCAACCCAAACCTATTATGGGAATATCTCATGAAATGTCCTCTTCCACCTTCCATAACACATCATCAGTTTTCCCAATTAGCTCAAAAACAGAGCCCTCCCTTTTGGTAGCAATTACTCATTATGACATCTATTTCTTGCAATCCCAGCTTTTTGCTGAGTTTCGTGGCAGTTTTGTGTCACCAAAGGACACCTATGCAGTTCCATTCTAAGTGAATTGATTCATTTGTAGTGCACAGAGGAGTACATTTCCCAAGAATGAGGTCCATATATATCTTCCTCTCTAGTAGGCAACACCCTAACTCAGTATAAAAATGTTAACTCCTCCTAGTAGCATAAGAGCAAAACTTTAAACATCCAGAAAATAAATTGTTCAACCATTTTTTCCTGCAACAGCTATGAAGGGTTATTTGACAGTCAAGATCCTAATTCTTTTAAACTCCTTTGACAGTCCCTGCAGCTAGCATTTTTACATATGACTGGAAGTTGCCTCTCCCCAGTAAGTGAAGAGCTTCAGAGTTTTAAGACCAAATGAAACATTTTGTCTGTCAAAATCTACTTTCCTGTACAATCCAGACCATAGGTTTTCACCCAACAATTCCCGCTGCAAACTGAAGAATTTTGGTTGATCTGTTGCAAGTTTTCAACCAAAATCTGGTTTGACTGGGACCTCCCATGTTGGTGCAGAGGTCCAGCCCATCGTGCCCTGCACCCCTCTGCTGATCCCTGTCCCCTGCTTGAGATGACAGCTGCATCTACCCAAGCTGAGAGACAACTCTGTTGGGAGGTTAAAGTGAGCTGGAACGTTAAGCAAGACCCCTCACCTCCTTCCCGTCATACCCCAAATGGAGCAAAAGAGGAAGAGAAGATAGGGAGGAGAAAGCGGGAGGAGACATTGGGATGCTGGGGCAGAAAAACTCTGCAGGAGAAGGTAAGCTGAACACGCCAAGAGCAGAGGTGTTATGGTACTACATGGCTTATACGCTAAAATTCCTTAATGGGCTCTTCTCTTTAGGAAAAAAGAAATCTTATTTCATAGGCTTTCATGATTACAGGCAGCCCCCCCACCCCTACACTGCCACATTTAAAAATACCCCCACAAAACTCAATCTTCTTAATTTGCTTGGTCACAAATTGGAACAAGCTGCACTTCCTAAACAAATATTGTCTGTTTTTCCAATCCCAACAACTGAGTTCGTGTAACATATTATCTGAACCAAATGGGTTTACAGTTCCCCACTCTCATTCCCTCACCAGTAAGACTACCACAGCAGAGAGAGACCACATTCAATACCAGAAAAATACCTACAGAAAAATGTGAGTAAATGGGGTTTACTCCACTTGGAGTAAAGATCTTGGGTTACTCTACCCACATTTAATTTACAAATAGACCATTTATCAGTACCTGATACAGCCCTGCTTCTCAGGAGTTTTACGTACTTCCATTTTGCACCTACGTCCTAAGCATTAGCCAGACAGGTGCACTTTTAGGGAAAGGACAGGATTTTTACATGGCCTGATCTCAGAGGACAGGAGTGGACACACAGGGCTCTGAGACAAATCAATGGTTATCCAAGTACAGCCACCATTCAGACAGCATAGTATTTTGCATCTTTGCTCTCTCCCTATGTCTGTGGTTGCAAGTTTGTCTAGATACATGAAGAAGAAAGCAAAACAAGGAGAAAAAAATGCTTCACCAAGGAAATGTTATATCAGGAAGGAGAATGATTGAGCATGTCAGTCCTGACCTGATCTTTCTTGAGGTCACACAACATCTTGAGCTTTGTTCTAGGTCATCATGCAATGCAAGAGATCAGTTCTGGTGCTGGCTTTCTCCGATTATGTCCATTTCTAAACCCAAAAAACAGAGAAACAAAAGTAGGGTTATAGTTTGGACTTTGTATTCATAATACAGAAGTTTTAATAAGAGAAAGATGCTCTTTCCACTTGAAACGTGATTACCTATCCCTTAAAAACTCCAAAAGAAACATCCCATGGTCTTGCATAGGCTGCATCAGAAGATCCCAGAGGCTTGATTATCTCCTCTGACACTGCGTTCACAGCATACACATCTAGTATAAACTGGATCAACCCTTTATCTCAATCTCTCTCTGCACAGGGAAGTGCCTTGTGTTTCCTCCCATAACACACACAAAAGCCTGTGAGCAAAAGAATCTGTAGGAAAATAAGTCTGCTACCAATATCCTAGCCAACAAGCAGGGGATGTCAATAAAAGACTACATGACTTAACTACCCATGCTTGTCTGTGTGTGCGTGAACTAAGCCTCATGTCTTCTGTCTCACTGTGTTGCAAAAGTTCAATAATGAATTTCAGGATCACCGAAAGAAAGCAAAGGTAGTGGAGTAAAAAACTTAGGTTCTATCTCACCTTACCTTTCTCTCTGTTCCTCTCTCTGACTTACAAAAGGTGAAAAGAGAACCCTTTTCAACAGCCAGCCATTCTCCCAAATTGAGAATAAAAACACATAATCTACCAAAAGGGATGTAAATGCATACTGGCAAAGACCACACAAGACTAAGACAGCAAATATTGCAAGAGAACAACCCCACCCACAATGCCCTGTCTTGTTCATACTATAGATGTCAGCAGGTGAGAGTGACAAACATACTATTGTAACTCCGACGATGGAGATTCTCACCCTGTTTTGAAAAACCTTGGATGATAAACATAAAGGCTGGCAAACATCCCATCAGTGACCCCTGCAGAACTCCAACCCCAGGTAGCAGAAGGTTAGAAAAACATCCCTTTACAATCACTGGCTAAGGCTGATCTGATAAACAACCATTTATCCGTTCAGCAGCTTGCTCCGCAGCTTATTACTTTCCATAGTGAAGGTACATGACAAATCCAGAACCACAGACTGGTTTGATGATGACTTGATCTGGTCACAAACTGTTACATCACTTGGGAGAAAAAGAAAAAGAGAGAAAGAGAAAAAGAAAGAGAGAAAGAGAGAAAGAGAGAAATAAAGAAAGAGAGAGAGAGAAAGAGAAGAAAGAGAGAAAAAAGAAAGAGAGAGAGAAAGAGAAAGAGAGAAAAAAGAAAGAGAGAGAAAGAGAGAAAGAGAGAAAGAGAGAAAGAGAGAAAGAGAGAAAGAGAGAAAGAGAAAGAGAAAGGAAGAAAGAAAGAGAGAAAGAAAAGAAAGAAAGAAAGAAAGAGAGAAAGAAAAGAAAGAAAGAAAGAAAGAAAGAAAGAAAAACAAAGAAAGAGAGAAAGAAAGAGAAAGAGAAGGAAAAAGAAAGAAAGAAAGAAAGAAAGAAAGAAAGAAAGAAAGAAAGAAAGAAAGAAAGAAAGAAAAAGAAAAAGAAAGAAACCATCAAAAGGATTAAACAAAGCAAACAAGAAAAATGTTAAAATAATCTACAGGAGATTAAAGAGCTGCTGAAACCAAAGAATTGAGGGTTGGAGAGTGATGGTCAAAAACGCAAAGCAATGGTCTTGCATATTGGCCACAGGGGGTCACAACTCAGCAGTATGATGCACAAGAATCATGAGGAGGTATACAGACCAGTGCCCAGTTGCAACAGTAAAATGCCAGCTCTTCTGTTTGTGTTTCCAGATTTGACAAAATCTGGAGGAACTGTAGATTTCATTTTTGTCCACATCTGAAGCTTTCCAGAACAGAACAAACACTGCATGTTCAGAGTCTGGAGTATGTCTACAGCTCCAGAAATGAAAAGAAATCGTGTCTGGGTCCAGAGCTAAGGGAATGAGATTTCCAAGTTTGCTAGTGGGAGAAGAATTATGAAATTCCAAAATGTAATGCTTCTAAGCTTACTTTTAGGCTGAAACGTGAATTTCAATAATTTCCCGTAACAACCAATTACAGGTTACTTTAGAAAAAAAATCTTTAATTGGACCTTTTGTACAAAAACTCTGTTCCCACAGTAGAGCCTAGTTTGAGAGCCAAGTGACTGCTGAACTAAACACATGGATTATGACGAGAGGTCTGACTCAATAACTTGCCAAAGCTGATCGTATTAGCACTGTTCTTTCACACGGCGCGGACCCCAGGCACGGCCTCCAATGTTCGCAAAGAGACCCAGCACCTGGGGACAGCTAACACGGAGCCATTCATACGGACACAACTTCTTTTCTCGTGATGGAGACACCAGGCCTCTGCTAATCCTCCACCATCCACCGTGGCTCTCTGAGTCACTCCTGATTTACACGGGCGCATCTTTGGCCAGCAAACATCATGACCGTGCTGTATAACGGAATGAATCTGGCCAGAGGTAACTGAATAAAACATGACTTCAGACAGAGTCCCTCTTGGTTTTGCACTGTCACGCAGCCAAGGCTACAGCCTGTAGCTGCATGAGGTGCATAGCTGAGATAAACAACCACTGGTGACACTTCAGGCCAGCTGAGGTAATAAATGAACATTGACCTCCATCACTATCTCAGATGAGTGGAAAATATTGGCTCAGTTGGCAACAAGTTTCCACGAGCTGACTTAGGATAACAACCCATGCCCTGCCTTTTCTGTGTTTTCCATCAGATTTTTGAATAGCTTTTTGTTCCAGAAAACCTTTAAGCCACGTAACACGCACAGAGCTCCAAGCTGCCCAAGCCAGAGCTTGGGTCAGGAATGCTCTGACCTTGATACAGGACAGATAAGGTGGCTGTAGATTACTATTATTTGTTCCATGCCAAAACTAATTCTTCATGCTGTGCTTGCAAGACAGGAACTCAGTGATAAGCAATGTTTACATGAAGTGCAAAACGCTTTAATGTGAGGGCACAGCCTGTGATTGGCACCTCTGCCTGATCCAGCACAGACAAGCTCCAGAGGGCTGGGAGGGACCACTGCAAGACAGCTTGCCAGGAGGGGCACAATGTGCTCTCTGACTGCTGTGGAAAGCTCAGTGCATGGATTTCCTGTTGATACCTGCTCTGGCACTCGGCAGCTGCAAAGCGATCAGTCACAGGCAAACCGCCCTCAGCCTGTAAAACAGGGGGTTAAACAGGTGGAGAGCTCAGCGAGGAGACAGGTGCACATGCACAAAAAGGGAAAAAAACATGCTGGAGGGCAAGGAGGGGAGCTCTGTTTGCCTCCCGTCAGGAGCCTGCGTGTCTCTGGAAACCAAACCGAGCCAGGAATTACTTTTCCACGCTGCAGTCTGATCTGCCTCTTTCCCTTTTTAGCCTTTCTTGCTCAAATCAGGTACCAACTGATGAAACACCAGCTTAGCCTAGACAAGCCTCCTGAGAAGTCACGTAGTCTCCCTGCCCTAAACGCCAAGCAGGACTGTCCAGAAGGGACACGCATGCTCTGCTGATGTTCACCTGCTGCATGTATTGAGGTCTGCAAGCCAGGCCTGGCAGTGGAAGAGTAAGGCCATTCAGAAGCAGCCAGACCCAGCTGGAGGGATAAAAAGGCAGCCCATATCAAGAGAGATGCAAAATGGTATACCAGACACTGGAATATCAATGGGAGTAGTCCCGTACAAAGAAGCCTTTGAGATGAAAGAACCAGGGTAGAGAATTACTCAAACCTGGACCAAAGTGTCTTTCCAATCCCCCGGCAGCCCTTCAGATATTAAAAAGGGATGGGGTTTGCCTACAGGCTTATGGATTACATGAGAGTTTCACTACATGGATATGCTCAAGGACTACCTGGCCATAAGCTCATACCTGGTCTGTGTAAAGCATTTATGCTACAGTGGTTGCCTAAACTGGATTCTGTGCCTGCCTTTTCTAAAATCTGTCAAGGATGGGAACATTTCCTGCAGATCGAGGCTTTCTTCTTGTTCTGAAACCACAGAAACACAAATGTGAGTTTTCTTGGCACAGTTTCTTGGTTTGCCTTGCAGGAGATGGAGTAACCAAAGCAAATGAATCAGGAGCAAGATGAGTAAGTACATATCTATCCAGTTGAAAGCCATCTTAGAAAGCTGTTGGAGGGCAAAAAAGTACATTCTCCTGTATTGAATCAGGACATTACAACTACAAAGTGTTCCAAGCTAAACACATCCAAAAACTGTTTGACTCATGTTTCACATTTAATTCTATATCTCCAAAAAAGTTTACAAAAGCAAAGCTTGTCTGGACTAAACAACTGAACTGAATGAGGCACGTGACATTAGCTCAGGCTTTTCTGGCCAGCTTTCTAAATGAAGTGTTTGGAAATAAGAGAAACACATAGATTTGGGAGTGGGATGGATAAGAGATTTAGTTTCGCCTTTTATAACAGAGTCCTGTGTAAATCCAAAGGAGCCTGCAAAGTTTCAACAAGACATGCATTAAAAGCAGCAGCAGCTCTGTCCACATATAATAGAATTATTAAAAGCAAGGCAAAAGAGAAAGATTCAGCTCATTGCTGGAGGGCTGCCCAAAAGCCCACAGCTGTGATGTAGTGTTTGGACTTGAATTGTGTTAACAGGGCAATATAAATCTGCACAGAGTAAGACAAAGTCTAAAGAGAGTAGACCTAGCCAAGAAGCCCCAAAACCTGGTCAGATTCAAGTGGTAGGTAGTTCAAAAGGGAAGTACTCAAAAACCTACTTCTATATAGTATAACACTGGCTGTGCTCATAGTTTATTCCGAAGGTCACACACACTTTGTGGTACCAGGGGAGAAAAATCTGAGTGATCCAGAGAATGGCATAGCAAAGTGCACTATAAAGACTTCATTTCCCTCCCAGGTTCTACAATGGGCAGTTCAGTTATTGGCAGTGATGATGTTATTTCTAATGTAAATATTTCACTTTCAGCACAGCTGAACTGGGAGGGATTATAGCAAGTAATGAATGAACCTCCAAATACCTCTCCAAGCCAAAAAAACAAGTGATGGCATGCAGAACTGAATCCTTCCAATCATGCAGAAAGAGATGGAGAGGATTTTGCATGACTTTTAGTAATTGCTACTTCCAAAACTGCCAGTGATGCCTTTTCCCACCCCTCTGTGGTCAAGGCAATTATTCTTCCAGGTTCTCACTCTTGGCCTGCACCTTCATTGTCAAGTCAATGGAAGAATAACAACATCCACCAGCTGCCTGGACAATATCCAGCCTGGATTATTACAATGAGCTTGCATGAGAAACAGGATTAGAAAAGCAGTGAAGGTCTACTGATAAAGCTGCCCCATTTGTTTCGATTCAAGATATTAAGGTTGTTCAGTAAATATCTTGATACATGGGAGACTTCCCTGCACCCTGAACAGCTCCGTGGCTTTTGATTAGCTTCTGTTTTATTGCAAAATCTGATAGCTGGGGGGTGATAGCTAGGTCAGATTCAGTGAAGGTTTTCTAGGTTTAGTATTATTTGTATTATTTTCTCCTTGGTGTACAGAATATTCCTAGACATGATGGGGAAGGAAAGTTCTTTGTGTGGGATCTCACTGTTTAATTTGTGGCATATCGTAATGTTCCTATTCCTTGTAACAACATAAGCTAGTATTTATACTCTCTTAAATAAGGCTGAACCAGATGGGTTTGCATATTCACAAGTCTAGCAATGAAATATTCATTGTAGTAATTGCTTATATCACATCCATTTTGGTAAAAAGCTCTCCGGAGTATTCTTACAAAAAACTAAAAAGACCGCCCTGCACTGAAAATGCAGGGTATCGTTTGACTGCGCGCACTAATTTCAGCTTGATGAATTTATGAATGAAATTGCAGAGTGTGACTGTTTATCCTCGAGTATGCAGAGAACAGCAGAGAACATCCCCAGTGAGCAAGGAAGTCCCTTTAGAGCCGCAGGTCTACCTGTCCACTGAGTTCATAAAGGATCCATCCAAAAGAATAACCGATACTGATGTGCCTGCTCACATCGGTGGAGAAGGGCACGCTAAAAGCTTTGAGACGGAAGGGCCACTTCAGGTCTCTCGGGAAGGTGACAAATGGCAGAGTAGCAGGCAATGCAGTCTTACTTGCTATCATTATCATAATATGCCTGCCTCCATGGCCTGCTTTGATAACTTCTGTGGTTTCACTGATATCACGCACAGGCAGACCCTCTACTTGGGAACTACTCTTGCCTGTTCTGTTCTTATGCCTTTTTCTTATTCGTTTGCAAGCCCTTAGGAAAACAAATTCTGGGGAGCAAAATCTGGACAGTCAGATGTGAAGAAAAGAAGACAGGCAGGAGAAGCGAGTTTTGAAGAAAACCAAAGACGGTGCTTGGCTGACCCAAAACCCTGGGGTAGGAATCTGCCAGGGCTCACAGTTACAGGCCATTTTTGTGAGAGAGCAGGGAGATTTTCTACTGTCTTCTGAAGCAAGGAGTTTTATGATCTGGAGGATCCCGTGATTGATGTGGGGTTTGTTCCGACGAAAAAATAAAAAAATAAAAAAATAATCTTTGGCTTCAGCCTTGGTTTTGGACATGAGGCTGGTGAAAAACTGAAGCAGTGATCACAAACTGTTCCCTGTTCTGAGAGGAATAATGAGTGTAAAAAACACAATCCCAAGTGCCAAGCAAAATGGCTAAGGTTAACATTATTTGTCATTACAAATGCAGTAAGAATACCAGCTGCCAGAAGCTCTGTGCAAGGATGTGAAATCCATATTTCTTGTACCTTTTTCTGTTTTGACAACTAGAAATAATATTTTTTAATTGCTAGATCAACCTAAAAAGTTAAGGCAATGAAACCTTAAAGGGATTCGCAGTCAGAATGACCAGCTTAGAGGCAGGGATTTGTGTGCAGCTCCACACACCAACTTTGACCATCCCTGCGGATCCTGGGCCAGGTCCTGACCTCATTCAGATCCCTGTAAATCCAAGCCATTTCAGTGGGGCTGTGGGGATGTGAGATCAGGATTTGGCTGGTTACACCGGCTGAGCTGTGGCAGGTGGGCACTTGCCAAAGAACTTTGTAATGGGTCGT
This sequence comes from Cygnus olor, assembly GCF_009769625.2. Lineage (NCBI taxonomy): Eukaryota > Metazoa > Chordata > Aves > Anseriformes > Anatidae > Cygnus > Cygnus olor. The sequence goes on along the minus strand of NC_049176.1, from coordinate 27,741,424 downwards.
GTAAACACCAGGACTGCTCACAACAATTATGTAACCTGCAGTAACACAGCTTTATAGAAAGATTTACAAAAGGCAATGGTCTCCACGGTCCTCCGGCTCCACCCTTGTGCCATCACACGGATCCTGTGCTAGGTCCACCCCTTCTGAACGCAGGGGGTGCTGCTTTGGAAATTACAAACGAAAACTCCGTCTCCTTGCCCAAAGAGCAGTGCAACAGTAATTAGTATTATTAGTGCAATAATAAGGAGCAAGCCCGGAGTGAAGCAGCTCTCATGATGACACCCTCACTTCTCACCGTTTCCAACTCCTCACCTCACCTCTACTTCTCCCTCCTGGCCAGCAAGGAGTTGCCTGGTTTGGGAAGAGTGCTCAGCTCTGGACTGTCTACAGTCAGCTCAGCACAGCCCAAGACAGCAACTTTCTTCTTAGGTTTATGACCCATTAAGTCATGGTGATAACCAACCCTAAGAAAGGCCAGAATTCAGACAAACAGTACTTTACTCTGAGAGAAAACTGCCCACAATGCTTAAAGTTTTGTCTTGCTCCTCACCATTTGGCATACTTCAAGGAACATGACCATCTTGTAATATACTAAAAGATTTATTTCTAATATGAAACCCATATTTAGTATTGGTTTGGCAGTGGTAGGAAGGAAACCACAGACAGCTGGCAAAGATTAAGCGTTAGTTGCTTGATAAACCTGGAGTTGCCAAGACTTCCGACTTTCCTGCTGAATCTGCTGCCATCCAGAGCCAAATGTTTGAGAAGGGTGCCTTTGGATGGGCAGCATTTTGTTCTTCACATCTGAGCTGCATGGATACTAACAAGAGATGTATGTCTCTCTGAAATAGATGTATTTCTATCTAAAGTAAAGAAAAAACAACCTGCCTGTAGCTTCTCAAACATTCTCATTGTCAGGCTCTTGGTAACAGATTTAGATGCATCAGACATACACTTCTTAATCCATTTAAACATAAATATTGCAAACACAGTAGCTCACTGTTTCCTGGAATGGTTTCCCTATCTTGAACTTCCACTATTTGAAAACAGAAAATTTTGACTCTTTTTTCCTTTGAATGTCAAAAGCTGTTTACTGACCAACATTCCACTACACTCTCAAGGAAGTGTAAAGAATTCAGGTTCATGATGCTGCCACCTGAATGTTTGTGGTGCAAAATTTGAATTAGATAGTCCAAATTACCACATTCACTTCCAATGACTCACCAAAGTCTTTCAGCTTTAAAATCCTATTTGCCTAATAGTTGTGCTAGTAAAATGCTGGCACCCAAATCTTTCCACAAAGCTAACATGAGAGGCTTTTGAACACAGGCCAACCCAAATTCATTGTGGAATTTGAAATAATATCCATAAGGATTTTTTCCAATTTACTCAGTTCTAGTCACCATTTCTTACTGACACATCATCTGACTTGAAGCAGAAATGAAGACTCTTTAAAATGTCTTGCGATTATTCATTTATGAAGTGTGGGACAGAACAGTGAAAATTGAGATTGCCTTAAAAATGTCACTGCAGGTGTCTTGACAATCTTCATTCTCTGCCATGTATCCCAGGCACAGGCTTGTGCTGTCACCCCGGATCCATGAAGAAGCTCCTTCTCAGCCTTGGGAGCTCCAAGCATCCAAGCTTCAGGACACTTTCTCCTTCTACAACTCCCCAGAAAATCATTTGGTTTAAAGAATACCAAAAAAACAATAACAACCACATTCTTTAGTCTGGTCTTTTGTTTTATATAGCTCACAGGGCTTGTAGTTTAAGATGTAATTTAAAAATCCCTGTAACTCTGAGAACAACAAACTTTTAATTCCAAAAGCCAAAAATGCCACGGAATCACTTGATCCCAGGAGAGGGTGCTTTAAGAAAAACAACTCCCTAAGTGGAAAAGGAGACCCAGAGCCCCAGCAATAGCACTGAAGTGTGTCCATGACATTTCATAATAGGGACTTTATGGTGCCTTTCTCCATTTAAGTGACAAAGCAGATTTACTGCATCCGAAGTCACTTTAGTAGCCGATTGCCACCAAGCAAACATGACTGAACAAAATCCATCTTAAGAGACGTGGGAGGTTCCTAACAGAGCATATTGTTTGCTTGTCATGGGAGAAACACTTCAGAAAACAGGCTTATATTTAGCAAGTAATCTTGGATTTCACAGCTCTAAATGCAATTATATGCCAGATTTTTGACATCTAACCTTCCATTAAACCTCAGACACTAATAGCGTCATATACCAAACTGCCTTTCAAACTAACCCTTGAAAAAATGACTGCCACTAAACAAACAGTTTGTTTTTCCTGGCCACGTTTCAAGTGATTCCCATGAGAATGGAGATGCTTTGGGTTCACCCACAACAGCTCATCTTCTCTGAAGGCCAGTGAGGAATTCTCCACACAGCACCAGTTTTGCACAGGAATCTGTAGAAGGAAAATGAACTGAACGTACTGTGAGTCATAAAGCTTTCAGACCAGCTCCGGGTAGGCTCAGGAGGAAAGCAGATATGACCAAATCCCACGGCTTAGGGATCTGGTGCCTCCGACAGCGCTAGGCACATTAGGTCCCTGCATGTTTGGCGTGCCTGATTTCAGTGAGCAGAGAAGACTTCAGCACCAGCAGCTGCCAAGGCAGATGCAGCCAAATGAGGTTGGTCCATGGGCATCCGTCATTCAGGTGCTTTTCCAACAAAAAAAATGTTCCCGTATTCTCTTGCAAACACTTCAGCCTTTGGCTCACTTCCCCACACACACTGCTCAGATGCCACTAAATTAGAAGTGAAAAATATAACTTGGAGAGCACATATAACAGAGGTAAAGAGATTAAGGACTTTATCTGTCAACACGGGAGCCCAGATGCTTTAAAGTAGGACAAAAACCAGGAGATTGAGAGAGATGTTAATTATAAGCTCTTTTCTTCCCTTTAAAATGTTTAATAATATTTGTTAAAATACCTAACTTTTCCTGTAGGTTTTGGAGAAGGTTTAAAAAAAAATACCAGCATAGATTTCAGACTAAACCTCAGTGCCTGCACAGGCCTGAGGAGGCTGGAGGCTGCTTTTCATGGTACTCACTTTCAGAGTTTCTTTGCACACCCAGCGCTCAGAGAGCAGAATTTTACAGAAATCTCTGTGTATGACTTCACTAGTACCAAAGCTCAGTCTCAGAAAGAAATTGAATTCCACTACTTTTCATCCTTGACTCTCAATATCCATCCCTCACCCACTTCTAGGAGCACTGAAATGATACAGACAAGTTCCCCTCTTTTCTAGCTCTAGTACTGCCTTTTACTTTACCCGTGTGCTCTACAGTTTAGCAGATCTAAATAGATTTAGGCAGCCGGACCTACATCAGGTTCCCATGACACCAATCTAGTTTCCACAGGGATGAAAATATAACTTAATCAACAAGTTAAAATGTATATATATATTTCAAAAGCGGACAAAATTCTTTCCAAAGCAGGCATACCCCAATAGGAGTTTAATTCAAAGAGAGACTCAATTCAGAATTACGCACATTGTAAAAAAGGAAAACAGCCCTTTCTGTTTTACCCATCTTTCATGTGGAGGATGTCTACTTTAATGTTCCTAGGGGCTGCACCGGTGTTTAATCAGTTTGTTCCGAGTTCTTATTGCCAATTTCTTCAAGAGAAAATTGTGATTAATGTCCTACATCTAATAAAGACTGTGCTCTTGTAGCCCTCATATGCCCTTAAAGGGAAAATGGAAGAGAAGCACAGGACAGAACACCCTATTTTCTGGGATTTCCTTTTGGAGATCCTTATGTCAGATGTATCATATGGCAGCTACTACCTCGCCCTTGGATATAACATGTCCTTGCTGGACAGAAGCCACACTTCTCTCCTCTTTCCACAGTTCCTAGGAGGTAAGCTCCTTGTGCCCATCAGCATCCCTAAGCCTGAATGAAGACCAGCCACTGACATTTAAACACATCATAGTTTTCACTTACAGCTCAAGTCATGAATCAACCTGATAAAAATGATGTGAAAAATTGCGCTCAACTGAGCATTTCACCGTTCAAAGGAACTCATGCAGCCAGGCTGGGAGAGATCACCCTGAATAATAATAAAAGAACTCAAAACCAAGGGATCCAGCACAATAATTCAACTGAGACTAGATATTTTGATAGAGCAGTCATTAATGCTGTAACAATACGATGCTACCTTGATCATTTAATGACCAGGTACAAAACAGTTGAGATGTTAATGATTTTTTTCATTGTAATGATTTATTATTTTTTTTAAATGAGCCCATTTTATTTCCAAACTCTAGATCTGGGTGTTAGTCTTCAAATGTGGGATGTGTAAAGAGAGATAAAAGCTATCTTGCAGTACCACTCTGTAGAGATGGACTATGTGGAAGACAACATAAACCCCTGGCCCACCTTCCCTACGGACCCAGGTCTAGAAAAACATTTTGTTTTTTTTTTTTTTCCTACAGGATTTTCAAAAGTGTTTTGACTTGTCAAAAAGACAAGTCAAGACTGTCACCCAGTCAAGAACACTGAGATAGCTGAACATTGTCAATACAGCCTGTTGCTGATGGGATGGCCTAACACAGCACCTGTTGCACAGTTCATTGGGTCAATATCGTAATGAGGCTTCATAAACAGACTGGTTCCTGCTGCCTGTAGCCCCACTAATGGTTTATTTTATACAATTCAGCAATCATTATTAGGCAAGATCTCACCACATTCCTCCACTAAGGGATAAAAAACACTTACCTGAATTAGGGACATATTTCTTCACAAGTTTAATATAAATCCTGTTGGCTATATTAGCTGTTACAGAAACACGTTTCATTTTAGTATGTTTTTTGGCTCAGATGACCCTTTTCTTTCCAACTTTAGTGCCCTCCTGTCCTCATTTTATCAAACTCCTAAAAATATTTCCTAAAAATATGCTATTATTGTATCTGAAAAAATAATAAATTTTTAAAGCTATTAAAACTCTTGGAAGACTTAACTGTATTCTCAGTCCTTTCCTCTTACTTTTCCATTTCCTTCCTGGTCCAATATTCTTTCCCATAATCCAGGCAACTTTACTCCTATTCTTGGGCATGGAAAGTTGCAAGATTCCATATCATTGTCAGCACAGATCCATGCTTGATGTCCTCAGAAGCTAGTCGGAAGCAGTGATGAAAGATGTCTACAGAGACCCCCCCCAGTGCAGAGCATCGACATTGGAAGAAGGACCTATAAAAATGTACCTACAACTGAAGACGTCTGCAGAAAGATGTGCTCTGCAAGGATGCTCTGACAGTAAAAACACCTCGTTCTAGAGTATTTGTGAGTCAGCTCACATTTGGACCACACTGCTAACCTCTTACACAATGATTCCCATTAGCTGATGGTAACATTGAGACCAAAAGTACCTACCAACGAGTCATGAGTAGTTCATAGGCCTTTATGAATTCAAGATTCATCCTCCCATAGAAATGTCCCATTTATAGAAGACATCAGTTTCTCTTCTCAGTTTCAATGGTAACCCAGAGTGATTCTGCAACATCCCTCACGTCTCTTAATGGAGTACCTTTAACTGGGCCAAAATCCCTCTTCCTTTGCTGTAAAGACAGCTGACGTCTTGAGTTCATATGAGACACACTGTGCTTTCCCTGGCATATTCCTAGGCTTTACTTCATTATTTTATATTTATGCAACAGAAAAAAAAAGAAAGAAAAAAAAGCTTATACCATATGGACATGTTTGGTGTTGGGAAAAGCAACCAAGCTCTGTTGAAACCAACGGAGTCAAACTGGCATAAACTATTGTGTGCAAAGTTGCAGAGTAGTTATATGAACTCATAGTGAAGGCTCGGAGCTGAGCAACTAAACTGCTTTATGAGAAGTTTTGGATGGAGTACAAACACCCCTTTATGCGCTCTCCTGCCTGATAAATCATTAGTTGGGGCAGCCTTTCACACGTGTACAACTGGAATAAAACTCAGTTTTTAAATCTACTATTATTACAAAACACAACGATCCTTCTTGCCATCCCTAAACATGTCCATATGCTACAACGATTTCAAACTGAAGTGAAATAAGATCTTTGTAAAACTGCCACATCTCAGCCTTGCTCACTCTGTAAACTGTGACAAGTTAAAGCCATCTCAACACGGGAAATTGCTGTGATATTGTCAGAGCAGGGGTCAAATTTACCTTTTACATATTTGGTCTGCTGTAACTCGTTTGTTGTTTAAGGATCAGCTGTAGCCTGAGAAGATGCCAACGACCACTTAGGACATGGAATACATCCAAGCTTCTATGCACACTCCAGGCATGAAGGACAGCAGTGCAGGACCATGTCTCTAATGCCCACATGAAGGGAAAAAAGAGCCATTCTTCTCAAGAGCTGACGACAGAATGGGAAATAGGAGGATCTTTGTCTTTGAAAATGATGCCCCAAGTTCAAGTCAAATCAGTACACTGGCTCCAGCCTTTTCTACCAGATGCATTAAAACAAACAAACAACAAAAAAAACCTGGAACATTGTCCCCCGGACAAAGAACATCCTGTGAGTTGGAGCCACAGCACATCTGGGGGCCTCATGTTGCTGCTGAGTAATGCATGACCTGGGGACACAGTCATTTTGTGCTTAACAAGTCTCCAGAGAGAAAGCTGACATTTGAAAGAGACAAAAAAGCTTCTTCATGTGATGCCAGTGCATCCTCTCCCGTTTCACTGGAAAGTGTGGGAGCATGTGAACAACACAGACATGAGCTCATGTAGCTACAGTGATGTGAGCCACAGCCTCCCAGTCTCAATGCCACTATTGAAAACCATGTGCCAGGGCATGTGGCGTCCCACAGCACCTTTTATTTTCTATTTCTGTTCTGCCCAGTTTTCCATCAAGATTTTGGGTTGAAAAATCAGTCAGGGTCAAGGGACAATCAGAGAAGGTTCACAATCACTGCTTGGGAAGGTGCCTGATTTGCTCACTTCTTAAGCAATAATTTCCCTATAAGCTAGTCTTTATAATCCATTCCCCAAATGGCCTACCATGCATGTAGATCTGGAATTGAAAAGACATAAAGTCAGTAAGATTTGCTTGAAATTTCAAAGGCCAACTACTTGCAGTTGTGTTACACGGTGATTTAGATGTATAAGTAAGGAGTGGAGATTCCCCGACTCAGAAGCAGTTCATGTCCCTTGAAGTTGGACATGGAAAAAGAGCATGAAAAAGTATGGTGGGCAAGGTAACTACCTTCTTGATGGGAGCGTAGCATGTGTGGTGAGATGAGGGCAACAGGTCTGATTGAGAAGTTTTTTGACCTCTCGATGCTGCAAGGTAACAGACTAGAATAAGCTTTCTGAGGCTCAGAACAGAACAGGACTGCCCACACAATGTGTAGGGGCAGGCACACGAATACTGTGTGGCGACGACTCATTAACACTGTAATTCCCTCACATCTTTTCCTTACAATCATCTTCAGTATCTTCGGGCACATTCTAGATCACTGAAATGATTCCTTTCATCTCTGGATGGTGGAAAATTCCCAACCAAATTTTTGGATCTAGACTTTGGCAGAGCTTCTTATAGTTTGTGACATCCACGTACAGTGACCTAACTCTTATACTGACCTCTTCGTGAAGGCTGCCTTGGTTGGCTACTTGAGGAAGTGATAAACTTTCTGGAGGAGAAAACAGTCCTTAAGCCCAGCTAAAGTTGTTTACTGTTCAGTTGTTATAGTTCCAGACAAAGTACTGGTAAGAAGAGCTTTCACTTTTTAACAGGAAACATCTTCTCAACATGGCTCTTATAAATTAAACCACATCACTCTTTCGAAAGACAACAAAGGAACTGCATGCATGATTGATGAAATATCCTGAACAGAGAGGAAAACGTAACAAACGCATGGGTAGATCATATGCAACGTGCACCAGCACAAGGCCTGACAAGTAGTACAGACATTTAGAACTCAACAGTGAATATCTGCTTACTCCTTCTATTTATTTTAATTGAAAATAAAGAAACCCGGTGATGAGTCTTAAGGTACTGATGCAGACATTTTCAAGTGTCGCACGGTCCACGACAGGCTAGTTATTGCTTGGTGTAAAGCAATAGAGCTCTCCAGATCTGACTGCACACACCAGCCGAGGAAGTGAGCCATTGCTTTGGTTACAAACCTCCTTTTGAGGAGCTGATCGGGTTTCAGCAGTGCTATGCAGACTCCCTCTGGCTCACTGGGAAGCCAGCCGCCAGCCCGTGTGTCACAGTAAAAGCTGTGAGTTTGTTTTTTTCTGTGTGAGGGTGGGAGTCTGCCAATCTTAAAAAGATCATTCTTGTTATTTGCAAACACAAAAAAATTGCTCTAGGCTCGCTGGACATGCCAAAGCCTTGATCAAAATCACGTCCCTTTCATGGGGACAAAACATGTGTTCGCATTATTGCAAAAAGAAACAAGGGGGCATGGCGGGGAAAGGGGAGGGAATCTTTTTATGTTGGTTTAGCATGAAAATGCCATGCATGGCTGCCAGTTGTTTATCAGCTTTTCCAGATCAACAATATGTTCTTTCTTAAGGTCTTTCATTAAAGAGCTTTCTGTCAATCTAACTTGTATTAAATAATGAAAACCAAATGGGAAACAGTCTCAGGCTCTGGGCCTTCACATGACTCTGCTGTTTAAAGAGGTTTTTTTTGGTCACCACCTCACAGCGAGAGTATTCTGGAGAATCTAATTCATAAATACTCTCTGCCGATGCTTTGGGACACTTCCCCCATGATGCCTTTTGTTTTTTTTATGACTGTGACAGAGGAAGGAGTGTGCTTGCTCCTGAGTCAGCCATCCCCACTTCTCCACCGGGTGCTCCTCCTGTTGGTCACCTCTTTGCACTGCGTGCCCATAAGAGAACAAAAACTTGAAGCAGCATAGCAGGAGGGAACTTCCAGTCATGCAAAGAAAATCTGATACTGGCAAAAGAGGGACCAGCGGTCAGAGAGAGGAATCAGGGATCCTCCACTGGGACTGGGGGGGATCAGCTAAGCAAAGAACAACAAGGTGGCCTTATCTGCCAAAGAGCATCTCTACCTTCAGTTTTAAAAGATCTCCTGTGAACAAATGCCACAAAGAAGATAGTGGTTTCCACAGGAAGAAGAGTGAATCAAAACACCTTTTCAATAACCCTCTCTCTGCTCCAATGAGAGGGAAAAAATGCAAATACAAACATACAGGATGTATCCAAATTGGCGGCAGGGAGGAGAAAGCACACAGGGTATCAGCTGGTGTAGCTATAATTACAGGGACTCTGTCAATCATTAAGGCGAAGTAACTGGTATTCCTTCCTGCCGAGACGAATTCTCACACACATTGTGGCACGTCTTTCCAGATGGATGAGCCCTGAATTGCCACAGGCAAAGGAAACCATCCACTCTGTTAAACTAACGCTGAGATGGAGCAGGATAAGGCTGTGAGGGTTGGCATTTGGAGTGACAACAACAATCAGGAGAAAAAAAAAAACACAAAAAAACCAGAGAAAGTCATCAGTCATCTCTATTTCTCCCTAACATCCTCTTCCAGGTGGTCCCAAGCCTTAGGCATTTTTATAATTTACAGGTCACTGGTATGCATTCAATCCCACTAGCCAGCATTCCAGCAGGGGCTTCACCTGATAACAGCCACAGATAAGCAAGGGAAAGAACCTTTATGTCCTGACAACACCTGCTTTGCACAGGGTGATGTTAGAGATCCAGGTGGGGTTGATGCACCAGATGCATCTCTCCACCAAACCTGCCCCAGTGTGTTCTGACTGGTCAGCCTTCCAGGAGAACAACTACCTTTCTCATTCTTAAAGCATTTTTTGTTTATATATATAAATAATCAAAGAATCAGAGAATGGTTTGGGATGGAAGGACCTCAAAGCCCACCTGGTTGCACCCCCTGCCATGGGCAGGGACCCTTCTCAGCAGCCCAGGCTGCCCAAATCCCACCCAGCCTGGCCTTGGGCACCACCAGGGATGGGGCACCCACAGCTCCTCTGGGCTGCCTGCTCCAGTGCCCCACTGCCCTCACAGTAAAGAATTTCTTCCAAATATCTAATCTAAATCTACCCTTTTAGTTTTTAAAGCATGGGATACATTGCATCCCAGGACCTCAACATACTTTTATATGAGATTTGACTATGTTCATAGTCCCTTCAGGCCCATGCACTTTACCAAAACGGGTAATTGAGTCAAAGTTTCCCAAGACACAACATCTGCAATACCTCCAAACTGAAAATGCTGGGAGTTGCCAGTGCTCAGCTAACCTGAAAGAAACAAACGACACCGAATGTATAGTAAGTCAGGGGCTTAGTTCATATTTTGAGTTCCTTTTATCCTTATTACCAGAGCTAGGCATTTTTGTCCTTGCAGCCATCCGACAGCAGGACCTCAACAACGAGTATGGCCCTGAGGGCCACCCCTTGAACTTTTATTCTATAGTCTGGTTTTTGAGAGAACTTTAAACACATTATTTAAAAATAAAAACATACCCAAAGAAATATTTAGAGTGAGTGCAATCTAAACAAACTCATATAAAGCAGGATGATGGAGATGCTCAATTTAGGGGCGCAGATTACTCAGGCTCAGGTTTTAGAAAGGAAGATTTACCATAGGCCTTATAAGAGTAGATGGAGGTCAAAAGACCTGCAGTTCTTACTGTGTGTTATTCACACTTTTTCCTATGTGTCCATGCCCAAAGATTTGCTAGCATAAAGAACGGTTTTCTTTTGGCCATCTTTAACTCCGCACTTGGTTCTCAGTCTGCTGATGAACACGTGAGCATCCTAACTTCTGCTTAGGACAGAAGCTGTAACAACCAAAACTACAGGGGATTAGCAGAGCATACATTTCAACTCCTGTAATGCCAAACACATCTTTCACACAAGCAACATCTTCCTATGAGCTGTCAGCTTCCCAACTCTCTTCCTTCCTGTACTCTTTAAGCTGCTTCCAAGCATCCTGCTAACTGGCCAACAGCTACCAGAGAGACGAGGGCTTCTGGAGCACTGAAGCTCAATTTTTTCTCTTACTGTTTCATTGAAGTGTTTGCGTTTTAGGAGTTCCAGCTAACATTGAACCTTTCTCCTCCACGGAATCCCTACCAGGACAACTCGGTACACTTCAAGCTGTTCAGCATTCAACTGCTACTCTATCAAGCTCTCGGACACAAATTAGCAAACACCCACATGGAGGGGGAGTATGAAAAATCTCCATAAGAGTCAGGATGAATGGTCACTTAATAACTGTAATTTATAATCTGAAGGAATCTACAATAGATGGACTCAAGTTACTAAAATGAGGTTTTCAACCACAACAATAATCCAGCTCCTTTAAGAGCAAGTACAGATACAATTTTTATTTTTCATGGAAATCATGGAAAGAAAGGGAAGAATAAACTAATGCTTTCACTCTGTCTCTGTACAAGGCTATAAAAGTAACTATCTGAAAAGGATTAGCAATCGAGTTGTTGAGCAAAGTCAACAAAAGGTGCCCAGTTTAGCAATGTTTCTTGCCGTAGAAGTAACCTGAAATGTCAAACAGACATTATCTCATCAATTCATGAATGAGCAACACGTGAGGATAATCATTCATAGGTCCTTTTAAATCTTTGTGGCTGTATTTCCTGCATCTTTGACCACAGCGCACATGCTATATCCGCTGCATTAAGGTATTCAGATCTCAGCCTGCAGAGAATGACAGTGCTAAGTGCAATGGAAGATTACACGTCCCCTTCCTCCCAGACCAGTCAATAGATGCTATTTTCTTACTTACTCCAGACAATCACTGCTCCGATAGACAACTGATTAAACCCCACAAAAATGCTATATGATGGCTGACATTCTGCCCTTCGTTCCTGCAACAGTGCCTCTCCACTCCGAAGTTCTGGGCAGATCATCAGCCTTATCTTTGAGCTTCCTGCCTCATGTCACAACCCTACTGTTATTTAAACATACTTTTGTATTTAATTTAATTTCCTTGTTTTTGTTTAGCTTTGATAAAGAAAAGGAAATCTTTTCTAATCGGCTCAAAACAAGACCATTGACTCAAGACCAAGTTCAGTGAGCTATCAGGGGCAACAGGATACTAATGGCTAATGCAAAAGTCTGAGAAAGAGTCATGGGAACAAAAGCCACTGGAGGAAGAACAACTTGTTTTTTAAAACTGTAAAGAGGAAGTAGGATGCAGAGAAACCTTCTGACTTGGAAAACCTTTGCAAGAGGGACTGTGACAGAATAAGCAAAGAGACAGCATGATGAGCTGAGAGGGAGATCACAAAGGAATGAATTGAGACTTTATATGCGTGTATGCATATACACACATATATATAACAATTTTTTTATATGTACCTATAAACATATATACAGGTATCTACATATGTATGTATATGTATATGTAATAACTTCATGTACCTATATATGTAGCTATAAACAGTTTGTGGGTTTTTTTTTTGCCAAGCAAGGATACTGGGAAAGAAGACTGACATACAATCACAGAACATTAAGGAATTTAAACCAAAGTATTTGTGGAGCTGGGAAATGTCTACACATCTGCTCCCAAAAGATGTAATCAGACATTCCCAGAACAACAAGGCAGTCACCTGGAGCGGCATCACTGAACGTTGACCAGACTAAATGTCAGTGTAAAATAAAAAGTTTTAACAAATGAAAAACTAGATTGACATCCAGAGTTCAAACCTAGCAGAGCAACATGAAAATCTTTGGTCCTGAGAACCAGCCATATGACAAAGCCTCATCCACAAGTCTTTCCATGTGCGTTAGAGAACTTCGTCTCATATCCTAGAACAGCTATTTTCAGGCTAGCTAAGGACAGAAGCCCTTAAATCAGTGAATGGCATGAAGAGTTAGTCCAAGTCATAAAAATGTTGTGCTAGCAGTTGAGAAGGTTAGAATACAAGAATTAAGTGAAGAAATGGTTCAAGGCCAAACTTTCATATCAGAATTATCCAAGTCTTTTGCATTTACAGCTCCTTATCTACAGCATGACACTTTTTATCTAAGAATTCACATGAAAACCAAAACACAGCTCAAAACTTGTAGAAACAACTCCAACCATCAGAATCCTTCCAAAGATCAGTGTCCGGACTTTCAGCCAAACTGCTTTCTCTCACAGTTGTTAGTCCAACAGCTCTAACTTTTTTAAATCCTCCCAAGCATTTTGGCCTGGTTTTCATATCTACATCGATGCAAAATAATTGGGTCAGATCTATCCTCCAGCCTCCTCCATACGAAATCCTTGGTGCACTCTTACCGCATCCCATCTGCTATTACAGAAACACTGTTGTGACATCCAACTTTTAATACAGTACTAGTTACTTATTTACTAGCTCTACACACCCCAAAAATCTCTGGCTCTTTTCATGATTTGCTAAGACTGTCAAGGACATTCCTTCTCCATCGCTACTAATAGACATTAAAGGCCCTTGGTCATGCTCAGTAATATCTGTCTCTTTGATCAGCACCCAGGTCAAATACCATGAGAACAGCCTTCCAAGAAATGCTCAGCTGTTCTGTCTTCCATCATCCCAAATGTAGGCGCTGCCAGCAAAATGGCTAGGGATTTCACTACCTTTACTATATTAGGTTCTTTATAGACTTCAAGCTCATCTTTATTAAATCTTCTCTACAAGTTTTGCCCCACATTCTCCGAAAATCTATCTCAGTACTTCGTCTAAGATATTTAGTTGTCATTGTTCCATCTTAAAAAAGGTCCAACTGTTGTATCTCTGCAGCTTGGTCTCTCTCCTTATTTTGGACTTAAGAGTTACTGGCAGAAAAAAAGTAACCTCATTCCGGCTTTTAACAAGCCTTCGTTTCCTCTGAGGTGTTCAAAGCATTTAACATCAACATAATCTAGAGTATTTATTGATTCCCGGAGAGGCTTTCCCAAGATGATCTTAAGCTAACAATTGGGTTTTATTTTCTTCAAATTTAAGCCGTGTTTGGAGTTGGGTTTTTTATTTGCAGTACCTTCAGGTCTCCAACTCTCTTTTGAGCTATATTTCCTCTGGCGATAGTTAACTAACCAGCATGGCCAAATAGCAAATGTAAGCCATTTAAATTCACACCAATCTGAGAATTTTGCAACAAGCATATTAATCCCTATGCAGTCACATTAAAAGTATCAGGAACGAAACATCTCTCTAGCTTAACCCTTCACTGAAGTCTAATAGAGCAGAATATGTAACCTCTGCCAATTTCAACCAGTTCACATTTGCACCCTCCTGTTATTTGTTTCAAGCTATGCAAATCCTTTTTCTGCTGAGAGTCAGTTTATGAAATATACAAGGACTTTCTTAAAGCTCCGTAAAAGCTACATGTACAGAGCAAACATATATGCGTACGCAGAAAGATATGTATATCTTGATCACATTCCTGCCCTCTCCTGAGCAGCTCTTGGATCAAGTCTCTCCCCTCTGTGAAAAATAAGTCTCTTTACAAAGCAGATTGGACAAACTAGGCTGTACAGAGAAGGAAAAATGCTGCAATATTTCTTCCATTCCGTTTTCTCCTTTTTTCAGACTTGGGCATATTCACTTGGAAATTTTTCAAGCTTCCAAACCAAATCAGTTCCTAAAGTCTTTGAGTTCATGTAGGCCCTCCTGTTTTCAATAATGCAGCAGGAACACTATCAGACCCTGGTGCTTTATTGGTCCTGAGAATTGTAATTGTCTCTCAAAGCTCCTCAAAATGTGGTATTTCTACAAAACAGCTGAGCTGTCTGGATTACAGCCAGTATCTCTTTTTTTCCACCTCACTATTAAAGAGATCACAGTATTTTCTCTATCTTTTTATAGTTACACTATAATTTCCACTTTTGTCCTTAATCATGCTCACTCACTCCTCCACACATGGATATTCTTGTAAAATGCATTCACATTATTAATACTTTTCTTCTCTCCTGTCATCTCTACTGTGTTTTATTATCTGGTGCGTCATTTAACTCGTCCTTCAGCTTTATTGCAATTCTCAGCATAAGGTGGCTTCTCCTTCTAAACACAAATAATTGTCTCTGCAATAGCCCTCTTGGCTTCTACACCTAAAGTTTCAGCTGCAAGTTTCCCCTCCATGTTTCTAAGAAATCTCCCAATCACTAACAACAAGTTTCTATAACCTCTTAAACCTGCTCCCAGATCTGATCAGCAATACCTGGGTTTTCTGGATATGTCAAGTATTCTGTCTCGTCTCATGGGCTCGTGCGTTTTATCACAGAAGGTCACAGTAGGGAAGTAAATAAATACAGTGTCAGACTGACTGACTGCAGCTCCATTTAAGCTTACAAATTTTCTTCTAGTGGTCTCCACAACTGTGTTAGGTATTGCAAAACTAACTCATCACTGTAGTATTTAAAGCCATGAAGTTTGGTGCCGTATTTTAGAAGGTAACCCTTTATCCTTTCACATTCCTCATAGAATGCAATTTTAATTTCATTGTGTGCTTCTAATGTAAGTTCATACAAATCATTGTGATCAAAACCGTACATTCTCCTTTTATCCTGAAAAGAAGAGATTTTCAATGATAGCTTCAAAAATAAGAACTTTTGAACACTATCACTTATACAAAGGCTTTTCCCACTTCATGCCTTTGAGTCTTTACAATCCAGTATGTTTCTGCAGGGAATTACACAGAGAGCTTTTGGAACGACATGATACTATGGAGGCCCAGTCCTTTGACTTGGTCTTCCTTTCCTATATTACAAAAATAAGTAGGAGATACTCGTTTTTCAAATAAACAAGGCTGCGTATGAGACTTTCTTACTTGTTTCATATAATTTAGAGGCTTTCTGGCTACTTCAACTCAGAAGTTGTATGCTTCCAAATTCCAGTCCTCTCTCCCTGGAGGTCCTCTATCCATATTACCCCATTGCTTTGGGGCTCAAACCAGCACCAGGCTGGTTTGAGGGGCTTTTTTTCAGTATTTAACTGAGCTTTATTTCTCCTTTATCCTTCAGTATGTCTGACTTGGGAGACATTTCTGGCTTCATCATTCCTATCAACATTATCCTCGCAGTCATGGGAGCACCCTTCAGAACATCAAGGAAGGAAACTCACAGATGCCTGGGTATGAGATCTGTCATTAATCTTTAAGGATTTTGATGCTGAGTGTTTATTAAAGCCAACTTAGAAATAGTCTGAAATGGAACATGCCTGATCCAAGATTCACAAAACTTTTGACTATGAAACAGTCTGAAGCAAGTAAGTGAAAAGCTTGATCCAAAGATATTTTCACATCATTCGCCTTAGATATCAGAAATCCAACAAGATTACTTTTTTCTCCACAAGTGAAAAAAGGCCAGCTTTGC
This sequence comes from Cygnus olor, assembly GCF_009769625.2. Lineage (NCBI taxonomy): Eukaryota > Metazoa > Chordata > Aves > Anseriformes > Anatidae > Cygnus > Cygnus olor. Next base: position 27,725,100 of record NC_049176.1, on the reverse strand, counting down.
TTCAATCTCCCAGAAGTAAGAGAGGGGGATGTTTCAGGCCGCTTTACACATAAATCTGGGTTTAGAAACAACATTACAATGAACAACTAGTGCATGCCTATACCATTGTGCTCAGCTGAATGGAAGCAGACCAGTTCATTTCAGTATCATAACAGATCCTTTAATGCTTATTGCTGAAGCAGTCACTTCTTTTTCAAATGACAAATTCCTACAGAGAAAGAAGTTCTATTCTGGTATTGAGAAGTTTGAAATGTTAGTTTTCAATCTCTCCATTTTCTTAGTTTGATCATGTTTTGACTGATGAAAAACATAAAATCTTACAGTTGTTTTCATTTTCTCTACAGGATTTTTTTGCTGTCCTGGTGTTTCAACTAAGAGAGCTTCTGTGAGCCTCGCTTGGAAAGAGGCACCATGTGCTTACACACATAGGGAGTCCAAACTGCTCCAGATACGATGCTTAAGATTCCTCATTAAAACCAACTGAACACAAACAAAGTGATTTTTTTCCCTAATGCCTGAGATTATTTAAGTGGGAAAAGGGGAACATTTTTTAAGATGTTAAAAATGCTTTTGGCGTTATATGCACCTGAGCAGAGAGACTCAGACTAGTTTGAATCACTTCACTTTATACTCGTTTGCACCTCCTAGTCCATAAGAGTTGCAGTTTAAGAAAGCAGCACTTACTGCAGGAGGAAATTGCATCCAAATCTCCAAACCACTTCAAACCTAAAGTTCTCTGATCCTGTTAGGGTGTGGAAAAGCTCAAGAATAAGGATTTTCAATTATGTCTTTTACCCAAAAGAGACTTGGCAAGGCCCCTTGAATAATTCCATTCTTTTAATCAAGAAATTGTTATCTAACCTACTTCCATTAAATCAAATTTAAAAAAAAAAAAAAAAAGGCAAAGAAGAAGAAGACATGGAAATGGATGCAAATTTTTCCCCTCTTGCAAAAAGGCAGCATGGGATATCACCAAAGCCAATGGTTAATTCGCAGTGATCTCATCGGCCTGAACTATGCTGACACTTTTCCTGCCAAGAGCAATTCTTTGCAAAGGGGCTTCCAGGACAGATAAGGGTAAAGAAGCCTACCGTGTAGTTGTTTTTCAAAGCCTAACTGAAGAAACATACGGATATTGAGCAACTCCTGCAGACCAGCTCAGTGCATGAGGCAGCCAGAGAGAGATCATTTCAGAATTAACACCTTAAGCTTGTGTACCAAGCAGATGCAACAAACTCAAATTTTCTCCTTTGTTGTGGATTTTTTTTTCCTAACAAATCCATTTCTTTGTAACTGGAAGAGTGCTGCTACGAACAGGCTTGAGCAAGATAGGCCATGATGAAATAATTATGAAGTTTACAGTTTGGTACAATCTTTCCTATATATTTTTAAGAGCACCCAAGCAAGATTGTATAATGAAAAATTGACTTATAAAAGTGTCATTCAACTGCTCTGTGCTCACAGTTCTGATCAGCGTTAAGCCCTTGACAAAGACAGAACTCAGATACCGTAGATACTTTGTGCCCACAGCCAGTAGTTTTCTTTAATAACCACTTTTGTTTATAAAAGTAGAGGCAGGGACAAAAGTGAAGGCTCTGAGCAAAGTTGCAGTAATTCCTTGAAAATAGGAGTATTTTTCTTCTAGAAAGCTCCTAAACATCTTTTTCATAAAGAATTGGAGGGTCAATTAAAATTTTAACAGGACTTTATAAACCTATTACAAAAGCCTATAAAGTTTCACTGTCTGCCTAGATTTGGGGGATTCTGTGACACTTTTTGCTCTGTTCAAGGTTTCATCTGCAAGCTTGCTAAGGATGGCTTTGTCCTTCCCAAAGCCCCCTCCTTGTTAAGCAAGCCAGTCTCCATTTGCTTCTGCAAGCATCATTTTCCTATTAGAAATGATGTTTTTATTACTCTCCTATCATGCTGAGCAGTGGGGAATATTACTTCTCCAACAGCTGGAGTGCAAGGCCTCTTACCCTGTGGGGATTTGGCAGTTACCAGTTGCAAACTAAGTGGAGCAGTGAGCAAGCTCTGCAAAGAGGATGTCTTTACTGTCGGCTAATAGCACACAGATCACCCCATTCCTGCAGAACTCAAACCAGGCCACTATTTTGCTTTTTAAGAGACAATAGGTCTCTTTCTCCCCTCCTCCAAAATAAGCCAGGCACAATAGCTCCAAAATGAAAACCTTTTGTGTGCGCATATTATTTGATTTCAAGCTGCCTAGAGTATAACGATGATTTTTTTTCAGCTCCTTGTGGCAGCTGCCAGCTTTTCTGACAGCCTGTGCAAGGAGATGGGAGGACTGAATAGCTTTGTGTGTGCTATTTGCTATGATTTAAAAAAAAAAAAGAAAGACTTTCAAAAGACTGTTTAAGAAATTGCTGCCAGCCCTCCTGGTAACCCTACTGCATTTTCCTTATGGAAGGAAGTTCAGTAGTGAGAGCCACCACTCCTAGCTTCAGAGAACACTAACCTATTCTGTGCTGCAACAGAAACTTGCAAAGCCTGGGGGAAACTTTGGAGATAGAATGAGGAAAAAAAAACACACAGCCTCTCAGAAACGACAGAAGGACTCTGCTCAAAGTCATATGAAAACATTATTATTGAGAAAAGATTAAAACTCATAAAGCTCATTTATTTTCCTCTCATCCTTTTTCCTACCTCAGTCGTTTTATAAGAAAGAAGCTCCTGGACCTCACCTTTCATACACCCCCTGTATGTGGTTACCACCAAATGTGAGTGATCACTGGGACTTCCTCAGAGGTCTGGCCATTTAAGAAGCTCTGCAGGGTTTTACTTCTTTCTTTTTTTGTGGGGAAAGCTCTTTTGATGTCTTATACATAAGTACTAGCTAGAAAGGAAATTAAATATAGGAATTTTATGTTGCTATTGTTTACTTTTGCTTAAGCTTTTTTAAAGTTGTACCATATATTTATGAAAACTTTTCAAATAAATTAAGCTTTGCTGTAGGTTGCCCTGGTAAGAGTGTAGTGAACAACAGCTGCTGAACTACTAGATAACTATGTTCAGACAGGCCACCATGGGAATGAATCCCTATGCTTGCGGGATCGAAGACTACGCCTGAGACTTAATATGGTTTCCCTTTCTTCTCACAGGACGAGCTCTGTGTTGTATTTGTGACACTTGAGGGCTGTGAGCTTGTGAAAAAGCAATCTCAAATCTTGCTAGACCTATACATCTCACCATAAAACTTTATATTTCCTTAATGCTTTTGGACTCGTGGCTAGTTTCTGTCTCATAGGAAAGGTTGGAAGTCCAGCCCAGGGGAGGTCCTGTAACTGCAGACACCTTTTCTTTTGAGCAAAAGACTGAGAGTTCTCTATTATCTTGCACTATTGAAGAGGCCTGTGGTTTCCTCGCTTGTCCTGCTCTAGCAAACTCTTTGCATTCATGTAGGCACACTGCTTCTTTCCTTGTTAGCTAAAATACCTGTAGCAAATCCTAGTGCATTTCTCCAGGCACAGCGTGTCCCACTAACTTCCTGAAGCTCTAAGTCACCTCGGTAGTGCAACTCCTTGCACAAAACCACCTCTCAGGCTTGGCAAAGCAGACCCTAGTTTCTCTGCAGATGATGAAACTAAAGCCCAGAAAGCTGCAGACAGGATCTAAGGAGATGACAGTAGTATGCTTCGAGGTACACGGCCCTGACTTTCAGGAACCCGGACATCTGTACAAATGGCTTTGAATATCCATGCTTCGGTTGTCAGAAGTATTGAATATCTTGGAGTAGAGATCTGAGAGCTGTGGCATCTTTTAGTCAGCAAAAATGACCATGTTCTCAATGGCAGGACATTACGGAGGCCTGTAATGCGGTCTCTCAGCCTCTCGTAGCCAGATGAAAGATTTCACCTTTAAACTTGTACATGCTGGCACTTGCTCCTAGGAAAGCCATTCATCATAACACTTCATTCCCAGGCAGAACAGAGCAGGGACTTCACTGGTTTCACTTTTCTTCCATGTCATAAGAGTGGGACAGGACGGATTTTGGATTCTGGCACACGAATCCTTTATCAAAGATTAGACATCTGCCTTTCAAACAGATTGCTGGCCACTGAATCCAAGGGCTGCCTCTCAACTGTGTTTACTTAAAGACTGAATTAAAGGTGTTGAATACTTGTGAATAAACTGCCTCAGTGGGCTAAAAAAAAAAAAAAAAAAAAAAAAAACTTTCCAGAGAAACTGAGGCTATACTTACACCATGAAAGAGGGTTCTGTGTTCTGCTTTAACGTGTGGCTGACCCACGCAGGTGATGGAGTGCACCTCTAGAAAGCATCTTTTTTTGGCACTAGACTTAAGCTTTGCTGTTCCTAAGGCTCAAAAACCTATCACCTCAAGTTGGGCATATGAAAGCAGAACTGATTAATTCTGGGGAAAGGAAGAAGATCCTTGCAAAGGGCTTTTGGTTCTAGGTTTGTCCTGCTTGGAGAGAAGAGAGAATCCAAAGCCAGGGTGTTGGTGCGTCCCATCTTTCACAGTGAGAACAGGATTTAAGAGTGTTCCAGCTCACAGTGCTGGAGCTGAACCCTTTTAGCCTTGTTGAGTCCCCGGCTCCAGTGGCTTTTAGCTCAGACCTATCTCCAGCAACAGTTCCCAGCGTTCGCAAGCTAGAGCTGCCGCTACTCACGGCATGCTGTCACAGTCCAAGCCAGGGGCCTCCTGCCTTGTGATTGCTGATTTCAGTTCATTTCTCTGATTTACAGTTTCCTGATTTGCAGGTTGTTAAAATCCTTGTAAAAAACATTGGTCTGGAAAATGTTCCTAAATAATTATGTTGATGACTAAAAATCAGCCTGAAAGGGCTTTAATTCATAGCAGCTTATACAATAAGGGAGATTTAGGGAGAGCTTTTATTCTCAACTCATATTTTTAATGTTTCATTCATGTTCATATCCTGTACTACAGACCCCAAAGTGAGTTTATATGGCTAAACTCTAATTCTATAGTCAGGAATTAGTTCGTTCTCTGGAAAACCTTTCTAAAGCAAATAAATTCTTCTATCTGAAGGTTAGCATTGTGTTTATGTTCTGGAAACTTGTGGGGAATTAAGAGTCCTTTTCCTTTTGGAGGGGAATTGTGGGAATTGAAAGGTTACTGTTAAAACAGGCTGTCTAAGCACTGGGGAGAAACTGAGGTCAAGAGCCTGCCCTGTTTATTCACTGTACGTAGAGATCGTGGCTGTCCGTGCAGGGGATTTGTGCAGTACAGCCTGCAACGTCCTGGATTTGCAAATGAGCAAGACACATCCCTGACTACTTTCCTTGTCACCTTTGGTACTGAGAGGAGAGAAATCTGTTGTCATTAGCCCTGGCTAATGTTTGGGCCTGCAGTAGTGTCATCCTAAGTCTCAAGTTTCTTATTTAACCAGTCCCAGCTGTGTCAAATCTGGCCTGCAACAGAAGTGGAAGCTGGAATTAACCATTGAACCTCCCAAACAATATGACTGATTGACTCTATTGTAAGGTCTCATTAGGAACATTTTGACATGTCTTCTGCTGGAAAATGTCTTAGTTAAAACTCCACAGAAATGTGTCTATTCCTTAACGCCAAGACAACTCAGAATATCTTAAATGAGGCCTGGCCAGGGTGGAAGATGGGCTTTACCACATCCCAGGGGAATAAGTTTAGTCTATTGTGAGCTGTTTCTGGTTTTGTAATGACTCTCAGCAGGGAAAATGCTTGAGATTCCCAGTTTTCAGGGAATGAGAGAAACATTCTCCGTTCAGCTCTGTTTGCAAGTCTCATGTTATTTAAAGGCCTCGGCTCGCAGCATAAGTTAACACAAATATCTGGCTACATTCAAACAAGCTTTCTTAAGTGGGGTGGAGCAGTTTCTGCATTAGTGTAATGGAGAATGACCGGAGCTTGTGTGTCATGATGTAATGGAGGTATCTTCATGCAGGTCAAGGCGTGTGTGTTCATATGCCTCCTTGTGCATATGTGTGACAGGCACTGCCCTGGTGTCAGAGGCTCAGGTGAGATGTTACTCGTTTACAGAGAAACAGGACTTCTGGAGGTCTTGCTAATACAGCTTTCCTACAAGTTTGGATCTTGATAATAGCCTAATGTACTACCGGGAACTATTTTTTTTTTTAAAAAAGACCCTGACTGGTTAGTGCAGGTGTTTGCTTGGTCTGCCAAGAGGTCAGCATGAGGGATTGTAGCTGTTTTCAGCTGAAACTAATTACCTTGAAGAGTGAGGTAACTAGAGCTAGAAAAACACTGTCTCCTACTACATGAGAAAGTCAGATGTGCTCAACATTTGCATTTGTCAGGACAGATCTATATAAGATGACCTACCACCTGCCATGACTTGCTAGACTTCTCTTTGTAGAACGGTGCATCATCCATGTCCTGCTGTCAGAAAACATCTGTCAGCCAACATTTGCTTTGTTTCATCCTTACTTCTACTTCTCATCACACCACCTTGTGCACAACAAGGACATGCTAACATACTATGATAGCTTCTTGAAGACTGCTGCAATAAGATGCTCCTGTAATGTGAACTTCAACAGGAAGGTAGTCTGTAGGTAAGATATTCCTGAGCTGTGGCTGTTATAGCCCTTCTGAAATTGCAAATCCATTGTATTGTATGGTATTGAGGCAGTTTATGGGGTCAATTCTGCTGCACAGTCATCTCAGAAGGAAAGTAAGGTCTGGGTTAACTGTAAAAGAGTCTACAACCTTCATTTTTGCAGTATGTGCAGAGCCATGTAGCAGCTTTCCTTGAGGGGAGAACAGTTGAATGATCCAATCCATTACACTAGATCTAAAGAGAGTAAGAAATTAAGGAGTTATAGCCTTCATATGCTTTAAGTGCTCTGTAACTAAGCAGAGCTGCAAGCAATCAGCTTGGAAAACAGTACCTTGAAGGAATGTTCTTTGGTGCTCTCCTGAGGTTCTGAGGGGGGGAATAAAAGACTTATCTACTAGAGGAATTGATGAAGCAATGAAGAAACAATGTCTTGATCAAAAGTGTTTTTTTCAGATTTTGACAGGAAAAACAGTTGAATGGTGGAAGATGACCTAGTTCTAGGAAGGAAGAAGGTAGGATGTTTTAAGAATTGCCAGCCATATCGTGACTGAGAAGGTTATGATGGGCAGAATGGAAGAGGAGAGCTACAGTTTATTAGTAATCCAAGATTAATTTGGAAACTAGAGGCACCTAGTTCTGAGGGACAGACGTGTAAGTTATGATAGTTGTAGTGCAAGATCAATTGATCTACGTGAACACAGTGCTAAAATCAGCAAGTTCCATCCTTTCCTTCAGCAATTTCCATTGCTGGAAACAGTTTAATTCGTAGTCCTCTCCTTGTATGCAGGTGAGGATGAGACTATGGCATTAGTCAGTGTTGGATGAAGTGTGGATTTTACCACTGAAGTAGAGAAGTTTATGCTGCAGTTTGCTCTACCAGAGCTTTTGCCACTTATATCCCTTAAGGGATCCTTCAAGGAATTAGCAAGCAGGATGCAACACAGACTGAGGTTGAGGGTTTTAAAAAGTCATTTCCACTTTGTTATTAGCATGTGTGAATATTGGATTTTATGATTTCCTCTTGATTTTTATGACTATTGCAGATTATTCAAAGAAAAACTGAAAAAGTTATTTATTGCCTGGGTTAGTTTTGTTTTTTAAACCTGTAACATCTTAAAGCATCATGAAGAGTTCTGGATCATAATCACAACAGGAAGAATGGGAAAAAAGCAGTTTGTCTGCAAGTCCAAACACCACCATAAATGGAGGTGTAGGAGTCCGCTTGGGGCTGTAAGGTCAGTTATGGCGCTGAGAGCCCAGTGAAAATGTCCTGTAACTACTGACAGAAGTACCTCAAAAGTCTGCCAGCTTTGTTAAGGCTCCCTGCCCTCTTCAGGTGACCTTCTCTAACTAGACTGATGATGTCCTGATAACAGGATTTCTTGATGCACTTCCAGATGTTCCTGATACTTCAGGTCTTGCAAGAAAACAGATGTGCTTGGAGTACTTGACAATCCTCGACAATCTCACTTTGAATGAGGGACCAGGAAATGGAGAGCACAGAAATAAGAAACCTTTTTTTTATTTTTTGGTTGCACTTGATCATTCTCAAATCTTGACAATGGGGACAAAGATTTGGGCAAGGTTCCAAACTGGCTCTTCCCCTTGAAATCCATTCTTATGTCCCTATGTGCACATCAAGGTGAGCATTAAGTCTAGTGTTTCAGTTTTAAATCTCAATTCCCTTGCTCAGTTTCAGGGCCAAACTCTTGCTAGGGAATAGACATGCACAGCAGATCAGCAGCCTTCTTTCAGGATACCTGTTTCCACTAAATGTGTGAAGAAGCTTAAGATTATACATTTTTGGCCAAGAGACCTGCTAATTAAGCAGCAATGTAACCCCACCCTGACCAAGCGTATTTCTTTTTGTTCAGCACTCTTCACAAAACATTGCCACTATGACCTCAAATTATTGCCCATGCTATTTGGATTTTAGACAGCCATTTCTTCAGGTCACAGTCTAAGCCCAGCTTAGGTCCTGGAGGAGTTGCTTCAAAGGATGTCTAAGATGGGAAAAGAATATGAAAAGTGGTTCAGTAAGAGTCTGCACTGAAATGGAGCACCGGCAACTCTAAATCTAAACCTAGGCTGTACCCACAGATAACTTAAATGCATTTTTTCTCCTGTCATGCCTCCCTTCCCCAAACAAAACTCTTCAGCCTACTGATCCAGAGACAGCTGCATTTGACTGTTTATCTGATGCTTGAAAACTGAAAATGCATCTTTTGTGCTATAAAGGTTCTCCAGTATAGTGGGCTGCTAAACATGCTTTTCATGGCTTCAGGGATCATCTTATCAGTAAACAATTAAAGCTGTTTAGTACACAAATCATCATAACTTATGACAATTGTAATTTGAATAACTGGGAAACTCTTATTCAGTGTAGCAAGCAGCACCTGATAAGGTTAGTACATATTCTTAAAACAGGCTATTGTCAGCTGTACACATATTGAATATAACTGTAACGCTGCTGGACCTCTGGGCTCCCTGAAAGAAATATGACTCCGTAGGTACTCTTATAGCTTGGCTGCTGACCAATTTAATATGAACTGAACACACCATCCAAACACAGGGCTCCTAGGTGGACCATCAGAAACACAGGCTGGTTCTGGGGCCTCTGAAAGGAAAAGCAGTGAGCTTTCATGCTCTGAGGTTAGAGGTGAACAGCCAAGACCATTGGAAAGTTATTCTTCTACTGTCCTGCTGAAAACAGTGTCCTACAGATCATGTGCAGGCTACACTTATTGTGGCTTCATTTTTTTTTTTTTCATTTTCATTATTTCACCCACCAGACTTAGGCCAGTACCACTGCAGGAGGTGTCAGGGTGACAAACCATCTGAAGGAACTGAGCCACGTGAAGCAGAAAATAGAAAATGTAACTATTTGTGTCGGCATACCTGAGGAGCAGCGTGGAATGAGACCACTGAAGCCTGTGTCCCGGGCAGTGGTCATCACCTGGGGGCCTTAGATTTGGCAGTCAGGTGTTGACAGTAATATCCCGAAGTTAAAAGTGCTTCTGCTGTGTCAAGCCACCCCTGCGATGGGAATTCTGTACAAATCATGGCAGTGCTCTCCACCAAATGTTCTGTAGAAATAAAAGGCAAAATAAATAGTAAGTGACTTAAGTGAGGCTACTGGCTTGCTTCAAATTATTCCAAATTAAGTCATTTTTGAACTTAAAACCTTTGGTTTAAAATAAACCAGAGAGTCATCAGGGAAGAAAAACCTGAGTGCCACGAAAACTGAGCTGTGAGTTCAAGGATATGATTCATTTTCCCCTTTCCTCTCCATCCATTCAGGGGCCAGCAAAATCCATCTCTTACCCAGCCATTCTTTACTCTGAAACTTGGAGTAATGGGAGGAACAGAGGAGTTAATGTGACAGCATGTTTGTAGAAGGCTCTGCCATGGGTGTCCTGTGAATTGTTCTTAATATTCCTCAGCTGGTGTCCTGTTTCTCTGAGTACAGACAGGCATGTTGTGGCCAAACAGATCTTGTGCCTAAATAATATGCCTGTGTAGTATTAATATGAGGCTTGGGCTAAATCATGTTCCTCTATTTCTTCTAAGCCAGTATCTGTATGGCACCCCCCAACCACACAGACACACGTGCGCACACGCGACTTCCAGAATATGGCACAAACAGCGGAAGAACCTGCGATTGCAATTTTCGTTGTTGATGCTCATTTTCACCACGTCTAGTATGTGGTCTGAACTGACTACTTCCAAGAACGTCACTCTCCTCAACGTGCGTGGACATTAATCTTCTAAAGAGGAATTTAAATGGCAGGGTGGACCCCTCAAGCTAATATAAGGGAGGTGATGCCCTGCCTGGTTTTAATTAGAGCTAGCTTTCTTAATGAGGTAATATTCTGTTGTGCTGGGTTATCTCCTGGAAGACAGGGCAGCAGGCGAGCTGTTGGGGAGGGACACTTAAAAAACATCACAGGCAAGCTGTTTAATGTTAGCGCTATCATTCATCACCCGTGCTCTTCGGAGAGTCTGACAGACGGAGCACGTCCTGTGGGGACTCCGTCAGCCTCTGGCGTGCTGCTTAATGCAATTTAGCCAGATGTATCAAAGCGGCAGGCAAGACCCTGCTATTTGGACAGCATTTATAGCATCCTGGGCAAATAGTCAGGAAATGTTCAATAATGTGCCTCGCACAAGTGCGGCAAGAAGCAGATTCTTAGAATGACAGGTTGCCAAGAGAAATCCTGGCAGTGCCTCATTCCAGCTTTCAGTCACATGCTGGTTTTGTTGTTATTGTTTGAGGGCTTTTTTCTTTTAAGGGCTTTCTCAGTCTCAGGTTTCCAAAGACCAGATTTAAGGTGACTTGAATAGGTCCATCTGGTTCCCAATCCAGCGGATGAAAGCGCCCGGCAGAATCGCTGGCCCACGCATGCACAGCGTGGAGCTGGGCACGGGGCCCGCTGGCAGCGCCGGGGTTTTCTCTGCACAGGCGCCGGGGTTTTCTCTGCACAGCTCTCCGTGTGCTGGGCTGACCCCTGCAGCAGCCCCAAAAGCTCTGTTTGTGCTGCAAAAGGGGTCGGTGTTGGCTGTGCAATCAGAGCGGGGATGTCATTACAGATGAATTTAGTGAAGACCCTGGCTGCACCTCTAGGCCGCAAAGTGGGATCCAGCCTGATACCCTGCAGGCCATGCTCAGCAATAGGCACGTATACCTAACTGATGCTTAAGTAACACTCACTCCCAAATTTTGCAGTCCAAATTTGTTGCAGTCCCTTTCCCCGAGAGCTCGTGGACACCCACAGGTGTGGCTCTGGTTCTCCTCCTGGGCTCCAGGTGTGCGCCATCTCCCCATCAGCATTGCTCTCAGGAAAGCAGACAGCCTGGGGAAAACCGTGTTCTGCTCTTTCCTCTTGGGGTCCTGCTGCCCAGACCAGCTGCCACGGGAACCCTAGCCATAAGCCACTCAGGTGCTGAAAGCAGACAAGTCTTGCAGCACTGCTGTTTGGCGATTTACATCTCACACTTCTTTGCCAGCAACGGGAGAAAAGAACAAGGTTACAACGCTGCCCTGTGGGCTGCTGGCAAAAAGATGTACAGCCTCCAGAGGGAAAACGCTGCAACGGGCCTGGAAAAGGAAGGGCTCTGATGTGTATTCTCAATCTAAAGGACAAAGCCTTGTTAAATTCCCCCTTATTTTTATTTTTTGCTAAACCAAAGGTAGAAGACTGAGGCAAAGCTCTCCCCAAAACCACCTTTCTCTGCTTGTCCCAGGAGGCAGCACCGCAGCCTGGGTGAGGGACAGACACACAGCCCAGGCACCTCCATCCATGCTGCAGTGTCTGCTTCACCTGCAAATCCGGCTTTGGCTCAGGGCTGGTGCACAAAGATGTAAAATCCAGCTGGGCCTTGCAGCCTTGGAAAGCTCTTTGATGATAATTCCAGCAACAGAAACGTAGCATATGCAGAGCCTTGGATCCTGTTGCTAATAAGTCTGCTTTTACACCACTCTGCTACACTTATTAACTTCCATTTACATATTTTTCCAATAATCTTTTTAACATGCGACTAGATGACCATAAATCCCGGAGGGTGAGGAGTGCAGGGTATGTTGGAAGAACAAGTGCTTGGGACTCGGTTTAACCCTTCAGGTACTGCTGGGAGGGCCGGATCCTGAGCAGCTGTGTCCTGTTATCCCACCAGAGACAGGTGGCAGGGATGGGTGAGTGCTTTGACGGGAACAGATTTTCTTCTCATGCTGTCCCAAAACAAATACAAAATGCAGTGCCGCTGCCAAGTCCCAGAATGCAAATTAATGCAGAACGGGGCACTTGAAATGTTTTTGCTAACAAGTACATACCATGGTTCTGCGGCGATGTTTAGCTGTTGATGAAATCCCATCTGTGGATTTCGCAACCAGGTACGCTACACCAAATGGCTCTCCGCTCTTCGTGGAACGTGATGAGGGAAAGGAAATCTGGTGTGGCTTGCTAAGGCAGGACGGAACGGGGGCAGATGGTTAGAGCATGAGAAGTGCCGTCTCCCAGTGCACAGAACAAGGGCTCAGCAATATCCAGAGCCAGAGACTCCTATGCAGGAACAAGAGATTATCCTGGGGGCAAGGAGGGCACTGAATCTGTAGTTTTGAGTTCCCTCTCTACTACCCTTGGATTTCAGACTTCCTTCTGGGAGAAATGGTGACAACTAGGAAGACTGCTCAATACATATATTTATACATATACACACATAGTTGCTTCAAATTACCCAGGAATAACAGTTTCCTCTATTGAGGCAGCTGCATAGATGACTGAACAATTTGTCTGTTCAAACATATTTCAGTCAACTTTCCCTGGCTGATTTGGCAAGAATTTTTCTTTCTACAACTGGATCTCCTCCAATAACAACTTAGACAGCCTTTTGACTTCAGGTCACGGATGTATGACACTGGAGGATTCCTTCCATTTGTCTCTCTACAAGTGATGATGCAAAAACCAGAGGACTGTCATGGTACTAGTTGAGAAGGTGGGGTTGAATTGTTTGTGCCACACATCCGCATGTCAGCTGGACCCACACGACAAAGCAGGATGCAGGACAAATCATCCCAAAGATAGGCTTTTAGACTGGCACTCAAGGGTTCAAATCCTCATAAATGTCCTGGATAAACACCTAGTTTTGCTTCCGACTGCATGGAGGTAACTTCTCACCCCAAAAGGCTGCTGTAAGGGCCCTATCTTGTTACGACTGGAGGGCTCTGATTAGCGATGAGCATTAAGGGAAAGGGATCTCTGTCCCAGGTGACCAAGCAAGATCTGAAATAAGATGCAAGATCTAATAAAAGATGCAAGATCTGAAAAAAGATGTAAGACCTGAAATAAGATGAAAGATCTGCCAGCAGCATCAAGGGTGAGCAGAAGGGGGTAGTCTGACCATCAAGAAGCTGAGGTCCTCTACCTCTCCCAGTGTCACCTTTTTGTGACAACGCTACTCAGACTGCAGCCAGAAAGCCATTTTACATGTGTAAATATATCCTGCTCTCCCCAGAATTTCAGCCTGGAATTACAACCATCTGCAAATGTTTCACATGCCCCAGCGTAGAAGCTAGAAGGAAATGTGGCCTTGATTAGTATCTGTTAATCAATTTCCATCTCAATTAAATGTTGTTGTGCCAAATACAGGGTGAGGCCACGCAGTTTGCAATGTACCAAACCTTATGTTGCTGCTCTGCGTGAGGAAACAAGACCCCGGTCTCCAAGTCCTAGCGACTTTCACAAGCAGCAAAATGGTATTTTTACAAGACCAGCACTTTACTTTTCTGCAGCCATTTCCTTAATGGCTTAGGGCAGATGACTTTGGGCAGTCTGTTGGGGCTCGGAGTTTGATAAGGAACCCTAATCTCAGGCATGCAGCTTAATCTCCAAAAACTGGATTTCAGCACTACCTAATCGCATCAGGCTCTTTTGCCCTCGCCAGTCCATTACCCTGCTGCGGGGTTCTAAGATCTTGGTGGCGTAATGACATCTTCAGACCTGTCTTTGCTGCATTTCCAAACTCCCCCTGCAATCCCATGAGGCTCAGAGCCTATAATATTAATTGCCAGTTCACTGCTTTAGGAGCACCTTCTTTCCTAACTTCTACCCTGCTTGTCGTGATGAGATCTCTTACAGATGCAGTTAATCAGAAAGATTACAATCACTCTAGAAACACCTGCATTGGAAATAAGTCTGGCTTTTATTAGTATGAATTCCTACTGCTGACAAGCTCTGCGAGGAGAGGATGGGGGAAAACCCAAAGATCCCTTTACACAGCTGGAATATAAATGTGAATTTTTCTTCCTATTTATTTTTCTTCTGTAAATGATTTAGCTGCTATTGATGAAGATTACCACCAAATAAAAAGCAGAATCTACTAGCTTGTGTTGTTGTGTGCAACACACCCATAAAACAAATCTATGCCTCCACCACTGGAATAGGCCATCCTTTTTGCCATGACATGTACAGAACTGGAGGTAGCATTCATTGCCAGAACTTCAAGAACAGCAAGGATCCCGTGTTCAGGCTCCTTATTACATGTGGAAGACAAAACAGACATTCCAGTGCCCTGCATCCTCTTTACCCCTAGGATATTAAGAACAAACACAAAAGACTGATCTCATTAGTTGTAGCAAGTAGGTACAATAGGAAGGCGAGAAGTGCTTACTGCGGGTTAAAAAGACAATCTTAAGCCTGATGCAAGAATTTTGAATCTTATTTCTACTACTAGGAATCCCTGCTCCCTGACTGTTGGGTAAATGCTGACATTGTTTAAAAGCCAGTATATTTTGGCCACAAAGCCCTGCAGTATTAAAGGTTTCAGTGTTTCAGAAACTCTGGGTTCAGGTAATAAAAGAGCTTGTAGTCCTGAAAACTGGCAAAACCCAAAATAAAATGCCATCCCTCTTGGGAAACTGAAGGACATTCAAATCCTTCAGGACACTTGAAGGTAACGGTCCAAGAAAAAGCTCGAGGTGTTCACATTTATTAAGGAATGTTAACTGCTAAACTCTACAATTGTCCTAAGCACACATAAATAGAACCTTTTAAAATCTAAATATTACATGTAAAAACTGTGGAAATACTACTTATGCCAGTCACCTGCTAACATAAGAAAAAAAAATAAATGTGTCGTTGTATCATGGACCAAATTCTCAGTCCATGCAGTCAACGTGAAATGCTCCCAATTCTCTACATTGTGCTTTCTCTCACTGGTAACAACTCAAACCTAATGTATGCTCAAAGAAATGATGCAGTGGGGGATAGTCTGTCCCACTGCTGCTACAAGAGTTACAGGGAAGAATTTCTAATACAAAAGCAGAAAATGTAGCCCCTTTACTGACTCTTGATAATGTTTTCGTCCACCTTCCCCAGATTCTTAGGCTATCTAACTTTTCAGAAACCATCAGGGACTGGGCTGGCACAGTTCCTACCTGATTTTAAATGAAAGTAGTTGTCACATACCCATGCAACTCCCATTCATCTAAATAGCTGGAGTTGGTACTAAACAAGTTAATAAAGGAATGAAGAACAGGAACCATGGGGAAAACCAAGGAATATCTTCTTCTGTGGCTACAGTAACGCTCCCTCTGGCCCTGGCACCTTCAGCAGGAAAGCTGGAGAGTCACCTTCCCTCATCCCAAGTTATCTTCTGATACAAAATGGAAAAGGTGCACTGGAAATCCTTTGGGCTAAAGCCTACCTCTTTAACTTCACCAGGTGCTGTAACTTGAGGTCTGTTCCACAGAAGGCTGTCACTACTGTGACCCTGTCTGGCTGTATTTTAACAAAAAACCTACCCACGGGAGCGCCTCGGCACCACCGTGCACCAGGCACTTCGGGCTGTGAAGCCCCAGTTGGTTAAATCCAGCCTGCAGGTACTTTGAGCAACCTGAAGTAATGCGAGGGGGAATATCTCAGACAACCTTTTCTCTTCGACATTTCTCTTGGCAGCCTCTCACAGCCCTCAGCAAGACGGCTGATGTCAGTGCCAGTTTTGGGTGCCTAACTCTTCATTCATGCACAACTGAGTTCCTAACGCATTAGAAATGATGATGCAGGGTTTCTCACCACATCGATAAGTTTTCAGCTGTCACTACTAACCACTCATTCACTCATAATCAAGCTCCATTTCTTCTTCCCAGAGAACTGTCAAGGATGTTTTACTGAGGAGCATCAAGACACAGGCAGCAGAAACAGAAGGACTTTGCCTAGTAGGAGACAGGAGGTCACGGAGGGTAACAGTCATTGCTGACTTCAGTGTACTTAAGTCAGACTTAGCCTGTGGTTAAATATACAGGTCCTTTGCCCTTTAAAGCTTAAAATAAATTTGTCTTAAACTACTGCATTGGCTTACGTTACAAGATAAATTATGAAAAATAAGTTGGCCTCAAAGCATAGTTTTGCTTAGCTGCTCTGGGCATGAACCATTTCACTTGGACTCTGTTTTTCAGACCACCTATCTCCCTCACCAGGAGGATGAAGAGAAAATAATCAAGAGGGGCTGGAGCCTATTTAGACAACTGGCCAGCTTCTTGCAAAGGGCTCCTTCCCGGTTAGAAGAGAGAAGATCCACCACAGAGGAAAAACAAAACCTGCAAAAAGCTCAACATGGTAATGATGCAATGGTATGATGTTATTGGATGGAAAGGGCCGGCATCACTGGTTTAACAAGGAACACAGTGTAGGATCAGGAGCTACACCTTTCTTTTTCCTATCTCATCCTTTTTCTCGCTTGCTCACCTTGTCTTCTTTGTCATCTTTACTATTAAGTTAATGTAAGTGCTGAGCATGCACACTGTATTGCATACTACAGCTTTCATCATTCCAGTTACTTGACAATGATGATCCCCATGCCCTTGATGAGACCTGTAAATGACTATAGTTGAAATAAATATGAATCCATCAATACAAGCTCTTGAACTTTACAACCGAGTCACACATCTTGAGTCTTGTCAAATAGCATGATCTGGCTGACTGAAAATGGGAACTGTGTTAAATATAATACTGGTACGGTATGTTGTATATCAACTCTAACAAAAGGGAGCTAGGAAACAAAAAGACATCCCTGTAAAGCGGCATCATTGCACTGTTATTGAGCAGCACCTTTCAACAAGTCAACCAGCTCCCTTAAACTTACTTAACTTCAGAGATACACTATTTATAATTCCTGTTCCCAAATCTTGTGCTACCTTCCCAAGTTTTATCACAACTCCGCAAAGGTGGCCCACTCCTCTTAATCTCATCAGCAAACGTTAATTAACTTCATTGCTGCTACCTCTGTTGGTCAACACAGGCAGCTCTCTCTGAAACAATGAACGGAACTCGCTGCACCTCACTTCCATTTAATATGTACCCTATTTTGTGTTCCTGCCTAGACTTGAATGATGAAAAAAGAAAAATTAAAAAAGAATTTATGATCTCATGAACCTTGAGAGCAGAGGCCCTTGAGCATCTTGTGAATGACAGCAGCACTCTTAAGTCTGGACCCTAGCCTGAGTTTTCAATCCAAGAGGACTGAGCGATGTTTGGAATTACATAGCGAGGAATCTAAACTAAACCAGGTGTCTTCCCAGTTTTGCCAAAAAAATAGTTTGACACATACTAGCTTATAAATAGATGGTTCTGCCAGATCAAACAATGATATATTACACTGACCACTCAAACAGCCCAACAGTGAAGCAATTTTCATGAGGATGCAATATTTTTTTTTTTACTTTTTAGAATTGAAAATAATAAACAGATTGGCTTGTATTATCATGAAAAAATGTGCTAAAGGGTAAGGTCTGTGAAGAAAAATCTGACAAGTCATAGGTCATAAAAGTTTCAGTTCAAGCTTGTTCATATTATAGTGAAGTAAATTATTGCTGAAAACTTCTTTCAAAGAGTTTCTTTTTGATTGGGTCTTGTTTTTAAGATGAGCAAACGCTTTAAATGCAAGCTATTTCCATAGT
Organism: Cygnus olor; assembly: GCF_009769625.2. Classification (NCBI taxonomy): domain Eukaryota; kingdom Metazoa; phylum Chordata; class Aves; order Anseriformes; family Anatidae; genus Cygnus; species Cygnus olor. The sequence continues at coordinate 27,707,088 of NC_049176.1, read as the reverse complement.
TTGTGAGCAATAAACAACAGGCTGAATAGAAAAGCAGAGACCATAGGTCATTCCCACTGGTGTAAAAGAAATGCTATGCCGTTTTCTTCCAGCCACAGAATATCCTTTACCCAAGTATGACTGTATACATCTCTGTCCATCCACAGGCACCTAAACAGGGACTTCTCAGTGTCACACAAAGTTTTTCTTGCTTTCACTGGTACCCTTAGGCCCAGCTGGCAATTGTGAAAATCAGGCTGGCAAAGTAAAGCAGACCTGACTGACTGCCCAGCCTGGCAGCAGTGAGGCACTCTGGGGGCAGAAGAAGTCTTTTTCTAAGATTTAACTCCCTTTATTGGAAGCGTTTGCCATTCAATTCTCATTCTGTTCTTTCAAAAATAAGACTGGTTTGATCATGATGGGCAGTGTCTCTCGGGACAAAATGGTTTTGAGTGCAGGCCTCATGTAGGTCGGTGTAACTGCATCGAACCACAGGACCACAGAGTGCCTTGCACTTACAATCTGTGCAGCAGAACTGCTCAGTGCAAGTGATACATTGAGAAACCTATTTTCCCTGATACAGCTCTGGAGAGGTGCCTGAACATGGTGATAAGGAGCTGACAGGGAACCAGCCACACTCAGATGCCTTCCAGTTCATCTAAAGATGCAGAGAAAATCTCCTCCCACGTTTAATGTCTTTGGGATTCTTCCAGCCATGCCTTTCCCTTCTGACACTCTTCCAGCTCCCCGGGACTTTCTGGTCCTCCTGAACATCCCTCTCTGCCTCCTCCTCCTCTCCCAGAACAGTTTTTCTCTCCTTGCCTGTTCTGCTCCTGCCAGGAGGTTCCTGGGGAAGAGGCCGCAGGTGGCGCAGTGTGTGTGCACGGCTCGGCCTGTCACCGGGACTCACGCTGCCATCAGCTGCACCTCTTCCTTGCTCGGACACCCGCTGGATCCTTTCAGACAAAGATTTTCCCCTATGCAGCAGCCACAGCTCTCCCTCAGTGGCTGTTTCTAACGGAGAGGCCTGCGCTCCAGCATGTGAGAGTGCTCTAACGCACAGCACGTACTTTTCCAGGCTCCACCACAGTGTCAGGCTTAATGAAACACTTAATTATCAGACCTCAAAACTCAGGATTTCCAAGCAAGACAAATGGATGTCCTGCATCAGGGCCTGGCTGTGCAATCCTTCCTCTGCTGAACACTTGCTCCTGGGGACAGATAAAACCAGCAGGCTGAGAAACAAAGAAGCTGCAGAAAGCATGCTTTCTGATAGGAATGAGGCCACGCTGGTAACATGTTCTCCTAGCATAAGGAAAACCCGGATACAGCAGCATCCAGATAATTGCTTGGCAACTGCAAGGGACCAAATCTACAAAAACTTTTTGGTTTCTAGCTTCAGTGTATCTGGAAGCCAAAAAAGCTAGGTGCAGAGGTCATGCAGACAAAATCTTGGGAATGTCTGTCTATCGAAATTAATAGTTTGATTCATGCTACAGCTTTAGGATCTACTAGGTACAAGTTCTTTCAGGAGGGCTCTGTAAAAGTCTCTGCCCTGTGTCTTGCAGAGGCAGGCCTAAGCATTAGTCCAAGAACTAAAATAAATACTGAAATCATTGCATTCATTGATTCAAGTAGTCTCATCCAGAACAGGGAGATCTGGCTGGAAGAGATGGGTCTGGGATGACTGAACATGAGCAACATATGCAGACGAGGAGGCACCACCAAAAAGACACCACTGAAACTGTGGCTCTTGCCCGTTTCCACTTTCAGATCAATTCAGGGAAGCACACCAGCAGCTCTCTCCTGGCGCTGAGGCATGGGACCAAACACGTAGAGAGCACTCTGAATTCTTAGCTTCCAGGAAAAGTTGTGTATTCTGGGCCAAAGAACAAGCACTTCAAACTCTAGTAGTGGTATGCAGGTTTCACCTCATCCATGTCACAGAGAAGCACAGGGATTTTGCAGTTCTGACCATTTGTACTGTACTGAATGACTTGTCCAGAAGTCAGATGCATGTTGTTTCTCCCTCCCAGCCTGCCAGCCACAAAACACTCACCAGCTTTTGTTTACATTACAAATTTAAGATCTACCTGTAAGAAATAAAAAGCCTCCAGCATGACAAGCATGCGGTACAAGAGCAGGAGAGCTTAGGGCTGTCACCACTGTCTGTAAATCTCTTTGGTAACTGGGAATTTGTGAGGTGAAAGGTTTTCAGTACTGATCTGCTGTTATCTGAAATGGATTGTATGCCTCTCCAAATTTTTTTTTATCAAATCTGTAAAACCAGTAAAGCACAACATTACTCGTTAGAACTCTTTCAGGGTGGAGTGAAAAACAAAAAATGATTTCTGGAGAGTATCTGGTGTTGATCACAGGGAGAATAAGTACTACTTGCCCAGAGAAAACAAGATTTTTTCCACTAACGTCTTCTGCTTTCTCAGCAAATTTTTCTATTTTCTCTGCAGCCCTTCTCTAGCCAGTAAATTCAATATCTTGTGAGATCTAGAGAGAACAAAGTGAGCATTAGACAGACAAACAAGGAAGAGGTCAATTATTGTATTAAAATCCGCAAGTGCATTGTTTTAGCACAAATTTCACATTTGCTTGCGCATGCTTTTAAGTGATTCCTTATTTTGTACCTTATAAATGGGCACCAGATGCCAGAGAGAATGATCGAAATTGCAGTGAAACTTGAGATCAAGTAAGTTTTGCCTTTACCTAAACCTACCTACAAAATAGCATATATTCTCCCCCTCCCCACCCGCCAAAGATTTAACAACAAGAAAAAAACCTTTCTCCTAATTTGTTCATCTTAAGAAGCTGACAAGAAGAAGCACGCACACAACCTGCAAAACCTCAGAGACTGTCACCCCCGGTCGCTCCCCTCCCGAGGCCCTAGAGGTCTGGAATCAGCCTTGTCCTACATACAGTCACAACTTGTCTGCACTTTCCCAAACTCAAACATCCAGCTGCTGTAAAAATGGCACCCAATCAACCACCGACTGCCAGTTCTGCAGGGTTCCTGCTCACGTCCATCTGCTGCCTCCTGCCACGCTGCAGCGCGGCAGCGCAGCCAGGAGGTAGGGCAGAAGTTGGCTTGCTGTCCATGTGTGTGGGCCAGTAGCCAAGCGGCTCCGCTTAACAGTCTGGCCACAGATCTACCTTTCATGTCAAAACACGGAGAGAATTAGGAAACTTTTTAAATTAAATAATTCTACATCGATACTCTTCTGTTGTGTTTTTTTTTCTTTTCTTGAAAACTTTTTTTTTTTCATATTTTTAATTAGAAACACTTTATTTCTCTCCTTTTACAGCCCTCCTGGACTGAGTTAGTTGGATCAAAGAACAGCGAGTTCTATACAAGTAAGATCATGTTAAGTTACTGAGTCTTTTACGAACTATCTGGCTGCTTCCAGTGTGGCTAAAAGATTGTAGCCACCATATGAACTGAGGAGAGACTGCAAGCCTTTCATCAGACATTGCTTTCTAAGAAAAAAGGCCTTTTAGATATAACCTGTTGCCTCACATTGACCTCAGGCTCTCTCAGGGAGTATTCCTAGCTCTAGTTTTAATCGTTTAGCATGTAAGAACCCATCTGCTCTGCCAGAGCACTGCCATGGCGCCACAGGCCCGAGCCTCACCCAAGCTAGGCCCCGCACAGCTTTCCAGAATGTTCTATAACTCCTGCCCGGCTGTAAAGCAAAGAGCCACTGGTCTCTCCTCTCCACAATGTCAGAGGAGTTCCATTTTCCCAGCCTCTGGGCTGAAAAAAATGTTATTTTCTGAGTTTGCCCCTTGTGGGGTGGGAACTGAGCTCCTCTTCACAGTCCACTAAATGCGACCACTCGTAACCAAGAGGCCAAGCACGCGTGTGTCTTGTTCCCTTAGAGCAATGGGACGCAGCTTATCTCCATCAGCCAGGAAAACGAAGAAATGGCATATAGGCATCAAACTCACACTTCCAGTATCGACCTACGAATACCGCGACAGAAACTCTTTTCTGTCAGGGAAAATAGCAGTTTAAAGAAAGTAGCAGAAAAGACGAGAGAAGTTAGAGAAAGCAAGAAGCTGCTGGATCACGGAGCTGTGACACACAAACGAGTGATTGCAACTACCACACACCAGCTCCTCTCAGCCCACATGCACACTCACATCCCTGGGGGACCATTTTTTAAATACAGGGTAGCTTTCCCAGGAGTTAAAGAGAAAAACACTAGCTCTAATTATTTTCCATTTATTGCGGATTGTCACAAGGTCAGGATCTACCAACAGCAAGTTATTACGGGGCAGCTGACAGATGCTGCCTTGTGTGTCAGACCCCTCAGATCAGAAGCTAAGCTGATCCCGTGCCTTTTTAAGTCAACAGAGCCTCTCTGAGCTTTCGCTGTGACCTAAAGAACACTGCTCTTTATGGCAACCCTTAACTATGAAGCACTGGGGATTGTCTAAGTTAGACACCTGGCTTTATAATGAATTCAAGTTAATGCGGCCTGTAAATGGGGGCTGGGGGCTTAATTCGAAAAGCCAGCTCCATACTCTGTCATATACTTGGATAGCGCAGAGGCACAGGAAATAAGTTTGGGAAGTCACTTGTGTGATTTATCACTAAAACTCCAAGGTACTACTCCATTAACCATCCTTCCAGAAATGTTTGCATGCTGCTTACTAACTAGGAAAAGTTGTTTGCATCGAAGCTGGATAGGTTGGAAACTTTTCTCTTTCTGCATGAAATATATATCAGAATGACTTCCGCAACTGAGGCTGCCGAGAGCCAAACCCTGTCAGTGGGAGCTTTGCATTTCCTTCATTTAAATCCCCGTGTGGCCCTACAAGAACAACGTATATTTTACAACTGCAAGTTAAATTCTGTGTTGTTGCATAAAATATTTTCTCTCCAGCCGACAGAGATGGAAAACTGTGCCCTCCACTGCACCTCTGTATTTGTGTTCTGCATGAAAGTCTTTCAGGCCATGCTCCACTGTCGGGTGGTGGGCTCAGCTTGTCAGCCTACAATTTTGCAAGTTCGAATGATGAATTTACCACCTGATCTTAACAGGCATGTGAATTCCACTTCCTGTTAAAAGATATCTTTATTCTTCTGCTTAAATTTTAGAAAGGACCCCACAGGACCAAACTCTTCCGTTGCTTTGATGACTATTAATAATTTGCACCACCAGAAGCTGTTTAGCATAGAAAATGTTCTTGGATGACCCTCCAGCAACAAGTCATCACTGTATATACAGCTCTTAATCCAAGACTACACCTCTGATATGCCTGCAGAATTTGGCATTTCAGTCCACTGTGTAAAGTGTTTGGGCTCCCTGGAATTTAGACCATTTAACTTCAAAGTTCAGGCTCATTTGCTGGCAATGGGTAGCCTCACTGAGTCAACCAATTTGTTTACTTCTAACAAGTCTGTCCCATATCCTGTCTTCTGTGATGTTTGTAAGCACTCTTGGGATGCTCATAGCATTTCCCCCATTCGGACAGAACACCTTAAGTTCAGGTCTTACCTGAGAGGATACACTGGAATTTGGAAACTGAAGAACATGTCATTACAGCTCTGCAGATGCAGTTTAAATTACCCAATGGCCAACATGCTGTAGATTAATGCTATTTGCCAGGTTTCTAGTGTGGATTTTGCTACCTTCTTAACCTCCACAATGCCACAGCTGGACTGCTACCAGCCCCCAGGCTGATCCACCTGCAGCTGCTTCCATCTCACAGCCGTCATTACTGCCACAACTTGCTGCGGTTGGATCACCCAAGACTAACACCCTGATGCAAATCAGATACTGCAAGGAAATTTATTCTCTAGTTAGCCACAGCCCCCTGAGGCCAGAGTAGATATTAACAAGTCGGCAGGTTCCTATGGCAGCAGGCTGCCAAAGGGCAGCAGAAAAGTCTGTGCCCCCTGTGGCTCAGTTTTCCTGTGTGGGGCCCTGGAAAGCCAGGCTGGCTGGGAGAAGGGCAAGATAAAAGTGTATCGTCACAGCATTTTGAACAGACTGAAAGAGAATGGGGTCTGAACAGCCACAGGCAAGGAAGCTGCAGCACTTGGATGAGTGAGCTAATCCTGGACAAAGGTAACACTGAGAACAGTAAATAATCCATCACACAGGGACACATCAGAGACAAGCACTCCAAAACGAAACGTGGTTCACAAAAAGCTGCAGACAATCTAACACTAATGAAAGCAAGGGCCTTGGAACCTGGATGGTGGCGGAAGGAAAGGAGAGGCTGTTGTATAACTTGTTCCCCCTGCCCAGACCTGCCGATGCAGCTGGATTCAGACTTGCAGCATCATCGCTTTTCCGGTCTTGGCCTCCTGAACCTGCAAGCAGCCCCTCACAGTGACCTGCCAAACCTTTGCTATCCAAACTTTTCTCCCTTTGAACAGCCTGATAAGGGGCCAACCTGTGCAGTAGCTTCTCACCATGCCCCGGAGGGAGAATACAATGAGGCCCATAAAGCCAATTGCACTTGTTCCCCGAGGCAGCTTTTGAACTCTGCACGGAGAGGCTGGAATGCCCCCTTCCACTTAGCAGAACAAAGGCCAGCCAACCTGCAGGGTTTTAATCCTGAAAGTTAAACATGAATGTGATTAATGTGCAGCTTTGAATTTCATGTATTATTGAATTGTATACATTACTCCAGGCTTGGAGATTTTCCCCTTTTATACTGCAGCACAAATGTATGTTCCGTTTGGGAGGGGTACAGAACAGACAACACCAGGCAAAAGTATTTCCATATGTATTTCCCACATTCTCTGCCTGAAGGACTTGAGCGAGCTGGGATTTATACTGTGTTCCACTGACCCCGAAAAAACAACTTGAAACAGATTTAGAGAAGATTCACTGGAGCTCATTGCAATTGAAATGCTGGATACTTATTTGACAGCCTCTAGGAACCCTTCCAGGTTCACCCTTTCCTGTGAATCTGCTAAAGCTCCAGAAGATTATCAGAGTTAAGCTAATGTGCAGGATGCTGGGTTTGAGGAGATGGGTTGCCCCTGGTAAGAGTCATAAAAATGATCATCTCTTGTAACCAGTGCTCTGCCTCAAAGACCGACTCCTTGATCCCGTTTCAGTCATAATCCTTGATAGGAGCCAGAAAGCTGGACCACATCACTCCTGTGTGATCTTCCTGGCTTCAGGGGGATGCTGCATGACCAGGAGAGTATCCTGCATTTTACTACTGGGGAAACGTTCAGCATAATTTTAGAAATGGTTAATTAACCACATTCGTTACGTACGAGGGACAAATTTAAAGTACACTTAGACACTTCCAGTCAGGACTTTCTTATCCTCTCTATGGTTTTGACTTGTCTTCTGACTTTACCACAGCATAACACAAGATCAACAAAGGTGTTGAGGTCGGTCTTCAGTAAAGGTCTTCAGAGAACTGTTTGCATTTTGACTAGACCACTGGAAAGACAGATTTGCAGTTGTATCATGTACCACCACCTGACTTGTTATGGTTAATTCTACAATAAATTAATCAATTCTACAATCAATTAATTTCCACCATCAAAATGTCCAGACTGAGCTGGCCTTTCATGGGATGTCTCTCACTAGGCTGAACAGCGAGGATCTGGAAGAGATGAGAGATGATACAAAGACTTCTCTTTTTCCAAAGCTCAGACCTAGATGGCTTCTCACAGTTTTCCACAACAATTTCCATCTGGAACTTCATTTGCTTGCGGAATTGAGCAGGGCTATTGCAGAAGGAGAGCTCTGTCTCCAGAAATAGTTTCTGGCTCAGGAGGATGACTTGACCTTTGTTCTGAACAGGAATATGAACTCTGTCACACTGGGACACTTTTGCATCGGTGTCTCCTATGTTTTAGCCATTACTAGCCCTGTGATTTCAGGACAGACATATGGTTCGATCCCATCAGCATTAATGACTCTTTTGGTTTGTCAAAGCTTATTAGAGAGGAATGTTTCTTTAATTCTTTGCTTCTCAACCAAAACATCTAGATAGCGGATATGGGAACTGTAACAGCAATTCTTAGACCTGATATATGTCCAGTACCATTTTTGCTAGAGTCTTGAAATACGTACAGAAAAAATACTGACCAGTTGGACCTTTTAGGGACAGGGAAGCCCAGATCATATCACTGATTCATGCATGGCCTGATATCAGCTCTGCAACTTCAACCTCACCCTGAAATCTGGCAAGTGCTGTGCATTCGTACAGCCCTGAAGGAATCCAGCTGAAGCTCTGATCTCTCAACTGCAAAGACTAAACCCGCTGCATCTCCAGCTCACCTTGGTGCAGTACAGATGCAATCCAGACAAAGCATGACAAATACATTTCTATCAAATAAGTGGAAACACACAAGATGGAGCTTAGCCTGGCTATAAAATTTATGCTTGGGCCGGGAGGAAAAATGAGCTTCAAGCAGAGGACTGGGCTAGAATGATCCTACAATTCTGTGATCCGAGATCTGGTTGTAACCTAAAGTGCTGCAGACACATAATTGGCTTATTACACATGCAATCTGCCAGAATGAAGTTATTCATCCAGACAGAAAAAAATGCTGAAATGTTGACCCAGTTGAGAAAAGAGTGTAATCCGGGACCTGTTCAGTGCTTTTCTCTGTTTGGCTATGACAGCACTGATCTGGTACAAGGTGCTCCAAATCATAGCCTAACAAAGCAGCTTTCTGAGGAATTCTTAATTCTACCCCATATCAAAGTAGCAGTCAAACGCAGCAAAAATGTAGAACACATTTTGGTCCACTGCTCCAGAAACAACAACAACAACAACAAAAACTCCAAAGTTCTTCTGCAAAATGATGCTTGCAACCATCACATTCTGCTCCCATGACCAGAGCAATGCCTGTTTGCTGGGGACATCTGCATCACTTTTGCTATTGTCTACCAGTGAGAAGGCCTGACCTGCATCTGAACTCATTCCAGAGATATTTCAATAAATCTGCAGTTTCCCAGTAAGCCCAGAAGTCCTTTGTTAGGACATCCCTTGTCCTCTGAGGACTAAACCATCTCTCCCAATTTTATTTTGGCATGGCTGGCCTTCCCCCAATCTTGTAATTAAATGCAAGAGGAAAAAATAGAAAGTGGGACCAGACCCACCGAGTGGCCTCCTTTTCTGCGTGCTCCTGTGGCTCTATTCTTGGAGGCTGACCCAGGGCAGGGCTCTGCCCTTCTACATATATTTTCCAGTGGAAGCAGTTTTTTCCTTACGTGGATTTATTCAGAGTCCAAGCTTCATATTCATCAAAACTGTCATGGACCATTTGCAGGATGGGAAGATATTGTGAGTCCAATCAGTGTGGGTGTCACAAACAATTATCCACTGCAGAATGATCCCAATTAGTAAACACCCTGCTAACAGGCCACCTCCCCAAGGATGCTGATTGCCTGTGACAGTGTTTTTTTCGGGATGTCTGCTGGAAAACTGCATCTCAAGCCTCTGCGGGCCAGCTTCTGGCAAATTCCTTGTTAACCCTACAAAAGAATCTACACATGAATAATTAAAAATAGATGGGAGTAGAAATTCAGAGTACATTTAGCTTTGTCACCCAAGCCCTTTATAACAAGACCTACTTCTCATCTGGAATAAAATGGAAATTCTACTCTCTGTCTTGGCTTGTATGAGGCACTCATGTTTTGATGCTTTGCTCTAGGCCTTTGGAACTAAATGAAGACTTCAATATAAACTCTCCCTTCCACTTTCTCATTTTCTGTTCATGCAAAACTCTTAACGAGTTGCCTAAAGGATCAAATTTAGTGAGTGATTGAAACCTAGCTGCTTACTCCTTGCTTAAAGCACGTTGCCTTTTCTACTGTATGCTACTATCTAGAAGAATAGCCTTTAACAATTACAGAGATATTTTTACAGATGGAATCACACGCAGACAGAAGACCAAGCATTTTTTTAAAGTAACCTTTTGACCATCCAATTCTCTCCTGAAATGGACTGGAGAGTGATCCGTCACTCCTCTTCACCCTGATTTACTATCAAATCAAAAAAACAGCAAGCCCAAGTCTGGTGTAACCTAGGAATAACATCACTACAAGTAGTAGAGCTGCACAGAGACTGCAGAGAGGAAGAACAGAGCTCTGCTTTCCACCACATGAACTCAGCCTCTGCAGTGCACACAAGACAGGTCAAAGGACAACTAGGTGTAGCTAAAGCTCAGCACCTGGTAGGCAATGCCATGGGTACACAAGTTTGATGCTGCAGGATAAGATCATGCTATGAACCAACTACTTGGATCAAAAGATTTCAACTGAAAGGTTTTCACACCAAAAGAATCTCCAGTTAGCATTATTGACGCTAAAGCAAAGGTTATAGTCTGACCAGCTTTGTACATTCTTTGACTAGCCTTCATTTTAAATGCTCTAATCCCTAAGTCATTGATTCACACCACTATCAGCAGATGCTCCAGAAGACCAGACTGCCAGATGCCACATGAAACACTATAAAAAGCCATACCTTGAGCAAAACGCACCGAAGAGTAGCAGTAAGTTGCAATTTCCTCACTGGTGGCTGCTGAGAAGGGCACAGGCAGCATTTGATGCAAACTGTGTGGAAATCAGACGAGGAAACCCTTCATCCCTCTCCAGTCCCAGAAGCAGCAAGCCAAGCTGACGGCTGCAGGATTGTTTCAGGTTTAGCCCGTCCATTCTCACAATGCTGACTGTTCTCCAGCACTGACAGTGCTGCAGGTGGAGACTCACCCAGAGTTGGGGGGAACGATGAACAAAGCACTCCTATTCTCCAGCCAGGTGGTCTGAGCTCTACCGGATGACGTTTGGACAGAGAAATACACTGGTGAGGCATGCACGGTCCTTCCTGAACTGTCTGCAGTACGTAAATGACCTGCATGGGCGCGTGTCTCCAAGAATAGGAGCTTAGTATGGACTATGCATTAATGGTAAAGTCATCAGAACTGGACTGCTCGGATCACAAGTGGTCAGCTCTGAAAGAAAATCTCATATTGAGCCACAATTGGTTGGGCTATGCAGTATTCACGTCTATTACAAGGTGGAGTAATTCCTTCTTCTGTGGGACTATTGGGCAAAATCTCACGACCTGCCTGTAGTGAAATTTTAGCCAGAATCCACAGAGTCCAATTATACAGAGGCAGAAAGATGGATTTGGCCATCAAGGCTGCCTCCCCAGCAGCAGTCTTGCTCCCGAGCAATGGGCTTTAGTGCCATACCCCATTTCCTATCAAGTGTGCCAAGTCCTCCCATACAGCCCAGTAATCCTCCCATACCTCTGCAGTTTTGGCAGGCTCCTCTACAACCTCCCTCCTTCTCCTCTGGCCTGGGGTGAGCAGACTTTCTTCTTTAATATGTGGGGAGAAGTAAAATCATTTAACTTATCCCTCTTTCAGCTCTGATTTCAACCCAGTTGATTAGTAAATTCTCAGCAGTGAATTCTACCCCAGCTGTAACCTCAGCATGAATAAGCTGTCAGACCTCGATAGATTTCATTGGAGCTATGCTGCTCACCCCAGCTTACAGTCTGGCCCAATACTGTGACTTCAGTTACCTCTAACTTTCAGTAGCTTTCATTATTTTCACCTCTCTGAAGTTACCAAACTTCCTACTTTCTTTCTGCACTTCATGTGCAAGGTACTAGGTAAAGCTTGTGAAAACTATCACATCTAAAAACGTCACTAAAATGCTCTTTGCTGCTCTGCTAATGCACAGAAGGAGCCCTCAGCAAAGCGGATGCACCAACAACTTTCATCAGTCACACCGGTCCAAAATCTGTGTGATCAGAGCCATGTACCACTTGCTATTTCTACTAACCCACATGACTGAGCTGCTATCCAAGACAAGCCAAACAATTTTGGACTGAGGGCAAGAGCTTGTAATACCCTGTATCAAATGCTTTACGAGGCTCCTACTACAATATATCTAATAAAATCCTTTTGTCCAACAATTTTGCCTTTGCATGGTCAAGGATGAAGTTGCCTAACTACTCCCTCCCAGCCTCCCAAGCACAACACCCTGCGGATTGGGGCAATTTGAGACTTTGTCCAAGAAATTATCTCACTTTTCTCCCATCCTGGTGGTCCACACTAAATCCTAAATCCTAAATCCTCTTTTGTTTTGTTAGTCCTTCCTTCTTAATTTGCTGTTGCACAGCATCCAGAGCTTTACCATTCTTTTTCTTCATCTTTAGACTGCAAAGCCATTGGGACAAAATGTGAGCAAAGACCTGCAATCTGACCACCTCGCTTTACAGAAATCATAATGGTAGCACTATTTTTCTGCTGGGAGCTTTGCTACCCACCTTCCTCTTTGCAAAGGAACTTAAGAAAGACTCTCTCAGTTCCTGTCTGAGTTGAAGAGACTATTCAGCCCTCTGTAAAACAGCAGGGGATAAAGACTCTTGTGAATTTGGGTGAGAAAACAGGCTGGCTCTCTCCCACAGGAAGAGCTTAGCACATCGCGCTGAAGACAGAGAATCTGGCCTTATTTTAAAGAGGAGGGACATAGTTCTATTTCTAGCAGGGACACTGTGTGAGTAATTCCCACTGAATCCAAAGGATTTTGCCCTCAGATATCCAAGAGCAGAAACCAGGAGTCAGAGTCAGCCTTTGTGCCAGCCAAAGCTGATGGAACAACCACCCTCCAGCTATAAATAAACACCTCTGAACACGGGGATAAAGCTGGAGCCACTGGAAGCGTTCTTGCAGCCACATCAAGATTTATGGCCCCAAATCCAAACAGGAGTTATCACTGCAACCACTGCTGATGCCAGGAGGTGTTCGTTCCCTGCCAACCCATCCTGTTTGGCTCATGGATCCTTCTCAAGACTGCCATGCAACCCATGCGAGAGCACTTGGCTTCAGCGGATGCCACGGATTTTCTGCCTTCCCTACTAAGCACATTCACCAATGAAGTCTTGATTTAGCCACAGTAATCTCCGCTGCCTGTTCCCAGAGAGAAATGTTTATTTTACAGGCTATGATCTCAAACAGCTGCTACCAAACAGCCTGCCTCTGCATCAGAACCAAGGTGCTGACCCAGTGTGCTGCTCGGCAAGCACACGGGAATTCAGCCAGCTCCAGAAGTGCAGTAACAGCCAGGCCTGCCCCTGGGCACCTTGCCTTGGGAGACTGCAGGCCGAAAGAGCCTGGCCTGTGTGATTGGCTTGGGAGATGATGGGACATGAGGGGATTGTGCCCTGATGCCGCAGTGCTCCCAGGCCTGAGGACTGGGGTGAATGTCTGAGGTGGGCTGGGAGCATCCCACCACAAACAGCCACTCTGACACCTCTGCCTGCACGTGTACTGCAGGCTGTAGGGCTCACGGCACTTCCAGGGCCAGCAGCTTCACGCAGCCTCATGCAGAGTCAGCCAGCAGTGTGGTCACTGTGCCTTCTTCAGCAGCACTTCCATGGCCAAACGACCTCAAGGCCTTTGGGCCTCTGTGGTGTGGGCCCACGGCCTTGTTTCTGCCAACTGAGCCAGGACACAAGCCGTGGATTTCTCACCAGCTTGATGAGCCTACATGACGACGGCAGTCCACACCTGGCCCGGCATAAACCCTGCCACGTGGGTCTGCCAGGATGGTTTGAACCAGCGGAGAGCTTGTGCTGGACCAGCATGCTCTGTCACATGGCTGCAGTGCTTTGGATCCAGTACTAACAGCTCTAAGGACAGATTTACGGTATCACTGGGATGAGGACTTTGCTTGAACTGTTTTGGTTTCAGCTTTGATTTAAGTTAATGCATAATTCATAATGGGGCTGATAACAGATGGCAACTTGTTAAGCCACAGGAACTCAATCAGGTCTGATCACATGACAACACCCTAAATCATTTAAATCACATCTTACTGCAAGAGCTGATCTGCTGGGGCCCAGCGGGACAGAGAGACTCCACTGCCACCCTGCAGGAGGCGTCCTGCAAGGCAGTTGTCACCCGGTTTGCAAAGGGGGAAACTGAGGCACGAGAGCCTGCACTCACATGTGCTCGCTCCATGAAAGCAGATCGCTGGTGTCCTCCTGCTCCTCGGCACCAGACCCCAGCCACAAGGCCCTCGTCTCACCTTCCATCTACATTGAGCATGCTTACAAGAGGTAAACTCAGACAAAAGGCATTACTTAAAAAAGGGGGGTAGCGGCTTGCTCCACAACATGATGCTAACCCCAAGCCAGTGCTCCAGAGGTTTATCTCCAGGCCAGCCCTATTAGCAGGTGTATGATCCTGCCAGGATCAAGGACCGATTCAGTGCATGAGGAAATCCACCGAAATCAGTGGACCCACAACTAGAACTAGATTCAGATCTCAGCCTTCCACTGGCAAAAACCCACCCTTGCTCCTGGCTTACCCTGCTATACCAGAGAGGATGCAGGGGCAGAAGAGTGCATTCAGACCACTTCTGACTCCTAATTTTCATGCTCAGCTTAGGAATCCAGTCAACCAAGGAGCTAGTGAGAGTAAAAACACTCTGTAGAAAATAATTCCAAATGTGAGTAGTTCAAGCCATGGTTCTTTGAAACAGTAAACCCAGCTTTAGGACGCCTACTATCGGGTCAAAAAAGACAGAGCCCAGTGATATAAAAGTGAAGATCCAACAGAAATTCACTCTGCAGTAAAAAAGCTCACAGGTTTACCTTTTGTTTTGGCAGGCTCTGTGTTAGATCAGGACCTTGCTGTCTCCCTGCATCTCCCTGCAAGATGATGAGGCTCTGGGTAATTCACCAAAAATGCAAGCATGTCCACTCTTGCCACATGTTTACTCTCCGGGTATGAGATGGCAGTGAAATGCTGGCCCCCGTTCTCATGTCAGGATACTTTTCTCCTTCAACTGTAGGAAGAACCTGTTTTTTCCAAAACTTGGCCTAAACCCGGGTGACATGAAGACCCTTCCATGCCTCCATGGGAACCAGGAAGCCCTGCCTAGCTCCTTGGCCACTTCAGGAAGCAATGTGGGATGGGAGGAAGCAAGGAGTTTTCCCTTAGGAGTTTCTGCACCTTCTTTCTCTCTCCATCAGTTCCCAGGCTACATACAAACATGAAATCTGGGGCTCTGCAGCAAAGTGTCATTCGCAGTGAGCTGAAGCAGTCTCCCAAAGAGAATACTCCTCAGGAAAGAAGGGTTCCAAGAACACTCCAACACACTCTAGATTACAGAAATGCTTCTGCTATCACAGGGGACAAGGCACCATAAAGAATATAAAACATTAATGAATTATTGTTATCATCTCAGCATACTTATCCCCCTTTGTGACCCCCCTTTGAGGAGTCACACTGAATTTGAGTCTTCTCTGGAATTCCAATCCATCATAATCAGCACAGTATGGCCTGGCTGAAATGCAGGCATTTGCTGCTAACTGTAAGCGTAATTAACACAGACTGCTGCCTCCCGCCTCCTGACGTATTACAAGGGAGCGCTGCCTGCACTACATCCATCCTTAAACATCGCTTGACTGCCAGACCATTTTTACTCTTCACTTCGAAAATCGCCATCCCCTTTTTTAAACACTTCAAATATAAACGTGCTCGTGAGCTGACCAGAATTCCCCCCCAGTAACTGTTACGGGCACCTTTTCTCCTGAACAGAAAGGAAACTGCCTCCTGTCACAGAGGTGTTTGTTACGCTCCATGATGCACGGAGCTCTACCACACGCTAGTCCCCACCAAAGCACAAGTGTGAGCTTTCTGTCCGGTGCGGTATTAGCACTCGGTGAAGTTGTTTCCTGAAATAGCGGTGCACAAAAGAAAGCCCTGTGTGTGCAAGACAGACCTGACTCTCAGCCGCACTAAACTTTTTGAATGCAAGGCAGCTATGCAAAATGACATGAGCAGAGATACAGCTCCATGTTTCTTCTTAATAGGTGAGTTAGCATTGAAGGACATGTTGGTAGATGATAACAACACCCCTGCCTCGATCCTCAGGCAATGCTGCGGATCAGAACATACCTTGTACCATGGAGGATCCTAAAACACAGGAGAGCTTCCCCTCCAGAAGGCCAGTCATCCCATAACCTCTCAGAGACGAAGCAGCCTCCCATTCAGTAGAAGACCCTGCAAAACGTCTCTGCGCTGTCTGGGGCAGGGGCAAACTCTCCACCACTTTGCCAAGTGACTCCAAGAGCCCACAGAAACTGAGGCCAGGGACAGCCAGTACCCAAGCAGGCCCCAGGGAAGGTGTGAACTGTGGGTTTAACCACGGGGAATCAATCAAGATTGATTTTGTCCGAGCCCGGACCAGGGAGGAAAGTCTCACAGGCAGGCAGGGACATGGCCTCCAGGCCTTGCCTCAGCCCCAACTCAGTGGCCGGCCCCGAGGGGAGGCCTTCTTTAGGCCCGAGTTGTGCGGCTTGCCTTCCTCAGAAGGAAACCTGCAGGAACCCACACCACTCATATGCCCACCTATTCAGGTTCCTTAAGGAATTTTTCTTTCCGTCTGAAAAAGCAACCTGACAACATTTTTATTTTTTTTTTACGTTCAAGCAAGTAATGATGTTGTCTTATTGCACAAAGTATCAGGGCACTAACTTCAAAATCCATGAACCTTACACTTCACTCTTATTATGGAAAATAAGAGAGAGGACTTTTTTTTACCCTGGGGAACTGGGGTGGTCTGAGTCTAGACTGAACTTAATAATCCAAACCCAAATCTCCATTCCGAGCACTCCCGAACTTCAGGACAGGCTGTGCCTGGCTTATGCCTCTTGTCCCAAGCGTGCCAAGCGCTGCAGGTCCCTGCGGGTCCTTGCACGCTCCCAGGTCCCTGCGGGTCCTTGCACGCTCCCAGGAAGCTGCCGTACCGGCTACCTGCCTCAGGGAAGGAGAGACAGAAAGAAACCCGAGATACTGCGGTGACCTTGCACGATAAAATTACGTGAGGAAAACGCCTCGCCGACGTTGCAGGGAACAAGGAGAAACCAAGTAACCAAGTGCCAGAGCAAGGAGTGCCAAGGACAAGAGGGTCAACAGAGGCTGGTGATGGAGGGGGGCTGAGCCAAACCAAGAAGGGGAAGGCCAGCCCAGGGCAAGAGGTTTATAGGCGATCCTACAGTGTCCCCTGGTGGCAGCAGCCCCAGCCTGCCGTGGCGGACAGCCTTCCCTCTCAGTCAGCCCAGACCAACACAAGCTGCATGTCTCCCCATCTTCTAATTAGGAGTGACTAATCTAAGTGGATAAACAACAGTTGCGAAGTCATTTTCACCTTGCCTGCAGCTATAGGGTCAGGGTATGTTTTCGGTCAAGCCGAAGCGTGAGCAAATATTTGCCGTGCCCACTCACACTCCTGCTCCCGACTTCCCGGGGGTACCCGTGGGCTTGCCCAGGCTGCTCCCCACCAGCCAGCCCCGCACAAGCCCATGGCCAGCTGCTACGGGTCGAAGCATTTCGTGCAGCTGGCTGACGGTGAGCCAAGGATGTCTTCAAAAACCAGCTTCTTGCATTGGAAAAATAAAAAATAAAACCCTTTGGCTGTTTTGCCAGCTTTTCCTTTTTATTTCGGTTCTAAGGAAAATTCTGGTTCAAAGGCCTAACCTCAGAAAGGTGTAAATCACTATAAAAATACTGATGAACGCCTTTCCCTCGAGTTAACCCAGCAAGACAGTACCAGCCCAGAGCAGCTTACTGCCAGCAGCGAGGTTACAGGGCCACGGAAAGAAGGGGTGAGTCTGGGCACTGAGTCAGAAACTTTCCACTTTCAGATGGCTGGTTTGGTTTCTCACTTGGACAGGAGAGGAAAACCACAACACAGTAAGCAGACCACTGATATGTGTGAGCATTCACTGTACTCCCCAAAAAGATGCCATAAACCACGGTGGTGGCATCTACATCTCCCGAAAGGAGGGATGGAGGACCAGAGGCAGGGAGATGCAGTCAGAGAAGAGCCATCTCTTCCCATGGTGGCAAACCTGTGCTGATTTATTTTCGTGGGAAGGTTCCCCTTCCTGTCACCTGCCCTCCCACCATAATCTGACTTGTGGTGGTCCACAGGCTGAAAATGCCAGGGGTAGCCTATGGCCTGAGATAAAAAGGCAAGATTTTGAGACAGGCACGGGGCTTCTCTCCTGCTCACTGATCCCACGTGCCAGATGTGAGTTGTCAGGCTGGGGCACTGTGGAGCAGAGCTGATTTTTTTTCCATTTAAAAGGAGGAACACCTGCCAGAGCACTCAGTGGGTGTCCTGCACCCCAGGACAGTGTGCTCCTAAAACTGACACACTTCCCTAGAATCTTAGCAAAAGCCTGGCTGAGAGCAGAGCCCTCAAGCACGGCACGAGATAGGTGAGATGTTTAGGATCACAGCATCTTTTTGTTTTGTTTTGATTTTTTGACCTAGCTTTGTGGCTCCACGTGCATTTCCACAAACAAGGAGATATCCATCGACTTGTGCAGCCCCAGGACTCTCACTGTTCTGGGACGCTCTGACCCAGCACGATTTCCATCTGTTGCTCCTTCAAGAGCACGTGCAGTGGGAACGTACACTTCCAAGTCACGCTGGGTTTTCTTGCTGACAACAATCATTTGATAAAAGACAAAACAAAAAGACACAATCTCTCTGAAAAACAACTAAATTTTCCTTGTACCCCCATCTTGCTGTAAGAAGGATTTTCACTAATACAGAAAAGAAACAGATCAGATTAATGAGGTTCTCCAGGACATTAAGAAGGGCGAACAATGTCAGACACTGCCAGAATGAAATAATCCACACAAGCACAAGTAGCAAGAAAGTGCAGATGTGAAACCATTACATCCCATGTATTAAAATACTATATCCCGTGTATTAAAATACCAGTATTGCACAGTTCAAACAAAGCCCAGCTTCACACTAAATCACTCATTCAGCAGCCAGGGACAGGTTCTGAGCTCGCGTAACCCCAAAGGGCACCGCTGAGATCAAGGCAGAAATGTCTCTTTCAAGCAAGTCTCTGTTCCTAGATTTCTCCTACAACTCCATGACATCTGGAAACGTAAATTCCCTGAAACTTTTATATCATAATGATGATTTTCCAACATTTACATCAAACTCTCATCTACAAGAGAAACTAGAGGAAAGTCTTCCACCATGTGTTCAAGAACCCAGACAGCAGGTTTCTGCAGATGCTTACATTGCTTGTATTGCAGATAATAAAACCAGTAGCAGGTTATTTTTCTCACAATTGATTTCATGCTGAAATTCCACATAAACCCCCTCAAGAGGTCCTTGGATTGCCTGCAGAGTCTGTAATGCTGCCTGACTTTGTAAATCCCATCATAAATCAGATTCCCCCACAAAGCTCCAGGAAGGACATGGGAAGAGCGAGTTTCTCAGTTCAGATCCAGAGCCCACATAGGGCCAAAAGAGGGCAGTGTGTCCTACAGATACAGCCAGCACGCCAGGAGCTGTCAGATACTCTGTGAAGGAGGAAAAAATCTCTTCCTCATTGCAGCCACAAGGCATTAGCCTTGTTTCTACAGCAATTAGGCTCATGCTTCTCCTTTGGGGAGCATCCATGTCTGCCTCATCCTGCTTGGGTCCTTTGGTCAATCCAACACTGGGGTGCAGGCCTCAAAGGTAGCTAAATGCCCTCGGCTTCACGAAAACTGGAAGTCAGGCAGAAGAATCGTGTTCCCACTGAGGACAGGCTTAGAAGCTTGCCTGTTATTGGTCATCAGCAAATCCACATGTGAAAGGTGACAATCAGAGATGCTGGAAACCCAGCTACGTTAATCTTTCAGTACAAGAAACCGCATGCTTTAAAGAGCGAGGAAAATTGCACTTTGCAGGAGAAAAGTGATGAGTAGCTGTATCTACTTGTAGAAGAATATTCAAGAAGTACAGAGGCTGATACCCATGTGTCTGGGGCTGGATTGCTCCAGGAGAGGACTCATTGCTCCGAGCAAGCGAAGGCTGAGGTTGAACGCAGCACAGAGCAGAGCAGTGTGCCTCTGCTGTGCAGAGGAAGGGGAAGATGGAAGAGGGGGCCGTGCAGCAGGACAAGTCCCTCTCCACAGCCAGAAGCTGGGTGATCATGCTGCAACAGGCAGTGCTAACAGGGGAACAAAATGCCTCTTCTCCACTCCCGCTCCCACCACCATAAATCCACCCCAACGTAAAGAAGATGCTGAGGCTCAGAAGAAGTGAATTATTTTCAACTCTGTCACTAAACTGCTTTGCAGTCCTGGACAAATTCTCCCCTCCCTGCGGGGATTATCCTTAAATGTGAGTACGAGCTAGAGATGTGGGATCTCTGTGCATTTATAAATAGCTCACCTACACGTTTCACAAGAGGGCAAATGCGAGTAACTTCCAATAAAGGAATTCCCAGCAACAGCAGCAGCAGTGAAACGCCACCCCTCTGCAGGCTGCCCTGCCTTCCAGCATCCATCACACTAATAGAGACAATTAAAGTCTGGCGCAAGCCCCAGGACACGGACAGTCAGTGCCTGTAGGCCAGGCCTGGAACACAGTGAAGGATCAGTAGCTATGAATCTGTGAAACGGGCCAGGCAAGTCTCATGAACACAGCACAAGACTAGCACCTCTAATCCCTGCCTCATTCTCCCCCGTGAGCCTGGACCACATCTCATGCGTTTGCAGCACCATGCTGTAGCCTTTCTCCTGCCCACACACCAGACAGAGCTTTTAACTTACCAAACAGCTTTGCACAGATCACAACGTGGGAGAGAGGAGAGGTTTTAAGACATAAATAAAATGCATCCAACCTGGCCAGTGGAAGGAAAGTGATTTGTCATTATTAAACCAGATTAAGATCAGCCACCTGTGGTCAGACCCTGCAGTGCTAGGGCTGTGCCACTTGGCAGACCCCATAGGAGATAAATACTACAGCCACAGCCCTCCCTGTATTGCATGATCAAGGTGCAGCAGGGATATCCTCCACCACATAGCCCAGCAAGGCCCATCCTTGAACATACAGATGAAACGAGCTGAATCACTGAGCCGCAGCACAACAGCAGGGACTGACTGCTCCACGGGCTGTGGGGTGGCATGTGTTTCTTGTGCCAGTTTCTGCCCCAAATCCTACAGGTCAGGAAGGCTTTGCTAGGTCATCTGACCCAGCAGAAATGGCTCAGATGCTGCCACTGGTCTTCCTTACAACGCTGTTTGGGTTTTAGCTGATTTCAAGCGATTATGTTTTGAACTAGTGTGCTGCCTCTGTTTTTGTCACTTACTGCCCCATGCCCCAATAACTTCTTAATCCATTCGCCAGCTGCAGCCAAATTTGACACACGAATAGAGGTCTTAGAGCTACCGAGCACTGACAGATATAATGAAAATAAGCTACCCAATATATTTTGTTGAGGTAGCCTCAAAGACGCAGTGAGGCTGCAACTGAGGCTGCAATGTGAGCTCAGCTACTGGGCACCAGAAAACCTGTGTGGAAGGAAGCCACATGTCCGAATGAGTCAGCTACCAGAAGAGCTCTGCTGGACGCTTGTGCTGTGTTGGGCAGCAGAGCCCCCTGTTCTCAGGAAGGGAGTCTCTCCTGTCTGGCCTCTCTAACGTCTCCAGCATCAGGCAGGATGGTCAGCTTAACAAGAAAACCACTGTACAACAGGCAAAACAAGGTTTCATCAGTCCTGCTGCACAGACAGCACCGTTCTTCCCATCGAGGTCCCTAGCTCTGACGGAACCAACCTCAAATTAAACAAGATCCAGCCTGACCAGCAAGAGGAGACTTTCTGCTGCTGGGCAGGATTCATCACTGCCCAGTAACATCGGGATTTACAGACTAGTCAGGGCCCACGACACCAGCTGCTGTACGGATGGAGCAAACAGCTCCTGCCCCACGGTTTTCTAAAAGCAACAAACAGCCAGAGAAATGCATCAGGGAGAAGGAAGGGAAGAGCTAACCACATCTTTATAACTCCACGTTACTTGTAGGCTACTTGGGTGTCTGGTGGAAATTGCCATCTTGTGGTAAAATGCTGCAGGAGGAGAACGGAGAGTGACTTCCACTGTGATTATCCGAGGACTGTTGGATATTGAGGAATATTATTAATATATTTGAGGATATTGAGGAAATCGACCAGAGCTGATTTCACACATGAACATATGGATCTGTTTGTGAGAACAGCGAACAGGCAGTAGAGACTGCGCCATTCCTGCAGTGCCGATGGCCTTGCACAACGTAATGCAGCATTAAAAAAAAATCTTGTGGAGGGGAGGGAGTTTCTGCTGCAATATGGTAACAGATCAAAGGCTGGGAGCACCCGAGGAGTGAAAAGAGCAGCTAATAACACCGTACAGTAACCAAGTTGATACGTGGGTGAGACTCAGCCCTGAAGCACCTCCCTGGTGGAGATAAGAGAGGCTTCAAATGAGTCACCACAGATCAAGTGCATCGTTAAAGGGACAACACGGCTGCGAGTGCCAGCAGGCAGATGAGGCAGGAGAAATCCAAGGCTTTAGGCTCTCACAGCCTTGAAGAACCTCTTGATATTTCAGAACTTAAGCCATGTGTTTGAACCTTAACCACGTGCATACACTCCTGCGTATCCCTAAAAGCAGCAGCAAGGCCTTCGTCCGGCACAGAGTGGCTGCTGCCTCCCAGGCCAGAGCCCAGTTTGTGCTCCAGTTGCCCGTCAGTCTGCATTTAATAATCTGCACGTGACAGACTGCCCAAATGAGAAATCCTGTGCAAACACAACTGAAGCAATGGCAACGTTAAAGAAGTTCTGGATGGGAGAGAGGTTGTCCCACCCCAGACCCTCTACATCCATACCCCAGGTTTTCCACATCACTGAGGACAGACCAGGTAGTGTTCCCGTCAGGAGGCAGAGCTTGCTCTTAAGAGCAGGAGAGGATTTGTGGACCAGTATTTAATATAAACCAGTCTTTTGTGCTGATTTAAGCCTGGCACCACCAGGCCTGTGTTGCTGTGAAGCACTCCCTCACCTCTCAGGTCCATTTGGTGGCTCTCCCTCGGCAGACTCCTTCCTACCTGCTGTGTTTACAGCCTTGTTTCTCAAGCTTCAGCGCAGAGCTTAGACAATGAGAAACTAAAGAAGCAGGTCCTGCTTTAAAGGTCAAGGCATAATTCAAAAGGAATCTGCACCGGGCAGAGAGCCAGCAAGGAGTTCCCTGTTGCTCTATCGCACCGCACCACATCACAGCCTACACCAGGGAGATGCCGACTGGCTCTCAGATACACACACACCACCGAAAACAGCCTTCACCCTCAGCACTGCGTGTTCCTACAAGCTCTGCTGCCACGCTGCCCTGCCCTTAGCTAGGCTGCTATACCCTGTAAACGGAACATATCCCATGGTGTTGGATCCACTGCTTTGTTTCCTACCTGCCTAAGCAATCTCCACGCTGTTCCCTTCCATGGTCTGTTCCTGGTTTGCACTGAATTCATGCTCCTTCCTATTTACAGCTCTACTAATGGTAAGGACTGCAAAGCCTGTAAAGGATTGGATTTGTATCACAACAGCCATGGCCCTCGCACACAAGGAGTGTTATTTACCACCTCACACACAAGGAGTGTTATTTACCACCGCTCCCCTCCCTCCAGCAGTGTGTTAACTTCAGTGTTCCTCTATCACAGGATGGGAGGGATCATGAGAAGGGACCGGCAAGCAAGGCTGGGACAATTTGACAAAATAAAAGCACCCAAAGGCTATCGTTTAAAACTCTGCGGTAGCTCCCAGCCTTGTTCAGTGCTTCAGGAATACCTGAAGTTTGCATTCCGGATTGTTTCCACTTCCAAAATGTGACTGAGTGTGTTTGCCCCTGCTCAAACTGAGCTTACAGCCTGCCATTATGTCAAGTTTCCTCAGCTAACTTGGCTGAAGGATAGAGTCTGCATTCAAGTGCCTGCCTCTGGGTGGGTCCCTCAGGGTGCCGCTGCGGCTTGACTCTGAATATCCTGTTTGTATTGTTTCTCTGCACCACCAGCAGCTCAGCTCGGGCCACTCGGCATCAGAAATAGTTCTGTCACTGCAGTTCATCTGATACTGGGCTCACACGTCAGCGTGCCATTTATCTAAAATGACAGTAAAGAATTGTAACTAATATAGGTAGAGAAATTATCTTTAAAAGTAATTTACCTGGAACCACACACATAAAAAATGGATTAGTCATAATTATAGATTTTTCCAGGGCTCTGTTCCAAATTTTACTCTACAGAATGGTTTCACTCTGCATTTCTGCATCTTAGTGCTTTCAGCTTGCTTTAAAGTTCAGCCTCAGCCTTCATTTCCCATAGCTTGTGAAGCCTGTTTTAGGAAGAATGAACAAGCCCCTTGCAATTGGTTCCTTTTCTCAGCCCAGAGCTGTGGAGATGCATTGTAAGACCCACGGGACGGTCTGAGTTGAAGAGCTGAAAACAAACCCACGCAGTGAAGCAGAGGGGACAAATCTGATCCGACCCTGGAGTCAGCTGTTCTCTCCTTTTGGTTGTGTTGCCCTTACCATGCTGCTCCGCTCTTTTCACACTCACGTCATGCTGCTTCCATTCAAGAGAAACAGTATGAAACTTCAGTTTTGTATGTGGGAGACCAGCAGGTACTCAGCTGCTGAAGGAAAAACAGTCGTGGCTCAGCTCCTGTTCCCTTTGGACACCGGAATAACGACAGGGATTACTGGAGGAGGCACGTCAACACCACGAGATCTGCTCACCTTCCTGTTTGCCCTGTTAGTCCCACTACAGTTAGTAGCAGTGCAAAAACTACTATATGCTGAGGAGCCAAGGATACCACCCCATCCCCCTATGAGGTGTGTTAGATACCCATCTTAAAAGCACAGTAATAGAGTTAAATATTGTCATTATGATTAGTAGCATACACGAGTAATGTCGGCGTGAAACCAAGGTAAGCCGCCCCTTTGCAAACTGCTGCTGACAGCAGGCTTTGCCTTGGAGGTTATCCCAGTACAGATCTCCTTTCTAGCTGGCCAAAAGCCGTGAAGGCAGCAAAAATCCCCAGTGCAGGCAAAGTCTAAAAGTATATTACATGAATCTGTCAGCTGGTGGTTGTGAATGGACTCACACGTGTTTGCTAAAATTGTTTTCTGGGATGCTGCACTCTCTCTGCGGAGTCAAGTACATTTACGCATCTGCTCTGTTATCTGTATGATAACATAATTATGATTTTCATTAATTCAGGTGAATTTGCACTAACTGATTGCTGAGGCCCTTCCTCAAATCCCACCTATTACATTTAGCTATAAATAAAGTAGAAGCGGGAAACTGGAAGAGACTGGGTGGGACAAGGAAGGAAGGAAAGATGGAAGGAAGGAAAAAAACATTTCAGAAAAGTTAAATTAGTTCTGCACAACGCTATACATAAAGCTGGATTTTGCAACATCTCACATACTCACTCTTTCTTTAAGCAGTGAAGACTTCCTGTGCCATAACTGCCAGCTATACTAAAAGCCAGAAGCATCTCGTCCACCAAAAACATAAGATGGGGGAAACCTTCATAAATATGTTCCTCGTGTTAGTGCTTGGTATGTTTAGAGGTACAGAGTCAGGATATTTCTCACCAGAAAGTTACTTTCTCATCACTCACTGGGTGGTGAGATCTCCTGCAAGGCGATGCCATTTGATTTGCTGCCTTTTCTGGTACTGTAATTCAAGTCCACAAAAAATATTTACCCTGCAGCCTGTGGAGAGTGTTTCTGTTCGCTTGGCAGACAGCACAGAAGCCTCTTCTTATCATCATGAGATCCAACTATACTAGTTGCCTAATCCTAAGCCATTAACATCAGTGAGAGAAGCAGGGTTCTTCCCTTTCAAACAAACGAGCTGTGTTTCATATAGACACACACCAACTCATGCAACGACTGCAAATGAGTTTCTTCTAGCTACTGCAACTCCCATTTTCATAGTGCTCCTTCTGTGCTTATGCACCATCTACTGGTGTGGCACTGTGATTAAATTTTGTCCTGATTTCACACATTTAGTCATAAAAGATTTATGAACAGTAAGTTTTAGCTCGTACAAAGCTTCCCTTAGTAACATACTGCTTTGAAATGTCTTAACAAATGACGAGAAAGATGCTCTTTCATCTTGAGTAAAACACGCGTCAAATTTAAGACCTGGTGCTAATATAACAAACTTCCCATTCCCTTCTAGCAGAGTCTCTAAGTATGTATGTAATAATTGTGGCTGAGAAGATGCAACAAAGAGGGAAACAGAATCAGGGTGGCAAGGGATGTTTTCCAAATAGTTCAGAGATTTTGGTCAGAATTCCCTAACAGCTGCGAACATGAGAAATCTCCAACAAGCCAGAGTTAACTCTTGGTTTGGCTGCACGTGTATGTTCCACCAGAACAATACAGATGTTTCTCTTTGAGTGAAAACACTGCGTTCACTGTTTAAACAGTGAGCTGTAAAACACAGGACTGGCTTTAAAACAGTTTTATGAAGAAAATCATAAAAGTATATTCAGTTAAACACAAATTAACCAAGCACTCCTACTGTAACATCTCCACAGAAATCATTGCAATGTTCCATCAAACCCTATTTTCAGGCTGCCTGGAAACTCCACAGTCAACCCAAAAATTGTGTCTGATGTTACAGCATTGAACTTACTGAA
The DNA here is from genome assembly GCF_009769625.2 of Cygnus olor. Classification (NCBI taxonomy): domain Eukaryota; kingdom Metazoa; phylum Chordata; class Aves; order Anseriformes; family Anatidae; genus Cygnus; species Cygnus olor. Next base: position 27,680,599 of record NC_049176.1, on the reverse strand, counting down.
AGTCACTTACCAAAAAAGTAGTTTCTGTTCCAGAATGTCTCTGTTGTAATACAGGGGTTATTCATGTCCGGAGGTACTTTAGGATACATAAATGATGAATTTTGTAGAAAGTCACTACCTTCTGTAAAGTAACACAGTCATAGTAAACACGTCTTATCAAACTGGCAACTACACAGTTGTAAACTCCAAGTTATCCAAAAGCAGATCTTGAGGGTATTGCTCCCTCCTTCAGCTTCTTTCCTTCCCTTGTCTCCTTGCACCTTGTGATGCCCCATCAGGAAAGACTCACTCTACATTTCTTGTTCTCAGTTAGAAAAGTTTGCTGTGCGTCTCGCTGAAACTTTTCTTCAAATAACAATGCATGAACAATATTTGCAGCTGGGACTTTCAGGCTGAATAACTTTGAAAAAGATGAACCCCTTCTTTCAATAAACTGGAATATACAGTCTTGTCCTTTATGCAGTCTCAAGAGAAATGCTGTCAGGGAACTCTGTGAAAACCTTAGGATCAGTATACCTCACTGCCAAGGTTATTTTCAGCTCCTGTGTCCAAGTGCTACCATCCCATATTGGTAAATTCAAATTCCCTTCAAACTTCTTTCAGGACAGCAAAGCATTGGTAACTTAACTGTAAAGCATTCTCTTCTGTGCTCAGTCATCTGGGATTACAATCAGTTCCTCCATTACTTTTGGTATGTTTTCATTAATTAGCTCAGTGCGAATTTACAGCACCCCTTCCTTGAAATCAATCTGAAATCAATAATGACATCCAATAAAAGATAGTACTTTTTCGTACACTCTTGTCTTCCGCTAGTAAAGGAAAATGATGCCAACTGACTTCATCAGCCTGTGAGGATTAAATCATTACTTATGTTTCAAAAATGAGAAAGTGTAATTTAAACGTTGAGCACATGAGTAAGCAGCGAGTCAATATTCAGCGTATTAACTGAATGCACTCGAAGTGATAGATTTTTTTTTCTTGAGCCTGGCAAGACTGAGCCATAACAGTTACTTTTATAGCTGGAGATCAGCGTGACTGAAGAACCCTCCTTCAATCCAGACGCTGAAGTTGAGTCGGGCGCGTTACCTACGTTCCACTGAATGTCGCCTACAGAAAATAAATAAATAAAAATCAGGATATGAATAAGCAAGATGAAAGAGTCGTGACTACCTTTTGGGTCAGCATACAAAGAACGTGGGACCACTGTTGGCATACTATCATCTAAAAATTAATCAAAAACCTTACCAGTCAAACAGGCAGATCCGTCAGTCTGTTTCTTTCTACAAACGCCATCAGGAGCAGCGATGGACGCTGAGGTCTGAAAGTTCAAATATTGTTGGTGTTCCCTAGAAAGCTTCCCTTACGCTGAATGTAAATCTGTGTCTCAGATTTCAGGCAATTATTTGTAGTTTCCTAACCCCGGTGCTCTTAGTGATGCCAGCCACTGCTAACACAAGATACCAGCACCGATCTTCACAAATCTTTTATCAGCTTCCTCCTTTTCTGTGGCCATTAAAGCGTTTGTTAAAATGGAGTGGTAAATGTTGCCTAGATAGCCTAAGAGATTCAGATCTACTCTCTTCCATACGGTGCCAGAGTTTGGGCAAGTACGTTTAAGAATCATACACAAATTCAATTCACTTCTGCTTTGGGCAGCAGCAATTTTATTATTATTTCTTGCACTTATTTACGGGGTTTATTCCCTGCCGGAGGAGCCACCCGCAGGGCAGCGGGCACCGGGCCGAGCCCCCCGCCACCCCGCGACCAGGCCGCGACCAGGCCGCGACCAGCCCCGACCCCATCCCCGGCGCTGCCGTCCCCATGGCAACGCCGCTCCCGCCACGTGACCAGCGCGGCCACTCCCGTCGCCATGACAACGCCCCGCACACTCCATTCATCCCCTGAGCCGAGCCTCCCCCGTCACGTGACGCGGGCACCGCCGCGCTCCCCCCCCCCCCCCTTTCCGGGCCGAGGAGGGGAGGGGAGGGGCGGGGAGGGGGGCGAGGCGCTGCCGTCAAGATGGCGGCGCGCGGGGCGGGCAGCGCCTGAGGCCGGAGCCCGGCAGCGCCCGGAGCCCGGCGCCTGCCTCGGCCCCCGGACCGCGGCCATGGAGAGCGAGGAGGAGCAGCACATGACCACGCTGCTCTGCATGGGCTTCTCGGACGCCTCCGCCATCCGCAAGGCGCTGCGCCTGGCCAAGAACGACATCAACGAGGCGGTGGCGCTGCTCACCAACGAGCGGCCCAGCCTCCACTACGGCGGCTACGAGCCCATGGAGAGCGGGCACGGCCCGGCCGGCGGCCACGGCTCCCCCGCAGGAGGGCCGGGACCCCGCGACGGGGACGGAGGCGGCGGCACCGGCGGTGGCGGAGGCGGTGGGGGTGGCGGCAGCGGGGGCTTCGACCCGCCGCCCGCCTACCACGAAGTGGTGGACACCGAGGTGAGCCCCGGGACGGCGGCTCCGGGCTGTCCCCGAGCCCTCCCGGCGGAGGGTGAAGAGCTGGGGGGGGTGCGGGGAGCCCCCCGGCAGCCCCTTGGGGTGCCCCGGCCTCTGTCCGTGTCCCTCTGTCCGTGTCCTTCCGTCTGTCCGTGTCCCTCTGTCTCTCTCTGTGTGTTTTTGCAAGGTGAAGAGCGCCCGGTGTCTCGTTATTTTTCTTGGCATTCAAGGAATGCATCGCTGCCCCACAATCCCCCCCCCCAGTCCCGTGCCTTCTTGCATAACCCCATAGTTGACTGCAGAGCGTATTTTTTTTTAAACGCCGTTTGCTCGACGCGAAGGAGGGTGCAAATCCTGGGTTTTGTTTGGGTAGGCCACGAGTTTGCCCTTGGAAATACAACCAGTTCAAGTGTTTTTAAAACAAAGGCTTTAACTCGTTAATTATAGCTGTGTTTTAAAAAGACGCCTGAAGCAGGAGGGCTGGCAAATGTCAGCCTCTCACGCTTCTTCCCCTTCCTCCCTGTTCTGCTTTTTTCCCTCCTCTTCCACGCTTTTCCAGAACTCGGAGCTCCTTGGCCAGCAAATTCGCTGATGGCTCTTGCTGCGCTGCCTGGAACGCGCTTGCAGCACTTACCTGTAAAGCCTTCTCCGCCTCCAGGTCTGTTCTTCTCCAAAATTTCCCAGGTGCCTATGAAAAGAGCTAAGTCCAACTCAGGAGCCCAAGGGGTGAGAGCAGAAGAACAGAGCAGCCCTGCTGTGTGGTACCAAAGGGCCACCTTGCACGGTCTGTTTCAGTGGCCCATAGCAAATGCCTAAGCACGTGAATAACAACAGACTCATGCACCTCGAACAGTATCCTGGGGATACTGAGCCAGAAGGGATATCTTTCTGTGCATTTACCTATAAAAACATGTATGAAGAATACATGCACGTATCTACTTGTACGTAGCTACACTTGCACGGATCATCCACATCCAGTCTTGGTTTGTTACCTGAAGTCCCCTCTTGCAGAACAGCGATACGCGATCCTGTTCGCTGAATTAACTGGTTTAGATCCTTTGCTGGTGTACGATAGCGATGTATGCTTGTGGAGTAAGCTGATCTGTAGGGCTGCACGTGTGCTGTGCAGAAGAGGAGTTGCTTTAAATTCCCTGACTGAAGTAATAGGGAATGAGTTTCTGGCTTTTGCTTTGGAGGGTTGTGAGTGAATGAGAGTTCTGCTGGTTGGTGTTCAGGGCTTGTTAGCTGTGAAGAGGGTGGATTTCCATGTCAGGTATCTCGTGGTTCCGGATGGGACTATCTGGGCTGTCAGTGTGACATTTAAAGAGGAGCTGTCAGTGTAAGCTTCAGACAACTGCATTTTTTCCCCTTCTGTTCCTATTACAAGTGACGCTGACAGCTATAAGAGTTTTTTTTCTGTTATTTCAGTTTGTATGTCTGATCAAACTTACTTATACTTCAGTTTCGTTTGCCACCCGTGTTCTTGTTTGCTTTGATTTGTGCTCTTGTTAACCCCCAGGAGGGAAACCAAAATATTTGAATATATGCAAATGACTGCAAGTCCACAAAATAAGCATAGAAGGATTGAAGTATCTTACTGCATGAACCTTTATATGAATTCAGGCCTCAGTTTAGTAATTGGATCCATTTGCATATGAACATCTGTGAACTCCTGCACGTGTATGCATTACATTTTTGTCATGCAAGAGTTATCCATGTAAAAGTCTTAAGACTTGGGATTATTTCCTCTGTTTATTTGCCTAATATTGCAGTGCAACCTAGCAGCTTTTGACATACTTCATAAAAAGGGGAAAAGAGAGATCGTATATGATCAGTTCTTGTTCTTTTTATTCTCCAAATGTAACGTGGAACTGTATTTAATAAACTGCATGATTATTTAGGTAGTTAATTAGTAAGAAGTTTTCCATTCAGAACGAGCTCGTGGCCTGTGAAGCCCTACAGAGAGCCCGTCGCACAGACGCCCCTATTACTTGTTGTAGTCACGCACATCATGTTGAAACCTTGTGAGTAGTACACCCGTACTATCTTGTGGCAACACAATTCGGATGTTATTTCTGTTTATCTTCCTGTCAATATCCTCTCCCATGCTCTGAAAGCACACGTTCCTCCCTGTCATCGTAATGCCAGTTATAATGCTTGCTTAATGGGGAGGTGGGGATGTTTCTTGGTTTGATTTTTAGATTGTATATATCAATAATGTGCACAAACATAAATGAAATAGAGCACAGCCCTACTTTTCCCCTAAATAACTTTTTCTGGTCTAGTAATCTTTTTTCATCATTAAATGAACAAAAGTTAGGGTTGGATTTATTAATTTAAAAATAACAGGACAACTTCAGCCGTGCTCCAAGATGTGTGTGTAACAGCTCTATACTTTGTACGTGTTTTGTTTTTTTTTTTGGCTGAGTGCAATTTACTGTGCAAAGAAGGGTAGCTTTATGAATGATCGGACACTTTACATTTTCTCTAATCAGTAATGAACCGTTATGTTTGCATATGCTTGGTTCTGTTACATAATGTTAGCCTGTTCCGTCCAGTAAGCACGGTGATCAAAGAAGGGTTTGTCTGTTGGTGTTCTTTGAGCGTATCACAGCAACCCGGTATGTATCTTACTAATAAAATCATCTTCCCTTTGGATAGGATAGTAAAGCCATCACAAATCCTGTTTCGGTGGTCCAGGCTGCTTCAGGGGCTTCTGGAGGTGTTATAGGAGGCTGAATTTGGAAGACAGCAGCTGTGAACTGGCCCAGCATGCGCTCTGTATTTTATGAGACCTGAGGGAAGGACATGCATAAACTCATTTTCACAAGGGCTGAAACTTGAGTTTCAGCAGGCTCATGTCTTCCACGGAGCGCACAACTGATTCAGTTCTGAGTTAATACCATGGTCTGTGGAGTTGGTGCTGCTGGTGTGACCGTGCTTAATTAATTTGCAAGTAGGAAGGGGGCTTCACATTTCTTCCTGAAATCTCAGGAAGTTCAGCGTTAGGTTTCCAGTTGGCTTGATGTTTTTGCCCTCTGCGGTGCCAAACCACTTTGACAGGCTGCTTTTCCAGGAGGTTACTTTGCCTGTTTGACACAACTTTTATGTTTCTGTCTGTTGGCTGAAGTGAATCTGATAAGTACGTTTTGGCAAGAATCTGGGATTCTCTTGTGTTTATTCCTTAGGCAACGTACAGATTTTTACACTGTGATCTCTGGAGTGGGATGGAAGGTTATACTCATCTTTCATGTGACTGACAGATAAGCTCTTCTGTGAACTGCTGCTAAGTCCTTAAAATTTATGATGAAACTAAAAATGAACGTGATGACAATGTTTGTCAGTGTCCACAAACTGTCCCGAGGGCACTAAGTGCTGACATTCACAAGCTGGGCAGGAATAGGATGGAGAGGGGCAGGCCAGGCAAATAAGAGCAGAGAGCCTAAAATTGTGTTAAGGGTGGGAACCCACTTACGCTGTTTGTATAACCCTTCCTGAAAAGAAATCTTGACTTGTTTTTAAACAGCTCCTGCGAGTCATTACTCTGACCTTTTGGGTAAATTGTGATTAGCGGGTTGTGTTACCTTCCAGCTATTCCTGTCTCCTTCAGCATGTGCTCTTTAGATGTGTTTTTTTTTTATTTTAGTTGAACGGGATCAAAAGCTCACATACACCAGATTTTACTAGATAATGTTTAACATAAAACTTGTCAGAAATCGCTCTTAGAAGTTATGTTTGATTTCAGGAGAAGGGGCTGTGTGGAAGGAGCGTGCCAGCAGCAGCAGCGAGTACTGGCACCGGCAGCAGCTTCTCACTCACTGCTCACACTGCGGGACTTCGGTGTGCGAACCCTCTGCCTCTTTCTGAACCTCTCTGAGCTTCTAGGGTGTAAAATGAGGATAATGGTCCGTGCCGTGTGGGAATACTGCAGACACTGGGCTTGTGACAGTCTCTGGTCCTTGGATGGAAGGAGCTGTGTTTATTTCAAGGCAAAAATAAGCTATTTAGGAAACGCGATGGACTTTACAGTGCAGCTTTATAAATGTAAAGTCAGTCTCCTGTCCTGTAAGTAGAGTTGAGCTTCGCAAAAGTGACTGCTGCTGGCATTCTCGTGTGGAAGTTTTACAGTGTGGCTTGTCTAGGAATTGGCCTTGTAAAGCAATTAAGCAATCAAATAAAGCTCTGTGCTGCGTTCTGGCGCTGGGTCCTGGCGGGCTGCCACCACAACGTCAAGTGGAATTAGTACTTTAGCACTCCTGGGTTTCAGCATCTCTGCTCTCAAAAATGACACCCGTGGTCCTGGGGTAGCCAGAACCTGAAAGGAGGTGCTGCTTCTACATCAGTGCTTTCTTGGGTTTCGAAAGAAAAATCACTGCTTTGTCAGTGTTTTATCCGGCACGATAGTAACAGAGATGCTACAAGAAGGTGGCGAGAATGGGGGTAATACTGAGAGGGATGGCTCATTAACTTTAAGAGCAAGCTTTGTTTTGAATACTTTATGAGCCCCTTACCATGTAATATGGCTGTTGGAGGAATTTTTAGATTGAGACCAGCACATTGCGGTTACTGGAGCATTGGTGGTGCCCATGGAGGTAGCGGGCAGCTCTGCAGCCGGCTCCTCAGCTGGGCAGGAAGCTTCTGATAAAATGTTCTCTGGAGGCATTTGCTGGTCATCTTCCCAGTTTAAAGTGCTGTTCTGTGGCAGCTGTTTAATAAGGAAGTGAAATGCTGAGGAAGAACGAGAATAAAAACAAATTAGCCAGTGTTAGAAGTTAATTCCAGCAAATCATTTGGATTGCTTTTGGGTTAAGGCACAGTAGCTCTTTGTATGAAGAGGGCAAAGATGGAAAGGAAGTGCCTGTTTCTTTTGTAAACTCTCAACTCGAAAAAACCACGCGTTTCTGCTGCCATAGGAGTAGCCTTTGGTATGTGCGTTTCAGTTATGCTTCGTGGGCCAAATTAAAGCCCCGGTGTGCTCAGTGCTTCTCGCTGCTTGCCCTTCCTGCTCGCTGCTGTGCAGCAGTTCTCACTTCTTTTGTTCCGATGCCCGGCGGAGTGGTCTTGGGAGATGCTTAAAGGTTTTGGTCCTAGCTGTTAACCACAACTTTGCAACGAATGGTGCGCTGCGGAACTTGCACTCAAGCTCATTGCCAGCTGCTTTTGTGGTACTAGTTTGTGTCTCACCACACCTCCTTGTACGCAGTGTCAGGGAACGAGCTCTCCCTTCCAGATCTTGAACACTGGTCGCAGAAGTGTTGTGCTAAATCCTTTATCTCGTGCTTCTGCAGCACTGCTCTGTTAATGCCTGGTGTTCTGGCAAAGGGGAATAGAAGGAATGACTTAGTTTTAGGCACTGAAATGCCAAACAGTTGTGATTCACTGTTTTATTGTATTAAAGCACAATGTTTATCTGATACCACGCAAAGTTATTTTGAGGTATTTGGAAATCAGCAGTGTTTTTGTGCTTATGAAAACTCGAGGGCTGGGAGGAATAATGGTATCAACTCAGTGCCTGGATGTTTGTACTTACGCCAAGGGAATAAATTATTTAAATATTTCAGACAATACTGCAAACACGTGTAAGATAAGCGTGTGTTTTTCCTTGATTTCTTACGAGTGGCTTTCTTAACAGAGCTTTCCGTGACCTTTCCCTGGCCTACAGCTTGTTATTGAGCTTGGAAATGCACTGCTGAAAGTGCTCGTAACAAACCTCTCTGATTCCACTGAATGCTGGGGTAGTTGTAATACAAAAGGTTTCTGGTTTGTTTTAAGTTGAATGGATCTTCTAATTTAAACAGGATTTTTACAGAGCCTTGATTCTTGTTGCTGTAACGCTTAGCGCTGAGTTCATCTCCGAACAACTAGGCAAGTACATTGGGGAATATTGCATGGTAACATTGCATCACTCTGGAAAGCAGGGGTACAGTTCAAGCACTATTTTTAGAAAATCCTAGTTAGTTTCTAGCTTTACTGATTTCCCCCTCCCAACATCCAGTTCACGTTGTGTTCTTCTTCCCAATTTTCTGTAGTTCTTGGGGTTTGAGAGGTGGGGAGGAAGCTGTGTTTGTTTTAGATGATTTGTTATAATCCTTCACGCGTACTAAGGAGGGCTTAGTCCAACCAGGCATTCCCGACAATGCACTCATATTACTCTCAGTTGAGATCAGGTTCCAAAACATTGTGTGAAAACAGTCACTAAATAAATCAGAATTTTTTTGGAAGGGATTTACAGTGAGGTGAGAATCTGAATCAGCTCTGATTAGATGGGGTGCATAACACAGGATTTATTTTCCTTTAGTGGTAGACTAGGATCATTACTTCCTATTAACATGATTAAGTACTATTTACTAATATTAACACTTCGTGTAATGTAGTGCATAGCAGAAATACAAGCTAAATGACTTAATTTCTATGTGAAAAAAAACCTGTGATATATCTAACCAACAAGGTTACTTTCTCTTAGCAGAACATAAATAACAAATAACATTCCTTTCTGTCATTTTACTCAAAAACTTTGCATACGCATACGTTTTTATCTGCAGAAAAAAATAAGGGCAAGATACTATAACTGCTTAAGGTATAAAACAGTTAAAGATTATTACTGTGCTTTGAAAATAAATAGCGGTTCCTCAATAAAATATGTAGGGATATTTTCCAGATCTGCCACTTAACTGGAGTTTAAAGAAGTTCCTGAAGCTCTGGGAGTACCGGTTTATAAAAAACACTTCTGTTCAAATAAGAAAATATAAGTTTAAAAATCACTGTCTACCTCATGCTGGTGTTTTCCAGCCTAAGTGCGAAGCAGTGGCTTTGATTTATTTGAAAACCTTTATGTTCGTACTCCAGTGAATCAATTCTAGGCAACAGAATATCCTCCTCCTAACAGTTAATTAAAATGAAGGGGAAAAAATGCCATCCAGGTACAAAAGTAAAAGCTGCTTTAATCAGCAGTCTGGCAGACAGGACTGTCAAGTCATGACTTCAGGATTCATAGCTTCTCCCAGAAGTTGATGGACATAATAGATCAGGGAGTAGAGAGCTGCTCTTTCTGTTTTTATGGATATTTGATGTATTGCTTCTGTATTGCCTCCGTCTGAGCATTTTGTGGTACTTTGCAAAACACCAGTGAATCGTGCATCAACCTGCTGTGGCAGAGGGAAGTGTCGTTACTGCCACTCTGCTGCTGGGGAAGCTGAAGCACTCACAAATTGATTTCCTCATTATTGGTTAGTATATCTGTGATAAAAGTGAAAGGCGGATCTAGGATTTTTTGTCTTCTAATTCTGGCTCTAAGGATTTTGTTTTTCATTGCTGCTTTTCAGAGCAATTAAACTTGATTCTGTTTGTTGGTATATAATAATATACAAGTTTTTTTTAGCAATACAGTGAAACATCAAAATCCTGTTTTCTTGGCTGCAAAATCTGAAATCACGTGAAAATCACTTACTGGAGAAGCACGAGGGAAGGAGACAGATCTGCTGGTATCTTACAAACCCTGGTCCTATTTCTTATTGAAAGAAACACGGCTTTCTGGTTCCGTTTCAGAAATTATACTAGATTCAAGAGCACCTAATGGAACTTGGCTCTAGTGACACTAGATTGCGCTGGTAGCCTTCTATCAAAATCAAATTAACAAATTTAATTTGTAACTTGACTGTAATTTCATTGCTAAGAGTGCCAATTAACATCAAAATACTCTCTTAAACTCCTTGTTATTTTATGTAAAGTGACCGGCATGGTAAGCGTCAGTGGCTTTAGTTAAACGCTGTTTGATGAGTTAATTAGCTGAATGCTACGGGAATACATCTTGAAGCTTTGAACTATGACCTTTTGGCAATTGAAGTTAATTTATATTTCACTTCTTATGTGAGGGTTAGTCTTTGTTCTGTGTTAGTTTGCCTTGGAAGGGTTTATGCTCAAACTTGGGCAACACATTGTTCATCAGGTATTTAACAATCTTTATTCAGACTTGCAAACAACTTGGGGAGGTGCCAGGCCCCCAGAGTGACAGTCGTGAATCGGCATTTGAAACTGTTTAAGTGAGAATATTTTTCTTGGGAGTCTGTGTGCATGTGTGGGTATAACTGCATTTGGACACCTTGAAAATAAGCCAAAAATAGCCGTGTGACCCTGCTAAAATGGAGGAATCTTCAGGGCTCTTGTGTAGGAAGAGATACAGGCATGGAAGATGATGTTAAAGGTTTGTCAGTAAATGCTTTTTGGTCTCAGGACTTGAGCTGCAGAAGGGAGAATTATTGCAGAGCGTGTGATGTGCAACGTGATTTTCTATCTCAGAAAACAGATGGTTCCTGAAAATTTTTGAACAATCAGTCTTTGGATGACCAGTTAACTGCCAGGACTAGTCTCACTGCTTTTGTACTGTTCTGCTGTTGGAAAGGATCCCTACCAATCCTGAACTTGTCAGGTGCCAGTTTCTCTGAAGAAAAGTGGGTGTTGGTTAGTGAGCCAATATAAAGTTGTGGAAAAGCTTATGTTGCACCTTGCAACCTTAATAAATCCTTCACTTTAAAGAGCGGTGCACAAATTGATTTAAAAGTTGGATGGGGAGCTGCTTGATTTTTGTGCAGAAAGACACTAATTATGAAAGAGCAGCAATATGTTTTAGAGAGACTTACTCAGACTAGGTATGTTGTAAGAAACGAGATTCAGTCCGCAGAAATATGCACTGAACATGGAGATAATCTCCAGGGGCATTAGCGTTATTAATGGTCTGAAGTGGAGTTTGAGTTTGACTTTTAGACTACCTGGGCATGGATTTGAGCACGCTGCAGGTTTCATGCTAGCTGTGAAGCTGCTTTAATGTGTTACGTTCTAAAATTAATCCATAATTAATCTTGACGCTTTCTGGGAAGGATTTTAGTAGCAGAAAACTGATGTGTAAGAATGCCTTGTCATCTGTAATTAACAGAACGTGCCAAAGACATGCTCCTTCAGTGCAGACGGTTCCCTTTGTTATTAGGGCAATATTTCCAGTACTGCACCCACTGTTATTGCTTGTGTAAAAGATCTTTTAGCTATGTAGCTGGTAGACTCAATACAGCGATAGGCCAGTTGTGTTCTTAGCCCAGCTGTTTTGGTAATGTCCGTATATGTGAGTGCACAGCGAAGAAGAGTTATTACTTCACTCCTTGCGAATTTCCGTAGTACTGCAGGCACTGGCCATGGCCTGTGGGGAGAGAAATAACGAGCAGCTCCCCTGAGATGCAGATGGGGAAGCAGAACAACAACACGTGGAGTTTTTCAGCAACAGTAGAAGGTCTGCGCTGCTGTTAGGCTGCACCTCTCCAACACTAACGCAAATAACAGATATTTTTATTTAACACAGTTACCTTCCTTTAAGGGTTGGAGAAACCATAGCTACGTTAATGTCACCATTTGTTGAGATGCTTCTTTGCTGTGCCACAAGTCTAGGCTGAAATGCTATCTGTTACCTAGTGACTGGATGTGCGCACTCCAGTCAGTCTTCCTTTATTAAACTAATTGTTGTGTTCTGTACTGATGCCATAAGGGCTTTCTTTATAAATGCGCATTCATTTTCTGTAGAAATTGATTCATGTTCTGGTTGGGTACCCTCTACAAAAGCTGTAGACTTAAGTGTTTGTTTAATCACTACAACGGGATATTTCTTGGAGAACTTTTGCTTTTAAATACCCTCGGTCATTTCATTTGGTCCTTTGGACATCTCTTCTCCAAAAGTTCATGTATTTAAACAAGGGGTGATCTGCTAGATCAAACAACGAAGCTGGATATCCAGCTCTCTCAAAGGAAGTACGGCACCCTGTAGTGGCAAACTTGGGGCTGAATGTTTAGTAGAGGGTTGGGGAAGGTGGCACCTTGTTTCCCAGCTGTGTTTTCTTGCCTGAGTACGATTTGGTGTTACTCCTGTAAATGTTACTGCTGCTCTCCAGAACCTGTTATTAGGTACAGCCCGTGTGCTGTTGTCACCTGAGCTAATGAACTGTATGGGGTGCGCTCTATACAACTGCTGTTCCCTTGGTGTCACGTTCTTGAGTCATTATGAAAGTGAGTATGATGCATTTATGTCTTAATTAACAGGTCTAATCCTGCAATAGCAAGTGCAGGAAGAGTTGGACGCACACTTCTCTATATAAATCTCTTTCCTTGTGCACCACATCCTCCCGAGCTCAGTTGTTTCTTTGGACTTTTTCCTTTCTATTCGCTCCGTTCGCTTTCCTGATGCTATATTTTACTCTCAGATGTGTTTCCTGCTTGTCCTTTCTCCCGGCGTGTCCCTGGCCGCTCTCCTGTTACCACCACACACTCGTGTTTTCCTCGGCCTCTGGCAGCCGCTGCCAGGCCTGCTCCAGGCGTGCTCCTTCCTCCCACCTGGATTCACGGCCTTCTGGAAGCCACAGAGAGCCCATGGGATGTCTTTGACACGTGGGATAGCCAGCATCAACGTGAAGTTAAAAAAAAAAAAAAAAAAAAGACATAACTTGTGTAGCATTCTGTTTGGCGCTCCTGAGGCAGTTACCTCATCTGGCGCTTAACGAAGAACGGGGCTAATTCTGAGTGCTGCCTGTGCACAGAAATAGCTGCCGTTAGTGACATGGGCAACAAACCTGAAAAACTGAGCTGCAGGCTTGTACTTGCTTCTTCCCCGTTCGCCTTCCAGAAGGCTTTCCAGTAACTTATTTTGACTTCAGGAGAAGGACAATAGCAGCTTCCTTGCTGGGCAACTATATCTGAGACTTGATATTTTCTTTACATGATTAGCTACTAAAAAAATCCTGATCAACTGGATTAGTCTAGTTTATTTTCAATGTGATTGGGTGAAGGGGTAAAATTGGCCTCCCTTAAAATAAACTATTTCATAATCTTCAGCAGTTGTTGAACAGAAGATTAATATGCGCACTTCTGTGAAGATCAGGGCTTGTACTCTAAAGTCTCTCAGGGACTAGAAGCTCTTAGCACTTGGCTCTAGGATCTGATATGCTAAGGAAGAAAACTTGCCACTTAGAGATGATTAGCAATTAGTCGTGTAAACATAGCAGTTATCACCTACACGAGATAATAAAGGTATGTAATCAATTCAAATAGAAATATTAAATTCTACTTTGAAAAACAGAAGCAGCCTAAGGGTTGCTGAGAATTTGACATGCTGCTTATAAGCACAGCCATCTCTTCTGAAGCTAGTAAATCCTTTAAAGTGTCAAGGATGGATTAAAAAATTGCTTCACTTGAACTTTTTATTCACAGAAAAATGATGAAAACGGGAATTGCTCTGGAGAAGGCATTGAGTTTCCAACCACCAACTTGTATGAGCTGGAGAGCAGAGTTCTAACAGATCACTGGTCCATACCCTACAAGCGGGAAGAATCTCTAGGCAAGTGCCTAATTGCATCCACCTATCTAGCAAGACTAGGTAAGTTCTATTTCTACACACCTAAAGATAATCTGCTCGGATTTCATAGACATATGGTGCACAGTTATGCCTTTTGTATTAATTTTGCAGTCGTTAGCACCCAGCAGAGTGATCACATCTCTGTGAAAGTGGTTACCAATGAATTATTCTATCTAATGCTGTAAAAGGAGTGTTGATCTCTTTTTCTAAAGTAATTTGTTTACTTAAGCTTTTTTGGAGGGGAAAAAAATGGAGCACATGTTTCTTTATGTTCTAATGATTGTAGGAATTACTGTTTTTTCAGAGCTGAATTACCGACTCATTTTTCATTGTGCTGGTAATTTTCCATTTGTAAAAAACAAGCTGTCATCTAAATTCATGCTGTACCAAGCTTGTGTAACTGGTTGTTTTTCCCTAGTGAAGTGCTTATAGTGCATTAGACCTGAATTTGACTGTTCTGTATTCAGTACTTTGGCTGGGGTTAAGTGTTATGGAGATGACATGCCCAACTCATGGTGTAATGAGAGTATGGGGCAGTTTTTCCAACATGCCTGACAGCAGACGAAAGGGAGGTTATAATATGGAGGAAGAATAAAAGTGGTTAGTGATTCTGGTTTGCTTTGTTGATTTTTAACGTGTGTTAAAAGGCTGTGTGTAGATTTGTAGGGTTTTTTTTTGGGGGGGGGGAGGGATATGAAGCATCAGGAATGATCTCCACTTAGTATTAAATTTTGAAGAGAGAAATGTGTGTGGTACTAATCACAGTTTAAGAAGTTGTAAAAGGTTAAACATTTTGAAACTTCTTATTTCTAAAAGGCAAGTTCTTTTGGTTCACATTCTTTTGTGACTCAGAATAGCATAATGCTTAATAATCAATTAATCGTAGCTATTTTGTTGCTGCTGGTTTTGGTTGGCGTACCCAAAAACTTGCACTGAATTTTCTGAGGTAGTCTTAAAACATTTACTTCTTCCTTTCTGTAAAGGTCTTTCTGATTCTGATGAGAATTGCAAGAGGTTTATGGACAGATGCATGCCTGAAGCATTCAAAAAGGTAAGTAGGTACAGTACACTAATTCACTGCTTGTCTTTGAGTTGTTCATGGTGGAAATAGTGTCTTGTAATCCAGACTGATACATACTTTAGAAACTGCGGTAACCAGTGAGTGTGTTGCTAAATTAAAATCATACTCTGAAGTTGCAGTTCTGCAACTCTTATATGTATTTTTTCTTTTTTCACTACTTTTCACCTCAGTGCTTAATGCCTAACGTGCCTCTCTGGCTGTTCTTCTCTGGGTTATTGTGCATCTTCTCTACAGAGCTCCCCAAACCAGTTTTCTTCCCACTATTCTGTCCATTTTGGACACTGCCCAGTTTTTAGACTACATCACGTACAAAAACATGCATACACCTCTTAAAAAAAAATTAGTCCTAATCTTAAAATACTGAGGCATAAGTATATTTAAAGAAAATGAAGATTTAAGCGAAAAAATCTTTTTTCCATGTGGCTATTAGAGTAATAACCTTGCATATCATTCATTTCACTCAACACTTTCTGCACTTTAAATAAAAATGTAGTCTACAGTCTAGAATCTGTAAAAATCTAAGTTCAGAATGTGCTAAGTTACAATTTGCTGAATTTTTTGCAAGTCAGTAATTGAGCCTGATTCTATTGTTTCTTAAAATGGTACAAAAAGTAATGGTATTTAAAATATCAAGCTCTTTAACTGTAAAGACAGCTAATGCTCAGAGCTAGCAGAAATTAAATAATGCTTGCAGATGGAAGCTTCAGGTCCTCTTTAACCAGCTAGGTTAGACCAGATTTAAAGAGCGTGTTTCAGTGGGTGGGAAAGCAGCAATAATAGCTCTCTCTTCATGGTACATGTTCTTTGTTTTCCAACAGAAACTGCTCAAAAAGTGTGAGTTGGTAAATGGTTATTACAGATGAATCAGTGCAGCTCTGCAGAACGTGTACTTGAAGATTTAATAGTCATATGTTCATGCTGCAAACAGTTGCATATTGGCTGTTCTTTACAAAGGTTATAATCTTACCAGTGAGTGGAAATGGAAATCAGTTTGCTTCGATACATACTAGTTTCTGTCACAAACTGATGTAAGGCGTAAGGCATTCTTCAATTAAATTACAAATTTAATTAACTCTTAAGCCATTAATGTGGAAAGAAGATACAAAATAGCACACCACCCATTGATTATTACACTCTAAGGAAACGTTTGCTCTGAAAACAGTCTGGGGGGTGGATAAATTTCTCCCGTTTTACATGACTTTGCTCAAACTTCAAGAAATTTCTTCTTTTTTTTGGTAGCTGTTGACATCCAGTGCTGTTCACAAATGGGGAACTGAAATCCATGAAGGAATATACAACATGCTTATGCTGCTAGTAGACCTGGTTGCAGAAAGAGTAAAACAAGATCCTATTCCCGTGGGCCTGCTCGGTGTGCTTACGATGGTATTTGTCCCTGATGCAGTTTTTAATAACTATGGTGTTTTGAACTTTGGGATCTGTTTAAGTAATATGGTGAATGAGGGTATACTAGTCCATTGGTGAATATCCTCAAAATGTAGAAGTCTCCACTAATAACTGTCATAAATTGTCCTGTGTTTTGTGTGCAATATTAGGGTATTTCATTTTTAAGCTGCTGCTTCTTTTTATCCTATTTAAATTGTATATTGTCAAAAATACTTCAAAACTGCTGTCAAGTCAGTGTTTATTTTTTGAAAACTGGTACATTGAGTTCATCTATCCCTTTATATGGATAGCTGGCTCACATGGATATTGGATATTGTCTACATAGAATTGAAACTTCAGAATCCTTTGTACAGTAAGAACTGAGGGGCAGGAGGCAGGGGTCATTTGTTGAACTTTAGTTTTTGCTAGATCTTTAATTGCCAACTAGAAGAATGTTCAACTGAAAAAGTCAAATATTATCAGGGCAAGTTCTGAGACTGTGGTGTAAGCTGTGCTGTTAATTTCCACGGTGTTTTTCATTCAAGGCATTTAACCCCGACAATGAATATCATTTCAAAAATCGAATGAAGGTGTGCCAGAGAAACTGGGCAGAAGTCTTCGGGGAGGGCAACATGCATGCTGTCTCACCCATATCCACATTTCAGAAGGTGAGCATGGCCATGCCCTATGCTTATTTTTAGGGTAGATGCTTTTGTTTCAGAAAAGATTGGTTAGTAGGTACTTGTAACTCAAGAAAGCTTAAAAGTGTGATCAAGAATTACAACAAACAGATCTTCAGTCTATGTTGGTCTGTAGAAATGAATTCCCTTTTTCCTGTCAGATTGTCCCAGTTCTCTGTTGGAAACTGGATTTAGAAATTGCTGTGCTATCCTGTCAAGTAACACAACAATCAGATGGGTAGATCTGTTGTATCTAAGGACTGACATCTGTTGAGTATGAAATGACCGGGATAACTCAAGGTGTATAGTTCCAGCAGAGAATTCATGCTTTTCTGTCACCCAAGTTTGGGATATCTTCATCAAACACTGGTGAGAAGCCAGTTTTTGAGGTTTGCATTGTCTTGTGGTTGCTCCAGACAGGTGGGTCTAAAAAGGGTCTAAAAAAGAGCCTCGATGTTGTTGATTGTTTCCTGAAGGAAACATGTTTGTGGCTGTAGAAAGAAAATTCTCCATCTGCTGCTTTGGAAAAGATCCTTTAGTGATGTTCCACACTGCTAATGTGCTATAAATACAGTTGCTTGTGAGTCAGCAGCCACAGTGTGTATTGTTACCACAGCACATGGTCAGTGATGTCAGGTAGAATCCAAAAACGGATACTGCTAATGAGAACCTCCCAGAGCTCCAGCTACACACTTAGCAAAGGAGCTGTTGTAAACACACTGTGTTCTGTGAAATAACAGTGCGTGCTTTTAGAGTGTGGGTTAATGCACTGAATGTGTCTGTCCACATCTGTTCCAGAAGACAAATGTTTGTTGCAGCTACTAATTTTTTCATGTTTTAATTTTTCAAGGAACCTCATGGGTGGCTGGTGGATCTGGTAAACAGGGTACGTAAATGCAAACCAAGCAGAAATGTTACTTGTCACTTGAATTCATTGCTCTCCAAGTAATTTCCTCCTCTCCCCACCCTTGTTTTTTCCCTTCTTTCCTCAGAGTGACAACCACAATAAATGGTTTAAAATTTTAATGCTGTCTGCATCTAGGGAAAGGACCTTGCTAAATAGATCTTGTGTTGCTGCCTTCTCCTTGAGCACCTTTACCATAACATGATAGCTATCACTAAAAGAGATTAGAGTTCAGCTTAGGCTTCAGTGATGTTTCTCAGTCAAATGTGCCAGGCCAATCTACTAGTGCTTTATAAGGTCTAGCTTTCGTCACTATATCCGTTTTTACCCAGGACGCTTACTAGCTTGATGTTTAAGCCAGGACCACATATAATTACATTGCATTCCCACTGTGTCCCTGAATTCTCATGAAAATGTAAAGCTTATGTTGCATGTGATGTTATATGGTGAAGGATACTCTTTGTCACCCCAGGAACTTTTAGTGGAGTATTTTCTATAATAGCATATTTGAAAGATAAAATGCTGTAGTTTGCTAATATAATATTGATTATTTTATTTCAGTTTGCAGAGTTGGGTGGATTTTCAGCAATTCAGTCCAAACTCAATTCAGAAGATATTGAGCTTGGGGTAAGTTCATTGTTTGTCACTAGGCTTCTCTCTTTCCATTACTCACTTCATATAGAACCAGTAACATCACTTTTGGCAGTGCTCTTACCTTTACTTTGGTACGAGAGCAATATTCCCACATAGCCCTGGAGAAATGCTGTCACACTGGAGGTCACATGAGGCTGTGTGTAAGAGCCCTGACTAAAGAGACCTTTTGAGACTTCAGAGGAAAGAGGGAAGGGTTAGCATGCTTTTCTAATGTTCAGCCTTCCAGTTAGACATCGATCAGTCTAGTTTCACTGTATATTCACCAGTAGGTCGCTGGTTTTCTGTTTACTTCAGCTTTATCTGCATTTAGCTGGAAGTGAATTAACTTCTGTTGTGTATTATAGAAATCATTTTTTAAGAAAAAATCCTTAGGAAGACAGATACTGTCTAATCTTAAGCAACTTTTCAAGAGCTGTGTTTAAAACCAGTCTTAACAGTTCTAAACTATTTTTTTTGTTGGCAAAGCCTAACTTACTTGTTTTCAGCTTCCTAACTTGACTTTGTATCTTTTTTTAAGCTGTGAAGAACAAGGAGGCCAAGGGAAAACAATGTAATCTAGAATCTTGTCTCCAAGTATAAAATTAGTCTGTTTTCAATGAACTGTCATATTGGGAGAATTGAATTTCTTTTCATAAAGCAGCAAGTATTAATACTCTAAGAAAAGATAAGTTCTTATATAAGCGTGGAAGAAGAGTAAGAAAATTCAATTTAAATCCTAATACTCCAATAGAAACTTTGACTTTGTTTAATGAGTAATAACTGCTTGTTTAGGGAGTCTCGTTCAGCATCACTAAACTTAGGCCTTTGATTGCAGTAGGGCATATTCAATTTCATTCATAATTTTTGACCCACTCTTAGAAGAAGCTAGTTTTGATATTTGTCATTGGCAAATGTCTTTACATGTTTAATTTCCTGATGATGGATATCAGTTGAAAACTTTGGGTTGAAAGGAGCTTGACATGTATATGACACACTTGCAAAAGCTTTCTGCCACTTCTTTCTTTGGAAATGAAGTTCACCATATGGCTTTAAACTTAAATCTTGTCTTCACACTTCTCATTGCTGTTAAGCAACCAAAATGTGATGTGTCCTTTTCGTGTCTGATTATTTCTCTGGTGGAAGCAGGATTAGACAGAGAAGACTGGACAGAATGATGAGAGGACTGATGCTAATGAAAAATGGGAAGGTGTTTTTAATTTCAGGCGGAAATACGTATTATATTCTACAGCATACAGTAATGTCTATTTCCTGAACCATGTATTGTTGTAAAGGAGTTGCACGCTAAAATCAGTTTATATGTACTGTTGTTTTTTTCTTCAGGCAATCTCTGCATTAGTTCAACCATTTGGAGTTTGTGCAGAATATCTTAACTCTTCTGTAGTACAGGTAAAATGTGTGTTACAAATTCTTTTTCAGCAAACATAAAAGCCTTGAAAAATGTGACTGGTCATTTGCTCAGATTTAGATCTATTTTAACACAGAAATCCTAGGCAGTATAGTGTCAGAAATGCAAGTATGTGAGAATCTGTTTTTTCATCATAGTAATTTGAAAAATAAGAGGACTGAAAATTAGTTTGACTGTTGCTGTGAAACTGGTGACCAATTCTAAAAAGCCTCCCAAATTCACTTTGAGTAAAGTACAAGAACCATTTTAAGAATCCTGAAGGCTATGAATAGAGGGCTCAGACAACATTCAAATTCTTTTTCCAAGCACAGTGATCTTTGTCTATCAACATCTGCAATGGTGAGAAATTTTGGGACTGCTCTTAGTAAGCTTCATCAGTGTAAAGCATGCAGGGAAAGAATATAACATGATGGATAGATTGTTGTTTTTAATTTCTTCTTCCGGCAGAGAAAGAGCTCATGGTTATGAGAGTTTAGACTGGAAAAAGTGTGGTACAAGAAAAAAACCACCATGATCTCTGTAAACTTGCAAATGTGCTCTAGGTTTCACATCTGCATTCACTAACAAAGTACTGGTTTAATAAATGACAAAGCCTTTATTTGAAAAGGATATATTTTAGGAGTTAATGAGGGTCAAAGGGGCATATGCATCTAATAATTGATGCACTTTGAAATGGGTTTGGGGCAGGTTGGGGTCATCTGTAAACCTGTTGTGGTCTCAAGTAGCTTCTTAGTCTAGTTGCTTCTTTTTCTGGACTTACCTAGCAGGATAGTTCTGTATATGTTGCATGTGTTGCTTTATGTCTAAGATAACTGGACTTTCAGCTAAGTATTTCATTTTGCTGCAGCCAGATATGCTGAGTAATGTAATTGTTTTCAGGAAACATAAAATGATCATCATGCCTTCTTCTCTCATTCTTTTTAGCCCATGCTTGACCCAGTCATTCATAAAATGATTAAATACGTACAGAATGTAGAAGAGAAGGACTTGAAAGACAAGGTAATGATTTATAAATTAAATACTTAAGAACTTCCCGTATGTTGTGGAAATGGTGTCTGTGTAGACTAGAACATAATCTTATTCTCACTTACAAAAATACAGCCTGTTCTGAATTATGAGTGACTTAGCTCAAAACATTGAAAAGTAGCTAGCCTGCATTTAACCAATTTTTCATAAATCCCTTTTAATTAGATACTTAATGTTTTCACCCTTTAAAAAGTATCTTCCCAATGTTACTATCAAATACATCTTTGTTGGTCCCCTTCTGCAGTGTACTGATTGCTCACTTTTCTAATTTGCTTGAAGATGCATTCTGTTAAATTCTTATAACTTCTGTGCATACAACTGTTGTGTTATCTGTTTGCTTCTAAAAATCTGGTAATTGTTGTTTAAAATGGTGTCCCTGCCCACAGCAGGGGGGTTGGAACTACATGATCTTTAAGGTCCCTTTCAACCAAAACCATATAATTCTCTGAAAATATACATGTAACTTGTGACTGCCTCATATTGCACTGAATTTGGCATCTGGCTGTAATAAATTTGAGTACTGACTTTTTACTTAGACTTACTTTTGTTAATTACATACTGGAAATTGTGCATAACAGCGGAGCAATTCAGTGCACCAAACTGTAGCGGGAGAGGTCACTGAACGGAAGGTTTTGTTGTCTTAGAATTCCCGATGTATAAGTAATACTTTCAGATATCTAGCTTAAACAGTCTGTGCTGGATCACTAAACCTACTCTTTGTGTATCACTGAAGTCTGAAACAGAATACTAAAAGCAGCACTGCCTTTATTTGTCCTTTTTTGTTGTTTGTTTCATTTTCAACAGAGACTAGTCAGTATCCCTGAGCTCTTGTCTGGCATCAAACTGCTGTGTATGCGCTTCCAACCCGATTTAGTAACTGCAGTGGATGACTTACGGCTGGACATTCTGTTGCGCATGCTAAAATCTCCTCACTTCAGTGCAAAAATGAATTCCCTCAAAGAAGTAGGTTTGCTACATGTGGGTGTGTTTGTGTGCACACATGCATGTGTGTGGGTGGGATGGGTTGTTAGTAAGTTGCTGAAGCCACAACCTTAAAAAGAGGGTGCAACATCTTACAAATTATGTTGCCTTAGCAAAAGCTCATAAATACCAAAACAAATTCATGTGACAGGAATTGCTGGTAATATTAGTAGCTACTGAAAGGACTGTGGTCTCCTAGTTAGAAAACTACACATAATTTGAACCTTTTCTAAGAATGACAATTAAAAATTCGTTTATAAGCAATGGTGTATACAATTCCTTCGGCACTCTGAGATCATGCTCATAATTCTGAGGTATTGCTTTTCTCTTTTTCCCATTGTGAGGAAAAGGGAGGGAAAAAAGGGCAGGGAGAGGCAACTTAATCCTAGATTGCTGTTCTCAGGCCAGATGTATCAGATCATTATACTATGTAGTTGTATTTTTTATTATGGTTGTGTATGGGCATTGTAGTAGTGTCTAGGAGCTGGAGTTTATGGAGCAGGGCTCTTTCTGCTAGGCTCCTAGATAAAAGTAGGAGAAAACATTTTATTTTTCCTGGAACCTGTGGTTTAAGTATAGAGGAGTTCATTCACTTCTTCCTTTCAGAAATTGTTCAACTTCAGTGTCTCAAAAAAGACCTTTTTAGTATGCAGACATTCTAAGGTGTTTTAGATTTCCTCTTCTGGGCTTTTTGCATCTCTACTTAAGGGAAAATTGAGATACTAAGCCTCACTGCTCTGTGGTTCTTAATCTTAAGCACTGTGTATCTTTGAAGTTATAAAAGCACAGCTTTTGAAGGCTCTAGCATAAATGTACTTTTTCCACCTTTTCCCTAGAGCGATGAGCCTGTATTGGTTCTGTGTTTGATAAAAATAGGACACTAATTTGAGTATCATAGGCAGAAGCCTGAGATAACCCACTTCTGGTATATCTGTAGCAATATGCAGCACAGGCAAGCTTTTCTGTGTCAGATTGGGAACAAGAATCTGCTGCATCAGACTGATTCCTAGGAGGTGGGTTAGGAATTTACCTTTAAACAGTTTACTTAAAAAATAATTGAAAGAAAAATTCTCCTGTTCTCAAAATATTTCAGGATTCACACTTAAGCTTCATAGAAAGCTTTTTGAATAGATTTCATTATAAGCACTTATGATGCATGTGCATCATTAGAATCTCACATTTTGCAATTTCTAGGTAACCAAATTAATAGAAGACAGCACTGTGTCCAAGTCGGTGAAGAATGCAATAGATACAGACCGCTTACTAAACTGGCTAGTAGAAAATTCTGTCCTGTCGATTGCTCTAGAAGGTAAGCGCTTTCACAGAGATCTTTGGCATGTGCTTTGAATGTCTTAAACTTAAAAATTTGGTCCGTCCTTTTTAATACATTTTAGTGAAGCATTACTATCAAAGGAGTTCAAGGATTTTGTCACTGTCAAAACAGAGTGAGGAAACCCAGCAGATTTCTGCTACTATCATCTAGATTTCTCTTTGACATTTGTGCAAACATCTTCTGTACCTGAGGTTTTTACTCTCAGCTTACCTATATTTTTAAACCTGTAGAAGAGCGAGAAAAGTTTTTTTTTCCGAACAGTAAGGCCACGTAGGAGTAGATTGCTATCAGATGTATGAAGTAAAACAAGAATAGAAGGAAGCTTGTTCTTTTTCCTTCTTTAGACTGGATTTTTCTGTAGCAGTAGATTGAGAATTTTAGAATAAAGATAACTTTATTCTTGTCCCCTTTAATGTAATGTGTTTATTCTTATGCATTTAATGTGTCTAATGATTTAAAATAATTCAATTGCCATTCTTTATTTCATAGGTAATATAGACCAAGCGCAATACTGTGACCGTATAAAGGGAATTATTGAACTGCTGGGCAGTAAATTATCTTTAGACGAGCTTACTAAAATTTGGAGAATACAGGTAAGCAATCAAGATTAGGCCAATGCTTTTAGGCTGCCTTGGAAAAATAAGTACGTTTTATTACCAAGTTCTTTAGCTGGTGGAATGTTAGCTGTTCATTTGTCTTTGTGCTTTATATTTGCTTGGCTCCTTCCATGAGAGACATAAGAGGTGGTCAATGTGCTTGAACGTTAGTATAAATCTGTATATTAAAGAATCAGTGAAACAAGACTTAATGTTTTCAAGCCTTGGGCTGTCTACTCTAAGTCTTACAGGCTTGACCTTCCTCCCTTTTTGCAAGGAAGCTATTTTTTTGCTCCTGCTGCGGGGCCATGGTGGACCAGTTTGGACCATTGTTCTTTCCTGCTTTTGAGTTGCTTCTAATGAATGACCTCTGTGCCATCGGAACAAGGAGCAGAGTCAGTTATTCCTGGCTTGTTTCTAACACATCCAAAGCTGTTATCCTTTCTCATTAATAGAAATAGTAGAATAATGCTTACATTGAAGACTTTTCACTACCTCACTTGGGATTAAAACCTACCTTCTTGTGTTTTCCTTCTTTTTTCCAGTCAGGACAATCCTCCACTGTGATTGAAAACATACATACCATTATTGCTGCAGCTGCTGTGAAGTTTAGCTCTGACCAGCTTAATCATTTATTTGTTCTAATTCAAAAAGTAAGTTCTAACATAAATTTACGTTCCTTAGTAGAAGTACTTAAAAATGCTTCTACATCCAGCCTACCAAAAGGCAAGTGCCTTGCATACATTTATATCTTAGATATAAATGTAACGTAAAATATATTTGTGTGTATATTTAAAAAAAAAAAGTTGGCTGTAGAACAACACTTATAATACTGATTTTTTAACCCAAAAACATGGTTGCTACTATATTACTAATTGACTTAGATTTTAATTATGTTATATATTCAGTGAAAAAACACTTAAAAAATGAGATTTTATTATATCTGAGCTCTTACAGCTTGTATTTGAAAAAACAATAGGGCAAAATAGTACTGTAATTGCCAGTAACAAAAATGAGGAACTACACGTGGTAGAAACATACTTGTTTTACTGCAGGACAATCAAAACACAAAACAATTGTAAACTATATTTTTGCATCCACTTGAGACTTAACAGACTGACAGTTTTTGCTGCTGTAATAGTAAACGTTATCTCTTTGCTGTGCAGAGCTGGGAAACGGAGAGTGATAGAGTGCGACAGAAGCTCTTGAGCCTGATAGGGCGCATTGGTCGAGAAGCGCGGGTGGAGACAACCACTGGAAAGGCATGTGGATGTGACTTTCTTTTTTTTTTTCCTTTATTAAACATAGGGTTTGTAGTCTTTGCACTTTCCAGGTCCTGATCAATTCTGGATTTGTTCCTGTAGGTTCTGGAGGTCCTTTGGGAGCTGGCTCATCTTCCAACATTACCATGTAGTCTTATACAGCAGGCCTTGGAGGAACACCTGACAATCCTCAGTGATGCTTATGCAGTGAAAGAGGCGATCAAAAGAAGTTACATCATTAAATGCATAGAGGATATTAAAAGGGTTGGTTTATTATTTTGTCTCTTCCAAAATGAAACATTATTTAGCCTTGATGTTGCCCTCTTCTTTCAGGATGTGCAAATTGTGTCCCATCTGTAAGTTCTTACCTTGGGGAGTCCATGAGAGGGGTAGGCTTTGTGTGAGCCAGTTTGACCCTGAGACTTGTAGTAAGTCTCTTGCCTTTGTTTTAAACAAATTTTCAGCACAAGGAATGATCAGTTTATGGGAAACTACCAGGATGGGCCCAAGGTTAGAATTTGCAAATGGAACCACTAAAAAGGTATGTCAGTATTTTAACTGTCCCGTTCATGTGAAAGCTTGAATTAGTTTTCTTTGAGTTAAGCATGTGTTTCTAGCACGTCCCCTAAGTCTCAAAATACAAATCAATATTTAAATCATAGGAATTTTGTATTTCAATTTTAAAAAATAGCTTTTCATCTAACATGGAAGAAGCCATTCTTGGGCATGCCTGTGCTGAGATGGGTCTGGCAGCAGCGGACACATGTATCGCTTAATAGACTGTACCTACTCTATCCTGCACTGTTCATATAGCAGGCAATTTTCTGAGATTTGCAAGAATTCTATCTTCTGTTATATATTTTGTTTTTTTAAATTGGAAATATGCCCATAATACTAAAGGTTTATACTTTTTTCATATACTTCTTTCATGGTAAATTAGGTTTTGTCTGTCATGCAGCATCTGTAGAGGATGTTAGTTCTTTAGGAAGCATAGTATGTTGTTTCTTGATATTGATCACTTTTTTTCTTTTTTGCCTGTGTTTGTGAATACAGATTTCGAAGTTTGGGTTCTTAATGTCTGCAAAATTGCAGTCTTCTCTGATCTTATGCTTTCCTGTTCTTGCATTCTTTTTAATTGCATTCTGCCGAGGGCCTTAACAAAGGTGCTGCAGTGGGGAACGCTAACGGAAAGCTGTAACTATAGGCTGGAAAAAAATGGGGCAAACATACAATACACTTTTAAAAATACAATACATCATTTTGCTTATTTCCCTGTGTTAGGGGAAGATGGAGACAAATTGGGAGGGAATGTAATATTAAGACAGCATTCTCAGCTACATGAGGGAGTCTTCAGTAGAGCGCTATTAAGGGCAGGTTACTTTAATGTCTCTAAGTGAGCAGGTGGTATTGGTTGTTGTCGATATTTAAACCAGACATCACTTATCTGAACGAAACACTTCAGTACTGGTTTGTGTGATCAAACTTTACAGAACATGAAGCCTCCCAGAAAAGTGATGAGCAGTTCTAACAATGAGGTAGGATCCTTTGTAGGATCTCTTTCAAAATGCAGCTTAAATAGCCTTTGCTTCCTATCAGAGGGCTCCTTGCAGCACCAAATCAGAAATTTCTTATCTTTTAACCCTCAGTAGTACTTCAGATTTTTTTCTTCTGTTATTCTCACCTTAACAATAAGTAACCTCATTTGACTGTATTTGCCCTTTAAAGCCCTAACTGGCCCGCTTTGTCTCCTGTAATTGAGGAAGGTGGTGGTTATTATCCCTCTGGTGCAACTGAGTTTTTGTGTACTAAATTTGCATGTTCTCTAGCAAGGAGGTGGTACTTTGGGCTTAATAATCATAGCAAAATGTTTCAAAGGACAGCTTGAAGATAAAGGGGTGCCTTCGGTGTTTGGAAGGGAACCAGGAACAAGTCACTGAACCCTTCTGAGCTTGTAACCGTTGTTTTGAAACAGGGGTATTAATGGAAATCATTACTCTTTAGGAGTCTAAGAGGAGAGTTAATACATTGCTGAGCATGTACGCATGCATAATTCTTTTTTACCTTTCTTACTACTAGTCATCCCAGCACAACAATCCTCAGTTTGTGTGGGTGGTGCCAGCATTACGTCAGCTTCATGAAATCACGCGTTCATTTATTAAGCAAACTTACCAAAAACAAGACAAGGTAAGAATATGTGCTGAGATTGTTTTGACACCCTTGTTATGTCTGTATGGCTCTGCTTCTCTAGAGTTTAGAAAAGAGGAGAGAAAAAAAAAAACACTGATAAGTACAGCTTAGAGATGTAGCATAAAGTAAATGTACAAGTAGAGAGGCTGTGTTGTGTGCTGTCCATTTGTGTGTGTGTGCGTATGTGTATAAATAAAATCTGTTGGCTGTGTCAGGACTAGTTTATTTTATTCTCAGCTTTTTGTAAAATAATTAACAAGTATGTCTCTGTTAAGAAGTTACCATGGCTAATGTTTAGAGCAGCTAATTTGTAATTGTATTGACACTGACAGTTGGAGAACAGACTGAAATACCAGCAACTCATGTGTGCTATTCTGTGGCTAAGTGGAGGTGTGGGACTTTGTTTGCAATCTGCAGCACGCATATTTCAGCACATGCTGAAAATGGTATTGCCAGAGGGCTTTGGATATTTGGAATGGGTACAGCTGACTTTAGTGAGAGGGGATCATTATCCTTTCCATAAAAAACACTTCTCTGTAAAAGACCAGACTGCTGAATGCATGTGTCTGTTTATATATTTTCTTTAAAAACCTCTTTTATTGATCTTTGTTTTTTTTACAAAGAGCATTATTCAAGATCTAAAGAAGAATTTTGAAATAGTGAAGTTGGTGACAGGAAGCTTAATATCATGCCACCGTTTGGCTGCGTCTGTGGCAGGTCCTGGAGGGCTTGTTGGAGGAACGTTGGTGGATGGCCGATACACATACCGGGAGGTATTGAACCCTGCATTTCTTACTACCTTAGGGGACTGAAAACATGATGTAGTGTATCACTGACCAAGTCTCATAAAATTAGTTGATTTTTCATTTTGGGAATTCACTGGAATATGTTCTGTCTGGAGAATAATTGCACTAGTTTTTATTCATAATTCTGACACTCATCTGTTGGGAATTATTACAGCCTTGTTATATTATGTAGCAAGGGTGATGGAACATCACACTCTACAAGTTCCTTTGCAGAGTCTCTAATGTGTTGAGAATATGATCTCCTTATTCCAGGAGCTCCTGTCTCCAAGCTTGTGCAGCTTTTAGCTTCTATGCAAGCTTCAGTTTGAAGCCTTTTTAGAAAGATAATTAAAAAGCAGTAATTTTAACAACTGTGTGAAATAGAAACAAAGCTCATTTCAGAGAGTTTCTAGTCCTCGGGCTTTGCAAAGGGTACTCGTATTCAATCACTAAGTTTGTCAAAACTAAAAAGAATGTTCAGAGTTCTTGTTATGGGAAGAAATATCTTAAAACTGCGTTTGTTTCCTTTTTCAGTATTTGGAAGCACATCTAAAATTTTTGGCATTTTTTCTGCAAGAAGCCACTCTTTATTTGGGCTGGAATCGTGCCAGGGAGATCTGGGAATGCCTTGTAACTGGCCAGGATGTTTGCGAGTTAGATCGAGAGGTAAGAAATACTCAAAAAGTTGTTGTCTGTGGTTGCAGAGTGAATCTTACATATGCTATTCATGAACCTTTATTTGTGGAGATACATGGAACTTGATACATGGATACATGGAAGTAGTAAATGTTAAGTAATAAGGCATTACATGCTTGCTGTGTAAGCTAATGAAACCACTGTTGTGTTACTTGTTTGCTTATGACCAGGATGCTCTTTGAACATTAAACTTGACTGGAAGAGAAATGCTGCTGAGATTAGTTGCAGGTTTATGGATGCTAGCTAGAAAATTACTGCCTGAAAGCTTGCAGAGTCATAAAAGAGATGTTCAGTGATATTTGGGTCCGAGATGACTGTCAAGATTAAGTACCCCAATGCTGCAGTACAGCTGGTATAATAAAGTTACTGTGAGATTTTGAACTTCTTGCTGCAGATCAAACTTTTGTGTGATAAGTTACTATATCATCTGACGTAGTTTTATACAGCAATGACAATCTAAAATACTTGCAATGACAATGGGGTAAAAATATATCTGCTTTTCATTCACAGATGTGCTTTGAGTGGTTTACCAAAGGACAACATGATCTAGAGAGTGATGTACAGCAACAGCTCTTCAAAGAGAAAATTCTTAAACTGGAGTCGTATGAAATTACTATGAATGGTATGAAAATTATGTTGGTCAACGGAACTGTTTTTTAAATAAATACCAGCACTTTGCTTTCTAAGTCTTCAAATTAAATATCAAGCCCCTCTATAAATAAAGGGGTCTTTTTCTATCATTCTGAGTTTTAATAGTTACAGAAAAAAAAGGTCATCTCTTGCATTTGATATCCCTTTTAAAAAAGGATAGAAACTTGTCTTGACCTGAATAAAAAGCTTGCATCACTTTTCACTTTCAGGTTTTAGTTTATTTAAGACGTTCTTTGAAAATGTGAATCTGTGTGACCATCGACTAAAGAGGCAAGGGACTCAGTTGGTGAGTGTTCTGTCAAGTTCATTCTTGTGTACTACTTGTGGCATCTTGACGAAGGGAGGAGGTTAGACAAGGCTTCTGTATCAGCAGTTTGATATGGTCGTGTTTGTGTTAGTATTCAGATCGTCCTTCTAGCATTAATGTTGTTAAATTCTGAAGCTAAAACACTGAAATAACTATATGAGAAATTCAGCCATTGATAACAAGAAGCTGGTATGTAGCTTCTAAAATTCTGCACAGGTCTAGTAACAATCGTGAATTTTAGTGTGAATTTCTCTTGCTTCTCCTTGGCAGGAAAATGTTTTTTTTAATTCTTTACAAGGGACTTAGGCTTATCATAGTCAAGTTCTAGCCTACAGCTCTTTTTTAACTTTGTGATCCTTGACTGGCTTTGTTAAACTAATGGTTTTATGTTAAGTAGTTTTCCGTAGGCATTCTAGATCTCTATCACAGAGTTAATTTACTTCAAATGCAGATTTTTTTTGCCAAGTATTTTAGTAGGTTTTATGATGTTTTATTATGTGGTTAGTTACCACATTGACCTCTATGAAACAAATTCCATTCCCAATTACATTTCTCAGTGGTTTTGTACTGTAAAATTCTTCACATGGCTTGACTGGAAGTGCTCTTTGGAACTTCACCTGTAAACAAATGTTTTGTTTCTAGTATAAATATGTAAGGTTCCAGCTATTGATGTCACTTTGCAATGTGGCAAAACTTGGCAACATGTTGGAAAAGAAAATTAAGATTTAATCGAAAGGTACTTTCCCAGCAGATGAAAAATTATTTCATTCCCCTGTTTGAACTCATTTTTACTTAAGAAATCAGTCATGTTTTACTGTTGTTCTTTTTCGCATAGAGTGTAGAAAAACTGGAATTAATAGGAATGGATTTCATTTGGAAGATTGCAATGGAATCACCTGATGAAGAAATAGCAAATGAAGCTATTCAATTGATAATAAATTACAGCTATATTAACCTAACTCCTAGATTGAAAAAGGTAAGCATATTTGTATATGAAAATGCTTTGACATTCAGAGCAATTTGACACTCTGCATGTTAAAATGTATAGTTTGTTGAGTTCTTTCAGTTTATAAGTAATTTCTATGTTTTTGTATTAAGTTCTAAATCATTTGCCTGTTGTATCTGCAGGATTCAGTATCACTGCACAAGAAATTCATTGCTGATTGCTACACACGATTGGAGGTAAAAGACAAATTTTAATTGTTCTTGTACCTATGTCCTCTTCCATTTTTTTATCTTAGGATTAGAATAATTGACTATGGTAATTCTATTTAAAGAAAAAAATAATTCCACAGGTATTTCTTGTCCTTGTAGCTCTCTGGCACATACTAATGGTCCATTTAAACGACCACTTATATTTCACTTTGTATTCTAGGCTGCCAGTTCAGCACTCGGTGGTCCAACACTAACACACGCTGTTACAAGAGCTACAAAAATGCTTACAGCAACTGCTATGCCTACAGTAGCAACATCAGTTCAATCTCCTTACAGGTAAGCTTGTTTTCAAAAAGGCAAATATGGCCATATGTTTGCTCGCAGCAACTTCCTGACTGATTTTGAGTGATAATCAAAATTGCTGAGTTATTGTTGGCCAGCAATATTTTGTTCAGCGTTCATTTCTCATTACTGGTAGTTGTGTATTCTGTCACAATGTAATTGGAGTTCCAAAAAGATTTTAACAAAACCTGTTTTAAAAAAATAGTATTTAAAAAATAACATATAAATAAAAAGACTGAAAGCCTGAGTGCTGAAGTTCTCAAAATTGCCGTCCTACTGGTTTTGTTTCTGGGGCAATGTGTTTTTTATTTGGGAGAGAAAAGGAGGTTTTTTCATCCTTCCCCTTAATTTATGCTTGCTTAAATGTCTATAGCTTAAATATATGAGCATAGAGGTGACCTCTGGAAACATGAAGCTTCTTCTGAAGTTCAGTATGTCTCAAGCAGCGTAATGCAAGATTTTTGACCTATTTTCCTAGTTTGTTACAACTGATTTATTCCTAATGTTAAGGAGCTGCATTTGAAACCAGTTAATTCATGATTGCTATACGTGGGCATTGAAAATTAATCTCCGAGACAAGTAACTTATTTTGGATGTTTATCTCTAGGTCAACTAAACTTGTAATAATTGAGAGACTGCTGCTATTGGCAGAGCGTTATGTGATAACAATAGAGGTAAG
The DNA here is from genome assembly GCF_009769625.2 of Cygnus olor. NCBI lineage: Eukaryota > Metazoa > Chordata > Aves > Anseriformes > Anatidae > Cygnus > Cygnus olor. Next base: position 27,648,669 of record NC_049176.1, on the reverse strand, counting down.
ATAAAAATTTCTTCCTAGGCAAGAATGCAACTTTCAATATTATTAAAAACAGTGAAAGTAATTTAAACCTATGTAACTGTAGTAAATTTGTTACATGTCATCATAAAAATGTCTTTGTTCTCGAGGATGGTATTTACCATTGTCCTTCTCTTCTGGCAGGACCTTTACTCTGTTCCCCGAACTATTCTACCTCATGGTGCCTCTTTTCATGGACATATTTTAACTCTTAATGTTACATATGAATCTACCAAAGATACCTTCACCATAGAGGTATGTATGTACAGGTTGTGTGTTTCATGCCATGTTGATCTTGTAGCTACTTGGTCTTAATAGAGGCAGCTGTTTTTAAGGACTCAGCTTGCAAAATCTATCTAAAAATGCTAAATGTGTGTATAAGCTTACAGTAATGGAAATGTCTGTAGCATAAATGGTTTTGGTCGTCGCTGTAAGGAGGAAAAGTTGTTTCCTTGCTGTTAATGATAGAGCATTTCTAGTACTGTCCTACCCCAGTAGTCTCTTTTATGCCTTAATACCTTTACCATCCTATGCAGGGAAGCAGGAGAACTTATTTGAAAGGTTTCTTTTTTGCTTTCAGGATTGAGTTCTTGAGTAGGCATACTAAACAAATGCCATTTAATTTTACAGGCTCATAGCAATGAAACTGTAGGGAGCGTCAGGTGGAAGATAGCAAAGATGTTGAATTCTCCTGTGGATAATATACAGATATTTGCCAATGACAGCCTGGTACGTTAACTAGAATTCTCACTATGTATAAAAATCGAATCTCTTTCAGAACTAAATGATAGATATTTTCTTGCAGCTAACAGTAAATAAAGATCAGAAACTACTCCACCAATTGGGCTTCTCTGATGAACAAGTCCTTACAGTAAAAACATCAGGAAGCGGGACGCCATCAGGGAGCTCAGCAGATTCCTCAACCACTTCCAGCAACAGCAGTGGTGTATTTAGTTCATCCTATGCAATGGAACAGGTACAGTGTAGTAGTCTGAAAACTGCCCTTGGATTTGAAGGGGATGAGGTAGCAAGGGGGTAGTAGGGCAGTACACAGCTTGGGTGGTGGAACAGATACAGGAAGTTGGAACAGAAGCTTTTTACATCAGCTTCAGTATCCAGTCCTTAGCCTAGGTTTCCTTTCCAACAGCAATTGAAACAAAGCTTTTAAATGCACAATTGTCTTACACATTTGGATTTGACTTTTAAAAACTATTTCATCACTTAGGTACCAAGCAGGCTACACTAATCTCTGAGTCTTTTTTGTTAAATCCTGGAACAAGCAACTCTTGACTTAATTTTGAGGTTAGATACTTGACTGGAGCAGAGATTTCCAGACCTTCACCATCCTTCACCATTAATAAAGCTGCAGTATGAAAATAAACTAGAAAGTATCAACTAGCATATTCAGACCACTCCTAGCCTGCTTTGTATGTGGACGTTAAATAATAGTTGATGTCAAAATTTGCTTATTAAAAGGGAAATGGGGTAATAGCAAAATTCAGATAGTCTCAGTCTGGAAGGTAGATGGATTTCACAGAGCCAGGTTGACGTCTGGGTCAGTTGCTTCAATGAAGAGCTCTATTAAATTACTTACAACAGAGTGCGGAGGACAAAAATAACACCTTTGTATTTTTGCTTAATTCTCAGGAGAAATCCCTCCCTGGAGTAGTCATGGCTCTCGTGTGTAATGTGTTTGATATGCTTTACCAGCTTGCCAATCTAGAGGAGCCAAGGTAAGCAAGCAAAGTGGTTATCAAATATTGAAGAAATGCTCACGTTGCAAAGCTCAAATAGTTGCTTATTTTATAGTGTGTAAGTATTCACCTGGCCACAGGGTGGCTGAGCCCTCTTTTGCCTAAGTAATTTCTGATAACTTTTCAGAATAACTCTGCGAGTGAGAAAACTTCTGCTTTTAATTCCTACTGACCCAGCTATTCAAGAGGCACTTGATCAGCTTGATTCCCTGGGAAGGAAGGTATGGATTAAACAATACCAAATGCTGGTGAGCTTAACAAAAAGGGTTTTACTAGCAGATTTATTTTATCTGTAAAATGACAATCTTTGGGTTTGAAGCTACTGCAAAACAATGCTCATCTTAAGGATTAATGACATGTTTCTGAGCATGTGGAGATGAAAGGGTTGTTATAGGGATTATATGAGATAATATAACGTTGCCAATTATAACAAACTGCAGTAGTCTAAAAATATTTTTTTCTGTGACTTATTCCTCCTAGAAAACACTGCTCTCAGAATCAAGTTCTCAGTCTTCAAAATCCCCTTCCTTGTCTTCAAAACACCAACATCAGCCCAGTGCTAGTTCAATACTAGAAAGTCTTTTCAGATCTTTTGCTCCAGGCATGTCCACCTTTAGAGTACTCTACAATTTAGAGGTAAGAAAACAAATTTTCTTCTTTCATACTTGTTTCTGAGTGCTAAGGTTTAAGTAGATCAAACTTTCGTGGGCAGGAGGCCTCAAGTTCACCATGACGTTATGGAAAATGCACATGTCGAGTTGTAGCCTGTTTTTCTGTATACAATAAATTCCCCATAACAGAAGGGGTAAAAAAGTTCCATTTTAGAGACTTTACTGTGAAGCCATGCCTCTTGTGATCGTAAGGTGGAAGGAGTATTTTAATTTATGTGGAGAGAAGCAGAGAAATGTTGAAATCCTTACCGTTTAGGTACAATTCCTGCCTGAATCTCTAGATACTTAATGAATTTTTTGTCATATAAAAATGTTGGTCCTTTTAAAAATGAAAGGGAGTAGTTGTCTAGTTTAATTGTTTCTACTCAAATCCTTTTGAAAGGTTGATTATTTTAAGGGAGAATAATACTAGAGATTCAGAGGGAGCTGGCAAAAAGAATGCTAATTTTCCTTCTACATAAGTCTACCATATTCTGTCTGTAGAGGCTAAGGAGGAATATTTCTTGAAGCATTCAGCTGTGAAGAATTTTCACTATCCAAATGCGCAGGGCTTTTACCCAGGAGCTTCTGGCCTGTTTTAACTGTGCATGCAAAGTGAGTGGAATGCATACAACTTTTTTAACCCTAAGTATTCTCCTCCGTAAGTTCTTTATCCAGAAGTCTGAAAGACTGGGTTGGACACTGTAAAAAGGTTCTTTCCAAGTGCTCAGTGCATGGATTTTAAAGAGAATGAGAGGGTTCAGTTGGTGGTGTTCTTACGTCACATTAATCTGCACACTCTAGGAAACTGGGCAGTGTCTAGTTCTGCTCACAGATCCCACTGTTAATAAGGACACGTTACAAATGCAGTCTGAACAATGTGAAGTTGCAGGACCATTGCTAGCAGCTTCAAAAACAGTGGACAAAGTTACTGTTCTGTCCTTTTCAGCGTGTGCCAAGATTGCTGTAGGAATTTTGTTATAGTTGCCTTCCTTTGGACTTCTGCAGTCTTAACATTCACTCTTGATCATCCTACGCTCTGACATCCCATTGCAGTGGTAGGGTTCCTCCTTTTTCTGTCAAGCTGGAATGAAATATATTTGTCTCTAAAATGTGTTAAGTTCTACAACTGAAAGCAAATGGCTTAACTTATCACAGCAAGGATACTCTGTTGAACTGGCAGGTTATCTTACAGTGTGACAAGATGGCTATCTACTTCTATGCCAGAGAAAATAATGAAAGCAAGCAATAAATTGTTTGTTTTTTCTGGCAAGGAATAAGTAGTAGTAAATTGGATTAGATGCGTAGATTTTATGAGTGGACTTGCTCTTCAAATCCAGTCAAGCCAGTTGGAAGATGCGTATTGTCAGAAAAAGATGTCATGGTGTTTTATTCCCCCAGTTGGTAACCTGTTCAAACATGAGGAAACCAGTCTGGAACATTGGGGTAACTGCTTTCTGAAGAATGTGCACAGCAAATTTTAGAGCATGTGAAAGATGAAAATTGAACCTCTGAAACAGATAATGTTGTATCATGCAGTGTTGTAATAAGATTTCATACCTGGAACTCTGTAAGCCATGCTTCTGTTATGTGAGCATGGAAATGGTATATTTTGTTTTTCCATAAGCAGCATTTTTGGCTGTACATGCTGAAGGGACTTTTCAAGAAACCAAATAACTCCTATATTTTTTTCTATTTATTTTGGTTTTAAAAAAAGTGAAATTGATTATAAATGTACCAACAGACTGCAGAATTCTACGTCCATATTTCCGAGTGTAAGTGGATTCTGTGAAGTTCAGTGCTGACTTAAAACAAGAGGGATGATGCAGAGGTGAAGTTCACAAGGGCTGTAGAATTATCTGGACAATCTCTTAAAAAAAAAAGTAAATAATAATACAGTTGTGTTTCAGAAGACATGAGTTAATAAAATACCCTAGAAATGGCTTGCTTATGGCCTGCTGTCAACTGAAAGTCTAGAAAGGAGAAGGATTTGTGCTCTTAAGGAGTTCCTTCTGAGCCTGAAGACACATTTCACAGGCTAGAGTATGTACTTTATCCTCTTAGTAAATAAACAGCAGTGAAGATAAAAATGCCCTTTGATACAGGATAAATATCTGTAGTAGTCTTTGCTGTCCTGGATATTTTTAGTATGATTTCTTTACAAACTAGAGCTTCATAGAGCTGTATTGTTAATTCCGTTAGTAGTGGATTTTTTCTGCTATAGTTTTGACCTTCAGCAGTAAAGGAATACTAAGATTTATGTGTGGATACTTTATTTTAGGTACTGAGCTCCAAGCTGATGCCAACTGCAGATGACGAAATGGCAAGAAACTGTGCCAAGTCTTTCTGTGAAAATTTCCTCAGAGCAGGAGGTTTGAGGTTAGATTTCAAAATCTTGACTCTATTTGTAACACTTCATTTAGTTAGCTGTTCTCTGTGGTTCTGCTTTCCATGCTGTAGCACGCTTGTATGGTTTTGAGCTGCTATTTTTAGAGGAAAAGTCCATCCAAAGCTATCCTTTCATTAGCGAGTGCCTGGAAAGATACCATAGCTACCATAGTAATGTAACTGAGTATATCATGTTAACACCAAAATAAAGATAAGCACAGATAAGCCTATGAAGTGTAGCTTACACAGAGGTAGTTACATGCTAACTATTAAAATATCCGTTATTTCAGTTCAAATTTGTAAGTGGCTACATTACACATACTATGTCCTGCATATACACCAGCAGACAGTTTTTAGCAGTCAAAAGCGTAGATTGTGTATTGGGAACCAAATTAAATTTGACCATCTCCAAAATCCAGACCCTTCAGGTAAGGTACAGGCATTTGGAAGACCTGGCAACACTGCTTATAATTGTGTCAAAATTGTCAAGTATGAGTTGCTCTTCAATTTCTGTACCCCATAGATCCTGAAGCATTTACCAGCAGGAACAGAAATCTCCAATCTGTAAATGCAGGAGGGGAAAATAGGGATGTTAGTCTCCAAAGCTGCCAGTTTGGCAGTTTTAATTGGCATTCAATTGAGTGAATAAGAGGAGGGAAGGATGGAGATAAATTAATTGCACCTCTTTCCTAAGTAAAATACTTTGAAACAGAGCCTGTATTATTGATTTGTTTTTAAGTTTGGTGGTGAATGTGATGCAGAGAGATTCCATCCCATCAGAAGTAGACTATGAAACCAGACAGGGAGTCTATTCCATCTGCCTGCAACTTGCAAGGTAAGTAATTGCTTCTCATCAGATTGAGTGCTACTTTCTTGGCTTTTGGAGTGTCCCTTATAATATTTAAGTTTGAAATAGAACTCAAAGTATCAGTTATTCACTTGCTGTGAACATTCAAAAATAAGCTTGACATTTCTGCTCTGTGAATGTAGGTTCTTGCTTGTTGGCCAGACAATGCCTACCTTACTGGATGAGGATTTCATTAAAGATGGGGTAGAAGCATTGTCCTCACGCCCCTTCCGTAACGTCAGCCGGCAAGGAAGTAGGCAGATGTCCATTTGTGGAACACCTGAGAAGTCATCCTACCGACAGCTCTCTGTGTCTGATAGATCCTCCATTAGGGTAGAAGAAATCATACCAGCAGCAAGAGTTGCCATACAAGTAAGGAAGCGTTTGATAATTTATGGTGATGTAGCAGTGTGATCTCTGGTGGCAGCTGTATAACTCCTGGATTTTCAGTCAAAAGTCCACCTTCTATACTAGTTCTTGCCCGGGCTCTATTTAAAAGCCTCTGAAAATCCATGTTATCAGTCTGTCTTCCCTACCTTTATCTGGATTTTAACATCTAACTTAAGGCATCCTTAAGCCTGGTTAGAGAAGAGAGAAGAACAAATCCAAATGTGAATTTGACATGATCCAGAAGATACATTCCTCTTATCCCTATGATTAACAAAGGCTGTCGACCATCATAGAATTAACACTGTTTCTTGTTCCTTCAGACTATGGAGGTGAATGACTTCACTTCCACAGTGGCTTGCTTCATGCGACTTTCGTGGGCAGCTGCTGCAGGACGACTGGACCTCGTAGGAAGTAGTCAGCCAATAAAAGAAAGTAACACTTTATTTCCTGCAGGGATTCGAAACAGACTTAGCAGCTCAGGTAGGTTACTGTGCCTAACATCTTTTAAAACATCTTTATTGAAGAAAGCATTTGGAAGCCATCTTTAGGGATGAAAGTACTTGGTTTATTCTTAATTTAACACCTGTGGAGTGTGAAGCTGAATTACGTAAATCTGAGAAAAATGTTGTATGTTCATGTCTCTCTTAGAGAAGACTTAAGTTGCAGGTAACTGACCAGAGGCTGAAGATAACTGAAAAATGTAATGGATTATAGCACTTGTTCGTTTCTTAATACAGGAAGTAATTGCAGTTCAGGAAGTGAAGGCGAGCCAACAGCCCTGCATGCTGGTATCTGTGTGAGACAGCAGTCTGTATCTACCAAAGATGCTTTGATTGCTGGAGAAGCCCTGTCTCTGTTAGTAACCTGCCTTCAGCTACGCAGTCAACAGCTAGGTATGAAATAGAATTGGATTGCTTGGTATTTGGAGTATAAGTAGGGGGGGAAAAGGCTTTTGAAGATGGTTTAAAAAACAAACATAGAAACTCCTAAATTTATAAGTTACCTTCTCAGCTCAAGTGAGAAACACAATTTCATTTAAAAAATGCAATTTTTTTATACCCAGGACTGAACACTAGGTGGCATGAAACAAGGCATGTGGTGCTGTGCCTTAGTGAAATGCACTGGGAAAACTAACTTACTGCCAGTATATAAATATTTGTACTGGCTCTGAAGGACATAATTCTGCACATGCTGCTGTTTGCACAGCTAATGTTTAGTACTTGAACCTTTGTGTACAAGAAATGTAAACGGTGGTGGAAGGAGAAGGAAAATGCTGTTATGAGGTAGTGCCCATCTCTGACAGCAGGAGATAGAGAAACATGCAAATACCCGTTCCTGCTTTTCGGTATTGATAGGAGGGTATTTCATATAAGTGCTATATGGTATTTTAATGTAAGACTGTAACTGAGTGATTTTAAATGATTATTCTAGAAAAGATAACCTCGTATTCTTCTGTTCTAGGATCTTTTTACAATTTGCCTTGTGTTGCTGATTTTATCATTGACATACTGCTTGGATCACCAAGTGCTGAGGTAAGGGTCTTTGTCTGAAAACTTCTTAAATGTTTCAGTGAAATGTGTACACTTTGTCCATTTCATGTGGTCTGAAGATAAAATTGTTCATTACAAGTATTCCAATATTGTTTGCATAATTTTACTTTGTGTAATGACTAGCGATTCCAGTACTTAGTGCTGTATTGATAACAAATGCTGAAGTATTGCATTCTTTAGGCTTGTATAATCCATGAGGCACACAGCTGTGATTTGAATAGTCTGAAAAAACTTTAATTTTGGTAAGACAGATGCTATAATACTAGTACCTTCACCTCCTCAACAAGGGGAAGTCGCGAGGGAATATTGTCTCAAAAGATTTGGGTAAGATCTAATGGACTCTTCTGGACTTTTAGAAAAAATCTTCCAAATGTCAGAACCCTATTAAAATTTATTTTTTCTGATTTGAGATTATTCTGGATATTCAAAAATTCAGAGATTTTTTTCAAGCCACACTTATTTCATTTCGTTGCATCCCACCTATTTTGTATGAAGTTGTTGCATCTTTTCACCCTTTATCTGAATTGATAGTCTGTGTTTAATAAAGCATCAGAGCTGTTAGCAGAGGGACGAAAGTGGTTTGCTGCATCCCTATAAATAGAGAAGCCCTGGTTGGTGGGTGTGGAGCTCATGCTCTAGTTTCCGCAAGATTTTCGGTGTCTGGGTTTTGTCAGATTTCTAACCAAACAAGTGTATTTTTGGCAGCCTTTGAGTAAGGTCTAGTGTTTGACAATGATACTTTTTCAGATTCGTCGTGTTGCCTGTGACCAGTTGTACACCCTTAGTCAGACTGACACGTCAACTCACCCAGATGTACAGAAGCCAAACCAGTTTCTCCTGAGTGTGATTCTCAGTGCCCAGCTGCCTCTTTGGTCACCAACCAGCATCATGAGAGGAATTAACCAGAGGTAAGGCAGATGTGTGTTTACTGAGGAAGGAAACCTATTGCTTTTTTAAATCAGTAGTGCTTTGGAAGCTCTGAGGTGTAAGTGAATAGGACTTTGTTTTTGCAATTCTCTGAAAAGTAGACATGCCTGTCATACCCCAGAAAGTTCAGGAAGTATGTAAATTGGAGGGAAGTAAAGCTGGATTTTTAATGTACAGCTCTTCCTCTGTGAACTCATACAGTTTGTTTTTCTTTAACGTCCTGGAGGCTGTAGTTGCTAAATAGGCATTCTCTTTCTAGGATTTTCTTGTGGTAGTCAAAATGAGGCCAGAGTCCTGAATGAGGTGAAGAGGTGATGGGATGTATGACAGTAACATGGAATTTTTTTTGATAGCGTTGTATAGATCCAGAACAGAAATTGATGCAGAAGGGCCCAGCTTTTTCAATAATGTCTGAACAACCAACCTCACCTGTTTTCTTGTTTGTTAACCATTATACCTGCAAAGACTCAAGTCCTGTTGACATGTCCCTGACTGGCCAAAGACTACTGATTATACCTGTCTAGAAGAATTTCTAGAAGAATCTGAGTAGAGGAGTAACTGTGAAGCTAAAATATGTTGGTGTTACCATTTGATATCTAACTGTTATGAGGTGAGGGAAGAAAGCAATGTTAAATGTTACTCCAAAAATAAATAAATCAGAAGCAATTGTTTTAAAGCTGCAGCACATGCATAAAGAAGCACTACTGAGACAGCTACAATGCTTGGATTAGATGGACAGAGCACGTGGGCCTTAAAGGTAACTGCTTAAACTAAAATTAGAAACTTTTTTCTAAAATATTCTTTTATTTGTATCTTTTCTAGACTTTTGTCCCAGTGTACAGAATACTTTGACCTGAGATGTCAGTTATTGGATGACCTGACATGTAAGTACATTTAGGTTACTGCCCAGACAAACATGCTGTTCAGATTGCAGCTTCTAGACATGTCTTCCTTCTGTTGACAAGATGCAGAATGTAGACTTTATGAGGATTAACTTTGTTGTGACTTGCCAGTGTGCTGGCCATTCTGTGTTGTTAATGCCTGACGCGGGCCATTCTCGGTGTTCGGTAACTGCAAGGCAATTACTCCTCTTGGAAAGTGAAATGAGTTCCTTTGCAGAAGGTGCACTTTTTACATATTGTGAGGGGAAATTAGACCATCTGTTAGGCTTTCAGATGGAAGTTCAGAGATGAAAAATTATAGTAAGATAATCAAGAGCCTTAAGTTAGGTATTATATTTATGTCAGTTTCCCCCATGAGGAGCTATGAAATACCTACCTGTATACTCAGCTTGCAGAGTAAATCAATCTCTGCAGCACCTTCCCCATAAGGAGAATATATATATAAACATATTACCGCTCCACACTGCCTGTACCCTCTCAGAAGTCAGTTTGACCTAATTCAAGAAACCTTTCCAAGAATCTATTCCCTTTCCTGGGAAATTCTCTCATTGATTCTTTCCTAGTCGGTAACATAGCAGCACATGAGTGGAAGTCCAGTTCAAAAGCTGTCTACTCTTGTTTGAGACCTTTGTATTTAAATTCTACACTTATACATACATAGAACTGCTGATTTTTTTTTTTTTGTGGGGGTGTCCCTTTTTATCTTGTAGCATCAGAAATGGAGCAGCTAAAGATAAGCCCGGCTGCCATGTTAGAGGATGAGATCACCTGGCTAGACAACTTTGAACCCAATCGCACAGCTGAGTGTGAGACCAGCGAGGCTGATAACATCTTGTTAGCAGGACACTTAAGGCTCATCAAGACTCTCCTTTCACTTTGTGGAGCAGAGAAGGAAATGGTTGGTAAGTATTCCTTTTTCATTCTAAAGTGGCTAGACCAGCATGAATTCTGCACAGTGTTAAAAATTACGTAGGAAATGTGTAGAAGATATAAGTAGAAGATATAATAATATATCATTAGAAGTGACAGAGCTGAAAGGAATAGCATTGGCAGTTCAGTATGTAATGTGTTCAACAGTAGATGTGGATTACTGTGTTACAGGTTCATCTTTGATTAAGCCGTTGTTGGATGACTTCCTCTTCAGAGCGTCCAGGATTATTCTGAACAGCCATTCCCCGGCAGGCAGTGCTGCAATCAGTCAACAAGACTTTCATCCAAAGTAAAAATTGCTTTTTTTGTTTGCCATGGGTTTTGTCCAAGTACTCATGAATGTAAATGTCACACTGGGGCTGTAGATACATGGAGTTCATACCAATGTCGGAGCTTTCTCCAGAGCATACCTTCCCAATTTATACATTTCCTACATAAGTGTCCAAATAGTGTTTTTTTGTAAGCTGCATGTTCTTGGTATCTTTAATAGGTTTTTAAAGTTTCATGTAAGTAACTGGCATTTTTATTAACTATAACTACATTTTATTAACTATACCTTAATGTATTGTTCCATTGCTGTTCATCTCAAGCATTCTCTCGTTTGCTTAAATAAAGTCTTTTCTTCGGCCTTCAGAAGAAAGGGCTAGTGTGCTTGATCCATTGAAGAGTTAAGTAAAAGTGTTTTCTACTGGCTTGGCACACTGTAGGTCTAAGGTCGCCACTTCCAAGCAAGGAAGCTGTCTGGTCTAGCTCTTCCAAAGCTCATCTCAGTGTACGTGAGTCATTTTGTCTCCACCAGTGTTACAGTAATAGAGAGAATCTGATTGTTAGTCCTCAGAGGTGGAACAAACTGTCTTCTTTTTTGGGCACCTTGCTTCCTTGCTACTGAATGTTAAGCACAGACATCTTCATGTCAGTAAGAAAGGCTTATTTAAAGGAGTGTTTCTGGGGCTGCTCATCCTCTGATTGCTTTCCTTCCCCTCTGCCTCCCCAAGAAAGAAGAAGGAAGAAAACACTCTGCAGTCTCTGAGGAGTTTTTTTTAGCATTTAAACTAGTCCTTTGGAACAATTGTCACTTGTTCTGAGTAATATGGCTTTCTAGAATTAGAAATAATTGAGTAATCTTTAAAAATAGATCTCAACTGTGGTTTGCTTTTTAGGTGCAGTACAGCAGATAGCCGATTAGCTGCCTATGAAGTGTTGGTAATGCTGGCTGATAGCTCACCTTCCAATCTTCAGCTTATTACAAAAGAGCTGCTTTCTATGCATCACCAGTGTGACCCTGCACTTACCAAGGAGTTTGACGTAAGCAAGAAGCCTTTTTTTTAATTTGCATTAGCGTGATAGCATTAGTACTGTATGATCTACTGAACACGGTCTTCAATTTAAAATTACAAAAAAGCAGACGAGTAAATGAAGACCCAGTTGATCTTTCTGAGAAGCAAATACTCTTGTGAGTCTTTGTCAATTATCTGTATAAGAAAGAAGTGTTGCCTAACTATCACCAATTTCATTTAGATATGTTTTAGGCTGCTTTTTCAGTTTTATGCTGAATATTAACTGTATAAATGAGCAAATACAGCTCTTGTGATATTTCAGAATTTTCCTGGTTTTCCATAAAATAGCACAACAGTATTTTATAAAGGTGATTATAAAAAGAGATAATGTTGGAGTCTCACGTGTCCTGTAACTAAGACAAAAAATGTTTCTCATTCTAGTATCTTCCCCCAGTGGATAGTCGCTCCATTTCAGGATTTGTGGGACTGAAGAATGGTGGTGCTACTTGTTACATGAATGCCGTCTTCCAGCAGCTATATATGCAACCTGGTCTCCCAGAGGTGATTGGTTCAGTGTCCTGTAAAGTCCTTTTTTCAAAATTAACTGTCAACTGAGCTGCAAGTTCATTTCACCCTATTTGTAACATGAATTCTTCTTTTTCCTTAAAGAAAGAAGTGTGTATATACATAGTGTCTATGTATAAATATATATAGTGCATATACATAGCACATATACACTCACACAAATGATCGCTTTTAACTTGTCATGCTGTGTCATGAAAACCTAGTATTGGTATTATTAGGAGAATATTAGTACGAGCAGGAGTAGAATATTAGAAGTATTAGTTCTTGGCAAAGTTAGTAAAGTTATTTGTTTCTTCCCAGGCCCTGCTTTCCATTGATGATGATACAGACAATCCAGATGACAATGTGTTCTATCAAGTTCAGTCTCTTTTTGGTCACTTGATGGAAAGCAAGCTACAGTATTATGTACCTGAGAACTTCTGGAAGGTATTATTTTTGTTTAGAATATATACTTTCCTACTTAAACTTTTTTTTACCCTTTTCTCATTGCAGAATTTCTAGGGATAAAGTTCTACCTCAAAAAGTCAATATGTAGAAATAACGCTTATCGGTGAAGTTTTTTTTAATATTTATATGGAACTGCTACCTCTTTATACTTGATATAGATCTTCAAGATGTGGAATAAGGAACTTTATGTTCGAGAGCAACAGGATGCTTACGAGTTCTTTACCAGTCTTATAGATCAAATGGATGAGTACCTCAAGGTAAAAACCTCAGGTTTCTTTCCTTGTTTACATGTTTCTCTTGGTAGTCAAGTCTATTCATTTCTGTCAGTCATTTTTTTTCTTTGGAAAAGAAGGCAGAGAACCACTTGACTATTTTGTGATCTAAGTAATATTCAGAGGCTTAAATTTCATGCTGTATACTTGGTCTTTTATTCTGAATAGATATATATAACTGATGTCTAATTTTTTATCTTCAACAGAAAATAGGAAGAGACCAAATATTTAAGAATACTTTTCAAGGTATCTTTTCTGATCAGAAGATCTGCAAGGACTGTCCTCACAGGTAATGTTAATTTTAGTGCATTAGGTAACTTGTTGTGTGCTGCCATAACTATTACAATATGTAGGTCAAAATAGCACAAAAAGTAATATGCCTTTGACTGTAAGCATCGTTGCTGTTGATAGCTACTGGGCAAACACAGTATTTCCTACGCATGTCTTGTTAATGCGCTTCACATAGGCTCTTCTCTGTCAATGTCTTTACCATTTTTCTTCTTTACTTTAGGTATGAGCGTGAGGAAGCCTTCATGGCTCTCAACTTAGGTGTGACTTCATGTCAAAGTTTAGAAATATCGTTGGATCAATTTGTTAGAGGAGAAGTTTTGGAAGGAAGTAATGCATACTACTGTGAAAAATGCAAAGAAAAGGTATTGTTTTTAATGTATGTAACAGTATTCAGCTGTAGCTTGATGTTTTCTTAAGCATTGCACGGTCACATGAAGCCGTATTTAAATACAACTTACTCTTTTTAATTAAAAAGTTAAATCCAAATTCCATGTAAATAGCTTTCTTCGTTTCTTGTAACTCATACTGTGGACTAAACATTTAGAGGGATGGCAGGATGGTACAATGTTTTGTAATGTACCAGACCACTGCACAAACATAACTGCCACAGTACCCTGTCTGTAGGTGTTAACAGTCATCCTATGGTCATCCTACCTTCAGTAGCTGTATTGTGCATCAGTTCAAGATGGTTGGAATCAGGCTTCTATAGAAAAATGTTAGAGCTTGCTTGAGCTATATAGGTAGAGGTGATATTCTTTTGTCTCTTTAAGAGGACTACAGTGAAGCGCACATGCATTAAGGTCTTACCAAGCCTTTTGGTGATTCACCTGATGAGATTTGGCTTTGACTGGGAGAGCGGTCGTTCTATTAAATATGATGAACAAATAAGGGTAAGAAAACTATTGGTTATGCTCCCCATTCCCACCATCCCTTCCACTCAGTGGAGTGGGGTGCACTCACCCTTCCTATTCATATTCCCTTCTTTCCTCCACATTTCAATGCTGGACTCTTGAATATGTAGAACGCTTACAATATGATCACGGTACAGAAAATAAGTACTTCTACAAACTTTGCCTGCAGCATTCTCAGAGTACTTTCAGAAAGCAAAAGCCTCTGCAAAGACATCTTAACTTCTGTGTCATAAGGATTAAAAGTTGTACTACCATGCTTTCCCTTAGCACTTCCAATATGGGAGTATTAATACAACTCTTAAAAAAAAAAATTACATTAAGCAAGTGCATGTCAAAATCTCTGTTTAATCTAAAATATCTCTTCACAGTTTCCCTGGATGCTAAACATGGAGCCTTACACTGTGTCAGGGATGGCTCGTCAGGATTCGTCTTCGGAAGTGGGGGACAATGGTAGAAATGCGGATCAAGGAAGCGGAGGCTCCCCAAGGAAGAAAGTTGCACCTACAGAAAACTATGAGCTTGTTGGTGTGATTGTTCACAGTGGCCAGGCACATGCAGGGCATTACTACTCTTTTATAAAGGACAGGAGGTAATGTCCAAGAAGACTCGCATAATGGCTTTGAGAGCAGTCTAAAGACTACTTGTTTTGGGAAGGTATAGTGAGCCATTCAGAGCTCTTTTGGAAGCACTGGTCTTTCTTAACACCTAGCAGAGTTGTCCACATTATCAAAATATCAGGAATTGTTATGTGCCTTGTATTGCAATGAGGACTTCCTGTGACACTTACTTGTGGGTGATGTGCTTCTGTTGTTTTTTAATCAATTGGTTTTTGGAATCCAATTTTATCATTGAGTTAAGCTTTCTATTTCTTGTCAAAACAAATGTGAGTTCAAGGTTCTCATTGCTAGGGTATTTGGGGTGGTTTGTTTTTTTGCTAGACAATCAAATAATATTGCTTCTGTTCTGTTTCTGTTCTTTTTTTATTACAGAGGATGTGGAAAAGGAAAGTGGTATAAATTCAATGACACCGTTGTTGAAGAATTTGAGTTAACTGATGAAACCTTGGAATATGAATGTTTTGGTGGAGAGTACAGACCTAAAGTCTATGATCAGTGTAAGCAGAAGTGAAGATGAATTTACAGTAGCTTTGTTTCATATTAGTTCTCAATAGAGCTAAGTTGATTATATCTACTTAGAGTGACATGATCTAATAATCCTTCCCAAACTTGTTTTCTGATTTACTGAAGGACATCACTTGTTATGTCCTAATATGTTCTGCTATGGCCTAAAATATTGAACCATATTCACTGTTGTTCAGCTCTTTGTGAACTGAATAGCAGAGGAGATTCAGAAGTAAAATGGCATGTTATTAAAAATGGTTTAAAGAAAACACAAAACAGGCCTTATTTTAGGCTAGTCAAAATGCGTGTAGAACATGGTGTGGGATTGTATAGTTGAACTTTGCAGTGCTTTAAGGAATTAATTCCAAACGTATTTCCACCATTATTCACTTACTTTGTAATTCTAATAGTTATCTTTTTAAAATACATATGCTCTTTGTGTGTGCACTGTTTTTTATTATTCACTAACATAGACTGATGCTTTGATCTGAGAAATAACTTCGTACGGCACAGTCTGTATTGCTCGCACACCCAGTTTCATTCCCCTGTAGGAGTGAAGAGGGTGCTAAACCTTCAAAGGCTTCTGTTGAATGCCTTTTCTCTCATCAGCTAATCCTTACCCTGATGTACGTCGGCGGTACTGGAATGCCTATATGCTGTTTTACCAGAGAGTGTCTGATCAGAACTCTCCAGTCTTACCAAAGAAAAGTCGAGTGAGTGTTGTGCGTCAGGAAGCTGAGGACCTCTCCTTGTAAGTTTCTCTTGTGTCTGTAAAGACTTATCCTATATTGATGTCTAGACCCTATCTCCAGAGCTAAGGAATTGAATAATTCTTGTTCAACACAGGAGTGTACCAATCCTTCTGGTTTTCTTTAAGCTGCTTAATTGAATATTCTTTTATTGGTTTTATAAGTTCCTCTTCCATACTCCTGTCACCATTGGAATAAGAAATTCAGGCTGACTGACAGCCTCATAAATTACTTAGACTGTCATCTGAATTTGCTTTAAGATGATACTGGCTCTATTGTTATTTTAAAACTTGAACTGCAGATTTGTCATAGAATTTCATTATTGACCTTGAGCTTCTATATATTTTAGATCTGCTCCATCTTCACCAGAAATTTCACCCCAGTCATCACCTCGACCTCACAGGCCCAACAGTGATCGCCTATCCATCTTAACCAAGCTGGTTCGGAAAGGAGAAAAAAAGGGGCTTTTTGTAGAGAAAATGCCTGTACGGATATATCAGGTAGAGAACTCTGCAAGTTGCAAATAAATGCTATTCATACAAAACTTAAGCTCATAGGAAGAAGATGACAATTTTGAAGGTGGCCTTGAAGTAATTCAGTTATTGAAAACAAAGCTAGAAAGTAACTCTAGATTCTAATATGAAATTCTTAACAAGCTGTTCAGTGATACGTTACTGTACATTTTGCTGTCCCTTTTCACAATATTGACCAATCATTCCTTGCTTTGAAAAAACTGCAGGCAAAGTAGTCAAACATAAGATGCAGCAGCAGTTAGCATGCAGACAGGGAGAGATGAGAGCAGAGAAGATGCTTCATTTAAAGTATGTTTGAAGAAGAATGGAGAATTCACAAATTAGTTATCCTCTAGTTCTCAAGTTTCACAGCAATGTAAAAGGGAGGAAAACTAAGAGAAACCACAGCCAGCTAATTCTGTCTGTTAGCTTACGTAATCCTCTCTGTGTTCTCCAATGGGAGAACAAAGATATTGAAGACAGCACTACAAGTCAGAGCTGATAACGGAGGTGTGATGGCACTAACAGAGCAGTGAGAGGAGGAAGGTCTGTGTCTGCAGGCCTGCAGGTGTGGTGGGGGTGCAATCTTGCATGTATTTGGCCTTCTGAGCACAGACCACCCTGCTGATCTGGGTGCAGGAATGCCAATGTTACACCGAGTAAACTGTGCCGGCTATATACGGCCCTCCACCTGTACCAGGGCACTGGTACTCACTTTAGGCATTCCAGTATCTGGGGTTGTGTTACTACAATAAACATAACTTGGCTCAAATTTATTGAGAGTCTTTCAGCAAAATCTTGTTTGATTTTTGTTGATCTTGTTTGATGGGGGTCTTGGCATGTTAGTACATCACTGGCATACCGTGGTACGTGTAAATTTGCTAAGCAAGGCTTTCAGATTTGAAGTATTTTTGGGGGGTATTTTGTTAAAAGCAAGCAAAAAAATGGAATTTAGCAGCAGCTTCTTCCTTTTCCTTTCCCATAATGGTCCAGTGATTAAGTCTGTCAGTTATCCTGTGTTTTGCAATGTCCTTTGAAGAAAATCACTGGTTTATATGAATCTAAGCTTCCCATGTGGTTTTGCCCTCCACCGAAGCAGTGATAACAGAACAGTAGTATTAACAGAATAGGTCTGATACTGGTTTTTAGACACCACACATATCTTATGGGTAAGATGAAGCATTAGAGAAATGTTCTTTGGCATTGTTTTAATTTCTTTTTTTTGCGTTCTTTTACTTCAAAAAAAAATTCTACAGATGGTGAGAGACGAAAACCTGAAATTTATGAAGAATAGAGATGTATACAGTAGTGACTACTTCAGTTTTGTTCTATCATTAGCTTCACTGAATGCTGTAAGTAACTAGATTTTAATCTTGGAGTACTTGGGAAAATATTGGGTAGACAGGGCCACAGAAGAGCCATGACAAGAAGAAAACGAGAAATATTTTGTGACTTTGCTTTTCCAGCTGAGAAATTCCTTGACACCTATAATTCTTCACTTTGATAGCATCTGTCTCAAAGCTGACTCCAGCCTCTTGTTACAGAAGTGGGAAAATGCCATTGTGTAAATGCATAGTAAAATTTATGAAATAATACTTTTTTAAATTGATGCAAACTAAGCTCTAGAGGGACAGAAATTCCCCTCTGTATCGAATATCCAAAAACCAGTGTTAGTCAGCTCGAAGTTGATAGACCTTCACTTGTTTCAATACAGTTTAGTCTACTAAAGTTTTTCTGAATATAGTTATTGATTAATAAACAAACCATCATTTATTAAATTTATGAAATCTACAGACTTAGTGGGCCTTACAGTAAGTTTGTTCCTGTTTTAGCATATGTCAGATTAGCATAGTCAGCACTGGAGACTGGTTTTAGCACAGAAGAATATGGTTTGCTTTGTTTTCCAAATGAAGCCAATTACTTGAATAGAACATGTTCATGTATATATAGGAGATGGCATAAGTGCTGCAGGCATAGTTATGCTCTGGAGTAAATTTAATGTTTCTTTCAGACTAAGGTAAAACATCCTTATTATCCATGCATGGCAAAGGTGAGCTTACAGCTGGCAGTCCAATTCCTCTTCCAAACCTATCTCCGAACCAAGAAGAAACTCAGGTAAGAGCTGACTGTGGGAAAGCCACTTCTGGTTTACCAAAAAGGAATACATAATATGAAACATTGCTTAGGTTTTGGAGGTGATTTTCATTACTACCCCTGGTTTTGTTCCCCTTTTTTTTTTAAAGGGCTGATACGGAAGAGTGGATTGCAACCATAGATGCACTGCTCTCCAAAAGCATTGATGCATGTCAGTGGTTAGTTGAATATTTCGTTGGGACAGAGGGACGGGAGCTTGTGAAGTAAGTACTGGTAATTCAGACTTGTGTGGTGTTTTGTGTCTTGTGTATGGATGAAGCTTCATAATAACATGATCTGGCCTACACTGGTGCATTGCCAAGGAGTTGACTGTGTGCATTCTTTAAACAGGCACTCTAAATTATCGCTTAGGTTTTTATGTCTAGTATTTTCCTCTGTCCAGCTTTTTCAGTGATTCTGAAAATCTAATAAAATGGTGCAGTGTATGTGAAGGATGCAGGTGTTTAATTCAGAGGAGTGCCGTGGAGTGTGTGTGTCTAGTCACTCCTGCAAATAGAGGGAAAGGAGAATGTGGTGAATTGGGGTAAGATAAGTTAAATACATATCTGACATATCACAAACTACAACGTTTTTCTCACCATCAAGATCAGCTAATAGGTGTTTTCAAAACTCCTATGTCAAACTCTTGGAAAACTGATAAAAGAGAGGGATGTGTCAATCTAAAGAAAAGTATCTCTGAAGTTTCACTGAAAGACAGGATCATATGGTACCTCTTAGATATGGTACCTCTTGGTTTTAGATTTTTTGTTCTTTGAAAGTAATTATATAGTAGTATTATAGGTTTTAGTTGTGACAAACGGGAGTATAGGAAAATAAGTTAAAGCTTATCCACAGAAGTATGATCCAGGAGTATTTGAACTGTTATCCTTTTTAAATGATAAATACCATGCTTAACCATAGCAATTGAATGTACACGTTGATTTCAGTTCCCTTTGCATCTTCACCTTTTATTTTCCAGAACTTTCCTCCTGGAATGCAGTGTGAGAGAGGTGCGAGTTGCTGTAGCCACTGTTCTCGAAAAAACTCTCGACAGTGCCTTGCTTTATCAAGAGAAGGTTAGTGACACCTCCCCACCAGTGATGCTGTTGATTGTCTCTACCTCAGCTCTTGCTTCCACTTGAAGGCAATGCTATATGACTTTGTAAATGACAAGGTGGAAGGCTCACACACTTGACAGGCTTGTAGCTCTTTCTTGAATAAGTTAATTCTTGTTTGTCCCTACCCTGTAAGGTAATATGCTGCTGTTATTCTTAGAATTTAAGTTTGAAGGTGTAAACAATTCTGCCTCACTTCAGCTTGTTTTATAAACTGACATCACATTCTGTTTGAAAGTTTGGAAACTGTTTTCATGAAATTTATTCTTTTTCTGTAACTCAGAGATCCTAGAAATCAGCTTTAATTTTTAACTTCTCCTTCCTCACTCAGTCAGAAGCCCATAGCAGTAGTAACTGGGCACCTTGTTCCAAGGAGAGATTAGAACTATGGTTATTATTCAAAGGTTTAATTTTCTGTTAGAAAATCTTGGCAAGTAAGTTTGGGAAGTGTAGCGTTGTTCTATTTGGCTCATTTTAGCATTGTAGGAAAACCCAGCAGGAAACATGTGAAAAGGGGTCACTTGTAAAAAAAAAAAAAAAAAAAAAAAAAAAAAAAGCTTGAGATTCATCTGTTGCCCTTGGGACACCTGACCATTTGTATAAAGAATGCAAAGAAATATAGTAGACGACAGAAAACATTACTGACTGAGCTCTCAGTGGGGACTTTTGAGTGTCCAAGTCTTGTTTAGTCTGAAGTAATTTTCTTGCATCAGATTTTAGGCACCGCTGTTGTACAGGCTGTGATAAAGTTTTTCTTATTTAGAGCTTTAAGGAAAGATTGCTATAAAGTCCTCCAAGTTGAGTAGGATAGTAGGGAGATGAACACTTACAGTATAGCTTGAGAGCTTCTGGTTACTTCCTCTTGGCTGTTAGTTGCTATCTGTTAACTAAGATGTAATAATATCCTAATGCCTTTCATGTGCTTTGATGTAAAGTAAACACTAAAATTGCTTTCTGCATATGTGAATGTGGTGCTATGTTAGCCTGAGATACTGAGTTATGATTTACTTCTAATCCGGTTTATTTTATATTACTATAATGACAGGAACATTTAAACATCAGTTACCACTTGACTGATGAGTAATTTGAATCGCTTTAAGAATATTGCACACTTATGTAACCACTGAGTCCCGTTTCTTTAAGCAAGTTAACCTGCATGCTAATGCTTTCCTTACTTTCCTGTTTAATATATGTACATTAACTCAGAGTTAAAAATGGTAAGGTTGCAGTCCTATGTTAACTATTAATATTAATCACAGCAAGCATATTTGATGATACATACCGTTTTGTTAATCAAACCCAAAATTTAAAACGTAGGAATTCTTGTATTTTAAGCAGGAGACAAACATTTAAATTCAAGTTAATTGTTTTCACAGTTAAAAAGTCTACATCAGTTACTGGAGGTGCTACTTGCTCTACTGGATAAAGATGTTCCTGAAAACTGCAAAAACTGTGCTCAGTACTTTTTGCTATTCAACAATTTTGTGCAGAAGGTAAGCAACCATTTATATTTTTTCATGTTACTTTAATTTTAACGAACTGTAGTAAAACAGCTAGTCATCCATCTTAGTAGAAGGTTTCAACAGCACAGTGGAATTCCTCTAGAAGAGTATTTGATTTTTGTTTCAGGGTTGCTTTTTTCTTTTTAATAAGTGGCTTTGAACACTGATTTAGGATAAAATCATCCAAAAATATACAAGCAGTGCATGCTTATTGGAGATGTCCAGATTCTGAATGTTGGGGTGTTGTTTCTTGGTGATTTTTTTGGTTGTTTGGTCTTTGTCTCCTCTAAAACATATTAATGGTCTGGGATAGTTTTTGTCGTATAGGAAGCAGAATGAACGACTGAACTGTGCTGTTTACCCCAGTATGAGTTCTCTCTATCCCTCTATTCTTTTTTCTTTTATATGACAGTTATTTTGCATGTGGCAGTTCTGGTCTACTTTATATAATGTGCTGTATATAACGAGACACCTTTTTAAGGGAAGGTGCAGTGTTCAGCACTGTTTTTCTTTTGTGCCTTACAGCACTAGTTCTTCGCCTGGATAGGAATGTAACTTTTTATTATTGTCTAAACAGCAGGGCATAAGGGCTAGCAGTCTTCTTCTCAGACACTCTGCTTTGAGGCACATGATCAACTTTCTCCTTGGTCCTAATCGTCAGAGTAATCAGGTAAAGCTTATGTAGTCATTCAGGGTTTAAGATGCTTACATTATGGGCAAATACTTTTCATGTGATAAAATAGACTCTTCCATGGATTATTCTGCAAACTTCATGCAGGTCTTAAAGATTGCGTGTGTGCATAGTAGTTAACATAGAAAACATAGTAGTTAACGTGGAGAAATGTCTGTATGGACAGAAGTGAGTGTCATTCTTGGGATAATAAAATTTTTAATGCATTCAAAGTCTTGAAACATAGAGGTGGGCTGTTAAGGACGTTGCTTTGTTTTGACTTAACAGGAGTTGACTAAATCAATTAATTGAAACTTAATTAAATCTCTCCTTTGGCTCAAACAGAACCGCAGATGGAGTTCAGCACAAGCACGTGAGTTTGGATATCTTCACAATACTGTGGCGCTACTTGTTTTGCACTCTGACGTCTCCTCACAAAGAAATGTTGGTAAGAATTGCATTTTTGCCTTCTGTGACATTTCATTTTGGTTACTTTAAATGGGAGTAACTTAGGCATCAGCAAGGAGAAATAAAATCACTTCAGATTTAAGGCACTGGTTTGCAGGTACCTTTGATTACTCTTTATTTTTCTGTACAAGTACTGAGAGGCTGTAGCAAACAGCATTTACAGGCATTGGGTGGGGAAAAAAAATCTTGAGATGAACATTATTATGCCCTTCCCTCCAACACACACAGCCGCATTTGCCTAAAAGGTCTTTCTTCATGTGGATGAATCAACTTGTCTGGGAAAGACTTGCAGCCTGCCAGGCTGTACTTTGCCTGCATTTGTTATGTCTTTTGCTAGTTTTAAGGGGAATATTTGGACCAAGCTACTGAATAATAAGCAATAGAATGCTCTCCTGGATATTTTTTACAAGAGACAGATATCTAAATACTCATAATAAAGAAATGAGTTCAGATCTTCAGTGCTCTGAAGGAAGCATTTGAAGTTTTCTTTTTGAAAGAATCATTTGATGTTTTTTTCAAAGGTTTAAAGTTTCTGGAGTTGGGGGCAGTCAAACACTGTAAAGTAACAGAAGAATAATAAATGTTTGGAATGTGCAACAGTGGGAGTGAAATTAAGACTCAAAGTCCTGATAGTAAATATGAACATCCTGCTTTGCTTTTTTAGTGGTTCATCTCCCAGTGTTGTCAATAATGTAAATGGCACGTTAGTGTAAAAAAAAAAAAAAAAAATTTATTTGGAGTGGTACCATACAGGCTAGTTGAGGTGACCGTCATTAGACGTGACAGGATGCCAGATGAGCGGCAGTGTCTTCAAGGTGTATAGAACAGTCTGATTTATTGCTGGATTGTTTTTCTATTTGCTGTTACAGCTCCTGGTCTCTTTAAGCAGCGTCCACCTCTAAGCATAACTACTTCAGGTCCACTTTTGACGCTCCATGGGGAAGTGGAAGCCTTGTTATTCCTGTCTGAAGGAAAACCTTACTTAATGGAGGTATCTGTTCTAAATTCTACCCTGCTTGAACCTAAAGGCTTGTCTGCCATTAGTTCTTTGAAGTATCTTTATGTGAAAAGCACTAAATGTTAAAAAGCAGCCAGCTGGGAGTATGTGGGTTTTATTTTGAGCCTAAAGAAGAAAGCACCTTTGGTTTGTTTCTTCTTGACACCTTACTCTAGTAAATCCCTAAGCTTTAAGGTCTAGTATGAGTGTTTACAAAGTTAGCAAAGAACGTATTTTACAAGTGTCCATGCAGTCAGTTACCATATGTTAGTTGGAGGTGCTAACTTGGATCGCTGTGACTTAATGGGTCATGCTTGACTCAGACCCTTAGAGGCGGGCAGCAGGAGCTGAGTGGAGTGCTGTGCGTGAAGAGGTTCAGCTCACTGGGCCATGCAGGTGCTGGGAAGAAAAGAAAAAGCAACCATTTCTGGAAAAACCTAACATTCTATTATAAACATGATCCATCTCTTGAAAATAATTATATGGCTGTGTCTGAAATTGTTTATCTTTTTGTTAGGTGATGTATGCGTTACGAGAGCTAACTGGATCCCTGTCAGTTGTCATTGAGATGGTGGTGTACTGCTGCTTTTGTAATGAGCACTTCTCCTTTACTGTGCTACACTTCATCAAGGTAGAGATGATCAAGATTGTTTCTTCTAGGCTTTCGTCATACTGTGTCTTAGGTGTTAAAATGGTGCTAGGGTCTGCAGAAGAACAGTACAAATCACGGGATTTGAGGTGTTTTTTTGTGGTTGTTTAACTTCTGCTGTTTAAAGTAACTAATTTTCAGAAAGTCTAGTAATTCTGTCATCCACACGTTTTACTATCTAATTCTATATTTCTTACTTGCAGACTCAGCTGGAAACTGCTCCACCTCATGAATTGAAAAATATATTCCAGTTACTCCATGAGATACTGGTAGGTGAATGGTAAAGACTTGTACACTTAAGTACAGGAGCAAATTTTTATCGCTGTATGATGGAAAAAAAACAGGACTGCATTGATAATTTTAACATCCAGGTATCTTTGATCCTTCAGTTTGAGGTTTTTATTACTTTTTAAATTGCTCTCTTGATAATCTGGTGTTATATGAAACTTCATAAGTCTCCTGTTTTTCATGTTGAGGTGATTAAAAGCATTTCATAGTATAGATTCTCAGGTATCAAGCGTAACTTCTATTGACCTTTCTCTTTCATGCCAGGTTATTGAAGACCCCTTACAAGTAGAACGCATCAAATTTGCTTTTGAAACGGAAAATGGATTAATAGGCAAGTAAGCCAGTGTGTGAATGTTACTGTCTCTCCTACTGACCTGTATGTTGATAATTCATGCTGGTTTGTTACTTCTCATTAAAAGCGTTGCATCTCCATTTGACCTTACTGAAGCAAAGTTACCAAAGCATTTAAAATTGATAAAAGAAGGCCCAGAATGATGAGAGCTTATTTCATGTGAATCAGAAGAGGCTTTGTGTGTGTAACAAATGTAGATTAGCCACATAGAGCTCAAAGAGCACATGTAATCAACGAGTGCAGCTTGGGTATCTCTTTCATAGCTGTCTGGATGAGGAGCTGCTTCAGACTGTGGCTTTTACCTGAATTTATTTTGGATTCTGGTTTAGTGAGAAATGATATCTAGTTTTTTTCTCTTACGCCTCAGTGCTCTTCTGTTTACTCATTTCCATGTATGACTGATAGAAGAGAAGGTAACATGAAGTAGTGTCAGGGATTAAGTGGTTATCTTTTTTTCTAGGTGGTCCCATTTGAACTGATCCTATTCTGTAATTTGGGCAATATGTGACCTTTTGCTCTTCCTCTACAGAGGAGAGATGCAATTATTCAATTAGATTATGTTGAAGGCTTATTGTGTTTTGGTATTAAATCATACATATTTTACAAGAACTGCTGTGAGTTTTGGGAGTGAATGTTGTAGTTTTACCTTGCTGTCTCCTAGCAACAGCACTGAACAGCTTCCAGTTTCACTGCACGTGGCCCAAGATCTATCAGTCACATTGACTGGTCTTACTCCAAGGAAAGAAACCAGCAAATAGTTTTCTGTGGCCCTCACGGGTGTTTGTGCTTAACTTGCAGTATGCCAGTACTGAGATGTTAATTATCTGCTGTGCTTTGAGGGTAAAACACAGCAATTTGCAGGTCCCTGGCAATTGTTTGCCTTCTTTAGAGGTTTCACTGCAGTATCCCTTGATGTGGAGTGAAAAGGACAGAGCAACTTCTGAGTTCTGAGTGGGAAATCTGGTTGTGGCAGCTCCTTGAAAATTTGCTTCTCAGCCAAAGAATTTTGTTACATGGGAATTCATTGTATAGAAAAATTCCTGACTAGGAACATTGTTGTTTTGCCTGGATCTCCCATAGAAGAGTCTCATGACTGAATTTTGCTATGCTTGTTTGTGTGAAGAAGCTCCAAACATTCTTCTAGCTTAGCAAGTTTTGATCCAGGAGAAGCTGGTGGTCTGATCTGTTTATAGTGGGTTTGAACGGTTTTTGTTTTTTTCAACTTCAGATACATGTAACCATAGCAATTATCTAATATAGAATGGATTATAGGAGAGGAAAACTGCATTAGGAGAGGGTTATTTAAAATTCAGGTACCATGTTTGAAAGAATTACTGCGTTTTCACTTTGATCTATTTTTAATCCAATAGAGTTCCGGAAATAGTCAAAACTGCCAGCAATACAGTAGTGTGTTTAACACATACTCATGCTAACATCTGTAGAAATAACTTCCCCACCTAAGCTAAAATGTTAGCTTCATCTTCATTATGTTTTCAGCCTGGTTGGTACACAGAAATCTGATTTTTATTTTTTTTAATCCACTTGTTTTTCCTTACAGCCTTGATGCACCACAGCAACCATGTGGACAGCAGTCGGTGTTACCAGTGTGTCAAGTTCCTCGTTACTTTGGCTCAGAAGTGAGTACTAAGGTTTTCAGAGTTTAACTTCTATCCCTACCTTAGAGCCCTCTGTTACTATTTAGGCTGCTGCTTTTTCCACTTTTGATCAGCTTTAGCTTCTGTTATTGTGATGAAAGTGGTGCTCAGAGGTCTTGATATTGTGTGCCTCAGTGTGAAATCTGTACCAAGTAGTATCTGAAATGGATTTCTTATATAAAACCAATAATTGCTGTTTTTAAAGGCAGTGGTCAGCTACATTCCATGGAGTAGATGCCTAGTACTAAGACCAAGATAAATATAAGAAAACTGTCCCAGCTTTCTTGAAATACTGTGACTGTTAAATTCTGTTTGGTTGGAACTTGGCACATGTCCTGCTAAAGCATAGTTCTGCAATAAGTGTATCTGTATAGTAGACTACTTTGAGTAAACTTTACTAAACATTATTGTTCTTGCTAGTCTGGTTAATAACAGAGCTATTTAGTTTAAGTCAGCATTTGCAATGATAACAGTGCATGCAGAAGGCAGCAGCATAAAGAAAGCGAAGCCTTTAGATTATTCTTTTTTTAACTTTGCCAGAATACTTTGTCCAGTAATAATGAATATAATTTCAACGTCCTAGGTGCCCTACTGCAAAAGATTATTTCAAGGAGAATTCCCACCACTGGAGCTGGGCTGTGCAGTGGCTACAGAAAAAGGTAGTTTGTCTGTAACTTCACAGAAAAACTGACACCTTAGTCACAATGAGAATTATGAAACCTCCATTCTATCTACTGCTCTTTGAGAGGAGGCTTAAGACAAAAATACAAGCTACTTTATTTTTAACAAGGACAGTTTGAATGAAGTTTAATCTGGTGCATTCAAGAACTTTAAGCCACCAAGTGTTTCAGTAAATATAACTAAATGTGAATAGTTATGATTACCTTTCCTTTGCATGTGGGAAACTTTGTGTCACTGTATTCATGTTAGAAGGTTACACTTCTTTTTGCTTATGTGTTGATGCAAGGGAACACCTTGCAAGGTGAATTTCTTATGGAATCTTCACAGCTTTGCACAAAACACAGCTGTTGACACAGCTTTTTCTTCCCACATACATTTTTTGGTTCTTCCCTCTAAACTTAACGTAGGCTGACCAGTACATCCCTTAATAAATATCCAAGAACACTTATAAAACCTAAAGTTCAGCAGAAGCGGCCCAGGTCTGCTGACAAGCAGGGCCATGCTTGTTCTCTCTATGCTTGTCTGAGAAATCATCTCAGATCTAGGCTGTCTTTCTGTCCTGACAGCTGCTGCCGGGCAATAAGATACCAGATGCGTAAACTAGCACTGTATTGAATACTGGAAGCAACATTATTGGGATTCTTGCAGTGCAGCTGGCACTTGTTGCCATTCTCTTGAAATACAGTAAGCTGACGGGTGTGGATAGCCCTGCTGTACCTGTTTTTACTTTGTACAAGCTCATATGAACCCTTGTTGAAAAATTGAATCTACCACTCTTCAGCTGGCATCCAGTAACTTGCACACGTGTACAGGTGCCAAAAAGGGAGCTGGTTAGTAGGTTTCAGCTGAAGGGCAGTAGTTTCTGAAACTACATCCCGAAGTGCCTGCCTGTCAATGCCCCAGATCTCTAGCTGTTTGCCAAATGATTCAGGAGGCTTGTTCAAGACTTGTAGTTTGCCTACCAGCACAAGTGGATGAGGTTTTACACATGTAAAACTCATACTACGTTTTTGTGGCTTTCTTGGCTTTTTATGCAGATGTCTGAACATTACTGGGCTCCACAGAGTAACGTATCCAATGAAACATCAACTGCAAAAACCTTCCAGCGCACTATTTCAGCACAGGTAAGTGTGTCAGTCCTGGGAGATGGTGTTAAACTTGTGGGTATTTTCTTCTCTCACTTTTCAGTTAGTGGCTTTGTTTGTGGCAACTTTACTATATTCCAGTGCACTTAAGGCCATTCTTCCCTGACAAGCCTAGATCTTGTGTTTTTCTCTGTAAAAACTAACCTTTAAAGGCTATTAGTCAATACCATACAATTACCTGTGGTGAATCAGTTATCTCACTACAGCAGCTATATTGTTTTAGAATAAGCTTGGAAAAAAAAGTGATTGTGAAATAAAGGTATCAGCAGGGCTTCTGACACTGAATGCTGAACTGTTTCCAAATCAGGACACGCTGGCCTATGCCACAGCCTTGCTGAATGAGAAGGATCAGTCTGGAAGCAGTAACGGGTCAGAAAGTAGTCCAGCTAACGAGAACGGAGACAGACATCTACAGCAGGTAACTATAAAATAAGGGCATGTTTATCTTCTGGTGCCTTCTGTTAGACAACTTGTGCCTGGGGTTTGGGTCAGGACCATCGCTGAATGTAGACACAATAATTGTGTGCTGTACAAAAAATAATGTACTGTATCTTTCTCCCCCACCCCTTCTTTGTATTGGAAGGGCTCAGAGTCTCCTATGATGATTGGTGAGTCTAAGAGTGACCTTGATGATGTTGACCCATAAAGGATACCAATGAACACAAGAGCAGATCAACTCAAACATTTAATGCCTGGTACCTATTGAAACTGGAGTCCCATTGCTTAAGCCATTAGAAAAGTCTGGAAGAGAAATGGCTTTACAGGGTCGGTGGCAACGCTGGAGGAGGAGGCTGTTTCCCTGAAAGCTAAAAGCATTTTTAGCCACGAAGGCTTCAGATTGATAAACGCTCTAGAAAACTGCATCTTCACCTGCAGTAGCTTATGACAGTCCAGACACCGAAAACAGTTTGTCAAGAAGATTTTATCAAATACACAAACGCTAGTGGTTGAATTTTTATGTGAACATTAAATGAGTGAATGTAAAACTGTTGCTTTTCTGTGATGCTGCAAAAAAAAAAATTCTTTTGGTTTTTATACAGAGGAAAACCAGACTGCCCTTATGTATGGAGGGCAAATTTTTAATCTTTCTGATAATATTGAATAGGAATATTCAAATTTCTGTAAAGATGTGTGATGACTTACATTTCATTGTAAAATATTAGTTAAAGAATCAGTTTACATAAGGACTTCTGTATTTAATATGTCTCCTTGCTCATTTATAAAGCTCTTTATTAGAAGGATCAGTAAGATTGCTCTGTGAGGAGAGTGACTCCTTACAGAAAGGTTTGGTCAATGAGCTCTGGAATGGGTTGTCTCTTTGGTACCTTTCCTAAAACCACAGACAACTGGGAAGGGCAATAAAAGAAAAGCTTTGTTCTCTAGGTATGCAAGTGTTTATTAAAGGATATTGGTGGATTTAACAAAAAAAAGTTAATGAGTAGTTTTAAAAGAAAAGCACTTTAAAATGGAATTCTGTTGCAGTTTTACTCATTAAATTTTTTACCTTTTGGAGACATATTGAATCAAATGTAGTCTCAATCATGTGATCTGCAATCACTTGCTTATGCTTTGAAATTACTGAGAAAGTTGGTATTGGTTGTATATGATAATTCCTTGCGTGAGGTGGGGACACTGTTGTGCAGATTTTATAGCAATTTTAACACGGGGAAAGAATGATTTGGCTTTGTTTGTATTTTCACTTGACCAGGCAACATTTAAAATATCACGGCTCTTTTGATTTGCTCATAAACAACTGGAAACCAGTTGGGATAACTTGAGCACAGCTTTGTTTTCCATGTCAAATTTAGTTCAGTGACTTCTGGTTCTGGATGCTAGCTTCTTTTGTGCCAACTAACTTCATATTTTGTACATTTTACGTTTGTCACATTTTCTGCACTGCTTTTTGCCTTTATTTATAGATTCTGCCTTACTTTAAAAATTATGTAAACAAACATGCACAGAAATGGGGGGCATCTTAAGGAGTGCCTGGGTACCTCCAGAATAGACAAATTTGCCAAGTTAAAGGCACAACCAGCCAAAAAGTGCCTTTTTTCTTTCTACATGCTGCTGCTGAACCAAGAGGCAGCAGCCAGCTTTTCACTGTTGTGCACTAATATTGAAATTAACCAGTCATTTCACTGTTGGAAGTAAACATCTGATATGATTTCAGCTGTACAGCTTTATAACTTATTGCGGGTTAGGAGAACTGTTGTCATAAATTGCAAAGAAGCAAGGGTGGCATTGTAGTGAATCTCTCGCTTTCTTTTCCAAACAATGTCTTCATAGACACATGGCAGAGTTAGCATTTTATAAATGTTTCTGATAATGTGCTGGGACATTTTAAATGTGATATTTTAAATTAATTTTGAATGAATCATTTCTTACAGATACCCCTTCTTCCTTCCCCCACCCCTAATACTTTGTAATGGGTCATAAAACATCACGAGTAGTCAGTACACAGCGGTGATGGTGATGGAAGAAGCTGGTACCGTTCCTATGGGTTGGCACCACTTGTCACTTCAGGTTCCTGTTATTTCCTATGGAAACGACATCCTCGATTACTGCAGGCCCAGAGAAGCATTGCTAGGAGAACAACATCAGGATGGCTCATCACCACTGTATACTTGAAACCAATACAAACTTTTTCATGGTTCTGCTCATGCTTGTACAAAGTCGATGGTTATAATTTGCAATAAGATGATACTTGGTCAATTCTTTTGGTTTCCAGCTGCTGTCATTTGAACCTGCTGAAGATTATTTTTTGGAAAATAGAGTTCAACAAAACTAGTTTTTGTGTAAATTGTGATGCATTTCTATGTTGTAATTTTTACTGCCAATCTTTTTGGATGAAAATGTTTTTATACAGCTTACACAATGTTCAGTGAGGAGCAGCCGCAGCCTGCCTGTGAGCAGTCGGGGAGATACTGTCTGATTAATACATAGACATTTGGCACTGGAAAAATTAGGCAGTCTTGATGAACAGTCTTGGGATTCCTGGTCAATGGAATAAAGTTATTCCTTTCACAGAAAACTAGTGTAATCTTTAGACCGCACATACACTACACCACTGTCTTGTTGATCCTCTTATCTCAGAACTACTTAAGCTGCTCCTCCTGATAAGGAGCTCTGAGGGGTTACCCTGCTTATTGTTTCGGTGCCTGCCCAGAGGAAAGCAAAGCAGCTGCGTGGTCTCCAGTGCTGCGCTGCTGCACACCCTTATGCTACGGCATGTTCTGATGTGCCATCAGATTTGTACCATGTGTGATTTCTTCTCCTGACATTCTTAGCAGAAAGATTTACCCTGGCTGCGCTTGCAGTCAGGGATTAGACTGGCTTTTGTGTGTCAGATAGCAAGATTAGCAGGAGAGCTGGGCTCGCACTAGTACTACCTTGTCTCTTGGCAGAGCTGCTGTGCTGGTATCCCTTGGTCACCTTTCTCCCTCCCTTTGTGAGCAGAACTAGAGGCTGCAGCCCCAGCTGTGCCCTCCTGGCAGCTTTGTCCTCCAGTCTAAGCACAAGGGCTTGTATTTGAAGCATCACCTAGCTTGTAATCTTCCCTGGCAGTGCCTGTCCTGGGAGCAGGGGCTGGGGCTTGCAAGCAACATGTGCTCCTGCTCCTGCTGGCAGGACTGCCCACAGCTTGCTGGGGATTGATGTTGCTTTCTCCTGCACGACAGGAGACGGAGAAAAGTGCTGGTATGTTTTAACAGAGAGCTCCGTCCTGGAGCAGAAGGTGGCCTTTGCATGCTACCAGCTGCTAACCACAGCACGGGCTGTTATGGGGGCTGAGGAAGGGGCACTGAGAGGCACAGCCAACACAAGGTCCTCCAACCCCAGTACATGAATGTTTTGTGCTCGTCATGAGAGGTAGGCCAGGACCTGAGAGCTGTCGCTGGGAGAGCATCAGGACAGCAAGCAGCACAAATATTGGGGGTTAATTAATGGCCACAGGCTATGGCCTAGCACCTTCTTTTGTGGTCCATTGCTTTCCCCTCCATAAAAAGCATTTTCAGGCCTCTGGCCTTGTGTGGGCAGTGAAGGGGAAAGGCTGCCTGGTTATCCCTCCGCAGGAGCTCAGGATCCTTCAGCTTTACTTTGCTTTTTTAATGCTTGATCTCCAGAACAAATAAGAACAATCTTTCTGCTTATCCACACACGGGGTCCTAAGCAAGAGCTAATCTTGTTCAATATTGCTTCTCTTCACTGGGTTTACGTGAGCAGACTTGACCTGAGCCGTGAAAGCTGCATCTGGCGTACAGCTGTGTGAGCATCCTCACCCCTGTGGGGAGCAGGACCTGCCCTCCTGGGGAAGCCAGCAGTGGTGAAGAAGCTGTGTGTGTTTTTAAGTAGCTCGTACCTCTCATCCGAGCAGTGCTGGCTCTGTCAGAGCTCCTCTTAGGCTAACAGCCCTCTCTTTTTGTCCCCCTGCGTGAAAGTGAGGTTAGAGCTGATAAAATTACGGGTTGTAATTATATACACGTGTTATGTAATTGCATGCTTACATGAGGTATCTTTGCCATCTTTAGGTAAAGAGTTAGAAGGTGTTTAAGCCTTTCAAAGTGGTGCTTCCTGCCGGGCCTCTGCCTGCTATGGCCAATTAAAGCTGGAGTAACGGCTCCTCTCTGTAAGGGGCCTCTTAACGGGGGAAAACACACCCAAAGCTTGACAGGTTAACCTCAGGCTTGTGCTGGTGAGCTCTATTTTTTCATCTTTCCTCAGGTAACGCCACACAAATTAGGTATTGAGGTAACAGGAGGCTGCTAATCACCCCAAACAGCGTGACGCTGCTTTGGTGGCTCCTGGCACTTCTGCCCACTGCTGTCCCTTTCCAAGCAGCTACCCTTCACCTTCCCACCGGGGCTTCAGGCCTCACCCAGGGAAGCCCAGTGTTTATACCGGCAGCAGAAAGAAAGCTCAAGGACACATTCCCCAAAGCTGGGCGACACTTTATTTCCATAACTGGAGCCTCTTGTTCCACCCCTGTTTGAAAACAAACTTGTGCAGTTCCTGCATCTGCACAGGGCAACACCAACCGGCCCCTGGTTGCTGCAGCTCGGGCCAGCCAGGGGCAAGGCGAGGGTGCCCGCGCCGTCTGCACTGGCCTCGGAGGATGCTGGCCATCCTTTAGTGGGTGTCCAAGGATGATCAAGCCCCAGGTGCTGTCTCACTAACAAAGCAGAGCTTGTCTGGGGGAGCAATGCAGGTGTCCAGGCACCCATGTCCCACGGGATGGGTGCCAGCTCCCCCGTCCAGGTGAGCAGCCCCGTGTCCCGCTGCCCCGTGGGGATGTACGTGAAGGCAGACCATGGACTGTGTCTACTAAGCACTGGTCTCTGAGTTTTATTTTTAGAAGACACTTTATAAATGTTTATTTATAAAACTCTGAATAAATATATAAGGTACAAAGGTAAAAACTGAAGTACTGTGAAAGATTTTCTTCTTTCATTTTTCTTTAAAAAAAAAAAATTTGCAGCCAGTTCTGTATGACTTGGGAAGCCCTGAAAGGGAAACCACTAAAGCAACACATAGCACCAGCAGGTCATCAACTCTGACTTCAACATCAACAAAAAGCCACACTAACAAAGCAGTAGCTGATTCTGTAGCAATGCAGATTAAAATCTAATTAAACAGACTTTTTAAACTAGAACTCTTACACTTGGCTAAAAAGTAAAGAGGTCTCCCAAATACCTGAGCACACAATTTTAAAACCACCCTAAATGGCTGGATGATGATTCACAGAGTGCAAAGCTGTGTTAGCTGAAGCCTAAGGAGCAACCAGCCAGGAGAGAAAGGAGCAATCCTCACTTTTTTTTATATATATATAAAGGTGGGGATTTTGTCATACGCTGTGTGACAACACAAACAAATAGCCTCAAGACAGCTTATACAGTCGGTATAGGTATAGGAATGTGTAGAAATGCGGCAGGGAAAGGGCAGCAGGGCTTTGGATGCATGGTGGCTGCTTGGAGAGCTGCCCCATGGCTTGTACCGGGAGGCTTGGCTGGGCCTCCACCGCCACACAGTTGTGCTCCTGTGGTGTTTCCTTCCTCCATGCCCTGCACTAGCAGGAGCCCGTCCTGTCACCAAACAAGTGACAGGCTGGCACCCGTGAGCAGCCACGTCTCGCAGCATGGCACAGCCGCCCTGGTGGCAGCTCGGCCTGTCCCTACTGCCGGCTCCGGCAGCAAATGGCGACGGCCGCGGCTGCCCAGCTGCCGGCGGCACTCACTGCCACGCAGGTGTCGTCCACAGCGTAGGACCCCAAGGTGCCGGGGCCCTGGGAGTAGGCGTTGCAGCCCGTCAGCGTCCAGCCGTCGTCACAGGACACCGTCACCTAGCCGGGGAAGGATGTCACCCTCCACGGGTCACCAAAGTGGGGGTGTCTGCCCGTCCCCAGTGGTCTCTGGGGCTCGGGGTGAGGTGGTCGGCGTGACGCCCTCCCTACCTTCTCGGCAGAGCCCTGAGGCACGTGCTCCTTCACCCGGCACTCCAGCACGGCAGCAGGGCAGCAGGACGCGTGTGCCGTCACCTCCGTTCCCCCGGCACAGCGGCCAGGCCCAGTCCCTGGCCCCGGCACGGGTCTGCTGCCATCACCCAGGGTGGCAGAGGGGGAGTGGAAGCTGCAGCCTGCCAAGGGCAGAGGGGATGTCAGAGGGGATGTCCCTGCTGAGACCCATGCCCACAGCCCCAAGGGTCTGTGAGCCGTGTTTCAGGCCTTACCAGTCAACACGTGGTCCTGCGGGGAGCAGCCAGCCCCCTCGGCCGCCTGCGAGCTGGCATTGATCCGGCACTCAGCCTTGGGCCACGTGCAGCACCTGGCGATGGCATAGACGCCTTGGCCCCAGAAAGCGTTGTGGGCCACGCACTGCTTCCTCCCCTCCTTGTCCTGCGGCCGAGAGAGCACATAGCATCACCGGGGTGCCCCCCACGGGCAGCGTTTTTGGGGTGCCACGCACCACACCTCACCTCCATATGCTCGCCAAGCCGCCGGCCACTGTGGGAGAAGCTGGAGCAGCTGAGCATCTCCTCGTCGCCGGCACAGCGAGCCACGGCCGTGGCGTGCCGGGTGAGCCCCGAGCGTGCCGACCACACTGAGCGGCAGTACAGCTGCTCATCTGCAACAGGGCAGGCGGTGTCAGCCCTTAGTGGCACCTGGAGCCATGCTCAGGCCCTGGGACACCTCGGGGTCTTTACCTGCACCCAGCCGGTTGGGGAGCCCCGCCACGGTGTTAGGTGTCTGGAGCCGCTGCTCCTCGGGGAACCACGCCGCATTGATGGCATTCTTGGTGGCGAAGTGCAGGAGGCGCTGCCGGAGCTCGGCGAGGCTCAGGCTGGGCTCGGCGCTGAGCAGCATGGCTGCGATGCCTGCAGGGAGCCGAGGGGCCGCGGTGAGAACCGGGGGGACATGCAGTGTGACTGCAGAGAGATGCTGGCATGCCGGGGTGGTAGGAGCGTGGGCATCAGCACGGCGCCGCTGACCAACGGGGGTCAGGGCTGGGGCCCCCAGGGACTTGATGGGGGCCCAGCTGGGACCCAGAAAGGGGACTACAGGACCACAGGAGGTGATATGCGAGAAGAACTTGCTGCAGCCCACCACCTGCACACATGGGGCATCAGAGGTCCATGTGGGCCCCAGCACCCAAACGAGCCAAATATGCCAAAACCTTGGCTGGCAAATAAATGCCCCCAACCCAACTGGCCCACCCCCCCAGTGCCCCACTCGCCTGCCACATGTGCGGCCGCCTGCGATGTGCCGCTCTGCGCCGTGAAGCACGTGCTGCAGTCGCTGGAGGCGCCGATGATGTTGTCCCCTGGGGCGAACAGGTCCACGCAGCGGCCGAAGTTGGTGCCCAGGGTGCCGATGGAGGCGGGCTGGTCCTCGCTGTTGGTTGCCCCGACCGCGATGACCTGCCGGAGGGGGTGACAGAGGGGGATGCAGGCTGGCAGCACATCCCCACGTGTCCCCACGCCTCGGGGAACCCACCCAGCCCCTACCTCTGGCTCAGATGCTGGCGAGTAAAGGCAGGCATCATCCTTGTAGTTACCGGCGGCCGCAACCATCACCACCCCCATCTGCACCAGCCGGCGGCAGCCAGCGTTCAGCGCGCGGCTGTAGGCACCGGCGAAGGGCAGCAGCACCACCAGCGGCGCGTAGGGCTGAGCCTCCAGCGTCGTCTTGATGAACTCCAGGCCTGGGGGACGGGATGAGGGATGGAACAATGACAGGACAGGCCTTCAGGTAGCGCTGTCCTGTCCCATCCGGGGCACTCACCGATGAGGGTCCCGCTGACGGTGCCCTTCCCCTGGCAGTTCAGCACGCGCAGGCTGCGGATGTTGGCACCCGTGGCCACGCCGGCGTCGCGCCCGCTCAGCACCCCGGCCGTGTGGGTCCCATGGCTGTCACACTTGCTGGCCTGGCGCAGGCAAGGTTTTTACGCTCCGACCCATTGCCTCAGAGCGGGTTTGTAACACCCCAGTGCCCTCCCCATCCCTCCCCTTGTGCTTTGCTTTTTCCCCATGGCAATGACAGCTCGACACTGCAGTGCCCCAGCCCAGTGGGTGCCCGGGGACCTCGCCAGGCTGCAGCACGCAGCACCCGCAGGCTCACCTGCCTGTGGAAGCGGGTGCCATCTTCCTCGGGGACGTTCTCAAAGTCGGTCACAAGCACCCTGCCCTCGATCTCCCGGTGGGTGCTCTGCACGCTGGTGTCCAGCAGGTAAATCTCCACCTGGTCGCCTTTATCTGCCACGGATGGGGTCGGGAGAAAAGGCAACAACCAGCACGGTCAGCCCGGGCCTTCTGGGATGCTCCCAAAATCGGGATGGGAGCAGACAGCTCAGCATCCTTCCCCAGAGCCCCACGGCCCTGCCCGTGCCCCAACACTTACTGGGAGGGCTGTAGGCACCCGAGCTGGGCTGCGGTGGCACGATCCTGCCCAGGTTCCAGGGGATGCTCTGCGCAAAGACGTACGCGTCCTCCTCCACATACTCCACGTGTGGCAGCTTCAGGGCCTGCAGGGAGGCACAGGACCCTCCCTCACCACCCAGCTTACGCCTTGAAGGCTTCATGAAGGTGGCAAAAGCCCGGGCAAAGCCAGGTCCTTTCAGAAAAGCTCCAGGGCTGGGGGTGGAGGTGGGTGCCCATCACCCCAGCACCCAGCACCCACACACCCAGCAGATGGGTGCTGCTGCGTACCATGTCCAGGACGTCGCTGCTCATCTTCACCAGGAAGGCGGGCAGGAGGTGGAAGACGTGCAGCAGCTCGGTGAGGTAGCCGTGCCGTGCCGCCCGGGCCTGCAGCCTCCGCGCCGTGCCCCGCACCTCGGCCTCGCCGCTGCCCTCCCGCAGCACCACCACGTAGCGCCCGGGTAGCCTCCACGATGCCTGCGGGGACACGAGCACTCGGCGTCGGGAGGGTGAAGGGGACAGAGGACGCACACGACCACCACCCCGACCACCCCGCTCCTCACCTTGGCAGCACGATGGAAGGCAGCGTGCCCCGACGGGGCAGCCCCGACGGCCGCCACCACCTCATCGGCGGCCCCGAGGGCCAGCACCAGCTCCTCCGCCAGCTCCTCCACCGCCACCGCCTTCGCCGCCAGCAGCAGCAGCACCAGCGGCAGCACCAGCACCATGGCCTCGACGGCCCCGATGGCTCCGACCCAGCCGGGAACCTCAGCACCGGGCAGCCCGAAGCCCCTCGGAGCCGGTGCCTCCCGCTGGGTGCACGGTCGCTGCCGGTGCGACGGGGCGGGTGCGGTGAGGATCACGCCACCGCCAGCCCCATCGGGCCACCGGGGCGAGTTAACCAGTAACGGGGCCACAGCCCGCGGAGGGCAGCGACACGGCAGCGCTGGGGAGAGGCGCTGAGCCGGTAAATCCGTCAGGCTCAGCCCTTTTTAGCAGAGAAATCCCCCCCCCCAGATCCCCCCGCTGCAGCAAGCCGAGCGCTGAGGCTGGAGGGCTGTGCGGGGAAGGGGCTGGCAGCTTTTATGTGCCTCTCGCTGACGGAGGTCGGAGGTGGATTTCTGAGAAAGCTGCTAATCCTGTTTAGGCATTTTTTACAGAGCTGTCACAGCAGCACGCATATATATATATATATATATGTGTGTATGTAATATATGTGTGTGATATATGTAATGTATATGCTTGTGTGTAATATTGATATATGTGTGTGTGCAGTGTGTGTGTGTATGTGTCCTTCAGCACAGCCCTTCCCCGCCTCTGCGTCATCAGTTTCTGAAAGATGGGTTTTTGTTTAAAAAAAAAAAAAAATCACTTAGAAAAAGCCAAAAAAAAAAAAAAAAGTTGCAGGGGTCTGATCTTGGTTCCCAGGATGCAAAAAGCAGCCCAGAGCCCCTCTCCCCGGGGACAAGCTCGGAGGAGCTGCAGGAATCCCGTGCACCAGCCGGGAATCGAACCCGGGTCGCAAGAATGGGAATCTTGCATGATACCACTACACCACTGGTGCTGTGCGCTGTGGGGCTGAGCCTGCCACAAGGTGCACAGCCACAGCACCAGGGGATAAAAAGGTTTGTGTAGTAGGGGAAAGACGTCTGTGCTGCGACGGACCGGGTTAACTGCGTGCAGTGCAGTCCGCGTGCAGGCAGGGGATGCGTATGGGGAAACTGAGGCATGTGCCATGCGGCCACAGTCGGTGCGGGGCTCAGGGAGCAAACCCCGCTGAGCAGTGCTGCCACCAAGCTGGGGTGTCCCCGTCCCCTCTGTGCCCTCTGTGCCCTCCCCACGTCCCCACCATGCCGGGCTCCCCAGCTGCAACCGTGCAGGTCCCGGAGCTCGTAATGCTATGCAGGAATGTCCCGCGTCTCGCAATGTTTAACCGCAGCCAGGCTCTGAGGGCGCAGCCTTCGGCTCCGGCCACCCAGTGCCCACAGTGTTCCCTCGCGGGGTTCTTTGCTGGTGGGTGCAGGGACCCAGATCCACCCCCCCCCCGCTTTGGGGCAGGGGCTTTCAAAGGTGAAGTTTTCAAAGGTGAAGGCGGTGGTGAGCCCTGCGACATGAGATGGGGAAGAGCCCTAAACTGAATGTGAGCCACCCCACAGAGCCAGGAGGGACGGGCAGGAGCGGATCATGTATAAACACCTGGGCAACAAACACGTCCTCTTGGAGGGCTGCTCACACTCCTGCTGGCAATATTTAGCAAACAGCAGCTTCTCCACTCCCACCCCACACATGCCTGCCCTTTTTCACCTTGCTGCTGCCTGGCGCCAGAGTGGCAAAGGGCAGCAACACACCAGGGTGGGGTTTGGGGTCTGCCAGCCCTCCTGCTGGCCCCGTGCAGGAGGGACGGGGATGCCCCATTGCCCTCCTCTGGCTCCCACATGACCAGGAGAGCATTTCCAGGGCACAAACAGGAACGCTGCCGGCTGCCGGAGTCTCAGAATCTGGCTTTAATTTTGGGGGGAGGGTTTGGTAAGTGGGGAAAAGGCTCTGCTGACATCCCTGCCTCGCAAAGCCCACCTGGGGTGAATGCGCCGCTGCCCACCTAACCGCTGCGCCTGCTTCAAGCAGCGAAGCCAGGTTCCTTTCCCCTTCCTAAGCACGTTCCTCAGCCCGGATCCTGCCCAGGCTGGCATTCACACCTCCCCGCGCCCACCCTGCAGCCCCCCCCGAGCAGCTGGGTGGGTGCTGGGACTCCCCCACACCACTGGAGCTGCATTTTTGGGGTCAGCCCCAGCCCCTCTCCTCAGCGCTGCGTTCCCTCCACGCAATGGATCCGTGCCAAGCGGCCGTCCCCCCCCCCCAGGACATCAGTTCTCGGGCTCAAAAAGGCGATCGCCGTCCTCAGGCAGAGTGTCCGGCCCTTCCCTCAGCCCGTAGTAGAGGTCATCCTCCTGCCCGGTGGATTTTAGGGGGGAGCCAGGGGTCCGGCCCCGCGGCACGGGGCTGCCGGGCACAGAGCCCTCCAGCGACGCCGTGTCCATGTCCTCCAGGAGGGACGCCAGCGGCGCAGTCCCCGGGGGTGGCCGGGGGGGGCTGTGGGGACAGAGCAGGCTGAAGGCTGCTGGGGGGGGGTTACGCTAATTTTTGGGTTCCCCCACCCCAGGCGGGCCCCGCGGTGTTGGTCTCAGCATCACTCAGCCAGCCCCTTTTCCTCCTGATTTCACCGCGGTGAATAATTTGGCGTTGAGGTCCCCCCTCCCAGCACGTCTTCACACCCCCCCCCCCACTGGTTTTACTGGTGCGTGTGGGCACCGCGCATCCCACCCCAAGCCCGCCACCGTCACGTACCAGCTGCTGGTCTCCAGACAAGGTTGTGGCTCCTGGGGGGGATCCTGGCCGCCCCCCAGCTCCCGGTGCACCTCTGCTTTTGCTTGCACGGCCGGCTGGGAGCAGCTGCGGGGCCGGGGCTGCTCCGACGCCTGCCTCTGGACCTGCTCGTAGGAGGGCAGGCTCTTCTCGTAGGCACTGCTGTAGGGAGCCTGCGGGCTGGGGGTGAAGGAGGAGAGGGTGTAGGGCAGGATCCGGCCCCACGGAGCTGCGGCACGATGGGGCTGCCCCCAGTGCTGTGGCCAACACCCGGCTAGAGCATCCCCGGGGCGGGATGCCCGTGGGGATCCAGCTGGAAGCGTTGCACCAGTGGCCATGGGAAGGTCCTGCCCGGCATTAAGTGGGGGCCCTGCCCCCCCTCACCACTTCCCCTGCTGTTTTTTTGGTTTGTGCCCCAAAACATGTGCCTGTCCCCTGTGCTGGCATGCTCAGCCCCTGCCTTTGCCACCGGTGGCAGGCAGACAGCCCTGAGCACAGCTGGAAACCCTCACCAAAAGCAACGCCGGGACGTACCAGAGCTTCCCCGGGCTGTCCCTCTGTGGCGGCAGCGTGGGTTTGTCAGCCAGGAACCACTCGGCCTCGGGGTGCACGGGGACGAACGTTACCTGGGGGGGGAGAGAGGCAGAGCCCGGGGGGCTGCGCGGAGCGCGGGGGCTCTGCGGGGATGGGGCCAGCAGCGCCCCGGTGCCGGGGATCCCCGCTGGGGTCCTGGGAGCCCCCCAACCCCTCTCTGCAGCCCTGATGTAGAACAGCTCTGCACCTCCCAGAGCAGCAACAGCGCTTGGAAAAAAAGCCTTTTGTGCCAGGTCTGTGTCCCCGGGGAGGGACGCATGGCTGCCCCGCCGTGCTGGCCATGCCCTCTGCCAAGGAGACTCTGTAGGTCGGGGGGGGCAGCTTTTCCCAGGCTACCAAACCCCAACGCCCCCCACCCCAAGTGCTGGGGCTTCTGAAAAGCTTCCCCAAAGCACCCAGAGCCCCCTGAGCTTTTCCCCTCCCTGCGGCCAAGCCCAGCACCTAGCAGCCCGCAGCCTCCCCGGCCCTCGCGCCCTACCCTCGGGTAGCACTGGCACATGCTCCAGGTGATGCCCACGGCGACGAGCAGCACGCCCACGGCGCAGAAGGTGATGTAGATCTGGGGCTTCTCCACGCTCATGATGAACATGCCCGTCATCACCAGGAAGAAGCCCAGCATGATGAACCCGTAGCGAAACGTCTTCTCCTCGGCCATGGGCGGCGGTGGGGCGGGGGGCCGGGAAGCCCTTGTTCCCCCCGGCCGCACTGAGCACGGCTCTGGGGCAGGGCGAGGAGTGGTTTCTTCCTCCTCCAGAGGCTGCCAGGGGCTGAGGAGCCGCCGCACATGGGGCTGGTCCTGCCCAGGGCTGAGCCAGCCAGTTTTTAATGGGTTTGTGATGAATGCAAACACCGGCCCGCCGGTCACACTCCAGCGACGCTGCCCGGCACGTGCCCGGCTAACCTTCCCTGGGGGCACACGGCCGTGGGAAGGGGACCCGGCGCTGCTGGCAGCATGGGGGCTCAACCACCGTGAGCACTTGCACAGCCCAGGGTAAATAACGGGGCTGCTCAACGAGCTCAGCCCCTGCGGACTCAGCACTGGGGTGTCCTCAGCCTCAAAGGGCTGTATTACATTATATATGTGTGTGTGCGTGCAGATATTGGTGCTGGGCACAGATGCAAAGCTGCTCGTTGAGGGCAGGGGGGCTGAGCAGCCCTGGATGTCTTTTTTTATAGGGCGCTGGCTGAAAGAGCAAGTGCACACGGATGCCCTGAGCGCACGCACGAGCCACTGAGCATCTCTAAGCAGGATGAAGCGAGGCATGGGATGTCAATGCGCAGGGAAAGCGAGGTGGAAGAGACAGAGATATGGGTGGAAGGGCACTGAGAAGGCTGAGGGGGCTCGGAGCATGGCAGCGTGGGCACGGGATGTGTGCTTCTTCCCGAGCAGCATCGCTCCACGGGGACGTGGCTGGCTGATGGGGACGTGCAAAGCAAAACGACGAGGGGAAAGAAGCAGAGGGGAGGCAGCAGGCACTGCACGCTCCACATCTCTCTGCCCCTGGTCTCCCTGGAACAGCCCAGACCTCGGGTCCTGGCCTGCCTTCGGTCCCAGCTGCTGGCTGCGTTTTCTCCAGGCAGCCCCCTTGTTCTTTGCTGCAGTTTTTATTGCACAGCTCTTGCTTTGAGAGGGCAGCCCCCAGCGTGGATCGGTGCTGGTGGGTGCCCAAGCGATGCGTGGCACAGCGACTGGCACAGGCTTGGAGCCACCATCGCCCTTTGGTGTCACAAACGTGCGCCGCCAAAAACCGATAAGAGCTCCCCAGGGGTTTTATTAAAAATACAAAGGCTTCCCAGCATGCCGCTACCCAAACGCATCACCCGCAGGACCCGCAGCCCCAGGCCGATCGCTCGGAAATCAGGACAGCCCCCGCGCCTCCACCCAGAGTCCGGCCCCGCGCCGCCACCCTCTCAGACGCCGCGGCCGCTGATGTTCTCGTAGCTGGGTGGTGGCGTTGCCCGCGGCTCCCCGGGGCGCTGGGCCTCCAGCCAGGAGGGGCTGGGGCGGAACAGGGCGCTGTCGGAGGAGCTGCGGCGGCGGCCGCCCTGCCAGCGCTCGTCCTCCTGCAGGTAGTGGTACAGCGGCGGCGTCCGCTCCTCCTTCCTCGCCGCCGGCTGCACCAAGGCTGGGGCGCCGTGGGCAGGTCTGCAGGTCAGGGCTTCTTCGTAGGTGGGGATGGCGCTGGAGTCCCAGGAGCTGGGAGGGAAGGAGAAGACACCCGGCAGTGCATCCCGCCAACTGGAGCATCCCAGTGCCCACCAGCTGGAGCATCCCAGCTCCCCGTCACCTGGAGCATCCTCCTGCCCTGACAGACAAGCCCTGAGCATGGGGATGTGTGTGCCAGCGGTGGCACACGGGCAGGTTCTGCACGCTTGGAGACAAGCGGAGACCGTGCCAGGTGCTGCCTGGCACCAGGAGGGCAGGGAGCCACGCAGCGGGAGCCACGCAGGAGGAGCCATCGATGAGACCTTGCAACGAGGCAGTGTCACCCCGTTCCCACTGAGCTCTCACCCAAGAAGAGGAAAGGCAGCCAGGCAAGCTGCCACTTCTGGCACGAGGGCTATGACTACACGTGAGGTTGGCTGTGTGGCAGCGGAAGGGCTGGCTTTCAGCCCCCGTTCCACACCCACGGGCAGAAGAGCATCCCCACCACCTGCCTAACCCCACCTGCAGCCCCAAAACCACCCCCAAAAAGCACAGAGGCTGCCGGGAGCCGGGCAGCACGTTGCCACGAGCGGCGGGGCGAGGGCCAGGCGTGCTGGTTCGGTGCAGTCCCACCCCACCCCGTGCCCTCCCGAGCCCTCCGCGCACCAGCCCCGCTGCTGCCGCCTCCAGCCGCTCTGTGCTGAGCAAACACAGCATGTGTACAGGGAAAACCTCCGCTCAACCTTTGCCCTGCGCAGCACCGGCGGTTTGGAGAGGGCTGATTCTCCCCGTGCAGGATGCCAAGGCATTCACTGCAGTGTTTTCTGCTGGCTCCAGCTCTCACAGCACCAGCAGTGCCGGGGCGATGCCACCCCACCAGCACAGGAATCAAACTGGGAACAAACTGGTGCGAAGCCTGACGGAGCACCCAGAGCAGCTCCCCATCTCACCCCTGGGGTCAGATGGACACCAAAAGCCCCGGAGAAGCAGGAATGCTGCCTCCCGCCCCGACAGAACATTTGTGGCTTTATGTTTTTAGTTTCTTTTAGTCTTTTTTTTTTTTTCCTGATTTATCCCACAGCCACGGGGGGACCCGCGGCACCCACCTGCAGTGCCACTTCTCCAGGGGCTCCGCGGTGAAGTACTGCAGGTCCCGGGGGAAGTGGTACTGGTAGCGCCGGGACACCACCCTGGCGTTGGCCTTGACGGACCAGAGCAGCCGAAGAGGAGGAGGATGCCGCCGATGCCACAGCAGAAGAAGCTGACGGAGCGCAGCAGCGCGTTGGAGGAGCTGGGCACCGCCTGGGCCTCGCGGGGAGGCAGGAGGCGAGCCCCGGCCGAGGAGCCCACCTCGCCGTCGCTCCACCAGGCGAAGCACAGCGTCCCCGTCACCAGCAGCACGGCCCCGGTGATGGTCACGCCGTAGCGCAGCGAGGCGGCTGCCATCCTTCGGGTTTCAGCAAGGCAGGGAGGGGAGAAGAGCGAGGCAGCGCATGAGACGC
Organism: Cygnus olor; assembly: GCF_009769625.2. Classification (NCBI taxonomy): domain Eukaryota; kingdom Metazoa; phylum Chordata; class Aves; order Anseriformes; family Anatidae; genus Cygnus; species Cygnus olor. Next base: position 27,603,984 of record NC_049176.1, on the reverse strand, counting down.
CGCGTCCTGCAACACAGGGAAGGGTTGGAGAGGGGCAAGGCGGTGCGTCCTCCTCAGCTGCTCACCACCGACCACCAGAAGGGGCTTTTCCACTGTCCCCGATGGGAAGCCCTCGTGCAGAGCAAAGACAGCCGCCCCCTTGGACCAAAAAACCTTTCCCATAAAAATGTTTTTAAGGAATGACCCAGCGCTCCCATCCCGGCAGATGAAAATCCCAGCCGGGGGAGCTCAGGAGGCAGCCCCAGGGACGTGCATAGCTCTTGTCTTTGGGTTTTCTTCCAGCCTTCCTCACAGACTCGGAAAAACGCCAGCTGGGTCTCTGATCAAAGCAAGGCTTACGAGAGGGGTTAGGGGAGGGACGTAAATTTCAGATGTCACCACTCCAGAATTATCAGCGCATGTTTTCTCATCTCAGGCTGGACACAAACCAGCCCTGCGGTGCCAGGAGTGCCCGGCATCGCTGCTCAAAAGCCCCCAGTCCGGAGACCAGGGGCTGTGCTGCCTCCTGCATCCTCAGGGTCCTCAGGGAAGGTGGCCAAGGGACACCCCTGGAAGCCAAAGAGCCCTGGCAAACCAGGCGAGCTCACGAAGGTCTGGTCCCGAGGCACCACGTGAGCGGGGTCCCCAAGGAGCTGTCCCGTGGGAGCCCCCAGGAGCTGCTCCCCTCTGCCGCCCAGCACGGGGCAGGGATGGGAGCAGGAATCAGTCCCCATCTGCGTTAAAAGCCAGGAATCTGCTGGACACGAGCTCAGCCCTCGCAGAGGGCACGACCTGCCGCTGACGTGGGTGCTTCTGCTATGCCAGGCAGCGGGGCCGAGGCCACAAAGCACTGAGAAAACGAAGCTCTGGCTGACCCCGTTTATCAGATGGGCTCGCTCCATGGAAAGCTGAATTACTTGGTAGTGAAAGAAACCCCATCTGATCTGATCTACCTCTAATGAAGAAATCCAAGGAGAAGGGGGAGCTTGGAAATTCGCAGGACCTGCGCAGGACTGGGGGCACAAGGACGCTCCTGACCTGTGAGTGCCTTTGAGAACACTGCATTTTCCTGGAAATTTTTCACCCAATGCCATTTGGAAAAAAATAATAATAAAAAGCCCCAGAACCCCCCCCCAGTGAAGCTCCTGATCCAACTGCGTGGAAATTACAGGTCCCTCCGAGCCAGAAGCCTGGACTGGAGCATCACCAAGTGCTGAAATGCTCCTGCAGTCAGCACCCTCCCCGTGCTTGGGGTCGGTGTGGGGAGCTTTGGGGGATGCTGCAGCTCCCCACCCGGGTGCGGGGAATTTTCTGGCCCCCGCACTGCACACATCTGGGAGCGAGGGGGAGGCAGAGGAAGGCGGAGGGAGAGCCTCTGGAAGGTGGCAGAGTGACAGCTGGAGAATAAACCCTTCTCTCCTGACACAAGCAGCGCAGCACGGGGAGCAGCGCTGAGAGCTCCCCCAGCCCACCCGGCACGTGCTCCCGCAGTGCCCGTGCAGGGGCGGCTCCTCCGTGCTGCCATCGCCAATGTCCCCTTGCCAAAACCCTTCCTGGCCCCTGTGGGGCTGGCACGGCTCTCCCGGGCATCTTCGAAAGCCCTTCGAAGGCGTGAGGTTTTTTCTTCTGCAGGAAGAGGCCAGAGGAGCGTGGGTGGGTGCGAGGGGTGCGCCGGGGCAGGAGGCAGCACCCGGCACATCGGGTCTCCTGCTGCACATCTCCTGCCCAGGCTTCCAGGGGGTGCTGCCCCTCCGAAAACAGCGAGTGTCTCCTTCCAAGCCCACACCCCCACCTGCCAAGCTGCGTTTTGCTCTGCCCCATCTCCTTGACCCGCTCCGCAGCAGGCTTTCCTGGGAAAAAAAGGTCTGCACATTTAGCTTCCAGGCAGATAGGAAGGTTAATAGTTTGCATAGTTCCAGGGAGATGCTGAGAATAGCAGCCCCCATATAAAGTTATGCAGACGGTGATTCATAGGGGCTACTAAGCATTACTCAGAAAAACACTCTTCTCCGGAGACGCAAGAAATGAGAAGAGTTTTGAATCTCTCCCAGCGCCCGCAGGCAGAAATCCACCTCCACGGCGCTCCCAGCCACCTTTACACCTGCAGACCTGCAGCCACACGCGGACGTGCCAGGAGGAACACCACGGAGACACACCGAGGCACGGGCGTGTAATTAAGACTCCTTTCTGCCTCTCTCGGACTTTGCTGTGCTGCCGCTGGCATTAGTTAGGGGTTGGACTGCCCCAAAACATTGTGCTAAATAAGTTTTTTAAGAGCATCTGCACGGCCCTGATGTTATCCCACAGGCAGTGCAGGTGGGATGGGGTGGGGATGGGGATGGGGCTGAGGATGAGGATGAGGATGGGATGGGATGGGATGGGATGGGTGATGGGATGGGATGGGGGATGGGGATGGGGATGGGGATGGGGATGGGACGGGACGGGATGCCCTGTCCCTACCCGCAGCCCCCCGGAGCACCGCACGCCTCCATCTCCCGGCTTCCCGAGCCCACCCCGCCCCGCAGCACGGGGACTGCGGGCACCCCGCTGCCGCCCCCCGCCTGCCCCCCCGGTCCCCCCGTACTCACCCCGCCGCCGCCAGCCCCGCTCCGGCCGCCCGGCGGCTCCCGCGGAGCACGGCCCCAGGGCGGGCGGGGCGGCGGCCGGGCGGGGCGGGGGGCGGCGGGCGGGGCGCTGCCGGGACCCCCCCGGGGCTGCTCCGCTGCCGGGTTAGGAGAGGAGGAACGCCTGGGAAAGAAAAGGAAAGAGGGAAAGGGAAAGGAAAAGGGGAAAAGGAAGGGAAAAGGGGAAAAAAAGGAAAGAAAAAGGAAAGAAGGAAAAAAGGAAAGGCACCCCCCCCCCCCCCGAAAAAATAAAAATAAATAAAAATAAATAAAAGGAAAGAAAAGAAAAGAGGAAAAGGGAAAGGAAAAGCAAAAAGGAGGAAAAAGTAGAAGAAAAAGAAAAAAGGAAAAAAAGCAAAAAGCAAAAAAAAAAAGGAAAAGGAAAAGAAAAAAAAAAACAAAGGAAAAAAAAGCAAAAGCAAAAAAAAATGAAAGAAAAAAAGGAAAAGAAAAAAAGAAAGGAAAAAAAAAAGGAAAAAGCAAAAGCACAAAAGAAAGAGGAACAAAGGAAAAGGAAAAAAAAAAAAAGGAAAAAAAGAAAGCAAAAGCAAAGAAAAAAGAAAGAGGAACAAAGAAAAAAAAAAGAAAAAAAAAAAAAAAAAGTAAAAGGAAAAGGAAGGAAAAAAAAAAAAAAAAGAAAAAAAAAGAAAAAAAAGAAAAAAAGAAAAAAAAAGAAAAAAAAAAAAAGGAAAAGCAAAAGATAAAAAGGAAAAGAAGAGGGAGAAAAAAGAAAAAGGGAAAGAAAAAAAGGAAAAGGAAAAGAGAAAAAAGGTAAAGGAAAAAAGGAAAGGAAAAAAATAAAGGGAAAAAAAGGAACATCTGTTGAAATGCAGAGTATTGTGGTTTTTATGGCAGACACCTGGGGGGGCCAATGTCATGGTCTGCTGGGGGGTGCCAGGGAGTTGAGGGCCAGTAAGGCTGGGGCTGTGAGTTGTGCTCTCCTCTGTGGGTTTTGGGTGGGTTTGCACAGTGCTGCATGTGCGTCTAAGAGACAGCGCAGTGAGCACACAGAACCCAGTGGTCCCTGGGGCGCAGGAGTCGGGGAACCTGGAAAGACAGCATCAGGCTGCGGAGAGGAGTATTATATATTACTTATATAATAATACTTACCAGTATTACTTTTCTCCTATATCCAAAACACAGCACATACCAGTACCTATGAAGAAAATCAACTTTATCCCAGCTGAAACCAGTACAGTGGGACACCCACGTTGCGGCACAGGGGGATCCCCACCACTTTGTGACCTCTTCAGTTCTCATCTCCCTGTCAGATACCAATACTTCCCCTCTCCCCTGTTCCAGCTGGATCTTTTTGCCCTGCAGCAATCATGGGTATATCTGGATTTTAAACAAGCCAAGTGTGCTCTGATCTAAGGTTCAGGATGAGCTGTATGACTGGCAGCTGGGTTTGTGCACGCTTCCTAATCACCCAGGTGGAGGTAGATTTCATTAACAGCTGTCACGCCGCTCCGTGCTATTGCCGTGCGCCCTCACAGATCCATTGTGCTGCTCTCGAGCTACAGCTGCACCTCACTGGCAGATGAAGACATTTCTATGGATACATCTGCACCGGGCTGCTGTTCCTGCACTGCCTGCAGCTCCTCATCTTGCTGGTTCAAAAGCAGCTCTGGGTTTATCTGCACGGGCTGTAGGGGCTGTTGCAAAGCCCCATCACGTAATTCACATCTTTTGGTAGCCACTCTGGCTGGCTGAACACGTGTGGGTACATGACCCTGTTTGCTCGCAGACACAGAGGAGTTGTCCAAGTGGTGCCAGAGAACAGAGGGACTAGGTGGGCCCCAAAGCCGTGCCCCAACACAGCCTCACCCCCCAGGCTGGGATGCAGCAAGAGCCTCGAACCCCGAGGCCCAGTCCCCCCAGTAGCAGACCCCAGTCCTTCTCCACACACTGTGGTCCTCACTCCCTGACAGGACATAGCTCAGCCTCAGAGGACACCTGGATTCCTCTGCCGCAGGCACCCGTATCAGCGCCTGCCGTCGGTGAGCAACGCGGGCACTGTGAATCACCAGCTCCCCTATCAAAGGACAATGACACATGTTCTTCTGCTTGTCACCTGCTCAGTATTATTTTTAACTGAGATTTGGTTAACAGGTTTCTGAAGCACTCCTAGGCAGCTGTTGCGCAGGGCTCTGTGTGCACGGGACTGCAGGGAGACATGGTAAGAGAGGCCCCTCCATGCCAAAACACTGCTCCTCCAGCCCCCAACCAGCTGGGATCTTCCCTCGCTCCCTGAGAGCTGCCCTACAGGCAGACACAAACCCAAAGCACACACTTTGCAAGAGGTTAGAGGCTGTAAGTGCTGAGTGTGCCAGTGACACAAGTGGCAGAGAGCTGGCAACTCCTGGATGGCCTTGGCCCCTTGACATCTTTCCTCTCCTTCCTGCTGGTGCATGAGGTGCTGCAGCACAGCTGGGGTAAGGGCACAAAGGGATTCTCTGTGATAAAGGCAGAATCTCTGGGCAATATATGCAAAACATCCCGCGCACGGTGAGAACACGGTGGAAGAAACAAGAAGATATAAAAGACAGCTTCAGCCCCCTGCAAGAACAGGAACAAAGAGGAACAGAGAAAGCGAGATTGTTCCTGTAATTGCCTCCCCCAGGTAAGGCTGCTGAGCCCGATCCTCGTGCTGCTTCAGCAGCGCAGCTCTCCCTCCCGCTGCTTGGGGAAAGTGCTGCTGCTTGATTCTCCATTCACCGCATTTTGCTGCTGCAGCAAATCGAATGTAAAACAGTGTATTTTGCTGTACAGTCAGGCTAAATAAGCCAGAATTTTCAATACATTTCAATTGTCAGCCCTGTGGGCTGGGGTGAGGCTGCCAGGCCCTCGTACCAGGCCAGGAGCGTCCACAGCGCGGGCCAGGCCGCAGGCCTCCACCAGCGATATGGCACCCGTGCCATGCACCCACACGCCCGGTGCCTGTACAGGGAGGGAGGTCTGGGCTCTCTACATGCAAGAATTGCTCAACAGGACACTGCCTTCCCATAGAGGGGCCACTAAAAGCCGCTGGCGAGGCCTCGGGGACGCGTGAGGTGCCCATAGGTGGCCCAGCAGAGCAGGGTGCAGCCTGTTGAGCCGCTGCACCCTACAGTGCGCACAAGGGAAGGCGTTCCTACACCCAGCACGCGTACAGCAAGGGAGAAACCTCCTGCTGTTTATCTCTGCCTTAATTTGCATCTTCTTAAAATGCCTGATTAGATGTGTTTGTTGATATACTGGCTCAGGCACTCCCACTTAATCCAGTAAGTAAATCTTAGCACGGAAAATATTTGTTCTACTTCTTCAAATCATGAAATTTTCACCTGTGACCTTAGGTTTATTTGGGGTTGAACTTGCAAATGTCCACAGCTCTCACTTTGGTGGTTCTGCTGTATTGGAAACCAGAGGGTTTGGGACCATGCACCCTCGCTCTCCAGTAGGAAAAGCCTAGCATTTGGCTGTGAAAGGGGATCAATCCTACAGCCACAAAATGGTGTTTGATTGTTGTGGGCATTTCCAGTTTCACCAACAGGTATTCTTTCTGTGGAGTGCTTTTTTTTTTTTTTTTTCCCTTGGGACTTTACTTACTCCAAAAGCCCATTTTTTACATAACACATTTTTCAGTTCCAATGGCTTTTACTGGATTTGAATTACAATAGAAGAACAAGATGTGTATAAACATCCTATGATATTTTCAGCTCCATCACTTGTTAAAGTTCAGTTTCTGAAGTGGTTTCTGCACTAGCAATGCCCATCATCTAGCAAGACTCTGGCCCCAAAACCTGTATGTTTTGAAGCCTGTAATGCACTAACAGGACTGCAGTGGTCCTAACCAGAGGTTTGTAAAGCTGCACCACACTGAGGAACATGGCTGTGGTGGGAAGTCCTAGAAAAGGAGAAGTACTGATAATTTCATCCACAAAAGGATTTATGGATGAGCAATGGCCTGAAATTCCATCCGCTCTTCATTCAGGACTGGAATTAGCACAGCAGCACCAGGCCTGTGTGCGGCCCTCTGCTGGTGCTGTGGTAGGTAAGCGGGCATGTCAAAGCTGTGGGATTCCTGTAAGGGAAATTTCCATTTTGCAAACATGGAAGACGGTAAGAGCTTCCTAGGAGCATTTCTTTCCACCAAGAAATGGTGGAAAAATCTACAAACCTAGAAAGGATTTTAAATTTGCCTTAAGAAGGGGTAGGGAAGAGAGGAATCATCATGTCCCTGCTCAATTCTTAGTCAGGCAAAGCTTTTCTTCAGCTGCTGGAAGTTTTTCCCATAGGGAGGCCCCACACACTCTGCACATTTCAGGTCTGAGCTCCTTTTTCTGGGAAGAGGCACAGCAGTTGGGCTAACACACATGTGCCCCACCACCCGGAGTGTTTTACATGCTGCAGATGTTGCAGCTCTGATGGAGTATCAGCTGATATTGGGCTCGTGGTGAAAAAAACACTAATTTGCAGCACTGGAAACCCCACAGCCATGCCTGAGGCTGGCCGTGAGCACAGCTATGCCACCTGAGCAGAGAAGGCATCAAAGGTCTGCGCTGGCTGCTAAATCATGGCAACTGTTAGCTTTGTGTCACATGGTGAATAAATGAGGCTGAAGCTTCTCTGCTTCCTTGATTAAAATGCTAATGTTCAACATAGCAGCAAACACATACAACCAAAGACAAAACTGGCTAACTTTGCTTTCAGCGGAGCTCCAGCAAATGCAGCACTACACAAGGGATGAGCTCCAGCTACACGGACATTCCCAAGAGCCCCGTGAGGTCTGAATGTCTCCCAGCACTCAACCATTACAGCAGACTCCAGGGAGCCAGTAATAGGCTTTTTTCTTTTCTTTTCTTTTCTTTTCTTTTCTTTTCTTTTCTTTTCTTTTCTTTTCTTTTCTTTTCTTTTTTCTTTTCTTTTCTTTTCTTTTCTTTTCTTTTCTTTTTAGCACAGAAATGCAAAAGAGAAGCTTAAAAGCAGCATTAATTACAATTTTTAGAAAATCTATAAAGCAGCCATCTAGCTCTTCTGGTTGCCACAGTGTGTGAAGACCTCAGCACCCAGTAAAACCAGTCCCAGATGCTCCACAGCTGCTTTCCTTGCCCAGTGCCTCCTGCACTACCTCACCTTCTGGCCTCGTGTCGGGCTGCCTATAAGCACTGCTGGCTCTGGTGTGATGATCTGTGTGGTTGCAGAGGGATATCACACCACCAGTGAATGCTGAAAAACTTGTGTTTTAGCCGTGGTGGCCTGAGGAGATAAGCAAAGTATGGCTGAAAGGAGAGGGAGCACCTTTTATCAGTGTGAGGAATATATGGCTGGAAAAAAAACAAACACACTTTCAGACAGGGAAGCCCTTCTGCAGGTCGGAGTTTTTTGGTTAGCACCTGGTAGTTTGCAGGCTACAGGGGGCGAGACCTTTGGGAAAGGTGCTGTTTCTTCCACAAGTGTAGGCAGTAGATGCTTCGTTTGGCTCTCTTTTCTTCACATTGCGTGGTCTCTGTTGCAAACAGCAAAGATCACCCTCTTCCATCCAGCAGCAGTGAAGCTGCTCCAGCTGTACTGCTGTGACCAGGAGCTTGTCTGCTGCCTTCAAAGCCTGCCCGCAGCCTTGTCTCTTGGCCTACTAAAAGCTGTAATTTCTCCCTGCACACCTTGCCTCGCTTTTTACCTGGAGCATTTACATCTTCTTAACCGTATTTCTAGGTAACTGCAGACAAGTTTTAAATCCTGCAAAAATGATAGCTTGGGAAATAAAGAGCTGAAACTTCTCCATAATGGCATTAAATGTGTCAGAGCCAGACTGAGCAAGGGAAAGTCCCCCCAGAAAGTGGCATCCCTGAGCCGGAGATGTGCCATTCCTGATGGAGCTCAGGGGCTTCCCTGCTCCATCTCCATATGAAGCCTTCCAGGACTCTGAGAGTTAACATCCCTCCCCAAAACATACCCTGTCCTTTCCTTAGCTAGGAGCTAGTCTGGCTGTTCATCTTGTTGTGTAGTGTGGTGTAGTTTCACTTCCCCGGAGGTGTAAATACCGCTGTGCCAGGAAACTGTCAGCTCTCTCTGGACAGAAGGCTCTCCTCCTCCGGTGATTCACTGTGCCACCCCCAGCACAACATGCCTCGAGCCAGCCCTGCCATCAGCATTCATGTGGATGCGGTCGGACACCTGAATACAATGAAGTTCAGAGCTTACTACAGGCTCTTGGTTGGTATTAGAGGCTGATTGGCTTTTCTTAAGTGTTTTGTAAAAATAAATGGGCCTCACTGTGGATGGAGAGGGCGGAAAGAGACAGAAAACGGCTGTGTGAGTCTGCAGCTCAGTACGCAAGACTTGAGAAGTGAGCCCAGGCTTTAACACGGGCTGGAGACAGGATCCATGTGCTCACCCATCCTCAGAGCTGTTTCGAGAGTCACAAAATTTGAGTGCGGGTATAGAAAAGGCACTATTTTGTGGCCATCACATTTGTGCACTTGATAAAGGTATGAAAATATTGTTTTGGATCATGTTGGGAGGTACTGGAATTGCTGTCTTGCTTTAGTAGGTAGTGCTATAACCAAGAATTTTACAGGAAGCTCTTGTATTAAGAGACCGATCAGCCACACTGTCATCACCTTCCCACGCACAGACCTTTGCCAATCATTTATTTGCAGGGGTGAGGGCTGGCCTGTTTATCCAGTCTTCAGTCTGAGTTCTGGATCTCTGTGAGATGATGTGCACACAGGAGAGTGTCCCATCACTTGATAGAAAGGGGCATAACCCTCTTCCCAAAGCCTCCTGCTTCCTCCTGCTCAGCTTCACAGCCCTGGGAGCTGCTTCACAACGTGGGCTGTGACAAAAGCACATCTGCAATCGAAAGAAGATGAGCAACTGAGAGGGAAGTGACATGACTTAACAGATACCAGTAATCAGCTTCTGGCCTGGTTCTAACCTGAGCTCTCTAGTGAAAAAAGGGCATTTGTGGTCCATCAGCACAACGCTGAACCGTACTAAATATGCCTCCATTTATCCTTGATAAGACTAATACAGTTCCTTATCATTGGAACAATGGTATATTTTTGTCACCCTTAATTATTAACTTATCTGGCTGTGATGGCTTCACTTATAAAAAGGATATGCGAGGTAGCTATAATAGTTATGCAATCCTTATATAGCCAACATTTTCAACTGTTGGTTTCAGCTTTCTTTTCCATTTTTTGCTTTCCATAAAACATTTCCATTTTTCTTTCGCCTAGGTAAGTAAACCCAAAGGTCTAGATCCTACACTGAGTTGCAGTTTGATGTTTTTGGAGCGTGGCCTGGAGTTTTAGCACTTTACATCATCTGGGAGTGGGCCCATAAAATGTTTAAAATGTTGAAATAAATGAAAGCAGACAGGTGACTGAGTGACAGCACCAGACGGGGAGAACAGCAACAGCCAAGGCAGCAAAAGTCGTAGCTTTATTTGGAGGAAAAGGGCCCACAAGTACATCCAGCACTAGGAGGCTAAACACACGTGCTAGGAGCTGAGAACAGGAGAAAAATTTGGCCTTAGCAGTAAAATATCTTGCAGTGTTTTCCTCTGGAAGCCTTTGTCATCACATTAGCCCTGAATGCTTTCTGTGTGTTCCCACAGCGCTTGCCCCTGCAGGCAGGAGGAGGCTGGAGGCCAGCGGTGGAAGAGGCTCCCCCCAAACCTGCTGCCCACCAGCTGTGGTCCACAACTGCCTTCACAGAAAGTTCACCTTGGGCATCTTGGAGGCCATGGGCACACGTGTCCGCTATATCATGAGCTTCTCCAGCCGCTGCCCCTGCTCACCCTCGGGCACCCGCGTGCCCAGTGGGCCACAAAGCCAGCTCGAGGTTCACCAGCACTGCCTGAGAGTTGCCTCTCCTCCACCACTCACACCCAAGGAGCGTGGTGGCCCACCCCAGCTTGCAATTCCAGAGCCGGATCCCCAGCTCCTTCACCAACCACCACCACCACGCAGCCACCTTGTCACAGCTGTTTTGGTTTTGTGGCTGAGGACACCGGCCCCAGTGACAATGAAGGCAGGGCTGAATTCCTTTCCCAGCCCAGCTCTCTGTTTTGCTAAGTGATTCTTTTTATAAATCCCAGGCAGAGTATCTTTTCACAGGCAGTTATGAAGCCGGATTTAATGCATGTCAGAGACAATACACGAGAGCTCTCGCAAGTTCTGTGGCACATTTTTTCAGCAGCTCCGTGAACGTGCTGGCCAGTAGCTGACCTTGTTTCCTACCACAGTGCACGGCCACCAAAGGCTGGGCCCCATTGCTTATGTCCCAGACTTCTCATCCTACGTCTGATTCCTCCCAGGACGACTGCCGGGATCCCACCAGCCATCCCCGGTAACTCGTTGCTGGAGGAGCACAGCCAATACATAAGCACACAGGGTACAGCCCGGGCATCTCTGGTTCTTTGTCCTGCCTTGCAGCACCAGCGATATTCCTTCTTTTGGTGAAGCCCTTCCCGGTGCAAACAGGGTGAGTGCAGCCCTCACAGGACAAGGGGAACACAAGGAAGAAGGAGCAACGTCAACCTGAGGTCTAGGTGTACAGAGCAGGCCGGGCTACAGCCACCTGAAGACCCTATCCCAATTCTTCCATTGCCATCACAGGTGTCAGACAAGATCTTCCATGTTACATTCAACCCACTGACACCTCAAATAGCCTAATCACCCCAAAGGTCCTTGTCTAAGTCTTCACATGAGATTTCACTTTCCCTGAGATGTACTCAGCAGTTTATAAAGCAACTACAATCCCATTGTCCCTTTTTGATGGGCTTTCCAACAGCCACCACAGTTGCTGTCCTCCTCCTCCTCAAGTCGTCGGGCATCTCTTCTCCCTCACCTGAAGTATGAGTGAAACGTAAGATAAACCACATTCTTCACATAGATTCTCTAAAGTGAAGGTTTTCTAAGGTGCAGCATGTAGGTTTGATGAATCAAACATCAATAGAAAATGGGTCCTTATGTCTCCTTATATTTTGAAATCTCCTGTGCCCTACTGGGCCTCCCAAATGTGCATCCAGGTGTAGGAGGTTCACACGGAGCCACTCCGGTTCCTAAGTCCCTGCTCTTTAGACAGGCTGGCCCCTCACACCGGCTGTTTTCCATTTACACCTACTCTGTCTACAGGGTTTAGTGCTCTTTGCCCTGGAAAGTGCCCCCCAGCCCTGCATGCGGCTGTCAGGTGTAAGGTGGGGTTCACGCCTCCCTGCCCGGACAGCCCTGAGAAAGACACATTCCCCGCACACAGCACTCCCCAGACCAGGCTGGCTTTGAATTTTGCTTTAAAAAAGTGCCATAAAGTGATTTTGTTCTTTCAGAAGTCATGCAGCACTGCGAGTCATCCCTCTGGAATACTCTGGCATTTGTTCTGATATTGTCAGTCTATAAAACAGCTGATAATTTTCCCCTGTATTTTTTTCCTTAAAGCCCTGAGGCTGAAATTTTACATTTACCTTCATTTGCAGGATGAAAGAAAGCTGCTCAGGATTCATTCAGCCCATAGCCCAAACAGCACGTGTCAGCCTGCTGGTGTCACACAGAAAGCCCCACTGCAGCTACGGCCTCCGACAGACTTTTTATTCAAGGCGACTGAAAATACTTTGGTTTTCTCAGTAGAGGGAGCTTCTCACATACCAGTTTGAGCGCCGCAGTGGTCGAACCCTCTGAAACCACGTCCCATTTCTGACTGTACCAACCCCGTGCCAAACAAACAAACATGCAGGAAATGTGGTGGTAGGCGATTAGGGAAATGTACTCCTAGCCCCTAGTACCCATGGGCTAGTTTATTTATTGAATTAAGAAGGCTTGCAGCCTTTCCAAAATTCTCGTTCGGTTTTCATGGTAATTGCTATTAAAATGCCCATCCTTTCGATGTCCTGGTGCCACCCAACAGCAGCTCCGTGGCAGCCAGTACCAGGGCTAAGTGAGATCGCATGAAAAAAGGGCTTTCTCACTGTTTTCAATGCCTTTCTCTGCTACCACTGAATGCCTCTTGATACTTTTCTTACGGAGACAGAAGTTATCAGCCTACTTTTTTCTGCAGCTCCAATGCTCTGTACACTATTATCATGTCTCTTTAGCTGTCTCCTTCGAAAAATAGCTGCATCTTTTAATTCTTTGTCCAAAAGCCTTTGCATAGTTATTGCTAAGACCTGCTTTTGTAGTGAACAAAGTCCTGCCAGAGCGATCTGTGATGAGCTCTCACCAAGGATGTAGGTGACCCCACGCAGGCAGTGAGAAGCCCCTGCTCTGCTCCCTGCGCTCCAGCCTCACAAGTGTGTACGCAGGCTGAACTCCATCAGAGAGCTGATCCGGGCAGGAAAAGATTAATTTAAAAACCAGTTTAATTCTTCAGTCGGATCGGTTCTCCAACCCGTTGTACAGAGTGACAGCAGAAGCATTTGTACTGCACAGCATGCCCAGAACAGCATGAGTGGGCGGAAGGGATGGCAGGCGAGGGAGGGCGGGGAGGAAGGGAAGAGGACTGCTTTTTTAAGAAGCAGCAACAGCTTAAGCACACATAAAATGGTAATTGAAGAGAATTGGGGTTTTAGTCTTACAGAAGATACCAGGGGAATCTCAGCTTTTCAGACCATATTTGTAGATGATGTTTTACTAAGCCTACATCGGTTGTTGGATGATGTTTTGCTCACGCCTAAAATAACTAAAACTGAAGAATACCAGCCTTAAAAAAATCTCCCTTCCCTTCCCTCATCCCCTCCCGATTCCTGTATCTTCTGTGCTTGGCATCGGTATGTACACAGGCAATTTCACTGTGATCTTAACAATGATTCATTTCTCTATTTCAAAGCACGTTTTCGCACTGCAGTCTTTAAGCTCACCTGCTCCCTTCCCGCTGCCTAGGGCCTTACAAAAACAAGAGCAGAGCATGGAAAATGTTATAAACGCTTTTAATGGATCTTCATAAAAAAACAATTTCAAAGTAGTATTTACACCAAAGGTATAAATATCTCCTTATGAATAAATGATGTTGTTACCCAATAAGCCCTGCACTTGATCACTCTCAGATCAAGCACAATTATTTAGCTCCTTCAGAGAGGTTAAAATAACCTCTCCTAGAGCACGGGAAACTTCTTTGTCATGCATAATTCCAGCCAGCAGGCAAATCGGTAAACAAAAGCAGATAACATCAATTCAGACACAAGAAGGAAAAGCACCAATGTACAGCCTGGCCACAAATGCAATAAATGCAATTTGTCTGTGAATGAAGTTAGGCTGGAAATCGGGACGCCATTTCAAAACGTCGGAGCAGTGAAGTTGCAGATCAGTTTTTTTGATAAAATCAGGGGGACAGAAGAACAAACAAGGCTGAGAACAGCGGCTCCAAGTTTTCCGAAGGAGACGACAAGGTGTGGCTGCCTGCTGCAGCTGAGCTTTGAACCATGATGCACCAACCCCTCCCTGTCTGGTGCTCCTCGGTACCTCCTGCGGCAGCCAAATGCGCTGATCCTGCTGTCAGAGGGGAAGAGGCAGCACCCGACACACCAGCACGCCATGTCGTGGGGTGACAACGTTCTCAGCCCTGGTGGCATCCTCATGCAACACCTCAGTGCCGTGTTTCTGTGGCGGGGGGCCACGGGGCACCTCCTTGGCTGGGCTCTGGACCCCGCAGCGTTGTGACGGGGTTGTCCCTGTGCCACTGGGGCTGCTCCCTGGCACGGAGGCTGATGGACCTGGGCTCTCGTCTGTCACCTGGTGGACCTGGGCTGTTTGCAACCTGATGGGCCTGGGCTCCTGTCCCCCGATGGCACCAGCCCCTGACCCGGGGGGGGTCCCAGGACCTCAGGCCCCGTCCCCATCCCCATCTCCCCATGGGTGCCCCCACCTGGAGCCCCCACCCCAGCCTCGCCCCCCTGGGGGTGCCCCTGCCTCGGGTGGTACCTGAGGTGTGTGGCACAGGGTGGCACCTGAGGGTGCCCCCACCTTGCCCCCTCCCCATTCCTGGTCTCCCAAGGGTGCCCCCACTTGGGGCCCTCTCCCCATCCCCGTCCCCTGGGGGTGCCCCCACCTCGCCCCCTCCCCATCCCTGCCCCCCCACGGTGCCCCCCCCCCCCCCAAGAGTGCCCCCCCCCGCCTTGTGCCCCCTCCCCTGGGGGTGCCCCCCCGGCCCCCTCCCCAGCCCCGCCCCCTCCCCCAGACCCCGCCCCCAGCCCCGCCCCTCCCCGCTTCCCCCCCCCCCCGGGGTGTTCCCGGTCCCGCCTCGCCGAGTGCCGAGCGGGGCCCGCCCCCTCCCAGCCAATCACCGCCCCCCGCGCCTGGTCCGATCTCCCCGCAGCGCCCTCATTGGCCGCTCCCCTCCCCTCGCCTCAGGGCGGCGGCCAATGGCGGCGCGGGGCGCGCGGGGCGCGCGGGGGCGGCTCCGGCGCCGGGTCCTAGCGCCGGGGAGCGGGGAACCGGGGAGGCCGGGGGCGCGATTCGCGATCGCGGCCGGTGGCGAGGCGGGGGTCGGGCGGCCGCCATGTCGGCGCTGTGGTCGCTGTGCGCCGGGCTGCTGCTGCTGCTGCTGTGGGTGCGGCACCGCGGGCTGGAGGCCGTGCTGGTGCACCACCGCTGGGTCTTCGTCTGCCTCTTCCTCCTGCCGCTCTCCATCCTCTTCGACGTGTACTACCAGCTGCGCGCCTGGGCCGTGCGGCGCCTGCACAGCGCCCCGCGGCTGCACGCCCAGCGGGTCCGGCACATCCAGGGGCAGGTGGGGCCGGGGGGCGGCACCGGGCCCCTCAGCGCCCCGGGGCTGACAGGGCCGGCACGGCACCCGCGGGGCTTGGGGGGGGGGGGGGCGTGAAACGGGCTGTGCGCCCCGTGCCGGGGGCCCTGGGGGGGGCTTAAATGGGTTTATGGCTCGATTTTGGGGCCCCGGGAGAAAACCCCAAAGCTGTAGGGCTTTAGAAACGCTCCCCCTTCATAACTGCCCCCCTCCGGTGGTATTTCGCTTCTGAGTCTCTAGGGTTGCAGGGGGACCTCACCGCTTTGAGGCAGCCGGGGTCGGTCACCCGCCCGTTGGGGAATGGCAATATTTATAAACGTTTTTTCACGCTGAAGGAAAAATACGCTGTTGGGGGTGTTTGAGTTCTCAAAGCGTTGCTGCGTTGTTGCTTCTTGCAGGTTCGGGAGTGGAAAAATGAAGGCAGCAAGAGGTACATGTGCACCGGCCGGCCCGGCTGGCTGACTGTGTCGCTCCGTGTGGGGAAGTACAAGAAGGTCCACAAGAACATCATGATCAACCTCATGGATGTCCTGGAAGTGGACAGCGAAAGACAGGTAACGTTCCTCGCGACGGTTCCACAAAACTGAAGCCTACAGCGTTTTCTACTGTGTTTGTAGCTCAAGAGCAGGATCCCATAAAGAACAAAGGATTTTTGTGGCGGTAGGTTTTGTAGACCCACCAATATTCAGGTTTTACAACGTGCGCTTGGATCACTCTGTCCAAAAAAACAGCATATGGCATTGCTTAGTTTTATGTGCTGAAGTCTAAAAGCCCAGATTGATTTATGGGCTTGGGGACTGAGCAACAAGATGTTGAGGCAGAGGAGGAATCACTAAACAGTTTCAACTATTTTTAGTAGCACTCTTGGGGAAGTAAGTCTCTGAATTCTGATAACAGATGGGTGTACAATCCAGTTAGCTGTGGTTTGTCATCATTAATGCCAAACACTTAGCTTATGCCTGATGGGAGGATTGTTTTTTTTGGCTTTTTAGGTTGTTCGTGTGGAACCTTTGGTCACCATGGGCCAGTTGACTGCGTACCTGAATCCTATGGGCTGGACTATTCCTGTGGTGCCAGAGCTCGATGACCTTACAGTAGGTAAGGGTTGTTGTGTTGACAAGAAACTGATTGATTTTGCTGCATTTTCATTTGCTTTTATGCAGTAACACCTTGCATTATTTAAAAGTTTCCTGAAATACTCTGTTGAACTCTGTGTTCTGTTAAGGCATTTGTGTTACAAGCACTTATTTTTTCCTTTTTCCAAATAATCTTAAAAGCCACACCCAGAGCTTAAAAGCAAAGCTTTGTTCTCGTAAATCATGTTCATTTTGAAGTGTGTTTCATTTGATTTGTTATGTGCTCTCTCAACAAGGTGGTTTGATCATGGGAACCGGCATTGAGTCTTCATCCCATATCTATGGACTTTTTCAACATACCTGTGTGGCCTATGAACTTGTTCTTGCTGATGGAAGCCTTGTGAGATGTTCACCAGTAAGACAAAATGTTATTTTGCTATCATTTACAATGTCATTGACCGTTGTCAGTATGGATATATGATTTAGTATGACATACTTTTTGCAGACTGAAAATTCAGACCTATTTTATGCAGTGCCTTGGTCTTGTGGTACTCTGGGTTTCCTGGTTGCAGCAGAAATAAAAATGATTCCTGCCAAGAAATACGTCAAAATCCATTATAAGCCTGTAAGAGGACTGCAAAATATTTGTGAAAAGTTTACCGAAGAGTCTAAGAAAAAGGAGAATAATTTTGTGGAAGGACTTGTATATTCTTTGGACGAAGCAGTCATCATGACAGGAGTCCTGACTGATGAAGCTGAACAAAGCAAGGTAACTAAAGGGAAGTTACTCACAATGAAAACAATGCCCCCAAGGTTTAATTGGAGCTACGCTACCGTATGACATTATAAAACTAGAATCATTATAAGATTAGAACAATCTCTTAATATGGGATGAAAACTTAGGTCTGTCCGCCAGGATGTTTTAAATTGCAGCTCTTTGTTATTACAACAGAGTCTGTACTCCAAATCTCTTCAATTGATGGGAAGCGACCCATTGATTTCCTTTATTACTGCAAATAATTTAATCTGCCTTTGCTTTGCAGTACCCAGGGAGGAAGAGAAGTATCTTTTTACATATACTCTGTTTCAACCTGCAGTAATTCAGAGTAACTCTTTCCCCAGCATGCTCTTAACGCAGTTAATACTACTAGTAAGACAAATCAGGCATGTTTATAGAATGGACGTGCTGTCTGCTCACTGCATCGCTCAACCTGGATGTTTCTCCTCTGCCATAATGGGGCTTTGGGTTAATGATGGGTTGAGAGGTCAGTGTCTTAGGAATCTGGTTCTGTCACATTCATGGTCTCTTATTACCGTGTCATAACATGCAAGCCTTGTTTAAATTCTCCATCGTGAGAAGAATGGTAAGAGGGAGCCACGCATGTGGCTGGAAGAAGGAGAAATGAAGGTTTTCTAGATTTCTTGAGACAATCTCATCTGAACTGTCACAGAAGATATAACATTGATCCTTCATGGTAAAGGAATTTCGGGAACGTACTTAATGTTGTCTGGTAAGGTGTCATTGTCTTTCTATGTTGGGATTTGCTAATGAGTGTATGTTTCCTCGTAGATAAACAGAATTGGCAACTACTACAAGCCATGGTTCTTCAAGCATGTGGAGAAGTATTTGAAAGCTGACAGGACTGGAACTGAATACATTCCCTCGAGACATTATTACCATAGACATACACGTAGCATCTTCTGGGAACTCCAGGTAAGACCACTTCCAAAATTAAAATAACATCTATGGAAAGCTACTCCGCTCTTTCCCCGTGTAGGTACAATGTGCCTTCTTCCCCTTGGCAACACTTCTGTCTTGAATGGCAGAAAAAAAAACAATGAAGTCCGTGGCAAATGTAAAGTCCTGTATTTGGGCAACACAAATCCAAAGTCACTACTTTATATTTAAGGCATTGTATCATAACTTCCTAATTTCGGTTTTAGTGCTTTTCTGAATTTAAAATGTAAATACATACTTAAGCATTAAGATTTTACACCTACTAAGTGATTTCCAAAGACAAACGGTGGAAAAACCATGAATGTGTCAATTGTGGCTGAAAATGTGCCCTGGCTAAACTCATAATGCTCATTATTTAGTTGCATCATTAATTTTAATTACATGAACGCATTTGTAGTGATGTGCATTTATGCAAAACTTTTATTTGGCATGCTGGAATATTACTTTTGCTACATTTTGAATCTTCGGAGTGAGATACCAAATCCTTTCAGCTGCTGGAGAAGTTAAGCAGGAGTTTGCTCTGCAGAAAGTACTTCACATTTTACAGCTGTAACATTCTTTTAAGACCTGATCTTGCACGTGTCAGCTCTTGCAGGAGTTTTGCAAGTTTAGCTTCTTATGAGCTCCTTCCACCCGTTTTTAAGATAATAGCCTACTTTTCTTGGAACTTCATTTTCTGAAAGTATTTGGGGCTGACTGTGTAGTGGGATTCGTATGGCTCTGAAAATCACTCATCATAAGCAGAAGAGGCTTAGGAATGGGCTGTATAGCTAAATTCAGTCCAGACCTCTCTTAGTTCCTGTTTGTATTATAATAGCTCAGCAAAAGTATCAGCAGTTAAATTTATTGAAAATCTCATTTAGTATTGCTCTGAGGATTCTTAGGCATTGTCTTTTGCTTCACTTACGCGTTCCTAAGTCAAACTTTTCTTCTTTCCTCTTTAAAGGATATCATTCCTTTTGGCAATAACCCCGTTTTCCGTTACCTGTTTGGCTGGATGGTTCCTCCAAAAATCTCTTTGTTAAAACTCACCCAAGGAGAAGCGATCCGAAAGCTGTACGAGCAGCATCACGTTGTACAAGACATGCTGGTCCCGATGAAGAGCCTTGAAAAATCTATCCAAACCTTCCACGTTGACCTTAATGTAAGAACACCCATTTTTAAACTGCAGTGAATTTCAAATTGCGCATCACAAGGACTGTGACTATTGGTTTTAAAGCGTAATAGTCTGCTTGTGGGAAAGGTCGTTATCTTATCAGGGTGGTACTGTTCTTTCCAAGTCCATGACACAAGGCTGCAGAAGGAGTGAACATAGCTTTCTGAAGAATATAAACATGACATTCAAATTCTAGTAGAAGGCCAGCACTTCTAAAAGATTTCAACACTTAGGAAGACTTGAATTGATTTTTTTTTTCACGTAAATCACTGGCAGTCATGCTAAAATCGTATTGTGGAAATTATTTTCCCTTTCTTGTTTTTATTTCTGGATTTATTTTAGTTTGTATAAGAAGTACAAGTTTGGCTATTTCAATTGACTGACCTGATAAAGAAAACACTTCGTTCCCTTTTTATTCAGAATGTATTCAGCTTTTGCTTTGGGATCGAGGTGGGGGGGTCATTTCTATTTTAAAGGTACATTCTGGTCTTTGAGGATTTGGGGGGGCGAGGGGCGGATGTAATTCCTGGAGCACACTGCAGATATTCTGGGCATCTTAATTAGTTTGCGTTACAGTCATTAGAAAGTGGATCTAAAAACCACAGCTAGAGAACGGGAAAGGAAGAGCTGTGTAAGATCTGATCCCAAACTGGGACAATGTCCTCTTAATTCTTTCTTCATTTTGTCACCTTTATTAAGAGATATTTTCAACAAAACAGCCATTTAAGCTAAGTGACGGGATGTTTTCTTACCTCTGCAGGTATACCCTCTTTGGTTATGCCCTTTCATATTGCCCAATAATCCTGGTATGGTCCACCCAAAAGGGAACGAAACAGAGCTCTACGTGGATATCGGAGCTTATGGAGAGCCCAAAAGGAAACAATTTGAAGCCAGGGCTTCAATGAGGCAAATGGAAAAGTTTGTAAGAAGCGTGCATGGGTAAGGTTCCCACTCGTTAGCGTGGTAATAGTGCCGTATAACTTACAGCTGTGGAGTTTAATCGCATTTATTTCACAGTACAGCACTTTGATATCGCAATAATTAAACAACCACAATAATGAAAAGCTAACTTTAATTACTAGGTTTGATGTTACAATTTTTAAATACAATTGTGACTTCAGTGATTTGATTGCAAAACCAAGCTAATAAACGGGCTCGCTGGCTGAAGTTCTTGGCAGTGTGTTTGGGAGCTAGATAGCTTCCAAACGTGTCACCCGTGCATCCTTGCAGCTCTGGGCTACTTGGGAGTAAAATGTGCTGCAACAAAATGTGTCCACGCAAGCAGAAAGACCTCAGCGGGTCTGCACTGACGGGTATGTAAACCAGTTGTAAACCAGTTGCCGTGCTGAACGGGTGTTAGCGTGGGTTGGTGACCACTCAGCAAGGCTAGCTAGCCCCGTCCTTGGGAAGGCAGCCGCTGAGCTTGCACACTGAGGCTGACTGGTTTGGAGGCCGGCTCAGAGCAGGGGCAGCACAAGTGCTGGTCTGACCGCAGCTGGCCACAGGCCCTTCAGGAATCCCGCAGGCTGTTAAAGCTTGGACAGCTTCCCGGCCTGCCCTTGGGGCTGTCCTGCTCCCTGTGGTCCTGGCAGCGCATGTGGCAGCTCTGCCCTGTCCTTGGCTGGTGCGTCCTCGTGCAGGGAGCTGAGCCTTGACTGTTCACCCTGATCCCTAGGCGGCGGTGGGAGCCCTCCCTCTCACAAGTGGCACTCTCAGAGCCTCCTTTTCCCTGCCCCACTCCTCGTTACACAGGACCACAGTGAGATATGCACCCACCATCTGTCAGTGACTCGTGCCAGCCTAATTTGCTGTAGTAGTGTCAGTAGAGAAGCAGTTACTTGTTTCTCAGGAACAAAAAACCAACTACGTCGTATTTTTACGCCATCAGGATAACTCCATTTCTGTTTTGACCTATTCCTCAGTCTAACAGTGATTCTGTCCCATGTGTCTGAGTAACAGTGGCGAGTCTGCTTCTACGTGATTTGGAGAATGTAAATAACTTTTACCTCTTACTTTTACATCTGCCAGAGAACAAAGCAACCAAAAGTTAATTTTAAGCTTTTTTAATTAACTTGAAATTAAGCTTTTAATTCAATTCTCTTTACTAACCGAGTTTAGTGTCTTCTGTACCTGTCACTGGAAAATAAACAATGTATAAAAGCTTGATCTCACAGTTTATAACCACAACAGAGCTTTTATGTACCTGTATTTTACTGCTGTACTCTGATGCTAGCTGCATTTTGGAGAGAAGAGTGAGTGAGTAAGAAAGAGTCCACAGCTAAATAATGATTCTGTTTGTTTTTGTAAATGGACTTCTGTTACACCGTGCCTCATTTACCCTATAAACTTATAGTCTTGCCCTAGTCTAATTTGGCAGGCTTCTTCCTTCACAGTTCTAGTCTCGGTGTTGAGTTCAAAGAAATCTTAAAAACAAAAAGGACACACCACTGTCTTGAATGCGTTTTGTAATGCTGGCTGGTATGAGATGCCATGACTGTATCTCCATGGATCATAAGAAAGCATGCAGGAAAAAAAAAACTTCTTTTTTTTGAAGCTGAAATTGAAAAGCTTTCAACAGAAGAAAAAGGAATGCAGGCTTTCCAAAGCAGATAGAAAAGTATTTGTTAGGGATCATTTAGGTCATGTGTGGTTTTTGGTGCGGGGGGCCAGACTCCTGGTTTGGGGCAACTTCTGAAGTTCTCTCCAGACTTGTGTTTCTGTGAGCACAAGCTGTGAGAATACATGTTTTTGGAAGATTTGGCTGCAGATAGTTAGGAGGTCTAAACATGAACCACTGTTTTACATACATTTTTTAGTTCCTCTCCTTTTCTCTTTTTAGTAGCAAAACTAATAAAAGTGGCGGTACACTGATGGCTGAAGACATTTTCTGAACCAAAATATTAAAAGCAGCAGTAATTTCAGTTGCTTTCTTTTCCCATCTTTACCAAAATGACTGTATTAGTATTCTGCTGTTTACACCATCAAATGTTATTTACTCTTGGAAGAGAAATCATGATAACATTAAATCCGCAAAATATAATTGGCTGAGTGTCCCAGCACAATCCATGTGAGCAATTAGATTTGCTTGATTTTAAAAAGCCTTTTTTTTTTTTTTTGAATGTTTGCTCTTCATAGCTTGCCCTGTTTTCTTTTTGATTCTGTTTCAAACCCTGCGGCACAATTAATACTGAATCTGTCTCTTTCTTCCTTTTTTTTTTTCATTTCAGTTTCCAGATGCTGTATGCAGATTGCTATATGACCCGTGAGGAGTTCTGGGATATGTTTGATGGCTCGTTATACCACAAGCTGAGGGAGCAAATGAATTGCAAGGATGCCTTTCCAGAAGTATATGACAAAATCTGCAAAGCTGCCAGGCACTGAGCCTGAATGACCTAATTAAGCAATCAGGGAAAGATGAATTTACCTATAGCTAGCTAGTCAGTATATCCTTTTTAAAGAAAAGCTTTATTGCCTCCAAATAAGCTCATTCTTGTTGACGTTTAAAGATATGAATTCATGCTTTATAAACTTACATTTAGTATTTCTTAGGATGCTTTAAAACCATTTTTCCAAACTCGAAGTGATCGTTTTTAAGAGATCTGAAGTGCTAGCCTTTGTATCTTGGATCTAATTTAGTAACATGGGTGAATTCACCCAGTTCCAAACACCAGAAAAATAACTGGAAAAGATGACACCGAAGCAACACCGGCTATACACTACAGCTATTTTTAAAATTACTTTTGAAAATGGTAAGGAGGTGACAGAAATAGGTGCCAAAGCTGAATTAATTGTCAAATTAATCATGACGTTGGAAACATTTGCCCCCAGTCAGTAACCTGTAGGACAGCTTAGTAACAGTACCGCGACCTGGCTGTGCAGCGCCGCATGATGCTGCGTGGTACTGGGTTGCTTGGGTTATCCCGTGCTGCAGTCTCAGTTAAACTCCCCAACAGTTGGTTCGGTTCCAAAACTGAGCATTGAGGTGTGAAGCAAATGCTTTTTACTTGTGCCTGTCAGATTTGTGCTGATTTTGATTATAAAATGTAAGTGGATATAGGGTTCCTTCTTTAATGGTTAATAGTATATTGGTTTTTTGCCTCAAACTGTCATTGTTCTGGCTTTGTACAGCTGAAAAAAATGCTGCTATTTCATATAGGCAAGTATTAATTTCAGTTTTTTACTTGTTGTGGGTCAGTTTATTTGGATTTTTTTTGGTTTTGCCTTTTGTTGGTTGTTTTTTGGTTTGGTTTTGTTGGGTTTTTTTTTTGCTTTTGCTTAATTTTAGTGCCTTATAAATACTCAGTTGGAGGAGGACATGGGTCATTTGAGACCATTCTGTCCTGTCCAGCAGGAAAAGGAAGTGTGTCCTCACAATTTAAGGCTTTATTTTTACAAGGTTTGTTAGAGCAAGTGGCTGTGGGTAAGAAGAAATCTTGCTGTGGAAGCTCAGTATTACACAGGCATTGGTTCTGACTCGAAGAACGTTTTTGCTTTGAATTTTAGCTAGATTAGATTGATAGGCTTTGTAAAAGGACTGTTTCCGTCACCTGGGGAGGAAATCAATAGTAAGCACTGTTGGATTTCCCCTTTTGATGCATGCTGGTGAAAACAGCATAGATGTGCACTTCGTGCAGTCAGGTGCAGGGGCGTGGAAGTGCTTTGACTCCATAGCTGGAAACGTGGTGCCAAACTAAGCCCGTGTCTTGTCCAAGCAGTACGTAAATCTGTTATCCTAAACCCTGCTGAGCTTGAGGGAGTAATTTTTTTTGAGGGTGGCACAGAGGATAACGTGAAGACCTCTTTAAATGGTTTGCAGTGGGAAACTTTGTAATTTTTATTTGAGTGCTAAACCAATGAGTTTATTTATTGATAGATGGATGTTTATGGTCCAGATGAAACCAATGATAAAGCAGTAACGAGATTAAGCTCGGCCTGTTACTCAGTGATGCATGCCGGGCAAATTCTGTGCGAATAAGGTACCCCTGAAAGCCCTGCCGGGTGGCTGGTAGCAGGAGCAGCCTGCCAAGGGGAGACACAGCCAGCGCAGAGCCTGCGGTGCTGCCCACACCACGGAGCTGGCCAGGCAGGAGGCAGAGCTGTGTCAGTGATCCAGGAGTGTCCGCTACACCGCTCCAGGCTTCGGGGTACCTGGGAAGGCAAACGCTGATCCTCAGACTTGTGATCTTCTCTTCCCATCCCTGCGAGGGAATGGCACAAGAGCAACTTCTTTGTTCCTGTGCAAAGCTATGATTTAGCCCAGTGCTTGTGAGATGATCTGTGCAGAGCAAGAATTGGTTTGGTTAGTTTTTAAAGGGCAACGTTAAAGCAGCTAGAGAATATGCAAATACCTTTACTTAAGCTGTGTTTCTCACACTTATGTACTGATCACCTTTAGGTATGCACTGTACTTGTTTTTTCATTCCTTTATTTATTGGCAAACTTGGTATGGTGTGATTCGGTACTGCAACCGTACCAGTCCCGCACATGCATAATTGCTGCTGGTCTTGATTTTTGGCTGTAAAAACTGTTTAAAATAAAAATGTCGCCCGTGTACTGTCCAAAGTGGTGTCTTCTAATGAATTATAACTTTTTAACAGCTTTGTTTGTTCTTTCTTTTGCTTATTGTATTGTTACAAGTGCTCAGCAATTACAGAGAAAAGCTGCTGTCTTGGTCAGAAAGCAGAGGTGTTGTGAGGCTGTTAGGTGAGCAGCCTAACGCTGCAAACAGCTTTGGAGGAATATCGTCGAAGACCCCTTATCTCTGCCCCAAGACACGCCTTATAGCTGAGCCTTAACCCTTTGATTATGTCACATTAACTTTAAATGTTTCTAAGATCCTCATGATGCTGAGTGTTTTTTTCCCCCTTGCCTCACCCTTTGCCTGTGACTTCGTGGCACAGGAGAACAAAACTACATTTTGGATTTAGCTGTAGCACCTATCTCATTCTTCTCACTGTTAAAACTGATCCCTGGTTTGAAGGACCAGCCGCAGAGGTGAGGATGAAGACACAGTGCCCTCTTCAGCCTGAGGAGCTTATATCCACATCTTCTGTTTCTTTGAAAAACGCCTTTACAGCAACTCTGTAAGCGTGGATGGAGCTATTCCTCTGCTGGTACACCTTGCTCACAGCTTTCACATCTTCTTCCTGTGCTCCTTCCAGGCAGAAGTTCCTGTGCTTTCTCCTGAAAATCCAGGCTGCCAAATGCCTAAAGTCCCCTGAAACGTCACTCTAGGTGCTAAAGTCCTATGTTCCTTTAACCAAATAAATGTTTAGCCCTGACTTACGCTGTGTTTCGCAATCCTCTGTTTTTCTACCCCAGCAGGATTTGTATAGCCTGTACTCACCCACATCACTGCTCAGGCATTTCCCTTCAGAGGCCTCCTTTTTCCTTTGCTTGCCTTTCTCTTACAATAATCACTATTTCTTTAAATTACTATAGTTTTACCTGCATTCAATTCTCTCTCCCACCAAAGGGTAATTAATCTGCAATTAGCATGCTTAATCAGCCACAACTAACATGTAATTACACCTAAATTTAGTTATTCCAGTCCGGTCTAAACACTGGTATGAGACTTCGTAAAGGTTAACTCTAAGTGAACCAGCGTACTCATGGTATACCTTTATGGCCATCCTTTGTTACAACCGACACAACTTTCTGTTCATTTCACTTTGTTCATTGCCTCCAGGTCTTAATACCCTACAAAAGTTGGAGTGATTACACCGAATTCCCCCTAATGCCCTCCAGCTTCTTATAAGCAGTTGAGTTGTTAATTGAAGTGGAGCTGTGTGTTACATCTTGTAGTGAAGCTGCTCGCACCTAACTACTTCAGAGGTAGCACGGGACAGGTATGCAAACAGTAGGAGAAAGCCTGACCCCTCCCAGCTGCCGTGGCATTGTTTTCTCAGACCCAGCTCTCCTCTGAGTTGCAGCAGTAGACCTTGGGGTGTTCATCTGCGTGCTGTGATCACTGCTGCATGGACATAACACATAGGTACCACTTCTTTGAGCAGTGCGGCCTGAGGGGGAAGGAAATGCTACATATTGAACGACCTGTGTGTGCTAGCAAACCTTCCTTTCATTGACTTACACTATCTGACATCCTCTTCTCAACTGTGTCAAGTTGAAAATTAAAAATAATAATTACTCAACAGACAAGTTAGAGTGATGATTGTCTAAAGAGTGTTTTATTACCACAGCACTAGACTTGAGTTGTTTCATACCTCCTGTTGCGAGTATTCTCATCTACGCCGTCCCATCTACTGGCGTGTCTGTGATTTATTTACCGATCCGAGCTTCCCAGCACCACCTTACATGTGGAAAGCAGGAGTGATTCTTCACAAATGTCTGGGCAGCGTGGAGCAGGAATCAGATCTCTCCAATTGTTTTTCGCAACAGGCCTGAACCGCTCACTGTGAAAAGAGGATGTGATTCAGTGGACTCAAATTATTGGCCGGATTAATCTCATTAGTCTTAATGAGCGTGGAGGTGAACAGAGCTCGTAAAAGCCTGCCTATTCCCTTGAAGGTACAGCTGTAGCTTGAAAAGTGATTTTGGAGCTAGGGCTGTTTGATCATTGAGCAATTCGGTGCATTTGAACATCCTGCTCACTGTTCAGATTCTTCATTTTTTTTATTCCTAATGGAACTGCACACTTAACAAAGCTGGGCGATACTGAAAGCTCGATTTCATTGTGCCTCCTTCATCACAGGATAGCTAATGGAGCTGCCCCACTGAAAGCTGTCAAGTTATATTCAGTTAAGGCACGTTTCTAACTACTCTCTGGAGATCAAGACAGCCTTTGCAGAGCTGCAGCCCGTAGTGCCACCGCAGCAGTTTGCTAATCTTGGCCACAAGCACAGGTGAAAGCGGAGGGCTGTCCTGAGGTCCCTCATTAGCACAGTTCCTAACTGCTTCACGGGCTTCTCACCCTGGCGATTTCAAAGCCCTTTGTGATGGAGCTGAGCCTTGTTATCTTCCTTCTTCAAATGGGTAAACCAAGGCACAGGCTGAGAACGCGATTTTTGTTCAAGGCCATTGATCAACCGGTGCTGGGAATGGATCGAGGAAGCCTGGTCACCCATCCCCTGTCCTGTTCCTTCCCAGGCTGCCTCCTCTAACTGAGAGGGAAACTTTATCCGTACCTCCATGGCACACAAGTTGCATTTCACGAGGTGGAAGAACAACCACTGTAGTATCCTGGAAGTGCCTGGGTAGCCAGTACTTCTCTAACCTCCCGCTGCCCTTGCACGGCAGGGAAGCTCTGAGGTCTCCTCGCTTTTTCACAGACATTAACGTGCTCATTCACAGAGCAAACCTGCAGTGGGGCCAGCAAGTGTTCCTTAGTCTCATGGCAGCCCTTTAACTCCACAGCCACCCCTTCTGCTATTTAGCCTCTCACATCGGTTGTAAAGCATCAGCAACGTGTCCTTGGCCTCCGCAGCTGCTCTAGCCAAAATGGTTTTCCTGCAGGCCAGTGTGAAACCACCTACATTCCCCATCGTACATCAGACTTACAGCAGGTAG
Organism: Cygnus olor; assembly: GCF_009769625.2. Classification (NCBI taxonomy): domain Eukaryota; kingdom Metazoa; phylum Chordata; class Aves; order Anseriformes; family Anatidae; genus Cygnus; species Cygnus olor. The sequence continues at coordinate 27,576,162 of NC_049176.1, read as the reverse complement.
GCGTCCTGCTTCAGGTTGCTCAGGTACCGCTGAGCGTCGTGCAGGTACAGGGACTGGTACCTGAGCTTCTGAGGGTAGTTTTCACACTTGGTGACATCGTAGCGGCCAACGCCTACAGGATTCTGGAAGCAGAAGGTCACCCGTGGTTTCCCATCGTTGCAAGGGCAAAACCAGGCAGTGGCTTTCTGTGGCTAGGCCTTCAATTGCAAAAATCCAACAATATGTGGAATATCTTAACCAAGAAGGTCTATATTGTAGGGGAGGGAGGAGGAGACATGCTGATTGATGTTAGCCCAGCCAGGCCCCTTCACAAGCAGTTCCTCTCGTCTCACTGACCCTCAAAGTAGCTGGGCCTGATTAGCTCGGCTGGCTCAAGCGTGCTCCCCGGTTGCCTACTGCTAGTGATAGCCACGGGCTGCTTTATCGCAGCCTTGCCACTGAAAAGTAATCTGCCAGGTTCCCCAGCAATTACGAAGATGTCTTGACCTCTTGCAAGTTGCCTGCTCCCCACACAGCTGCACAAAGGAGAGAGGGAGCTGTGTGGAAGTCTGCTCCTCGTCCCTAGCCAAGGTGGGCTGTTTGAAACCAAAGCTTTCCTTGCCTGCTTTGAGCCCTTCAGGCTTTGTTCTGGCTCTCCGTGGGGAAGCTGCACAGCTGAATACAGCTCTGGGAACAGGTACTAAGGGAAGGGCTCGTAGCTGCATTGGCTCTTCAACGTGCTGCTGATGCTGCTAGAGGGAAAGCTGGCTTTTAAGCAGCAGAATATGACTTTCTGGGAGGATACAAGGAGCTCTTGGCACCTAAAAGGACTCAGAGCAGCAGGCAATCCAGCTGCTTTCATCCATGAAACACTTCCCTTGCCTGCAAATGATGCAGAGCAAACCTAATGGGAAGGGGGCGTCTGAGCATCCACAGGGAAGGGCAGAGGCCTGAGGATGGGCAGGGGGGGCCGTGGTTGCTGCTGGGCTCCTGCCCTGCTGTCAGCCGGGCTGCACTGCCCGAGGGCAGCACAACCTCTGCCAAGGGTGCCCACAGCTAGTGCAGGAGCACAAGTTTCTGTTGACCTGGCAGGATTTTGGGCCACGTGCTTTTATTCACCATTCATTCTTTAGCAACACGTGCTGGGCAAGAACGGCACCCGGAGAGGGGCTCACCTCCCGTGTGGAGGACGGGCATCTGGCCACGTCACCCAGGTTTCCTTGATAGTCAGGGGGGAGAAAAATGTTCCTGCTGAGGTCAGCCTGCCCTTCCTTCAGAGACACACCTGACCTCCAGCTGGTGAGGCCTGTCCTCTCACCCTCACGGCGTGCCCTCAAGGGATCAGGGACGGCGATGGAGGGAGCTTCCAGCCTGACACCTCCTGTGTCCCTGTCCTGCTGTGTTCCCTGCTCGCTCACCTCGTTCCCATTGAAGAGGCGGTCGGACTTTCTGTCAAACCTCTTGGCAGACGACCAGAACGGGGGCTGGTTGAAGTCTGCTGATCCCTCAACGGGCTTGGGATCGTACGAGCCAGGCCCCACCACATACTGTGTGAAAGGAAACCTCTTACACTTCAGCCTGCGTGCGGAAAGCTGCACGGCTGCCCCATGGCCCCGGCACCCCCAGGTGGGCTCGGTGGCTCCAGCAGGACAGGCAGGTCCCACGGGGACAGGGTGGGGACACCCCGCTCCCACTGACCGCATCCCTCGGGCACTGGCTGAGCGTGGCCCAGAAGATCCTCTCCGAGGGGCAGCCCGGGTTCCTCGGCAGGGTGCTGAAGCATCCTTTCTTCTTGTTTTCCTTCGACATCAGCTCATCCAGGAAACCCTTGGCAGTGCCAGCGCTCAGCTCGGCGCCTTTCCTCTGCTGGGGCAAGGGAGCGGCGTGAGGGGCTCGGCTGCTGGTGGTCTCTGCAGCCACCCCATCTGTCTCTCAAGAGCTGAGCCTTGCCACTGCTCGTGGGCACAATCCTGCTCCCCTGTGCTCTGCCTGTTTCACCCAGCTGCTCAGATCCCAAGGAAGCCAAAGAGCAAAACTCAAACGGGGTCTGGCATAAAGCAGCTCTCCACCATACTCTGCCCCGTTTTGTGGGGGCAGTGCCACAGCTTGCTGAGAAACCCCATCCAGGCGCGTGGTCCCAGGGCTACGCACCTCCCAGTCGTGCCGCCGGCCACCGCTGGGCTTCGCCTTGTCCCCCGAGACCTGGCAGGGGACGCAGCCGCCTGCCCGCCGCAGCCCCTCCTTGATGCTGCTGGGCAGGGAGTAGGTGCCGGGCCCCGGGCCGCTGCCCTGCAGGCACAGGGGAGAAGGCAATGGGGCCGTGCTCAGCAGGGGGACAGGGCCACCCCATGGATGTGTCCCCGGGGCGAGGGGCAGGACGTGCCATGGCTGATGGTAGGGCACACTTCTCCGTCTTGCTGTCCATCAGCCCTCGCGTGCTGGCGGAGCGCTTGTCCCTCTCCTCCAGCGGGGTGTAGGGGTTACCCCGGGGGCCGTAGGTGCCGGGGCCAGGGAAGCAGTCCTGGGGGAGAGACGGGACGGTGTGGGCAGCCCCCGACCAGCCCTAGAAGAGGGAACGATGCCCACAGTGATGCCAGCAGCTCCCGAGTCAGGCTGAGACGTACCCGCCGGCCACCCCTGAACCTCAGCTCCCGTGTGTCGCAGACGCCCCGGAGGCTGGAGGGCCGCGTCTCCTGCAGGAAGCCCCTGATGTGGTACGTCCCCGGGCCCAGCCTCTCCTCCTGGAGGAGAGAGGAGAGCGTGAGGATGAGCCGGGCGCTGCTGGCAGCGCTGCCTGTGTCACTTGGCCCCCAGGAAATGTGCATGGAGGGTGGATCGACCCCAGCTCTTACCTGGCGTTTGCGTTTCTTCTTCATCACCTTGAAGTGGAAATGGGGCAGCTGGATCTGCCGTGAGCCTGTCTCTGCTCCGGCCCAGCCGGAGGCTGGCGCTCTCCCCTGCAAGGCAGAGCTGGAGCACTGCTGTGCATACACCGCTGCCTCATGTCCCGCTGCTCGTCCCGGCTCTGTTGCTCATCGCGATGTAAGGCACCAAGACAGGGGTTTGCTCTTGGGTGGCTGGACTTCACAGACACAGCCTGCATGTGGCCTGGAAGGCAGCTCTGAGGGAAAGCTGGGCTTTGCTTTGAGTCCTCACTGCCCGCAGACCACAGGAGCAGCTGCTCTGCTGAGCTGCACGCTCCCGAGCCCGGGGTGTGAGCAGCTTGCATCCACGCCGACACCCCAGGGTGCTCCCAATCCCGAGCTAGGTGTCCCCAGCTGTTGTGTGCAAAACGGTCACAGCTGATTTGGGAGCTGCACTGGTAATTCTGGCTCTCCCCCCATGTACACAGGGCCTCACCTGGCTGCCCATGTCTCACGCAGGTGGCTCTGTGGCGGCAGCCCACGCCGTGGCAGCCCTCGCCATGGTACCCACGTTCTGTGGGGACAAGCTGAGGATCCTGGCTGGAACGGGGGCTCCAGCCTGGCAGCCCGGAGCCTCGCCACCCTGCCTGTAGCAGGTCCCTTGAGCCCTCTGGGATGGCTCTGAGCGGGCGCCTGAGGGCAGTTTGGCTGCAGAAGTGCACAGCCCACGCCTGGCTCCCACCAGGGACCCAGTATTGCTGTCCCAGCACCTGCATTCCCCTGTGTCACACGAACCGGTTCAGCCCAAGTGCCGCGAGGATGCAGGGGATGGTGTCACCACCCGGTGTCCCCTAGTGGGGTACCATCTGTGTAAAACCCGTCTCTGCTCCCTACAAAGGTGTGACCCATGATGTAGGGCACCCAACACTGGCAGATGCTGTATGCACCTAAATCGTAGGCAGCCCTGAGCCCCAGATTATGATATGCATTCTTCTGTTTGATTAATTACTGTGTTTGTACCAGTGTGGTTTATTTTCAAAGTGTCATCTGCTCAGGAGGAGCTGTCTGAAAGCTCCCAGGGGTTGCTCAGCAGAGCCTGCACCTTGGGTAGCTGCCAGGGTCAGGGGATGTGTGGTGCTGTTATATCCCCCAGGAACTTCCCGAGGGCTGGCTCTAGGACAAGCCCTGAGATTACTGCCTTACTGGGCATAAAAACATCATCCTAGAGCTGTGCGATTACAGTAACATCACTGGAGGGAATGGAAGCTCTCAGGAAATTTAGCTGATGAGGTATGTGAGGCAGCACTTTGGGCTCGCTGACCCTCCAAACTGTGTAAGACCTTGCCCAGGGTCAGCCAGGATGCTGAACCCCAGGCTCAAACTGCAAATCCTCCACAGAACGGAGAGAGGTTTGGCTGCTGAATGACTTCACCTCTCACCTGCCCTGCTGGCAAGGAAAGAAACATTTTCCACCACCCAGTAAGGATCCAGGACTCTGGCTTCTCCAATACCAACCTCCTGCCCTGCTTTGGCAAGGTCCTGTAGCCAGTGTGGCTGGGCCAGGGCTGACACCTTTATTTGCCCCCCACCCAGCACAGCAGGAAAAAATAGAGCACAGACAGGCTTTCAGGCACAAAGCCCCAGGCTTAGCTCCTCATCCAGTGCTGCCTGCTGGTTTAATAAGAGATATCAGCTTTCCCTGCAGACCATGTCTCCTTTATAGCCTCAAACCCTCACAGTTAAAACACCGCCCCAGCAAATCAATCCAAGATGGTTTTGTCTCTTTGATCAGCACAGCAGGCAGTAAGTCACTGACGGAAGGAGGAAAAGTGTTTCACTTCTGCGACTGGAACAAGCGATAGAAACAGTGAAGGACAACTCTCTGGCCCTGAACCGCCTGGTGAAAACCTTCCACTTGCTGAGCAAGCCGGAGATGGCCATGGGGATATCCACCGTGGTACCAAGCATCCTGCAGGACCTGCAGCTCAACTGCTGCATATCTTCCCAACAGCGTTTCCATTGCTCGCTTAATTGCGGTGAGAAACACGTAGGAAGAAGTAATTACCTAGCAAAACCAGTGGAGGCAGTTTGGGAGTGAAGTCATTATTTGGGAGCCAGGAAACCACAGCCAGATCCTGGCTTGGGCACTGAGCTGCTGAGAGACCTGTCCCTCTGGGCAGTGCTTTACAGGATGCTGAGTCCTCTTGCAGGGCCGTCTCAAGTATTTAGTGGCTTCAGTGCTCCTAAATCACTCAGGAGCATTAAAAATAGCCCCTTTAATCCCTTGATTTTCCCATTTCCACACCTTTATAAATGGGAGTGCACCTCAGTGTTTATTCCCTGTTATAAAATAATCATAAAGATTTCCTCAAATCCCTTTTCTGAATAAAATAAGGGTTCACTCTTACTTCCTTATATTTTAAAATGATAATTCAATTCCTCGTAAAATGAGGGTCAGTGAAGTGAAATCTCCTCCCCTAGTGGAGTACTTTTATATGTGCTTACAACTGCTCTTCAGAGATTTTTAATTTCCACTGAGCTCCAGCTCCAGGCAGGAGGCTGAGAAGTGCAGCAAGGAGGCGGTCACTGGGCACGGGGGGATGTCCACCTGTTCAGTTTGACTTGAGGAATCTGGAATGACACAGGACAAAGGCTTTTGTTCTCCCATCTTTTATTCAGGCACACTCCCATGGATGGCCAAGCAGCCCAGCCTCTGAGGATGCTCTCCCCTCGTCCCTGGCCCTCAGCGGGGAAGGGGAGCAGATGAGCACAGAGGACATTGCAGGCACATGACAGCACAACATCCCTCTGGACCAGCTGCTTTCAGGGATCGCCAGGAACCAAAATTACACCCAAGGCCAACAGGACGATGTCCCTGGGGCCTGCACAGCTTCCCTAGCGCTGCTAACCGTGGGTGTCAGCCATCACACTCCCGTCACGGGGCGCTGCCCTGGGCCAGGAGCTGGCCTGAGGTGTGGTGTTTTAATGTCTCTGTCACCACACTACAGCCAGGCATGAAATGTGCCTTGTGAAAGCATATCCACAGTGCCTGGAGTGCGCTGAGACGGGTCAGGGCTCGCTGCCTGCCAGCACAAAACAGCCTCCGAGGGGCCTCGAGGTTTGCCCGCGGGGCCAAACCGCGGCACCTCGCACCCCTCGGGATGCCGCCTCTGTGCCCTCAGCCACCACGGCCTCCCCTTAGCGCCTCGCGGCCTCCGCACGGCAGACGGCGCCCTCCATCCCTTTCCCTTCCCGTCCCTCCCCGCCGCCGCCATGACGGAGCCTCCCCCCGGCGGCCATTCCCGCTTCCGCCCGCCGCCGCCATTTTGTGGGCTGCGCCCCCAGCCCCTGCCCGCGCCGCTCCCCTCGGGGCCGGCCGCCGCCATGTCGGGAGGGCTCCGCGGGTGGCGAGCGGCGGCCGGCCCGCTGCTGCAAGCCTCCGGGGCTCCGCACGGAGCGAGGCGGCGGCGGCGGCTGCTGCTCTCTCAGCTCTTCCAGCCCCTAAACCTGCAGGGCGAGGGAGGCGAGGCGGGGTGGGAGGCGGGGAGCCGCAGCCACAGGCTGATGGTGCAGGGGGGGCTCATCCACCCCGGCAGCACCGGCTGCTACTGCTACCTGCCGCCCGCCGTCCGCGCCATGGAGAAGCTCGTCCGCCTCATCGACGGGGAGATGGAGGCCGTCGGCGGGCAGAAGGTGAACATGCCCAGCCTGAGCTCGGCAGAGCTGTGGCGTGCCAGCGGGCGCTGGGAGAATATGGGGCCAGAGCTGTTCCGCCTGGCTGACCGGCACGGCAAGGACTATTGCCTGGGTCCTACACACGAAGAGGCGGTCACGGAGCTGGTGGCCGCTCAGAGCAACCTGTCCTACAAGCAGCTGCCGCTGCGCCTCTACCAGGTGACGAGGAAGTTTCGGGATGAGCCCAAGCCCCGCTTCGGCTTGCTGCGCAGCCGGGAGTTCTACATGAAGGACATGTACACTTTTGACGCCTCCGAGGAGGCGGCTCGGCAGACCTACGAGCTGGTGTGCGGCGCCTACCGCGGCCTCTTCGAGCGCCTGGGGCTCCGCTGTGTCCAGGTGCGGGCGGCCACAGGCAACATCGGGGGCACCACGTCCCACGAGTTCCAGCTGCCGGCAGACATCGGCGAGGACAGGCTGGTGCTGTGCCCCGACGGACACTTTGCGGCCAATGTGGAGATGCTCAACGGGGAGCAAACTACATGCCCCACGTGTGGAGAAAAACTCACCCAGACTAGAGGGATCGAAGTGGGGCACACGTTTTATCTGGGTACCAAGTACTCCGCTGTCTACAATGCCATCTACTACTCCCCCGACAACAAGCCCCACCTGGCAGAAATGGGTTGTTACGGGTTGGGTGTCACTCGCATCCTGGCAGCGTCCATCGAGGTGCTGTCAACAGAGGACAGCATCCGTTGGCCGAGCCTCATTGCGCCCTACCAGGTGTGCTTCATTCCCCCCAAGAAAGGCAGCAAGGAGGAGCTGGGAGCTGTGCTGCTGGAGCACATCTATGACGACTTTGTTGAGGCCCATCCACACCTCGCGGGTGATGTGGTGCTGGATGACAGGACACAGATGACAATCGGCAAAAGGCTGAAAGATGCCAAAAAGCTGGGGTATCCCTATGTGGTCATAGCTGGGAAGAGGGTTTGTGAGGACCCCCCAGTCTTTGAGGTTTGGGATCAAAACTCTGGCGAGGTTTTGTACCTCACCAAGGAAGGTGTCATTGAGTTACTGAGTAAAGTGCAAGTCCCTTAAAATCCCTGTCTCCTAATCTGTCATTTTTGCTGCACTGAGTAGGCCTGAATAGTTCCTTTTTAAGGAGCTGCAGGCTGTCAGCGATGGGTCTGGGTGAGCAGAGCCATATCCAGTTCACATCAGAGCCACCCGTGGCGTCTTGCAGCAGTGCTAGGAGACGGGTTGAGTTGGGTCAGGCCATATTCCCCTGTGGGCTGTCCCTGTGGTTTCATGGGCTTTGCTTTTGTTCGAACAACGTTCCTCCCTCTGGCTACAGCCCACGCAAGCCCCAGCAGAGGCTGCAACAGGGGGAGTCAGGAAGCCTTTCCTTCACCCTTTTCAGGTACTGAATTCTTTAAATGAAGTGTTTTCAGAGGGTGAGAAAGGAAAGCGCCTTTCCCTGGCTTGTCTGTTCTCTTTGGAGACACCCAAGTTCTGTGAATGTGGAGTTTAATTTGCACATAATTTTATGTGTAAATTAATTAATGTGTTTGCACAGAGAGATCCTTCCCAGCCTTGTTCCTGCAAGCATTTGATGGTGCTAAATGCTGAGCATGCACCCATCCCTGTGACCCTGCTGTCATCTCCCCATGAACCCTTACGTGACTTTGCCATCCAGCCCTGGACAGGGAGATCTTTGGAGAGAATTGCCATGCCCCATGCTGCAGCTTCTGGATCTGCTGCATCTAGAGATCACAAGCAACAACAGGGCCACTGCCATGTAGGACTTCAGGGTAGAGCCGCTGCTCTCCTTGTGCTCCCAGAATTGAGGAGATCGTCTAACCCTTCCCCCCATTTGAGGCAGGATCAGCTCTGTCTGCCATCTTCGTGGGAGACAAACCAGCTGCTGAAAGCCTCTGCACGAGCGCAGCATGCATAGTAACCCTGTGGTGCAGTGTAGGGCCTGTCCCATCAGTGTGGTCTACCATTGCCCTCAAGACCTGCCTTATACTGCAGTGACACGCAGGTGCACAAGCAGCGTAAGGTCACAGCAATGGCCTTACTTGTTGAGGTAAAGTTATCAACTCAGCAAAAGCTGTTGTGATTCAGAGGGGTGCAAGCTTTGGCTCTTTTCCTGGGAAATCACCATCTGCTGTGCTGGACAGGGGAGTGGGGGGAAGCTGGGGGGCTCTTACTGACACCAGGGAAATTCCAGCAAATTGCACCTGACTCAGGGAGCCAAGTTCCAGAGTGGCTGCGCACACAGGGGCCCTGCTTGCGCCTGCTCGAGAGTCAAGAAACTGTCTTGGATGCGTTTTCTCTGTACAAAATGGCTTATTCCTGCTGGTAGGCTCATGCAGTTCCCCTCCTGCTCTAAACCAGCCTGTGCTTGCAGTCCCAGCTCAGCCATCAGGGCTGTTCCTTGTCCGTGCTAAGAGGATGCTCGGCTGCACAGCTGATGTGCACATGGGAGGTCTGTGTGTGTGTTTAAGAGACGTAATTAGCTGTCATCACATGTGCTGGAGCCTTCACAGCAATCTGTGCAGCAGTCTGATGCTTACCCAAAGTATCCAGCCAAAGAATTAGCTGTTTCCTATCTTGCTATTGACTTGCTTATTCGGTTGTTTGTGTTTTTTCTTTAAGCTCTGCCGTAAGCCAGAGGAAGGGCAGCTCTCACGTGAATATTGTCTTGCCTTGTGAGGAGCTTTGCAGATCCTAACAGTGTTATCTCAGGAGTGATAACCATTGCAAAGCAGCTGCAAAAGGTGAAGCCTGCTCGTTTCTCTGCCTCAGGAAAGCTGGTTCTGTCCCTCCCGAGGGTCCAGCAATGCTCTGGTTTCCCCCTAGCTGCTCCCACCACCCCGCACACCTGCTGCTGACAGACCCAAAGCAGACCCTGTGCTGCCAGCACGGAGCTAAAAGCAGGGCAAGGAGCAGCCGAGACCCTTCCAAACCATCGGGATGGGCTGGCACAGCCTTTATTTAAAGCCATCCTGCTAAGAGAGAAATACCCGCACCCCACAAGCGAGCAGCGCTTGCCTCAGCACCCACACCGCGTTTGCCCATCTCCCGCCTGGCACGGAGCGGGGCGGAGGCTTTTGGGGCTGCATAAGGAAACAGGGCAGGGTGTGAGGGGCTGCCCCCGACGAGCAGCCGGCCCGGAGCTGCCATCTCCAGCCCCGGCACCCCCTCACCAGTCCCGCGACCCCTCAGCCGCTGGGCGGCCAAAATGGCGGCTGGGGGTGGGCCGGGCTGAGGCGGCGCCGCGCTGTGGGGATGGGGCCGGGCCGTGAGGAGCGGGGCGGGCTCAGGAGCACCATGGCGGAGCTCGAGGAGAGCGGCGAGGCTCGGAGGTACCGGGGCGGCTTCAACCCGGACACCTGGGAGCAGGTGAGGCGGCGGGGGAGCGGGAGGGAGGTGGGGGGAGCAGCGAAATGGCGGCGCGGGCTGAGGCGAGGCGTGTGCCCCGCAGGAGCTGGAGGCCATCCCCATGTTCATGAAGCGGTGCCCGGCCGAGATCGACGCGGCGCGGCAGCCCGACCTGGCCTGCCTGCAGTCCCTGCTCTTCGACGAGGAGCAGGACCCCGCAGGTTTGGGGCCTGGAGCCGGCGGGGGCCGCCCCTCAGCGCTGGGGGTGCCCCGAGGGGCGGCGGGGCTGCGCGGCCCCCCCTGAGGCCGCTGCCCTGGTGCCGCCTTGCAGAGCTGGCCAAGATGTACAAAAACGAGGGCAACGAGTACTTCAGGGAGAAGGACTACGGGAGGGCCGTCGTCTCCTACAGCGAGGGGCTGAAGAAGAAGTGCGAGGACGTGGAGCTGAACGCCGTGCTGCACACCAACAGGGGGGCCGCGCACTTCCATCTGGGTGAGGGGCCCGGAGCTGCTTTCCCTCTATGTTCTCCTTTTTTTCTCTCCTTTTCTTGCAATACAGCATGATAAATAGCTTATTTGTGGTAAAAAGATGTCTGGAACCCTGAAAACCTGGCTCACACTGGAGCCCAGCTGTGTGCAGGGCCTGCACTGATCTCAAGCATCTCTTGAAGCAACAGATTCTGCCACTCACTGTGTCCTCCCAAAGCTACCACCCGTCGTACCAACACCATTGCTACAGCAAAGAGGCTGTTCTTGGCCTTTTAGTGTTGTTGCAGTTGGTAGATCATCTGCTCAGTCACGTTGCTTATCTTTCACCTGTCTGATTCCTGTCCTTGCACTTCTTGCTCTAGGTTTGCTCCTTCTTCCCCCACTTGTCTCCTTGTGACTGTAGAAGTGGTGAATTAGTCTCCACATAAGCTATTTTGTTGCTTAGGGATCTTCTTGGACTTGAAGTGTAAATCAAAGTTTCTAAGCATTTCTGCTTCGTTTATAGGTAACTACCGTTCTGCTCTCAATGATGCAATCCAAGCAAAAAAGCTGAAGCCCACCCATCTCAAAGCAATCATAAGAGGTAAGTGTTAAAGCACGTGTTCCTGCATGGAGTGCAAGGAACATCCTCTCAAAACAGCTTTAAGTATGTTGTGTTTACTTGTTACTCTTGTAGTTACAAACCTCAGAGTAGACTTTTGTTGCTTTTTTTCACTGCATGTTTCTGTGGTTTAAGTAACAGTGTTTATAAACCTTAAATTACTCTGAGTGTGCATCATGCTTTCTTTCAGGACTGCATTCATTTCAGAAAAGTAAAGCAGTTACTGTACTAGATCTCTTCTCTTGTTCTGCTGTTGCTGTTTCTCTCCAATACATAGCTTTGTGATTTGTATTGGATTTTTAATCAAAGTGCTATATTTTGCTCTACAGTTTCCCTATTTGTAAAAGAGGCATTCACTGAATCTTTTTCTATAGAAGATAGCATAATTTTTGCTGCTTTCCACAATACTTGCTTTTAGTGCAAGGTTGGTTTTTTTCATTTTTCATTTCTCATTCTGTGTAAATTACTGCTTTATTTTTCCTTTTGAAACATACTGAAATGTTAATTCTAATGATGAAATTTTGCTCATAACAGACACTGCTAGCATCCTTCACAGACTTGTGACTAGACTAGCAAGTGGTGCTATAGCTGCTAAAACGTTTTAGATGTTCTTCTTGGCTTACCACACCTGCTGGAAGTCTGTGATTGAACGTGACCCCGCAAAACAATAGCATGTGTTGCTGTATATGCCTTTTGAAGGCACTAGGCCTAAAGCTGTCTTTATAACCACTTTGTATAGTAGTCATATACCGACTCCAATACCAGACACTTAAAGTCTTAATCCTTCCAGGAGCTCTCTGTCACATGGAGCTAAAGAATTTCTCTGAAGCAATAGCATGGTGTGAGGAGGGCTTGCGAATAGATTCAAAAGAGAAAAAGCTTGTGGAAATGAGAGCTAAAGCTGACAAATTAAAGGTAAATATTATGGCAGTCTAGCATCTACTGTGCTTATTTCGGGATTGGTTCTGCCTGCTTTCCATCTAGAAACTCTTTGGCCAAAGAGTACTCTGTGCAAGTTTCTCTGTAGTGTAATTTCTTCCCAAAACAGAACTGAGAGGTGGTTTTGCATAGCATGTGTTGTTGAGATGTGGAGGGAAAAGAGCTGGAGCCTTTCTGGAGATCCAGACTGATTTTTCCACTCAGCAGCAGAGTAATGATGGGCAGTGACGTCCTGTGTTTGAACATGGTGCAATCTTCTCTTGCACGCAGCGAGCTGAGGAGCGGGACGCAAGGAAAGCAAAGGTGATAGAGAAGAAACAACAAGGTCAAAAGGAAATTCTGCTTGCAGCAATAAAGGTGGGTCAGTGAGGGGATTTGTGTGTTGTTTTAGTTTTTTGTTTTTTTTTTTTTCCTTAAGAACTCCCTTGTTTATCTCTAAGGATTTGTTTTCCTGTGCAGATTTGAGGGCTAGTGCCAAAAATATTGAGATAAAACCATGATTCTCCTTATCTGCTTGGCTCTAGCCCCAGCTCCCAGGACTGTTTCCATATTTTAGGTAACAACTAGTGCAAAATACAAACCTAGTGTTAGGAGATGGACCAAGCATCCGAGAGGAGCACTCAGGAGCTGCTGCATGTCGTTGCACCCTGAAGTTATGCTTGCTAGGTCCCAAAGAACAGAACTTCAGATGCATCCCTTTCCCCATGTTTTCCCAGGCCTTTTGTCTCAGCACGCTAACTCCTCTGGATTCCTACCTCTCATCATTCATTTAATGAGCAGTCTGGGTGCCTGGCTGAGGTTCTGGAATCTATGAGGAAGACCAGTCACCCAAGTCTGATACTGTAGGAAAGTTTTTGGTGGTATGCTTAAGAGCAGACTCATTAACAAGAGTGACACAATTTGTCCTTTTACTTACTGCTAATTTTTCTGATCTTATCTCCACACATACTTTTTTTTTTAATTTCCTTCCTCCCCCCTAGGAAAGAAATATCAAGCTGGTTCTTGAACCTTCAGATGATGAAGAGGAAATATCGGATGGTCTGGCTGAGATATCTTTAGATGGGTTCCACTCCGACAATGCCACGGGGGCCAAGGTGCACTTAGATGCTGATGGCAACCTGAACTGGCCTGTCCTCTTTCTGTATCCTGAGCACGAGCAGACAGACTTCGTTGAGGCTTTCCATGAGAACTCCAGGTAAATGAACCGTCAGCAGCATTCTGGCATAAAAGAAAATTTTGAGTAGATGTCAATGGCCAGTAAGTGAATCGGTGTCATACCAGTGAAGTAGCTCCAGAGCTTGAATCTCGTAGCTCACCCTGCTTTTGAGCAGGAGGTTGTGCTGGATGACCTGAGAATAATTCAGGCTGGAAGGGATCTGTGACTTACAAATGCTGCTCTAAAATATGAGGGCCAAAATCTAGATATTGCATACGTTTATAGTTCAGAGAAACACACTGTACATGTCTGGTGAGTGTGATTAAAGGGGCGTACACTGCAAGCCTACACCACTAGGCAGCGGTATTTGTGACCCATCTGCATGCATGGATTTCAGAGGTTCACTACTGTCCTGTTTTGAAACCCTCCAAATATGTGGGTCTTGACAAGAGGATTAAACTAAAAAAATTGTAAAATGCCTCCATAAAGGAGCCTCTAATGATCACTAATGAGCCATTAGGCTTTTCTTAGGGCTAACTGAAGTGCTGTAGACCTTACAGACTGTAAGCAAGTGACTGGCAAGGGACTTCCACTTTCCTGACATAAACTTCAGTTTCTGGTCTGGCAAGTTTAAACGAACTCAGAATTTGTAACATTTTGTTGTAGGACATATGCATTCCTCAGATCCGCTAACAACATTACAGCTTGAAAATACAGTGCAAACAGATTAGTAAAGCTGTAGTTCTTACACAGTACTCTTTTCATGACCAAAGAAAGTGAAAACGGGTTCTTGGAACAAATTCCAAGAGCTGGTGCTTCCAGTTCTCCCGACGTACCAAAATAAACAAGTGACTGACACATGAGCATGTTCTGAGCGCTGGTCTGGTGAAGCACAGTGCTGATGGGACCAGGGAAAATCAGTTGTAGATTAAAAAATCAGTGTTTATTTTTACACCTTTTTCAGTGTGGAAACGAAAACTAAAAATAACTTGCTCTTGCACTGCTCAAGCTTGAAACCAGTAGCATGAGTTAAACCAGGGCCTTGGTCTCATGGCAAAAGCAATGAGTTTCAAAGGAAGAAGCTATTAAACTTGTAGACATCTAAACTTATTTTCAGTCTATAGACTGATTTTGTTAACATATTTTTACCGTTATTCACATGCCAACTGTACAAATTAAACCAAACACTAAGCTAACAAGTCCATTTTTTTTTTTTTTTTTTTAGATTTATTGATCATTTAACGGTGATGTTTGCTGAGTTACCTCCTTGGGATTTAGAAAGAAAATACCTTCCCGGCAATCTTGAGGTGAGAAATTTGACTTTCCTTCTATTTGAGTTTGTTTGTGATATTAAGCAGCTTTGTGTGTATGAAAGCAATGGTACCATTATCTGTTTACCATGCGTGGCTGTGAAGTAAGGATTTGGAGATCTGCGTTCACTTGTGAACTCGAACATTTTCCAAAGTACTTTTTTATTATTGCACTTACATTGTATTTGGTCGAAGGTATTTATAGATATTGCCTAGATTCGCATTTTTATAACAGTAATTAAGATTTAGACCATCGAGTGGGTAAGCTGCTTGCTTTTTCACTTCATTGTGGTGAAATTGTTCAATACAAATGATAAAATACTTTAAAAAAAAAAAAAAAAACAGATATTACTTTCAGATCTAATTGGTGGGAGTTAAACACCCACCCAGTTAAACCCATCAAGTCAATGCGATTTTGCTGTGGCTACAGCAGGTTTGGAGAACTTTTCAGGAGCTGTACCTAGAAAGCTGTTGATGTTTGTCTCATTTTCCACTTGACACGTGCCAGGCAGCAGGGCAGCCGGTAGTGTGGTGGGCAGGCAGGTCCAAAAGGACAACATCTGTGTACCTTACCAGATTAGAAACTTGGATTGTAGCTGTGTGCGTGTACGTACAATCTAAGGCACAGCCAGATCTGAATCTCTTCTATTTAAACAAATAGAATGGATTTCTTTAAAACCTACTCAGTTTAATTCCTCCCATTGCTACATTTAACCTGTTAAAAGGTGAAATCCCAGAAGACTGGGATTGCTTTGCTGTAAAGCACAGGAGCAGCCCCTGTATTTTGTGTTCCTCCTGCCACTGCCGTAAGAGGCTGAGCTGGTTTGTACCTGGAAGACTTTGAATTTACACAAAACGGTATGCATGGCTGAAAACAGTGTGTGACACAGCCAGTTCAAGGTACAGAAGTTTGATAAACCTCTAGTAGATCTGTGGTGTGCTGCTCCTGGGCTTTCAACAGCGTAGTAGTTTGCCTTCTTGTATCTGAAGTCTGTAATAACCCTCCCAAATTTCTTCAGCTCTACTTTGAAGATGAAGAAAGGGCAGAAATGTATGAGCTGAACCCAGAACAGACGTTGCTACAAGCGCTGCAGCACCAAAGGTGAGGCTGTACCTGTTTGCTTCCAGTGGGAGCACAAAGGCACAAAGTACAAGCTTTGTGCTTTAAGGGCAGTTTTTTCCTCTGATTTAACAGTCCTAACTCGTGGCCATCTCAAAGCGGGGAAGATGTAAAACACCAGGACCACGTGACTTCGTGGCTGGCTTTAGTGACTTGGTTTTTGTTTTTTCCCTCCAAAAAAAATGCACAGCTCTCTCCAGGGCTGCATAGAGTTGGGAAGGGCGAGTTGGACTACACACAAGCAGCAGTGTATAAAGAGAGCGCGTTGAAGGTTAACAATGCTCTTACTGTTCATAACCCTGTGCGAGCAGGTCCCCACCCAGCATGCAGCACAGTTTCACTCTCTGGAATTGACTTTCAAGTGTTGTGCAGTTATTTAGAGAAAAGAATTGGCTGTTTGTGAAATTAAAAAAAAAACAACAAAAAAAAAAACACAAGGTTGTAAAGCTCGTGCTGTTAGCTCGCACCGTCTTGTAGCTAGCTGGGGAAGGCCTGCAGCGCGGCAGCAGTGCCTTGGTCTGTCCCGGGGAGCAGAGCTCTGGTCCTGCTGCTGCAGACCGTGTCTGAACTGGCATTCCATAAAACAGCAGCATGCACAAGCCCTCAGATTTCAGCCCGTATGGGCAGATGCAGAAGCCTCCTTCCAGGGACGGAATAACAGCTCTCTTTTAATTAGGAGTAGTTGTTGGGAGAAGCATTGTTTTATAAAATGCTCCTCCTCGGATGTGTGTAGTCCCAGCTATGAAAGGCTCTGCCAATCAGCCAAAAACTTTTCGTCAGCCTTTATTGAGCTGGGCAGAAGTCTCCTGCTTTGCAGAATGCTTTGCCAGATACAGGAAAACCAAAGGACTCTCTTTACTCTTTGCAGGTATTTTGTGAAGGCTGGGACGCCGACAGTTTTGGCATTTGTGAAGCGTTCTCCTTTTTCCAAGAACTACTTCACTGGCAGGAAGGTGCATCGACTATAACAGTGAGAATGAAACAAGGAATCTGGTGCAAGAAACAGTTGTTTCTGTTCTGTCTCAGCTACAGAATGCAAACTTCTGCTTGCACAAAAACACCTCGCACACTTCAGGGGAGAAATAATCTTGGCACGTGGGGAAACTTCCAGCAAAGAAGCATAGAAGGAGAACGAAGGGCTTACAAGAGGGGATTATTTGTTTAAATAGCAATCCAGCTGGCTTGCAGAAGGTCTCCTCTCTGACAGGCTGCATGGGGTTTTGAAACAAACCTGAAACGGTGCCAAACATCGGCTGCAGCTGAAGCAGCAGCAGCTGGGAATGTACTTACCTGTGAAAAATCACGGATTTCCTTGTGAGGTGGGTTGTAGTTGCCAGGGTTTAACAGCAGTGGTCTGGGGTGAGTACCTGCCTGCTGCCACGAGCTGAACGCGGTCAGGCTCCTGCATGGGCCGTTCTAGCTCTGAGGATTAAGCAGCAGCTGCTTTTTTCACCGCTCAGCTCTGCTGCCAGCCTGAGTAAATCAGAGCTCTTTGTCTGGAGCGGTGTGTTTTACCGACTTTTGCTACCTATATGAAATGGAAATAAAGGCGTCTACTTTAAGCAGATTGACTCCTGCCTAATAAATGAGGTGATCATTTTTTCTCCCTGTATGAAGTACTAAAAGCGAAGGACAAACGGTAATTCTAAACCCCAACCCAACAGCCTCATCCATCACGTTAACTGGTAGTGGCAACGTAGCCTTCTGTGCTTCTCTAGGAGCTTCCACTTTTAATTACAATTAATTCTGAATCTCAAATTTCTCTATCCCTAAGCTGCCTTGATGAATAGTGGCTGCAGTTTTAGACACATCAAGTTCAGAGGGCGTCAAAAAGCTCTTCAGCCATAAAAGCTTCTGTTAGATCACGAAGGACTTTTCTCTCCAGGGCTGGCTTCAGACAGCTCGAACGAAAGTAAACAGCCGGGCGTTCTGTTTAGTTATTTCTAAATTGCTGCGCTGTGCGCAAACACAGTACAAGCATCTCTGAGGGTGGCGAAACTCCGAAACTCGGGGTCGCTTCGCAGTGGCAGAGAGGCTCACAAGGCGGAGAGGTGGGCGGCCAGGTAGTACAGGCTGAAGCCGTTGCAGGCGATGCAGCAGAGGTTGCAGAGGGCGGACGCGGCGCGGTAGAGGGCGAGCTGCCGGGCCAGCTGCCCGTAGCCGGGGTCGGAGGCGCGCAGCTCCCTGCAGGACTCGCCGGCGAACAGCCCGACCTCCTGCCCCAGGCCGCGGCCGCGCTCGATGCGGTGCATGTCCGCCGCGATGTCGGAGGTGGCCTGCCCGAACCACTGCGCGTTGAGCGCGGAGACGGCCACGCAGACGAAGAAGACGATGATCTGCAAGGGGAGCAACGCCCGCCGTGAAACGCGGTGGATTAAACTGCTCCCAAGCCCCTCTTAACAAGGCTCGCTGAAAGCTGGAGGGTAACTTTCTTTTAACCAAAGCCGCGTGTGGGCCTCATCACTGTCTGCAGAGCAGCCCCAGCAGAGCGGGACGAAGCGGGCCCCCGCAGGGGCAGGGCTTCGGGCTGCAGCCAGCTGGCCTTTTAAAGCAAGAGGCTACTACCTGGGTAGTTTCTTCCTCGCTGAGCAGCTCGCTGGGGTGGTACATGGCAAATAGGGTCAGGTTGAGGAACGCGCAGGTGGAGCCGATGTGGAAGTAGTAGGGGAAGAGCTCTCTCTGGATGAAGCCGTAGGTGTGGCGGGGGAGGCGGCTGCGCATCACCAGCCCTGCCGGGGGGGGGAGAGCAAATGGGTCCCGGGCACGGAGCCACGGCGAGGAGCGTGCGGGGACCCCAACCTACCCGCCACGAAGGTCACCCAGATCTGCATTCCCCAGAAGGTGGAGAGGAAAAGCAGGTGCAGCAGTTTCACCGCGTTGGAGGGCTCCGCGTTGGTCAGCGTCGTGCCCCGGCTGGGGCCGGGTCCCTCCATGTCAGCCAAGCCACCCGGGCTGCAAACCCGATCTCCAAACCCCTTATATCGTAGGTGCGGGGCACTGCGTCAGCACCCAGGCACTGCCTGGTTTGGGTGGACTTTCAGCAAAGTCCAGCCAAAGCCCGCTCTGACCCCTGGCAGCAAGCAGAGTCAATAGAAGGGGGAAAGAAAAAGCCTGGACGGATATCAAGTACCTGCCCACGCTGCGGGTATTAAAGAGGTACCTTCCTCGGGGAAAAGTCCCTGCTGGGGGAGTCCTGCTCCAGCTCCCCTCCAGCACCCCAAAACCCTACGCCGGCACCCGGCGAGGAAGGTGGCAGTGAAGGAGCTACCGGGAGCATTTGGGGACGAGCTGGAAATGCCACCCCCGGCACCCCAGGCCAAGGCTGATGGTGACCTCGCAGCAGTAAAAGCGCAGTGCTTCAGGAGGAGGAGAGGTGAGTTAAAGTTTAATGTTGTGGCAGAAGCATCGCTCCCTGCTCTTAATCCACCAGCTGCAATCCCTGGCGATAAGCAGAGCGGGTGGCTCGCATCCCGCTGATAAAGGGGCAGGATTGCCCCGAGTTGGGGGAGATAAGAAGTCTCTGTAAAAATTGAATGTCTGGTGCCGCGTCCGGCTCGACACGCCTTTATCTCGTGTGATAACAGGGCAGGGGGAGGCGGCAGCCTGGCTGAGGCCCTGCAGGGGATGGCCATGGGCTGAGATACGGCAGCGATAGGGCTGCGAGCACCTGGCCGGCGCCCCCAGGTTTATATGGGGGCAAAGCACCCTCCTGGGGACCGGGTACAGAGGCGATGGGCGGGGAGCAGCCGGGCACGAGCCCCCCCCGGCCCCATCCCCTGCGAGGAGCAGCGCGGAGCAGCCCCATGTCCGTGACCTGCTCCCCACGCCCCGCGCTCGATGGCTGGGCAGCAGCACCGCCGCCCCCAAGCAGATGCACAGGTCATTTTTTTTTTTTTTTTCCCTTTTAATGCACTTTTATTGCCGCTCCTTCCACATGCCCCCGCGGCCCCCGTTGGCAGCGGGACTGCAGGGCAGCCTGATGGGATTGGGATTTCAGCTCAGCGCAGGCATCCTGTCAGCACCTTGGGAGGAAAACACGAGTTTTTGGATGTGGGAGAGGCACAGCTCCAGCACGGAGGCACGGTGGCAGCCCAGCCTCTGCTTCCAGCTTGCCCAGAGCCGAGAAAACCTCAAAACCCTGCAAGAACATCCCATTTTCAACCCCGTGTGTCCATCGCCCTCTGCTCTGAGCAGGGATCCGAGGGGCAGCAGGGCCCCAGAGCCGTGTCTTGGCCCGGGATGTGCTGGGGGCAGCGGCACCTCCGTGTCTGTGCCCACCCCACCACTGTGAGAACGTTTCCCCATAAAGAAAGAGTTAAAAAAAAAAATCAGTTTGGGGAAGAGTTCGGATCCTACAAAGATTCAAGTAGCGTTAATCGAACTAGAAAATCAAGTCCTGTACAGCAGCTTATAAAATTAGAAAGAAAAAGAAAGAGAAAAAAAAAAGGCCAGGTGTGTGACATGTCAGTGCGAGGGCGACGCGTTCCCGTGACGCCCCTCTGTCCTTGTCCCTCCGACCTCGCTCGGGCCAAATTCCACGGGGAGGCAGGGCCCGAGCGCCCCGTCCCACCGCCGAGGTGCCCCTTCCTCCTTGCCAGCCCCCTGTCTGTCCGTCCGTCCGTCCATCAGCAGCCTCCAAGCCCCCCGGGCGGCCTAGAGGTCCCTGAGGCGCGCGATCAGGTCGTCCTTGTTCTTCAGCAGGAACCTCTCGCAGGCCTCGAAAGTGGCGCAGAAGCTGGAGGAGAGCCCCGCCACGTTGGTGGTGACGTAGGTGAGGTACCCCGGCGTCGCCTGGTTGTAGTAGGCCACCTGCGGCGTGCGGGAGGCGGGGAGTTAGGGCCGGGCACCGGGCCGGGGCCGGCGTGTGCGGGGCAGGGCTGCAGCGGCTCACCTTGCTCGTCTCCTCCGACTCGGGCCACACGCAGAAGCCGGAGCAGAGCGTCTCGCCCCGCGTGAAGCTGGCGCAGGCCAGGTGGGTGGGCAGCGTCACCGACCGAAAGGCCACCACGTAGGGGTCCCTGGGGAGGAGGGCAGGAGGTGAGATGGGCCACAGGGACGGCGACGGGGATGCAAACGGCCGCCGCTCACCCTTTGTCGCAGGGTTTCCGCCGGGACGCCAGGATGACGAAGTCCTGGGGCTTGTTCTCGTGGCTGAGCGTCTGGCTCACCACGTGGTAGATGGCGTCGTCCTCGTCCACCTGCTGGACCAGCTCGGCGCTCCTGCGGGGCAGGAGGGCGCCGGTCACACGTGGAGAGGCGGTGACGGGCTGCGCACCGACAGCCAGCCACGGGGGGACCCCAAATCCACGTTTCCTACGTGCAGCCACCAGCCCCGGGGATGGGGATGTGCGGTTCGAGGAGCGAGCACAGCTCCAACGTGAAACACGTGCTCCCAGGGAAACCCAAAGGGACATTCAGCCTCGAGGATGTGCTTTTAGGAAGGGGTCCCTTCCCGCCCCGCAGCGCTCACGCGTAGTGGCTGTCCCACTCGTGCCGGCGCCGCAGGTCAGAGAGCAGGGAGAAGGCCTGGCCGGCGGCGATGCAGACGGACATCTCGATGCGGAAGGACAGGAACTTGTCCTCCTCCAGCGTGTATATCCGCACCTGGGGGCACAGGGCAGGGCTGGGACGCACCCATGGCATGTCTCCATTTTGGGGGCAGCTCGAGGGGCCAGGGCAGGAGCCGGTACCTTTTCCTTTTCCCTGGCAAGCGCCCAGTTTGCTTTGGCTACGAGCGTCTTCAGCGCGGAGACGTTGTTGTAGCTCAGATAAACCTGCGGCAGGGCAGCACGTCAGGGGCTGGAGGTGCCCCAGGCAGGAGGCAGCACTGCCCGCAGGCTCCCTACCTTGTTGCTTTGGTCCCAGGGCACGGACAGAGGCACCTCGGTCTGCTTGCAGGACACGACGTATTTCCTGCAGGAGGGGAACCGTTCTCCTTACGGTGCGGCACAAACTGTGCCCGTGCTCCCCAGTGCTGGGGGGGTGGCATCTCCCAGCTGCCCGCTCTCCCCCCTCTGTCCCCACTTGTTTTTTCCACTCACCGGTCCAGCCGAATCTTTTTCCTAGCGCTGGCTTCCCTGTACCTCCTCTCTCCATCCTGATCAATGGGAAACGCACAGCAGGGTAAGAGGAAAGGGGGTAAAAATACAGCTTTTGGGGAAAACATTCAGTGGGGTGAAGCCCCACGCCTGCCGGAGGTTAACCGCAAAGCATTTTGGTGTGTTTGGAACCATTTTTGGAGCCCACCAGCTCATGTCCCTGCAGCCCCAGCAGCTGGGTTTTGGTAAATCCCGGCACACCCTGCCCTGACCTGGGATGTGTTGGGTTGGTGAAAGCAGGACAGAGAGAAATCCTGGCTTTAAGACCCCAAAACCAGGTGTGCAGGCACGGCTCAGCCCAGCACGAGGCTGTAGCTGTGTTGCTCACGCTGCGATTTACCCTGAGACACACGGATGTCTGCTTTGCTGCCGTGTTTGTGTGACATCCTTTCGAAAACATTTGGATCCGAGCAAATTATGGATTAGAATGCTTTGAAAGGTGAAAACAACCTGATAGGTTTTCATTCTTTCCCTTAAATTGCAGGAACATTGAGCTGAAACTTGCAGGCAACGTTCTGTGAAGACTTGCATGGCTAACGCGCTTCCACCTCTGCTCGGGCAGGCCTGCTACTCTATTAGCAGTTACACGGAGCTATCGATTTAATTCACCGCCGCTGAGCAATCTGATTTCCATCCCAACAAAACGCCGTTTGTTTTGCAGCAGATCAGAGCACACAAAACCATCGGAGACTTTCAGGGCTCGGCAGCTGCCTGCTGCTTCCCCAGGACCCGGAGCCGCTGTGATGGGGACAAATTTGGGGACAAATTGGGGGCTGCAGTCCTTACCCCCGGCTGGGGCACGACCATGGGCAGGGTGCGGGGCCGGCCCTCCTCATCCAGCACCACGAAGGTCATGAAGGCGCTGTTGATGTGTCTTCTGCTGACGGACATCTCCTGGCCGTACGCCTCAGCGCAGACCCCCACCTCCATGCTGGGCAGGGGGCAGAGAAGAGGTGAGGCACAGGGGGCCATGGGAGGGGATCCGGGGGTCCCGCTGCGGGCACCCACCTGTTTTTGAAGGCGTTGTTGACGATGGCTTTGAGCACCAGGCGGTCCCCGACCTGCGACGGTCCGCGGAAGTGGAACATCTCGATGGCGCGCAGCGTGGGGTGGGCATGGCACAGCCGGCTGCGGGGCGGGCGTTATCCCATGGGACCCGTGCCCCAGAACCCCATACGCCCCTTCCCAGCATGGTCAGAGCCGGGGGACCTGCACGTGCCATGAGCTCGCCCTTTCCCGCTGTGCTGCACCCCATGTGCCGACCCCGCCGGCGCTGTGCCCGGCCCCGTCCCTGCCACCCTGCCGGCTCCCAAGGGTCCCCAGCACCCAGCTGCAGCCCCCCCCCCCCCCAGCTGCCCACCCCCCACAGGCACCTGGCCGCGATGGTGGCCACGTTCTCCATCCAGGCCATGATCTGCCCGCCGAAGGTGTTGCCCTGGTGGTTGGCGTGCGGGGGCAGCACCAGCTCCACGCTCTCCACCCGCGTCTTCTCGGCCGGCACCACCACGCTGCCATCCCGCGTCTCCAGCTCTGCCGGGGGGGCACCAGGGGGCTCAGCGCCACGGCTGCCCCCGCGCCCAGCACCCCAATTCCCTCTGCTCCACCCCGGCAGGGGAAGCACTGTACCGGTCTCGCGGGGGCTGCGGGTGAGGAGGTCCTTGAGGGTGTCCTTGTGGACCAGCCGCATGCGGCGGCGCTCGGCGGCGATGCTGTGCTCGATCTTCTCCTCCTCCGTCTGCGGGGCCAGCGGCTTCAGCTTGACCTGGGCACGGGCGATGGATGGGGTGGGTGCCCTATGCGGGGCAGCACCCCAGCAACATCCCAAACCAAGCGCAGAGGAGCTGGGCAAACTCCTGCCAGCGTGGCTGGGCTGTGCTGTAGCTGGAGGGGCCAGAGAGGAACGTGGAGGACGTGCCATTGCTGCTGCCTCCAAGGCAGGCACCCTCCGTGCCATAGCCCCAGCACCCCAACGTGTACCCAAAACCACCGTGGATATGGGAGCAGCCCCGGTCCCTGCCGCAGAGGCTGGTTCCCTGCTGGCCGGGCGCGGGGGCTCGCTGAGCAGCGCTTACCTTGGTGCCGGGGGGGTCCATGGGCCACGAAGGTGGCGTAAGCCTTGCAGATGCTGCAGTGCTTCCCGCTGCACAGGTCCTCGTAGCTCACCTGGATGCCCACCTGGCAGGGGGCACAGCACAAGGGCCCCTGAGCCACGGGGGCGAGCGGCTGGGGGGTGAGCACGCAGGCACAGCACCACCGACACGGGGCACGGGGGTTGCAGAAGCACCCACGGGGGTTCCTCACCCCAAATATTCCCCCCACGGAAGGATGGGGGAGCCTGCATTTAAAGCAGGGCGTGAAGCGCAGAGATTTCCAGGATGTGTGGGATCCTGAAGCTGAGCAGGGAAGAGGAGGAGCGGTTTGGTGCCCGAGATCAGCGGGTGTTTATCAAAAAGCTGCATGGGATGAGGGGTAGAGCTGGAGCCCGGAGGGATGTGCGGGTATGGTGCATGCGGCTGCAGTGCACAGGAGGGTGCAGCTGTGGGGACAGCGAGGGTGCACAGGGCAGGCAGGGGGGAGAACAGGGTTTGCGCCATACGAACCTCCATGCTGGAGTTGAAGGCTCGGTTCACTTTGGCTTTGATGTTAACGACCTGCCCCACGCTGGAAAACACAGAGAGGGGAAGGAACAGAGAGGTGAGTGGAGGATGACATCCCACGGGTGTACAGCACCGAGCACCTCCCCGACGAGGCGTGTGAGTGCCAGCGGGCACGGGGACACCCCGCTGAGCTGAGGGACCCCACCAGCCTGCTGGTGTTCAGCCCGGCGGGGAGATGTCGCCCCCCACACAGCCATGTGCAAACAGGTGCCCAGGTTTGGGCACTCCCGAGGGGCTGCAGAGCTGCCCAGGGGTGTTGGCGAGGGGGGGACCATGCACCCCCCGCCTCGCGGGCACACGCGCTCCTGCCAGAGCAAACGGCTCCCTGTCCTCCTCCTGCCCCCGGTGTCCTCCTGTTTGGGGTCACGCGTGGGGACCCCCTTGGTTGGCAGCAGCCGGAGCGGCCCCAAAGCCGTGTGCGCCCCGAGCGCTCGCAGGGCCTGCAGTGACGGACACGCTGCGGTGCCGGGAGGTGGCAGAGGGCAGGATCCGTCCAGGGGCGTTTTGCCCTGTCTCGTGCCTGAAACACCTGCTGGCAGCAAACTGCTGGAGCAACCCTCCCAGCCCTCAGTAGGCTTCAGGGTAAACACAGAAACAGCTGCAGCCTAATGCACACCAGGCTGGGACTAAGCAAAATAAGCAAATGCAGCTCACTGGCATCAGCAAGAGGAAAAAGTCTTTAATAAGTGGTCAGGAATGCTCCTCATCCTCTAAAAGAGACCAATGCTGGAAAACGAAGTAGAAAAATGAGCCCTGTTACTGCCTCCGTAAGTTTGCACCATCAAGGGCTCAAAACCAGAAGCGGGGAGAGCCTCTCAACCTCCGCCGTCCCCACGCACGACTCCTGGCTGCGAGCAGCCCCGGGGGGCAGCCCCAGCCCCCGAAGCTCTGCGAGGTCACTCTGGCCGGAGCGGCGTGCCCGGGCGTTAGCGGGGTTAGGCCAGCAGCCCCGAGGCCGTGTCAGTGGGGTTAGTGCTCCCAACTCACGGCAGCGCTGCGTTATGCCGGCCGCTCCGGCTACTCTAGGGCTGCGAACGTCCGTACCAGACACCGCTCCTCGCGCGCTGCTGCCCGGGGGTGTTTATATACGTCTGGCTGGTGCGGAAAGAAAGAGCAAGATACGGGGCGGTTAGGGACGGAGGCAGGAACACAGGGCAGGGCTGGGGGATGCGGAGCACTCGGCATGCAGCTGGTTAGTGTTTAAGCAACAGACCCAGGCACGGAGGAGGACAAATGACAGACGCAACCTGCAGCTCCCCAAAGGTCTCTCAGGCTTCACGCAGCCCCACGTTACATCCCTGCCAGTATAACGCGGTGTTATGCCGCACCATGGGGCATGGGGCCTCATCCAGTTTGGCCACAAGGTCCCTTTGCTGCCTCCTCCCTGCTCGGCAGCGCGAGCACCCTGTCCAGCTCCATCCATCCTGCACGGCAGCACCCTGCCGTGCCACGTCCCCACGCCACGGTGCCGCGGCGGCAGCACACGGTCACGGCACGGGGCGGCTCGTCCTCACCCGTGCCAGCTGCCAGCAGTGGCTGTGAGGTGACAAAAGTGGGGGGTTAAAGCTTCCTGGGGGTGACGGTGAGACCTGGAGCAGGTTTCCCAGGTTTGGCCGGGTTCATGGATGCTTTATCACACTGCTTGCTCACATCCAGCCCTGCCACCGGCCAGGGGACAGAAGTGCCAAGAACCTGGCACCGTGCGTCTCCGCTCCGGCACAGCCACGGATCTGGCAGCAGGGTGCTGTAACACACCCAGGTGGGAAGCCGTTGGCACGGCGAGGCTCTGCCCAGCCTGGCCCCAGCTCGCCCGGCCGCGCTGCGGCATCAGGAGCACGCCCCGGCCACGGGAGCGGGCAGAAAGCAGCGCATTTACCTAATCGTGTGCTCAAAATAGATATCGTCCATCGAGGCGGTGACGCACGGGCAGCCGGCGTGTCTCTCGGCTGGAAAGGAAAAACAAACGGCGTCAGCAACCCGCAGCGGCGTGCTTTGCTCCTCTGCCTCGTGTCTGGAGGGGCGGGCACCTCCAAAGCCCTGCTCCTGCCTCTGCCCCTTTCCCCGCTGGCGGGCCGCGCAGCTGCTGGCAGCCTTTGGGGATTTGTGAATGTTTCGCCCAGGGTTTGCCCCGCGGGGTGGGCGTGCTGCAGCTCCCAGCCACATCGCTCTGCCTCGCTGGTGGTTGGGCCCCGGCCGCGGAGATGCGCAGCAGCTGATGGCAGCAGCACAAACATTTTAAAGCCACCCTGCCGGCTCGGCTTGCCCTCAGGACCAGAGAACCACCCCCAAACTGCAAAACTGCCCCGCTTCCCTGGCAGCCCTCTTGCTGCCCTGGCTCTGGCTGCACCCCGACTATGAAGCGGGAAGTGTCCGGGGGGGAAGCAGCTGCTGCATTTGATGTGGCCCCGCGAAGCCGCGTGCGCTGCAGAGCCAGCCTCCTCCCCCTCCGTCCTGCTCCTGGCCGCTCTCATTACTCAGCTCACTGGCAGCGTGCCCGGCCCGGCTGGCGTCAGCGCCGCCGCGGGCAGCGGGGCAGGGACGGGCACGCTGCCGCCTGCACGCAGCCCCGCATCTCCCAGCGCCCGGACCCTGCCCTCCGGCCCCGCTCACCCCGCAGGAGGATGCATCCGCTTGTCCCTTCTGCTCTCCATCACCCCGTGCTGCTCCAGGCGTCCTGGAACAGCCCGTTTGCCTCCCCACCCGGGGTGCCAGGGGCAAGCCGAGCTCTCCAAAACCCACCCGTGGGTTAAATGTGCTTGGGCACCTTACCCGAGAGGCAGGCGGCCGTGTCGATCCACTTGAGCAGCTGCCCGGCGCTGAGCTCGCCGCGGTGGTTGGTGTGGCAGGGCAGCACCAGCTGGCTCATCTGCACCTCCGTGGGGCTGCGGCCGCCCATGGCCCCCGGCGCCTCCTCACGCTCCCCCGGGTCCCGGCTGCACAGCGGCGGCGGCGAGGTCGAGCCCTGCGGCGGAGGGGCGAGATGCTGGCACGGGGCTGCGGGTCGTTAGCCCGGCCTCGTTAGGAACCGGGCATTACGGGGGCGCTGAGCCTTGGGAGTGTGACCCTCAAACCCTGCTGTTTGCCTTTCGCATCCCAAATTTTGGCTGCGTGAGGAGATCCGCCACCACAAAGGGCATCTTCTCCTTGGCTCCCTTTGCATAAACGGGAGAAAACCCCCTGGGACCGAGGACGCGTGCAAGCCCCTGCCCGGCGGAGCGGGATGCTTTGGGCACCAGGGACACCCAGCAGCCGATCGCTGGGGAGAAACGGATAAAAATGTTCTGAGTGCAACAGGGAGCAGGGCAACCAGGAGGAATTTTACAGACCTCAGCAAAAAGAAGAAGAAGAAAAAAAAAAGAGCTCTTTGGCTGCTTGGAGCGAGCTTCCAGGCCGTTCATCAGCACTGGTGCAGTGCACCCGGTCGCTTCCCCCCCCAAAAAAAAAACCCCAAGCCCACCAGCCGGGATCCTGGCCCCCCAGATCAGCCCCGTGCTGGAGCTGTGTTATCGGGGGAAAGGCGCCTTTGTCCGGGGTGGTGGAGGGCCAGGTCTGCTCCCCAGCAGCCTCCAGGCTCGCCCGGCACAGGGCTCGGCGCAGGGCGGTTTTGGAGAGCCTGGGATGGCCGCGGGGCCGTCAGGGGGGCGGATCAGGCCTCGATGGGCTGTGTTACACCGAGTGGGCTGCGTTACACAAGGGATGAACTCAGTTAGCCCCGTGAGCAATCGAGGAGACACGAGAGCCGTCTGGGCTTCATTACACCGCTTCCTTCCTCTTTATGCTCCAACCACGTCCCCCATTTATCGCCCCCGTTGCAAGATCCCAACGGCGGCAGCTCCTTCTCCCCTCGGCTCTCCCCCGCCGCCTTTGTAAACGTCTCGGAGCGAAGCCTTCCCTCCCATCCCGGGCTCGCCTCTCAGAATAGCATTTTTCCGCAGCCGCTCTAGCAGGAGACCTCTGTTTCCATAGCTACTGGTCCAAGACATCCCAGAAACGGCACAAAACCTCGGCTCAGCGGGGACGGCAGCGAAGGCGGCGAGCGAACCCTACGGGGAGGGGGCCCCGTCCCACGGGGACGTCGGCAGCCCCCGAACCCCCTCGCGAGCCCCCCCCCGGGCTGGTTTGCAGCATGCCAGGGCGCCCACCCGGGCAGCACGCAAGGACACGGCTATTTCTGGAAGCCGGCAGGCGCTGGGGAGCCAGCCAGCAAAGAGCTCCAAAGATTCCTGCAGCGAAGTGAGCAGCAAGCCTGGCCGGAGCGCCCTGTGTTTATTTCCCCCATGCTGGTCGCTTGGAAGTTTTTGGGAAGAAGCTGCCATGCCGTGTTATCCCCCCGGCCCCGCACTGCAGCTGGGGGTGCTCATGGGGACGGGTGTTGTGGGATGGGGAGCGGTGGCCACGGGGGGCAGGGAGCGTGCGGGGTGCTCGGCACAGCCACGCCGGGAGCGCCGGGGTTACGGGCACGGCACGCGGGGTACCTGGAGGCCATTGCAACAGAAGCTCAAGATGTCTTCAGGGACTATGTTCCCCTTGACCATTTTTAAAAGACACCTGGAAAGGAGAAGAGCGGGCTCGGGTTAAAAGAGGAACAGCAACCCGGGGGCTGGGGGCGCTGCCATAAAGGGGCTCCGGGGGCACCCGCGGCACCACCAGCGGTGCTGGAGCGCTCCTGGGGGGGATATGGGACACACAGGGCACCCTAGGCACGGCTCAGCCGCTTTGCATCGCCTAAATTCCTTGTTAGCCAAAGCACGGGGGCTCAGCCCTGCTGAGGACCTGCTGGCGTCTCCCCGTGGGGATGCAGCAGGGCTCGGCCGCGGCGGGGCTGTTTGCTCTCGGGGCTGGGCACTTTGTTTGGAAGGAGCCGGCTAAATCCGCGAGTGGGAGCAGAGGAGCAGAGCGGTGCGGGCAGGACGGAGGCTGCTGCCAGCAGCTTGTAAACAGACAAAAGGTGACGGAGGGGCTCGGCACCGGGCTCGGCACCGGGATCGGCACAGGGCTCGGCACAGGGCTCGGCACAGGGGTCAGCACTGGGCTTGGCATGGGGTTCGGCCGCACCGGCTCACCCAGGCACCAGGGATGCTCGCAGGGTGGTCCTGGCCTCACCCACGGCCACCAAGGAGGGATGGGGGAAGCTGGAGCCCAGCCCCGAACAGAAAATACGACATCCAGCAAGAGCAGAGAGGGCTCGGCCACCCTCACCCACCTGGTCCGGCCGTGTAGGGTCCGTCCCCGGCCAGCACCGCGGGGACAAGACATGGGAGCATGTTGGATGCTCGCAGCGGGGTGTCCCCCCCTCTCCCCTGCGCCCCACACCGACGTCCCTCCCTCCCCAGGCCGCCAGCCCCCCGCGATGCCCCAGCCGGGGGCTGCGGGACTTAAAACCGACAAGGGCAGAGCCTGGGCTCGCACCTGCCATTCCCCAAGGGTCAGGCCCGGCGCTCGCGGGTTTGCTGGAAAGCCTCCCGGCTATTTTGGAGCGCTGGGCTGAGCCCAGAGGCGGTGCCGGGCCGATCCCACAGCCGGTGACGCTCCGCTAATACTTTCCGTGTATCTCGCTGCCGCAGTCACAAGACGGCCGAGGTGTCCTTGGCAGCGGGACGGGCTCACACTGACAGCAGGGCAGCAAATGGGATGCTCCCGTCCCTGGCCACACCGCTGCTCCCGGCACAGAGCCCAGGGGCACGCCGAGCCCTGCTCCCCACCAAGGGCTCCCGGGGGTGGTTTATTGCAGGCAGAGGCGGTGGCAGTGGCCGGGGGTGGCCCCGACCCACCCCACAGCCGCGGTGGCCGACGCCAAGAACACACAGCTCACCGTGCCTTGGAAACCCAAAGCTGCTCCTGGCCCCGATCGCACCCTTCGTGTCACCTTGCTCGTTCCAGCGCTAGCAGGAAGGGAACCAAAAAATAAAAGAGCCACCTGCTTTGCATCCCCCGGCTGTTTGGGGCGCGGGCACACACCCGCCTTCCATGTACAGGGAAGGGAAGCGCACGGCCGCAGCGCTCCTGAGACCCGGAGCCGCCCGGATCGAGGGTATTTATAGGGTGAGAGGTTATCGAAAGTAAGCTTGCAAGTGTCTGTCCTCATTAAAACCTTCCGTCTTGCTCAGCTGTCAGATGGGGAAGGCTGTTGAGTGATGCAGCCCCTGGCTCACCATGGTAACGGGATGCATCGCCCCGGCGGTGCTGCTCTTCCTCTGTCACCCCTGGCGTGACCCACTTCTACCAAAAAAATAAAGTTTGCCTTGGAGAAAAAAAAAAAAAAAAAGCCTTCAAGCGGAATATTTCTCCTGCCTCCTGCCACGCTCAACTCCCGCGCCGCCAAAGAGGGGGGGGAGAGGCACAGAGACACAAATGGCCCCACAGATTTGGGGTGTGGGGCTGGGGAGAGGGGGGTGCCAAGCGCTGTGTGTCCACGAAGCCAGTCTGAGTTGAATAGTAGGGAAAAATAGTAGGGAGCAGTTGATAGTAGGGAAAATGGGGATGTTTGTTCATTTTCCACTCGCACAGAGGTCCCCAAGTCCTTGAGCCCCCAGGAGCATGGGTGAGCCACCCCCAAACAGTCCGGGGGTCCCCGGTGCTGTCCCCCTTGGGGTCTGGACAGGGCACGGTGCACGCGACAGACACATCTGTCCTCCCACCGGCTCAGAAACATCTTCCCCAGCTCCTAACCGAGATGTCCCTCGTCCGCCTTTGCTCTCCCACCTCCCCTCCATCCCCGCGGTGTGCCCTTACCCATCCCTGGGAATGCTTAAAGAAAAAAACGGGGGGAAGGAAAGTGGCGACACGAGTCCTCGGGGCGGGGGGCGGATTATCGGTGTGTAATTGAACAATATCCATGGTAACGAGCAAATCTGCACGCGTTAAA
This sequence comes from Cygnus olor, assembly GCF_009769625.2. Taxonomy (NCBI): domain Eukaryota; kingdom Metazoa; phylum Chordata; class Aves; order Anseriformes; family Anatidae; genus Cygnus; species Cygnus olor. Next base: position 27,545,022 of record NC_049176.1, on the reverse strand, counting down.
AAAAATTAACCTGACCTACTTTGGGAAATCCTGCCGCCTCGACTGGGCAGCGAGGGCCCCGTGCCGGAGAGGTGAGCTCCTGGCACGCTGCGAGAGCTTTTTTGGGACCGCATGTCATGTCTTCCCCAGGGGTTTCGTGGAGCAAAGCGAGGCGTCGGGCCAGGAAAGTGTAACCTGAGGGCCACGCGCGGTGGGGGCCGCGAGGACGGGTCTGTTTGCTGTAGGTTGTACACCAGCAGCCCGTGGAAAGCCTTCGCTGCTGCCAGAGCAGCTGGGGCCCCTTCATCCTCCTCCTCCTCCTCCCTCTGCTCCACTCCTGGGGGTGTCCGCAGCCCCCAGCCCCATCCCTGCCCATCCCCAGCCGTGGGGGCAATGGGGCTGCAGCTGCCCCGGCAGGGGGCCAAAGTCCCCTGGGTGCTTTGCAGGGGACAAAGGTCCCCAGCACCACTGCCGCCAGCCCCAGGAGGTAGCAGAGCTGCACATGAACCCTTGTAGGTGCCGCCAACATGGACAGGGACAAACGGCACGAGTGTGGGGACACCCGACAGCACTGCCCGGCACGTGGCCGGTGCCCACCTCCCTGCTCCTCACGGCTTTCCTGGGGAGAGGACCACCACGGCCGGGACCACTATGGCCAGGACCACCACGGCCAGGACCACCACGGTTGGGATCATGATGATTGGGACCACCACAGTTGGGACCACCACGGTCAAGAGCACCACAGTGTCATGCAGCCGCCCTATCCGTCCACCCACGCTACCCCAGCCGGCCCCGTAGCGGCCCCATGCCCACGATTCCCAAATATTTGCCCCTTTTGAAGCACAAGGAGTCCAATTCGCCCCCGGTGCCCCCACATCCCTGCCCGCACCCCCGGACAGCCCTGGGGCTCTTGGAAGCAGGCAGCTCGGGCTCGTGCAGCGTCTCCCTGCCAGCGTCCCCCTCCCCGCGCCCCGCGGCACGGCTCGGTGCAAAGCCCCGACACCAGCAGCCTGAAGGGCAAGGGGGCATCCACCAGGCGAGCGGGGCAAGGAGGGATTTCCCCCCCCCAGGCCCTCTCCCCGCAGCGCTGGCACTGCAGGCACTGCTCCAACGCCCGCCGTGAAAACCCCTTTGGGTGGCACAGGGCATCTCGCCCCGCTCGCGTGCCACCATCCCTCGTGTCCCCGTCCCCCCCCCGGGTGTCCCCTCTGCCCTCACCTCAGCCAGAAGAAGCTGAGCATTTGCAGCGCGGTGGAGCGGCGTGAGGAGGAAGAGGAAGACGAGGAGGAGGAGAAAGAGGAGGAGGAGAGCGAGGAGGAGGAGGAGAGGCGTCCGGACACCTGCGTGCAGCGCTGGGCTCGGCCAGCACCCGGGGTGCGGGTGTCGAGGCCAGTTCTACGCTGCCCTTGGGACGCAGCCAGCGCACACCCACTGCTTCCTTTTAAATAAGCGCTCAACTTTTCTTAAGGTAGCGCTTCGCAAAGCTTCCCTACCCAGGGAGGTGCCGGGGAGTGCCGTGCTCCGGCACAGGGTGCTGCGGGGCACGGCACCCGTCTCCCTGCGTCCTCCTTCCCCACGGCACCGTGTCCGAGCGGGCACGGGCACGGCACGCACCTGGAAGGACTCCTGCCCGCTGGCTTTCCCCCGCAGCCCCCGGAGCTTCTCCAATTTCCTCGGCCGCTCCCTGGCCCCGCTGCTTTTGAGGCAGATCTGGCTGGGATCATAAAAAAAAAAAGTTTCCAGAAACAAGGAAAAAAAATGCAAATTGCCGTGTTGCTGCGGTAGCCACGCAGCCTGTTAGCTTTTCGGGAGGTGTTGTTGTGTTTGCATTTTATTTATGTGCTTTGATAAGCAAACCTTTGGCCATCAGTGTACATGAGTTCGATCAAAGCCCCTCACAGGCACACCCAGCACTGGAAAGCCAGCGGTGAAATAATTAAACAAACTCAACAGGAAACAAGGCCTCGCTTTTTTTGGTAAATAAAAATCACGAGGCTTCAGAGCGGCCACCCCGGGGACAGCACGGGTGGTCCCAGTGGGTACCAAGCATCTGGACCTGATGCTGCGGGACGCAGCGGGGCCACACCGCAGCGCTGGGGCCTCAGCGACCCAAATTTAGACTGGAGGTGGGATGTCTGTCCCCTGCAGACACTTCAGGTGCTTGACCTGTGCTCCCGACAAAAGTTTCGAGGCCAGGTTCGGTGTTTTTCCCGTGCAATTAGAGCGTTGCCGTAATTACGGCCTGCAGCCATCGCACCAACTGGGTGCGTCCCCGCCGTGGCTCCCACCTCCGAGCCCGCACGCGCGCGAGCTTCTCGCTCCCCGTCCATCACCGTGTGTCCATCTTTTACAGTTCTTCGGTGCGCGATGCTCACGGAGCGGATAATTAGCTAAATGAATTAATTGACATCCATACGTGTAATTAGCAAACGGTTGCGAGCAGCTATTCTCCTTGGGACGACTGAAATTTCTCAGGGACTGGGGTTAAAAGACTGTGGCAGCCCTTCAGAGTAAGTAACGAGGGACGGTCCCCGGCTCCGCGAGGCCGACAGAGGGGCAGGAGCCATAGTCGGGCTGGGGACGGCGCTGGGGAGGCTGCAGGAGAGGCCGGGGATCCTCAGCCCAGCCCCGTATCGGGCTGAGCCTGCTCGAGCAACCGGGACAGCGATTATTAATTACACCCTTAATTACTCCGGAGCAATAAAAAAAAAAAAAAAAAAAAAAAAGCTGACCTATTCGCTTCGGTGCTGCTCGGAGCACTTTGAGCGAGGGCTGCGGCCGCTCACGTCCTCCCCGTGAGGCCAGCCACGAGGCTTGCCCTGAGGGAGGCTGGTTGGGAGGCCGGTTGAGTCCCATTCGGGCCCCATGGGACCAACCCTGCCCCCGGAGCCATTTTGGGGCTGGGGGGAGCGCGACAACAGGCTGCGGCAGGCACCCGCGCTATCGGCGGCGAGATCTTGGGCAGCGCGGCGCCTCATGGCGCTCTTTGCCCTAACGGTTAATTAACGCGGTGGGGCTGTTCCCACGCTTCGCACGGCCCCGGGGAGCAGCGGGGGGAGGCTCCGTTAGCTTTGCCCCTGGCCCCGGGGCTCGTGGGTGCCAATGGGGAGAAGGGAGGGCGGCACGAGGGGGCTGCTGTGGAATGGTCTCGTTATGGGGTGATGGGATGGGGCAGCAAGGTGGGGTGGTGGGATATAACCGTAGAATCCTATAATCATTAGGGTTGGAAGAAACCTCCAAGATCACCTGGTCCAACCATCCCCCTACCACCACTATCTAAACCATGTCCCCAAGCACCACGTCCCGCCTCTCCTTGAACACCCCCAGGGACGGCGACTCCACCACCTCCCTGGGCAACCCGTCCCAACGCCTGACCGCTCTTTCTGAGGAGAAACGTCTCCGAATTTCCAACCTGAACCTCTCCTGGTGCAACCTGAGGCCATTGCCTCTAGGATGGGGTGTGGGGATGGGACATGGGGATGGGATGTGGTGATGGGTTGTGGTGTCGGGGTGTGGGGATGGTGGGGATGTGGGGAGGGATGTGGTATGGGATACGGTGATGTGATGAGGTATGGGATGTGGTGACGGGACACGGTGACGGGCTGTGTGTACGGACGTTTTTTGGTGCGGTGACGGGCCATGCGGAGGGGCCGCAGACCAGGACCCAGCACTACGGCGGGCGCTGAGCCGCGCTGACAGGACCCGCTGACGGCTCCCCCCAGAGCCGCCTCCTCCTCATCCAGGAGCTGCTCCCAGCCCCCCAGGAGGCGGCAGCACGGCGGGGGGGCGGCGCTGGGGGCGGCAGCCGAGGGACGGGGCCCTCGGAGCCCTCACAGGGCCCTCACGGCTCCATCACGGCTCCCTCACCCCGAGCCCACCCCGCCCGGTGCCGCCAGGGGCCGCCATTGCCCCGAGCTCCCGCTCCCCCCCCCCCCGCCATCTTGTTCCGGCTGGAGCGGGGGGGGGGGTCGGAGGCACCCGCGGGCCCCGGCGGGGCGGGGCGGGGCGGGCGCGCGGCCAATCAGCGCGCGGCGGTTTCAAGAGGCCCCTTCCGCGTCCCGGTAGGCCACGCCCCCCCTCCGCGCCTAGCCCCGCCCCCCTCCCCCGCTGCCATCCGCCCCGCCCCCGGGGGAGCGAGGGTGGCACGGAACGGATCGGGACGGGACGGGTCGGAACGGGTCGGAACGGGTCGGAACGGGTCGGAACGGCCTGGAATGGAACGGAATGGCTCGGAATGGAACCGGCCCGGCCCAGAACGGGCCCGATCCGGCCCAGAACCGGCTCGGCACGGCACGGCACGACCACCGGTACCGGTGATGCTTCCCCGCCAGCGTCCCCAAAAGTGCGGCTGCTCGGGTAAACAGGAAGCCCGCACCGCAAGGCCTGAGCGCTGCTGCTCCCTTGGGAACACAAAAAAGTAACCCCAGAGCCCAAAAAATACCCCCTGAACAACAACAAAAAAACAAACCCTGAACACGAAAAATAACCCCTGAGCCGAAAAAAAAAAACAACAAATGAACCCAAAAAAATAACCTCTGAGCCCCAAAAATAATCCCTGAACCCCCCAAATTAAGCCCTGAACACAAAGAATAACCCCTGAACCCAAAAAAAAAACCCATGAACCCCACAAAAAAAAACATGACCCCCCCCAAAAAAAAAAAGTGAACCCAAAAAAACAACCCATGGACCCCAAAAAATAACCCATGAATCCAAAAAAATAACCTCTGAACCCCCAAGAATAACCCATAACCCACTCCCTATAAATCACCCTAGAAAAATAACCCATGAACCCCCCCCCCCCCAAAATAACTCATGAACACCAAAAAAAATAACCCATGAACCCCCTCCAAAAAACATGAACCCCCCTAAAATAACCCACGGACCCGAAAAAATATAACCCATGGAATGAAAAAAAAAAAACCATGAACCCCCCCAAAAACAATGAACCCCCCCAAAATAACCCATGAACCCCCCCAAAGTAACCCATGGAATGAAAAAAATAACCCATAACCCCCCAAAAAAGCAATGAACCCCCCCAAAATAACCTTTGAACCCCTCCAGAAAAACCAAACCCCCCCCAGAATCACGGGTGAGCCCCGGCCACCGAGGGGCTGGGTGGGACAGGAGGTGGGTGCTGGCACCCCGTGGTCTGGGTGCTGGCGCTCGTGCGACCGCGATGCACGCGGCGAGGAGCCGTTTGAGGACGCGGGTGTCCTCCTGTCCCGGGGGGCCTCGATGGGCCACGTGGCCCCCGAGCTCCTCGGCGTCCCCACAGACAGCGGGGGCCGAGGGCTGGTTCGTGCTCAGGGCCCCGCCGGGGATGTCGGCAGCCCCGGCCGGAGGCAATAAAACGCCTGGAATGATGCAGCAAAACAGGCCGGAGCCGCGTGGCGAGATAAATCATCCATGGAGGCAACGCGGAGGAGGAGGAGGAGGCTTTCTGCTCTCGCCGCCCGCCTTTCAGAGCAGCCCTCGCGCCACCGGCAGCGAGGGCCGGGGCAGGATGCGGCCCCGGTGCGGGACCGGCCCTGTGCCAGGGTGCTCCGAGGCCCCGGCCCTGCCAGGAGCTCGTTCCCCATCTCCTCCCGTCTCCCTCGCTTTCACCTTGGCGCACGTAAACGCGCGGAGCTGCCAGGAGTGATAAAATGGCTGTCCCCCAAATTTATGGGGTTTATCGGTGAATAACTCTCGGAGGTGAAGCGGCCGTTGAGCCGGGGAGGAGCGAGCTTTGTCTCAGGATAAATTGCCCTGGGAGCCATGCGGGGCCGGCAGGAGCCCAGCGCCAGCCCCGGGGGGCAGCAGGGACGTGCCCCGTGTCCCCCATGCCCCTATTTTTGGGGCAGCACAGCCGAGGCTGAGCACACTCCAGCCTCCCCCCCGCACCGCTGCAGTACCCATCCATCACAAGTTTCGGAGCCTCGTCTAATTTTGGGGGCCTTCAGCAAACCCAGCGCTATTGCAGCCAAACGAGCCTGCCAATGTTTCCTCGGGAAGGCGGCTTCGCTCCGAAGGACCCTTCCGGAGGGTTCGCTTTTAATAGCGAGATGTAATGCCCCCAATCCTGGCTCCCAGAGGACCGGGCGGCATCCCTCCAGCTGCGATCCCCCCTTCTGCCAGGGGTTTCGGCCCCGAAATCACAAGGCTTGTTTGGGGACCTAGGAGGGGAACAGCAAAAGGTGTGCTTGTGCAGCACAACGGGGACCAACGCTGCCCCCGAGACATGCCCACAGCACTTGGGACGCCCTCAGCGCAGACGGGGCCGGGCTCAGCCCATGAGAAGGGGAGAAGGGGAGGATGGAGGACGGAGGGGCCGGTGGAAAAACCAGAGGCGGCGAGGTCGGCGTGCTGGTAGGTGCGAGGGCTTGCAGAAACCCAATTGCTTCTTCAGTTAACCAGCTTGGGGAAAATGAAGCTGAAGTGTGAAAAATGAAAGTGAAAAGATAGGAACCAACCCACGGCTATTTATTCTAAAAATACTGACCTAAATACTTAAGCGCACATATAAAAGTAGTTGTCTTTTCTTATTTCCTTTATGGACTCTCCTGTTTCAGTTATTATTTCACTGAGAAACCAAAGGATTGGGCTTCTTTGGGGCACCCTTTGCACTCTCAAGGAGTTTAATGTATGCTCAAAGCCCCTCCAAGAGCCCAGCTTTGAGGTTTGGCCATGCCGACGCTGCAGGAGAGTTGAGATGCTCCGAGCGGCTCCCATGCCACAGCTCTTCACTTTGGCAAAGGCAGAGGCTGCACGCACCACAGAACGGCCAAAGCGGGTGGGAGGAAGCAGCAGGAGGCTGGAGAGGTGCCCGACGCACGCAGCACCCCGCTTACAACCCCACCAGCCCTCCAAGCAGCGACAGCGGCTTTCCAACCCTGCAGGATGCTGCAGGGGTGAGTTTCGGTGCCAAAAACCCTGCTCCCTATGCAGCGGAGTTGTCACCTCGGGACACAGCCCCTGGCTCGCTGCACCCAAAAACCAGCGGCTTTTTGCCTAAAAACGAAGGTGCTGAAATAAAAATACGCACAGCAGTGCTGAAGGGACGCTCCTGTCCCAAAATGAGCACCGCAGGGGGTGGCTCGGGGCGCCGCGGGCAGCTCATATCAGGCGGGGACACATGGAAGAGGCGGCTGATAAGTGACTCCGCTGGTGGGAGAGGTGGGAGCGATACGGCCCAAAGAGGCGGCTGTGGGGAGCGAGGAGCAGGGCTGGGGACGAGTCCTGCAGCGCCAGCCGGGCACCTTCCTCTGCCCCGTAAAACCCTCCTCATCTGGAGGGACCATAGGGGCTGCCTGGGTCCCTTCCTCCTCGGCTCGCTGCGCCACAGGTCAGCACATCTCCCGCTGCGCCGTAACGCCCACTGCACTCTCTGCTTTTTAATATAGGAAATGAAAGGTGCCAGAAATAGCTAAAAATCAGCAGTTTGGGGCTCCGGCTCTGGCCTGGAGTTACTCGCCTGAGCGCTGGTTTGCGTAGGGAGGGGACGCTTAATTGCAAAACATCCCTTGGAGGGAGATGCAGGCCTTCCACGTGTGTTCGTCTCGTCTGCAGCTACAGAAGCTGCAGCACTAAGCCCCAGCAGTGCCAGCTCCAGGAGCACAGGGGGAAGCCCAGCACGGCCCTGGGGAGAGCAGCTCCCATGTGCCGTGTCCCACCCGCTGCTCTGCCCTCCGTAGGGCCGTTGTGCGGGGCGAGCCGAGCGCAGGTACCGCGGGTACGGGACCAAAGCCACTGCGCAGGAGCTGCTGGGGGAGTGCTGCTGCGCTTTCCATTCACAGCCCATCTATTTTGCAATAACTTCGCCGTGATGTTCCCACGTAGACAAGCCTAAGCTAGCATAGATAATGAAATGGGTTAAAGGAGACAGGAGGAGGGAGAGGAGAGGAGCCAGCAACTCGTAGTAAATCAGGGAGAGAACACGGTTGCTTTACATTCAAGGACTCAGTGGCAGGACGAGTTTGGTTTATGCCGAGAGGATCCGGGTTTCCAGGACGAGGTGCAGCCCGGGAAGCCAGAAGTGTCCCTTTGGCGGGGCTGCTGACCCGGCCACATGTCCATCGCACCCATCCTTCTCCTCGCCTTCCCTGAGTGCCCACTCCACACGTGCCACCAGCAGTAAGACCAGCAAACAGCACCCAGCCCGCCTGCGGGGCTCGCAGGGGTGAAGCGGGTGGTGGGGGGACACCAAAAGAGGCCCCAGCCCTAAGGGGCAGGCAGCAGGGTCTGCACCAGAGGTGAAGGTGAGTGAAGGTAAAGGTGAAGGTGAAGGCAGCCCCAGCAGCTTGTGGACACCAGGGGACCCGCACGCTGATGCTCCCCCACCTTTGGCATGGGTTTCGAGGCAGTCCAAACAAGCTAATTAAATGCTGCTCAGCTTAATCAGAGCCATCGAACACCAGTCAGAAGAAATTAATCCCGCGTTTTATTAGATGCTGCTCGAAGTCGCGTTTTGGCACCTCATCCTCGCTTCTCATCTTCTGGGGAAGGAAGAAGGACATCTGCGGGGAAGAGCGAGGGTGCAGCAGATGGCAGCGGGGATGATTCAGGGCCTCGAGGAAGGAGCTGCGACTCCAGCGGCGTCCCTGGGGGGGGGGGGGACGAGACACCTCTCCCTGCATCCCCCAGCCTCCCCCCCCCGCCACGACTGCAAGGCCACGAGGCAGGCAGGGATCCCAAAAAGACGTGTTCCTCCGCATTGCACGCTAATGGCCCCGCGCGATAGGTCCCGCTGCAATTAAATCGCACGGCGCGTTAATACGCAGCGTGGCGAGGCCGCTCTTCCCACAGCGACTCCCTCCCAAACCTGCCCTTCCTGCTGCGCTTCCCTGCCCACGGGGATCCCACAGAAGCCCTGGCTCGGCCTCCAGCAACGCCCGGCGCGGTCGCTGCCTTCCCCTTGGGGCGCCGGGGGCTGCTGCCTTCACCCCACCACCCCCCACCCTGGGCACCCGGCAGCGTTTTCTCCTGCCTTCGAGCTCGGCGGAGCAGGGCCGTTTCGGTACCCGCCGGGTGGGCGCTGGGTGATGTGGAGAGGGAGGCAGCCGGGGCTGTGGGCCGTCAGATGGGTGGTTGAAGCGACCGGCGGGCTCTTGGTTTGGGTTTTTAATGATTTATGATGCCTTAATCACTGCCATCCAAGGAAAAATCCCAACGGAGAGAAGCCCGGGATGAGGAATTTGGTCCACGGGCTGCCCTCAGAGCCTTGGGAGTGCTCGGGAGGCTCAGTGCCTCCTCCTGTGACTTGGCTAGACAGAGCTGCTGGCTGCGGGTGTTGGGATTTCTTTTTTTTTTTTTTAATTTTCCTGTCATAACTTGCGTTAAAACTTCGCAGAGCCACTTAATTGTGCTCTGCGGTGGCGAAGATATGAAATTAGTCTCCCTTCTGATCTTCGGCGAGGCTGGTCCAAAGCGACGGCTTATAATTTGCTCTAATCACCTCACCATCAGGTCGTGGCAGATGCGAAGCCGGGGCTGGAGGGAGCGGTACCCGGTGAATTCACACGGGACCGGGGTCCCCACCCTCGGCCTGGCGTCGTGCTCCGCGTTTCCCCGCGCCGGGGTGGCAATATCTCGACTTTCTCTTGGTGCCACTTGTGGGAAGCTTCCAATCAGCCGCGCTTCTCCATCTCCCTTAGCAACAGCCAAGAACCAGAGCCGGGCCGGAGGACGGGAGGAACGCCGAGGTGGAGGCTGCCCGGCCTCCCCGCCGCCGTCCTCTGCCGGAGGCATCGTCCCCGTCCTGCCCTCGCGGCCGCGGACCCTTGGAGGCACGCGGGGAGGTTGGGCGCCTGCTGCTGTTGGATTCCAGGTCCCAGGTGGCCTGAGGGGGAAGGAGGCGACTGGATTTTGTCTCCTCAGTATCTCAGAGAATCGACGGGTTAAAGGGAAATAAACTCTGGGTGAACGGGAGCGGACGCGGAGCTCGATGTGCTGCGAAACACGAGCAGGCTCAGAGGCAGCCACGGCCGTTTGAGGGTGTTATATTTAACGGGGATATTTAGTAAACATCTCCTGTTTACCCTCATGCTGGAGGGTCACACTTGGCCCACAGCCCAAGACCCAGGGGAGGCCCCTCGTTATTTCCAAGCCCGCCAGAACGGCAGAGGAGCAGCGGGAAGACGCAAAGTCCGTGGTTTTTCTGTCCTGGTCCTTGGGTCTGGGCCCTGCAGCCCCGCTGCAGAACCACGCGTGGAGCAGAGCCCGGGACGGCCACAGACGCCCTTCTCAAGTCCGCTGCCACCCGGACAAGTGCCAGGCACCCGCTCCGCAGAGCACAACGTGTGCGCCAAGCCAGGTTACGCTCGCTCCTTCCAGCGAGGATCTCAGACGACTCCAAGCCCTGATACTTTCCGACCTACCACAGCGCACGCAGATTTTTTCTGTTTGCTTTAAAGCGAGTTCGGCCCTGCTCAGGCAGGTCCCAATGGCCGTGAGTATTCCCACGGGCGCCACGGCGCTGCCTGCCGCTGGAGGAGTTACTCCTACGCCCGGCGGCTCCCCGATCCCGAAGCCTGGCCAACCCCGCAGGAGGCTCGCCGGGCTCCTTGGCCCTGCTCACGCCACCCGAACACTTCAGCCTCTGCACCACCAGGCTCGATTTTAACAATTGGTGTTTTATCCCTAACGAAATAACCCGTGCTCAGTGCGCAGGCAGCAGCCCCACATCCCCGCTGCCTCTTTTCTTTTTGGGAAGGTGAGGCCGGGCAGGGGCCGAGCCCTTTGCAGCCCCAGTGCTTGCGGTGCTCCCACAGCTCTTCTGTGCGAACCGCGGCCGGGAGCGGGTGGCGGGGGTCTGAGTTCTGCTGGGATCTGCTCCCGGGCCTTTGCCCCTGTTTTACAGCGGGGGTCCCACGGAAGGGGGTGAGGTGTGACAGGGGCGAGGTGTGACAGGGACACGGCTGTGACAGGGACACGGCTGTGGCAGGAGCCTTGGTTATGGGGGCACAACCCCACAGCACCCAGACCCCCCCAGGCAGCCCCTCAGGCAGCGGTTAGCACCCCCCTCCCCAAACAACGTGCGTTCTCCATTTTATTTCACTCCCTTTTATTTTATTTTTGTTTTATTTTTCTATTTTTAACCAGAGAGGCAGCGGGGCCCGCCCGCGCGAGCCTCGCCCCGTCACCAAACGGCCGAAACCCGGCAAAGTTTCGCAGCGGGGCGAGGACGAAGCCGACCCCTCGGCGCCCCTCGCTGCCCCCCGGCGCCCCTCAGCCGCGGGCCGGCCCCAGCGGGCGGGCGGCGCCGTTACCGGCACCGGGGCTCCCCCCCCCCCGCCCCCCGGGGGCTCCCAGCCGGGCGCCGCGGCCCTGAGGCAGCGCCCGCCTCCCCCCCTTCTCCCTCCCCTCAGCGCCCGGCGGGCGGTTTCAAGGCCCCCCTCCCTCTGTACCCTCGGCGCCGACCAATCAGCGCGCGCGATGCGCGGCGGCCCTGCTCCTTAAAGGGCCAGGGCCCCTCGAAGGCGAGCCCACCGCGGCGGAGGAAGCGGCGCGGCGCTAGGACCGGCGCGGCGCCTCGCTCCCCCCCTCCGCGGGAGGCCGCGCGCAGGAGGGGGGGCGCGAGCGGGGGGCGTGGCCACGCGTCGCCCCGCCCCTTCCTCTCGGCGATTGGCCGCGGCGCCTGTCAGTCGGCGGGGGGGCGGCGCCCGGTGCGGCCACGTTCGGCTGCGCGGCGGCGGCGGCGGGTGGCGGCGGAGCGGGGCGGCAGCGGCGGGGCCATGGGGGCGCGGCGGGGGCCGGCGCTCTGACAGCCCGGGGGCGGCCAGCGGCGGAGCGGAGCGGAGCGGGGCGGGCACAGCGGGACCGGCAGCAGCAGGAGCAGGAGCAGGAGGAGGAGGAGGAGAGGAGGAAGGCGAGGAGGGCGGCGGCGGCCCCCGCAGCTCCGCGCCGAACATGTTCGCCAAGGGGAAGGGCTCGGCCGTGCCCTCGGACGGGCAGGCGCGGGAGAAGTAAGCGGGGCTGCGGGAGGAGGAGGAGGAGGAGGAGGAGGAGGAGGAGGAGGAGGAGGAGGAGGGGTGGCGGGGAGCAGGGGGCGCTGCCCGGCTCCGGCCGCGGCTTTGTGCGGGGCGGGGGCGGCGGCTGCTGCTGCTGCTGCTGCTGGTGGCGGTGGTGGTGGTGCCCGCCCGCCCGCCAGCCCCGTGCCCACGCTGCCGCCGCCGGGCTCTTGCAGGCTGGCCCTGTACGTCTACGAGTACCTGCTGCACGTCGGCGCCCAGAAGTCGGCGCAGACCTTCCTGTCCGAGGTGAGCCCCCCCGCCGCCCTTTGTGCTCCGCCGCCCGGCCTCCATCTTGTGCGGGCGGCGGCCCGGGGGGGGGGGGGGGTCCCCGTGTGTGTGTATCCCCCTTCCTCCCCCCCCTCCCGGTCCCTTCTTCCCGTCCCGTCCCCAGCCCGCCGGGCTCTCGCCCACTCGTGGCCTCTCGCCCCGCAGATCCGGTGGGAGAAGAACATCACGCTGGGCGAGCCCCCCGGCTTCCTGCACTCCTGGTGGTGGTAAGTGCGCCCCCCCGGCCTGCCTGGGGTCCCCGTGGTCTGGGGGGGGCGGGTTGGCTCGGGGGGAGCAGGGAGGTGGCAGCCCCCGGGGGGTGGTGGTGGGGTGGGGAGCACGGCACGGGGAGCTGGGTTTGGGTGGTGGGGCTGGGGGAGCGCCCGTGCGGCTGGTTCCCACCCGTTGCGTTACTCACGCGTGGTCCCACAAGGCTTGGTGGACCCCAAAAAACATGAGGTCTTGATTTTGGGGTGCTCGGTCCCCCCGCTGGGGTGGGAGATGCTCACCGAGTGCGCCGGGCAGTTGGCGGAGGCGTCGGCGGTAACCGGAGCTTCTCGTGCTTTTTGTGCCGTGCAGCGTGTTTTGGGACCTTTACTGTGCAGCTCCCGAAAGGCGAGACACTTGCGAACATTCAAGTGAAGCAAAAGCCTTTCATGACTATGTGAGTAACAAGTTTCTAATCCTCGCGGTAATTATAGAGTTGGGGAGCTCGGGCTTCTTCGGCGCGCCGAGAGCGAACGTAACCAACTGGCAAAAGCGTGTTTTTAACCAGCAGCGTTCTGATTTGACTGCACAGTATTTCATAATGTTGCAATTATGTAAATGAGCCCAGATACTTATCTTAAGCACTTAAAGGCATTCAGGCTACTGGTAGAATTAAGCAGTTTTGCATGGCAATGGACAACAAAGCGTTTGCTATGACCACCGTGGAGGATCGATGGCGATGGGTTTCCTGCTGAGGACATCTCGGTGGCGAGCCCCGGCGCGTGGGGAGGCGTTGGGGCGCAGCTGGGAGGCGGGGAGGGAGGGGGGGGATTCCCCAAAATGCCATCCCCCGTCTTCAGCCTCCAAAAACCTCGCCGTCTTTGGCAAGGCTTGGGGCTGCCTTGGTTGGCTGGGGATCCTCCCTCAGAAGCGGCAGCGGGGAGGTAGGCGCGAGCTGCTGGTGATGGTGCAGACCTGCCCTCTTCCCTCTGCGGTCGGTGGTGGTTTTTTCGCCTGCTGGTGCTGTGGGCTTCTGGTCCTTGTGCAAAACGTGGAGCAGAATGCTTTGAGGAGCCACAGCTGTGGTGCTGCTGGACCTGCTTTGCCACGAGTCCGCTTGCTTGGTGCGCGCAGGAGCAAACCTAGAGGTGCCACAGCTTGCTGCTCTCCAGCCTGGTGGCTCTGGAGACCCTGTTCTACCACCGCCCTAGGCGTGCGGGTCCTCAGGTGTTTGGTGAGAGCAGACCGCGGCTTGTCCTCTGCAGAGGTCTTGGTGGAAGCCAGCAGATGTTCCTCCTCGCCTGGGATGCTCGGGGCCGAGGTGTTGCGCTCCCAAAAGCGTCCTCGTCCCGCGGGCGCGGGGCTTGTTGGCGCTGGATGCGGTGGGAGCAGGGTGGGCTGCCCGCTCCCGTCCTGCTGAAGTCGCCCAGATCTGCAGCGCTGATCTGCAGCGGGGAGGAATTTGAATCAAAGGATTAGTCACCTGGCTGTGGGCTTGGACTGGAGTCAAGCGAGTTGAAATTGTGTAGCAGGAGCTGTTTTTGTCTGCTCCTGGGAGCCTATGGTATGGAAACCATTTTTCCTCCCTTCCCCGGTCTCTCGTTGCCTCGACATGCCTGGGTTGAGCCGCCGGGAGATGTGCGAGGTTTGGCTGGGAGCAGCGCGGGGAGCAGAGCCCGGCGGCGTGTCCCATCTCCTGTGCCGAACCGAGCCCGTGTCCTTCCCCTCGAGGCGCCCAGGATGTGGTGGCGTAGCTGAGCCCACGTGGGGACGGGTGGCTTGGTTGCCCCCTGGGGGAGCCGCCCCGCTGGGGTCTGTGCTGGGTGTCCGTCTGTCTGTCCCGTGGCCATCCCCCACCGCTCAGCCCCTGGCTGCGCCGCGCCGCTTCCTGCGTAGCTGGTTTTTATTTACTGGGTCAGATTAAAATTTTGAACTCCTGAACCGAGGGTGAGGGCGAGCTGACAACCCGGGGGTTGTCAGCAAATCCATCGGTGCCGGGCTCTGGTGCTCAGTCCTCTGCTGAGCGCTGCCTGCCGCTTGCTCCTCGCGTTTTTGGGGCCAAATCCTGCCGCTTCGGAGCCTGGCGGGCAGGGAGGCGGGAGGGGGGCAAACACAGACCTTCAGGTAAGGAGATCCACAGGTAAAGATGCCATCAGCAGCTAGGGCATGGTAACGCTACGTTCGCAGCAGCCTTCTAATAATATCCGAGGATTTAGTGTGTTTAGAGAAATTAATCTTTTTTAGCCTGGTAATAATTCTAACAATAGGCACGAGTGCATTAGACGATTCGCATAAACTTCTTTAATACACGTTGCTGTGAGCTTACGGGGCAGAGGCACAATCCTGATTGGTTTTAATTCTCGCTGTAAGGCGGTTTTGTAACAGCCCTAAGTGCTTTACCTTTTGGGCTTCCCTGTGAAGGCTCATAAGGAGATTTTCAGCCCTCTGTTGGCTTCCCTGCACCGGTTTCTTGTTTTGGTGGGCCCGGTTTTGGCCCTAAAACGGGTGCTTGCTGCCGGCCGGCTGGCCGGGGATGCTCGCGGCGCTTTCCGAGTGTACTTTGCAGGGCAGGGACCTGCCCGGCTAAAACTTAAATATTGACCGAGGACAGGAACCGGCTGATAAACGGTGCGTGTGAATAGCGCCTTGTTTTTAGGGTGCCGGCACCCGGGGCCGCAGGGCTGAGCCCCGCACCCGGGCGCATCCCGCGTGGGGTGGGGGAGCACCTCAGCAGCCGCCCCGCGCCCAAACGCCAACCCCCAAAACCCACCGGCGGGCGCGCGACGGCTCAAAAGCGACGCCGGGCCTCCTGCGAGCCCCGAGCTGGGTGGACCAGTGAGTAATTTCATCTGTTGGTTGTGGTTAAAAATATCCCAATATAGGCCTTGCCCCAGATTCGGGGGAGATGGCGTTGAAACGTGGCCGAGCGCAGAACTGCCCGCGCAGCGGTCGCCCGGTGTGCGCGTGGAGTGCGGCGTTTGCTTCCCAAAAGGCGACGTGTTTGCTGTGCCCCCGTGAGCGCGAGGCACGGGGGTGCCCCGAGGCCCCGGCTCCCCAAAAAGAGCCCCGGGAGAGCCGGGGTGCCGTGCTGGGGGGCACGGGGAGCCCCGGTTCGGAGAGGTGCGGGCTGGGGGAGCGGCGCGCTTCATTAGCGGGGTGTTAGCCGTGGGATTTGCGTGCTGTGTAATTTCCATTTCATTTCCCAGCCTAACTATACGAAAACTGTTAGGAGCAGCGGGACAAATTACCAATTTCCCCCTCCAGTTTTTAATATTTAATTCTTTTTTTCGGGGGGGGGGGGGGGGATAAAATCAAAACCAAGGCTCACCCTCCCTTTTGGGGCCGCTCTTTGGCTGCTGTGGCGGAGGAGTTTTGCTTTGCCTTTTTCCTCCCAAGGTGGGACGTCGGGGCGCTGCGTAGGCACGATGGTCACTGGGAGAGCTGTGTCGCGTTGGGATTTGGGTCTGTGCAGGCAGGAGGGACCCAGTGGTTTTGTCCCCAGGCACAGCTGAGTCGTGCTGGTAGGTTCTCGTCAGTCAGCCTCTTCCACCGCCTGTACCAGAGGAGAATACCCAGAAGTTAAAATGCTGCGGGGCCCCTACAGCTGCGTGCACCCACCGATCCCCAGCCGACTTCTGCAGCTGGACCTGCCTTAAGGGCTTCCCTTGACCCGTAGCAATTGATTTAGGGTTATTTTTTGTCGTGTTCTTACCCAACTGGGCAGGTTTGTGCTCCAATCCTCGAGCCCTGGAGCTGGTGGGGGGGGTGCTCGGGGGACATCCAGCCCAGCTCTGCCTCCCCGCCGCCCCGGGGGCCGGCCGGTGGCGCAGCGCGGTGCCCGCTCGCTCCGCGCCGGCCTGACAGGGGATTTCAGCCCCCGCCTTATCTCGGAATTGGCCGATTGATGGTTGCAGTTCAGCGTTTCAACATGGTGAAAGCCAATACAATTTGAGTTAGCGGTGATGACTGCCAGTTTAAATACCGCAGTGAATTTCTGTCAAAGAGCTAATACACAGAAAGGGGAATTGCAGAAAACTTGATCACCAGAACCACTTCAGTCGATTTTGGCCTCCAGCTACAGAAAATGAACTTAAATCTAGTTGACTGTTGCTACATACTTTTTGTGGTATTGCTCTGCCTGCGCGGCCAACTTGGAGGGGAACTCGAAGGAGAGGAGGATCAGAATGGTGCTCGGCTGCCAGAGCCTTTTGCTTCATCCTTCCTCCCCTCTGCTCCACCCAGCTCCCCCCCAGAAAAACCCGCGCTCGCGAGCGTTTGGAACCACGTTGGCTTTGCCCCGAAAGATTTACAGACCAGCGGCTTCAGATTGCTTTTAGGCATATGCAGTGTGCTTGTTAGAGCAGGGCATTGATTTATTTTATTTTTTAACCTCAGGAAACCGATGCAGTTCTTCCTATAGAACTTTTCCTGTCTGGAAGGATGCTCTGGCGCAGCAGCGGGGGGCTGCAGCCGGGGAGGTTGTGATGAGTCCCAGAGATGATGGGGAGCTTGGTGTCAGCGCCTGGCTGGGGGACAGCCGGGGCTCCTCCTTTTTTCCCCCCAACATCTGGAACTTTTCCCGTTGGATTCGGATCTCAGCGAGCAGGTTTCCGAAGTCGCTGAAGCCAGAGGGATGTAACAGCCGGCACGGTGGGGGCCAGGGCGGGACGGCCACCAGGAAGGATGCTGGGCCGTCAGCAGCGCGGGCCGGGGGTGTCCTCCGGTCGCTGGGCTCTGAACCCCAAGCTTCCCCTGGCTGGAGGAGATGCCTCACAGCTGCGCTCAGGAGGCGATGTGCACAAAAGGGTGGTCCTGTTCAGGCCGTTTGTCAGCCCCTCTCTGCCTCTGGCACTGTCCCCGGGCTGTGGGGAAGCTCCCTCCTTTGTCACAGCACTTCTTGTCCCGTGCTGGGCGTTAGCACAGCCTGGCGCTCCCAGGGGTGCGCGCGGTCGGTGCAGCGTGGCACCTCGGCAGGCGGGGCAGCACGTGGGACCCATCCTGGGAGCCGAGGCCCTACATATGCGTAGGGGGGTTGGCGTGGTGTCACCTCCCCCAGGCCGGGTTTTCCGGCTGCTCCAGGACCGCCAAAGGCTGGTGCTCCGAGCACCTGAGGCTTCGTGGCTGCGGGACCAGCGGGGTGGAGGCGGTGGTCCCCGGGTACATCCGCAGCGTGCTCTTTGGAGCCGATTTAAAAGGTGTCTTAGGGGAGAGCTGGTGCTTTGGGGCCAGACCTGGCGCGGTGCAGGGATGTGGGTCGGGCACAGCTCTGTGCGGGCCCTGCCAGCCCCCACGGGCATCGCTGGAGCCCTGGGCAGCGACTGCACAGCTCCGGCCCCTCTCGGCACAGCTGGGCCGTATCCAGACCCGCTCTGCAGGGACAGGGATCCCCACAGGTAACCGGAGAGAGGAGTTTCCTCTCGGAGTGGCAGGCTGCCAGGAACAGCTGCAAAACTCCAAATCGCTTCTAAAGAAAAAAAAAAAAAAGGGAAAAATAGAGAAATTCCCTCTCCCAGCAGCGTGCTGGGTTCAGCCTCCCCTCCTTCTCCGGGGACAGGTACGGGTTTGCCCCCACTGCATGCGAGCACCCCTGCCAACCCTGCCTTTCCCGGAGCTCTGTGCGAAGCTGGATTTCTATTTATTTTTATTTTTTTAAACAATATCAGTGGTTGGTGCAGAGCAACCTCTACTTTTGCACTTTTTGCGGCGCAGGGCGACAGAAAGACGCGGTTTCAGAGCGCTGTCTTCCTGGAGCTGCTATTGATGGAAAAGCCAAGTGTGCTAAACTCGAGGTCAGAGCAGGGAGCTTATGTCTTAGTCTTTGACTGGGGAGCCTAAATATTTATCCTGTTCTGTCCCTAATGAAAACAAATTGTCAACAGTTGTTCAGTAACTGACTAAATTAAAATCTGTAATTAGTCAATTAGATTAAAGAGTTGGCACAACCTGATTGTATCATGCTGGTTAGGTTATTAAGAGAAAGGGTGTGATTTTTAATTACTGAATGCTAATTTTGACAGTTTCAAATGGAAACAGACGTTTCCCCCCCTCCACTCGGAGTGCCTCTGTAAAAGTAAGGCACTGGAATGTATTTTATGTCAACAAATGGTGTGAAGATGCAAAGTTTCTCCGGCTTGAATCCACCAGGGATTTCCACCGAAAAGTGGGGGCGGGATGGGGAAGAGAGGAAGCTGCCCAAGCTGGTGTGGGTTTTTGATTCTGCTTGGCGAGGGGAAGCTGGGTGGGTTTGGAGAGGGGAGGCTCTGGGCGCCTCCTGGGGTGGCACGGGCATGGGCGCCCCCACAACTGGGCTGCAGCGCTCGTGCTGCTCCGTGTCTGCGCCAGAGCCAGCCTCGAGCAAACTGATGGGTGGCGAGGAGATGCAACAGAGTCTTTTTGTGTGTGTGTGTGTGCGCGCGCTTCTTTTTTTTTTGTTTGTTTTGCTTTTAACCACCCCGCACCGCGAGAGGGGCCGGCTCCGGTGGAGGCGAAGCCCAGGAGGAGGAGGAGGAGAGGAGGAAGGCCGTGCGGGGCCAGCGTGGCGGCTGCATGCGCTCCCATTGTCTGCCCCAGAGCCGCAGCCACGTGCGAGGGGACCCGCGTGCCGCGGCCCCCGGCTCCGCGCCGCCCTCCCCGCGGCAGGGGGGGGCCCGGCCCCCGGCAGATTTGTGGCTCTGGGTAAACAGCGGGCTCGTAAACCTTCCCCTCGCTTCCTTCCTGGGGTCCTCGCGCAGGAACAAAGGCGGCGGGGGCGAGGGTGCGCGAGGCACCTCGGCTCCTCACGGCGCGCGGGGAGGGGGCAGAGCCCCCCCATCGCTGCCGCGGGGAGGTGCGGGAGGTCGGCACAGCGCGTATTGGGTACGAGTGAGGCTTTCCTGTTCCCCTGATCATTTCCTTCCTCACCTTGGAAACTTGGATTTTCTCCTACCTTTTGTTCCATATTTTCTCTTTTTAAAGCAGCCCCTGGCTCTATTGGAAACAGCTGCCGCGCCGCTGCTGGGAGCTGGGGCCGTGCTTGGGCTCTTTCTCCTCCTTAATCCTGCTCCCCGCTCTGCCGGCGGCCCTCACGAATCAAATGGCAACCGGTTGCACAAACCCCTCGCTTGTGCAGGGGCAGGAGATGCCAGCTTCAGCGCACCCCATCCCGCTCCAGCCCAGCCTTCTCCCTGCTCCAGTGCTGCTGAGCATCGCGTGGGCACCTCTGTGGGGACAGGGCCCTGGGCCGGGGTTGGTTTTGGGGTGCCCGGCCCTGCCGTGAGCCTTTCCCGTGCCACCGGGCTGGCAAAAGCCATGGCCAAGGCTGGGCTGACGCACGTGGCGCGGTCTTGTCAGGGAGGAGGCACCGCACCAGCGGTGGGAGACGGGGTGCCCGTGGGGAGTCTGGCTGCTGGAAAAAAAAAATAATAAAATAAAAAAATATATATATATAAATATCCCATCCTGCACGCCCCGGGGAGACGGTGCTAATTGGGTTTTGTGTTTCCAGGCCATGGGAAGGGTTGGCGCAGCCACCGCCGAGCATCTCCCGGGGCGGTGCTGGCGGGCTCCCCTCACGGGACGGGGCCGCTGGCGGGTGCTGGGTGCTGCGGGCACCGCCTCGGGGGGCCGGGGCAGCCCCCTCGCCCCCATTTGGGGTGTGGGGGGGCCCCCAAAAGGGCGCTGGGGGGCTGTGCCAGGAGGAAACGGCTCCTTCCTCTGCAGAGCAGCCCCGGGCTGCTGGGGGGAGAGAGAAAACGGCTCTTCTGCGAGTAAACAAATACCTCCCCGCGGGCTCCGTTGGGGCTTTTTTTTTGTTGTTGTTTTTTGCCTTTTTTTTTTTTTTTCCCTTTCGAAACTCCTGCTCGTGGCCGCAAGCACCGGTGCCGGGGCTGTTTGCTGAAGGGGTTGGTGCCAGGAGCCGAGTTCAAAGCTTACAGCTGGGTGGTTTTGGGGGGTGGGGGGGGATTTCCAAAACACGGGGTGGGCGCCCGGCTGCTTCCCCTGCGTGCCCCGAGGCCGTGCCCGTGTCCGTGGGGGGCACGGGGGGGGGGGACACGGGCGGTGTCGGGGGGCTTGGGCACCAGCGGGGTGCTGCTGGCCTGCTCTGAGGGATGCTGGTACAGTCAATTTAATTTTTTCTGAGGAGAAATGGCCACTCCTGCTGTGTGCACAGGGGCTGCTGATGTCAGAATTAAGCTTGTGTGTGTGTGTAAACACACACGTATATATTTACGTGTCCGTGTGTACGTGGGGCCTGCTGTCAGGGCAGCAGTGCCTGGCTGCGCGGGGTGGCCTGACAGCGAGGCCCAGGCCTGAGGCGCAGGCTGCCTACACCCCTGCCTCATGGAAACGGCCGTGGTGGGACAAGATGTCGTGTGAAATGAATTCCTGTCCCCACCAGTACCTGTGGGGCCCCGGCTCAGGCAAAGTGTCCCCGTCCCCAAGCTGTGGGAGCGACACCAGGGCCCCCGCTGGCGCTTTTACCGTTCTCCCCCCCCCAACCCTTCTCTGCTCTCTCTGCCTCCCTGACAGGCTCAGTCACAACAGCAATTCGGGTGTTTTGACTTTTTTTTTTTTTTTTTTTCCTGTGCCGTTGGCAGGGTAACAGTGCGGAGGCTCCGTGCGTGGGGCCGGGGGGCCCTCGGTCAGGACCCTCCATGCCAGTGTTGTGTCCCCCCCAGGCCCCAGCTGCAAGCAGGGGTCTGTCAGTCTGCCTGCGGCCCCTGTCCTTTGTCACAGCCCCAAAGGCTCCCCAGGACGGGGGGAGGAAGGGGCGGGAGCCCCCTAGGCACAGCGGGGGCACACTTACCCCGTGCCCATCCCTTTTTCTGGGTCTGGGGGCTTCCCGGAGCCCCCCGGCCGCAGGGACTAACGCCCCACGGCGCTGCGTGAGGCCCTGTCGCCGCAGCCTGCGGTGTCAAGATAAAGTCCAAAGGAAGACCTCTGGCTGTGTCTTAAGCTAACATTTTTCTTTCTAATTTTTTTTTTTAATGTTTCTGCATAAACCCTTAAACATTTGATCTCGAGCGTCTCTCCTCCCAGGGTGCAGCAGCTTTCTGTAGTGAAAATGAGCTCTTGCTGCCCGGCCTGGCCGCCTCTCACAGCTGCTGGGTGGTTTGTTTTATTATTATTTTTTTTTTTCCATCCATTTCTCCCCCGGTTCTCAACCAACCTCGCCAGGCTGAGCTCACACCTAATTGCTATTTTTTGGGGGGGATTCGAAGAAGCTTCCAAAGCAAAGGATGCGCTGCACCAGCTCCAGCAGAGGAGACCTGCCCCGCAGGGAGGCACGAGCCCTCCGGCCGCGGTGTGATGCTGACGTTTGTTCCCCAGAAGAGTGCAAATCCCTCGTGCCTGCTGCGGTTTGATCCCGCACCCCTCTGCCACCGCACACCCTGGGCAGAAGCTGCCTGCAGGAGCTTGGTTTTGCAGCTCTGCTTCGGGCTAGGGAAGAATGGGGAGGTTGGTGGCGGTGGTTTTTTTTTTTTTGGTGGTGGTTTTTTGTTTTTTTTTTTGCCTATAAAAGGCTGCGTGCACGGGGGAAGAAGGGGCAGGGCGCTTCCTCGTGGGCTCCTGCTTGCGCTGGGCCTGGCAGGTCGGGCAGCAGCAGGGTGCTGTGCTCGCCGTGGGCACGGCCTGGGCCCCCTGGCAGGGTATGAATCACGCCCATCCTTCTCCATGGATTTTTCCTTTTGCCCAGTGATGTTCGTGGATGTCTCAGCCCTGCCCTGGCTGGAGGGCAGAGGCAAGTCCTCCCGGTGCTGCTGGGCTGCTCAGCGCCAGCGTTGCTCTGGCTTTCTGCAGCCGCCCTCGTGTTTTGCCCCCGTTGCCAGCGGCTCCTGCGTGCCCGGGGGAGGAGAGCGGCAGCTCTGGGAGCGTGCGAGCTCCTTCCCAAAGGAGCAGCCTAGGGCTGCGTCCAGGGGTCATCGCGGCTATTGCAGCAGGGGACTTTCTTCCACCCCCGGGCACAGCAGGCTCAAGGCACGACCTGGAAGGCGTGTTTGATTTCGGAAGACCCTGCTGAATTGGGACCGGCGTAGCGCAGCTTGCCCAGGGAGGCGTGCTTCCAGGCTCTTGGTCACCAGCCACGTGCTTGCATGGGGACGGCTGGGGCTGGAAGCAGGAGCTCCTAGGAAACTGGTGGCCCACACCGCCCGCAGGCATCTTCAGCCTGGTCCAAGGGCAATTCTCCATGAAAAAAAAAAACAAAAACAATTGCTGTTTTGTTCTGTCCTGGACGTGGCCGTGCTGACGATGCCCAGGTGCTTCAGGCCTTTGCTGTTCTCCTCTCGGAGAGGAGGTCCGAGCTGGGGCTCTTTTTCTCATTAAAAACACATTTGGTTGGTTGTCCCGGAGCCCTTCTGGGTGTCATGGCATGTCCTGACAGCTTGTCTGTCCTTACCTGCAGTCATCAAGGAGTTTTCAACATGACTTACATAAAGCCTTTGTGCTTGGATTGCTCCACCGTGCTGCACAATGGGTTCTTTGTCGTCGTGCCAGCTAATTAATTTTAACTTTCACTGTTGCTTCAACATGGTACGCCGTCCGCCTGGTCCATTTGAAGCTTCCCCCCCCCACCTTAAGCGTTCTCCAGCTCTCGCAGCAGTTCGACTTGTTGCTGAGAAGGAGCGAAGCCAGCTGGCCCCGCCGGTGCTCGCCTCCTGCAGAAGGAGCTGCCCTGGCGCGCGCGTCGGCTGGGGGCTGAGGGGAGGGGTGAGGAAAGCCATTAGGAGGCTGTGCTGAAAGTAAGTTTTCTCCAGTGGCTTATTTCTCCTGGCTGGCAGCTGGAGGTCCCCACGGGTAGCATCCTCTGATGGAAATAACAGGTTTTCGCTCCCCGCCTGCTGACTGGCGTCGCGCGCGCGCCTCGCCGCGAGGGCCCGGAGAGGTGAGCGCGCTGCGTGCGTCCTCGGGACGAAAGCCCGGGCACGTCCCCCCAACAGGGAGCTCGTGCTGGGCGACGTGGACGCAGTTGGATCTAACCACCGTTATTTCTGGAGGGCTGGGATCTGTTTGCGCGCCGGAAAACAGGCGTTTTCCTCCTGGATCCCGCGCGCCAACGTCTGCTCCCCCCCCCACCCCGCACTGACACCGAGCTGGGCGCCACGGCGTCCACGTCCCGTGGTCCTCGCCCAGCCGACGGGAGAGGCTCGTGCCACCAGGGGGGATGGGGACACTTCAGGTGCATTTTCTTGGTGCTGCCCTCTTGTACCCCGAGAAGGACCAGGAGGGACGAGGCGCCAGCTTGGTGTCCCCGGCCTCGTCGGTCGTGCCCGGGCTGTGGCACAGGGCGGGCGCGTGCGGGCGACCCGGGGCATTGTCTTCCCTCGGCGCGGGGAGGAGGGATCGAGGTCTTTGCATGCATAAACATGAACTTAATTTGAACTGATGGGTTTTGTCTGCGCATCGCCCGGCTGCGCTGCGGCGGAGGGGAGCTCCCCTCGGCTCGGGGTGGGAACGGTGGCGGGTCAAGGAATATGAAATTGATGCCTTTGTGTTTAATCCGGTTATAAGGACAGCTATTAGAGATAATGAATTTTGCCTGTCCCCATCGTTGTAATACAAGAACCTAGATGTCTTTCAACACGGGGAAGGTCACTCCTCTTTATTTCTGGTTGTAAATTTTGCCAGTTACAGATGTTTGGTGTCGATATGCAGAGCTGATCGAGTTCCTCCGCGGGCTGGTTGGCGAGGTGCGGGGCAGGAGGCGAGCACCTCCAGTGCGTGGGAGCCCTTTGCAAGGATGGCCTGGCCACCAGCAGAGCAGGTTTTGCATGGACCCTT
The DNA here is from genome assembly GCF_009769625.2 of Cygnus olor. NCBI lineage: Eukaryota > Metazoa > Chordata > Aves > Anseriformes > Anatidae > Cygnus > Cygnus olor. The sequence continues at coordinate 27,520,819 of NC_049176.1, read as the reverse complement.
GCAGCTCCTATTCTTCTTCTTATTATTATTATGATTGTTTACTGGGGCCGGTGGGAAGAAGCGAAGTTTGTGTTGTCCTGGGGCTGTGAGCACGGGGCCCTGGCAGCGGTTGGGGTCCCGGATTCCCAACGCCGACCTCGCGCCGCGTGGATTTGAGGGGGTTCTGCGGGGATCTCCGTGCTCGCTGTGCCTGCCCTGACCTGAGGGTTGGGAAGGGGGACGAAGAAGAGGGCCCTGTGCTGCTACAGCACGTGGCTGCAGCGGTCGGCGCGAAGCACGGTGACCGTCAAAGCGTTGACGCCCGCAGCGGGGCAGAGCCAGAAACCCACGTGGAACCGGCGGCGAAGCAGCTCCTGGCGATCGCACGGTTAATTTTTTCCGTCGAGCAGCTTCTGCTCGCCGTGCCGGCGGAGGCTTTGCCTTTCCTAAGGAGACTCCAGGAACAGGGAGACCCCAGCTCCAGGAACGGGGCGCAGAGCAGATGCTGGGGGAGGCGGGAGCCGCCTGCCCGCGGGGTTGCGCCGGGGCCGTATCCGCGTCAGGTCGGGCGTGCGGCCCGCTGATAAACCCCCGGCACCGCTCCCCTCCTTATCCCCGCATCTCCGCGAGCACCCCCGGCACCCGGGGCATGGAGGCTGCCGGGCTGCGTCTGCCTGCCCTTTCTTACATCCAGAAGGCAGCAGCACGTGCTCCTCTGCCTCCCCGGCCCCGCTTCCCTGCTCTCCTCCAGGCATTTCTCCCCCCCCCGCGCTCCTGATTTATGCTGCTCCACATTTTCTCCTTGTTTCCATGCCTTTTTCTCCCCTCCCTGTTGTTGTTTTCCCCCTCCTCGTGCCGCCTGGGCATTGCCTGGCTCCTTTTTCTCGTCGTCGTTCGCAGGCTCCCCCGTTTTCCCAGATGGGTGCGGTGTTCGGGGCTCCCCGTTTTTGTGCGTCCACCGTGGATTTTTATCCTCCCTCCTGGGACCAGGACCCAGGCAGGCTGGGAACCCGTGCAATTCCCTGGGGTACTTCAACTTTGCTCCTCTCTCCGAGCAAGAAAACGCCCCCGGTGCACAGCTTGCCGGTTCCCCCTCCCTTCATACCACCAACGCGCGCGAGGTCCCTTTTCCCCGCGGCGGGATGAATTCCTGGAAAACCTCCCCTGCTCCCAAACCCCCCCGGCTGAGAAAACCACCCGGCTTTGCCCTCGCTCAGGGGGGTGGCGGCGAGGGGGCTGCTTTTTGCAGGGCCACACCGTGCCGCTCCAAACCTCGCCGGCTGCTCGGCGGGGAGGGGACCCGGTCCCGGGGCGCAGCGCCGGCCATCTGTCCCCTTCCTCCCCTCGCCTTCGGGGCCGCCGGGGGTAGTAAAACTTCTTTTTTTTTTTTTTTTTTTCTCTCTTTTTTTTTTTTTTTTTTTGCTTTGTTTGTCCCCATTTCATATGCGTAACCCGACTTTTTCTTTTCTTTTTCTTTTTTTTTTTTTTTTTCATTGCCTTGCCAGGCACATAGAAAGTTTGCCGGGTTTCGCCTGCGCGTGCATACGCTGAATAATTTTATTAGCCGCCTGGAAGGGAGCCAGGGCGGCGTGCAGCGAGCAGGGAGCCTTCCTGGGCGCCTCGCCTTTCACTTCATTTTCCTCAGCCGCCCCCCACCACGGGCCCCACCGGGTCGTGCCACCGGCATTACGCTTTTTTTTTTTTTTTTTCCTTTTTTTTTTTCCTTCTCCCCTTTTTTATTTTTTTATTTTTTCCCCTTCAGCTCCTGAAAGGGTTAAAAATTATGGGGAAGTTCAGCTAGCACTTGCAAGATATGGTTGCCTTAGCAACAGGCCTCCTAATCTGGTAGGTGACCTGAGAGACTGTGGAAGATGCAGGGCTCGCTTTGGCATTTCATTATTTCATGAGGCTGCGGCTCTCCAGCTGCTTGGCTCCCAGCGCCCGGCGCCGCGGGCATTCCTCGGCACGGCCCCGGGGGCCCCGCGTCCCCGCACCCCCCCACACCCCCCGGCCCGAGCTGCCCCTGCCGGAGCCCCTGCCCTCCTCTTCTGGGTCTGTTTTTTTGGGGGAAGGTTCCCCCGAGGTCGTAGCGGGGCCCCCAGCGCGGCGGGGCAGGTGGTGGCTGTGCAGCTTTGGGGTGGTGAGCTGGGCTTCCTGCCTTGCCCCCTGCTTCCTGCCGCACAAAGGGTTGGCCCCGCTCGGCGGGGCAGCGTGACGCGTGTCCCCCTTGCATCCCCCGGTCTGCAAATGTTCCCGTAGCCCCTTCCGAAACCCCAGAAACCCCAATTCCCTCGTCCTGCCCCGATCTATTCCTCCTTTTCCACCGGGAGCTGGGGCTGGAGCAAAAAAAAACCAGCGGGGCGCAAGGAGGGGGCAGGAGGGGGTGATAGGAAAGGTGGTGAGGTGAGATGTCCCCGTCCAGCAGCGATTTGGAAACGTTTTGGGGAAGAAGGGCGGGTTTTGGGCGAGCACGGACCAGGGCAGTGTTTTCGTGGCCACTCCGGGCTTTTTTATTTTTTTCTAATGGGAACCTCCCCGAAGTTGGCTTCTCCCTGCGCCGTTTCCCTTGCCCTCGCGAGCACCCGTGCGAAGCTGCAGCTGCTGTCGGAGCGAAGAAAGGACACCAGAAAACTCCCTCGCCCCATTCTTGGCCTCGCCAAACCCTCGCGGCCAGGCACGTGTAGGTGTGCGCGCGCACCAGGGGAGCGTGAGCTCCACCAGCTCCTCCTTGCCGTGCGCGGAGCAGGCGCCTGGCTCCCCCCCGACCCCTCTTGTGCCCCGCTGCTGCTGCTCGGCCGCCCCGGCGGCTGCGTGCGGACACGGGGGAGAGCTGCCTTTGTTTCTCTGCGGCTCCAGCAGAACGAGCGCCGGGCTGGGCTTGGATGGAGGTGCTGATCTGTCAGCTCGCGGCTTTTATCCACCCCCGGACATGACCCCAGCGCAGAGCGCGGGTTTTTGTTCCTTATAACCGAGCTCCGCGCGGAGCGCGAGCGCCGAAAGCAATCCGGTGTCCGCCAAGCCCGGATTTACGGCTTCGGAGCGTAGTCGGAGGTGGTGGCTTCCACCGGGAAGGAGCAACCTGGCTGGAGCCATCACGCTGGGAAGCGGCATCCCCGCGGGGGTGCTGCGCGCTCAGGACCTGCGCAGCATCGAAGGTGGGCGCCGGGGGCGGGGCGGGGGGGGGGATGCTGCAGCGTGGTCCCGGCGGCCAGCTCACCGGGCCGAGCTCACCCCGCAGTTACAGGGTGGAGGTGGGAAGGGCCGGGCTCCTCCCCGCTCCTTCGGTGCCGTTGGAGGCAGGGTGTGGGCGCGTGAAGGAGGGGAGCAGGGAGCACGCTGCTCCTGGAGGCGCCCGCCCCTCAGCTCGGGGCGCAGCTCCTCCGGCTCGGAGAGCGCCTGCGGCTCCACCTCCGGCTCGGAAAGCAAAAGCGTGTAACGGCGACCCGGCGAGGCGCTTCCTGCCGCCGCTACCGCGCGGCTCAGCGGGGGCTCAGCTGCCTCCAGCAGGACGGTGCCGTGCCACGGCACCCGCGGCGGGCAGAGTGGCACCCGGGTGGCTCCGGCCCCCGTCTCGCCCCGTGCTTTCATCTCGTCCGCCGCAGGCGGGAGGGATGGTGCGGCACGGAGCCAAAACACGGCTCGGCTCTCTCCCCACCCCGGGTCCCTTCCCCCTGGGGCACGCCGCTTCGCAAACCCCTGCCCTCCCTGCGAGGGTGGCAGAGGCAGAAGGTGCCCCTCGGCGAGCAGGGGATGAGCGATCAAACAGGAGGAAATCCAGGCAAGTGAGCAGAATCCCTAGAAAGCCCTTGTTTTGATCGCTTCATCCCTTTTTGCCTCTCTCTCCGCTTTGTGAGGCTTTCTGGGATTTGTCCCTCCCGACAGGGCGTTGCCAGTGGTCAGCCTCGTGCTCGTGGGCCGCCAGCGGGTGGAAGGATGGGCAGCCAGCTGGCAAACGGGGGCTGTGCAGAGCGCTGTGCCCTTCGTGCTGAGGGCACCTTAACCGCGGGATTGTTCGTGTTTTTAAACGAAAAAAATCAAAATTCCCAGGGAAAGAAAAAAAAAAAAAAAGCAAAAAAAAAAAAAGCACCACGCCGTCTCCCCCCCCCGCCTCCGCCCTTGCGAGAAGCGGCTCTGTGATGGCGGCTGGGAAGCGAAACCGCAAGTGTTGTGCGTGCCATCTGCTCCGCTTGGATCGAGGGACGGCTGGAGCCCGCGCCGCCTCGCCGGGGATTTCAGCGCGCTGGGGTACGGGCGGCGCCCCCGGCACCGGCTCCTGCAGCCCCCGAGGCTCCTCGGCCCTCGGGTGCGCCCATTTGGGGCCGGCTCCCTCCTCTGCACCCCGCGGGGAAACTCCTTCCCCAGCAAGGAAAGATGTCGGGCGGTCTCCGAAGAGAAGTGTGTTTGTTCGGGGGCTCGCTGTGGGGTTGTGTCTGGGTTCCCGTGCAGCTCGCTGCATAGCTGAGCTCCCGCTGGCCCCCTGGGGCCGCCAGGGCAGTCGGCGTCCTCGGCTGCTGGGGGGCTGCAGCCTCCTGGGGAGGCTCGGGCTGGGTTCTGGGGGATTCTCCATCAGTTTGGCCAAGACGTTGTAAACATCCCCAAAGTGTGTGTGTTGGGGAGGCCACCCCGAGCGGGGAGGTTGGTTCTGACTGCACGCGTGGCGGCGGTTTTGCAGCGCGCAGTCCTGAGTCGCCTCTCGGCTTGGCTCCACCGTGAGACTGGTGGCATTTAAGCGCCTTTTTTTTTTTTGTTTTATGCCGGGGAAGGTGGTCGGAGCCGGGGGAGTCGGAGCGGGCACCCACAGCCCTTCCCCAGTGCTCGGGGCGTGCTTCACCTCTGCGCCGGCTGCCCGAGCTGGCCGCAGCAAAGCCCCGGCGCTTTCCTTCGCACGGCTTCGCCGGCGATATAGAAGGCAGCAGAGGAGTGGGTGGGTTGAGCGGAGGGAGGAGGAAGCGCTTTCCAAACAAAACCAGAGGGCCCTTGAGGAGAACTGGGAAACCTGAGGACGCCCGAAGCTGCCGGAGAACACGCTGCAAGCCCAAGGCGAGCTCTCGGCGCCTCTTCCGGAGGATCTGGAGGTGCCCTGGGCTGGAGAAGGCTCTGAGCCCCCGCTCAACCCCATGGACCCGTCCAGGAGGTTCCGTCCAGAAATCCTCCTCGCCGAGCCCCCACGTCCGTGCCGGCGCTGGCTCAGCGCCCTGCCCCGCACCGCCTGCTTTGGGCACCGTCCCAGCGGGTGGCACCGTCCCAAAGGGCAGCCCTGGGGGGGGGCAGCCCGAGGCGCAGCGGCGCAGCGGCGCGGCGGCTACCCCCGGGCGGGGCGCTCAGAAATTCGGTAATTGGGCTGGAACAATTATTTTTGGCTTTTGCAGAGGGAAACGCTATAAATAATCACCCTGCAAGCTCGCACGGTGACTTTGCAGCGCGCACGGGTTTTTTTTGTTTTTTTTTTTTTTCTTTTTGCTGCCGTCCAGCTCGCTTTTTATTGGCAGCAGGGAGTGCGACACTTTATCTCCAGAAAACGCAATTTGAATTGATTAAAGAAGCGCCCGCCATTGGCCGGAGCAGCCAAAGCCAAACTTTCTGCGGAAACGGTTACGTTTTCTGAGAAGCTGCCCCAAGAGCAGGGGCGCGTGGTTCAGGGCGCCCGTGGGTCCTGCGGCCGCGTCCCGAAAGTGAGCCGAGAGGCGGAGAGCGCGGCGAATGTTTCGGTGAGGTTAATAAAACCCGAGTGAAACTCCGGTCAGGCAATTTCTGCGCTCCGCTTCGTACCTCCTCGTCATCAAAGCCCCTGCGAACGAGAGGGTTCGTGCTCGTTCCCGGCCCCGCCGGTTCGCCGGGCGCGTGGCTGGGTGGCGGCGCCCCTGCGGGCAGCGCCTCGCGGGTGCTGTGCCGGGGGAGGCAAAGGGAACAAAGCAGAAAACAAAGGACGCTGTGCCGGGGATGACCGGCCTGGAAGAGCTCACCGAAAGGTGGTGGGGAGATGGGTGCAGGGCTGCTCGGAGGAAAAGCAGAATTTGGTGGCGGTGGTGACAGCTCTGGGCGCACTCCCGTACCTGCCCCTCTCTGACAGCAGCCCGCTCGAGCAGCCGCGGGGCTGTGAAGGCTTCCCGGCGCTGCTGAGCCGGGCTGGATTTGCACCAGAGGCTGACCTGGAGGTGAAAGTCTCCGTATCCCATTACCAATCCCGCGAGCTACCCAGTCACCCATCCTAATACGCTCTAATACACTCGGGAGCCACATCACAATGGTGCTAGCAGAAGAAAACAGCATATAGCGCACCTTCTTTTGTAAGCCCTCTGTCGCATCTAAAATAAATTTGCATCTAAATTGACAGGCTGCTTTTAATGTCTGCTGGCTATATAACGCTTAAAGGCCCAGGCTTCCCTTGGAGGTGAGCGGGGAGCACAGCCCCTGGCCGAGTCCCCTCGGAGCAGGGGGTGACGGCGCTGCCTTCCGACCGCGCCAGTCCTGCTCTGCAGTGGGTCTGAGCAGAAACTTTGCCTTTTTTTTTTTTTTTTTTTTTTAACGTGTCAGTGAGACTTGGTGACAGATCGCTGCTGGAGGGGGCGGGCGGCACGGTGCTGGCCGGGCTTTCCCTGAGAGCCTGCTCCGTGCCCGTCTGCTCAGACCCCAACCCGTGCGACGCGTCGCGGGCGGCGGCGGGGATGGGGATGGGGAAGGGGATGGGGAGCACCACGTGGTGCACGGCTCCGCTCCTTTTGCACTTTAAAGATGCCTAACCAGAGAGAACTTCCCTTCGCGTTGAGTTAATCTGGGATATCCGGCACAGCTCCTGGTAGAGGGCACTCCTCTGGCCCCCAGCACGCTCCCGTGGCTGCGTGCAGCCCGGCTTCCCAAGCCGGAGCTGGTGCCTGCTCCGGGGGCCGCAAGGCGAAGGCGTGGGGAAGGCCGCCCGGCGCCCCGGCAGCCTCGCCGTGGCAGCTTTCCTTCGCCACCCATTATTTATTCGCTTCTCTGCGAAACAAAGTCGCTGGCGTGCACTGATTCCCGCGCCGGTGCCCGCTTTGCAGAGGAGGTGCTGGTTTCGCTCCCGACCTTAAATACTCGAACGGAGAGGCCTTCTTCTTCTTCCTGGGAAGGGTTGCGCGCGTTCGCTCGAGCCAGAGGGGTTTATCAGGTGCCTTCCTCCCCGTGCCCACGGCTCAGGGCAGCGCTGCCTCGTGGGCGCGCACGCGGTGGGTCTGGGTCCCGCGGGTGGGCGGCTCTGCCCTTCTGGGGCCGTCCCAAGGGGTGCGAAAGGGCACCGAGAGCATCCCATTGGGGAAGGCCGACGGAGAAGCAGGAGCAGGAGCAGGGCCACGCGTGCTGGAAAGGGGCCGGAGCGATCGGCGGGGCCGGGAAGTTCGCGCGCCGAGCCGTGCGCGGGGAGGAGGGCGAGGGAGGAGACGGCGAGTCGGAGCCGTGTTTGTCAGGATGGAAATAACTGTCAGCCCCATTCAATCTGTCGCCTTGTTCCCGGGGGACAATTGCAAAACAGGATTACTGGTACTTAAAAATTCATAGAAAACGTTTCTTATCACAACGTCATAATTGTTATGACTCAGAAGAGTAGAATTGCCATTTTCCTGTGCCTTTTTTCCCCCTCACTTTTGTTGCGCGCAGAGTCCCTAGCTGCAGCTGCAGAATCATAAAAACAGGGCAATGCTTTATTTTATGCTAACTGCTGCATTTGACTTGAAAATTATGTCCCACTGGGTCTTGTGGTCAGCACATTACGGCGTGATTGATGGCTGTCAGAGTGGCAGGCTCTGGCAGATTGCGATGGGTGGAGGAGAACAGATGCCCGCTGACTTCAGGGGCTTAGCGGAGCCCGGGACTGAAGCGCACGTTGGAAAACAAAAGCAGATGGGAGGGCTCTGGATGGGCTGACTGTTCTTCTCCGGCCGCGTGGCGGGGAGGAAGGCTCACGTCGCTCCCTCCGGCCGTCCCTCCGCGGCCAGCTCCCCGAAAAGCCGCGGGTGAGCCGAGGACCGAGCGCGGGCGGACGCGCGCGGCCATCCGGAAGGCGCTCGCTTTCAGGAAGCTGTTCGTGCAGATGTCTGGAGGGCGGCCCTTTCCCCCACCCCTCGAAAAGAACAGCTCGCCTTCGTCGAGTTCACGCGCCTCCCGACGGCCCCGTTAACCCTTAGCCCTACTGATGGCTCCGAGGCGAGAGGCGGGCAGCCTTGTCTCGAGACAAGGGGGCAGGAGGAGGAGAGGGAGGGCGTCCTTTCCACCAAAGTGCGCTTTGAGTGCTGTTCCGCAGCCCTTCACCTGGTCTCCGTCCCGCATTTCCCGCTGACCGTTCCTACAAAGGGCTTAGAAAGACCTCGTGCTCCCCTTTTCCCCGGCTCGCATCTCTGTTTCCTTCCCTCCCCTCGCTCTTCTCCCTGCCACCCCTCGGGTCCAGCCGAACCCGGGCAGGCTGCTGCTGTCTTCCCTGCTCGCCGTTGTTGGGGACGGCAGGGTTAACGGGGAAATTAAATTTCACTGCTGTTTTTAAATTAATTGAATCATCAGCGTGGGTAACGGGAAGCGGCGGTATCATAATGTATTTGATATGGGTCTTTAAGTCGGCGCTTGCTGCAAAATCTCGAGTGCTGGATCTCGGTGTAAGCGATCGCTAACTGATCTGCGGCGGCCGTGTCCGCAGCACAAAGGCTCCTGCTACGTCTTAAAACGCCGGGGTCGTAAAAGTGGAGCTGGTTTATGGTACGGTCGTTTGCCGTGGATGCTTCCCGCAGTGCTCCTAGATCACGCTCGGAACAAGCCCCAGCCACTGGGGCTCCCGGTTCCCCGCACGGGAGGGTGCTCCCGGCTCCGGAGCAGCCTCGGGGCCTTTCTCCACGGCTTGCTCTCCTTCCTCTTCCTCCTGCCCCCCCAGCCTCGACGCCCTGCTCCAGCCTCGCAGGGTGGCGTCAACCATCCCCGTGGCTCCGCGTGCCGGTGGCCGCCCCGTCCCTGGCGTTTCCCCGCCCCGCGTCGGGCTTCTCCGGTGCTGGGCTGAAGCGGGGAGATGCGTTTGGCCTGGTTTCAGGTAAATCCGTCTTAAAAACAGCCCTGGGGGAACCTCCTCGCCGCGCAGATTTACCGGCGGCACGTTGCAGGCGCTCGGTTCCCAGGCGCTAAATCACCGCGGCTCCGCCGGCCCTCGCCCGGGCATCTCCGGCCCCCGAGTTGCTTCGCGTGGCCCGTCCGTCCCTAAAAGCGGGCTTCTCCCAAAGGAGAGGCAGCACCAAAGCCATCTCATGCGGGGCTGGGGGTTAACGGCGGGCTGCTTGTAATGAAAAAGGGGGAAAAAACAAACAAACAAACTTGTGGTTCGTGCTTCGCGGAGCTGCTTCCAGGTTTTCACCCAAGCCGGGTTTCTCCGTGCTACCCTACTAACCTGATATTCCCCTCCATGGCTCTTTACTCCAGAGAGCACAATTCTATAAATTACCCTCTGAGTGCATCTGGACAGTGTACGGCCGTGGCTGCAGCGTGGCGTTTCGAGGCAAAAATCTCAAGGCTACTTAACCAACTGCAACCTATTGGGAGCTGTCTCAATACGAATATTGATCTCGGGGTTTAGCTCTGCTTTGCCCGCTCTTCCCAAGATGCAAAACCGACAGGCCAGCGCAGGATGGGCTTTTGGGGAAGTTAGGTTTCACCTCCCTGGCCTGGTGATGGGGAAAATGCGGATTTGGGACTAAATTTGGGGGAGGACAGAGGGTGGTTGGCACTTTGGGGCTCCCGTAGATCAGCGCCGAAGGGCTCGCCCCAGTGCAGCGTTCCAGACTTGGCGCTGAAGGTTGAGGGGCGATGACTTTTTAAGAGCGGCGCGTGGTGGAGGAGGACCCAAACTCGCTGATTATTTCTGCTCGTTATGTCCCTAATTGCGTGCGACGGGCCATATGTTCTCCGCGGGGAGAGCGCTGCAGGTGGGGCGGGCGCGGGGGGCCGCGCGCGGCGCTGGGTGCTCCTGAAACCGCTCCTTCCGCTTTGTGAGCCGAAACACCGGGCGGTCTGAGGACGCTGCGGGTTTTGGTGCTGCTGCCTGCCTCGCCGTTCCCATCCCTGGCTAATTAAAGGACGGTGAGCTGCCGAGCGTGGCTCCGTCGCCGGCGTCCCCGCCTCGCTCCAGACCTTCCCGCAGCGGCTTCGTGCTCCGCGGTGCTTCGTCTGCCGCCGTCTTCTCCAGCTCCCGGCAGGTTTTCCCCACCCGTTTTCCTCCTCTCCTCCCTCTGGCCGCCGACAGGCTGAACCTCTGGCGTGGCCCAGCTCGCGTGCCCGGGATGGCTCCGGTGCTTCCTCGCGGGGAAAGCAGCGCCGGTCCCTTCCTAGCAGGCTGCTTGGAGCAGAAGTTGAAACCGAACTGTCTCACGGTAAAGAAATATTTGTTGGCAAGACCCGAACTTCGTTTCGACAGGGCTCTGCTGGTTAAACAATTGTTCGAGCCATAAACCAGAAGCCCTTAATTATGGCTAATTATTTTCTGCGGTGGATCTATATAGGAGCTCGGCAGCACGAGGTCTCCTCTGAAACGAAGCGGTTGCGTGCTCAGCCTTCATCCAGCCCCAGTGGCCCCAGCAGGGCACGGGAGCGCTGCCGCTGGCCGGGTGGGAGCCTCCTGCGCTGCGCGCCCTGCTCCCCCTGCCCGTGTCCTGCCGCGGCTTCGCCACCCCGTTTGGCTTCGCCGTCCCGTCCATCTTTCTGGCTCCTACGGACCTTCCATCTCCTCTGCCAGCCGAATCGTTCGCCCAAAGGGGAGAGAGTCAGATGGGTTTTCCTCTGCCGGGCGTGATACCAAGGGGTGCCCGGGATGCTGGGGGACGGTCTCTCGCCTCCAAAATCCGGTGGCTACAGGCAGCGCACGGGGTCTTAACTGCTCAGCTCGTTTCTTTGGAGACCACGAGCAGTATTTGAGCCAGTTGCTAGGAATTTCTGTAAAAGCCGGGGCCCCGGGCGGCGTTAACGCACCCGCCAGGCGAGAGCGAGGCCGGAGCGGTTCGGGCCGTGGACTTTAAACCCTGCGGCTTTTCGGTTCTGTTTAAAAACCAGCTAGGTAAATATTTGTGAAGCGGTTACGCCGGGGGGGGACGCCGGCGTGCCGGGGTCCCGGTGGGGACCCGTGCCGCGCCGCGCCGTGCCGGGACGCCCCCCGGGATGCCGGGACACGGCCCGGGAGGCGGCAGCGGGCGCGGGGAAGGGGCCCGAGGCGCTCCTGCCATCCCCGCGGCGCCGGCGCAGCCCGGCAGCTACGGCACAGCTGTCGGCGCTGCTGCTGCCTGCGCACGCGGCCCCGGCCTCTTCCTTGTGGCACAGATGGTTTTAACGCTTTCCTCTTCCTTCTTTTCCTGATTTTTTTTTTTTCTCCTCTTCTATAATTAACTCTTGTTTGCAAGTGGGAAGACACTTTTTTCTTTCTGGCAGAGCCATCAAAATCTCCTCGGCGATGCGATTTTTGTTAAGCCGCCGCGTAGCTATCCCCCAACCACATTCTGTTGTTTTTCCCGACCACGCGAGGCGGGCTGCGCCCCCCATCCCTCCCTCCCTCCCTCCCTCCTTCCCTCCCTCCCCCTCCTCTTTTTTTTTCTCTCTGCTTTCGCCCGGAGGTGAAATCTGCAGCAATCGCAGGCGCAGGAGGCCGGGCTCCGAGAGCAGAGCCGCTGAATCCGGCCGCAGCGGCGGCGAGGGCGATACAAAAGCCGGAGCCTGGGGGAAGATGGAGGGGCCCTTCCCTGCCACGGGAGCCTTTAGAAACCTCCTCCCGCTTTGTGCGGCGTGGCGGGGGGCTGCTCGCACAAAAGCCCCTCGTCCCTGATGTCACTTCCTCGCCGCGGCCGGCAGAAGTTTTCCCAGGACGGCGCCGCGGGACGCTGGGCTCTAGGGGCCGGCCGGGGGCTCGAGACCCAAACGCGGTGCCCGCGGTGGTCCAGCACCGCTGGTGCCATGGTGCCCACGCGTCCCAGCCCCTTCTTCACGGCTGTCGGGCAGAGGGTTAGGGCAAGAGGGAAAACCCAAGCCTCCTCCAGCAGCTCCTGGCCACCAGAGCCCCCGTCCTTCTCAAATCTCTGCCTGCTCGAGCCCACGCCGTGGCCGGGCTCACCCGCAGCGAATTTTCTTCCTGTGCTCCCAAGACTCTAAGTTCTCCTGCCTCGTGTCATAGTTTATTGGGGGCAGGGGGCTGCAGGCTGGTTTTGTGGGGTACCCCCAGAGCCTGCTTCGGAAAGCTCCCGGCGCATCACTGCGGGGTCGCCTTCGCCGCCGCCCTTAGACGGGGAGAATTTCTCGCAGAAGCGAAATAATTGCGTTTTGTGGGCTGTAAGGAAACCAGAGCTCGGAGTTTCAGCTCCCCAAACTGCCCCGTGAGCAAGCAGAAATGAAGGGAGTGATTAAAAATGGCACTTTTATCAGAATCCTGTCCTGGCGGGGGGGACAGCACCTCGTCCTGGGGCTCTGTCCGTGGTCGGTGTGCTGGGCCGAGAGCTCGGCTGGCGCGGGCGAAGTCCTGCAGCCCGGGAGATGGCTCTTTTCCCTCCCTGGGAAGGGGAAAACAAGCTGTCCTTGGCTAACGGCAGCTAGGAGAAAATGTGATTATCTGTCCTCGGTACCCGTGCGTGCTTTCGGCACACAGCCGAGGTTGTCCCGACTTCCCCTTCGCGGAGCCGGACGCTGAATCCCCCAGTCCCGGGGCCGCGCACCTTCTGTCCTCCTGCAGAACACGCCCCCGTAGTTTAACGGGCTCTGGAAACGAGCCGCTGTGGGTTCACCCTCCTCCTCCTCCTGCCAAATCCCTTCCGAGCAGGGGCTGGGAGCCTGACCGGCCTCCAAGCTCGATTAGCCCCTGGCTCCGCCGGGTGTGAAGAAAGCCACCCGTTAGCGCACGCGGCGCTGAATTACACGGCGGCTTACGTCAGATTTACTCCTCCCGTCCCCCGCTCTAGCTGCTCTATTAATTTTCAAATGCCTCGAGCAATTACCGGCCCTGGGAAACTGTATTTTTTGGGGCAGCACCCACAAATAACTGCAATAAACAAACCCTGCCGGTAAAAAGGGGGGGAGGAAAAAAAAAAAAAAACAACAACAGAAAGGGGCAGCTACGCTCGCCTTGGTTTCAAGAGAGTTTTTGTGGGAGCTTCCACGGGGAAACGCACACGGGCAGCCTGCTGAGGCCCTGTTGTAGGGCAGCATCTCGGGGTTGGGGGTGCTGGAGGAGCACGAAGGGTGCGTGCCCCCTGTCCGGACCCAAATGCTGCTTTTGGGGTCTTCCAGGGTGCTGCTGGCGGGTGCGGGGTGGCCCTGGGGACCCCGAGTCGCCGGGGTCCTCAGCTTCCCCAGCACCCGCAGGGACGCTCACGGCGTCTTGAAGGCTGGAAGCAGGGACTGGAGGCACACGGGGACGAGGGGGGATTTTCCCCAACCCCACCAGTTCGCTCTAAGAACGGCGGGCGTCCGATTTCTTCCCTTTCAGCTCCCCTTTGCGCCACGCTTCCCCTTCCTCACCGGGAGCATCCCTTCGGGGCCGAGCAGGAGCGTGCCTCCCCCCGCGGGTCCACGGAGCCCCCCGAGCGGCCGCCACGGGGTACGGCAGCCCCTGAAAAGGTCCCCACGTCCCCGTGCCGAGGTGGCGGCCGCCGAGCCCTCGGCTTTTTGTCTCGGGCATCTCGTCGGGGACGGGCAGATGGCGTTCACCTGCTCGGGACCGGCTCTCTCGCCCTCGCCTTTGGTGTTGGGGAATAATAACAGCCAGCTGCTAGCAGGAAAATAGGCTTAAGCAAATGTGATATTTTGGCATTCAAATGCCTGACGAGAACGGGAGGACGCGGCCACAGTATTTGCATTAATTCCCCCCCCCCCTTTCCCCGTGGCAGGAGATAATGCACCAAGTAGGGATGTTTTGTGGGGCCATCCTGGTTTGAGACGGGGGTGACCCGGGGCACCGCAGCTCCCGGCGATGGCAGGGGCTGGTCTGGGCTGAGGTGGGGCAGTTTTCAGCTAAACCACACCAAAAATGAGGTCTGGTTAGGGGGCAGAGAGTTTTGGGTCGGGGTTGGGTGCCCTTCCTGACCCAAACACGGGGCCGATCCCGCACATCACTTGGTGTTTGGCTAGGAGCACCGCAAGCAGCAGCCGGGATTACGGGATAAAATCCACTAGGAAATGTAAAGCAGCAAAAAAATTGATTGATTGATTGATTGATTGATTTCCCATATGCGCCCCCGAGGCACGTTGTGGTGCGCTGCCTGCCCTCCGTGACCAGCAACATCCCCCTTAGCTGCCGGTGAGCCCCTCGGCCCCGTTAAACCCCAGAGCACTGGGGTGGCATTCTCCTAACGCCGTGGATCCTTTTCTTTTTCTTTCTAAATCAGATTACCAATTTAAATCTAGCTCTTCTTGAAACCCCTTCCAGAATTCACTTGGCAATTTCGAACTCTAACAAGGCAGGAAAACCAGAAGCGGCGGTGGAGACAGGCACTGTGAAACAGAAGCCTGGCTGCCAAAGCCAACAGGCTCCCGATTCGAGGGGAAAAAAAAAAAAAACAAAAAAGAACCACAATAAAAATTAAAGCTGCATCGCGTGCTTTCGGTTTATTAATGTTTACATCGCGTCAGAGCCGCGTGGCACTTCCCCAACAAGGTCTGCTCCCCGTCTTGATGGGCTTGGAGCCGAAGCCTGTCTTCGAAGCAACCTGCCCCAAAGCCCCGCTCTTTCTCCCCAGACGCCGGCGTGGCTCGTGCCCGGGGTGGGAGCAGCTGGGGGGGGGCTTCCCTTAAAATTTGTCCTTGATTTGTGCTTGGCAAAGGTGGGAGAAGTCGCTCTGGGGAGCGTTGAGGCTGGTTTTGGGGCACGGGCGAGCGTGTGGCTGTGGCCCCAAACCCCTCCAGTCGCTGCTGGCGGCACTTCTCCCCTTTCATTTCAAAAAATAAGAAGGTGGGGGGGGGGGGGGGTGGAACCAAATGAAAAAATGGATCCACGAGCTTTCTGCAAAGCTTGCGGAGGTGCCTCGGGACCAAATCCACGGGGAACCACGAGGAGACGCGGAGCTGAGCACCCCGCGCCGACGGATGGGCGGCAGATTAATAGTGCGGAGCAATCGCATTATCTAATGAAAATTTGAGATAATTATTTGATATAACTTTTTTGGCAGGTGGGCCCTCAAATGGATGGTATCGATTGCTGGAAAAGAGCCTGGCGTGTCTGCCGCTGCAATTATTCGAGGGGAATTTATCGTAATTAATACCTGCGTAGTCAGGGCGCCTTCCAGGCTGCTAATCGCGGGGCAGCCGCTGGGCAGCGGGGAGGCTTCCTGAACTTCTCCGCACGAGGGCTGGGTGCTGGGCACGGTGCTGGGGCAGGTGCTGGAGCTGGAGAAGCTTCAGCCTGACCGAGCTGGGGGCAGCGCAGCTTTGCCGCTACTTAGCGGGCCGAGCTGAACTTCCCCAAAGTTTCCCTCCGCAACTTTTCCGCACCCAGCCCGGCTGCCTTCAGCCCGTCTTGCGCCTCGTGCTTTTATTATCCCCGCCCCTCCTTTTTATTTTCCCTCTTCTCCCCTTTAATTCGGTTGCCGTGAAATTTTGCGGCCCTGCCAAGTTATTTCCTTGGGATATATTTAGCTGAAGCCAGATCAGCAGAGAGCGATGCGTGTTTGCGTAAGGATGTTTGTAAATGTTAGCAGTAACACTGTCAGGATCGCGGAGCAGATGTCCGCGCGATGCTACCAGGATCCTTATTTACAAACTTGTAAATGACTGAAGGGGTTTCCTTCCCGGGGATAAGGGGGCCGCCTACTTAAGAGATTAAAATCCTATTGTTTTGTGGCCGAAGCCGCTCCGGTGGAGCTGCTGTCTCAGATTATCCTTTACAAGGGGGAAAAAAGGAAAAAAAAAGAAAAAAACCTCCGTATTTGCTTGAAACACCATTGAACGAACGTTTTGCCTTTTTTTTTTTTCCCCCTCCTTTCTAAAGCTCAGGCTTCAGATGCGAAGGTGCAGGCTGGCGATTTCTTTCTTTTTAAAGAAAAGGGGGGGGGGGGGGGGGGAAACAGCCCCCGGCTGGGGGACACGAGCGGCTGCTGTCTCACCAGCGCTCCCCCTGCTCTCAGGTGATGCGTTTAAAGTCGTCGCAGAAAGCTCCCGGAGGGTAACTCAGCCAAACCTGCCTTCGCCAAGGCGCCTCTTGGCAGCACGTGCCGGGGGAGCGCCGCAGCCGGCCCCAGCCCGGCCCCTGCGCAGCCGGGAGCGTTCCCGGGGCGCCGACGCTGGCTCGGGCTCGGAGGGCTTGAGCGATGCGGGAAGGGAAAGTCGAGAGTAAACCGCGCAACTCCTGTTTTCGCTGTCGCTCGCAGCTTAGGGGTTTTTTCGCGTTCCTCCGAGGAGGCGGCAACCTGTTGTGGAGCTCTCGTTGCGAGGCACCGGCTCCGTGCAGGACCAAGAAAAACAGCATTGCCGCTTCGTCCGGGGAGCCTGCGCCCGGGGAGGCTGGCACCTCGCTCCCGGAGGTCTTCCTTTCTTTTCCCTTCCTTTCCTTTTCCCGTGGGGACGTGTTGGCGTGATGCGGGGAGGTTTCAGGCGCTTGGAAAGCAGCTCTGGGGGCACGGGAGGATGCCCACCTCCGGCAGCGTTTAGTTTCGCCTTGACGCAGCCCAGCTGCCACCGAGGCGAGGTGGGGACGCGCAGGGTGCCAGCCCCGTGACACCGTCAGCCTGCGGCCGCCCCCCGGCGCTAATCAGGTTACGGCGAGGTGTGGGAGTGTCCCGTTATTAAATTTAAAGCCTCGCCGCGGAAGATGAAGGCAGCTTTAATGAGATGAAAAGGCTTAACCGGAGTCCGATTTAATTCAGTAGTACCTGTTTATGCAGCCTGCTTAAGTCCTGGCCTGCACGCCCATTTCTTTCTCAGGCTCCAAAGCCCGTGCTGCCGGCAAACAATAAATAACAGCGGACAGATAGGGACCAGCTCCGTCCTCACCATCTCTGCGTGCTCGTAGCAAGGAGGTGGGCTCGTGCCAGGCCTTACAAAGGGCACACCAAGTAAAGCCGCTGCAAACTTGGGCTTCTCGTGTAACTTCTTGCATGCTGCACACCTTGGCGGTGCCAATCCTGCTGCAGGGTCCGTCCTGGAGCTTGTGCTGCTCCCTCTGCAAGGTGCAAGGTGCAGCTGGAGTCCTCCGCGCTGCTCTTCCTGCCCTCGCGGAGAGGAAAAGGGGGGCAGAAACCTCCCATGACAGCAGCGCGAGCGCTCGGCTGGCCGCGGCACCTCTCGGCAGGTCCGTGCTGTTACGCTCCCTGCTCTCCCCACCTCGTTCCTCAGCCCATCTGCTGGGTTGCTGCAGAGCAGCCGGTGCCCGTGGCGCTTCCCAGGAAGGAAATGTCCTCTCTTAAAGTCTCTTGGCGTC
Organism: Cygnus olor; assembly: GCF_009769625.2. Taxonomy (NCBI): domain Eukaryota; kingdom Metazoa; phylum Chordata; class Aves; order Anseriformes; family Anatidae; genus Cygnus; species Cygnus olor. The sequence goes on along the minus strand of NC_049176.1, from coordinate 27,503,460 downwards.
TCGCACCAGTGTTTTGAGGTTATTTTAAAAAAAAAAAACACAAAAAGGTTTTGGTGAAAGCCAGCCCCTGAAACCCCTGGGGTTTGCTCCGCAGCTGCTTGCACGGCACCACCCCAAGCGTTGCACGGGAGGAAAAAGCTCACACTTAATGGCAGGGTGAGTGCTGCCGGGCAGAGCTGGGACCTCGGCATCGCGGTGAGCAGAGAGCAACGGCGGTGGCGGTGCAGCCCGGCTGGCCGGGGCTGGCGGCGGGGCAGCTGTGGGGCGGAGAGGACGCGGGTTTGCGGCGAGCTGAGGCACGGAGCGGAGCAAACCTGCGTCAGGTCTCAGAAAGCGGCCCTGAACCCCTCCAGCCTCGGTGGTGACGCATGGGAAGATGCTGATCGCAGGTTGAATCAGCCGGGGGGGGGCGGGCAGGAAACCACCGCTGCCGGCGCCGGGAGGGGCTCGCGCAACGCCCGCTGCTGCCGAGCCCTCGAGCCCAGCAAAGACCTCGGCTCTCAGCTCAAGAAAATGCACAAAACCTCGATCCTCGTCCCGGTGGGACGTGTCCCTTTCGTCCCTCCCGTGGCACGGAGGAGCGGAGGCGAGTCGTCGTCCAGCCCAGGGCAGGAGGTCGCTGAATGTCCCCGCGCCGCCGGTGACACCGAGGTGCCGCGGGGCAGCCCGGGGCAGGGGAGCGAGGGCACGCGGCGCGGCCGTGCCGGCCTCTGCCCTTCCGCCCCTACAGGCAATTAGTAGGGTTGAATAACCCGGCTTCTTCTGACGGATTAGGTTAAGAAAATAAGGCTGTTTTAATAGCCCTTTTACGTCCCGGATAGATTTGAGCTGAAAAAACTAACCGAGGTTTAAAGCCTTCTGCCCCCAGGCTCCGCACCGATTTCACCCGGCGCCTGCGATGTCGCCCCGCTTTCGGGACAGCCGTTTCCTGCCTCCGCTTCCTACCTCGCCGGACAAGATGTGCTCGCGCTCCCCGGCCACAGCGCGTCCTCCTGGCCTCCCCTTGCGCCCGTAAACCTCCCGCAGGTGGGCGACCCCACGGAAAGGCACCCGGCGTGGTGGCCGTCACCTCCCCGCCACCACGACGTCCCCGGCGGGGCTGGCACGGCCGCGCTGCGGCGCGGAGCATCGCTGCCTCTTGGCAGCACATCCTCGTGCGTGCTGCAAGGTGGTGCTGAGCGCCGCGGCTCTCCCGGCCGCCGCGTCGCCCCGGCCAGCGGGGTTTCTGGCAGCGGGGCCAGGCGACACGTCTCGTCTTTTTTTCCGGCTTTTTTCCCCCCGTAACCCCATGTCAGTGGGCCTGCGTGAGCGGACTCCTCCAGATAATTTAAGCATCCACCTCCTGGCTGTGTTGTTTTGTCCAATTTCTATCGCCTTCTGACCTACATCACTCTTTATTTGCGAAGCTATACTCGCAGGCAGCAGTAATAAATCAATTAATGACTCTGATGAATCGCTTAATGGCTGACAAAATAACACTGCAGTCAACAGCTTGGATCTCTACAGCAGTACCAGAAGACGCTGGTTGACTCAGGGTAGGGAGACGAAACAGAGACTGTTAGTTCAATTAGTGCAATTAGTGCGCGATTTAAGGGCTTAGACGGCATCTGCCGGCGCACCGAGGCGCTGTGTTAACTGAGCGCCTGGCTTCGGAGGCGAAGCGCCGCGATCATCGTCAGCGCGCCGCTCGCCTCCACCAAAAAACAGGGAGGAAAACCCAACCTGCACGGGGGATGTCTCTGCCTGCGTGCCCCGGGAACTGCGTTTTGTTTCCAGCACGGACCGAATTTACCAGCTAATAAAACGCGAACGAGCAGGCGCGCCGCCTGCGCGGGGCCGTCGCCGAGCGGCCCCCCCCCCCCCAGCACCGAGGTGAATTAGCTCATTGCCTCTCCGGTTGAATGCCGGCGGTAATAAACCCGGCCCCGGAGCAGGGACGGGCTTGGACAACCCCAGGCCACGCATCCACGCTTGGGTTTCGCTCGTCCGGGGTTTCCTGCAGGCGCCGGGCGTGCCGTCCCCGCGGGGTTGGCTGGGGGGAGTGGGGCTCGGCAGGTGACCGCGAAGAGTCCCCAGAAAGAGTTTCGTAGCTGAAGCAGTGAGAATAAGCCAGGCGGGGTGAAGCTGGGAGAGCCGAGACGTCCTGGTTTTCTGGAAATAGGGTTTGGAAGGCCCTCCGGGGTTGGGGTGTGCACCCTTGGGCTTGGGGCACGCACCTTTGGGTTCGGAGGGTTTGTTCCCGGCGCTCCCGGCGCCCCTGCTCCTTCTGCCCCGGCACATCCCGCGGTGCCCAGGGCTCCGAAAGGTGCCTCGGCGTTCACCTGAGCGGCGGCGATGGGGAGGGGAAGAAAAAAGAAGTAAAATGTCACTTCGCAGCCTTGTAAATCATTCATCAAGGGCTGACCAATTTGGCTCCCATCCTACAATATGCTCAGGGCACTTGTGGGTTTTTAATTATTGAGCCCTGCCAAGCGCCACATGTGCGCGGCACGTTAAACCCGCGTTTACGCGGCGAACGCAGAGGTGAGGTTTGGGGGTGTTTATCGCGGAAAAAAGGGTTCTGTGGTTTTGTGGAAAAATGTGCATTTGCTTAAAGATTTTCTTTGGCTGCGTCGCCCTCCTCCCCCTACTCCCTGTTGCAGAGGGAGGAGGAGCGCGGCAGACTTTGGTTCAACACAAAGGCATTAAAAGCTCAGATTTGTTTTAGCAGGCCGAGGCACTTTTTGCACCAAAAAGGGGCTTTCTGGCGGCTCTGCTCCCTCCGCGTGCCGACCCCGCTGTCGCTCCGATCCCAAACCCGGGACCCGCACCGGGCCGGCGGTGGCCCCCGGGTGGGCTCGCGGCCTCGCCGCGCGGGGGGATCCGTCTTGCCGCGGGAGATTCCCCGGCAAGGGATTATGGTGTGCTGGAAATCTCTTGAAACCATAAAATATCACCTTGGCAGCTTTATTGCGCCGCGCGCCGCCTTTGGAGAGCGGCGTTTTGCGTGATAGAGGGTTTAATAAAGGAAATTCCAAATGGGCTCGCTGCAGTCGGGGGCTTGCTCCTCTGTATTTTTGCATTAAGAACATTCATCTGCTTTGCAGAGAAACTGCAATATGTTCATGGCCTCGGATTAAGATTTGGTTTTACTTTTATAGCTGACCCACTTGGGGGGATGGAAGGGGGGAGAACTGGGTTCACTCCCTCTCCTTTCTATTTTTGCTGCCGTCTGAAGTATAAAAAGAGCCTGGAATGGGTAGGCTGATTTTTCCTGCCAGGCCTTTTTTTTATTAACTGTAAAAGCGCTCAGATCTGGCCTTCTTCGCTGCTGTAGCGGGGAAGGCCGCTCGGGATGCCCCGTTTTCCCGGCCCCTCGTGGGGTGGTTATTTCACGGAAGGCTCTTTTTTGGGAGATTTGGCCCCTGCTGGCCTCTGGGATGCTTCCGGGGGTGGGCGAAGCAGCAGCTTGCGCAGCGCGGTCGTCTCCAACCCGCCTGGGTCACGGCGTGTGCCTGGAGCTGGCCCCGCTGCCGGTGGGACTCGGGGTTTGGCGAGGCCGTGGTGGCCGAGCTTTGGGTTCAAACCGAGCTCGGGATTTCCTCGGGGTGCTGCCGGGATGACGTTTTTTTATCCCTGTCCTCCTGGGTGCTTCCTCGGCGCCGTGGCGGCGTGCCCGCCAGGCCGGGAAGGTGCCCTTTGTTCCGCGGCCAGCCCCGGGGCCGGTCCCCCGGCCAGAAAACCTCCTTTGTGCATCGGCGTGCGTGGCGGAGAGGAAGTAAATATTAATCCAGTTGCTAAGCAGGGCTGTCTGGGTAACCCGCCGCCGTCCCCTTCCCTTTCTCGTGGCGAAGCCGCTCGTGCCCGCGCCGGGGCTCGCGGCAGGGAGGCGTGAGCCATGGTTCGGTGTGATTTTTGCGATAAAAACCCCTCGTGGTGGCGGTGGGGAAGCAGGGGAAGCGTCTTTTTTGGAGGACAGCAGCGAAGCAAGCGAGTGCGTGGGGGGAGGTGGGCTACGAGAAGCGTTTAAAAAGCCTTAAAATAGCGCCTGCCTGGAATGACGCGCTAGGTGAGGCTCCTGGGTGGATTAACGAGGCTGAACGGCTGGTTAAACAAACAAATGAGCCCCAGACCCATCCCTGCTTTTTGCACGGCCATCTTCTCCGGGGGTGAACTGCAACGCGAGCTCTGCCCGAGCCGTGGTCCCAGCAGCGCGCCGGCAAAGCTGGTGTGGGATCGGGCGAGCACGGCGAGAAGGGGAGAGTGGGCGAGCTCCGCTCCCAAACCCGGCCACCGAAACGGCCCCGAGCATCCTCTGCTCCTTCCTCCGGCCGCGAGAGATGCTGTGGGGCCGTGCGAGGACCGCGCTGATCGACCCAGTGCGGCGCGGCCGGGGAGACGGCTTTTTTAAAATGTTCTCCTCCTGAACTCCGACTCGAAACCAACGTGTTTGTCCTGGTTTTGTTCCCCGCAGAGCGCAGCTGCCGCCCCGAGTCCCGTGCTTGGAAACATTCCCCCGAACGACGGCATGCCCGGGGGCCCCATCCCGCCAGGTTTCTTCCAGGTAGGCTGCCGCTCCTCCCGGCGCCCGCGTCGACGGGGCGCTCGGGTCTGCTCGCGCCTCGGTGCCCGCGCTCCGGTTTTGTCCCCGAGGGGACCCTAGCCAAGCAGTATGCCAACGTAGATGACCCGTTTGTGAATAACCAGTGATCTGCTCCCCTTCCACGTTCGCTTTCTGGTTTCCGTGGCCTTAACGCGATTCTGTTTCTTGCTTGAAGAGGTTACTGCGTATTTGCAATCGATGTTTTTCCAAAGCTGCTTGTTTTGTGTTTGGGTTGAGATTGTGTTTGTTCTTTGGTCCTAACAGACGTGCGTAATTGAAAACATTCTGGATTTTGATTCCTGAAACTTTTTCCCCCTCTGGTTAACCACTTGATTTTTTCCAAATGCAATCACTGAAAGCATTAACAAATGCTGGCGTGGGCTGTGGCTGCAGGCAGAAGCGGATTCGGTCCAAGCGCACGGCCCCGAATGCCATGGAGGCACCTTGTAAGACAATACCTAGCCAAGTCCCCAAGTTGTCTTGCGCGTTCCCTCTCCCACGCTGAGCTCTGACTGAAGACAGGGTAACGTATGACTGAGTGATGCTAACCGAGAGGACTTCAGCAAGCGCTTGGAAAAGAAGTTTTCGAAGCCTTAATCTTTTTTTTTTTTTTTAATTTCTTTGGAATCTCTTTGTATGGCATGATATGCACTGGGTCGTAGCGACGTAAGCTCGCAGTGCATTAAAGTCTTCCTTCTTGAGGAATAAGCACTTGTTCGTGTAACAAATGGGATAGCAGTTGAAAGGGATATTTGTTTTGGCAAGCTGCTTTTTTTATCTGGGTTTGTGATTTGTATATGGGAGAAATTCTTGGGCAGTGGACAGGCGAACCTGATAAAGGGCTCGTGATTTATGGTGGCGGTATCGGAGCGCGGTATCGCAACCGGTGCGTGCGCGGAGCCGGGGAAGGGGAAGGGGGGCTGTTTCTGGTTTTAGAGAGATCCCATTTCCTGAGCACGCGTATGACAAAACGCGAGCAGCCGATATTGATTGGTAACCCTGAAACGGGCCGGTCTTGTAGCAGCGCTCTGCGACGCGGGGTGAAGCGAGCAGAAGAGATGCTATCTCGCAGGTCATAGCTGCTGCCAGCAATTCGAGTGCCAAGTTGCTACTTCCAACAAATGTGTTTCCAAAAGTCCTGATCTCATCCCGTTGCAAAGATGACTGTCCTCTCAGGCTCCCACTTCGCACAGATCTGCGAGGGTTGCAGAATTGGCAAGGAGTTAGGGCACGGCTTCAAAAGCCTCGGTTGGATTTCGCCGAGAGGGGAAGGTGAGGGAGAGAAGCTGCGATGCCCCAGACACGCTGCTCATGCTCGGGTCTTGACACTTCTCGTTGACAGCCTCCAAGGCCTCCCCCCTCGCTTTCCTTTTTGGCTTTTTGTAGCTTTTTGGCACTGAGGGCCTGACTGGGGAGCAGACAGCCCATCCCAGACCTCCACCTCCGTGTGCAGCCGGACCGGGAGCCAGGCTGCCAGCAGCCGCCGGCGCTGGCCTGCCCCTGGGGACGGGGTGCCCAGACGCAGCCCCTCTTTCTCAGGATCTTTCCTGGGGGCTTCCCGAAAAGGCAGCAGAAATAACGGGCCATGTGCGAAGCTGCCGCCCACCCCCGGAGCTGTGGGAGGAGAGGGAGGGAGTGTGGTCGCTGCTCTTGGCTTAGGTGAGGAGGAGGAGGGACGGGCGCCGATGCATATGGATCGCATGTGACGTCTCGAGAGACTGCCTTTCCTGAAAGCCCTCCAACATCTGGTTTCTCCTCCCAGCCCTGGGGAAAGAGGGGAGGAGGGGAGAAGAAAAATCCCACCTTTTAACACAGTCAGAACATCACCCCCACGAAAGCCCGGCTGATTTATTGCGGGCGTTCAGCTCGTTCCAGCTTCAGGACGTGCTCAAGCCGAGCTCTTGCAGAGGTGTGCTGGAGCCTCTGCATCGAGCTGGTTGCAGCTCAGGGTTAATTTCTTATCTCTGAAGGAAATAAAAGTGCTGAACTTCAGAGGGCAAAACCAAAAAGGTCACAGGAGGTGCAGAGGACTGAAGCAGTTGGGCTTCTTTTCCCCGACCCTTTATGTGCCAGCCCCAGGCGTGGGCGAGGTTTCCAGCAGTACCACCCCCTCAGCCCATCTCCATACTGGGGGACTGGAGGACGGAGGGAGCGTCAGGGAAGACCAGCGCCTCTCTCCAGCAGCACCGGGCTGGCTGCGCAGAGCTGCCTGCACCCTTCCGCGCCGTGCCGCAGCCACCGGGGACCCGGAGGGCTCAGGTTGCCCGAGGACAGCAGGTCCTGGGACAGGGACACATCCTGGCCTGGCACCGTGGTGGCATCAGGCCAGGAGCTGAGACGGCAGCGGCAGCAAACCAGGTTGTTCGGTGCAGGCTGCGGAAACCCTGCGCTGCCCCCCCCGGGGTGCACGGACTCCCTGCAGCCCCGTGGGCTCAGATGGCAAAGGGAAGAAACGAGGAGCTCGAGCGTGAGCTTGGAGGAGCAGGGACGTGCTGCTGGCAAGGCGAGAGGAGGAGGCCGGGCTGCAGCACCCGCCTGCAGCTGCTGGCTTGCAGAGAGCCTTCCCCGTGCTGGAGCTCAGCAGCGACCTTTAGGCTCGGGGCCAAGGGAAATGCAGCCCTCGGCGTCTCCCAAAGCCTGTGCCCAACAGGAAAGGAGAGGCCCTGGGCACCCTTTGGCTGCCTGGGCTTTGCGTGGTGCCAGCAGGCCGCAGCGCCTGGAGTCAGGCTGCGCTCCTGACAAACGGTGGCCCGGTTCACAGCTAGCGTGGGTAGGTGCTTTTATTTAAATCCGTCTCTTTGTCCCCTTAAGACGAGCAAACAAACCCTTCTCTCATCCTCCTAAAGGTCATCGAAGTCATTTCTGCTTTTGTTTTGAAAGCTGAATTGATGCCCGTTCGCAGAGCCCTCGTGTTTGTCTCCTCTGCTCCAGCACTGGGGAAGGGGAGTGCCAGGGAGACGTAGAAGGTAAAATTAAAAATTACAGGCTATTAATACAAAACCTTCCCCGTAGTAAATAACGGGGCTGTAGGAGGTGGGGGCTGCTTGTCCCAGCCCCCCCGTGGCTGTGCCTCCTCTCCCAAACGCACGCTCCCCGCCTGGCTCTGTACCGCTGGCTCTGATGAAATGGAAAGTTGCACATAAATCAATGTCTGTGGCCGTGTTAGCTATGCATCAGCAGCTAGCCTGCGAGATGCACCAAAACAAAGCGCCGGCCGCTCGCTGTTCCTACACTGCCCCCTAATGCAGAGAAGCCTCGGGAGCCGGGGAGGACAGGGGCTTCCAGCCCGGGGGCAGCCCCTCTCCCAGCCAGGGGGGCATTGCCGGGGCTGTTGGCCTCCTGAGCGCCCTGCCACTGCCTGATTTTGGCAGACGGGAGGCAAGGAGGAGCACCAAGGGCATCCCACAGCCGGTGTCCTCACCGAGCCCCTGGAGCAGGGACCCGCGTGGCCGCAGGAGTGGGGCGTGCGGCTCAAGTGGCTCCTCCTGGGCATGCCTCAATTTGCAGCCCTCTCCACGAGCCCTTCCTTCGGCTGGCTTCATGGAGCTTCCCACGGGATGAGGCCGCTCGCCGAGCATCCCACTGCCAGTGCTGCGTAACCCCACGAGCAGCCAGGAACCCCACGCCGTCGGCTTTCCTGGTCCCGCTAGGGCTTCTTTTGTAGGGGAAGATTTCTCCTAGGCAAGATTGGAAGGAAGATGGCTTGCGAGAGAGAGCAGGGCTGGAGGGAAGAAAAAGCAAGTGTCGGAGAAAGTTGGTTTTTTTTTTTCTGGAAGTTTAGCAGGATGCCCGAGGCTTTTGTACCGAATGTCTGGAGCATATGGTGGGATTTGCAGTCAACTTTCTCTCGGGTGCTCCATCCAGATGGAGGTGACTGTTCTTGGCTTCGGCTGACACGGGTTTGTTTCCTGAAGAGCTTGTGTTTAACATATTCCTTCAAACCAGAACTCTGCACTCGGGAGCCCCAGCTGCAGGCGAGGCAGATCTCCTGCCCACGGCTCCCTTCCCGGCTGCTGGCGAGTTTGGCCGCGCCACGGTCTCGCTGCTCGTGGGAAGGCGCAGTTGGGTCTTCAGGCAGCACCTCCTGCCGTTTTGGCGTTGCTGCCCTCTCCCTTACAACCAGGAGGTGACCCGGTGTTGTCCAGCCCGTCCTGGTGGGCTCCAGGCACTGCCTTGCTGCATGGTAGAAGACATCTGGCATAGCAGAGGGGTTTGGCTTTGTGCTGGGCTCGGGGGTGTTGCAGCAGGCTCAGAGAGGCTCTGAAATTCAGATTTCAGGAAAGACGTAGAAGAAAGCTCCTCTGTGGGGCACAGAACTTCCAGGAATGGGAAACTTTATTTAGCGAGCAAAGGCTGTGAGCAGTGTCCTCCTGCAAGCTCACAGCTGCCTGGGTTTGGCCCGTTGTCAGAGGGTTGGCGAGCTCCTCCAGCACCGAGTGCCTGCTGAGTCCTTCTGCACCTCGGGCTGTGGGGGGCTGTGGTGCTGAGGAGATGTTGCAGGGCTGGCAGGGCAGGAGGACACTGGCTAGCTGGTTATTTCTCTTCAGACTCCTGAAGGTGCACGCTAGGGCTCTGAAACCTTCCCTGAAGGCTGGGCTGGCTTGGCTGAAAGCACCGGAGGAGCCTGTGGAGCTGGAGGAACCAGCAGGAGCCCCAGGGCACTGCAAGGTGGCCGTGGTCCTCCAAGGGCTGCAGCGCCTGCTCACAGGGAGCCCAGAGCATCTCCCCTAAACGCTTGCTTAGGGAGATTTGGTTGTTTACATGTCACAAAACTTCCCTCTCCCTTCATAAGAACAAAGCTCCAGGTTCTTACCCAGTGAACTCAGGCACTTCTCTAATTAATACCCATTTCCTTTAGTTCGGTAGTTTTTAATGATGAAACTGGTAGGGCAGAGGCAGGTATTTTAAAATGCAAGACGCCTTCCTGTTGCTAACTCTAAATTGTTGGTATCTCGTTGCGTTGCTGCTTTGCCTTCTTATACCATTCTTCATTGTTCTGCCACCCCCAGAGGTACTTGAGAATGTTTTTAAATATAAAAACTCCCCCATTAGCTGAAAGTATGTAGCCCATAAAACATGATCCATTTGTGGTGAATTACTCTCGGAACATAAATTGACACATACAGAACTATGATCGCTGGTGCAATTTTCCATGTTTAATATTTTACAAGAAGTTTGAGAAGTTGAGCTCATGAAAGACAGAGTGGAAATAATGTGATCGCATGGAAACTCCTGCTGCAAGGCAGCGGCGGCAGCAAACCTCTGTCAGACGGTAGGCCAGATTTGTCTTTTAAAGTCTGTGTAGTAAAAAGGGCAAAAAAAAATGAAGCAGAGAGGAGGTCGACAGGCAGGCTGGGACACCTAGCGCTGTCGGAAACAATTTCTTTTAATGCTGGTTTAAATGGTTGGTTGGTTGTGGGGATTTTTGGAGGTAAGGAGCCACGTCCAGGGCCTCCTCCTTGGGGCCTGGAAGAGGCGTGGAGGAGGAGGAGGGTGCGTGGGCCTGGCCTCCTCCTGTGGCAGCGCCGCTTAATGACTGCTAAACACACGTTTTTAAACAAAAAAGGAGTCGTTCCGTTGGTTGGAGCCCACATGTCGTCTCTGCAAAACATTTGTCTCCAGCGCTGCGGTCCGTCAAGATCATCTCCTGTTTGTAATGAGGGGAACCCGCTGGAGAAAAAGCAAGCAGGCGTTCCCGGCTGGAACACAGGCGCGGGCCCTGCGCCATCTGCACATGGTGACGGCGATACGATAACCGCCGATAGCCGCCTCCAGAGGCTCGGCGTTCCTCACCCAGAAGCACACAGCGCTGGGCAGCCCTGCCGTGAGCAGGGGGCCCGGCCCGGCCCCGGGACGGGAAGGAGCCGGCACTTCAGATGTGCTGCTCTGTGCCCCTGGGAGGAAGAAAGCACACCTCCTCCTCCTCCTCCCTGCCTAGGAGGAATTCCTTCCAAATTGCCCTAAACTTCTGAAACCGGTGGCAGCCCCAGGCCCAGCCGCTGTTTGCCCTGACAGGGGAAGGGCGAGCAGCCCAAAATGGCCGCAGGCCTTCTGCCTCAGGGCACAGGCGCCATGCCCTGGGCCAGCGCGTGGGGCAGGATCGTGCCCTGCGTGTAACGCATAACAGCAGCCCCAACATCAGACACTCTCCAGCTCCAAGTACTGGGGCTGGGAGCAGGGAAAACAAGCGGCAGAGAAAGTCTTGTGAACAGCACGGCTCCATTTCCACGGCCGCCAGAGCCGGGTGGCTGGTTGGAGTCTGTTTGGCTACATCTCCCCGCGTAACAGTTTGCAAAAAAAAAAAAAAAAAAACACCACACGCACACACACACACACAAAACCCTCTTACTTTATTTACATTGCACTCAAGTTTCCGCGGTACAAAAGATTTGCAGGTGCAAATATGTCCTGCCTTCATTAACTTCCCCTCCCTTTTTAATTTATGTGATTTCAATTTTCCTTCCCTGTACTGTTAATTAGGGGACCCTCTAATCAGTACCATTATCACAGTGGTATTCATGTTTAGGAAAGCTGCTAAACAAATGCTTGCAAAATTGCTAAATGGCTAATTAATGTCTGTTAATTAAGAAAATTGCTCATGGTAACAAACCATGCCATTGCTGGCAGCAGCTAGAAGGCGAACACTTGTTGAAATTAGTAACGAGGCAGGTAGAGAACATCTGCTCCTGCGCCTTTCCTGGAGTGTGTAGTCGCTTCGCATAACGTACTTACCGAGCTTATTTGCTTTCTGTACCGATTACACGTTCTTTGACTCAAAAATACTTTTTTAATTTTTTTTTTCCTTACGTTAACATGCACCGGTATGTTCTTGCACTGAGCTCGCAGTTCCTCCGAGCAAACTTTTCATTTTGTGCTTTCAAGAGAAATTAAAAAAAAAAAAAAAAAGTGGGCGTTCAACCCCAAAATGTCAGCAACTGCTGCATTGCAGTGTTCGAAACCTACACGAACTAATCTTTCCTTTTTTCCCCTAGACGGCCTTAGTAGCGTTTTACCCGAAAGACATTTTCCTTGCACCATTAGGCAACCCATCTCGAGGAGGGATGGTGCATCCGCAAAGGGGAACATAAAGGGCCCTCCAGCACGCCGCGGACCCTCGGGTGGCAAACCCTGGGAGGTGCTTCCAACCATCAAGACGTGGGAGGAGAGAGGAGAAAATGTGTTTTTTTGGTTTGGGGGTGTTTTTTTGGTTTTTTTTTTTTTTTTTTTTTTTTTGGATTTTCCCCCAACCTCTCTGACCCTCTCCTGCGTATTTTTCTTGCTCATTGCACGCCCTTGCGAAGTGTTTCCCTGTGTGTTTATCATTGCAGACCTGGTTGAACTACTGGACCGTTGACTGTAATGTGGCTGCTGTGCTTTGACAGATGTTCTGATTTTTTTTTTTTGCATATATCATTATTCATTGTTCAGTTACAAATGAATAGAAACTCAACTAAAAGGAGAGAAAAAAAAAAAAAAAACATTAAAAAAATTGGCGAACTGCCTTCCCGACAAAACAGCTCCACCCGTGAATCCTTTTTAGCTCTTTCTGCGCTTTCATGTGCTAATCTATAACCTCCTTCTACTGTCTGACCTCACAGGGACCGCCTGGTTCACAGCCCTCGCCACACGCACAGCCTCCACCCCACAACCCTAACAGCATGATGGGACCCCACAGTCAGGTAACGACACTAGCGATGGGTAGGGCTGTGAATCGGGACGCGCTCTCCATTTTGCTCTGCAAGCGTGCTGGGAACGGGCACCCGCTGCCCCCAGCTCCGCCGTGGGATGTGGCTTTCCTCCCAGTTTCTGATTGTTTTTGCTGGGTGTGCAGGTGGCAGTGGACTGAGAAGTCACTCGTGGGTATCAGACTGTTTTGCCTTCCCCAGGTAGCCTGAGAAATGTAGCTGGATGTGGGATTTTAAGCTTCTGTTGGTAGCAGCAGTTGTAAAACAGTAGCTTAAGTCTTCTTTTTTTCGATGCGTAGCATTGGGGAATTTTTTTTTTGTGTGCGTGTCTGTATGTGCTTATTTCCCACCTTTTTTTTTTTTTTAAATATTTTTATATATGTATTTAAACACGGTATCTAACACTCAGGGTTTCCCGTGCACTAATTATAACAGCCTCACAGAGTATTGCTGAAGTATGTCAAATGCTCTCGAACAATAAACCGACAGAAAACGTTAAATAAATGGACTCCGAACACTTTTTTTTTTTTTTTTTTCCTTTTTCAACTCGACTTTTTTAAAGAAGGATTTCTCCAGAATAAAAAAAAAAAGTGTGTAAAGTCTAACCGGCGTGTGTGGGGCACGTGCTGTCTCCTCGCGGTGTGTCGCTGAACCGGGTTTTGTGTCATTGCAGCCTTTCATGTCACCGCGCTACGCAGGAGGTCCCCGGCCCCCCATCAGGATGGGAAACCAGGTACTGCGCTCCCGACCCCGCTCCCCGGGTGGATTTTCCCTGCGATCCCAGCAAATCGAGGCCGTGGAGATAATCCTGCCGCCGGGCTCACCGGCTCGGCTGCGGGGTCAAGCGGGGCAGGTCGCTTCTGGATTTTGGGGCTGGGTTTATCCTCTTATCCCATCTATGCAGCGGTAACCCAACCAAGGGGTACTTCCCATAAAAGTGAAATTAAAGGAAACACGCAATTCCTTCGGGTAGCAAAAGTAACTTAGGAAAAACTGTCTCGGGAGCTTGTTTTGTGCTAACACTTCTCCCAAGTAACGTTATCCTCGCGTAGCTCTTATGAATAGAAACAGCAGCGGCTAGGCAGCGGAGCAGTCAGCGAGTAGGATGCAGCTTTCTGGGTGTTTTTATTTGCTGCATTTAGTCACTGGACCTTCCAAAAGGCGGCAGCTGAGACGTAAGTGTCTCGCTGCACACAAAAACCAGGAGAAATCCCGCGTGCGTCCCCTCGGGGTGGGAGAGCCTCCCGTGCCAGCCCTGGGGCCAGGCACGGGGAGGAGGCACGGATCTGGACAGGGACAGGCGCTGCTTCCCGGCCCCCCCAGCTCTGTTGTTGGAGGTGGAGCTGCTGCTGTTCCCAGCGCTTGTTTTCTTAGGTCCTACCCAAACTTCTCCCTAAAGCTGTGGGTTTGTCCCGCCTCGCGCTGCACAGACGCGGCCAGCGTGCTGGCAAGCAGGGCCCGGGGACGGTTCGTGTAGCAGCGTGGTGCAGGGGCTCCAGGGCTCCTAGCCTTTAGTTTTCCCTGTAAAATTAATTAGAAAGATCATGGTTTTTCCCCAAACACCACGTATAAAACACAGGTTTGTGCATACCCAGAGCTTGGTGAGGTTACGGTCACATCCAGAGTGACAATAAATAAATGGGAATAAAGAGGAAGGCAGAAAAGTCAGGGAGCAGAAGTCTCAATACCCGCCACTACAACAACCCTGGGTTATCTTCCTCCTGCTCCCATCTTCCGAGATGTGAAAAAAAAGGGGGTGAAATCTCGGATCTCGGCTCAGCCTCGTTCACCCGGTGCCTGCATTGGTGGAGGGGGGGCTGGTTTCGCGTTGGTGTTTGAAGAAAAGGCAGCTCTGCCTCAAACCTGTTTGCAGTTTGCCTCCCCGAGGCAGCTGGTATCTGCCTTTTCTCCCCCTTTATCTGCTCGGAGCAGCACGTGGAAGGCAGCCGTTGAACTTTAAATAGAGTGTGGCTTTGGGGAGGGGGGACAGCCGTGGACAAAAACACAGGAGCAGACGTCCCCTGCCACCACCCTGAATGTTCAGGGACAAACCTGAACCGCCGCCCTCTTGCAGATGCAGCGTGGCACATCGCTGGCAAATCCATCCCTGCACCTGGTGGGATTTGGCCGCGGTGCCAGCCCCTGCCCCGCACAGCACGCGGCTCCCCGCCCTCCTAAATCACAGAGGGGGCTGCGGGCAGGCAGGGGGGAGAGGGGGAAATTCTGGCATCTGGTTTGGGTTTTAGGAGGCGTTTGCAAAGGGAACCGGGAGCGGTGCCGGGATTTGGAGGGATGCAGCGGGACGCGGCTCTTTGGGACAGGAGGGCTGATGGGTCCCACATAACCCCTGTTGCCTTGGGAATCGGAGAGCCTTGACCCAAACCTCTATGCCTCTGCTGTGTTTTGGCAATTTATTTATTGTTTCATTCTTCCCCACCTTGTTTTCCCAGCCTCCGGGGGCCGTTCCTGGTACACAGCCGTTGCTGCCCAATTCAATGGATCCCACGCGACAGCAAGGTAAACCCGCAGAGGGGGGTTTGAGCGTTTCCCCCGTCTCGTTAGCTGTTCATTCGGGGCCCGAAGTCGCCCTTCTCCCACCTAACGTGTCTTCTTTCCTCCGGCAGGGCACCCGAACATGGGCGGACCCATGCAAAGGATGAATCCTCCGCGAGGGATGGGCCCCATGGGTCCCGGTCCGCAGGTAACCTCGGCAGCGCCGAAGAGCCTCGCGCAGCTCTGCCAACACCAACCACCATCTCCACGGCCCCCGGGGGCTGGGAGGGCTGGGAGATTTCGCCCCCCCCTCATCCCCCCATTAGTGTTAATGCATTTTACATTAGTCCTGCAGCTGGAAATCCCTCCTTTTAACGTTAGTGAGGTCTTCAGGGCTGCACGTCCTCATTAAGGGGATTGCATCCCCCCTCTTGCCCTTCAGCCGAAGGGGATGCCACTTAGCACCGAGCCCGAGCAGCCTCTGAGTGCATTATGCAGCGTGCCTGGGAAATAGCTCTGACCCTAACAGGAGGAAAGGGGAAGGATGCTTACATTAAAAATAAATAAATAAAAACAAATTGAAAGGTACCTTTAGCAAGGGAATAGCCCTTCCCTTTGCTAGCTTCTCCTCCTCTTGCCCTGATCTGCAGACTGCTTGAGCTCTCTTCTTTTTCAGTCATCTCTTATTCAGAAAGTTTTTGGAGGGGTGAAGGGGGGAGGGGTTGGTACAGAGGCACTCCTCAGCCTAGGAGGAGAGGTGGGTTTAGGGCGGGCAGATTTCACCTCCGAGTTGGGCAGCCCCTCGGCACTCACACCCCGGGGTCCAGCAGTGCCTCCTCGCTGCCCTCTGCACTTCAGAGAAGTTGGGTCACCTTTCTTCTGGCTTTGCCAGGGTGTTTCAGAAGCTCTGCTCCTGTCCCAGGCATTTAAGCTCACTCAAACCTCTAACGCTCGCGTGCCGTGGGGGTCAGGGTGCCTGCGCTGGCGGTGGCTGTCCGGGTGGTTTTCCGTACATTGCAAAAGTGTGACAGCTCCCTGCACTCTCACTGCACTCAACCACGGCTCAAAGAGCTGCTCAGGCTAAATCAAAGTTTCTTCTTACGCTGCAATAATCCCAAATCCTGCTCAGCTGCTCGAGGAAGGGGAGGCAGGGTGGGGAGAACCAGCCCAAGGAGGAGCAAACTCTAAAATTAAGCAGATCTGGGTTAATATATTCTGCCTTTCTGTTGATTCATTTTCCGAAGTGGATTTGCATGCTGCTCTGTTGACTCACTTCTGTTTGTTCCTTCGAAGAGACTTCAAAAACAGATTACCACATTTCGGTTGTAGGTTTATCCTCTCTGCATTGTCGCCTACGTCGCGTTTTTAGCGCGAGGATCAGAGTCTGTCAGGAGACGAGCGCGTGTGCTTGGGTTTTGTTTTGTTTTTCCCCTCGAGACTGTTGAGCGAAAGCGAGCGTAGCGTAAAGAGAGTCGTGTCGGTTCCTAACACGAGCCCGGGAAGGGAGGAGAGCCCAGGTTCACGTCCGCCCGGCCTAGGGCAGGGATAAAACCCCTCACACATCACCTCCCAGACAAGCCCATGCCCTGACAGCACCGCGATGCCAGCGATGCGGGACCTGCTGCTCCCTTGCAACTCTCCCGTTGTGGAAGATGGCAAAAAAAACCTACAAAAAATGGCATTTGCTAGCGCGGCCGGCGCCAAGGGGAGCGTGCCGGGAGAGCTGCAGGCGCTGGCAGCGTGCGGCCGGGAGGCTGCTGGCTTCCCACTCGCAGAGCTTGCCGCGAAGCTTGGAAGCTGCGGCTGAGCGCTGCGTGGGATGGCGGCAGGGCTGGGAGCCGGGAGGAGCTGTGAAATCCTCGGAGCTTTATTTTTGACTCCGCCGCTCCCTGTGTACGTACATTAGAGAGAGCTTTTTAGAAGCGTGCCCTTCCCTCCGAGAAGCGCGACTGCGGCACCGGCTGCCTGCCTCCCCAATCTGGCGCTGCCTTCCCGAAACGGCGCGCTCGGAGCGCTCGTGTGTGCAAGGAATGGTGGAAAACATTGAACCAAAACCAGCAGCCCATAGCTCCTTGCCCTTTTTTTTCCTTTTTTCCTTTTTTTTTTTTTAAGTGTTGCATCAGGACCTTCCCAAACATTAGCTACAAGTTATTCCGCATCCAGCACCCAGCCAGGACGTCCCGGTGTCCTGACAACTACTTACGAACTGGCCATGAATCGCCTCTTACAACCCAGCTCCGCTGCTTTTCCCCTTTAACAGTCACACTTTTAACTCTGCGGAGGCCCCGCTCGTTGATGCCAGGATCAGATTTGCCAGCGCCTCTGTTAAAAGGTTTTGTAGCTCGCTGGCTTCCGTCGGCGGCTTGCCCGGCATCCAGGTCGCTCGGCGCAGCTGCGTTCCCTCCCCACCCTCCTTGAGCATCTTTCAGATGGCTTCGTTTGCCATCCTTTCAGCTCCAATTAAACATGCTGAGCTTTTTTTTTTAACAAGGGGTTTGATGCTGCTATTCAGTGTAAATGGCTGGAATTTTGATCAATTAAGGCCTTGCTGGTAATTTGTTTGGGGAAACCCTTGTCTGCCTCCTCAAAACAAACTTTGTAGGTGCCCGCAACAGAGCAGCGCGTGAATCCGGGGAAGTCAACAGTGCTGAAGTAGGAGCTTAAAAATTTAGCTTGGAGGGCTTGGGGGGCTGCAAACTAGGAAGCACCCAGCAGTCCCCCTCTCCTGCCTGAGCATTTTTTCTCTAAAGGGCAGAAATGCTGCCAAAAACGATGTGCCGCGGGGTGATTGACCCCAACGGAGGTGCGTTGAGGTTGATGGATGTGAGTGGCGCTTTGGGGTGGTGGGGGCACCCTGCTCCTGGGGGAAACCTCAGCCCAGGCAGCCAGTGAGCACCGCAGCTTCTTCCCACCCTGACACCTTCCTCCTCCTCCTCCTCCTCCTCTTCCTCCTCCTGCAGCCTCCCGGCGCTGCAGGGCACGGGGACTGCAGCACGCAGCTTTCTCCCCAACCCGTGTCCGGGCTGGTCTTGCTTAAAAAAAAAGGAAAGAATTACAGAAAATAAAAAACAACATTTGGGAACAGGCTTGCTTAGTGGGGGAAGGTGGCGGCGCAGCTCTCCCAGCGGCAGCACGACCTAAATCAGGCAGCGCGTCGCCCAGAGGGCAGGGAGCAGAACACGAACCAAATGGAGCGCGGCATTGGGGGATTCCTATTCCTTCAGTGCCTTGGGCTGGGCTTTGTGCTGGATCTGTTTTTACCAGATTAAGGATGCTGATCTGAGGCTCCCCGGCCCCGCTGGAGGCCGAGCGGGGCGAGATAAGCTGGGAGGGGAGCCCTGAGGGGCCGGGGGCTCGGGGGGCTCCCCGTGGCTGTGGGGTGCCAGGGCGGCCGCAGGCGCAGACTGGCTGCGGGGGGGTTTCAGCAGAGCTGTGCAGCTGGGGGAAAACAAACCTTGCTGCTCTGCACTGCCTGGGAACAGAGGAGCCTTGCGTTACTTTGGGTTTATTTTTTAATTTATTTTTTTCACATTTTGGCTAGTTGCCCCTATGTCCACAATTCTCAGCCCATAATTTTCTTCGGTGTTCGTTTCCACGAACTAACCCTCTCGTTTTGTTGTTTGTTTGTGTTTTTTTTTTTCCCTTCTCTTTTCCTCTCCGCTTTCCCTTCTCGTTATGGTAGACTGATCCTTGGTTATCGTTGCAGAACTATGGCAGCGGCATGAGACCTCCGCCCAACTCATTAGGCCCTGGCATGCCCGGAATTAACATGTAAGCCCCCGGCCCCACGCCGGGCACACGTGGCCGTGCGCTCCTGGTACCCGGGACGCTGCCCGGCCGCCCCCGTGGCACGCAGGGTGATGGATGAAAGCAGAACTTTTGTTTTTCTGTTTCCTTTTGCCTGCAGGGGGCCGGGAGCTGGCAGACCATGGCCCAACCCCAGCAGTGCTAACTCAGTGAGTATGCTCTGTCCTCCTACTTAAACAACACCAGGGCTGCTTGGGAAGCGTCCCAAAAACGGGGCGTCCAGCCTGGGGCTCGCTGGGTGCTTGGAGAAGCCTCCTCCTGGCCCTGGCGGGGCTCGGATGCCCCGGAGCGTGCAGCTGTGTTGCTCCACGGCTGGTCGCACGGTGCCTAAACCCCCGCTCTTCTCTCCGTATAGATCCCATACTCTTCTTCATCGCCTGGTACATACGTGGTGAGTCCGCCGGCGCTGAGCCTCTCCGTGCGGGTGGAAGTGGTGCACGTGGGGCAGCGGGCGGATTCGGGGCTGGGAGGGCTTTAGGAACTGGGGGGCAGCAGGGGATATTCCCCCTGCTTGCTCAGATCGCCCCGTTGTCGGCGCTGGGGTGAAACCAGAAGGCTTCAGAGCTGTGCTCAGCTCTGGGGGTGCCGCGTCAGGGGCACGGGTGGGACAAGGATGTGGAGCAGCGCCGGCGCGGCTCACCCCAGCTCCATCTCTCCGCAGGGTCCTCCCGGCGGCGGCGGTCCTCCGGGGACACCCATCATGCCCAGCCCCGCAGGTAGGAGCCCCAACCCCCTCCCCGGGGCCAGCCCTGCCCACCCTGGTTGGGTTTTTGGGGGGGCTCGGTGCCAAAGCTGCAGGGGAGGAGCTGTGGCGCAGGCTGCGGCTGCTCCTTCTCCTTCTGCATTTTGATGAGAAGCCCTGACCTACATTTCAGGCTGGGTCCTAACAAAACACCCCCGGCGCTTCCCTGCCCCGCTGTGCCGTGCCCCCTCGCAGCCGGGGCACCTCGCTGCCACCAGGCTCCCTCCCACCCCACCTGCCCGATATTTCGGGATATTCCTCTCTGTATTCACAGGTTCAGCAGCAGTGGGAGTGGGGCTCGGGGAGGTTTCAGGGTGTGAAGCGATACACGGCCACGAATTATTGCCCCGCGCATCCCCTGACAAGCGAGCCCCACGGCTCCCGGTTAGAAGTTGAACTATTTTTCACAGTTGAATTTCCGTGATTAAAAACTTTGTGGATCTTCATTAAATACAAATTAGCCAGAAAATGGTGGTACTTAGAGGGAATTTTAGGTGATAAAATACAAAAGAATGAGTTCAAGTGGCATGAGTTTGTTTTAATTAAGAAATGAATTAATCACCCGACTTACTGGGCTTCGCTGTTCCACAGATTCAACAAATTCAAGTGACAACATCTACACAATGATTAATCCAGTACCGCCCGCAGGCAGCCGATCGAATGTAAGTCTGCTTTCTAATAATTTACATATCAGATACCATAACAAATCATAATTAACTTCATCAGTTGAGAGTAAAGCAGTTTAATTGATTTCAGCCATTTGTTACAAAACAGGAATAAAACAAACCATCAAAAAGCGATTAACTCTTTGGCGACTTTGTTCATTTTTTATGCTTATCAAGAGAGCGGCCGTCCTGCTGCTCTGGTCAAGGCGGTGGCAGCTGCGCGCCCCGCAAGCGTACGGGTTTTAGGGCATATGGGCGACTGCAGACCTTGTTCTTTTTGCATTTGGAGAGAGCTCTTGGTGCCGGCACGGCGTTTGGGTTTGCACACCTTGGTTTGGCCAAACATTATGGGTGGACGTACATGACCGTGAGCCCCGAGAGGTGTCCTGCAGCCCTGGGAGGTGGCCACGTCCCTCTTCCAAGCTCCTCTTGGACTGGGCTGCGGGGACGGGTCACCCGGAGCCGCCGTGGCCGCCCCGGTGTTGCCTTTGGGCTGACGTGGGTGTTGTTTTCTCATCCGCAGTTCCCGATGGGCCCCGGCTCTGACGGCCCCATGGGCGGCATGGGCGGCATGGAGCCCCATCACATGAACGGATCGTTAGGTGAGCGCCGCCTCCGCGCCCCGGGAGCCCCGGCGGCTTCTGGACCATGGGGGAAAAGTGGAAGGGAGAGGGGCAGGAGGGAGCCGGGGCTGTCGGTGCACCTTCAACAAGGCTTCTCTCCTTTTGTCTCCACGCCACAGGGTCAGGAGACATAGATGGACTTCCAAAAGTAAGTGAGCTGGTGGGCGGCTGCCTGACCCCTCTTTTCTCACCGTGCCTTGGGTGGGGACGGGAGCGGGGCCGGTGGGGCCGTGTCCCTCCCCCGTGGTGTTTTGGGGACGCGGGGACCTGCTCACCGCCTCCCCCCTCGTCTTCTGCAGAATTCTCCAAACAACATAAGTGGCATTAGCAATCCCCCGGGCACTCCAAGAGACGACGGGGAGCTGGGAGGCAACTTTCTCCATTCCTTCCAAAACGACAATGTGAGTCCCTGGGGATGGGCGCGACTGACACTGGGTGCCCAGCCGGAGGCTGTGCGCCGGGGAGGCCGCCTCCCTCCGTCCTCCTTTCTGACCGAGGCTTCGCTCTTTGCAAGCCGCTCCGGGACGAAAGGCGGGGGAGGAAGAAAGACATGGGGTGGGTGTGGGTGGGTGCAGGCTTGGGTGCTCCCAGGGCGGCGAGACGCAGGGGGAACGGAGGAGAGGAGGACGTGGGAGAGGCTCCCACGGGACGGAGGCCAGCTGGGACGAGCAGCTCGGCTCCCCACCTCCATCCCTGGAGCCGCTCGGGTTCCTCCAAACCAATTTAATGCCACCGGGTGGCCGCCCCCTCCCACTTCACCAGCACAGGTGCGGGCACTGGGCTCGCCCCGAGCCGGGTCGGCGCCTTGTGGCCGGCAGCCCGGTCGCCGCGCTGGCTCAGGCGCTGTGCCTGGGCATGGGCCTCTCCTGCTTTTACTACATTAGCATCATGTACATGCGTGTGTTTTAATTATTTTTTTTAATTGCTTCTTACCCCATACTCCTTTGGTTATTTTCTCCCTGGAAAGCCAAGTTACAGAGCAGATTACGTCCTGAAAAATTAGAGTCTCGAGCACACTCTCCTTGTGATTTATTAGCTCCAATTAGGTCGCTTTGTAGTTCTCAGAAGCCCGAGTCCCGCTGCTACATCCCCTTCCCCAGCCGGAGCAGCGCGGTGCTCAGGTCCGGCCCGCCTGGCGTCTCACCCTGGCTTTGTCTCTCTTGCAGTATTCCCCCAGCATGACGATGAGTGTGTGATTTCCCTCCCCCTCCTCCTCTCCAGGATAAAGAGAGTCAGCTGCCGTTCGGAGGATCTCAAAGAATTATGCAAGAAGAAGCTAGGTGTATTGGCAGGGAGACGCGTGGCGGGGGCCAGAACCCCAGGTTTAGTTTCATGCAATAAAAAGGCTGAACTTTTTATTCCATAAAACATGAAGGACAAAACTTAAAATATTTCAAGACATGACAAGATCCTTCTTTGTGCAGAAGGGTTTATATATGTACATGACACTTCTTTTTGGAAACAAATGGAAGCCTCTAGCACCCAACTCCGATCTCTTTGCTTTGTTCTTTTAAATAAAGACAGAAACAGAACCCTGTTGTATGTTTGTGCCGTGCGACACCAGGAAGCTAGTCTAGATATGAAATCTCATGTTGTCTCTGTTGTAGTCATTTTTTAAATAAACTGGACAGTTTACAATGGTGGTTTTCGTTCAGAAGGCCTGTTTTTTTGGTTTTTGGTTTTTTTCCTTTTTTTTGGTGTTTTTTTTTTTTTTGGTTGTTTGTTTGCAGCACAACGCTTCCTCCTCCAGTAACAAGATCTGCTTGTGGAAGAGACTCCACCACCTCATTATAAACTTGTTAATGCAGGTGACCCCTTATAGGATCACATCCTCGAATTAATTGTGATCTTACTCTCTGTGACTGTGGCATGCACTGTGTTAGTCTTTCCCCCCCCCCTCTCAGAGTACAAGAAGAAATCTCTGCCCCTCCCTTCCCGAGAGTCCTTGAGCTGGTTCACTACAAAACCAAATTTGACTCTTTTTTTTTTGTTTGTTTTAAATCCACCGAAAGAAAGGAGAAAGAAAGGGTTAATCTGACCTGGGACTTTGAAACTGTGATCTCCAGCTAACTTTGGTTCTTTTGGGGGCTTTGTTTGCTTTCGTCTTTTTGTTCCGTTTTGGTTTCTTTCACTTGAAGACGTGCTTTTGTCAGGGTTTCACTTCTCTATGATTTGGAACTGGATGGAGATATTTTTTAAGGAATTATTGTTGTTAAAAAAAAAAAAAATGTATCCTTGCTATTCTGTAGGCTTGCTCTGTCGTAAGAAAATAAAAACTTAACGGGAAGCTCAGAAAGCCTTCCCTGCTCCGGGGGAGGCGGCTGCAGCCGAGGGGCAGCCGAGCCGTGTGGAGGGAGGCTGGCGGAGGTCTGGGCTCTCTGTACATTACACTACCCCTGTAGTTGCTCTTTGTTTTTTCTCAAGCTCCATTTCTGCTCCATGTATATCATATTATGTAAAATATTATCTCCCTGGATTGACCCTTGTGCGGATTATTGAAAGCATTGTATCTTGTTTCAGTGTTTTTTCTTACCTTGTAGTCTGGTTCTGAAATACCGAGAGGGGAAAAAAAAAAAGTAATTATTATACATTGTAGTTTGTGTACGATATTTGTTGATAATGTTTTATTAAAGGGATGTCTTTTTTCCGCACCCCTTCATTGAAATGTTTTTGGGAACATTTGGCTTGTTTTTATTATTCTGACTGCAAGACATGAGATGACAAAACTTTTTTTAGTGTGTAATACGAATTTTTTTAAATGTTTGCCTTCTTTTTCCTAGGCATTTTAATTGTGCTTTACCTGTAGAAAGTCGCTGGGTAGGGAGGGCGGGTGGGATGGGGGGGCTAAGGGTGTCAGTCTCATAGTTACAGTCAGGTTAATATTTTAAAAGTAATGCTAAGAAATGACCGAATGAAGATTTGTTGCATCGCAAAATACGCCCGTGGGCTCCAGAAGGGGTCAAACTTTTTTCTTTTTCCGCTTTCCATCTTGTTCAGTTTTTTTTTTTGTTGGTTTTTTTGTTTTGTTTTGTTTTCCTTTTTTCTGTTCTGACGTGAGGAAATGAAAGGACCGGTTTTAATGTATTTTAAAATGAATAGCTAAATTATTGTCTTCATTGGTATGGGATGGTTTTTTGAATGAAACGGTTCTCCCCCTTCCCCCCCATGCTGTAATAAATATCGACATAAACATTTGACCTCGGTGCGCTGCAGTTTGTTCCTGGTGCTGGCGGCAAGAGGCGCGCGCGTGGGTTCTGGAGGAGCAGGCGCTTCTCGAGGCTCGGAGCCCAGCGGGGTGCTGGGGGGCACGTTTTGGGGTGGGGGGGCTGTGCAGGGCGAGATTTCGGGGCAGGTACGTGCTGTGTAGGTGCTGTGCTTGCAGTGCGGCCCCTGGAGTAAGACTGGAGTGGCTGGGGAGAGGAGGTTCGTTTAATGGTGCTCTCTCAGGTTGTCTCTATTTAAGCATTTAGAAGAAAATTGAGCTTTTAGCCCAAGAAAATATTCTTTTTGTGCACACACCAAGGGTGCACTGCTGGTAGAGCAAGGTGAGGGCATGGGCTGCAGGTGAGGGTGTACAGAGAAGCTTTCTGGGGCTAAAAAGGGGGATTTTATTTTATTTTTTTTACACCCTGTCCCCCAGGGTTTCCCCGTCACAGGCCGGAGAAGCTCAGACGCCCGTGTTGGGTTCATACCTGGAGATGTCAGGGCTGGGGCCGTGTGTTCCCATCCCTCTCTTGCACGAGGAGAGGTTCGGCGACGTGGCCCCTGCGGGTGTTTAGAGCTGGTGCATGCAGGAACCAGGGACTGTCACCGGGGTCTGCGGTGACAGTGGCACGAGCGGGGCAGCTGGCACCATGCCTGCGTGCTGGCTGCCCTCACAGGGTGTAGAGACCCTCCCTGCAGGGTCGCAGGCTCATTTCGTTAAACACCGCGCTGAGAACCTGCCACGTTCCCTCCTTGACAAGCCTCCTGAGCCCGAGCTCAGGGATGATGAACCGTCTCCCACGTCGGTTTTCATTAAATTAAAGGCGGGAGGTGGCTGCGAGCAAGCAGGGGCTGCGGGTCGGGTACAGCGTGTGCCTGCTAGCGCAGCCCGCGGAGTTCGGGTTTGTACCAGGCGCGAGCCAGGGGAAGGTGGTGGGGAGGAAACACTTCTCGCCTTGCACGGCGCGAGGGATTCAGCCTGCGAAGTATTTGCGTGCTGGATACCTGTTGAGACTGCTGGCACAGGAGCTGGGCGAGTGGGAGCAGCCCGAAAAGGGTCCCTGGGGACAGCCTGGGCAGCATCGCGGCAGGCGTTAGCAGGAGGCTTTTGTCATCAGCCGCTCGGCCACCGGTGCCGTCAGCACTTTGTCCCTTGGCTGGCTCCATCGGCGTGTCCGAAAGTGCTCACGCAGGTGGGACGCGCCACAAATGCAGCTACCAGGGGCTTCGGTGGGGAACGGCCGTGCACCCGCGCACATCCCCGGGCAGGCAGGAGCCCAGCCCCGGCGCATCGCTGCAGCGCGTCCCTCCGGGCACCTCCGGGTCCCCCTCGCAGGCGCGAGCTGTCCTCTTCTTGCGCGTTCTGTCCTCTTCTCGCGCGTTCTGCTCCCCGCCTGCCGCTCATTAAAAGTTAATGGCTGGTTCTTGCTGAGGTAATGCCACTCATCTGCTGACGAGCCTTTATAACTTACTGATGCCCACCCAGATGTGCCTCCCTGACCTGTCGTCTTCCTCCCACTCCCACCCCCCTTGCACCCGTCCCAGGAGCCCTGCGCTGCCCAGCTTGAGTTCATCTCAAGTCATCTCACGTGGATTTCTCAGGCCTCTTGTGACCGAAGCCAGCACTTGAAGTGAACTCATTCCCCTTCTGACTGCCCAATGTCTTACTGCCTCTGCCATTTTTCAAAACTGCCAAGTTCTGCCCTCGTCCATCCCTCCCTGTGCTCTGGCTTTGCCTCTGCTGTGTCTTGGAGAAGGCAGGATTCCAGCTTTGCTTGGTTTGTGCTCTTCTGCTGCCGTTACTAACAGCCATTGCTCTGTGGAGCGGTAAAAGCATCTAAAGGGACTTTGGCTCTTTCCCATAAAGACCATCTTCAGGCTTCCACGCCTGCTACAAGCATGCAAGGTGCTCAGTTCCTTCATGCCCCTCTTTACTGCCATCAGTCTCTTAGCATGTCTCTTCAGTGAAAGTGGTCTGCTCAGGAATGCTGACGCCGCTGTGACCGCGCCGCTCGCTGCGCAGCAGGGTCACCTCCCTCAGACGGGCACTGACCCAAGGCAGGAAGGGTGAGGGGACGGCACCAGCCCGCGGGCTGTTCCCTAGAGCTGTGCAGCAGGGTCTCTGCGGCACAACAGAGCCAACCTAAATGAAACTGAAAGGAAACGCCTTCAGAAACAAGCTCCACAAAGCACAACTATTAAAATGCGCTCCTAAATAACCGGGTGTAAATTACGGGTTTAAACAGATGAGCTGAAACGGGCAGCCCTCGAACAGGCAGAATTAGACCAACGCAACGCTCGCTAAATTATTTCTCTTTGAAGCATTTGCTCCCCGCTACTGAGGGATTTTTTTAATTTAACTTAGAGATGTATCCAAGTCATTGTGTGCAACTGTTGATCTCAGGTTTGACTAGTGAAAATCTGTTTTCTGAAACCTGCGGAGGGGAGCTGTTCGATAGCCTGAGACGGGAACCCGCAGCTGAGATGTTCATCCAGATGGTCAGGCAGGATCACAAAGCACAGACCAGTCTCTGACACAGGATTCTGCAGCGATTATGGATTTCTTGGAAATGTGCTCTTCCACACCTTAAAATAGCGCAGGCTGTCCTATGCCTTCCCATGTGCTGAAGGGTATCAGTGCAGAGCTGCAAAACATTTTACATTTGGTTGGAGCTAATTTAGCCTCCATTTTACAAAAAACACACTTAATCCTCCCATCTTAAAACGAATATGCTTCCTGCTCACTTAACTCTGAGTGGCAGGAAGAAATTCCTGTTTTTAGCAGCAAATACCCGTTACCAGGCACCAAAGTTTCATGCTACGTTCTACATCGCTTTCCCAAAATGGATAGGTTTCTTCATCAGTATCGGGAGAGGTAAAAGAACTGTGGTTCTAAATTCGACAAAGCAAGCTTGAGGATTAAATAATTTGGGAACTAAGCACCGGGCAGTACGTGCAAGGCACACGGAGAGCAGAAGCTGTGCAAAGGAATCAGACTGGTTCTAGGCAGCAGGAGGACGCACTGGATGACTCTAACCAGACACCAGAGGTAAGCCCCTCAAATGAAAACTTCTTCAGGCACAACTTTGTTTAAAAAAAAAAAAAATTTACTTTCAGTAGCAATATAATTTATTTTTGAAAGTAAACCAATCCACCTTTCTTTAAATATGTGATGGTTCTGGCAAAGAGAAGCAGCAGGTACAGTTGGTGAAGAATCTTCTTTTGAGCTGAATTTCACACAGCTCCATGCAGATACAGTGCCAGAAACTTCTTGAATGTTTCTGGCTGAAAGCCATATATTCCAGCGGGCTTCTGCAGAGAGAAGACATGGATGCTCAGTTTGCAGCGAAGTAATTAATGTAGACAAACAATGGCTTTAAATGCACTTGAATAAAGGTGGTAGCTTCCAAATCGTGCTCTCCCTCCCCAAACGGTTTGTGTGTAGGTACTTCCACTGGTGTAAGTCTCAGACAGCACCAACGCTGCCCACCAAAGTGAGACGCCCCCCCCGTGTAACTGTGCTCTGTTTACTCGACAGCGAAGCTGACAGTTGCATGTAAGCACTTCCTTCGTCAGAGCACAAGTTGATTTTAAACAAGCCTGCTAGGAGATGGTAGGTTACAGATGGGGTGATCTTTGTGGAGGAGTTCGTATTAAGCTTGGCTTGCGGCTCGTACGCCGTGCGGTGCCTCGGCGGTACAAATACTCGCTGGCAGTTACACCTGCTTAAGGCTCTCCAGTCAGAACGGGGCCGGTGCCTGCGTCAGCTCCCTTCAGCTGGTTTAAAACCCGTGCCACAGCCTTCTGCCAGCTCCCAAACCTCTGGCAGAGATGAGAGGGCTGTACTTCCAGGGCCACTTCCCCATCCAGGGCTGTTTCACCCCGGTTTGCTTACCGTAACAACGCTCTTCTTGACTTCTGGAACACACTGGGCTTTTTCATACAGATTCTGATCAGAGTCAATCCAGACGAGATTCTTTATGCCATCACTAGACACGAGGTCTGTTGTATTTAACTGGAACACCATGAACTGGAAGAGCTGGCCATCTGTGCCAACACTCTGCACCACTATCGGCTGCTCCAAAACCTTGGGATCGTTCTAGGAAAGAAGGGAAGAAGGAGAAGTCAGTTACCACAAAAACTGTATGACTAGTTGCTGATTCTGCATCTTCTACTTGGTTTAAAGCCAAGTTTTTAATAAATGTATTGTTACCTTGCCCAGAAAATTACTCTAGTCAAACATGTTTTGAATGTAGATTTTGGATTTTAATTAAAATTCTTCCTTCAGCCAGCAACGAAGTATCAATTTGCATACTGAGCTGTCGGATGGGTTAAGTTCTACACCCTGCTTCCTACCTATTACTGCTCCGGTGCATGTTACATCATGAACGCGCTCATTGCCGAGGTGTTTTTTTAGATCAGCAGTAACCATTCCTGAAGGTTAGTCAGACCCCCCGAGTGGGAAGCTATGATATAGTAACATCAGTGCAGATTTGAAAACTACTGTACCCGCCATGGCAAGGGAATTTCACAGTTCCTTCCCCTAGCCGCAGTGCTAGAGAAAGAAGAAAGCAGGAGAGCAGCAGTCTCCGATACGTACCCCATACAGCACCCTAGCCTTTGCCAGTGCGTTGCCGAAAGCAAACATCAGCATTTTAGCACGAAGCTGTTCTGGTCTGAACCTGTCAGGGCGAACGTTGGCCGATTCCAGGAAATACAGAGTGTGAGGATGAGGGTATGGATAACCATCTTTGAAACCTAAACGGCAGATAACCACGTCAGAAATCGCTCGGTAAGAGACAACACGGCCAACGTTTTCTCCCATATCTTCAGGAACTGTTTGAGTAATTTGCCCGGGTTTTTCTCCACAGAACTGCCTAGGCCGGGGTAAACTTGCCACTGGTCTGGAGTGCTTGCACTGCACACCCTGCGCCCAGCTCCGCTGCTCCCCTTCCCGTCCACTCCCACAGACACCTGCCCCAAAGGCAAGGACTGCTAGAAAATTATTTTCAACTGCCAGATGTACCTGTGTCATTGAGCTCCCTGTACACATTCACTTCCTGAAGATCAATTGTAGGCGAGATGGGATAGAAGGTCTCCAGAACATGCTCTTCGGTGGCCAGTATCTCCTCCTTGGAGGCTACTGGTGGTATCGGGGCCACAGAGTTCATAAGTATTCCGTTCAGGCCACGGACCTGAAGGAGAAAGGATTCTGGGGAGGGAAATTAGACGGTATTCAGACATCACTAAAACAACATCAGGGCAAGGCGTACGTTTCCTTTTGGGTAACAGCATTCTAGTAAGTCTTTGTTCTGCAAGGCCCACTCTCTCCCCCTCGCCTCCAGACTAATCTTGAATAGCAGCTCCGCCGTGGGTTCTTTTTCCAAAATAGCAGCGTTAATTACTAGCATTAGTTTCTTAACTAAGCATATTTTACAAAGACAACAGAACAGATTTGGATGCCAAAAATAAATAACCAGTTCTAAGACACCGGCTCTCTTCTCCCCCTGTCATGTTGATGTTGTCTGACACCTCAATAATCTTGGGGCAAGTACCCTGTCACCATGCCTATCCTTACAGCACTGTTTAAAACTGGAAGAATTGCTCGGTTCCAGAAATTGTTTCATTTTTTCCAGGTCTTCGGCTTTCAAGCTAGTGACTTTGTTACCCCTCTCACCTTAACCAAAAGAACCAAAGGCTTCCACCCCAGCAGCAACCAACCTCTTTCCCACACAGCGGCAATCCTGTAGTTCCTAGCCAACATTCTTTTAGCCAGGGAAGGATACTTCATTGTCATTAACCGGCACAAATGTATCAAGTCTTCAAACAGCACAGGGCTTTAGAATAAGAAGAGAAAAAAAAAAAGGTTACATAAAGTAAAAATATTATCATGGTAGGCAGATGCTTCTGGGATGTGAATGCTATAGAACACTACTGCCTGTAAAATATATAACAGCATAACATTTCCAAACGGTTAACACAGATTTCAGACTAATACCCAACAAACCAGACTGGTTCCAAGTTGGCAGAGGTAATGCTTACCATTAGTTATTTAAAAACTGACATTCTGAATCAGCTAGAACTGTATCTCAAGTAGAAACAGAGACCTTGGCCTAAAAGGAGCTTTAATAGAGCGTACGTGTTTACATTGGTACTACTGTCAACATTCAGACCTGTGTTGTTTTGTTTTTTTTATAAGGTGAGAACCTTATACAAAGGCTCTGACAGTTTTGCACGGTAAGTGAATCTCTCAGGAGTAGATCCATGCATGAGTTTCTTTGTAGTGTTAAAAACTCTGGTTCTTAAACCATCTTCTTAATGGCTGGCTTACACTAAAGCCATGCGCAGGACTGAGAACTTACCAATACTTTTCTCTGCTGGGAGAAACTTCTGTCGTCTCCCAGAGCCGTGCGTGTGCGATCGCACGGTGAACTGCCTCATCCTGGTCCTGGAGCTGGTGAGCTGGGTCACTGACGATGCTGAGCACCGACGGAGGCAAACCTTGCACCAGCTTCGTCTTGGTGAGCCACTGCGCTTGCCGAACCCCTAGAATCGGAGAATTAAGGTCGGAAAAGACTTTCAAGATCATCTGGTCCAACCGTCCCCTGCCACCAATGTCACCCACCAAAACGTGTCCCCAAGCACCACGTCCAAATTTCCTTGAACACCCCCAGGGACGGCGACTCCACCACCTCCCTGGGCACCCCTTCCCAACGCCTGACCGCTCTTTATGAAAAGAAACACGTCCGAATTTCCAACCTGAACCTCCCCTGGCACAACTTGAGGCCGTTCCCATTAAAATAGCGGGCCTGTTACTGAGACCAGCGGGCGGGTTGGCAGGGGTGCGCAGCATGGATTTCTAAGAGGAAAAATAACCTGTATTTCATTTATTTTTGCACCGAGGGAGGCGGCCCGGGCGCCGCGGGTACCTTCCAGCATGCGGACCCGCTGGTGGCACACGAAGCAGCCGCGCTCCTTGCGCAGCGCCATGTCCTCGTAGCGCGGCCCGGGGGAGTGCCAGGGGTCGTGCCAGCCGCGCTGCCAGGTCGGGAAGCGGGGCCGGGCCAGGCCGGGCACCCGGTGCTGCCGGCCCGCGTACGTGACCGCGTCCAGCTCCACCTGCTCGCGGACCGGCCGCCGCTCCGCCCTGCGGGACAGCACCTCCGGGGGCGGCCCGCGGGTGGTCCAAGGCGTGCGGGGCAGCGGCCCGCGGGGACGGGGCGGCCCCGTGTGGGTGACGATGCCGCGGGTCTGGGTCCCGGCCCCCACCGCCCGCCTCAGCGCCGCCGCCGCCGCCATCGCCTCAAGGGCCGCCGCCGCCGCCATCTTGTCGCCCTCAGGAGGGCGGACGGGGGGCGGGGCCGCGCCGCTGGCCGTGGTGAGTGACACAGGAGGGAGCCAATGGGAGGCGAGAGATGGGGGAGGTCGGCCAATGGCGCGGAGGAGGGGCGGGAGGAAGGGCAGGTGCGGGGGTAAGTGAGGAGAGGGGGAAGGAGGGAGGGGAGAAGCCCGGGACGGGGGGGGAGTGTGGGGAGCTGCGGCCCCTCCGGGCGCTGTGGGCAGCCCGAGGCCGTGGGGACCGTGGGCGCATGTAAACCCCCAGTGAACGCACAAAGCACAACAAACGTGGCCGAGCCCCTGACTAACAGCGTCTTCCATCTTTGTCTCTGGCCGAATTTCCCCTCAAAAACGCCCCTCGGGCAGTTTGTCTGAGCAAAAAGCCCCCGCCGGGTCCCCAGCCTGAGCAATGGCTGCTCGCACCAAGCCCTCGCCTCCCAGCCCGGGCACACGAAACCGGCCGGGAGCGCGGCAGGCAATCCCCTGGCTTCCTCTTCTCCCCCTGCCAAATCCAAATTATCGTCCTTCTCGCACAGGGGTGAAGATTAATTAATGCTTGCACGGGAGCTTGGAAATGAAGGTGCTCCGAGTGCTAAGTGTGCTTTTCTTCAGCCTCGTCACCCGTGGTTTTATAATTTCCTCCAGACCTTTTGTTTAAATGGTACCAATATAAATGTATTGGGGATACTGTTAAACCGTTGTATAAAAATAACAGAATCCCTGAGAGGTCGGCATCTCGATTTTTGTTGGAGGAGCACTCGCCGGGTGTAGCTCTGTGTGGGCCAAGGGTAGGAGATGAAAATCATGCTGCGCGTGCTTCTTGCCTTTTCCTACATGTCTACATTTAAAGCCAGAGCCAAATCTGCTTATAACCAAATTGTTTGTTCATTTGCCTGTGGATTTACTGTTTTCTTGTAGCTTCTTGGCTCTACAACCCACCTTCAGCTCTGTGCCCTCCCTCCGTTTTAAAGCAGTGCTCTGGCAGAGTTTGGGGCTCGTTAGCCCTTCTCGTGGACTGAGCTGCAGATTTTTAGGATATTCCTGCTCCAGGTGACTGGGCCACTCTTTTGCTAGAAATCACCACCTCGGTGGCAGGGCAGGCAGGAGCCTGCTGCTGAAGGTAGCTCTTGCTGGGAAGGCCAGCTGGGTTCTGCTTTGCAGCTCAGGGCTGGCGGTGTCTGGTGATCTGCGCCGCGCAGAGCAGAGGCAGCGGGCGCTTGAGCAGAAATGGAGCATTGCAGGCAGCAGTTCAGCTCGCAGGTTTGCAGTTTTCTGATTCCCCTGAGATACGCACGCAAGATGCTTGAGAGAGATTTCTCTGTCCTTCTCCAAGTAACGCTCAGCTGATGAGCACGTGCTTCTCTTGATCCTGCTGTTTGTGATGCAAGGCTTGTGTTTTGCAGACAATGAGTGGAAATGAGGATGAGTGGCTGGCTCTCAAACCCCAGGAACCTTCTCCATCCCAGTGCTGTGGCAGCGGCTGCAAACCCTGCATTTATGATGTATATGAGATGGATCTTGCACGATGGGAAAGGGCCAAAGCAAAGCAAGACAAAAGCCTCCTCACGGAAAAGAAGGAGCAGGTCAATTTGTCTTCATCGTGTCCTAGAGCCAGCGCTTTGATCATGTACTTGCTAGCATGTGGGGTTGTGCTGGTGGGTGAGGGATGCCGCTATAGATTAAAGAGGTGTCTTAAGACTAAATGTAATTCCCCAAACTCAGCCTTCCCAGACCCGCTCCCCCTGCCTGCTCTCTCCCTGCTGTAATGTGATTTTCCAAGTGTCGAGTTCGCCCTGGTGTCGCATTACAGCCCTGGGTCTGCAGCTTCTGCCAGACCATGTGCTGCGGAAGCGTCCCCCAGGCAGACAGAGCAAACCTCTGTGAAAAGTGGGAACAGAGGGAAAGATGCAAAGAATTACAATTTTCTCTGCTGATGGTTTCCTCCAAGAAGTTCCACTTTCCTGACCTTTTTTGTCTTTTCCTGGTATTTAGATTCTTATTTTGAGAATGAGAAAGCTTGCATTGTGCATGGCCTGGTATTCAAATAGTCTTCAGAGTGTAATTTTAAGCTTGTCAGTGCCCTGTTACGTAAGATTTACTGTGCTGGGTCAAGCAAAAATGTTCGGTGTTGAAACAGCTAACAGTATTTCCTATTCCGAATGGTCATCAGTAGGTTTCAAAGTTGCCCCCAAAGCAGTGCTCAGCTCTTTTAGCAGTATTATTTCTGTTTGTTTCCAGACACGAGAAAATGAGTGCAATGAGTCATAATAAGATGACCTTGCTGTAAGGTGTAAAAATGTAATTTTAAAGGGGGGGGGATCCAAGATCCCAGAATGCATACTGCAGAACACCATAATGAATCAGCAGAGAGCTGAAATTTGCACTGGGCCCTAGCATTTAATATGCGTTCTTCTGGAGTCAGTATCTCAGGCACTAAATTAGCATACACGTTTGCTTCCAAAGAAAATTGAAATAATAAAAGACACCATCTAACCAAGTAATTATTTATTGTTGTTCTTGCAGAGCAATAATTCAGAACTAAATCCAGATACATTTACTGCATTCAACATAAGCTCAGTGGAGCAGCTAACAGAGGACACCTACCAGTACAAATTTGAATTACCGGGAAATAGCAGTCTGCGATTGAGTTTAGGACAACATATCGTGTTAAGGTATTGTTCTCTGTGCTAGTTAAACAGTCTGCATTATGTAACCTAATATATAGGTTTTTGTCAATAGACAAAGCCTTCATACCGGGCAAATCATAATTTCTATAGCTCCATGATGATACAGATGAAAGGCCTCGTGAGCTCATTAGTTCTACTAATTTTATGTTAAAAGCCATTCCAAAGCTGTATTTTTCTTCAGCATTATCCTTGCATCGGTGGGTCAGAAAGAACTAGGTGTGATTAAGAAAATCCATTTGCAGAAAGAGTCAAAGAATAGATGTTACAACAGATGATTTACTCCAGCATGTTGGAAAGAAGACAATGAGCTGCGCTAACCCCAGGGCTCAGTATTTTAGGGTCTGTATCTTGGGGTAACTCAGCACCCATGGTGTTATTTCTGATGTCCAGGCATCTCCCGATTTCTAGAAAAACAACCCTCCTGCGTAGTTTATTGCTTGCCAGAAAGGGGTCACTTGGGAAAAGTTTATGTCTCTCTCAGCCATCTGTGGTGATCATTGCCAGTTAGAAAAAGTCATGGTATGATGCCATTGATCTGTATCTGTTGACGTTATTTGTACGTTAACAGCTGATGTATACAGCTGGCTGGCTGCTGAAAGTACATGCTTCTCATTCCACCCTCTCTCCTAATGCAGCAGAGGAAAGGGTTTGGTCACGTCCGTCAATTAACATAGTCAGTAGTGAAGAGCAATGTGGATACATTCTATGGAAAGAGAAGACTTAAATGATAATACAGTGTATATTGACAAGAGCTCAATTTAAGGCTGTGCCCTAAATTTCATTAGTTAATTGCCAGATGCTGTCCAAACACAGAAAGAAAGGTATACCCCAGTCCAAAAGGAATAGCACACTTACCAAGAAAGCATTTTCTTTTTCCTTTCCCACTCTTGCGCACTGAACAGTTTCTCATAAAACATCTCAAGCCTCCTTCCATGGACGTGTCCAAGAGCTGAGTGTGGGGTACAGATGGGGCCAGCACCAGGAAAACAATAGATGCATTTAGAAGTTATGTCCCCCATCGATTTGTACATCTCACAGGGAAATGTTGTGCATCTGTGCACAGGCTGGGCCATTGGGAAGAGGATCTGCTGCCTCCCTCAGCCTTGCCTCATCTCCCCAGGGAAAAGCACAAGTGTTGGTAATACCTGGCAATGACACGAGTTACAGTGGCTTCCTGTATTTCTCTTCTCAGAGGAGAGGTGAACGGTTTGGAGGTCCAGCGAGCCTACACTCCGATTAGCCCAAGGAATGCAGAAGGTTACTTTGAAGTTTTAGTGAAAGTAAGTAAGTCTATACAATATAGATTAGAGTGGAAGGTGCTGGGGACGCTGTTTTCTTTTAGGAACCAAGCACGCTGTCAGTACTTCAAGTGAGACTCTGTCAAATCCCTCATGGGCTGTTTCTGTGTTGTTTTGAAGCAGTTGTGCTTTGCTGATAAAAATTGCTTTTTCTTTTTTTTTTTCTTTTTTTTTTTTTCTCCCACAAAACTGAAAGCAGAAGAAGGTGACACACAAACAACTGCTTTGCAGCATAAGCCCTGCTAAGCGTTTGAGAGAGCCTCTCGGGAGCCTTGCAGTTGCCGGTGTGGAAAGAGGTGCCCATTCCACCTCCCTGATTTCATTTTGCCTTTTCAATCTGTCTTTGAAATCACACCCAGCAGTCTGCCCAGTTGAACCACTGATTTTGGAAAGTCATTGCCCAGCCCTTACTCTCCCAGCCTTATTTTGCATTAAGGACATTTTTCATAAAAAGCTTTCATTTTGGTGAGAAATATGGAAAGAAAACAGGCAGCTGTTCCTGATGTGCGTGTAGGGCTCTGGAGCTGCCTGCAGTCTGAGAAGTGTCCCCGTGGCCCACGGGGCAGAGAGGTAACCCACAGGCACAGGCTGCACCTACCAGGGTGGACACGGTGGCAAAGCCCCATTTTGGATGAGCGTCCTAGCCCTTCTGGAGGCAACCAGAAAATGCTGGTTGAGTTCAAAAGGATTTTATAGGAGAACTTGGTTGGAAAATTGTCTGAATAAAGTCTGCAGGGCCCTTATAAATAATCATTTTGTGTGGCGAATATCGAATTGAAGATTTTTCTGATATTGTATTTGTATGTCACTAGTGATTCCTCAGGGCAGACACAGACTTCAGTATAGGTGTGAAAGTCTGATAGCTGAGTGTCCCGGGTGGCTTGCACAAAATGACCATTTGTCCTCTGCCTGTCCTCCAGGATTTCACATTTTGGAGGTCTATTATGCGTTGTATGTTCAAACGAAAGCCCTGTTCTTTAGAAATGTGTACAGCTTGTATAAGACACCTGTGGGAGGGTCCTTTCACCATTCTTGTGGCAATTGGTGTGTGGTAGGGGAGAGAAACATTGCATTTGAGTTGTATTAATAGGATACATTCACAAGATGACTGTGAAATTTCATGTATACTTGCTTATTACTCACAGGTTTTGCATTTCAATAATAATAGTAATGATTGTAATGATACCTTTCCTTTATATAGAACCTTTCATCCCAAAGGGAGCTATAGTTACTCTCTGGCAGTGACAAAAGAGGTTGGTAACACCTAGTGTAAAGCAGCCATTTTTATAACTCACTCTGTAGGTTGTGGTATATTTCACACTATTCAGGCAATTTTGGAAAGTACTATATTATTATTATTACTATGCAATCCAAGCACTGTTCAAACCCTTCTGTCTCCTGTTATTATAGCATTGCATTTGTGATACTACAGTTAAGAGTGAGGGAGTTGCCATTTACAGAGCATAACCCTCTTTTTGAGTGATTTTATAATGTTAGGGTTTCTCTCCATGTAAAACTGGGTGTAGAAGTTTTCCCCCAGGAAATAATTATTTTTTTTCTTTTTGTTTAGAAAAATTCATTTTAATCCCACTCAATCACTTCTCACTTCAATTTTTGGAAATAATTTTGGTGAAAGAAGGATTGTTTTAGTTGCCATTAGCATGTTCCATTGGGAACGGGCCATAAGGTGGGGCTGACTTTTTTCCACTTGTCTTGGGTTTCCATGTATGGTTGAAGAAGGTAAGTATCAAACACTGTTTCTTTGATGCAACCACACACTGTTTGCACGAAACTAAGTGCCAGCCCAGGGTCCTCTGAACATAAAATGTTTCTGACAGTAACTCAGAACCTGGATGTATGTATATGATGCATTTACATTTTGAATCTAACAACCAGTGCAAATAGATCTTAATGGCTAAGATATCTTATTTAAGTGAGGTTGTTACAAGGGGAAGAGTATCCGTGCTCTTTATTAGCCAACATTGCTTGCAAGTGCAGACACACGCTTGCTCGCTCGCTCACTTTTTTTTAGCTGCTTTGTGGTTCACCAGTTTTGTTTGCCTGCAGTGCTGCTTGGTGGCCAGCCAAGGCGCTGGGGTGTGGAGCTGGGCTTCTGTCCAACGTGTGTGCAGAAAACACCCCAAAGTACCTTTCTCTCAGGTTATGTGGGCTGGAGACTTTGAAGGCTTGTGTCACATCCCATCTTCTGACCTCCGGTTGTGTGGCTCTTCCTCAGGCTTATCAGTGGCATCACCTGTGTGCGAGACCAGTTGTCTGCCACCACTGTTAGCCTTATCTGCTCTTGTGGGGTGGGCCAGACGTTGTTCTCTGGCCAGACCCCATAAAGTGTGGCCATTCTTTTGCGCGTATTCATTCTGGTCAACCATAAAGTCATCGCACAAATAGGGCACACATAGAGAGCGAGCAAGAGAGCACATTACATCCAGCAACAAGACTGCTTGGATAAGCCCTTCATTTTTCAGCATCTCCTTGCTTCTCTTTTTCTTGCAAGCACTGACCCTTTCTCATCAGTCACAAGTGAAGCTAGCATTCCTGTGTGGAAAAAGCCTAGATAATGTTTCTTTTGTGCCTGGTAGAAAGTGAAGCGTTTTTTTTGCCAATGTTTTTCTTCTGTGAGGCCCAAATTAACATATATATTTTTGAAATGTGGAGGCATCCCTTAGCATCCAGATGATCTGTTCTGAAAACAGAGTTTTATAAATGAGAAACCTGACTTTGGGTCACTAATTGTATCAACACAGCATTTGAGAGACTGAAATAAAGAAAGAGCTATGCAGTGTTTATATAACTATCAGTACCCAGAGGGCATTTCCAGATTCCATACCCGGAGATCTGGAGAACACTTGAAGACTTGGACTGTGCTTTGCATTCAAGACGCTCTTCTCTGTGTGCTTTGTAAGCAAGAACTCTGATAAGCTTTTTCCAGTTTTGGAAATTCAGACTGCATGAGAGTGGGTTGTGTTTACATTATAGTCAAGCTGGAATGGATCCAATATGATTTAATTTAAATGTCTTTGTTTTGGGTATAACTTTGAATTATTTTTTCAAATAGAACTATCTTTCTTTCTTTTTAAATGCATGAAATGTTTTTTGCCCCCTTCTCGTTTAAATGTAGATAACTTTATAATCGACTTTAAGCTGGGAAACTTTCCAGCAGAGTATAATTATTCTTTTCTTTTGTGCAATGTTTTTTATTAGTGCTATGAAGCTGGGCTAATGTCACAATACATAAAAACTTGGAAAAAAGGAGACACAATCTTTTGGCGTGGGCCGTTCGGAGGGTTCCCATATCGACCTAATAAGGTTAGTTTCCTAAGAGACATAGGATGTTTCAGCTTGTGGCAGCTAGCTTTGTTTAATACTCCAAAGGGAAGACATCAATTTGATTACTGTTTTCATGATTATTTTAGGGACTTCCTGGGTTATTGTACGGCGCTACAGCATTAGCAGTCAGCTGGAGAAAGTAGACCTTATTGAACTGCAGCATATTTAAGGAAGAAGAGGAGAGGGAGGTGGGTGGGAGACTGGAAAATTAGCAAGGCTGTCTGTTCATCACTTGCATTAAACGTTCTTGATTTGTTTAACAAAGGGAACTTATTCTGCACCAGCAATGAGTGCAGATTGGTTTTGCCGTGTTTGAACCACGTTGCTGTTTTGTGACTGAGCACGAGTGAAGAAGAGATGTTGATCTTCTTCTCTCCTGGGTGTTCCCTGAACTATAGCAGCTCCAGTGAGGTGTCACGTCACCCAACCACTCTGCAAATGCTGATCCTATCTACTGATACCGGGCTCTCTGCAAAGAAAGGCAGATCCAGTTTCAGGGGAAGGCTTCTCACACAGACTAATTTCGTTACTTAATTCTGACCTTTCAAATGAGAAGCAGAATCGAAACATTGGTCACTAAGATCCCAAAGCCTCATTTCTTCTTGCTCTTTCTTTTCTTCTTTTTCTTCTTTTGTTTTTTTTTAACCAGCAAAAATAGGGCTGTAAAATCTCAGTGGCCAAGCTCCATGCAGAGCAATTGTGTTCTGCTTCCTGAAATAGTGTCCCTGCTGTGTTAGGCTACTGTTCACTTCTGTTCCTAAAAGCTTCCAGATCGTTTGGGACAGAACATAGCAGCCATGCCTAGAAGTGGGTGCATTCAGGGGCTGGCTGGGTGATCCTTGTACGTGCAGTTGACAAAGCACCTGAGCGATCCTTGAAACAGCTTGCTGTAGAAGAACTGTTAATATTTATGAATTATAACAAAGGTCCTGAATATAAATTTCAGAGTAAAAATTCTTTTTATTTTCTCTATTTGCTGCCCATAGGATAGGATTTAGATTCAGGCAGATCAAAGCCATTCGAAATAAACTGCCCTCAGAGCAGCCCCTGAGCAGCAGCCCCTTCCCACCACCAGCCTCCTCCAAGAGGCTGCTGACTGTCAGGATAGGTGAACATCTAAGCTTCAGAGCCTGTTTCATGGCAAGGTGGTCATACTTAAGGCCTGACCTTCCGAGATCTGACAGACCGTGTGTTCCCACTGGCTCTGACTAATTAATGTCTTGTGTAGCACAAAGGAAATCATTTCAAATTCAGATGGATGTGTGCATAAAAGATGTGTTCAAGCTCTCAGTGAAGTTGGTAGGAGTTGGACCAGTTCCTGTACGTAGCAAATCCATCTGGACGTTGTTCGTGCTGATAGCTTCTCTGCTATATGTAGTCGCACTCCACATCTTGAAGCCCTCTGGCTTCCAGCACCCCATCAGACTTTGGTTGTAGAGGGTTGGGGTTACCAAATCCCCGGCTATGAGGAACAGGGTAGGCATAAGATGGTTTAGGAGGGAAGACCCCAAAACACTGGCTTAAGACCCACTTCTGGGATTGGTGCACTGGTAGGTAAGGTGCTGGGAACCTGCTGTCCTCCTGTGCACAGCACCCTGCTGCCTGCATGTCAACCCACAGTGGGTCAGCAAAGTGTACAGCTGAACTGAAACCGAAATATAAATGAACTGTAATGAAGGCTGAAGCTATAAATGTTTATATTTGGATATAATCCAGTTTCATTAAGTTTGGTATATAAAAATCCTGCAGGTGCTTTATGTAATACTTGATGGATTTTGTAGAAAAATACATTTTGAGATTTGCATATACCAGTTCATGTCCTGATACCTGATGTGTTCTCTGTGTCGGAACCCTTTACCAGTGTGGCAGAAGGAGGAACTGGCAATGAGCACGTTCGTTTCCAGTCACAATGGTTAATTCAAAATTCTGTTTTGTTGTTAGCACGGAGAACTCCTCATGCTGGCTTCTGGCACTGGCCTTGCACCAATGCTTCCCATTCTCCAGTCCATAACAGATGATGAAGAGGATGAAACTTTTGTAACTCTTGTTGGCTGCTTCCGTACATTTGAAACAATTTATTTGAAACCTCTTCTCCAGGATCTGGCTCGATACTGGAACATCAGAATATTTTACGTTCTAAGCCAGGTAAATAAATGGATATGAAGTCGATTTATGTGAGGGTTCTGTGTGCTGGATGAACCTTTTCTGTCAGTGATCTTAATTCTTTCCCAAGTCATCAAGGCTACTTTGTGATCTAGCAGCTGCTGTTCTTAAATCTACTAAATACTCTCATGCTGCTAGCAGTCTGAAGAATTTCAGGGAAGCGACCATTGCTGCTTGTCCCTCTTTGACCCCCTCGGTAGCCCTTCTGTTGGCAAGGACCCCCTGATTCATATTCACCATTGACCATTTCCCCCCACTTCTGACAGCTGTTGCTGCACCTAAGCATTTATGTAAAGAAAACTTGGCTCTGGGAGACTCGCAGCAAATAAACTATTTCTTTTTTCCTAATATCAGCACCTTAGTCTGTCCTTATCTTCCATTCATTGCTCATGGCTACGTCTCTCTTCTTCTAGTATGTTAGCACCAACTTCCCAGCAATTATTTTTCCCAGCTGACCCATTTTCAAACTTTTAAAGTTGTGTCCCACTCTCTAAAATTATTTTCTATGCCAAATCCATGGGATGAGGGCATACCTCTCTCAGTGGTGTTATGATTTGAGCAGTCTTTTTCATTTTCATTTGGTCCCAAAGTTGCCTGTGTTCTGCACAGATTTGGTAGTTGAAAATTATTTCCCTCAGAAATGAGGATTCATTGCAGGGAGGATATAGAAAGAATTATTTATGCTAAGGGAATGAATCCCATTGCATTTTTAGCTCCTCAGATGAATCATTTTTTGTATCTCATGGTGGATCTGCCTCATACATTATGTTCCACATATGGCCTTGGCAAGCTGAAATTAGGTATAGAGAAAAGTACTTGTGATTTAGGCATCCCCTCAGCCGTTCTGTAGGAGTGTAATCAGCAATTGTCTCTGGTGACACAGGTTAGATACCCTTTTCAGGACGGTGCTTTCTCAAGAGCCTGAGGAGGTCTTGAAATTCAACTCAGTGAAGGGCAAGAAACCCTTCTGACCCCTGTCAACACAGCCTGCCCCACATGTACATCTCTCCCTTTTGTCTCTTCTCTTAACAGGTTTGTTGTACTCCAGCTCTGAGTGGTGCATCTTCCCTTTTAGGATTATATGTGCCTGTCCCAGTGTTTCACTCTGCTGCTAGAGTGAATACTGCTCCCATCACATTGGAACACTTAAGTTTCTAATTAATAGTAGGGGGGGTCCCACTGGATCTGACATTTCTCATGGGATCAGAGCCGTGTCTGGAGCAGGGCTGGCTTCCTTTCCGTTGCTTTGGTCAAGGGAGATGGGACTTAAAGAGACTTGGGAATGGAAGAGGCAACAGGGAGGAGTAGTCTTGGGACTTAGGACTGGGGAATAGAGAAGGCATGGTGGGAAGTGGTTCCCAAAGGAGAAGGTTCTGCAGTGCTTCTTGGCAGTAGTTACACTCTGGTTTTGTTCAGAGTGGGTCATTTCTACCCAAATGCAGTCACGAGGGTGAAGAATGTCCTGTGCAGTACCCTGAGGGGAGGAGGGAGACCTGGCAGTAAGCAATTGACTGTCGTTTTTACTGTGTCACACTGCAAACCTTTTTGCCTTTTCAGGAAACGTCACTGGAAAAACTTCCTTGGAGCTATCAGGAAAACACATACACTAGTCGCCTAAATGAAGACTTGATGAAGACGATAATAAATTCCTGTCGAAGAAAGCCATTCGTACTAATTTGTGGCTCTTCTTCATTCAGTGAGGATATGAGGCGATATCTGAAAGCCGCAGGGATTGAAGAAAATTCCTGTTTTGTCTTT
Source organism: Cygnus olor (assembly GCF_009769625.2). Classification (NCBI taxonomy): domain Eukaryota; kingdom Metazoa; phylum Chordata; class Aves; order Anseriformes; family Anatidae; genus Cygnus; species Cygnus olor. Next base: position 27,461,070 of record NC_049176.1, on the reverse strand, counting down.
TAATAGGATATTCCTGACCTAAGGAACCTCAGGCCAAGCCTTGGACATCCTTGTTTCAAGACATAGTTTATCGAGATGACTGATTCTGAGCAGAGTTCCTTGTGCATATACTTTCATAGGCCTTTGGATCAAGTATTTGCCTCCATTATGATTCTCAATCTTGAGAGTGTTTTAAGGATCAGGTGGCCTTCTAGAATGACTGCTACAACCACCCATATGTCAGGGAACAGCACACTAATTTCAATGGAAGTCTTCACATGCAATTTTGAGAGAGATCTCTTAACGGTACTAAGAAACATCCCAGTATACAGCTCTGCTGTAACGTGAAGACTAATGACTCGTTTTGAAATCCATGTTAGTCTGCAGTGGTATTGTGCCCTGTTAAAGGTACCCTGGGGAGATTTAATCCTCAGGGCGAAGATTGCATGGCCAAAGGAACAGCAGAGCACTGGCACAGCACTCTGCAGTCTGTGGGGTTCACATAGTTGTGTTGTTATCTTGCTGGGTGATACTAGGCAAGTCACTTCAGCCCCTCTGTGACTCAGTTGCCTTGTAGTACACTAATAGGGGGATGCTTTCTGTAAAGAGCCCTTTCTTAAAGATATATATGAGGATGGAATTACATGTGCTGTCCAGTGAGGACTTACACTGCCTGCTCTGAACCTTAACCTTCAAAGTGCTGCCTGGGGGGAGAAAGGGAGTGTCCTAAATGTCGTTGTGAGAAGCCATCAGGGCTATAGCTGCTATCTGTCCGGGAAGATGGCTCTCTGCTTTTCACATCCCCTAAGTGTTGTGTAACAGCCCTGGTTCATTAAATCAAAGTTCTTTCCAAGTAAATAGCTGTTTCTTTTTGTCACAGGACTTTAACAGAGTGAAAATGCTCTAGGCATATGACAGCAACACCCGAGGAACAAAAGCTTCATAGGAACTAAGCTTTGCTGGGGTGCTCCCTCATGGGGTACGGGCAGAGCCATGCTCTGTGCAGTCCTGGGGCTGCCCTGGAATCGCATTCTGTGCACTCCGGCCCCTTTCTTTTCTGTCCAAGATGCTGTTGCCCTTGGTTTGAGATATCCTCTCTCCACTCTTTCACCTTCTTAGACCACCATGTTCACTAACTTCACCTGCAAGTACAGCCTTTCTGCACACCTTTGTGTTTTTCCCTTCATTCCTTGTTCATCCTGTGTTGGGATTTCCCAGGGGGACAGATGATGATGCATCATCATTCCTGTCCCATTTTTACACGTCTCAAACAATACACCTTGCACAAAGAAGAAGAAATGTGAGAGTTACTCACAAGAAGCAGAGCACACTAAAATGATGGGTGGGTCTGCCTTGCCATGCTGAGCAGTGGCACAGTTCAGGGTCAGAGCTGTGAACAATTTGGGCCCTGAGGACACAGTCTGCAGTGCTTGCCATTAAACCACAAGAAGTCTGGTGCACTTGCACAAGTGTGCTCATTTACATGGCAAAATATGGTCTTGAATGACACAGGTTCCCCTCACATCAGTGGGATTTGTCTCCAGTTACCAAATACTCGGACTTAGTCCAGCATGGATGCAGCTTCTATGCTGACTTCATCAGAGCAAGGGCTTGCAGGAAAGCTGTTCCCTTAACCCAGAATGGGTTCTGGCTTTAACACAAGCAGATGCCATAAAGTTGCCCACATTAAATCCAAGACAAACTCTCAGCTCCCATCCAAACCACGTTTCAGCCACTATAAGCCACTCTGAAGCAGAGGTGCTTCTGTGCAGCAGCAGGCTGATAAAATAAGGAGTTGCTCTCCCTGCTTTGTCCCTAGCTAGGAACACAAAGTATTTTCCTCAGATATCACATACTCTGAAAACCTCGCTCTTGCTTTAAACACTCTGCCTTTCTGAGATTTTGCGACAAATCCACAAAGCCTTTTTTTGCAAAGGCCCGAGGTAAAACTTGGTGCTTGCTTTGGGAAAGCGACGAATTTCCGAGCAAAAGCTGGGACTGTTCCTTTAAGCGCAACCCCAATATGTCTGGGTATTTCAGCACATATGGGCCACGATGGCTAAACCCTACCCAGCTGGTCTGGCCATTCTGCCGCGAAGCCTCCTGTCTTTGTTCGTGGCTAAAAGGGAGGGTGGTGAGAGACGGAGCAAGCTGTGAATGCTGCGGGTTGCAATCCTGCAAAGGCAGACTGCAGGGGAGCGGGAGGAGGCGATGCATGCTGAGCCGGCAGCCCCGCTCGCCACACCAGAGGGGCAGGGGTCCCTGCGAGAAATTCTCTGTAGGGGAGGCGATGTCCTTGGCAGGGTGAACTTGAAGGGGCCTTTAAACAGCCCCCGGCACTTTGTTCTGCATTTTCTGCCCTTCTCTCTCCCTTCCCCCTCTCTCCTTTTGTCATTTTTCAGGCTGGATGTCAGCGTGCTGCGGGTCCCCTCTGCCACCACAAGGTACATGGGATGGGAAAGCTGTGCCCCATGGCAGGAAGAGGAGAGGTTTCCTTCCCTTCGGAGGTCAGGGTGGCCGCTGCGTGTCCTGCTGGGTGCTGGCAGGAGGCTCAGGTGCCCCGGCCACCCCAGCAAGGGGCACGGGGACCGGCCACCCCCGGAGGCCCCCACGGCTCCGCTGGGGAGAGCGGCCTCACTTTGCTTTCTTTCTTCTTCCTCGTGGGCAGCCTAAATACCTTCTTAATTTCATCTCATTATTTCCTGCCTAAATAATTCCTGTTCCTCCTGGGGACCGTGTTTAAACCTTTGATCTTCTCTGAAGTCTCGCAGCCCTGATCACACCCTTTCTATTTAAATGAATCAAATGCCTTTTTGACTCATGATTTATAGATTTGCCCGCCGAGGAATTCAGGGAGCCCCGGTACAGCACGCCTCAAAAAAAACCCCGCAGTGTCTCTGGCCCGAGCCAAGGCACCCTGGGCTGAGCCAGAGCACCTCTGGCAAGAGCTGCGTGCTGCAGGCCCTGCCTGGCTCCTCGTCAGGGTTATTGCTGCTCCTCGGCCTCCCCTCGGCCCCTCTGCCCTCCAGCCCGCTCTGCTGGCTGACGGATGGCGCTGCCTGGGCTCGGGCCCAGGCGGGGAATTGCCATCCCCAGGTCAGGAGAGGGTGAATGTGCCTGAGGCTGACGGATGCCGTCCCCCGGGATGGGGTCACAGCTGCTGTGCTGCACAGCCCCATCCTCCTGTTTTCTGGGGGGTACCACGGCATGGAGCAGGACGGCTGAGAGCAGCTGGAGGCTTGGAGGAGAGCGGCCGTGTAGGTGTGGGTGTGCTGGATGCTGTGCTGAGGACAGCAATGGGTGGGCTGGAGGAAGGTGGGTGATGCTGGCAATGGGGCCACGGCGAGGACGTCCACGTCGCAACGAAGGAGAAGCCAGGAGCACACTGTCCCTGCTTCCGGGGGACCATGGCTGGGAGGGCTGCTCTCAGACCCTCATGGCTGTGGCTCAGGCAGCACACCGGGCACACCGGGCAGCTGGAGCGCAATCAGCCGGCACCACTGGGCATCTCCATCCACATGCAGTCTGTGGGACGTGCTCCTGGTGCTCACCAGCATGGCTCCAGCGAGGCCAGGCATGGGGCAGAGAGCCCAGACAAATGTTATTGTTGTTGTTATTACCCATAAATATATGCAGGCACTTAATGACCCTGGCACAGAGCACTTCCTGGCGATTAATGGCCAGTTGGTGTTAATGGTCCTCAGCGGCACCTCAGGCCATCGGCTCCTCCCAGCCCATCATTAATCCACAGGAAATGTCTCAGGCATCGATCCTCATTGCTTAATTAATAAACACAACTTGCCTCCCCGGCTGAGATTTAGAGCTACTTGCTGCTTCTTTCCCCACTGCTCTGAAGGTGACTTCTAGAAGCACAGGTCTCTCCCGCACCTTCCTTTACTTGTTGAGGCCTTTGTGGCTTTTTCCTCCCCAGCACTCATCCGAGAGTGGGCTGTGAAGTCTTTTTGCTCCCGGGCAGGCTGTGAAAAGCCCGATGCCGGGAGGTTTGCGTCTTCTGCCCTCCGTCCACTGCAGGATGGCGAGGTCTGGTGCTGCAGCATCGCGCCTCCAAGATGTGGCCGGGCACCCGAAGCGGGGCCAGAGCACTCGTGGTGTTTCTCCAGCTTTTATCAACAGTTGGCTTTGTGCAGCGAGTGCCGCAGTATAAATCACGTTAATTCCTGAGGTACTTTTCCGTGGTGAGTCTGAAATTCCCATTTTGGTTCGCTGTCTTGCCTGGCGAACTAAATTATTTTCATGGCCCCTTAAGGGCATATTGTCAGCCCAGACTTACTGCCGTTATACACCATATCTGAAACATTAATATCTCTTCTAAATGTAGTGTATTGACAAGGTATCTGGTATGGTGTAAATCCTTGGGACATTTGATCCAGATCATTAAAACTGAGTGAAGGAAGGGAGGAATAGATCAAGTTACCTTGCCGCTCTTAATTCAAACAAGCGTTGAATTATTCATTCCGCTATTAATTCTGCAGTCCTCCTGCTTTTTATTTATTTCTCCCCGTATTTATTTTTTTCCCTCCCGGACAGACAGCTCTGGAGGGATGCTCGGGCACCGGTGACGGGAGCGCTGCCCGTGCAGGGAGGATGGGGTGCGGGGGCACGGGCTGCCTGGCAGCACTGGCCCTGCTCTGTGGGGCGCTCGGGGTGGCCCCCAGCACAGGTAAGAGCCTGAACACCATGGGGACACCGGGGCTGGCCGGGGGAAGGATCCAGCCCGGGAACCACCCAGGCGTGTGCAAATGCGTGAGACGGGTGTGCACTTGTGCACTTGGTTTGCTGCATCACGTTGGTTTTATTGAAGATTGCAGGTAGGGATCATCCTGCTGCAGTTACAGGCACGTTGCTGAAGGGTTTGTTAGCTCGTGGAGTTGCACACACCTATATATATATATGTATATATACCCACACACGCATATAGATGTGTATATATACACATATAAGTTGCGGTGTATGTGGTAAACCTGCCTGTTATCTGTACAACGTGCCCCTTGAATGCAGAACGGGTTCAGCACACAGCACAGTAATTGAGGGGCCAGCGGGACAGCTCAGCCCAGCAACTCGCTAACTGGCAGCATCCCTCCCCAAAACACAAAGCTCCCCAGGCACCGAGTCCCTAACTACCCAGCTGCCTGCGCCACATCTGCTCCCCCCACTCCTGCGGGCTTCCCTTCTGGAAGTTTAGTTCAATAACGTCAGTCCTTTAGTACAGCCCCATACTGCTCAGTCGCCTCTCCCCGGTAATTAGCAAGGCAGTGGCGGATCCACCAACATTGCCACTCCTGCTCACACACGTGTGCACACCAGAACTGCTCACAACACAGCACTGCGCACCTCCGAGGTACCCACCCTCGCCAGGAGGTCGCAGTGAATGGCAGCGCGCGATGGCTGAGCTTTGGGTTGAGCCCTTCACCCGTACATCTCTGAGCCCGAATTCACCAATATCACCTTTATAATCAGGGAAAACATCAGTGGACAGCTAAAAGCGGAAGGGCTGAGCAGCCGGCGGGCTGACCCCACATTTAGCCATCTCTCCCTAAATCCCCTAACTGGGAGCCTGGGGTGCGCCTCTTGTCCAGAGGATGCTGAGGTTTCCCCACAGGCACAGGACCAGGGATGGGGCTGCTGGAAACCAGCTGGGAGGTAATCACGACTCTGTTAAAACTAACTCTACCTTCTTTTCCCCATCAAGAAACAGAAACGGGCACCGAGCTGTAGGGCTGCGACCAGCAGGACAAGCTCATGGACACGGCTGGGTGTGGGAGGGCACCACTCAGCAGGGCTGGGGTGGAGGGAAGAAGGGGTTTACATGGAGGGACAAAAGGCAGCGGGGAGGACACGTGTCCTCCAGGTCTCCTTTGAGACGTCTTCTCAGGGCTGGGTGAGCCCTGTGTTTTGGCAGCACTGGTGGTGGGATGGAGCTGGTGGTGGGATGGAGCTGATGCTGCGCACCCTGTCCCACTGCCCAGACACCATCCTTTAAGGGTTTTCCTGAAAGTGGGGTGTCACATCTGCCTCCCACCCCTCTCTCCTGCCATCCAGGCATCAAATGTGGAGGGGTGCTCTCAGCACCCTCCGGCAACTTCTCCAGCCCCAACTTCCCAGGGCCATACCCCTATGAGACAGAGTGCACGTGGCTGATTGTGGTGGCCGAGGGCTCCTCAGTCCTGCTCTCCTTCAGCCACTTCGAGCTGGAGTACCACGCCGCCTGCGCCTACGACTACCTCCAGGTCTACAACGGGGCCACCCGCGACCGGGGCAACCTCCTGGGCACCTTCTGTGGCCACAGCGCCCCGCCGCCCTTCGCCTCCGCCTGGCACGTCATGGCCGTCGTCTTCCGCTCCGACCGGCACGTGGCCAAGCAAGGCTTTGCCGCCGCCTACCGCAAAGGTAGTGGGGGATAGCAGGTGTGTCCATCCATCCGTCCATCCGTCCTCCCTCTGACCTCAGTTTCTGTGTCTCAGATGCCTGTGGTGGGCAGCTGATAGGGCTGTCCGGGGAGATCACCAGCCCGCGGTACCCAGAGAGCTACCCCAACGACGCCGAGTGCCGCTGGAGCATTGGGGCGGCCGGCGGCCCCATCACCCTGGTCTTCGCCGACTTCCAGGTGGAGGGCGGCCAGGGCTGCGGCTTCGACTATGTGGCCCTCTTCGACGGCCCCACCGCCACCGCCCCCCGCCTGGGTCGCTACTGCGGCAGCGCCCGGCCGCCCCGCACCGTCTCCTCCACCCGGCACCTCCTCGTCCTCTTCAAGTCGGACTTCAACATCGTGGGAAGGGGCTTCAAGGCCCATTTCTACTCGGGTGCGGGGCTTGGGGGGGGCTGGGGGAAAGGGGGTGGGGAGGGGGAGGTTGGGATGTGGGAAAGGGGTGGTGGTTTGTGGTGCCTTCCCTCCCGCAGCAGCTCAAGGAGATGATACTGGGATGGAGATCTTTGGGGAAACCTCATGAGGTGATGGTGGCAGTTATAGACCATGATGCAAAACAAATAGCTTCGTTATATCTCTTCCAGGCCTTAGCTTCTCTTTCTCTCAAACAAGAGCTGCACTTTTATTGCTTGTGATGTGCCATGGGTTGTGTCCCCCTGTCTGCCCCGGTAGGACACTGCCCATGGCCTCAGCTACCTCAGATGCTGCCCTCCCCCAAAACTCATGGGTGGTCATTGGCCAGCCACAAGGCTGAAGAGCAGTAATGTGGAGAGTAGAACAGGCTTTAGCAATAAAATGAGTGCTCAGCAGCCAGGAGACTTCAGCTTTCCTTTCTTTTTCCCCAAGCAGGAGAGTGCCAGGAAGTCTACACTGCCATCAAGGGGAATTTCTCCAGCCCTCAGTACCCCAGCTTCTACCCCAACAACCTCCAGTGCCAGTGGAGCATCCAGCTGCCCCCAGGCTACCGCATCAAAATCTTCTTCTTGGACCTGGAGCTGGAGGCCCAGAGCAGCCTGACCGGCGGCTGCGACTACGACCGCCTGTCTGCCTTTGACGGTGGGGCCGAGAACGCCTCGCTGCTGGGGACGTGGTGCGGACGCGACAGCCCAGCGCCCATCACCTCCCGCAGCCATCGGCTGCTGCTGGTGCTCCACACGGACCGCAGCACGGCCAAGAGGGGCTTCTCCCTTGCCTACGTCGGAGGTAAGGCGTCTGCTCCTCCCGGCGGGGTGCAGGAGCCAGGGGGACTTTTAGGGGATGGAAGCACTAGGGGAGGTGGCCAAGCACTCAGGTGCCAGCATTAACACCAGTCACTTTGTGACTGTGCCATCGCATGTCCGCTTGCTGGAAGGCCACCAAGTGCCCTGCATGGCACAGCCACAGGTGGAAATTTTTGTTGTGTTCTCCTCCAACATGAGCAGCACAGGAGGGGCAGGACCCCACGGGCCCCACGGGCTCATTCCCACTGCATTCGAGCCCCGTCTCCCAGCCGGCGCACCCGAAGCGGTGGCGGGCAGGAGGAATGCTGTGCAGAGATTTGTCGGCCTCCGCAAAAGCCAGCGAATTTATAGCGTTCGCTGTATTTCAGGATAATTACATCTGAGCTGACCCACGTGTCGGGGATGATTCATGCCTGCCCTCAGTGCAGGATGAGCCTCGGGTCCATGGAGCAGAGGAGCAGCCTCGGCATCCATGGGCAGACCTGGGTGCAGCATCCTGCCCATGGCCCTGCGGAGCTGCTTGCACGGCGGCACAGGAGCCGTGGTGGCTGAGCCAGGTGCTCAAGCTGTTATCCTTCAGCAGCAGAACCGTACATCATCTGATCAGGAGGGATTCTGGAGTACACGGCTGTGGGAGTCAGAGAGGGGATGGAGTTTTCCCCTAGGCCTCTACAGCCTGAGAGGGAGAGAGCTTGTACCAGGCACCCAGCAGGGCTACATATCATCCCCAGGACCATGGAAATGTAAAAAAGGGGCATCTCAGCTTCCACTGCTCTTAGTCCATGCAAATATTTCCCTTTTGTCTGGGCCCACGAAGTGAGTTGGGCAGGGCGTGTGTGATTTACGGCCGTTGGAATGAAAGCCTTCACGCCGGGAGAGAGGATCCATTTTCTCCTCCTTCTCCTCTTGATCTAATGCACTTTAGTTATTTGGTAAATCTTCTAATGGTTTTATAATGCACTGAGTGTAGCAAAGTGACACTGTTTTTTCATATTGATTTTATTGCATCTTACCAGTTTCGTAAGGCCAAGATTCAGAGGGAGTTGGAATAATTCAATAATTCATACTGCCCAAGTGCTTGGTTCAAACTCAGCGAGGATTAACCTTAAAGGAGTGGGGCATTTTCCTCCCTACTGCCTTCCCTGCACTGCTTGCTTTCTGCACCCCAAGGGGCTACACAGGGTGCCGGGGGAGAGTGATGGAGAGGGGCTGTGTTTCGTATCAAATAACACTTTCTGCATTACAGGTGTAGCTCTTTTTTTCCCTGAAAATTCATTTAATTGCCTCGATCAAATTGGCAGGAGTGCTGGGTACCACACGAGGCACAACAAAGCCGTGAGGCTGATGTCCCCACTGGCCCCAGTGCCACCACCAGCTCCGTGTGTCGCGGGGACAGCAATGCTGGCTCTGGGCCAAGTTGCAGTGGTCGCTGTAGGTGGCACAGCTGGGGAAATGCCAGCAATGCCTCACCCATGTCTTGTTTTTCTGCCCCAATAGTTGTGCCCATGAACGTCAGCTGCACGCGGACCGACTTCCACATCCAGATCCCCATGCGGGCTCTGGCCCAGCTGGAGAGGAACAAGATTTATTTGGGGATGCCCTCCTGTGCAGCCCACGTGGTCGGCTCGAGCTTCAAGATACATACCCGCTTCGACACCTGCGGCACCGAGTCCCAGGTAAAGGTTTGGCAAACCTTCCCTTAAAGCCAGCTGGGCAGGGGTTAGCCCTGGTCCCTCTCAGCGGCTGCTTGGAGCTGCCCCCGTGGAGCTGAGCCCTGAGGAGCCGCAACCCTTGTCTTGCAGAGACGAAACAACACCAACATCATCGTCAGCACACTCTACATCGACTTCTCGGCGGGCGACCGGGAGGACGTCCACCAGTACGAGGTGCAGTGCGAGCCGAAGAGGAAGGAAGCCACGGTCACCCTCATCGCTGGCCCCGGCCCGCACAGGCTGAGCCAGGCTGAAAACCTGGTGGAGGCCCAGCAGCAGGAGGCAGGAGGGGCGGACGCCCGCAAGGCCAAGAGCCAGGACACCAGCGACATCGTCTTCATCAGCATCTGCATCCTGGCCGGGCTCCTCATGGTCATCGCTGTGGTTGGGCTCGTGCTGCTGTAGTGAACTCGTCCCTGCTCAGCTTGGAAATGCTCCCCAAAATCCTCCCTCGGCCTAGGCTTAGCGCTAACGCAGCTGCTGAGATGGAGGCCCCGAAACGGAGCCTGAGCCCAGCCTCCACCTCCTCCCCGTGCCTGAGGGATCTGGGCAATAGGCAGCCACTTCCCTTCCCCATCGGTTTTCCTCTGTCTCTCAATCTGTCCATTTGGCTCAGGAATGCACTTCTCGTGCTCCGTAACTCTTCCCGCACCTGCTTCCATTTATTTTCCCTCTGGTGCCGCTACTTTCGGGAAAGTAACGTTGTTTGCCGATGGCTGCAAATAATCCTGTCAATTATTTCTCGCTGAATTCTTGAACGTACAGACTACCCCCAAATATAGTAATATTTCCAACAAATATTTTCCGTGCTCCCATCCGTGCTTGTGTGGGTGCCATGGATCCGTGCTGGAGGCGGCTGCAGACGCCAACGTCTCCCCTTGGCACGTAGCGATGGGTGCAGCGCACGTAGGTGCTTCGGGGAGGTGTCTCCAGTGCCCATATGCAGTGTCTGAGCGGTGGGCATGTGATGAGACGTGCTCATCTCGTGTCCTTGAGCTCCCCACTGCTTCTCCACGTGTCGTCTTCTCACAGGGCTTACCTGAACACTTCAGCCACCCAAAGGCTGGAGAAAATGAGAGCAATCTGTCCTTTCCTCTGTGCTTTCCTCCTTCCCAGCGTGCCCAGAAGAGCAGCGTGCCCCTCACACCTAAACCCAGGGGCAGGTATTGCTGAGCACCTGGGGAAGCGGCATTTAAAGAAAGCACAGAAAGGTTGGCTCCCTCTGCTTTATACCAACCCCTCGGTGAGGGATGGATGCTGCTGGTGCCTGCTCAGCATCGCTCTCTCCTTGGGATTTTTGGTGTAAGAAAGGTTGGGAAAGGTCTTCTTCCTGTCCTGCAGCAAAACAGGGACAGGATGGAGACGACCCGAGGTGTCCTGGGTGGCAAAAGTGGTGGCAGAGGCCGGGAAGGGACTTTTGGCCACCAGTTTTTAGCCACAGCCAGCCACCGGTGATAAACCACCCATGTCCCCCTCCCAGAGGCACGGTGCAGGACCGGCCCCAGCACCGCCTGCCCCTGCACACAGGACCCGGCTGTGGGCAGCACCGCTGGCACGTCCCCTCCCTGTCCCGGGGACGGGGCAGGTCACCGTGCTGGCACTTCCCAGGCTGGACAAAAGCCCCTTGTAGCCAGTCAGGGCGCGGGGCCAGAGCACAGGCTGGGCTCCCTGCCACCCTCCTGGCCTCAGACAACCTCTCGCCGTCAATGGGGCTCTGTGCACATGGTGCTCACTGAGCTGCCGAGCGTGACGGGAGACGGCGAGTCCCAGGATGAGAGATGTTGGATAATCACAGGGATTTGTTCCACCTTTTATTGTGGCTCTGAATGCTGGGCATGCTGCACACAAGGTCAGCAGCCGGGGCGCAGTTGATAGCTGGTGCCCCGTCCATCTCCTTCCAGGGGTGGTTTATAAGGTCCAGGTTTGCACGCTAACCCGGCCACAAAAGCTAACGCCGTCCCAATGCTTTCTCAAGCAGATGTGTCGCACATTCTGCTTGCCGGGGATTTATGTGGCCTGAGGGGCGCAGTGAGATTCTGCTGATTCTCGCCTTTCTTTCAAGGTAAAAACACAATGTTTGTAGGCTTGGTGGCTGCAGAAAGAAAGAAAACTCTCTGAGCACTGGCTGGGTGCTCCCCCCTTAGCAGGCAACCCCTCTTTGGTGGTTTACTCTGTGAAATACCCAGCAAGAGCATTTTCCTTGGTGAGCCCAGCAGTGCCTGGGATGCTGGTGCTGGGCACAGACCCCGCTGCTGCAGAGGGTCCCTCGGCAGAGCTGTTTCTCCTTCCCACCAAGCATGCCCTGTGGCTGGGAGCGTGCCACGATATGCAGCAGCACTGTCTGCCTCGGGGAAGAGATGCTCCTTAGAGGCAACAGCTCCAAAATACTGAGCAGATGCTGGTGTTCCCTGTGCAGGACACGTTTGGGGTTATCCAGGACACCGGGGTTTGTAACACCGGCAGCCCCGGTGAGCTGATGTCCCGTGCAGGGGCCATGAAGTCTGGCTCTGAACCCGCTTTCACTCTTTATCTTATTTTTTCCTTTCTCCAAGAATGCCAGGAATGAGGCAGCTCTGCTCCTCTAATCCGCTCTCCCCGCCCAAACCTGCATCCCCTCCTCGAGCAAGCCTCTACATTTCATTTAATAGCGACTGCCCCGGGGCGGCGGCACGGGGAGCTGGTAGACTCACACCTCCTTGCTTGCTGCTCCCGGGGAGGTTTTTGGGGGGGTGTTTAATGCCAGCTTCCCCGAGCACACCGGGGTAGAGGTGGGCACAGCGCAGGGACACAGCCAGCCCCAGCACCGTGCTCCTGGTTACCTGACCTATTACCTTGTGGATGCAGGTACGCACCGGAGATCCTCGGCAGCACAGATGAGGAGGCAGCCGTCATCAGCCCCGCCAGCTGGGGAGACATAATGGATCAAGCATATGGACAATTAAAAATGCAACGACAGTGTTTACTGGGAGTTGTTGTTTCCCGGTTTATTTTAAGCAGCGATTGCTCCCATTTCCCGGCCGTCGCGCCCCTGGGGACAGCAAGGTCGTCCTCCCCCCATGCTCCCTGGGGGTTTTGGTGTGTAGAGCTGAAACGGGGCATTTGGGGAACGTGGGGAGCAGTTATGTTCAAAGGATGGCATCACCTTACAAGTTACCCCAAACCCTGAGCTGCCAACAGCCTTGCCCGAGTGTCCCTGGGGGCTGGCAGGGCTCCCTGCTGCAGCACAGCCCTTGGGGTGTTCACTCCCAGCCCTGGCAGCATGGCAGGTCTGCGGGGTCTGGCTTTGAGGCTGCCCCTGCCTCCCCTCTCAGGCTGGCCCTGCCCCTTACGGCCACCCTCTTCTTCCTCCTGCCATCCAGGACAAGAGCGTGGTGTTTGCAGTATGAGCATTTCAGCTGAGGCAAAATATTGGCTGCAGGAAAAAGGGTTTTGCCATCTGGGCTGGCTGTGTTAAAAGAAGAGCGTTTGTCCATCATAGGGGCATCCTTTATAGGGAGATAACTGCTCAGTATGTAATAATATGTAATTAGCAGGGATTATCCCATAATCTAGCCTAATTGACAGCGATTGTAGATGTCGTTCAGTGGACTGCGAGCAGAATTAGAGCATCATTAATTGCAGCGTAACCCTGGCATGGGCTTCACCTGTTTGCACCCCCTCAGCCTGCCGGAGCGCCTCCATGCCTCAGTTTCCCCTGCTGCCCTCGTAACCCAGCGCTGGGGTGTCGGGAGCCACCTGGCCAGGCTCTTGCAGCTCTTTGTCGGCTCCGTGAGCCAAATTGTGTCTGCCCCCACCACGAGAGCTGCAATACTGCAGAGGGAGGTGGGTGCAGCGGGGGGCTGCGGTTCCCCTTCATCAGGGAAGGGGCACAGGGGGGCTGTGCGAAGACATCTGGGGCTGCTCCTTGGCTGAACACCTCTCAGCCCAGGGCCAGCCACCAGCCAAGCAAACCCTTCGCATTGCCGGGCTGCCAGCGAAGGAGATCTGAAAGTTTGGGTTCTTTGTGGAGAAACCTTTGAAGAGCCTCTTGAAAGATGAAAAACGCTGAGGCGCTGTGTGCTCTCTTTCAGGAAGGACGGGGAGGTCTCCTCTACTCCGTTCTTCTCTCGCCCAAGCAATTTGCAGCGGGATGAAGCCCTCCTTCGACCCGCCTGCTGATGGGGATTGCTGCTCACCTCCGGGAAGGGCTTCCCTTCTTTCTGCTCGGTGCAGCAGGACTCTACAGATCCCTCAGCTTCGTGTACTCTTGTGCTGAAAGGAGTGTGTGGGCTGTGCTTAATCAGGTAGGAAAAGGGGAAAAAAAGAAGCGCCTTTTCTCCAGATTGCGTGTCTCCTTGGTTTAATGCTCCCCCTGTAAAAAGGCACCAGCTACTTCAAAGGCACCGCGCCGGGGAAACACAGCCCAAGAGAGCCACGGCTCAGATCTTCCATCCTTCCTTTTAACCTGAAAGGGTTTCCCCAGCGTGAAGACAGGAGCTTGTGGAGTCCCTGCCTTTGTCAAGTGTCTTCCTGGCACCCTGCGGCTGCCACCACACAACGGCCACAGAGTAAAACCAGAGGCGAAAGCAGACGTGCACACCCAGATCAGTGAGACCCAACCCCAGGATGCCAGAGGGGCCTTTTTGCCCCCCAGCTGGATGTGTGACCCTTGCGGTGGGAGAAACCAAGCTGGGGACAGTCCTGCAGGCCCCACGTGTCCCTGCACCGTGGCTCGTCAGTGCTGCTGGCACAGGGACGTGGCACAGGGCACTCAAACCCATCAGCTCACTTCCAACAGCCAACTTCCAACAAAGAGGGCAAATCTGGTCTTTATAGAGTAATTTAAAACTTAGCTGCTGAGTACCGAGGTACTGAGCATCCCCTCATCACACTCAGCATCACTCTTTGAGAAAATAAAGCCCTGTTTTGGCCTATTGCTTTTTCTTCTCAGGTTTTGTCTTTTTCCCCCACCTTCCTTCCTGGTTTTGTCCTTACACCATTTCCTTGTTCTCTGCGTTTCCCCCTGTGCTGCAAGTCTCAAGCCCAGCCCTTGGAGATCTCTTCCAGTTCCTCCAGTCAGTTGTATGCAATGCTCAGCCTGCGAATCTTCATCCCAAATGTTTCTGCTAGCTTCAACATCAGGTGGCGAGAGCTGGACCCAGAGCTATATGCCTAGGTCCCTTAGAAAACAAGTTGTAAAAGTATTAGCCCTTAAATAGAGGAAATTTAGATGTGTTTTCTGGTATGCAGCAACTGCATCCCTGCAGTTAATTCCCAAAAGAAAAATATTTGGTACATACTGAGAATGAGGCCAAAAACTCTTCTCTGCAATGTGTGCTTCAAAGAGCTGAAAGACATCCATCCAAAATAGATCGAGCAACAACAAAATCTCTCTTCCCTGAAGTCTGTTCGGAAAAGAGAGGTATCAGGGACCAGGAGAGGACGTGATAAAGTCACCTGAAAGAGATGGGCCTGGTAGGACTTTGCTTGTACCCAAAACAAAGTCTGATGGCGTAGAAGAGACGGAGCCTGTAGAGCTCTGTCTGTGGAGCAGAAGAGCTCAGGTGCATCTCCAAGTTGTTCCGCGCCGCCTGTGGGCTGGGGAAAGCGCTGTGACTGCACTGTTTGGGCAGCTTGTGAGGTTACAGCAAACGGATGCCAGGCAGGCCTGCTGACAGCTGGTATCTCTGGTGGCTTGCACCACTTCAAAAGCTAACGTGCACAGGCTGAGATGCAATCAGGTTTTGCAAAGAAAGTACTCTAGGCCATGGTGGGCCCTTGCTGATGTCCACATTGACCTTGTTTTTAAATTTTACAGTGCTGTTGCAAATGGTATCCCTTCCACAGGACTGTTTACTAGTAAGGGAGAAAAGCATCCCCATCCCTTCCCACTGTCACAGTGGGCTCCCAGAGCAAACTTGTAAAAACAAAAGTGGATTTTGTTGAGTTGTTCTCAGAAGAACTGTCACTGCTGTAGAGCAGTTCGCTTTCGGACAGCAAGTGCTGGCTGCTGCTACCTGCACGCAGGTTGAGCGGTATGCGTTTGGGTGATTCCTTACTCTCCACTAGATGTGTTTTGCAATCCAGTGCACAGCACAGCATAGATAGGCCAAAGTTCTACTGGTGTACCTGAGCTGTGTGGGAAACTTCTCTGCTCTGGCTTTCACGAGGACCAGCAGTTCCTCATTTCCCACATTTTTGCTTCTCACACGTTACCTAAATATAGAAAACACAGCCCAGCACCAGGAACAGAAAGCTGAAAATAAACACTGCAGGTCATGGCATTGCAGCTCTGGAAGCAAAACCTAAGACACTCATTGATCCTGAAGCCCTTTCATGACAGTCCAAGATACGTGAATTCAATTACAGCTGTGCAGTCTGAGGTTGCTTAAGTGGGAAATGGATCTGATCGCTTGTAAGAAATTGAGGGGTTTCACATCTCTTCCTACAGACTGGTCATCAAGTGTTAGCATCTTTATTGACACGTTATCCCTATAGTCGCCACTCAGGCTGCCAATTTGTGGTGTACTTTCTCCAACATACCTATCGTTGACTTCCTACCAGCGAAATTTCTGCACACCTAGGTTCAGCCAGGGCGCTGGTTTTGAGAAAAGCCAGCTATGAGGATACCTTAACGACACACACAGTAGCAATGGTCTTGCACTGGCCCAAGCAAACAAAACAGGGTTCAGATCTTCTTAAGAGAACCTGCAATTATGTAATAAATTTCAGAGTTCAACATTTAAGGTACGTTTCGGGTGTTTGTTTTTTTTTAACGTTCAGGGAAGAAAAAAGCATTTAGCAGATCCACTTACTGACACCCAGTCCTGTTTAGGATGAAGATGTGAATGCAGACTAATGCACAGCTTTCCCGCTGCATTATTTGTCCTTAAGTGACTCTCTCTTGAGATCAGAGTGCTGACCATGACTGATCAAAGCACACTCCCTTATGGTATACTAGACTTCTCGCCCCTGTTAACTCAGAAAATGGTTTGTGACCAGTCCCTTGTACCAGCACAGAGAACAGAGAGCGCTTTATTGCCTACCAGCAGAGAAAGACTGTGCCTGTCACAGCCTTAATAATAGCACACAGAGAACAAGATGACTTGTGGCACTAAAGAAATCAGAGTAAATACGAAAGGCAAGATTTTCAGTTTTTAATAACTAGAAGAAATTCATACAATAGTTTGCTGCTTAAATTTGTTTACACAATCATTCTGAAACACGTTCTTTTTGGAGGAAAAAAAGCCTTTACACGGAATATTTTCCTTACAACCTAACTGTAATTAGAAAATTCATTTCAAGTTGTTTTTTTTATGATACACTAAAAACAAGCACCAGATTTTAATCATGAGGGAGGTATGGAAGTCTGAGTGAGCTGCTCATTAAGCAGAGGTATTAGATAGCACCTATACCCCAGGGCATTTTGGTTTTCACCCCAGGGTTTCAGAAAATGCCCACCATCGCAGGGTGACTGAGCCTATGGAATGACGGATAGAGAATTACTGAAATTCAGTTTGTATCCAACTGTGGAATGCAGGGGAGATCCCCTGGCTTGGGTAAACAACTAGCTCTTGCCACATCCAGGGTCCAGCTACAGCAGACTTGGCTGATTTATGGTTAACTAGGATTTGCAGTTATCCTCTAGGAATCCCCTCCCATGGAACAATTACCCTGAATTCCCACTATTTCCTATTAGCCCAGCACAAAGCTGTTAAATGTTATTCAAATAATTACACCTGAAGACCCATCTCAGGGATGAAGCCAAACCGAGGCATGACAAACTGACAGAAGTAAGAAACAGGTGAGTCAGCACGGATGGCTTTTTAGCAGGAAAATACACAGCAGAGGAGAAGATACTTTTTGAGCAACAACCCTACGCAGACTTCCACCAACTCCAATTTACAGCACCACTTTCATCATTAGTAGTTCTTGCCTTCAGCAGCCCTGTTAATAGAGCAGTGCCAAGTGAGTCACACCGTCAGCACTTCTGCACGCCCCTTACGACAGAAAGGGTTCCCGGTTCCACGGAGATGCAGGCACATGAAGTTCTCGTTCAGCAGCAAGCACGACACCTCACTTTTTATGGCTCTGTACAAACGCAGGGACAGTGAGCGTGCCAGTCTTGACTTCTGCTCGGATTTCAGGTTTGTGCTTTAATGAGAAGACAAGAGCTCGCACCATTCTGCGATACGGCGTGCTAATGAGACGGGAAGAGAGATGAAAAGCTTCTCGCTCAATATTTTCAGCCAGTGGGTGATCAATCTGAAAACAGCAAAGTATAAAATTAGATCTCTACATTTAATAAGGAGACCGACTGACTGAAATTGGAGTTTGGTGTTTTTCAGTGCTTCTTCGTTAATCAGCACAGATTCGAGGAAATCTACTTCTCATCACAAGTGCAACAGGAAGAACAATTTAATTCCACCCTAGCAATTAAGGAACACAGCAACATGGTCAGTAGCAGGGAACATATTCACATCTCCAGCTGGGTGGCAGCGCTTTGCCATCACGACAGGAAACTAATCCGCAGCTAGCTTTGGGTATCCAGTTGAACTACAATTGTAAGCTACGTTGTACTGTCTCCATTAAGATCACTTTTTGATCTCGCTGATATAAGGCACCTTGGATACTATTTTAAACTCGATTCCAACAGCAACTCTAAGACACGCCAAACACTTGGCAACTCTGCCTGGTGCTATAAAGGGAAATGTGGGCTCTGTGAGTGTGGAAAGAGGTATAATTAAGAACGCAGAAAGGGATTTACTAAATGTTAATTATGTAGTTATTGCTTCAACATGTGCCAAAACCTGTAATTTAGCACAGCTTAGAAAAAAATCCCCTGCCCATCAAGAAATTGTTTTAATTTCACTTCTGCCTTTCGTTACAGGGAATCTCCCATGCTTCACATACAGGAGATTCCAGCATGCCAACCAGTATTCCTCCAAGTCCTTTCCCAACACTTTTATTCTCTTTTTGCTACCCATCATTAAATTGTCCCTCTGCCAGTCTGCACTAGAAGTCCAACCGAATCCATTCAGCCCCCATTCTCCCTCTTTATCCACCTCTCGTGTCCCTGCTTTCCACTTTCCGTACTTCTGTGGCTCCCCCTCCTATCTACGCTGTTCATCGTGCTGATATAAGCTCCCTCTGCAGATATGGTGGTAGCTGCAAGCCAGAAGGGCAGCTTTCCTCATCATAATTTCAGGTGAGTCCTGTTCTGAGGTGATTCTGCCTTGTCCTGCCTTACCCAACACCACTTGTTTGAGGGTGATATCACAGCCTTCATGTCCCATAGGCTCAAACTTTACCAGCAGCCTTATTGCTGTGCGCAGAGCTGCTTTCCAAGAAATAAGCTTGACCCAGCAGCCCAGCAAAAGTGAGCTCCCCACAAAATCATTCTGAGGCATTCCCACAGCAAGTCACCCTTTTGTTCTGCCTCAGTCCAGGTGGATGGGAAGTTGGAGAGGTTGTTCTCATAGACAGCAAACACACAGCTTTGAAACTTGAGTGCTTATCACTTTTCTTGCCATTTAAAGTATAAATGATGAATAAATTAAAAGGATAATTATTACAGAGTTTCATAGACAAGCAAACTAGTCATTAAGCCTCACAGTAAAATCCTGTTTGTTTACTTAAAGATACCAGAGGGATCTGGTATTTATCGCCACTTTATATATTGTCAACCTTGCCTCTATGTTTTCGCAACAGATGTCAATTTACAAATGTTTAATTACTTAAATATGAAACACCCAGAAGGTCCCAGTGTTGTTTTAACTGCTGATAAGTAACAGTAAAAACTTTGTTCTACTAACTTCTTATACAGCCCGGCTGCAGTAGATACACAGATATTCTGTTGGCTGGTTATGTAAATGTGCAATATACACCTCGCTTACAATTAGCACATTTACTTGGTTAATAATAATAATTAAAATAAAATCTACCTTTAAAACAAAGACACTGATAACTGGGGACATGGGGAGAATCACTGAATATAGGCACTCTTGTCCCCACTCTGCCAGCAGGACCAGTTTTATAGAAACTATGACTGAAAAAGGCTTGTCCAGCTTGTTCCTACAACGAATTACCCTTTGAGCCAAAGATTAACACTACCTCTAGATCCAGGGCTTCACAAAGCAGCTTCCGAGCGTTCTTTCTGAAAGCCTCAGTCTTGGGATCACTCCTGACTTCTATTGAGGGCCTGTTTGAATGATTTTTGATGAAAGTTCGCCATTGCGTGTAAACATCTTTGGCAAGGCTGGCCACGTCGTGATCTGAATGTTTGCGCATCTTATTCACGGTGTGACCTGGAAAACAGCAACAGCTCCTTCAGCTTCGGTACGGAGACCAAATACACCAGCCACCAGCCAAGCTGGTGCTCAAGCAGCCAAACACACTTTTAATTCAGGCAGTGTCAGCCAAACAAGCAAAGCATTGATGCAAAGGTAAATATAAAATAACTAGGAATGAAGACTGAAGTTCTCACTCATTGACTCCTGCAAGTGATTTTGCCTGAGCAATTAGCAAGGAACTGAGTTATACAGCTGAAAATTACTTTCCCACAACACCAAGGTGTGGAGACAATTACATATTACAGAAATTTTCTACGCAGATAGTGGATCTGGTGAAAGTATGTAAAATTGGCCAACAAAGAGTACTTTTTTTTTCTTTTAACTGAAATCACATTTAAGGAAGCAGATGTTGCTGCTATAGTGTTTTAACACACAAACATCACGGTGACACAAACAGAATCTTCCCAATCGACACAGGCTTGCCAGTGCAAAGACACTTTCCTTTGAGAGGAGACAAAAGGGATCTTTTTCCAGCGTGGTATTTCTCTCTGACCAGTAGCGCCGTTGGCCAGAAGATGTCACTGTTAGGCTTCTGTGGATCTTGCAGCAGATCCTCTATTCAGAAAGCCCCCCTTGCCTTGGAAAAGGAGATGCAATCCGTGCCTTTCCCCTTACTTCTGAGTTGTCATTTGTCTCATTTGGTTCATTCAGGCTTTTCCTGAGACTTTTTCAGTGCCCCCCTGAACGGGCTGGGCTGCAAGAGCCACAGAAGCCTAACAAGTGGCATCTTCTCACTGGCAAAAAAAAGGCCAGCATGACCGTCTGTCACTCCTGGATATTCTGTGCCATGTATGATCTGCAGACAGGAAAGGCAGGGACCATGCAGTCTCACATCACCCCTCCCCCAAGTCCCACAGAAAGCAGTCAGGTACAAACCTGTGCTATCCGCATGGCGCTGCCCTTCTGCTGGGGATTTCTCTGAGCGAGGGTGCAGTAAAGCATCCTCTTATCTTTAAAAAGCTTGGGGGATGGTCTCTTTTGCACCGACAAGCCAAGCAGACACAACAAAGCCTGACGTTCAGGTGAGATCAGAGAAGATGTACCTATTTTTGTTGAAAGCAACACTTCCTTGGAAGGTATTTTCTTCTTCAGCTCCTCCAAAGCTTCGATCAGATTCTCCTTCGGTTGCCCAGGAAGCTCGAGCATAGACTTCCACCGCTTTATGTCTTCCACGACCACAACCCTCTGCAAATGAGAAAAGCATTTAGGAAAGCCGAATGATCTTACAATAATTAAGGACGTTGGCTTCACCCCAGCTAATGGGGTTGCAATCAGTACGTGAATTATTGATTACGGCATGCAGCAGAGCACGGAATACACCGCGGCACAGTTACGGGTACTCAGGACAGACAGAAGGGACAAGACGCTTGATCTTGTTACGTCAAACTTAGGGGAAGCGGTAGGAAACAGCCGCTAGAAAGGAATATTTTAGAATTTAAGGATACTGCGCTACAAATATCTCAATTGCAAAAGGGGATCCCGGCGTTTCGAGGCGTGTGAGCCGCCGTGGGGGCTGCAGGCCCCCCCCGCCCCCCGTCCCCTCAGGGGCCGCGACCCGCCCGGGACCTGCCCTGAGGGCCTCGAGCGGGGCCTGCCGCAGGGCCGGGGGCTGCGGCCGGGCGCTGCGGGCGCCCTGCGGGGAGCGGGCCCGCCGCACCACGAAGCGCTCCATGCCGCCGCGCTGCCCTCCCGGA
Organism: Cygnus olor; assembly: GCF_009769625.2. Taxonomy (NCBI): domain Eukaryota; kingdom Metazoa; phylum Chordata; class Aves; order Anseriformes; family Anatidae; genus Cygnus; species Cygnus olor. The sequence goes on along the minus strand of NC_049176.1, from coordinate 27,439,689 downwards.
AGCCGCCGTGTAGTTCCGCCGCGCGTCAAGCCCCCTTAGGGTGGCCGGGGCCAAGCCGCCGAGAGGACTACATCTCCCAGCAGGCTGCGCGAGGAGGAGGAGGAGGAGGCGGGGATAATCTCGCGAGAGGCCGGCGGGCTGGTCCCGTCGGCGGGGCGGTGAGGGAGGAGGAAGATGGCGGCGCTGCCCCTCAGCCTGCCCCTCGGCCTGCTCCTGCTGCTGGCCGCCGGCCGCCAGGCCCGGGCCGTGCCTGCCGCCGCCGCCGCCGCCTCGTCCGAGGCTTTCGACTCCGTGCTGGGCAACACGGCGTCCTGCCACCGCGCCTGCCAGCTTACCTACTCCCTGCACACCTACCCCAAGGTACGGGCGGGCCCCGCCGTGTGGTGGCAGCGATAAATGTGGGGAAGCCTCGGGGCTCCTCCTGCTCGGCCTCCTGGGGGCTCCGGGGGCTGTGCTGCCGGTGAAATTGGTATGGCGGTGTGAGCAGTGGGGCTCAGCCTTATTTCAGTGTGTTCCCGCTGAAGGCGCGTCCGGCGGGCTCTTGTAAAACAAGAAATATGTGGCACAGTAAGCGCAGAAGGAAATGTGATGAGGAGTTTATGAGCATCAATATATTCGGTTGTTTTATGTCTAAAATAAACAGAATTTTTATGTAGACAGCATGTGCTTAAATGTCCATAATGTGACTTTTTTTTCCTCACAAGCCAGGACAAGAAAAAATGCTTTTTTCAGGTTCTGCGTTCTGTGGGTGTGGGGAGAGGTCCCTCTCTTCTCCTCCTGTTCCTAAAGAGGCAGCTGTCATTCGGCTTAGGCTGCTGCATCTTTTAACTAGAACAGTGCCAAGGACCCCGAGCCAGGATGCCTGGGTGACACTTACATTCTGAAGGATGAAGCAGAACCGATGGCCAGGGAGTAGCCTGGCGGAACCTTCAGCCTGTTCGGATTTCCTTGCACAGAATTTCTTCCGTCTCATGATGAGACAGTGGAATGATATCTAGCGAGAATACAGCTGCCTACTGCAGAGTTCACTGTTGGTTCAAAGGTTCGTGCAGCTCAGAACCGCTGGTGTGAACATGGAAAAGCTGTTACCGTGACCTCATCTCCCCCGTTTTGTTTTTCACTGGCAATATATTGCGTTATCAGCTGCAGCTGTATAGCAATTTTGAGCTCTGAATGAGGGGCGTTCTTACATTGGCTTTGAGACTTCACTTGAGGGCAGCAGGCAAATGAAAGTAGTGATAATATTAGGTAACAGGGCTCTGTTCACTTTCATGTGAAACTAAAATTGGCTTTTTTCACACAGCAGCTGATGCTGGTATCTCCACAGAGGGAAGTAGCAGGGAGTTGTGTGGCGTACAGGTAACACTAGATCTGTGCGTGTCATATGCTTTGGTGCCTCCGTGCAATGATAGGGAGGAGAAGGAGCTAAATCTGGGAAATTAGGACTAAGCATTATCCTAAAATATTTCCAATTAGTCTTTGTTCTGCTTGTCACAAAGCTATCAGTTGAGTAGAAGGAAATTGGTTGCGTTAACGTTGGAGAATAAGTCAATTTTCACTAAGACTTTTTGTGGAAGACTGCCACAGAAATGTTTTTAAAGCTAGCTTTGGTTGGATATCGAATTATAGAATGTGGTTTTGGCACCAGTGTAACTGTTTGAGCCACCCTCCTGTGCTGTTAGAACTGAGTTTTGTTCTGTGTTCCGTTTTCGACTTTTCTGCCGTTGAAGCACATGAACTTGTGCTCTCAAACAATGGCCGGTTTGTTCACAATGGGTTATGCAGTAAGGTGTGGTCTGTTTATTTTCGTTAGGTTAATTCAGAGCCTGTGTACCACCTGCAAAGCAACTGGGAGCAATCATGTGAGTGGCTGTGTAGCTGAGAGCTGGGATGGGTCTGATTCGTGATCTGAAGTAGGAGCGCTCAGGTGGAGGAGGCTGGCTGTAACCCTGCAACGGGAGAGCATCGGTTGTGGGAAGTGCGCATACGTAGTTAACCGTGGTATTGCTACAGAAGACAGTCAGAAGTTAATGTTTTATTTCAACAAATCTGTTGTCCTTCTAACTAGTCTGGTGGATATATTGTAATACGCTGACAAAAAAATCATTTTTTTTGTCCTCACCTGTTGGGTTCCGTACTGAAGTTGCACGATGGAGGACTGTACTCGTTCCATGGTTGAATGTCAGTAAATCTTTTACAGCGGTATGTCTTATTTTTAAAGCCAACACTTTTTCAAAAATGCGTCGTAACTTTGTTGTGAGTTGTAGGACTGGCATTGCAAAATCGGATTTGCTGTTCCAGGTCTGGCTTACCGCAGGATAGAGAGCTCTGTCTGAAATAAATCAATAGCTATGTTACAGCCATAAAGAGCTGTAGCTTGGTTTTATTTCAGGTTATCCAGACTGCCAGCTTAGCTGACTTCTAGGTCCAGTGAAGGGAGGAAGGACGGTGTTCTAGTGTGGGGCTTTTCATAGCGCTTCTAAAAAAAAAAGAAAAAAATTGTTTTTTTGCATTTTTTTCTTGAATGGAGGAATGCAATCTTCTCTTGTGCCTTCCCAGGAAGAGGAACTGTATGCGTGCCAGCGAGGCTGCAGACTGTTTTCCATTTGCCAGTTTGTGGATGATGGCATCGATCTGAATCGAACCAAACTGGAATGCGATTCCGGTAAGAATTTGGTACTCCTTTAACATCTCCTTTAACATCCCGTAGCGTGGAGATGCACGGAGGGAAGAGCAGGAACATCATTAAATTGGTGGGATTTTTTCAGTTGCTTCTTGGTTTTGTTTAACAACTTCTTGAAGGTTATGTATAGAAGATGAGAAGATCTTCTTGGAGGGTTGTATGTTCTCATCAACTTTCTTCTTCCATGATCCATAGTGTTACCGTTTTCCTGAATTTCTTAAATTTAATCAGTTGTAAATAAGTTACAAATATTTAAATTCAGTTTAAAATTTTTGTCATGGAAAGCAAAAAGTGGCTGGAAAAAGAATCCACTCAACACTTTTCCTTTCCTAACTCTGCGCAACATCAGGCCCATGTACAATTCCTAACAAATTTGTTTGTGAAAGTGAATTGTTCAGTTGGAGTAAGAACACAGATCGTAACGTACTGTCTGCTTTGTAACGGGTGGTCTGGGCTAAACCCTCAGGAACAGGTATGTTTTGTTTGAAATAGACCGTTAAATACTTCTGACTAATTGTCTCAGATCCGCGTCAGAGCAAAAATCTCATGGTGAAGGTGAAATATGTATACTACAGGCCAAAAAGTACTATTTTTGTGTAGAACTTATCCAGTAAGGCAGCTGATGAACAGTTTTACTCAGATTAAGTGGGACATAACCACCCAGAGCAGGAAAGCTGGTAGGTCCCCTCTATATTTCAAATATAATTAGGCACCGAGTCAGTGCTCAAAGGAGGCTTTTGTCTTCCCAGTAGCTCATAAAAACCAGAGGGCTGGTGGCTGTCTCAGGGAGCTGATGTAAGGTCTGCAAGTAGAAAGCCTGACGTGCAAAGATGTTAATGTGATACAAAACTGTATTAAATACTCCAGAAATGGGCTAATGCTCGAGTCTGTCATAGACTGTGTATAGCTGTGATACAGCATGTCAGCCTAGTTGTCAAACCATGCAAGAAAGAGTGCCATAAAAAGGGTGATGTAGCAATAAAGCACATGTAGAGGTAATTGAACAGTTGCTTACTTTCTGATTTAACTCTCCTTCCTGAGGCTGTTGTCTTTTGCTGGCTTATGTTCTGTAATCTGTTACTCTGGTTGGTACCCTGACTAATTATTCTGTGCTTGGCAAGATGCATCTTGGCTGAGCTGCTCAGTTCTGTCTTTTGATGTCTCTTTCTGTCTACTAGTTTGGTGGCACTTTCGCCATGGAATTGCTGTTCAGGTGCTGTGAGCTGCGTACTCCAAGGTTTAGCTGCTGAGGCCGTGCTTGTTGCCAGTGTTTTGGCCTTTGGTGGTGCGTGTGTTCCTGTGGGGAAATTCAGAAAGCTACTGTCTGTGTCGCTGCTCGGTTTGAGTCCTTAGTTCAAGCAGTGCTGCGACATTGTCCATCTGAGCTCTAGTATTTTGTGAAAGAGCTGTGCCCGTAGGTTGTCTGCCTGGTTTCTCCGTGTATAAATGGGAATAATTTCAATTTCTTGGTCTTTATGATCTCTGGTGAACAATAACTAGAAGATGCCTATAAAATGAAGAATTGGCTTCATTTTTTGTTTAAAAATAAATAGTAATATTTTCAACACGGTTTTCGAAGGAGAATGCTCCTTTCGTTTTCCTGTGATTCTGCTGTTGGACTTTCCTGGACTTCTGCTGTTACCTCTAAGGGATTTAGTCAACCTAGGCTTCCTCTATTCTTTTAGTTGTCTTTTAGCTCTGTTCGCTGAGGTTACAATATATATATGTATTTCATGTGATCTGTACATGAAAAAATACAGTAGTAGGAAGAGGATCAATGAAAAGTTGCAACCCTGAGTTTGTCCAGAATAACATTTCTGATCAGCTGCTCTGACTGCGTTCGGTTTTCAGATATGTCGTGTGTGTCAGCTCTGGTTCCATAACCTTCGTTAGACCTCACAGCAAACGCTAACCGTGGAATGATTGCCACGTCTTTCCCTACAGAAAGGATTGTCAGTCTTTTAACTGCTGCTTTGTTTCTGATCCAACTTATGCTGAAAATGTTTTCTTAACTAAAATGCAGAATTTATCTTCTCATTTGGGGAACTTCTTCCTTGCAGCTTGTACCGAGGCATACTCCCAATCTGATGAACAATATGCTTGCCATCTTGGATGCCAGAACCAATTGCCATTTGCTGAGTTAAGGCAAGAGCAAGTAAGTAGATGACATGTTTTTCAAATACCACCTACTTGTTTTCTGTTCGGCATGTCTTCTCTTTTTTAAACTTCTTCAAACGGAAGACAGATCTTCCTAAGGACTGAAATACTGACATGGGGCTGGGGGTGAGCATGAACATGACTTCTGGCCTTTTCATACAAAAACAAACGGAAAACCGGCTGATGTATTTGCAGTTAATGTCCCTGATGCCAAGAATTCATCTCCTCTTTCCTCTGACACTGGTGAGATCATTCTGGAGTGACATGATGGACTCAGCTCAGAGCTTCATAACATCCTCGTGGACTTTCTACCTTCAAGCAGATGATGGAAAAATTGTCATATTCCAGGTGCTTGTCTTTTTTTCATTAGGATTAAGGTGTCCTAGCTACTAAAAATATAATTCCGCTCCTTCCAGTCTTAGGAAAAAAAAACGGAGTACTGTCAGAAGTGTTTAGTTCGCAATAGTATTTTGCCACCTTTAGTGCTGGTAAAAGGAAAAAAAAAAAAGTGAATGGTGTATGTCTTAAGGTTAACTTCCCTAATAATTTTGAAAATGTGTATGATTAAGATTAATGGGAGCTTGCTAGCAGGATCTCCTAACCCCTGATTTTGTTTTAGTCAAAGCCAGAAGTACAGTATGTTCCACAACTCGAACAGGAAACTGGAGACGCAAGAGGATCCTTATCGCTGAGTAAAACAGCCGGTAAGTTGTTCCTTGTGATTTGGAAGAGCAAATGCAAATGTTCCATGTCATGCAAAGAGAGGAGAAAAAAAAAAAAAAAAAGAAATTGCAGGTGGCACATGAAAGCAAATTTTTAGAAAGCTAAAATATAATTGGGACGTATACTGCACTATGCACCCTTAGCAAAGTCTGTGGTAGAAACCAGACTGCTGGAAATAGAAACATGCAAGCTAGGGCCATTTTAAAAGCTTCCTTTTATGTTCTCTGCATCAACAAACTGTATAAAGTTTGGGGCTTCTCCTACTTCTATTGCTTTTCTGACAGCTGTTTCTGCTGATCTGTTTCAGCAGACCTACGCCCAGGAAGTTCGCAGATGTACCGAGGGCTCTTTGAAGAGCACGGAAGCGACAGCCTTTTCAAGTGTCTTTCCATGTATGTATGTCATGTACCATACCTCGTACGGAGCGTAGTGGTGGCTCCTACCTGTGCGTGGTGGCACTGCTGCAGTGTCTCAGCGCTGCGAGTCCGTTAGCTTCAGGATGCCCAGCAGTTAAATTTGTGTATCTGACCTTCTGTTATCGCTACCTTCTGTGCTAGCCCAATGTTATTTGTGAGCTAGTCTGCCAACTTTGATCCTCTTTCACATTTCGGTTGATCAGAACGTTGATGATTTCCTATGCTTTGAGTGTGGAACATAATGCTGACTGTTTCCTAAACTTTTTTTTTTGAGTATGTTCTGCAAACTGCTTAATCAGTTCTGTGTTTTGCCTGTTCTTTACCTCTGATAATGTTTTAGGGCAAAGCATTTTTATTTTGTTTTGGGATTTTCTGATATGAAAGACACTGTTGTGTCTCACGTCTAGGCTGAAAATGCCCACTGTATCTTTAAGCTTTGCTGAAGATCAGTGTGTTGGTTCTTTCTTCCCTTACTCACTGATGACTTTTTCCTTTAAAGTGTAGATACGAAGGATCAGTGAACTGCACCTGTTGAAATTGTGAGCGGGAGGATGCTTAGGGCCCAGTAAACAGAATCCAACAAGTCTCAGTGTCTTTCAAGTCAGATACTAAATAGGTGTTGGAGGCTAAACTGTATACCCAGAAGTCTGAAGGAGACTAGTGAATCCACAGGACATACGGTCAAAATTGAGCAGAACTTTTTAGGTCCATACTTTGATATTCAATATATCAAATCTAGTAACTTTGTTTTCATTACAGAAATTCCAGTTGGATTTTAACCACTACGCTTGTCCTGTCAGTGTTGGTGCTGCTCTGGATTTGTTGTGCAACAGTAGCTACAGCTGTGGAGCAGTACGTTCCATCTGAGGTAACCCTACCTTATAATGTAAAATACTTTGAATTTATTCATGATATTGCTTTTATGTTACAGCTTTCTACAGGCCGATAAACACATATGGGGGAGGGGTCAGTTGGAAGAAGTTCATTTTGCAAATGTGGTTAGCAAACAGATTTTATTGTTTATATGATGATTTTATATCTGAACAATTTTTGCTCACTCCTGTGGCCAATAGATGCTTTGAGCCTTACTCAGTAGGACCGGGTGCGATGTCTTTTGGCTTGTAGCCCTGCCCTCTTAACTTTTAGGTTGCTTTTAACTGGAAAGCAGCCTCTGTTTGTTTCTCTGCTGAGGGTTGGATGGTGTGGGTGGAACCCAGTATGGCTGTTGTTCAGGAGGATCACCAGCGAGAACAGAAGTCACCACAGAGTCTGATCAGAGGGGAACCAACTGAGCTAGTGTGCCTAGTGCCCAGAGAGATAACTGTGCTTCTGAAATAAGCAAGACTTGCAGTATTTGCAAACTGAAGAGGCTGGTACGCAAGCACTACATCCGCTATTATTCTGGCAGATTTAATACATTTATTTGCCCTCAAATATAGTTTGTCATGAATTTCAGCTGATGCAGAGAGTCTGGGCTAACTTGTGTTGAAGGGCTGCAGATATCAAAACCAAGAATGTAGTTGCATAACGAAATGCATTTTATTCACAGTATCAAGAGCCTTTGTCTAAAAGTAATCTGTTTAAATATTTCAGAAGCTGAGCATCTACGGAGATCTGGAATACATGAATGAACAAAAACTGAGCAGATATCCATCCTCTGCACTTGTTGTGGTTAGATGCAAGACCGAGGAACATGAAGAAGCAGGACCTCTTCCTACAAAAGTTAATCTGGCTCAATCAGCAATTTAAATAAGCCTCCATTGGAATGAACAGACTAATTCTGACAGTGCTAGAAACTCCTGATTGTTTGTGGTGGTTCTTCAGATAAGAAGTTTAGCAGCCAGTCTTTAAATGCAAATAAAGTTACAGAATCAACAAATGTCATGGGATTTTGTTTTCAGGTAGTAGTGAAGAAGATTCAGACACCTTGAATTTGTTTCCAGACATGATCACTTTCCACTGGTGTTTGCTATGTGTCTTGCTTACAAAAGCTGTAAGCATGCTTTCCATACTTCTGCCATGACACTTTCAAACTTATTTGTGTGTTCTAGGATGTAACGTGTACATTCAGAGTTAGCTTTGTAAAGGTATAAGAAATTTTAAGTAGGCAGAAGATGCCTTTTTAGTGTTGCACTTTCTGTTGTAGTTAAGAGAAAATATTATAAAATTATCTGCTGATTTTTTTTGTACTTGTTAATGTCCATGCACAAACAACCCTTTCTGCAAAAATAAATATATTTTTTCTACAGTGTGGCAATATCCACGATGGAAAGCATTTGTGAGGTACTATAGGCTAGAACTCAGTTTGTGAAAGATGGAAACTGCTAAAACTTGTGGACATACCCTTTCACACACAACACGTGGTCAATTATTTTGTCAAACTTTATCCTTTATGTCTTAAATTGCTTGTAAAGTTAGAGCCTGTGTTTTCTGAAGAAAATCTGCTTTCCACTCTTGATTAACTACTCTAGTCTTGTAACTTCATTTACAGAAACAAGTTGATTCCTGAGAAATGAGAACAGACAAATAAAAATGACTGTATAGAAAATGTTGCCTACATAGCTTTTTGCTACGGTTGATTATTGACTACAGTATGTTCAGCACGAAAGCCTGTCTGTAGCATTCCTCTCATGGGCAGGGTGACCTGATCTTGCGATGTGATTCACTAACACGACAACTAACAGTGTCCCTCATGTTTCTAATACATTTTAGCTGTTTTTTTCTTTGAGATTACTATCGCTAGCTCCCTTAGTATTCACAATTCGTGGATGTGTGATTTGTTTAAAGGTCTGTTTGTAAGTATCTGAGAACTGGCTAGAACGCATGGTCTCCCACTCAGTGTTTTGTTGATTATACAGAACTCCTGTAAAGGTTTAAAAGCAGAAACAAAATTTCTCCAGGTTCTGAATTTGGTGGAAATGGTTGATATTCTGGAGAATACAATATATTGTTCCCTTTCTGTTACAACCGGTTCAATAGCCATGCCTGATCTGGCTGTGATGCTGATGGTTGTGTAACTGCAGATGATGCAGCCTTGCAGGGGCCATTAAGCAGGAATGTGCATTGTTGCCTATACAGCGCTGCTGGAAACCACTGCCTAGATGCATTTAAGCAGATTTTCCCTCAATGAGGCTTAAGAGCACTGAGAGGTTTGTTTTAAGCAGGCTTGTATCAACGTACAGAAATTGTAAGCTGAAGTTTTAAATTACTGGTACCTCTCGATGTTAAATTTTCTTCCGTGAGCAGTGTTGTGGCCCAGAAATCTGAGTGTCAGCAGCCATCGGCGTGTACCTGTGTGTGGGTGGCATTAATGCAAAGGCCTCAGACTTGACTGTCGTGAAAATCAGTTGCGATGTTTTCAGAACACTGTTACTTGCCTAACAGCGGTGGGAAATCCCTTTCTGCTGTAGTACTTCAGTTGAGACCTGCATTTCTGCTCACGTAGTGCAAACCTCAGTACGCAGCCCTGCTCCAGTACAGAATGGCATTGTTCTGCGTCTGGCGCTATCAGATGTGATGTATGCGAACGGGTGTTCAGAAATCTGTACGTATGGGCTCAGTGATTGCCCGTATTCTTAGCACTACATTGTTCTGGATTGCCTTTCCAGAAGAGACTTTAGCAATCCCATTTTTTGTAACTGAATAAGTAATGTGTAGATGTTTGAGTCTGTTACAGTATTTTACTTTCCTGTTACATGTAGTTGCAGAGCGAGTGTTACAGCTTCACGAAAACACGGCTATTGGCCTGTTTTAAATGTGTACAGTACGGCCTCTGTTATGTTGACTTGATTTCATGAATGTGAAACTTTCCTTTCTGTTTCAAAATGTCTGACTTTATTGCTTACATTCCTAGGTTTGAGTTAAACAACTTCTGCTTTTATTTGGCATTGTATCTGCCTATGCATCTACAACAAAGGGAGAAAACTACAAATGGATCAAATAAAGTTTTATGTGTTTTGTCTCTTGTTCACTGTTTAATAACGACACCTCAGCTAAGTAATGTGTGCAGCGAAGCCGGTGATTCAGTTAGGTCACAGGAAACTGTGTGCCTGTAGCAATCTGTCACTTGGCACTACTGTTTCCAAAGTAAGCCAGAGCCTAAAGAACTTGTTAAGCGCTGTGCTTGTAAGCTCATGTCAAAGCAGCTTTCTTTAGTAAAATTGGATACTGCCTAGGCTGCGAGAATTGAACTTGTTTCTCAAGATTTCTAGTTTAAGTGGAGTATTTAACCTATCTTGGCATTTGACTTTGCAAAATGGCTTCTCCTACTTATTTTTTTTGAAACATTTAACTTCCTGACATCTTCATTTTCAGAGGCTGCAATTTGCATTTGATCTCTGCCCAAGACCACCATTTAAATGAAGGGCCTTAAATTATTGAAATTGCAGAAGGAAAGCATTTTATATTCTCTTTAGGCATGCGTTCGATTGAACTTGCACCAGATTTTAAATAGAGTCATCCTGACATCAGTAAGGCATCTCTCAAGCGTGTGCGATTCACCACTGGCAGAAGCAGCCATGGCACTTCTGTGTGAGTTTTAGGGTTTTTGTTTTGGGTGATAGAATTAGCGAAGGTCTCATATGTCTCACATCATTTTCAATATACCCATCTTTATTTCCTTTTCAATACTCTGATCTTTGGCAAGTATTTTGCGCTTCAGAAGGCTTGCTTGTGTGTGTTACCTCTTTCTCATCAAGTCTTTCTTTTCGGGGGGGGGGGGAGGGGGCTAGTGGTCTGATGTGGTGTAACTGATCTGAAACCAACTACCTGCTTGGTTACAGCTGAGCTTGATAATCTTGCTGTAGCAAACAGCGGTAGACGACAGTTCTTATGGACATTTGTCTCTAAGAATTGTTTTACTCCACATATTAAATGTTTTTGTTAAGGATTGGTTTGTGGGATGTGCATATAGTCTGCTTGACCTGGTACGTGGGACTCTTACCAAGCTCACTATCACCTAAAACTTTTTGAAGGTTCAAAATGCTCATTCTTTAGCAAGTCTGATTAGAAACTTAAACATCCCCTTTAAAAAGCAGAAGATCTGGAATTTGATACACAGGTTTTAACCCTTAGTCTCATTCTTCCATGGTGTGGTGAGTGCCTAGAGTCACGGACTGTGCTAGTCGGGGTTTGGTGTTCTCACCCCAAATTCCTCTCCAACCAGGAGAGCTTTCTGGCACAAAGTTTAACCATGATACGTTTCTGGGAGAAGCTTCTGCTTTGGACAAACAGGTGTTGCTGTGCTGAAGGAGGAAGGCTGTATTTAACTCGGGCTGGTCTGCGAGCAGGTGAGTGCAGGGCTGGCACGTGCTGTTGCCAAGAAGCCAATAACTCAAGGCAATCACGAGTGAGTTGTGTGCTTGGGGAGGGAGAGGGAAGTAGCAATAGTCATTACTCTGTTATCGGGCATTATTTGTTGTTTTGCATCAATTCACTTGGTGAAACTCTCTTGGGGACAGCTTTTAGGCAATGCAGCTGCCAACTTCTCCAAGCCCTGGTTAACTAGTTCTTAGGAGGGAGAATCCTGCGGGGTGGAAACAATTTGGAGGTGCTTGAGTTCTGCGGACCCTCCTGCAAGCAAGAGGAATGTGGACTCACAGCATTTTGTCCTCGAAATCGCAAATCCACTCTGCGTGCGGTGTTGAAGCCTGCAGCCAGTTCAGAAGCTGCAATCTATTTCATGCAAAGGTTTGCTGTAGGCCTGAAAATTTCTGTACATGAATAAAAGAGGACCCAGGAGGATTTGCTCTGCCTGTGCTCATGGCCCAAGCGAGGAAGCTGTTCCAGGTGGCTGTATCCTGCACAGCTCTGCCGAGACCTGATAGTCTTTCAGGAGTCTGGGCTAATGCCAGGGGCCAGTGTGTCAGCTTTGTTTTAGGAAAGAGGTGGGGAAAAGAATTTTGGGTGAAGGTGATCCGACTCCCTTTCCTCAGGCCTTTTCAACTCCTGTCCTCTGGTTCCTGGCTGGCACCAAGGTAAATGGAAGCTGCGTCAGCTGGGGGGTGAGCGTTCGTCTTGTACGCGTGTCAGAAGCAGCAGTGGGGTTGTTGGCATCAGAAGTCTCTGTGTCCTTTATCAGCTGGGAGGAATGAGAAGCAAGCTGCAAACCCTGCTTCTGACCAGAGCAAGTGCTCAGCCTGTCTTCCCTGGCCTCTGCTGCACGCGTGCCCAGGCAGCACTGCGCTCCTTGCTTTCCTTCCTCTGTTGCATTTTGTATCCTGGTAACATCGCTCACGTTAGAGCCAGTGTACGCTGGTAACATGGCTGAGTTTTGGGGTGCAGAGAGGTCCCTGTGGTCCGCTGAGCTGTTGTGAAGACACTAGCTCCAGGAGGAATGAACAAAACTCACCCCCAGGTATGGCCCTGCACTCTGGAAAAATCTGATGTGCGACTGCTTCCTAAAATACACTTGTTCTCGATAACGTTGTTTGTCTAACTTCTCTATCAGTGGCTTCCGAGTTTCCTAGTCATGTCTACTTTACCTGCTTTGATACAAAAGGGTATCAAGTCCAGCACTTGATATCAATACTTCTCTATTGTGTTAGCGCTTGATGTACAAATGGGAAACGGAGATTTGAAAGGTAATCTGACCGCTTTGTGAGCCAAATCTGGGTCAGGTTTCCACTGAGGCAATTTTTGTTTGTATGTAAAATATTTATTGCCATGTCTATCCATATTTACATATTAATTCCTGGGTAAGATGGTAGAAGAACTAGAAAAGCATATGTTGCATGGTTATCATGTGCCACTTCTGTAAGCAGTGTTTTGTTCCTTTACTTCTAGAGGAATGGTGATGTAGCTCCTTTTGATCCAGCAAAGTCCTTCTCTGAAGAAAGAGGTAATGAATGTAATGCCAAGCTTAACATTTTTGTTATTGAACTGTAAATCAACTGAAACTATCTAGGCAATGTAAAATACAGGCAGTATTTATGATCTGTTGAGACTGATATTTTTCCCCCCTCTGTAGTGAAACATCCAGACTATAAAATTAATAGACTTCAGCTGCTTTTTGTTGGCCTGGTGTTGGCAATCTTATGGTACAGTAACATGATATGTAATATTCCTCTGTTGCAGATGAGGCTTATAACTATTTCTGTAGGCTTTCTTTTCTTAAGCTTCAGCAAATTTTGTCCACATTAAGAAAGAGAAGGTGAGATCACATACAATCAACCGTAAACCTGCAGATTGGCTTGAAACAGCATTTCCTCACTGCCTTTATTTTATACTCGTGTCTGTTCGGTCAAAGGCATTGTCTTGTAGACACAGGCACCCTGTAATTCACCACTTATCCTTTAAACTGAGATGTCCTGCCTTTGATTCCTGCTCATGCCTGATGGAGGCGTTGGTTACTGCAGCCTGGATCCCTTTGTGGCTGAGCAAGGGGTGTGTCTTTGCCTTCGTACAACACACAGCAATTGAGTGAGTGTGAGGCACAGCTAAGAAATCCTAACTTTTTCATCAAGGCTCTTTATGTTCAGAAACACCAAAATCCAGTTAGTCACGCAGGGTTGTCTTAAGTGAACACTTACGCAAGCATGTGTGTTTCTCAGATGACCACGTTCATTTTTTCCTGTCTGTCTGGGAATACAGAGGAATCTGAGAAAAGTTACCGCTGGGTTTAGACGCACAGCACCGGCGTTGCCAAGGTTGAGGCAGCTGGTCAGCTTGTACGTGTGCTGCTCTGTGTTGCAATGGCTGTGGTTTTGGCCTTTAACTTCCTGATTTTGCTTGATTTATGTCGGTAACCTTCTGAAGGCTGGGCTCCCTGGAAGGCTGCAGCCTGTTGTATCCTGCAATGTCTTTGGGGAGGGAAAGGGGCTGCTTGTCGGCCAGTTCTCACCATTTCGAGCTGATAATTCACCCTTGGGTGATGGAAATGCCTGAGCCCAGGTATTAAAACTCAACTGCTGATGTGGCAGAGGAGAGTCTCACCCATACCTCAGCAGCTCCCCACCAGCCCAGGAGCCCCCCTGGCTCCCCCAGCCCCTCACCTCTCTCCTTTGCCTCCCGACAGGCTGCTGCCGGCCGCATGGGGCCTGCCTGTGCTGCCCGCCGAGGTGTGTCTGTGTCACCGTGCTGGTGCTGCTCCTCTTGGCTGCCACGGCGGCCATCGTGGGCCTGGCAGTGGCGCTGGGGCTCCCACCACACTCCCCAGGTCAGTCCCATGAGTGTCGTCATTGGCCCCATGGCGGAGGTGGAAAGCGGTGCTGAGGGGAACGGTGGTGGGGAGAAGGAAAGGGGCTGAGAGGGGTGGCCGTGAGCTGTTCCTTGGCTGTGGAAACTCCGGGTGGCACAATTTCAAGCTGCTGGCACCCACCATGAGGACACTGGAGATTGGTTCTGGGCCCTGGTTATTTCCAGATGACAAATAAATTTCTGAATTCCCCCATTTGATTCTGAAATCTTCTCCTTGATTTGCTCCCCATACCATCTGTGAGCATGAGACTGTCAGAAAATATCGTCTCTTGCTTGCCCTTCAGCGAACCGCCTCTGTGCAGCCTCCAATAACCGGACAGGCTTCTTGTGTGACGACAGAGTGACTTGCATCCCAGCCAGCCAGGTCTGTGATGGAACCACCAACTGCAGAGACGGAGAGGATGAGCAGGAGGAACTCTGTGGTGAGCAGTTTTGTTGAGATCTTCCTACCCTGCTCTTCCTGCTGTGCTCTGAAGACCTGTCTCACCAACTGGGCAATAAATTAACCACTTCGTTAGCTGCCTGTCCCTGTTTCAGCAGGCACAGCTGTGCCCCAAGAGCTCAGCACGGGCTCTGTCTCTGCCCTTGCAGGCGACCTGCCCCGCAGCCTCCCGGCCTACCTGGTTTTCCGCTGCGGTAACCCTGCACACTGGGTCTATGCTGACAAGAGATGCAATGGGATGAACGACTGCGGGGACTGTTCCGACGAGATGGGGAGCTGTAAGTCTGCCTTCTGGCTACTGTTAGCAAAGGGCCTGGTCTGATGATAGATCGAAGAGGTTTTACAGGAGTGGTGCTTACTGCTGCTGCTGGGAACGCTTGGAGGCTTTTGTCCTCCTCTGAGACACAAAATGGCTGGGCTAGGTCATGAGAACCACGTGGGTTCCCTCACGTCAGCTGCCAAAGACCAGAGGCAGCCAAGAGGGGAGAGACTCCATGCTTTGAAGGCCTTTTCCAGCCTGAATGGTTCTATGGCTCTATGGACATGGCACTAAAGGACACAGTGTAGTGATGGGACTTGGTAGGTCAGGTTGATGGTTGGAGTTGACAGTCTTTAAGGTCTTTCCCAACCTAAATGATTTGATGATTCTTTGCTCCAGCCCCAAAAGTTGTTCCTTCACTGTGACTTGCTGAGCATGGAGCAGTTCCATCTTGATGCATAGCTGTAGGCAGTAGCAATCATTCAAAACTGGCCTTTGGTCATTGGTCAGGAGTCAGGTATGTCCCGAAGACCAAGGGGGACTGAGTGTGCCTCTGTGACCTAAATCCACCTCTGCTCAAAAATGAGCAGCAGCTTTCTTCCTAAATCACCCCTGAGGTTTTGAACCTCCAGTGAGACCTGTCTGCAACACCAGCTTTGTCTAGGGTAGCCTGCTAAACAAGTGAATTACAGCTGGCCGTTCCTCTCAGGATGGCATCTCTGCCATGAAGGTCATAAAAATGTCTCTTTGGTGGGTTCACAGACTCGGGGTCATCACTGGTGGCTTTTCAGTAGCTGCCAGCATTAGGAAGGAGGCTCCTGGTGAGAGCAGCAGCAGCATTTCTGTTCCTGGTTTCTCACCCCCACAGTGGCCACCTGCCCTCCGTGCGGGTCAGCGTGGTGGAGCTGCAGCCCCGTGTTCTACGAGTACTGCGCCTGCGTGCCCAGGTCGCTGTGCCGCGACGGCATCCAGCATTGCACTAGCTGGTCCGACGAGTACCTCTGCACACCGTGAAGCCTCAGCACCAGGAAATGCTGGACGTGGCGGGGTGCTTCCTGCACTGTCACCTCCCATGCTGCTGTCCTCCTGCTCTGGAAGCTCTGGCCTGAGCAGCCCCGGTCAGCAGCGTGAGGGGACAGGAGCGCCGTGCTTCTAGCTTGTGGCCACCGTCTGTGGGACACTTTCATGGGTCCTCCTGAGCACTTCCCTCTGACACATCTTCACGTTCCTGATGTCCGTGGGCAGGAGAAGGTGGTGTCGGTGTGTAAAGCACGTCTGCGGGTTGTTTCGGCAGCTGCTTTGAAGGCTCTGTGCTGACGCAGCTGGGATGCTTCCTGTGGGGCCTGGTGTTGGGGTGACACGTCTGGGGAGCCACCATCCGGGCCACCTCCTGCGCTGCGTTCAAACCATGAAGGTCAGGGTGGAGAGAGTAATGGTGAGGGAACTGCAGTGGATATGTTGGGGTTTGTGGGGAAAAATCAGTGTTCCTGTGGCGGTGTAGCTGTCCTTCCAACCAGCCTGGGCACTCGTGGGGGACCAGGGCACATGCAAAGTGTGTTTGCCTTGGGGCTGTGTGGTTTTGGAGTGGCAGCTCCACAAGCAGCCACGGGGCTGGGATGCATTGCACTGCGTTCGGTTAGCAAGGAATAAAGGTGTGTGGAGGGATCCATGGCAGCCTTGGAGTTGGGCAGAAGAAAACCAAGAGCTGCAGCCACTGCTGGGAGGCTGCGGGATGACTCGGGATCTGCTCGCTGCTCGGTTCGCTCCTTTGCCAGCCAGGCCTTCAAAGCAGGCCGCAGGATAGCGATGTGGATGTGCCATTGAAATTTAAGAAAGCTGTGTTCTTTCTCTGCTCCTTTGGAAAAAAAAATCTCATCTGTGTCTAAAACATTGAATCTGAGGAAAACACGTATTTACTGTGAGTGTTCCTACTGTTCTAGGCCCAAAATAAACATCAGGCACTGTTCTCCCCACCACCATCCCAGGTCACATATCTTTAAAAATAAAACCCAGTCCACTCTTTTCCTCTCTCCTATGATCTGTAACTCAGCATCTCTCCATGGCTGGTATAAATGGTGAATGTTTGTTCTAATTTGTAGCTGGGATACAGCCATAGATCTGACAGATCTTTTAAAAATAGCTTCGCTGTGTTCTGACTCATGCTTTACCTAGAATGAGATGGCAAAATTCTGCATAATGGAACAGGTACCATGGAAATTTTTAGAGCTGTATTTAACAACCCCTCCTTTTCCATGCCAGGCTAGGACGGATGCCTTGCTTTTGCCATGTCTGTAAAGCATCACCTCAGTGCTACAGCTCAGAGGAGTGACTGAGAGTTTTTTTAGATAAACATTTCTCACTTTCAAGCTTCCAGCCTCAGTCAGAACATGAAATAGAGATGCACTTTTTTACTAGAAAATCACAGGCATCTAACATTTCAACGGGACTGATTTGGGGTTGGTAAATCCTGGTTTGTTGTAGTTGCTGTGCTCCTCTTATTACCCCAAAGCATTTCCAGGGGCAACCTATATGGAAGTTCTGCAGCACTTCCTCAGAAAAGCTCAAGGAGGGGTGGTTCGGGGGCAGCTCTCTCTCTTCTGGGGAAGAGCTGCTTTGTGATCCAGCTTGGGTTCAGCCACCGGCTGTTTGCCTTCTTCGTGGGCTTTGAAACCTTCTTGCTCAGCATTGAGACCAGCAAATATGGTTAGTAAGAAACTTGTTCTGCATTAAAAATATTGGGACAGCCATGACTTTCTGGAGCCTCTCACATTTGCTGTGGGTGGGAAGAGGACGCTGGTTAGGCTGGGCCATGTGGCAATTGCAGGATTCCCCTGGTCCTGTATTTGTCAGTCATTGCAGCAGCTCCCCTGTCAGTGGAGGATTTGTGCCTCAGAGCTCTAAAGAGAGATTAGGGGTTGAGTACAGAGTGGTAATGTGCCTAAGTCATCTCAGGATAAAATTTACACAATGGTGTGTTTAAAAGAGGAAGTCTGCTGGTCAGCATGAAGAGCTAAGAAAAGGACTAATTTTACCAGGGGTGGAGAACAAAAAAGGCACAGTGCTCTAAAACGTCTCTTTAGAAAAGTGGAGCTATACTGTGTTATTTTACTGACACTCCTGTGACCTGGGCAGGCCGTTCATGCCAAATCACAATGCACCTATTTTCTGTCTCTTGGTGTCAGCTCCCAGCTGCTTTACTCATGTGAAAGAGAGTACACAATGCTCTGACGCTGGCCTCTGCATGCTCAGGTTAGCAGATCTCACAGTCGCAGAAGAGCTAGCAGAAGAAATCCATGTTGGCTGCTGAACCGAAAGCCAGCTGCAGGAGGAGGCTTGTGCTCGTGTGTCACAGCCTTCTTCCTCCCTGGTAGCGGTTCTGCTAAGTCACTGTTTGTGCCATTATTTGTCTCAGAAGAGGGCTGATGTAGTCTTCAGTGGAAGCTATAAATAGCCTAGAGTTTCTGGGAGAAAATGTAGGGCTTGAACGCAAGTATGCTTGTTTTGTTTGTTTGTAGTCCTTGTTGAAGAAACTTCAGCAATAAAGAAACAAAGAGAGGCAGGGTCTTCCCTCTCATCTCTACACATTTTTGAGGTGAAGTTCCCTTTCTTGGCATCTTTGTGATTTCCAAGGATGGGCTGCTTTCCTCATTACTGAATTGTGACAAACACTGAAAGGAAGATACCCAAAAAAGCACTAGTAGAAGAAACCTAAGTTCTTGGCCTTAAAGGGCACAACGATGGTCTCGGGGCCCAGCTCATGGGCACTGTGCACCTCAGACAGTTTTGATTGAATTCCAGTCCCGTTTTAATGATAAACAAACCTGTAGTGTTACAGCTGTACTCCTGGCTTCAGAAAGACCAAAACAGAATGATTCTGAGTATCTATGCCTCTTGTAGCAAGCGTGTACTGTTCAGTGAACACTTCCCTGAATGTTTTAGATGAAATGCAGTTAGCGTACAGCAAGCTTGCACACACACTGAGAAGCGGCTTTAAAGCACAAAGCGCAGGCAGGATTTGCTTGTAAGGCAAGGCATATTACAGCTGTAGAGTTTAATCTCTGCAGTAACCCAGTTTCAGCTTTCATTTCCTGGGTTAAAAGGAAGGAGACAGGGGACTTCTGTTCTTTGAATTTGTGCAATGTTACCGAGGGGTTTCTGTCTCTCTGCTTCCCTCCCTCCCCCAGGCCCGTACTTATCCTGTTTGCTTCCTCCCTTTGTCAGAGCTCTATCAGCACAGCCTCTGCTTTTACAGGCTGAGGCTTCTGTACTAGCAGCACTGTTAAAGGCCCACTGCACTTGATAAGCACAGTGCAGCTTTACTTCCAATAAGTTGCAATGATTGTTAGTCTTTGGCTCCTGAGGAGACAAGAGATGAGAAGGGACAGGACCAGTATTTTTGTGAACGATATCTACGTCAGAAGATTTAGTTAAGGATGACAACAAAAACTTTATTTGAAAAAAATTATGTATTGAAAATATACAGTAGTAACATCACCCTCCTCCTGGACTCTAGCCCTCCCCTCCCCAAGCCTATGATAACACAACCATATCACAGCAACCAGCTTTAACAATACTGGTCTGCTTTGTTACTCCCTCTGAACGTGTCTAAAATCCGTTGTCAGCAAAAAAACAACAAACAAAAGACTCGTTTCTTTCTGACTCAGTAGGTATTTAACAAATCCCAGTCCTCCACTGTGAGGCACAGATGCTTCTGTTTGGAAGTCCTTTCTCTCTCTTGTTCAGCCAAAGCTCTTTTTTTATTGTTCTTTGATTCATGGCTGCCTGCAACATCCTTTTTCAAAGGTGAATGGCAATTTTGAACTTTTTCCTTATAAAACTGCAAGTTTCCAGATGCTTTGGTTTCGGTCTCCACCAACTTGCATTTGGCTGCTTCCTCTATTCTGCGTGTCTTGCCATCTACAGGGGGGAAAACAAAAAGTTCAGAGTTGGGGAAAAACAGAATAATGACTTAAAATGCACACGTGTGTTGCGAATTGTTTTGGCCAGGCAAACCTGGAAATACTGTCTGTTTTGCTGAAACATACATAGGGGAAATGAACAATTCTGGACTCAGGATTTTAAGGAGAAAACTCAGTTATTAGATGTTGCCCTAAGCCTGCCGTCATGCTGAATGTTAAGAAAGTTACCCAGCAGTCTAACAAATATGTAAAAAAAAAAAAACAAAAAAACCTCCCACCACACTGTAAAGCAGTTGCACAAATGGCTGAAATTGCACATCTGAGATGCTATTTGTACTATAAAAATGCATGAAAATATTCCTCCTAGATAACAACTAAATAATGTGGTCTCTATTCAATTACGTACAGAAGTGTTGAGCTGCTGTTCTGGATCTCAAGTCTTCTTGTGGCTTGACAGCCTCCATAACTGCCTGCTCCCACTGCAAAACTGTCTGAAAGAAGATTTGAGGGAGTTAAAAATATTTCTTGTAAAGTTTACAGAAACGTCAACAGAAACAACTCTATCCCTTATTATTTCCTATCCAGTGATCTAATACCTCATAGGTATTATATAAGAACCATTTCTAGAAAGTAAAATAGACTTAAAAACCCATACCTGCTCTGCCCATCCCTCTGTTTTGCAGTTACTATGATCAAATTCTTTCAGAGGCACTTCTGAGTGAACCAAGCCTATCTGCATTTGGATTCGTTTAATGACGGCATTAACGTCCTAGTGAAAAGGGAAATAAAGAAATCAGAGGGAAAAAACATTTGGTTATACTTGTCCATTAAACTTAGAAGCTCTTTTACCTTGAGACCTGTCCCAGAAATGTCCAAACAGTTCAACTTCTTGAAACAAAGAAGGTATCCAATTCCCACATCTGTGATTTTTGGGTTACCTGTAAGGTCAGGTAAAGTTAGTTAAGTTGCAAGACGTGGAAGAAGATAGTCAGAATACCAAGAAATTATTTGTTCCAAAAGCTAATACTTGAACAAGGGATTTTTTGGCCTGTTTTTTTGTAGGATGATTAATGTTTGGAAATTGAGTCAAATGTGGTATTTTTCCTCTAATGGTCAAAATATGAGTTTTACAATATTACTTCCCATACTATTAAAGATATTTATGTAAGTAGCAAGTAGCTGAGACTTACAGGTAGGACCTGTGCCTTGTGGAAAGTTGGTGGTCAAACCTGGGGCTGGGTACTAGGCTCACAGGAATTGTTAAATTATTTGTATCCCTTCAATATTAAATAGGAAAAATATCAAAAAAAAAAAAAAAAGACAGTTTGCTTCTAATATTATACCATGAAGCACTTACAAGACAAGTCTAATACCAAAAGATTCTCAAGTCCCTTTTTCAATACTCGTACTGGTGCTGTCATTCTGCGAAGGCCCGCATCTGATAAAGCGTTGTCTTTCAAGAGAAGCCTTTTTACACTGGAAGGAGAAATATAAAACAATCATTTACAGTCACTTTATTTAGACAGTTTTGCAAAATATCTTAAAACTCTATGTAGAAAGTCTGGGCTCATCTTGTGCCAACCCTTCAGCCTACGAAGGGTTAATAAAAACTTTTTATTAACATTAATAAAAAGTAGCAAGAAAGAATCCTGGGTTGGTAGGACTAACAAATGTTTTTGTATTCCTTCTGCTAGCTCAACAGAAGCACTTATTTGACCAGTTATTCACGGAACTCCAGTGACAAACTTGTCCTGGAGCACAAGCATTTGCTAACAGAGACAAGGAGGTTCTTTATAAACTGAAGTTATTTAAATCAAGGCTGCCAATCTCAACTTCACTCAAAACTGAAGAGAAAAATGCTTGGCAAAATGGGAGAGGACAGATTTGGTACAAGATACAGCAATGACTTTTAAGTAAACAATGAGGTCTTATTAACACAGATGAACTCAGGGAAAACATAACATTACAACATTTTTCAAAGTGCTTCGAAAACAAAATCTCATCTCAAATGCATCAAAGTATCAAAGTTTTATATAAATGTAATATCCCCTAGTTAACAGCTACTCTGCCTACTGTTTTCCCTATTTTTCTACTTTTCAATCTTCAGTATCAAACATAAAATTTATTTTCCAAAGTATTAATTAACTAAACATCAACCTAGTGCTTGCACAAATCTCCATCTGGTATATCGGTTTAGTTAAAAATTTGTCTGATAAAAGTTATCCTTTAAAGAAGGAAATAAAAGTGTAAAGCAGTTACAAATGATAAGATGCATTTTTTTTTTTTTACCTGCCCAATGCAAATTATAAAAATACATGAGAAGTAAATTCTCTCGCACATTTATAGTACCTTTGAGATTCAGTGTGTCCTTTAGAGCATGTTCTTTTTGTACAATAAATTCTGTATTTTGTTTACTTCAAGAACAGGTTTTATCAACAACCAAAATCTTCAAACTTATACGCTACTGCCTGTGAAATTTTTCTTTAAAGTCACAACTTGACTCTTTGAGCTCCTTAGTAATAGGAAAAGAAAGTGTCATCTTTAGATACATGTCAAGCAATTAGTACCTAGACAGAGCCTCCTTAGTGAGGTGTTCTAAAAGTTCATGTTCATCTCCGAGTTTACAACAGGAAAGATCCAAACACGTCAGATCCCGGAAAGACTTAATTTCTTCTAGTTTTTCAGAGACAAGCAGGTATCTGTAAAGAACAAAAAAAGCTATCAGTGTTCAGGGCACATAAGAAGGGTCCTCAAGTATTCTCAAGAGTCACAAGCATAAGGCAGCTATTTCTCATATGTATCTGTGTAGAAACTGACAGAAATTGGCCAGCTGTTGTAATTATCGTTTTAACACTGCATTCTGCACACAACACATCTGAATCCCCAGCCTTCTCCTTGAATAAATATCATGGTTTTGTTATGACACAAAATAATGGACTAATGATTACAACCTCAATTTGCAAGCATCATTATCAGGGGCCTGTTTACAGATTATTACTGTATTATTTCAGAATAATGTAGAATATATTACTTTAAATCAGAGTCACAAATTGCTCTTCCTTAGTATCTAGGTAGCGTGGAGACAAACCAACATTCACCCAGGTTTCAAATCTATTCTGAATGCATCAGCATAGCTTGCCAAACGGTAAAATTTTACTTTCCACATGTGTAAATACGATACTTCACTAGAGACGTTGCCCAGCTCACTAGACTGAGTCCAACAGGATGCCTGCAGGACCCTGGACTCCAACTGGAGTTGTGACTACACCCCGGGCAGTGGTTACTCAGTGGGTTATTTTTTTTGAGCTGTGTTGGTTCCCTGATCCGATTCACTCTGCAGCCGTGCAAACATCTGTGCTGGAACTATTCAGTAGGAGGTTTAGAGGTAGGAATGCACTGAAGAATGGCATGCATGAATATGCAGTAACACCCTGCTTGCACGTAGCAGTTACTACCTTACCCCCATCTCCCTTGCATTTGCCGCTTATTCCACAGCGACACAACCCCTGAATTCACTAATCTCTCCTGAATTTACCTCATAGTCCCCACGGCAAGACAATCTCTGAGGATAACATCTTCAGTGCTGAAATTAGGTGTGTTTACTAATTTCATTCCTCAATGAATGCCGTTTTACCCATGGAAGTATGAGCACCTTCTTACTGCAAGTATACCTACCAAACTACCCCACCAAATCCCTTTGCCACGCAATTCAGTTTTGTGGAAGGCAATATATGCAGTCAGAGTGTGAAACAACTCTCGATAGAGCATTGTAGCTCTGAGGGTTTGTGAAGAGTGGGCTCTTTTATAAACACAATTAATCAAAAAATGCCTTAATATCTTACTTCCTGGATTTCAAAGACTTGATACTTAACGAAGCTTTCTGTAATAGCAAACTATGCCAGAGGTAACTTCATTTCTGAATTAAGCTCATAAAAAGTAACTGTACTAAAAATAAAGAGGGAGTAGGTTTAAGGGATAAAACAAAGGATAATTGACCTCTGATCAAACATTCCTACTGTGCTCA
The DNA here is from genome assembly GCF_009769625.2 of Cygnus olor. Classification (NCBI taxonomy): domain Eukaryota; kingdom Metazoa; phylum Chordata; class Aves; order Anseriformes; family Anatidae; genus Cygnus; species Cygnus olor. The sequence goes on along the minus strand of NC_049176.1, from coordinate 27,415,870 downwards.
AAACACCCTTGGCACTTCAGATGAATATGCCTGTACTTTGATTTTAAACTGGATAAACCATCTCTTTTAAAGCGTAGACGGAAGATAGTCTCATTACAGTACTTGGAAAGACTTCAGTAGGAGCAAAGCTTTAAAAGCACATTCAGTTTTAAGGTTGGTGAGGCTCTCTTGTAGAGAAAGAAAACATGAACATTGAGAAGGTGGAAAAAAAAAAAGCTGTATTTTAATCAGAACCTCATTAAGGTATGTTCAGTATGGGGATAGGAACCACAATTACCACTAAGGTAAAACCTGCCTGACTTCAAAGGCTCTCTCACCTACAAGACTGTATCTTCTGCTCAGCACCCAAAATGAAACGGGATAAAAAATGAAATGAGTTAAAAACTTATAGTAAATAATCCCAGATGGTCTGCAAGGGTGTATTTTATCTGCACAGTCAGCTAGGCATGTTGAAATGCTTGTAAGTACAATTACAAAAATGACCCAAGAAATACCTGAGATGGCATTACACATACAGACTGTTATGCAAATACTGATTAGTATTGTTAAAAAATAGTTGCAAGTTTAGTCCTTCAAATAAAATCCCCTGTTAACATGGATGTATTCTATTACCTGTATTGCCTTGTATCTTAGTGTGAAACCAGCAGCTGTGGGCTGTACTTGTTAGGAAAGGAATGGTACGAAAGGAAACAAGCAGGAGAGTAAGACAAGGCTCAAGTCAGTTGACTAAAAATAGGTGGTGCTATAAGGCCTAAATTTTTTGAAAAGTTACTTTTGAGAGAAAGTAAGGGAAAAATATGCATGCTAGCAAAAAGCACTAGGAGATGTTTGTTACTGAATGCACTTACCTATTCCGCAGACATAACGAACATAGCACCAAATTGCCATATGCTTCAGTAAACTTCTGTAGAGCTCTCAGTCCTGTAACCGGTTCTGTGAACTTTTGTCTTGCTTCTGCAGCTGAAAAGAGCTTTTCAGCAATCTGCTCTGGGAAACCAATCAACGAGTCAATGTGATCAACATTGTCAGAAATGTACCCCAGCACTAGGCTGAAGAGGGACTTGGCCGAGTATCGGAGGTTCCCCTCCTTGGTATACGTGAAGATGAAATGATCGGTCCTCTGCCTCCTTGCCCTATCGTCCTCCCTGTTCATACAAAGCTCCACAGAAAATCCTCTGGAGAACAACCTGAAAGGTCTTGCTTTGGGAGTGACATTCTGTATGCCGCCCGCACCCTGGTTTACCACGTGCAGCTTCCCATTTTCACGCACGTATATTGGCCCGGTATCCAGACAGCTTTCTGAGTGGAGCCAGCACGACATTCCCCTCGTCCAGTTCTGCAAAAACAAACCGAAGACAGGTAAAGCACGACTTGGAAAAGACCCCAAGCCCCGTCAGCAATCCTGGGTGCCCTGAGTGCACGTTGTCACGTAACCCTGCAGCGCCAGGAGGGCCGAGCTGCCTCCAACCAGGGCTATGTGCCGTCTGCCATCAAACCACAGACACTGGACATGGCGGGGCTGAACCCAGGGATGGCGAAGGGGAGCCGGGGTGTGAGGAGGGGGCCCGCAGCTGGGCCCTGGCTGTGCTGCAGGAAGGGGGAAAGAAGAGGAGGAGGAGGAGGGTAAATGGCTGACCGCAGCAGGGCAGCCAAGCCCGCCGGAGGGGCTCCCTCCCGGCTCTTAGAGAAGGGGAGAAGGGTGGGCAGGGCAGGGGAGCCCCAGCCGGCACCGAGGTCTCCGCGGGGGGCTCTGCTTTGCGCCATGCCCCCAGCCCCGGAGCCCGCCGCGGAGGCGGCTGAGGAGGGCTGGGGCTCGACCCCTTCCCTGCCCGGCAGGAGCGGGGCTGAGGGGCCCGGGCCCGGGGGGCGCTGCCCGCACCTACCTGCCCCGCCGGGGCCGCCCCGCCGCGCCGTCAGCCGGGGCCGCGCTCGCCGCTCCCATCCCGCGGCGCCGGCGGCAGCAGGCGGGGCCGCGCCGGGGGCGGGCAACGGGAGGGGACCGGGGCTGGGAGCGGGGCGCTGAGAAGAAGCGGCCCCCGGGTGGGCTCCGCGGGGAGGCACCGCCGCCATTTCCCCAGTCCCCCCCCCCCCGCGGGGGTCCCGCTGCCGCCGCCCGCTGCGGCACCGGCTCGCCCGGCCACAGCCGCGGTGCTCCGGGGCGTCGCCGCTGCCCGGTACCGGCGGCATCGGGCTCGGCCTTCCCCTCAGCTCCCGGCCCGCGATGGGGGCCGCCGACTGGTGCAGGAGCTCGGCGGGCGCTGCCCTCGTCCTGGCCACCTCCAGCGACCCGGAGCACCCCGCCGAGAACATGGCGGACGGGTGAGGGCGGCGAGGGGCCGTGAGGGGGGTCCCCTGGCACCACGGTGCCTCTCGTAGCTGAAATATTTTCTGCTCCCCCAACACAAACTAAAATGCCCCCCCCCCCCCCCAATAATAATGGCCTCGCATTCTTTCTTTATTTTTAAATCTTCTTTCAAGGCAGCTATAAATAGCCGTGGGTGGTTTTCTTTTTTTTTTTTTTTGTTCTGCTTTCTCCACAGAAGTTCTGAAACATTCTGGACGACGACAGGAATGTTCCCGCAGGAATTCATTATTGGTTTTCCTAAATGTGTAAAAATCAGCAAAGTCACAATCCAGTGTTATTTGGGTAAGGCTTCGTGTATTGCAGTATACAGTACGGATTATTCAAAATGTATTCACTTACATGCAGATTCTCTCAGTAGCCCCGTATTTTTAAGTAGTTGCTTTTAGCATGTTAATAAAGGTATAGCTTAACAAAACACTTGTCTTGCATGTCCAAAGTTTTTCATAAACGCATCAGAAAAAGATGGCCAATCTGCCCCAGCTGCAGTTGTTCCTGTGTTCTCATAGCAACCTTGTATTGATCTTATAGTTAAGTTCTGTAGTACATTGGTGGCTGATCTTATGATCTGACTTATGGACAGAACTGCAATGCTTACTGTTTTAATGATTTATTTTTAATACTGATTTTTATAATCGTGTATGACAACACTGAATTTTATTTTCTAAAATAAAGTGAGAGAAAATGTGAGCAGTAAGACCGAAAGGACTGTTCTGAGGTGAGAGCATGGGTACAGGAGCTTGACTGTCAGCAGAGGCTGTACAACACAACTGAAAACTTGTCCTTGTTTGTCCAATCTGAAGCAGGAGTGTGGTGGTTTTATTGCAATCCAAGTCCCTAAGCTAGAGGAGCAGTGAATTAGTTAATACTGATAAGATGCTTTGTAGATGGAAAGCGATGCAATAAACATCATTTTCAATAAAATGCAGAATTTATGTTGATATTTTAAATGCTATGTATTTTAGTGCGGACCTTGAGAATTGAAAGAAGCATATCTAAAGACCCAGTAGATTTTGAACAGTGCATTGAAAAAGGTGAGATTCTGAATCTGAAGTGGATGGGATTTTGTGGGAGTGATGTTGATCTGTGCATTTGCTAATTCACTTATTTCAAAGTTTTTGAATAACAAAGCTTTTTTTAGGCAAACTAGGGAGGATTCCAATTGACTTTTATTGTTACTATGTATAGAGATAACTAAACAAAAATAAAAACCTTGATTAGGCAGTTTTATTTCTTTCTTTTTTTCTCCCCTGGAAAACTAACTTAGTAACACAAGGATGTGTACCCTGGCATGTTTTATCCTTGCACTTATCTGAGAACAAGACTAGTCACATTGTCAGGCTTTGGTAGAGCCGTGTGACCTAGATTTCTTCATATAATTTCAGTTAGTATTGGTTAGTTTTTTTTTTTTTTAATTTCTCAGGAATCCCTGTTTTCCTGCAAAAATTCCATGTGATGTTCTACTATGAAGTAATTTTTACAGTAATGCATTTAGATTTTGACCATAGTTGCCTGAAAAATTTCAGTGGTGCACCTTCTGGAGAGAGCTATCACCTCTAGCATAAATATCAAATTTTTGGAGTTGCCCATTGGTTTCTTTGAACATTGAGTGAGAACGTGGACATGTTGGAAAATAACCAGGTTTCCTGTCATGTAGCCTGGTGCTATATAGCACCGTTTTCTCAACTTGAAAACCGCATTTTCAGATGGATAATGATAAACAAATACACCAAGAAACAATACATTTTCTTCTAATGTTAAATCTTAATTTTATGCCTTTCACTAAGTTTGCAGTGTGTAAAAATTATGCTTATAAAATTGAGCTTAGATTTTATATAGGTTCTATTGAGACGTACAGATAAAACCATCCTTTTTATCATTGATGCACTCTGTATTTTTTCAGAGAGTCATTTTAACTCCATGTCTGTTGAGTATTCAGGTCTGGCTTGATGATTATGTTATTAGACATTTGTTTAATAGACACGTTTAAATAAAGTTTATGAACACTGATGTTCTGATTAGCTGTTTGGAGATGTAAAATGATGTAGAAGGGCTCAAGCACTACTTGTACACTCTCTTTTGTTCCAAAAATTAAAATAAGACTTACATAGTATAATAGAGTGCCATTTCCTGCATTATTATGTTTTTTAATGCCCCTTGGGTGATGTTTTATAAAGCAGTGTAACGAGTTATATTTTTACACTGGGATATTGCAAAGAGTATTTGTTCTCTTAAATAACCTTGTAAAGAACAATTTCTGTATGTTGTGCGAGTTCATGCTCCTTAAACTCTCATGAACTCTGACATCCAGTGAAATTTTTTCACAGCATTGCAGACTGTTGCTCATTATTTGCTGAAAATATGTATTTTCTAGATTTGCAACACACAGAAGGACAGCTTCAAATGGAAGAATTTCCAGTGAGTATTCAGAGGATACACCAGCAGTGCTTCATGGAACAGGATGTCTAGACTAACTGGGTAGAAACCATGAAAAATCAAAACATTTTTATTTATAATTATTGCTAACTCAGCATTAGATACAGGAATTTGTAGATCATGATACAAGACTGCACTTTCCTGCTGCTCCTCTGTAGATTGTGGTATGAAGTTGCATCTGACTACTGCTCCTAACTGTGTCAAAGAGCTCCTTCCAGAAGAATGGTGGTCTTTCCTCCCTGAATTGTTGTGAAGGCTGCAATCAAGATTCAGGGGTGGGGAGGGACAACTGTTTTTAATTGCTCTCTTCTAAAGAATCTCTGAAGCTGGCTAAATTTTTTAGAACACCATGATTTATGTGTAATTTGAAAACAGACATAGGAACACAGGTTCTTCTAACAAACTTCTGCAAATAGTTTGATAGTTATGTTACTACAGAGACTAAAATAAGCTTTTTTTTTCTTCTACAGCTTCCTGATTTCCCAGCCACTTACTTGCGGTTCATCATCAAGTCTGCCTTTGATCATTTTGTATCAGTGCACAGGGTGATGGCAGAGGGCACAGCAGAAAATACTTAAGTCCAGCTTAAATTTGTACCTTTTTTTTTCCTTTTTGTATTATATTTTGATATCTGTATTGCAGGGAATATTATTAAAACTTTGTATTAAAGTGTTTTTTGAAGATACAGATGTAGTGTGTATTCACCACTAGTTTAATGTACGTAATGCAGTTAATTGGTAAGCAACTGCATAGATACTTTTGCCAGGGGCTTGTGTAACATTAGTTTTATAAATACATAACCAGAGTTCTGTTTGGACAGGAAAATGCAGAAATCCATTGAAAGCATGAACACCTGTGGTGCATGACTGAGAAGTCTGCAGCTTCCTCTCGGCTCAGCTAGAGCGGACACCTCTGAAAAAAGTCAGGACATGTCCAGTTGGTTCGTTAACAGAATTAAGAATCTGTGCTTAGATGTCCTTAATTATAGTAACAGCTTTCTAGCTTTATAATCTGGAGTGTTATCGAGAATACTTGAACATAGCTAAGTCCGTTTAAATCATTGTGTTTAGGTCAGGCTTTCTTAATATATGAATTAAAACCCAGTTTCCTGTGAGATGTTTCCCTTGCACCCTGAGTTGAATAGAAAAAAATGTCAAATACTTAAATGGGAGGCATTACTTCTTACTCTCAAAGAAGTTCTTCAAAAGTTATAAAATTGGAAACCTCATTAACTCAAAAGAAACTGTGCAAGAATAATAGGATGTATATAAACTTCTACTAATACTTATAAATAACCGGTGGGGAAAAAGAAGCTGGAGTCGTACGATGCTCTGATGGTGTTTTAATAATTGCAGATCGATCCTTTGTTTCTATAAATATTTTCTAAAATCAGGTCACAGCTGTCTGTGCTTTAAGCTATGACTGTCATAACAAATATTAATAGAAACAAATGTTAATAGAGATTGTCTTATTCAGAAGCCTTCTGAAGTCTGTGGAAGTGAACATTTAAGAAAATCAGATGTGTACAAGAGAAACTTATTAATGTGAAATTGGTTGTTTTGCATGCCAGTTGACTTTCACAAATGTCACCACCCCTGAGGTTTATCCTGCATGATATTTCTTAGGAATGTAAATGTCGATATCCAGTCCTAATAGCTCAGCTACTGTTCGTTACTGCTTGTGGTATAAGTGCAGTAAGACACTAGAACGCGATAGACGAGGTCGTACCAATGAGACTTGAAAACCTCCAGACAACTAGATGATGAACCACACTGTAAATGCTCTTTAGATGCACACTCTCTCTCTAGGTGTTCTGTTATTTTTAAATTGTCTTTTTTTTTAATTTTAACAGTTATGTCCATGAAAACTTATTCACTGAGCTTTGTTACCCAGCTAGTCTTTACTCTGAAGTCCTCTTCTTTCTTTTTCTATTTCAGTTTTTCCAGGATGGTGCGTATTTCCTGGGGGTGATAGTTCCAAGGCCCCACTCCTCCCTGCAAAGGCAATAAAATTATACAGTAATGCTCAAATACACAGAGCAGAAGTCCTTCAGAGCACAGCAGTTAAATCAGAGCTGTGGGTAGGTGTGCTTGGGTTTCTTTTGCTTGGCAGCTGTCGCATGGGAGATGGTGTGTGCACAGGTCACACCCCGCTGTGTAGCTGGGGCAGGGCCAATGCTGGGATCCTGGAGCTGGGGAGTGTTCCTGGATCTCACAGCTTAGATGTAGCTAGGTTTTCTAATGAGCCATGGGATAAATATTTGAGCAGGACTGAGGTGTACGTCAAATATGTACGCTGTAAAGGCCCAGACTGGTTTTACTGCAAGTCCTTTTCTTTTTTTCCACGGTTACAGTGAATTGTGAAATTAGCAACTATGAAATAGAATGAAATACTCGCATAAAATGTAAAACATTCTTATTTTAAAAGTTGAGAATCTCCATGTATTGTGCCCATTATTGTTGATGGGTTTTACCTTGTAGATAACCTTCCCCTCTTGAAGTAGATACAGTCTTTCTGGCAGTGCAGCATATTTCGAACTGCTGAGGTTTTCCATAGTGTCTAAAACCACTGGACATAAAGGATTATTTTTCTGAAGAAATTGTGCTGCAATTTTTCGATCTTCAAGGCTTCTGTGATTTTTAATAACGATATTGTTTTTAAAAGCCCATCCATCTGAAACAAATGAGAAAGGTATTTAGCAAGGGACATTTTGAGTAGACAGTTGGGGTGGAGATGTACTGTGTGGCATGTACCAAAACTGTGTTAAAAGAATATTGCAATTTACTCCTAAAATTAATGAAATTAAGGTCCCCTTTAGAGTAGGAGAACACTACAGCTTTGCAAATAAGTAATCACATGGGTTTTTTTGTTTGTTTGTTTGTTTGTTTTCCCACTTTAATTTGAACAAACTGCATTTCTTCCTTGCCCTGGATTCAGAAATACTTGATGTATTTTAGCTGAAATTTTCCCACATAAATCAAGCCTGGAAGGATACCAGGTGTGGGAGATGCATCCCATTCAGATAAAGTTTGCCAAAATTATTGGTGCAGAGAAGGAGATTTTTAAATTACAAGCTGATTATCAGCTGTTAGCTGATACCTGTTCATTTAGCAGTCTCAGCAGTAGTGCTGTTCATTCAGCTTGATTCTACTCGTTAAGCTTATAAAATTAATTTTAGATCTGATAACTGAAATATACGAGAGAGGAGGCCCCTCCTTGTTTTTTAGAAATATGCAAATAAACATTTGCATATAACTTCCTTGGAAAGGGGAAACAAGTAAAAGATTTTGGTGGCTTGGCTGTCTGTTTCTCAAGAACTGTACATGATGTAATGTTAGAAAACTTGAAAACTGTAAACGTTGCATTTTAGAAAACCACCTTAACCCGGGGATAAAAATCTCTGCCAACATGTTACTTAGTCCAGTGTAGATAAAAGAGTGTGTGCAGTTTGTTTGCTATTTTTTAATTAAAATCTGTATCCTGTTCTTGACACATGTTAAAAATGGTTTACAAAAACTATACTGTTTTGATTTTAAAACACTTAAGACATGCTGTCAACCTTTGTTCTGTGAAACACTCTTTTCATTTTTGTTCATATTTTTCAAAAGGAGCTGTACTACGACTGGGAGGAAGTTTTGCAAAGATTTAACTATGTGCTTCGCTTCACAGAGATAAGCATCTTCAACAGGAGTATTTCAGTGTGAAGTCAGATGTGTGAGTCAAATCGTTGGAGAATCGGGGATGCAAACTGGTGTCTAGATTTGGTGTTGCCACTTTTGATTTTAGGAAGATTTCTTTCTCATTTGTAGTTACTTCCTTTGCCAAAATGTTTTTCTTTCTAAAAGGAATGATACATATCTGAAGTTCTGGCGGGCATTAATATGATGTTTGTACAGTACCTGCTGCGTGAGCTTCTTCGATGTAGATGATAAGGAAATCTGCTATGGAGCTGAAATCTTTGACGAGCTTGTTGAACTCATCAAATTTTAACATAAATGAAGGTCAGGTGCAACTTCCAAAATTCAGGATTAATGGTCGGTTACCTAGAAGAAAAGCAGGGGACACTGTGGTTAAGTTGGTGGTGGGAGGGAGGCCAGAAGTGAATTAATACGCTGAAGTGAGCCTCTGCCACGTGGTTTCCTGGGTGACAGTGGCTACGCCACTTTGTGGACAGCTTTCTTCCTAGGATGTAAAAATTGGCAGCAGAACGTCTGTACCACCAAGTTCCTATACAAAACAAGCAGAAAGATGCTTTCTGTTCCTTAGCCTGGCACTGACCAGCGCAGGATCCAACAGTGAGCTTAACCAAGGAGGGTCCTTTCTGTGCAAAGCCCGGTGAAGGCAGAAGGTACCCTACAGATGCACATCTTGTGTCCTCCCCATGAGAGCCATTTCTCAAGTCACCAGCGTTTTGGGATAGTGTGCTGCTCTAAAATGGATATACAGCATGTAGTGCCTGGCAGCCTCCCTGAGATCTTTCATACTAAGGGCTTTGAAAAGTATTAAGCATGATCGTTTGCAAGGTTTCTCAACAGACAGACGTTCAGAAATGGACATCTAAGCACAGATTCTTAATTCTGTTGAACCAACTGGACATGTCCTGACTTTTTTCAGGTGTCAGCTCTAGCTGAGCCGAGTGGAAGCTGCGGACTTCTCAGTCATGCACCACAGGCGTTCATGCTTTTAATGGATTTCTGCAATTTCCTGTCCAAACAGAACTTTGGTTATGCATTTATTAAACCAATGTTACACAAGCCCCTGGCGAAAGTATCTATGCAGTTGCTTGCAGATTAACACAGCGGGTACCCACGTGTTCGCGTCTGGATAATCGATTGCAAGGCCTCAGTTTAAGAGAACTTGCAGGATTTTTAGTCCATGGCCATGCTAAATTATTTCAGGTGTGTTCAAGATCTTCCTTCTGGCTGGGCTTAGCTTCAAAAAACTGCTGCTAGCATATTTTGCATCTTAAAGAATCTAATAGCGGGGGTACCTTTCTGTAGTTATTGTGTATCTCTATTTGAATTGTGCAACCCTATTTTATATATAAATATGTAGAGAAAGAGAAGGGTTTATGCCTCCCATGGGGACAGACACTGCTGCTTAATGATTAATTCCACGTTCTACAGAGACCTCAGTGGGAGGTAGCGGACAAAGTACAAAGCAACTTCTTTTTCTTCTGCCTCATTTCTAGCTGCTTTAAATCTGCAAAAACACTGTGTGCTTTCTAGTTTCTAGGATCTATTCTGGCTTTCGGAGCTGGCATGGGACTCTCTGTATGTACAGGGAATGACAGCCAATGGTCGTGACTCACTGCACCCGGTTCTGACTCTGGATCTTTTCTCTCTAAAACAACTTATCACTTTTGCTGTCAAAAGGAGGTTATTTCCAGACAGAGCCAGCTTTTGCAAGAGGTTCATAAGCTTACTGGTGTGCAGGGATGTTGTATCCAGGGCAATAAGCAGGTTATTTTAGAAAATCAAGAGGCAGACGGGTGGCATGAGAGCTCACAAGACAGCAGAGCAGGCTGGCGGCGTTCGTTTGATGGGAAAGATGCAGCACGTTCCCTGATTGTCCCTATCCTCTTGCAGCTTCTTGTCCTCACCTACCATTTTAGCACACCCAAACCGTTTACTAGGATGATTACTGACCTCGCATGAAGTCAAAGAGGAGCCGGACGTCCCCCTGGGAAGTCACCACTGGCGGGTTGGGAGCAGGATGTCCCTCGTAGGCTTCGTCCTCCAGCCTCTTCCACTTCACCTTCAGCACGAAGAGTAAATACTGGAAGCTGAAAAAGGTCGGGCCCCAGTTTTCGTAGCTGAACTTCGGGTTCTGGTTCATTCTGCTCTTCTCGCCTTGTTTTAGGATGTGACTTTTCATGGCGTTGGGGAACAGCATCATGAGTGTTTTGCCGACAACAACGCTCGCAGTAACGTGCAGAAGAATTAAGGTTTTCTGTAGCAGCAGCCTGATGCTGAACATCGTGCTGGAGGTGAGGGCTTCCGATGGGAACGCAGCGAGACAGCAGGGGCAAAGGTAGCGAGGTGGGGAGGAAAGGCGTTCACGTGGCCCAATTCATTTTGGCCCAACTTCTGCCTGGCCTTGCCCCCCTTCACCTCCCCGTGGACTCCACGCGTCTGGGGGCGAGGAGCCCGCCCGCTGCGCTCCTCCGCCCGCGCCAGGGCAGAGTTCTAACGTCGACTGCACAGCTGCAAGGCTTTTTTCGGGTAAATCGCGTGTGTTAGTAACGAGCGGGGCCGCATCGGGACGTTTTCCCAGATTAAAAGCGAGAATTAGGTTAATGGTGCCCCAGGGCTGGGCCTGTCGGCACTGAGGCGCTTAAGCCTACGCGTTCAGGCTCGGGAGCCGCCAACATCTACAACGGGGGCTTTGGAAGCGATGTGGCTGATGGCGTTGGGGTAGCGTGGTGCGTGCTGCGTCCTCTGTGCTCCTCTGCCATGCACCGGGGCTCGTCACGCAGGCTGGGAGGACGCCCAGAAAAGTATTTTATATATAAAATAATGTAAATATGTATGTTTCGTACATATACACGCGTATACATATACACATATATGTGTGTACATATATTTTATATGTATAGATATGAAAAGTATTTTATATATATTTGCGTGTGTGTGTTTGATATACATGTGTGTATTTTATATAAATAAAATGTGTATGTATATATGTATATATATTTATTTAAAATAGAGACATAAAATACGTGTATTTTATATATAACATGGATTTTTATATATAATACTTCTAAATACGTATATCTTACTACATATATTTATATATAAAATGCACATTGCATTTTTTACATAAATTTTATACATAAATTTATATTGTAGACATTTAAATACGTACGTATTACTGCCTATGTTTAGGCACATAGATGTCCATTATACCTACACGAGCACATTACTGTGCGTATATATTTATATACGTCAAAATGCCCGTGAGCAGGCGGCCGTTGTACACCGCACCCGACACCCCGCACCTTTACAGGCACTGACCCCCCCCCCCCTTGGGGCAGGGCCGCGGGCCCTTTAACGGCGCGGGCGGAGCCGGAAGAGGAAGCGCGGCGACGCCTCCGATTGGCCGCCGCGCCGCCCTACGCCGCGAGGCTCCTCCGGAGCGCGAGGGGCGGGGGAGGAGAGGCGAGCAGCGCAGCCTCCCGTTGGCTGGCGGGGCGCGGCGCGCGCGGCCCCTTTAAGCGCGCGGGGCGGCCGGTGCGGGCCGGGCGGCGGCGGGGAGCCGGGAGCCGGGAGCCGGCGGCGGCGGCTCCCCGGGGGCTGCATGGCGGCCGCGGACGGGCTCCAGTTCCCAGGTGAGGCGGCGCCGGGAACCGAACCCGCGGCCTGGGGAGCGGGGCCGGGCGGGGCCGGTGTCTCGGCGCCCGCTCACCGCCCCCCCCCCCCCCCCCCGGCGCTGCGCTTGCTTGCAGAGTTCGCCGACGCGGCCAGCCTGCTGGCAGCGAACCCCGACGCTACCACCGTCAGCATCGAGGAGCCGGCCGAGGTCCCCAGGAGCCAGCGTGGCCGTCCGCAGGAGCCGGGCAGGGAGGAGGACGACGAGCTGCTGGGCACCGATGACTCCGATAAAGCGGAGGTGATGCCCCTACCGCACCTGGCGGCTGCGATAAAGCAGGGGTGATGCTCCCACACCCGCGCTGCCCCCACCAGCACGTACCCAAGTGATGCTGGCAACGCCGAGAGGTGCCCGGAGGACGCCAGGGCTTCGTGCCGGGCGATTTAAAACTCTGCTTCTTCCCCGTCTCAGAATTGGTAAAGGGAACGTGCGTTGGCTCTTCAGCTGTCGCAGCCTAGGCCGTTGTCCCGTAATCGTGGTGATTTGAGCTAAGCGAATATGCCAGGGGATGAGCGCAGCAGCAGCTGAAAGCCCAGCGCTGTGTCTCTGTCAGCGCAGGAGAGCAGGAAGCTTTGAAACACCCAGAGTTTGTCTGAAGGCTCTGCTAGTGCAGCTGTCAGTGAGGGAACTTGTGATACGGAAGAAGGCATGTGTTATAAATGATGTCATTTATGATCATTTAACTACTGTGTAAACAAACCAGGAACGCGTAAATTGCAGGCTTGTAATGTTTTCCACGTTTCTTTTCGCACCATACAGCTGCTTGCGGGACAGAAGAAAAGTGCCCCGTTCTGGACGTTTGAGTACTACCAGACATTCTTCGATGTGGACACTTACCAGGTTAATACTCCTCGTCAGGGGAGGAGAACTGTTGTCTGAGCCATACCTTGTACAGACACTGAGGGTTTCCTTTTTTTACACTTTGAGTCAGACAAATCTGTGTGTTTTCGTAGGTCCTGGACCGAATCAAGGGTTCTGTTTTCCCCGTACCAGGGAGGAACTTTGTAAGGCTGTATATCCGTAGCAATCCTGACCTCTACGGTAGGTATGGGGTGTGAGACGTTTTCTTCTGAGCTAAGCATTTGGAATTGTATTGTTTTACAATTCTTCTTCCTTCATGTTTCCTTATTGAACTTGTGATTCCTTCTAAGGTCCCTTTTGGATATGCACCACGCTCGTCTTTGCCATTGCTGTTAGTGGCAATCTCTCAAACTTCTTCATCCACCTGGGCAAGCCGACGTACCACTACGTGCCCGAGTTCAGAAAAGGTTTGTAAGTGTATGATACAGTCCTGAGGGTTTTTTGTGTGTTTGCTTGCTTGTTTTAACGTGCTAGTGCAGTAATGTGATAAACAGGCCATAGCTTTGACTTAGTAATCTTTTTGATCAATTGATTCTTTTAAATTTTTAGCCATGCAGAAGAAGTCCTTAAAGTGGGCTGTAACTGGCAGAACCCCGCTCCTGGGAAGCATAAAGTAGTTACAAAATAAAGTTTTAGCTGAGCAGACAGGACTAGTTGGAAGTTACTTTTCTAGCTTTAGTGATTGTGCCCAGCAGCGGCCACTGTGGTGCTTTTGTAGATGCCTTCGTGGGCCCATGGACTCCTGGGAGCCTGCAGGCCTCAGAAAGGAAATGACTGAGTTAGGTTTTTGCTCGTATCACCTACGGAGGGCTGCAAATGGTTACCTTCTGGTAAACTCAGCAATAAGCAAAAGATGCTCTACTGGTACGTGCTCCAGTGACGTCAGACTCAGAAGCCAATTACTTTTGCCTGTCCTTGTAGTTTGAAGGAGACTGCTGTCCCTGCAGAAGAACACAGATGCCCTCAGGGAAACTACTTGAGTAGTTTGGGATTTGACACTCATATCTGCGTTCTCTCATTTTATTTTTTTTTTTAGCAAAATTTAGCGTTTAGGGCATGAACCTACGGCATGTCTGCATTCTACTCTCACTTTTCAGTATCTGTCAGTAGCTGAATTTCTACTTTCAAGTAAGATTTTTCTTTCCTATGTGGCTCTTCTTTTCACACTGAAAACAATAGCATTTTACACCCAAATATAATAAAGAAATTGAAAATGACAAAGGAACAGTTTCTGAACTCTTTACTTTTAAAATAATTTGAAATGCTGGCAAAGTAGTTGGTGTAAAGTGGATATAAACGCAGAATTCTCAATTTATTAATAACTTATGCTTTACATTTTGGAAGTAATTTCAAAAGCAGCTTTCTAGTTTTCGTGCTGAATGCTTCATACACTTGATTCTGGCTCGTATTCTAATACAGTGTTAAATCTTTTGACATATTTCCAGTGTCCATAGCCGCAACAACAATTTTTGCGTACGCTTGGCTTGTTCCCCTTGCTCTCTGGGGATTTCTGATGTGGAGGAACAGTAAAGTTATGAACATCGTCTCGTACTCGTTCCTGGAGATAGTGTGTGTATATGGCTACTCCCTCTTCGTTTATATTCCCACAGCGGTACGTATGGCCTAAAGAGTGTGTCCCTATATTACATGCCCTGATAAAAGGTCCTGGTTTAAGAACATTGCTATTTCTTACAAGATTGTCCATTCCCCAAGACTTTGATTAATATGAACAAATCTCTTGCTCATTTTGCTTGGCTAAAAAAAGCTTTTTGTTCAAGCTTGTCTAGCATCAAGTGGTCCCAGAAAAGCCCAGGACAGGTCATTTCCCCAGAGGCAGCAAATCCAAGTAAGGGATAACTCAGGGGACACGAACTTGTCATGCCTGGGAATAAAGCTCCTTGCTGCTGTGGCTGCTATTAGCATTGTTCATTCCTCAAATAAGCGTGAGTTAATTTGTGCACAAATTGGCTGGAAGTGGTGAAATGTCAGAGAACAATGCATTCAATAAATTAATCCCTGCTTCACACAGTCTCTTTGACGATCGTTTTCCTCCCTTACAGATTTTATGGATTATTCCACAAAAAGTGGTGCGCTGGGTCCTGGTGATGTTCTCCCTGTGCCTTTCGGGGTCTGTCTTGGTGATGACCTTCTGGCCTGCCGTCAGAGATGACAACCGGAGGATTGCGCTGGCGACTGTGGGGACCATTGTTCTGCTCCACGCCCTGCTGTCCGTCGGCTGTTTGGTATAGCACCGCCTTTCCTCTTTAACCTGCTATTACCTGGGGCTTGCAGCATGGTATGGTGCAGGGAAGGAGGGGCTGGCTCGTTGCTGGAAAATCTTTTTTAATCAAGAAATAAGTACTTTTGAAAAGCCTCCAAAGGAAAATCTCTCAATATTTCAAAAATTGATGCCAATCTGACTGACAGTGCCAATAACAAACTCAATAATGAAGATAGCTTTAAAACAAAATTCCTTACAGAACAGAATTTTTATCTGGAATTCATCGTAGTGTCAGCAAAGCATTAATCTTTGTTGTATCCAGTGACAGCTTATTCCAACAAGTGCTATGCTTAGTTAATCCTTTAAAATGATTAAATGCTCAGTTTATAGTGCGTGCTTATGAGTCTTATATATAAAAATGCAAACTTGCCAGAACTTAGTAAATCAGCGTTTTGAAAGCAGAAGACCATAATGCTACTGAAATACATAATGTCAAGGACTTAAATTATTTTTTGTCTCCTTGTTGCACTAAGCAGAATGATACCATACTGGCTTTAGTTCTGACCCCACTACAGTTTCCAGAATAGAAAGGTTTGCTCAGCATGCAGGAAGAGGGCAAAACACAAGAGTCAGCAGGAGTTCCTGTTAGTGTAGGCTGCCTGGATCTTCATCTGTTAATCAGCAAACAGTCAAGTAAATTTCTGCAGTCCTGTCCCTTCCAGTACAGATCATTTCAAAGGCCTTGGGAAGCTAACTGCTGGCTGCTGTTATATTTAAAAATGCAGTTCAGAGTGCCATTTGAATTGAATATTTCTAATCTGATAAAAACACTTAGAAATGATTGAAATCTGTTGTTTCAGTGCTGTGTTAGCACCCCATGAACAGTGGATATGGAAAGTGTGAACAGGGGCTGGTGAGGCAGCACTATGTTTCTTTCTAAATGGTCTTTTTTTCTCCTCTGCAATAACTTAGGCTTACTTCTTTGATGCCCCTGAAGTGGATTTTCCTGCACCTATTGTCCCTGCTCACAATGGAACAACACTAATAAAATCTCAGTAAATAAGGTAAAACTCAAATCTCAGATTTCTTATGTAACCACCTGAAAACATTATCCTGTGGTTAGGGACACAGATGTTTTGAAACTTTTCCCTGAAAAGGGTTTAACAGCTGGATTCTGCCAAATGGCATCCATATATAAATACCATTTATTAGCTTTTCTTCCAGTTGTAATGTTAAAATATAGCCATAAAAATGTGAAAGACTGAGGAACAAAGACAAATTACCTTTCTTTTATTTAAGGTTTACTCTTGACAAATAAATATTTAAATAACGTGTATTTAGATAATGTACTCTGTCCCTCAGGTCATTTCAAAGATGGCCTTTAGTCCTTTCTAATAAGTATTTATTACAATTTAACTCTGGAAGTCAAACTTAAGCAAAAATCAATTTATTTACATTCCCCTTTGCTTTTAATATTAGAAGTAAGTAGTGTTTCCCCCTTGATGTCTGTGACACGGTATTTCGGAGCAGCAGCTGTGCGTATGGGGACATCCGTGTGCTCTCCGCGCAGGGCTGACGCAGTGCCTGAGCCATCCATCCGGACTGCATTCCTCCTGTGGGATCGTTTCAGCCTCAGCTCCCTGCTAGCCGGGAGCGCTGCCAGAGGCAGGCGGCGGGAGGATCCTGGGGGAAGGAGGCGACGGGGAGCGAGTCCGGGAGACGAGCAAAGGCCAGGCCTCCGCGAGCACACCATCCAGAAGCATATATGTGAAAAACCAGAATATTTCCTAAGTAGAAGTTATGTTAGATTTAAATATATATATCTATGCCAGGCGAAAATGATCATTAAAAGCTGTGACACGATCTTAATCGCGTGGATCAATGTGAGAATCTTTCCTCCCGCATGGCCGCTTTCTCTTCCTGGGTACCTTTTAGGACTCAAAAATACATTTGTTGATACGTGGTACTGTCAAAATGTTTAAAAAAACTTAAAATTCAGAGAACGTGACTGGTTTGGGTTGGCGGGGACCTCGAACTCCCCACAGGGGCTGACCCTGAGGTGCCCTCCCCCCCCTCGGGGCTTTCCTCCCCTCAGGCGGAGCTCGCCCCGCCCCCATACCGCAGCCCCCCCTCCCCCCCCGCGGCGCAGCGCACGCCGGGACTTGTAGTCCCTGCCGCCCCCATTCCCTCTGGGGCTGGGCGCGCTCCCCCCCTACCGGCCGCCGCTCCGCTCCTTTCCCGGCGCGCCTTGCACCGGAAGCCGCCTCAGAGGAAGGGGGCGGTGGGCGGCGGCCCCTTCGAACGGCGGCGCGGGCCCGGCAATGGAGGCGGCGGCGGCGGCCTCGTGCCGGCAGCGGGCGCTGCTCCGCCAGGTGAGCGCGGCCCCGACCCCCTCCTTCCCGCCCCCCCCTCCCCCGGTCCCGCTGCCCACCCCGTGACGCTGTTTTGCCTCCCGCAGGTGCTGGGCTGGAGGCTGGCGGCCGCCGTCGCCTGGTCCGTGCTGCTGCTGCCCGCCTGCACCGCCGCCTTCGTGCTGCTCGGCCGCGCCCAGCCGCTCCGCCCGCTGCGCTGGATCGCCGGTGGGTGGCCCGCGGCCCGGTGCCTTAGCGCCCGGTGTAGAGCCAAGCGTTTAGTGAGGTGTTCCTCGGTGCCTTTGTAGCCCTACAAAAAGCCTCTCTGTGTTTTTTTTTCCCCATCTTTGCGTTGGGCTCGGTCTCGGGATGGGTAGGGGCTGCCTGGCTTTGCGTTTCCCTTCTTTGTGCGTTTCTAAGTGGTGTGCAGGCTTTGAAATGTAAAATTCTGCGTTACTTAAAACCACCATAGCCACGGCTTTCTCTAGGCAGCAATAACAAATAAGTATATCCTTCAGAGGAAAAAAATGAGGTGATAGAGGCAGCCCTCTGCTTTGAGTACTTGGACACACTTCCCCTTTCCACCATGGGCAACTGCGCCTTCCGTGAAGCACTTAAGTTTCCTCACATCACGATGCTTTGAATCTCAAGTGGAATTCCCAAAAGAACGCGCTCGATGTGGTGAACTCTCTCTCCCTCCAGTGTACGTGCAGAAAATTAAGGGAAGCGTTTAGCTGGAAGCTTGATAGCCGTGAGCATTTAACTGCTCGAGGCAGAGAGACTTGATTTCTTTTTGCCTTTGGAAATATAAAGGCCTGAAAGACAACTGAAAAAAAATCAATTATTCTGTGAGGAGTTTCTTATCTGCCTAGCGTGACCGTATGGTCACAGCTTTTGTTAAACAAAGGGAAGCTGTGTAACATCACCTACGGTTAAATTCACATTGATTTTATTTTTAATAAAGCTCTGAGTGGTGGCTTATCAGAAAACTAGTTTTAAGGGTATAAAGTACTTTTTAGATGAAACTTAAGTGTATTTGTATCCAGAAGTGTCATACAGCTGGGCAGATCTAGTATGAGATTACAGTCCTTTGAACATTGCTCTTCTTTATGCCCTCGATGGGTTATTGTTAAAGGCTTAACCGTTACTCTGTTAATTAATGTCACTGCTTTGTTACTGCAGTTTTCTGAGCAATAATTGTTTTTTCTTATCTTAGATTCCTTCAATGACTTGTATACTTCGTATGTCATCTTTTGTATCCTCCTTATGTCTGTGGTGATACTGGTAATAAGCATCTTCAACGTCGAATTCTATGCAGGTGGGTTATACGCATTGCTGAACTCGCTATAAAACCTGGCTTAAAACGGATGGCCGTTTAAGGGATTTGCGTTTACATTCAATGTACTTAGCGCTGACAGATTGCTTTATAAATTAATGTAGAGAGAAGTTAGTTTTAAGTAGAGGTAATGGTTTGTATTTACTCATTACTGCAGTGGTGCAGGGAGGCCTTGAAAACAGTGGACTTGTGTGAGTCCGAGGGGGGCTCAAACAGCCAAAGGAAAAGCATTTCAGATTCCTGCTTACTTCACGGCTGACACCCCCTTCAGCTGAGCTGCTTATTTGGTTTCTTTACTAGAGGCTGACTGCAGCTGAAAAGTTCTTTGATGCCAGTGGCATTCTTTTCAAATGGGGGTTTTTATTAGTAACAACTGAAAATTCACTTTTGGCTTTTATTTACAGTTGTGCCATCGATACCATGCTCTCGATTAGCGCTGATAGGAAAAATTATTCATCCTCAGCAAGTTATCCATTCAGCTGTTCACGCTGTAATGGGAATGCTGGTTGCTTGGTGCGCTGCAGTTATGACAAAAGGGAAGTTCCAGTTTCTTGCTGTGCCCTGCACACCTTCAGAAAGGTAATCGTGAGCGTTAAGGATAAATTACGCAAATAATTTATATTGTAAAATGTATCTACTGATGGCCTTTTTTTAAGCTGATGGCTAAAATTTGAGTACTATCAAAAATGAGCATATTTCTTGCTGATAGCCTTTAATAAAGGCTAGGCAGTATCCTATTTTATAAATATTGTGATGCGTAGAGAGATAACTGGGCCAGAAAATCGGAATTGCTGGAACTGTTAATGGAAAGTCGAATGGTGACAGAACAGTTATTTGAACTGATTCTCAGTCTTTTGGTTGATGTGACATACTAAATATCAGAAGCATCCTCGTACATAAATTACAAAAATAGATAGTGGGAGTTGTACTTCAGGAAAAAACTTACTGAGATATCATCATGGGTACTGATCAGGAGAGTAAAATTGAACATCCGATTCAAACTTCTAAAGACTAGAATGACTACTTTTTTTTTAAACTTTGAATTAATACTAAGTTCTCTATTTTAGCCTAGAAGATGCTGTTCCTCAGATGTGCCTAAATGAGTATCACCTCTTCTTTCTACTTTCTGGAGCTTTCATTGGATACAGTTATAGTCTCTTGTATCTTATTAACAATATGAATTATTTGCCATTTCCAATTATACAGGTAAGAGATTTAAATACCTTTGTGGAAAGATGTCTAAGTGAAACTGATCAAAAAAGCCTTGATTTTTTTTTTTTTTTTGAATATGGCTGTACCAGCTGTCTGATAACTTTCACTAATAGATGAAGTGTGTACTCACATAGCTTCCGATGCCAGTGGTGTTCACCTTCCTTCTTCCTGCTCAGCCCCTTTCAAATGAACATAGAAATCCAGACTGACGAAGCCCCTCTGTTGCATTTAGAAGTTGATTAAGATCACTTTCACTGCAGAAAGTGAGCTTCTGGAAAGAGACAGTATCCACAAACCGATCGTTAACTTCAGGGACTGACAAAAAAAAAGTCACCTAAAAGCTGGAAATCATGAGTATTTTAAAAAATAAAAATAAAGGCATGTCAGTTGTAATGGCATACCACATTATTTAAAGTCTAAATAGCATATAGATATTTGCTTAAAACTCAGCCTCCGAAGTTACTTCATGTGCGTGCTGCTATGAAACAGGAATTGCATTAATCCCTTTGGAGGGGCCTCTAGCAGTTCTGCAGAAATCTCACCAGTGAGAAGTGGTAAGGGGTGGCTTGTGAAACATCATCTCAGAAGTATTTCTTCTGTTCACGTAGTCTCACAGCAGCCGCTAACTTTATGTGATTCCTAGATTTACGAAGTCCAACCGATTTGGCAAAATGCGCCTTTACACGAGGTTGGTTGTATTAGTGGAACACATTTAAGTCAATCTGTGACCATTCAGTTTATCAGCACACCGAGCATCATTTTGGTGATGCTCTAGTTAGTATTTTTTTAGAATTATATTATTCAAATATTATTTTTTTTATTTAAATGCAGCTTAGCTGAATAAAAAATAAAATTGCTTTTGCTTCATTTACATACAGTGTCAGACAGGTTGCTTTGTTCTTTTGGAAAGATTTAATTTGTTAGCACGGAGAAAGGCATCAGTATTACACCGCTGTTGCTGCTTGGAGGATTGCTGACAATATAACTCTCATATATCTGAATTTTCCCTGTGTTTTAATGGAACACTTGTTAATCTAACCTGAAATCTAGCAGATGAAATGTCTGTTGTTTGTTTTGCATTAGGCAGCTTTTTTTTTGTTGTTTCCCATTGTATGCAGTCAGTTTTTTTCCCTATATGTTTTCATACCGCTACAAGGAAAGGGATGAAAACTAGAGATGATTATAAAATGACAGAAATTGCCTGGGAGAATAAATAGTAGGTGCAACACTTGGCATTGCCTTAACCTATCTTTTTAAATTTGTCTAGACCACAAGTTTTTAAGAACATTGTTATTATTTTTTTACCATTTCTTTGCTTTGTTCTGAATGCAGAATATTAAACTAATGTTTTTGTTTTTAGCAATACAAGTACTTACGTTTCAGAAGATCTTTGCCTCTCCTTGTTAAACACAGTTGTGTGGAATCGCTGTATTTGGTTAGAAACTTCTGTGTTGCATATTACTTTTTTGGTAAGGATTCCTGAAGTTCTCTAATTTTTTAATTCCTGTATTTTTGAAAACTGATTGTTTCAGGCAGGCAGGTGTTTTATGCTATTTTTCAGCCCCTCAGGTAGCTTGCTGCAGGCATACAAACTTACTTAAGCAAAGAGATGTAACAGCTCTCTAAAACGGTGAGAAAAGGCACAGTGCTCATGCACTAGTGTTAATTCTTAAAGCGTCTTAGAATTTTGTTTAGTATGTGAGAAACGTTTCTTCTCCAAGGAGATAAGCACCTTCTGTAAGGATTTCTTATCTGGTTGGTAATACTGTAAGAACGTGACAGTATTCTATGAAGACAGCGGGGAGCAGTAATTTTCTAGCCTGAAATCTGTGTTTTTGGACACTGTGCTGAAACATTGGTCCTCCTCCAGAGGATTGTCTCTGGTTGGTCTCTTCTGTGAGGGAAGTCTCATTACAGGCAGCTGTGAAGTAACTCGCACACAGGAGGAGCTACCAAACAAACCAGCGAGCGTTTTACAGGTCTGCGTTTGAAAACCTGGTGCTTTGGGCTGCTGTTTGTATGTCTATCCTGATCTGTGTCAAAAAGACCTGAAAATGCGCAAAAATGTCCCGAAGTGCGAATGAAAAATTTTGTTTTCAACTGTAATTTATATTCCCTTTTTTCTTTAAACATTCTCAAATCTTTTATAACATGGGTAAACATCTCCCTGCCTTGGCCTGTTCCTTCTGTTGCCTGGTGTTGGGAACACAGCCTTAGAGCTGAACCTGACATACTGGCAGTGGGTATGACTTCAATGTGTATAGTGTTAGTATGTTTTTACTATTTTAAAGCAAAAATTAGCACTTTGCTTTTTTTCTCCCGATAATAAAAAATGCATTTGGAAGTAAAGCCAATATGCCTCCTTTCTGAGTGAGTCCAAAGTTTATTCCTTAAAAGTATAGTGAATAATCTATGCTAATGGGGATGATTGGGCTGGACTTCCAAAAAATCAGTGATTTTTTTTTTTGTTGTTGTTGTTATGGTTGTAGTTATACTCCTAAATAACGTAAAAGTATGCTAGAATTGCTTCCATTTTATTTACGTTAAGGGGGTAAATTACAATTATAGTGCATCTCTATCAACTTCCATTCTCTTAAAAGCACTCTGCTGCTGCCTGAGCTGTGGTGAGAATTAATATTAATTAATGTTATCCCTCTTTTGTTAGGGAAGAAACAGAAATAATTCCAATGCTGAGAAGCTAGCAAGAAAACTCGTAATAAGATCTACATCTCACTGTAAATTTGCTGTCCTGAAGCCTTTTCTCATTCTCTTGTTCCTATTTTTAAAAAAGACAAAACAAAGAAAACCCAAAGGCAGATTGTTTCCTAGTGCATGCGTGTTACAAAGCCATTCTGTCTCTGTACGTGCATTCTACTTTGATCTTCTTTTTGGCCTGTTTGTGTACATGTTTGTCAGTGTTTTACTTGTTTCAGCGTTTTGTTTTTGTTGTTTTGTGTTTTTTCTCCCCTAGGTTATATCCCAAAAGTATGGATAAGTACCACAATGGATCTTCACATAGACAGGTGGGTAATACATTGTGCTTACAGTACTTACAGGAGAATATTGCCAACAGCTCCCTTTGCTAAAGTAGTCCAGCTTAGTGACTTGGTTTTTCTTAGCAACTTGTTTCTTTGCATGTAGTGAGACTTTGTCCCTCGCTTCCCAGTGCAGAACTTGGGGAGCACTGGACGTTTCTGAAATAAATCCGAAGAGAGCCAACAACCCCCCGGTAGAAATCATCTTATAGATGGTCATTAAGAAATCCTCTTTGATATCCTTTATTTTCATAAACCTAAAAGAGGCTGATCTCTCCCAATCTCACGTTTTATCTGCTTCTGTGGTTTTTAGCATATTTGCATTTAAAATATGTCTATCATTTCTCTTAAAATGGGGAAGCTGGAGCTCTTAATGCCTTAAATGGCTGTGGTCATTAATACTTATTTTGTATTAATTTTTTCCTTAATTTCAGTAATTTTAATTTCGTTTAATCAGTTACTGAAAAATTAAAGAAATGGGATCCCTTAGCATCTTCAAGAAACTTTTTGGAGGAAAAGAAAAAGGCAACTTTACAATAGCATCAATTGCAAGAATACACTTTACTATAGATGTCTTCCATAATAAAAATACTTGTATCTTCTTGATGTTTTATCTGCAGGAAATTGCATCCCCTTGACACTCTGAGTGGCTTATTGGACCTCTCTTTGTTCTACCATACCTGGTTATGTGGTGCATTTCTTCTGATTACCTGGTACATTGCCTGGTTACTCTTCAAGATCTATGCTACAGAGGTTAGTATTCAGTCACAATGCTGAAGGTATAATACAGTGTTTCACAGATACTTTTTTTCCAAAAATGTATCTTCATACTTCATAGAAACTGCACCATGTTCTTTGTCCTCTTTGGGTGTCAGGATGTTGTGCCAGCACAGGACCCTTTAGCGCCTGGCAGGACTTGTCAGCTTGGTCTCTGCCTGTGTTCCCATGAAATGATTTTGTATTTGAGCGTGCGACTATCCAAAGACTTGTGACAAACAGCTGCAGGTTACATGGGAAGATAATACACCCAGGAAATGTATAGCTCTCAATCCAATTTCTCAGTAGAAAAGAGAAGAAAATGATGTCAGTGTTCTGTGAGCTAAGCTCTGGAAATCTCAAATTTCAACAAGTCATCAAAATCCACAGTTCTCCTATGTAGAGACGTGTTAATAGAATTCAGGCTGCAGTATTAAAATAGACTTCAAGCAATCTTGGGAATTAATACATTTTTTTCCTTTTCATTCAATCATTGTTACAGATTAATATGGCTAAAAAAAGACCATTTAAATATATAATGAATCTTATTAAAAATAAATCTGAGGCGGTGATGGGGGCTGGAGGGGTGAGGAGGAAATCTTGCCACCAGAGAATTGGTGGTTTTGATATTTGGCTAATCCAGATATTTCTTTGTAAGAATTGAGGAAAAAGTGTTCATCTAACTTGGATTATTTTTTTTTGAAAACTGTCTTAGACTGCATATCAGTAGGAAAACAAGTGAGGTTTAGATCCCTGGCCAATGTACTAGTATGAAGCACTCTTAAGGGATGAAAGGTTACACAGTGCTTCTTGGAGTATTAGCTTTAATTTTAAAAGGTCTCTGTTTGTGATTGTATGTGGAAAAAGGATTAACAACAAGTCAAGCATAACTGCTGTAATGATGTCAGAATCTGTAGACAGCTGAACAACAGCTCTGGTGTGTGAACAACCTGTTTCAGAGGATAATAGTCGAAGTGCCAGTGGACGTTGTAAGTCACTAATTATTGTATCACTTACAAAAGTATGGAAAAGAAAAGAAGCATCGAGTTGTGAAGGTATAAAATGGATGCTGCCCTTTTGACTGCTGAACAAAAGATAAGCTCACCCGCCTGAAATCTTTGATTAGCTCAGAACACTTCCAGAGCTGTTTGCAAATGGTTGCAGTGTATTAATGGAAAAGGCAGTAAAGATGTAAGCTTCAATCAGTTCTACACAGTCACTTTATAAACCCTTTGAAAGCAATTGCTATTATAAATTTCAATTTCGTAGTTGGAAAGGGAGGAGGAAAAAAAGCAATGGTCTGTAATACAAGTTCAGTGAATTGGGCACGGATTACCTGTCTGTCCCATGTCATGTTAAGTAGTGTTAAAAAGATGAAATATTTGATAAAACTTTAAGCGCTGTAGTTTGCATTTTAAACAATGTAGCTGCAAGATCAGAAACAAATTCTGTTAAAGCACAGAATACAGATATCATGCCTAAGAACTTCTTCGTTTATCAGTGAAACAGTGTAAGAGAGGAGTTCTAAAGTCTTCCTTTATTTGATAAAGGAACCCCTCTGGTTTTCACCATATTAGTTATGCTATTAAAGACAGACATATAGTGTAGATTTGTCTTGTTTCTCTGTGTGGCATTGCTAGATTTTTTTTTTTTCCCCCAGGCGTGTAGTTTAGGTTACTGTTGTAGCGATATGATGTGCCTAACTATATGGATACATGGAAGGTATCTGAAGATAAAGGTAGCTGGATTTTCTAAGACTGCGGTTTTAAATGTAGAGAGTAGACTTCTTTGCTTGCTGTTTCTGTTAAGTTTCAAGCTAGCTTACAGTAAGTTGAAGCAATTGGGTACGTGCTTTTGTAGTTCAACATTCTTCTAACAAGTAACAGCTCAGGTGTGGTGTTTCATAAGCTTTTTTCCTTGTGTTTTGCTCTGAATAACACGATTTCTGGTGTTTATATTTAGACACATCATTTTCCTGTTCAGCCGACTTTTGCTGAGGAGACAGACCAGTGCCTGCCTAAAATCTTAAACAGCAACCCTCCCCTGATTATAAAGGTAAGTAGTTTTCCATCATCTTCCTGGCTAGATGTGTGCTAGGAAGGTGATTCTGAAACCGTGCTCTTCTGTGTAGCAGTTACTTTAACTGCGGTGCTAGTTCTTAGTTCTTTAAACAGCTTCCTCAGCACAGTCAACAAGGCAGTTTCACTCAGTGGTGAAAACTTGGTTAGTAGTGACATCTGCTGGTGCTCACTATGCTGTACTACTTTTAGCCTGAAGACAGACTACTTTAATTAGGGGTGAGATGTATTTGTCCGCAACAAATGCGCTAGTTTGTACTGGTGCTAACACAAAAGGTTAATGACGCTTGTGTTTTTTTAAACTTTTTCAGCTTTGGGTCTCTGTTAAGTAAACAGGAATTTTGTCATAGCTTTGTACACTTCTAACGTTTTGCTCCTACTGCTTATGCTTGAGTTCTAACATGTGATCTCTCTTGAAATTAAAAATTATTTCCATATTTATATTGGGAATTGGGATGTTTTTTCCCCAAAAGACAATAATACAAAAACAACTAAAGTCTGTGACTAAAGGAGAGTAATTTTGGTCCATCTATGGTAGACATTAATCAAACTTACTGGTTATAATTAAATAAAATTGACCTCATATAAGAAGCATTATGTAAATGAAGATAATATTCTGCACGTGGAAGATCCATACTTAATGATTATACGGATCTCTGATAAAACTAAAGGTATAATAGGCTGCAATTTGTTTGAATTCTGTTTTCAGCTTTGTGTTATCAAAGGATCCGCGGGGAAGAATTGAGCACAGCACAATCTGCTTTATAATCTCAGCAGTTACTAAAGTGTCTAGCTTATAATTGGATCTTGCATAGTGAGAGAAATCCGGCTATCATTGGACTGCCACGTTAACTGGTTAATTACATGAAAAAAGCACTATTAGGTTTTGTACCGTATGGCGCACTGCAGCTGAGCTCTGGCTTGCTAAAACAGTTCTGTCTTTAGACTTCTGAGCTCTTTCTGTCCGCATTGTTAGCTGTTAAGATTAAAAAAATAAAATGAAAAAATAGTGCGGTAGGTCATTTTTAAAGAACGGTAAAGTTCTCTGAAGCTCTACTCGGCAGCCCCATCCGAAGTGGTTCCAGGGACCCGTGCAGTCCTTTGCCGCCCCTTTTTCTCCTGTCACTGTGCTGGTTTTAGTCTTTGTAAACTCAGTCTCCGTTAGCGATTGTATTTGTTTGTGTAAGTACAGTTTTTAAGGAACTCACTTGGACTTTGTGTGAACTAAAACATTTTCCTTTGCAGTTCTTAGCCTTGCAAGACTTGATGTTGCTTTCCCAGTATTCCCCTGTTCGACGGCAGGAAGTCTTTAGCCTTAGTCAGCCAGGTAATTATAAAAGCGCTCTCATGTTGATTCTTTTCTTTTTTTTTTTAATGCTAGTCGATGCTTTGACTAGTCTTTTTTTTTTAATGCTGTGATGTATGCTATGTAATCTGGAAGACCTCATAAGTAAAAGTATTTCTCTGATGCTTGTTCCAAAAGAATGCCTAATTACCTGTATTCATATCATTTCATCTACTAAACTCAATAAATATTGGTCCCTGTTGTTTGATTTAAATGGCAGCCATGAGGAAACACAGGTCTTAAAGTATTGAAAGCAGGGTCCTCTTGACATCACCCATCAAATAGTCTAAACTGAGTTGTCTAACAGATGTGTATGTGAGCCTAATGGTCAGATGTGAGATTAAATTGAGCATAAATAATGAGT
The DNA here is from genome assembly GCF_009769625.2 of Cygnus olor. NCBI lineage: Eukaryota > Metazoa > Chordata > Aves > Anseriformes > Anatidae > Cygnus > Cygnus olor. The sequence continues at coordinate 27,388,142 of NC_049176.1, read as the reverse complement.
CACCACTGGAGTTTTGAAAGCAAACAATGGCTATGATTCTAATTAGTACACAAGCCTCTCCCTATATACAAAGATAGGGCAGAGGAGGGCAATTGAAACTGCCTAGAAGACTTCAAAAACTTTGTGGCACCTCATCAGGAATTCTGATGTTTGCACTACTTCAGAATTGTTTACCACCACCATTGGTATCACTTGGTTCATTTTAGTTGTTTAGCAGATATCAAATCTGATGGGCCAAACTGCCTGCGTTTCCCACTTGCTTAATGGGTTTTGCTGAAGTCTATTTTAGAGTTATTCGTTGACAGAGGGTAGAATCTGTCCATGTTTTCATTTTCCTTTCATTATAAATAAACGGTCGCAGTGAAAACACTGTGGCTTTTCAGAAGTTGAATGGCACTATGGTCTTTGAAGCTTAAGCTGAGAGCAAATGTGCACTGTCAGAATAGATGCAGTGATGAACATCAGGATCAAACATGCCTACTGCATTTCATTTTGTCTGCATACTGCTAGGTGGGCACCCACACAACTGGACTGCGATATCGAGGGAGTGTTTGAATCTTCTGAGTGATCTGACCCAGCGGCTGATCACACAGCAGGAAGCTGCAGCAGCAAACGGGAGAGCAAAACAGCAAGCGGGAGAGATGAAAGTACCTCCACAGACTCCAGGTAGTGTGAGGAAATGCTCGTAGGAGTTTATAAAGCATGGAAATACCTATAGATTACATACATACATTAGTATGAATTTAATTATATGGAAAAATGAGTAGTGGGGTTTTCTGCAAATAAATGGAAACAGTAAAAAAAACAAAACACTTCCCACCCCCAATTTAATTTCAACCATTCTTGTTGCAATAATCCCAGAATAAATGGAGAACTTTGAAAGAGCATGCTTACTTGTTTTGCTTTGTATGACATGTTCAATACAGTGCATTTTTCCACACTTGCATTAATTAGGAAAGTAACTATCACAATTTTAGTAAGTGGTTGAGCCTATTACAGGGAGAACTTAAGTCTCGCCAAGAGAGGCATTATAATTTGTGTGGCTGCTCTTGTGATTAGTTTAAGATGGTAAAATGACTCTTTGTTTTGTTGTTATAGGGACTTTGAATATGTTCATGCAGTTTACCGAGTATCACGGTAGTAAAAGAAAAGCCAGTTTGACTCGAGTGAGCTGTGTGCGGTTGGCAAGCATTTGGGGTGTTTCACATGACGGACTTGGGCATCGTTCCTGGCAGCAGAGCTGTGTTAGCACGAGGGCTGCCAGGTAACTGAATCCCTTAGCAGTCAGTGCCTGGGACACAAGTATGCTCCTGTCCTGGGAACAGCAGGGAACTGTTGGCATGTCAGAGGTGGATTTCTTCTGGTGCCGCTGTTGCCTTGGAATTTGACACTGACGTGTCTTTCTAACTTACCAAGCAGAATGAGGAAGAATTGGCATTCTTACATAGGGATTCTCCTTAAGCAGCTTTGTTTTCTGGTACTTAATACTAAAAGCACACCTTACGTTGATACATACCAGCACATAGTAATGCTAGTTAGCAAAGGGGGGGGGGGATCCAGACAGATCTTCTCACTTGTTCTTGAACTGATGAACTTTCAAAACACTTCATACTCATGTTGATTTTTTACTTCTTTGCAAGACCACAGTGGAAACAATGTCCATTAATGAGAATTCTGACCATACAGAAGCTGTTGAAATAGCAATCAAATAGCAGACCCATTACCTATTTCATACGTGCCAGCCTGTTTGTTTACACGCAGTGTTTTTCTGTTGTCAGGAGCTGCGGTGACAGAAGACATGCCATTCCAGTCACAGAGGTCTAACGTCATTCACAGAGCCTCCATGTCTTCCCTGGTTAAATCGCCCCTAATGCCTTCAAAGACATCACCTGGGTCTGATATTGGCTCACCTTTCAGTTCACCTGCTTTAACCTCCAAGGTGGGAATTCTGGATTTAAACTCTCCTTGGCATGGATCAGTCCAAAGTCCTCATGTTATGAGAAGGGGACCAAAGCTGTGGACATCAGGTTCAGGTAGACACTCTTCCACTACACTTGTTCTTAGCCTTCTAGTCATAGGTGTAACAGATGGCAGTAGAGATCTGTATCTTTAGGACTAAAGTGACAGCAACTAGTTTTTTGAAGAGACTGCATTTCTCTTGTAGGTCTGCAAATGAATGGTTCCCACCACGAATCCTTCCCAGTGCTCTCTGTTGCAAGAGTTGGCAGTGAGGCAGTACAGCCCAGCTTTATTTACACATGGCTTCAGAACAAGCAAGAACAGGTAGAGTAAAAGTTGCAGCACAGATAAGTTACAGCCAGCACAGCTTAGGTGTTCTCGCTGCTGAAAGAACTTCATTTTTTTGAATGAACACTTCCTTCTCCAATTATCTTACATAACTTAATAAAAAAAAACCTTTCTCCCCACACCCAATTCCTTTTTGCTATGGAAAAAATAGTAGAGTTGAGGAGGTCCAACTGTGCATACCTTCAGATAAATGCAATGTTTTAAATTTTCTATTTCTTTTCAGATAAAAAACTTCTTGTCAAGACGAGCGCTGATAATGTATTTCTTCAGCAAGGTAGTCATGATCTTGTTTTGTGACTAAGCAGCATGGTCTACAAATGCATGCGCAGATGGGATCTGCTTTGTCATTGTACTTCTTACATGTGGCAATGATTACAAAATTATTTTTTTAATTTAAGGTTTTCCATATGTACACTGTTGCTTTTACTGTGAGATTCATGCACCAAGTGCTAAGACGAGGGGAAATAGCCTCAAGTTGCACCACAGGAGGTTTAGGTTGGATATTAGAAGAAATTTCCTTACTGAAAGGGTTGTGTGGCATTGGAATAGCTGTCCAGGGAAGTGGTTGAGTCACTGTGCCTGGAGCTCTGCAAGAAACGTGTAGATGTAGAGCGGAGTGGCACAGTTTAGTGGTGGACTTGTCAGTAGTAGGTTAAAGGTTGGACTAGATGATCGTAGAGGCCTTTTCCAACCTGAATGATTCTGTGACTGATTCCTACTGCAACAGGAATTCTATACATGAATAAAAGAATAAAAATGCTTGTTTAAACTAGGCTGTTTATAAACTGCACTTTGCTTAAAGTATCGTGTAGTAAAACACAAGTGAGAACATAAAAATGCAATTGTCTCTGTATGCTAAATGTTAGATAATATGGCCTCTAGTTAAAGTTAGAATTCAGTTAATTTCTATTTGTCAGGTCTGTGTACCAAGTGAATGCTTCATAGATTTCCTTTGTGGGGGAAATGGTAGCTGGAATGCTGGGAATTTCTCCTTTTGAAATACTCATACTAACATAACTACTGCCTTCCAGGTGAACTTGAGAGCTTAAACTAAACTCGTGTAGTATTTATGCAGAAAAACAATTGAGCGTTGCTCTTCATATAACTGAATTTTGTTCAATTAAGTTTTACAGAAGCACTCTCCGCTACAGTAGATCTTTGTTTTTCATAGTTTTAAATGTTTCTTGCAAGTAAAGTTCATATTTTTATATGCAGATCTTTTCCGTGCATGTGAAAATGACTCATGCTTACGTGTACAGCAGTGTTTTCGGATCAGTTAGACTGGAATGGAGACTGAATCAAATAAGACGATGAAACAGGAATGGAGGGATTGTATTGCTTATTTAGCCCTCGGAAGCTTGTTAGCTAATATACTTTTTTTTTTTTTTTGAAATTCCAGTTGGAGCTATAGCTTTGTGGGCAGCTGCTGCCCCAAAAGAACTTTGGTTTATTGAAAGATCAGATTTTTCTATGCATTCCCTAAAGTTTGCTGGCCTTGCAGATCTTTTCTGAGGGGAGGGATGTGACCCTGTCAGATGTCTAATACCTTAATTGAAACCTGCAATGTTGGTGACACTGTTTAGAACCTGCACTCAGAATGCTTTGATTTCTTCTCAGCATCCAGAGGCCTCCATCCAAGCTGTTTTCTCTGATGCCCAAATGCACATCTGGGCATTGGAAGGTAAGCGGTTTCTGTTCCCAGTTTTTCTGCACCTTTAATTTGTTCTGTAGAGGTTTGGTAGCAATTCCTGAACTTGATTTCTGTTGCTTTTCTCCAACATGAATCTCTTTTACATTAGTTTCAGTAATAAACTTACAATGTTTTTAGGAAGTAAACCTGCTGTAAAAAGGGTCTGAATTTTTCTCTTGTTAATCACAGAGAGCAGAGGGAGGGAGTGATGGGGAGGCACTTAAGTAATAAATTAAAAAATAATTGGGAAGAGATAGTCCAGAGAGATTTAAAATAACAGTGAGTGTGTGGTTGCACAACAGGATTTTCTTGTTTGTTTCAAAGTCAAGAGCAAATACCAGTGTTTATGGAATCTTTTATAGTATTAGACTGTGCAAACATTGATCAGCTTCCTAGGTTAGATGTTTTATGGGCAGATAAGACAGGCTGTGCCAGACTGAAAGTGATGAGCCAAGAAATACAGTTCGGAGATGGGAATAATACCTACAGCTTTACACATGAGCGGAAAGTGCCATTTGTGTTTTAACAGGGGCCAAGGGGCTAGGCTGTACAATTTTAAAAATATGATAAACTAATAAACCAAGAAGGGGAAGCTAAATCCAAATTTCCCTTTGGAGTAGTAAAGTTCTTGTACAAGCTGAACAAAAAGTTAAATGATCCAGAAATGTTTCTGTATGGCAGGGATTGTGAAATAGGTCTTGTCTTTTGGTTGATGTCAGGTACAGTTCCGATCAGAGGAGTGCAAAGGGAGACAATTCTCTTTTAAAATTTATCTATTGTATCACGTCCTTTATTAATCTCAAGCAACTGTACAGCTGTCAAACCAGTGTCTGATTTAGTCCTGAAGCAAGTCAAAGCTGAGGTATCCGTTACTTGGCTGTAGTCTTAAGAATTGCACCACACTAGGAGAATCTTCATGCAAAAATGGGATTGTTGTAAATGGTTCACAAGTTGAGAATCTTGTAATTATAGCGAACTTTTTTCCCTCCCCAAAGGTCTGTCTCATTTGGTAGCAGCTTCTTTTACTGAAGACCAATTTGGAGTTGTTCAAACTACCCTGCCAGCTATCCTGAATACTCTACTGACGCTTCAGGAGGTGAAAACCATTAACTTTTCCTTACCACTGAACAAGTTTATTAGAGGAGAAGGAGTTATGTTAATTTTATATTTTGATACTGCTGACCAATCATAACGTTAAAGTTGTCACTGCTATAAACGGCTTCTCATCTGCAGATAACCTAAACAAAACAGCTAATAGCCGCTAAGTTAATGATGAAACAGCTGAATAAAAACCTCGTTAGATTTATGAAATGTAGAAGCCACATTTTTACTGGCATGTTTCACTTAAAAAATAAATGGTGCTAAGTGCTCAGTTAAACCTTGTTTCAGGGATGCAGCAAACTTACTATGTTTTAAGCATAGTTAGGGCTTCATCTTTAGTTGCTGTACACAATTCCTTGTGCAACCCAAAGCACTTGGAGACATTGCAAATCACAGGAGATAAGATCAGCATGGTGTTTCTCTACTAACACTAGGGCATTACTCAAGTTGTTCAAATTATCAAGGTTTGGAAATGAGTACTTTTTTTTTTTTTAAAAAAAAAGCAGATTTGTTTTCAAGGCTATGCATGTCTTATTGAAATAATCATTTTATACTTCCTCAATGGGGGAGATTCTTGGAAAGAATTCTGAGGTTATTTAAGCTCTTCAGTATAAGTTATCTATTCCAAGAACCAGCACTGGGGGGAAGGAAAGGGGAAAGCCACTTTTTTTTTTTAAGGAAACAAGGCATAATAGAGAACAGAATTGGTTTCATACTTCAGTGTGTGTGCTGTGCTTAGTTTTAAGACTCATTATAAGAGAATCTTATTTCACAGAACATCTTTCTGTGCTCATATTGATGGCCTAGAAATGAAAGGTCTCAAATACAAAGCTTGGTCTTAGATGCATATCTTAGTGAATTTCTGAACTTGTGCTTCTTTTTTGTGCTTTATTTAACATAGACATGTTGCTAGTTCTATTATAAAGTAATTAAACAGATGAAGTAAGCTAATCTGTGTTTTTTTTCTCAATTAGGTTGTAGACAGACACTTCAAACTGCCTCATGTTTCCAGCAAACCTCCCAGGATCTCAGGAAGTCTGGTGGACACATCTTACAAAACGCTAAGATTTGCACTTAGAGCGTCTCTGAAAACCGCGCTATACCGGATAACTACTGTCTTTGGAGAACACTTAAAGTAAGAACTTCATGATTCCTTGCTTGCTAAATATAGTTCAGTTAAATGTTACTGTAGAAAAATGGATGTTTTTGCAAGAATCCCTTTAAGATGTTTTTCTAACTTGGTATTTTAGTGTGTTTTGGCTTGTTGAATCTTACAAAATTCTTGCATAGATGTATGGTCCCTGTTAGAAACTTCTTGTATTTCTGGGCAGATGTTTAGTGATTTTTCATGAATTATTTAGAAGCGGTCCATGAATACCACTCATTTATTAAATTGTAGCTGTTGAAAAGAAAGTAAATCAGCTACAGACAAATATCTGTTTAGTGGGGAGAGAATTCTGAGAAACCTGTGCAGCCCCCACATAATCAAGCTCCCACCCTTCTTGGTTGTCTGACCCTCAGCTGCTATCACAGCAGGCAGACTCTTATACTTGGCCTCTAAATATGTGGGACTGAAACATCCTTCAGAATCTGCCCATCTCTGTGGGGATGAAATGTCACTCAGTTCGAAGTACTAGAAGTACAGGAGAGATCACTTTTGAGAGATTCTTTCTTACTTATATGACTCTTGCGAGGTGAACAATTGCTCATGAAGCTGAACCAGTTCATATTGGATATTAGGAAAAGGTTTTTCATCAAGGGGATGTTTGGGTACTGGAAAAGGCTCCAAGCCTGCTGGAGTTCAAGAAGCATTTGGACAACACTCTCAGATGCATGGTTTAATTTTAAGTAGTCCTTTGTGGAGCCAGGAGATGAATGAGCCTTGTGGGTCCCTTCCAATTTAGGATGTTCTGTCAGTATATGATTCCATGATTTACGTGGCTAAAGAAGTAGATGAGGTTTCTGGGGACAAGTGTCTTTCAGTAGTGAAAGCTGTTGAGGTTAAGAACTGACACTTTTAATTATTAATATCTACCTTTGTGCGTTTTTCTTGGAACGCAGGTTTTTCATACAGCTGGGTTTTCTAAATTTCAGCTCAAGTGTAGTTGTTTATTTCAATGTACACTTAGTTTTGGCTTGAGGCTTTATTTTGTGGTGTATTACATTTAACGTAAAATCTTATGTTCTGTGTTTTGTTTTTTAGTGCAGTGCAAGTGTCTCCAGAACATAAGAAAAGACTTCAGCAGTTCTTGGAATACAAAGAATAAACAACAGATTTTGATACAGCTACAGTTTGTTCAATACTCTTGGTAAGAAGGAAGTGGAACTACTGAGCTGTTTTATCGTGGCTTTTTGGAAAAGCATGTGGAAGCACAAGTTGCAGGATAAAACTCTTAAAATTGTAGAAAAGGTTTCAGTTTTGGTTCGGTTCATCTTTTGTACAATAAAATGTTTTAAAATTCATCTTGCCTTCTTTTAATATCACTTACACGTGAGAGTGTCAGTGTACCAGTTCTTATTTCATGTAAGACTGTGGTGTTTGAGATGATCAGTTACTTTGCCAGTTGGATCCCTCACTGTTCCTCCCCCCTTGCCTTCTTTTCCTATTCTTTCCTGATAAAGGGCTGAGTAGAGATTTACATAGATGCTTAATGTGCCTAAGTGTTTCATCAATTCAGTTGATAATAGTTTTAGTGCAGATGAAGCATGTACTTTAAGGGTAGGGAACAGATGTGTCAAGGAATAAAACATCCTTCTCTTCTGTCAGATGGAAATATTCCTTCTGGGTGAAATGGGTGTGCAGAAAGGCATTGTTAACACACAAGTACTACTTGAAGCTATCAGCTTGGATTTTATCTCTAAGGTGACCTAGAAAACTAAGTTCTGATCTACACTGAAACATACAGGAAACATTATGTGGTAAAACTCCAGGTAGTGATACTGTGACAACATATCCAGATATTTCAAAAAAAAAAACCAACACATTATTGGTAGCTTCTGATGAGAAATATGATTTTAAAAGCATTTTTTTGAACTGTATTCATAAGCAAACCTGACAAAGTTGTTTGAAAAGGAACGATCCCATTTTTAAACTGACTCCAGTTACTGTGATGTCTACACAAAACTTGTATGGAATATGAAGTGCTGAGAGGTAGCTGCAGTAGTTTTATCTCAAGGCAATTACAGTAAGGTAAGCTGAATGGTCTTGAAAATGCTTTTAGTGTGATGATGGGAAAGAAAATTTGCATTCTTCTCCTTCCATTCCATTCAGTGCTTACAGCCCTGTGTTTTTACCAGAGCACCTAAGATCCAAAGATGACCAGGATGTCAGTTATGTTGGTGTGGTGGATCAGCTGGCTGACAGAGTGGTTGTGTAAAAATAATTCCTTAGCAGGGACCTGTAAGAAGAGAGGAGAAACCCAAACCCACAGTGGGATCTCCATATTGCTTTCCTCAGTACAGAGGCATTTAATTTTCTTGACATATAGACGCTGTATGGGTTAGCTTGGTAGTGGACATCAGAACTATATTCCTTTTGGGTTGGGGCGGCTTACAGCAAACACCATAAGGGGATGGCCAGCCTTTCATTATATTTAAGGTTAGACACAAAGTCTTTTAAAGTTTTCCCCAAGGTTAACTTCTACCACAGATTTGACTTACGTCAAAACCTCTTGCCTGTCTGGTGTATTAAATAATTTGCTCTTTTGCTGGTATTGCAATGTGCACCTGGAGTTAAATGATGCTTTAGCTAGTACCTCAGGTGTTAACTGTTGACCCAAATACTTTGGTTGAGAGTTTCAAATAAATTTTCTGTGCATTTAAACAGGTGCAGAATGTTTTTTTTTTATTGCTCTGGTATTTTGTGCAACACTCCCACAACTATAAGCTCTAAGTTGTAATTAACAGTGTTATGGCTGTCAGCAGGAGGCTTAAAATGCAGACGTCTTTTTGATGCCAAAGTGCTTGAGGTCTGTTGTCCTTGTGTTGCAGCAGAGATTTGCACACGACATCTGCTAATGTGCGTGTGATTCATGGCATTCTCCGGGTATGACAGAAGAGCTTTCTGAAGCTGGTTGCTTTGTGGTTTAAAGGCTACAATTCTAGTAGTGTAGTGCTTTTATTTTTATTTTATTTTTTTTAAAAAAAGGCTTTACTTAAAAGTGAATCTTTAACAGTGTCTTGTGCGCATGGATATAAGTGTACAAGAATAGAAAGTGTATGACGGGTGCCCTCTGAAGTTGCAGTATCTGGATTATAGAACTCCAATGGGTAACGTCTCATTCTAGTTTTGGGGGTTTGGGAATAATTTTATTCCTGTGGCAAACTGTGCTGGTGTTTCAAGTCCCCTTATACTTCTGTCTTAACATAAAAATAATCACACTGTGAAACTTCTGTGAGGTGTGTGAGGTCTCTTGAGTTCATTTCTGCATTCTGGGTAATGAGGAAAAACCATAAAGCCTTTTTACAGTTGGTTTCTATGTAACTGCAGCTAAACTTGTTCCCTTAAGCCCAATAATATTTCTCATCTGTTTAATCATCTCTAAGCTGAGCTGCGCTTTCTTGCTGGCTTGCCTACTGCATGCACAAGTGAAACTGATAGTGTTTGCTTGATTGTTTTTCTGACAGCTTTGTGAACTACCTGCCTCTCCCCACAGGTTAACTGTAGTCAAGAATCCCTGAAATTATTTTCACTGCAGCTGCAGACGTAGGCAGCCGATTGTTCAGATCTGTTTTCCTGTTACATCTGAGTAATGAGTTTGAGAGTTCAGTTCTGAAGCAGCCCCATATAAATCTGAATAAGCCCCTGTCCTGCTTCATTTTCTGAGATACAACTTTGAAAAGTCTGAGTGAGCAAACACAGTGGCCCAGGCCTTTGTACACTCCTGTATCTGAGGGAACTACTGGACTTGCTCCCTCATTTCACCCCTTTGGAGAGTTGTCTGGATGCCAATTGCTGCTCAGGGCCTGAATGCACCCTTGAAATGAAGTGGTTGCAATTCTGTCGCTGCTTACTTTGAACAGAGGCTGTATTGTGTGTGCTGCTCCTGCTGTCTTAAGGCCCGAAGCGGCCCTCTTCCCACCTCCAGAGGAGCACGCCCAGCCACACCTTCCTCCAGCCATGGAACAAAGCTGAGGGGCTGCGTGGGATCATCACAGACACTGCAAGTTGAGGACCCCCCCCCAACACCCATGCACATTCTTTCCCCTGTGCTCTGATAGATTTCGGCTGTGGCACTGTTGATGCATTTGCTGTGTGGATCAAATGCACTTGGGTGCTGTGGCTGTACCTGGAGGAGTGGGGTTTGCCAAGCTCTGGTGCTGCAGGGGGATGTTCCCACATCACAATATTGATTCCCCTCACTGCAGCTGTGGACTTGTGGTAGCAAATCTCATCTGGTGGTGCATCAGCTTCAGACAAAGCTGTAGTATAAACAAGCTGTGCAGCTCCCTTGTGTCTGGAAAAAAAAAAAAAAAACAGGCTGTGAGAAAGGAAGTAAAACCTACACTGCTCTCTGAAATCGGAAGACAAAAAATGAATTGGGAAACACCTCCCCTTTCAGCTCAGGACTACAGTAGAGCTAGTCAGACAGATGAACAGCTCTGAAGAAGTCTACCCTGCAATCAAAAACACAGACTCAAGGAGGACTAGTTCCCTGGGTGGTCTGCTGGATACACTAGCTGATTCTTCTAATAGGTGGTGATGGGACAGGACGTTTTTTCCTCTCTCTCTCTCATATCCTCTAAAGTGTAAATCAGTAGGATGAATTTCAGAGAAAACTGGCCTAAACAGTGTGTGTATGTGCTCGTGCAGTCATCAAAGGAACTAAGTGCTGAGTGAACAGTGAGCCCTTCTCCTTCCCCTGCCCAAAAAACACACCAAAAATACAAGTTCTGCCTTTTGCTTCTTGAATAACCCAACTTTTGTATGTGACTACCAAAACAACAGTGCTGGGGCTTGCTGTTGTGTTTAACTGCATCTTGTCTGTAAAGGTATGGGGAGAGCTCTGCAGTGAATTTTGGAGGAATGGGGAGGGGGATTAATTAGCTTTCTGCAAGCAGAAGGTTGTTATGGGTTCTGTGTAAGTGCCGTTGGGTGGATACCTTCAGGGCAAGCTGTGAGGACCACGTAGGGAGGGCACCAGCCTCGTAAACCTCTGGGTTCCCTGCGGGCTTACTGGCAGAGGTGTCAGCTCAAAGGTTGTTTCTGGCAGTGCCAGGCTGTGGACCGTGACAGCAGTGGTTGAGTTTTGTTCTGAGCACAGAGCTGCTCAGGACGGGAGCTGGGGGCTGCTGACCTTGCAGATGGTAGCAGCTGGGCCCAGGGAAAGCCTTACGTGCAACTGCAAAGAGCATTATAGGAAGAGGAAAGCCCCATCCTATGGTTAGTGCAAGCTGAATGCTGCCAGGGAGAAATGGTTTGTCCTTGCCTTTATCACAGAGATCCCATCTGGCACTTCTGCTCTTCGTGGTGGTCACTGTTTGCAAGACTTCTATGCTCCATTTGGGACACCAAGGGTTGAGTTGAACTGATGGAGCTGGAAACGTGTTCTGCCATATACAGTGATGGGAAATACTAAATAACCTGGAGCGAGGTGGTGGTGGAGGGAAGCAGTCAGTCAGTGTCACAAGTTTAGCGCCCAAACTGAAGGGATGCTTTTGGCTTCTGGGCCTCTGTTGTAAGACGGGGCTCAGTCTAACCCCACCCTCTCTCACCTCGGATGATGATAACAGTCTTTGCAAATCAGTAGGCTGCTGCGGTGATGGACACCATAGAAATGCCCTGGAGAAAGCGAGTAATTCTGTATTCTGTGCAGGGTTTGGCTGATGTGCAGTAAACATATTCAATGTGTGGTCCAGATGCTATGCCAATGAAGAGAAGACAGAAGAGTGACTAGCTGCTCATTCAGCAATCGCTATCTTCAGTGCATTGAATATATGGATCCCCGGGCAAAATGACTGTGGGGCCATGTTATAAGCCAGTGTTATAATTCATTTATAGTAGGCGTGAACTGAGGTTGTACAAAATTCTAGTTCTGGCATGTCCCGACTGCTAAGGATTGGATTTTACAAGCTAAATGTTCTCAAGTTATGCTGGCCTGTTTATTTTGTCTGTTTGGCTTTTCTTTTTTTCTTGTATTTATTTTACTGCCTGTGTTCCCTACACACGGTGTGAGAGATGAATCTATTTATGGACTTGATGCAGAGGGATAATAGAGATGAATGCTTGAGGAACCTAATTGCAGGTGTAAACAGCAATGTTCTCAATGGAGGCTGACCGAACCCTTGTTTAGAGGTGTTTTGTTTCTTTTCTTTTTCCTCTGGATGTCTTCTAGAATGATCTGCCAGCTAACAGGGAGGGCAGGAGGCAGGGAAAGATCTGCAGCTTATGGTGCCTTTTGGAGATACTGATCATTTCTTGCAGTCTCTGCAAGACGAAGGTGGGCTCGAGATTACCATATGACTTTCCCAAGATATGCTAGTTATTGAAAAGAGACTTGTTTTTAAAAGATAAGTCGCACTGATCTGAGGAACGTCTTCCTTGTAACTACAAGAGCTATAAACAAATCTGTAAGTTATGAGGCAACAGCTGAGTACATCACTAGATAATGTGTGGTCAGTTTGACCCTGCTGTCTTAATTTAAGAGGTCATTTTAAAACCGCTATAAAGAAGGGCTTTGTGCTGCCTTAAAGGGATATGGGCAATCTCTAAGAAATGGGCATACTTATAGAGACAATCCCTTTGGCTCAGTTTTTGTTTGGTTGTTTCTTTTTTATTATCTGTGGTGCAGTAAATTAAAACAAAAACAAGTCTGGACTTGGCATGCCTTTGTAAATAAACTGCTGTGTGTGAATTGACAGCTCGTTTGCAACCAGGTTATTTATAACAAAGTTTTTTATTTCTCCCACCAGAGAGGTTGTTTTGCTCTATATTAACAGAATGCTTATGGTAACAACTCCCACCCCTGTCTATGCTGAAGCAGTTACACAAAGGCCTCACAATTTCAATTATGTCTCTTTGAAAGAAAATAAAACAAGCAAAATTTTAATTTTGTTCTCTGCTGGAGTAGAAGCAGATGAAGCACGTGAACTAGAGATGAATTCTTCAACTATGTTTGCTCTGCACAGCTCACCTTACATGCAACTGTTCTGCTTCATTCCTCTCCTCCCACAGAAGAACTATGCGGGGAACTGGAGTTTTTGGCCTCTGTGAGTTTCTGGAAGATCTGGTTTGTGACTAGCTGTATTGCTGAGCCTGGTCACAACCATCTGCTCCTGAAGAAGGTAAAGAACACACTTTGAAGAATGGATTTGGTGAACTGGGATCCCCTTCACATAATGCCCTTTCCACGCTCCTGTTTCCCTTGCCTTTTACAGATGATCTCTCTCATTGACCTCATCATGGTCAGTTCCCAGATGGCAGCACCTCAAGCCAAGACAGTAAGGCCTCTGCTTTTGCAGCTAAGATCACAGGGGCTTGTGCTGTCCAGAGCAAAGAGGCTGGGTGCCTAAAAAGTACCTGCAGGCTTTAGAAAACCAGCATTGTAGCCATGACCTGACCTTGGCTTATATCAGCTGAGAAAAACTGATGTATCAAACTTGTTAAAACTACTTTTCTCCTCACCGCTAAGTTCTGAAATGGACCTTGTGCAATACAGCCTTTTGTGCACGCTCAGGCAGTTAGGCTAATGTGCTGTGGTGGTGTCGGGCTGCCCAGTTCCTGTGGCTTGGCGTGGTCCAGCAGCTGGTTTTGGTGTGAGCACCTTGTCCCACCACCACCAATCTCCCAGAGCCACGAGGGAACTGTCTCATGGAAACTCGGTGTTTTAGTGCTTTCAGGCTACAAGGACCCAGGTCAGTGCCATTTCACCAGTAATTGCCTGTGTCTTGGCTTTTTCTCAGTTCCTGTGAGGTAAGATTTCACCCCAGGCTGGGTTCTTTTCTTTCTTTGGTCACCAACTAGGAGTGATTGGGCAGATGGGCAAGTCTCTGGTTATTTATCACTTGTGTCCTACCCACTGACCTAGGGAGAAGATATTCAGGCAAGCAGTTGCACTCCCCTGGGAGGTTTTAGCGCACATTGCAACATCATCTTTCACATCTGACTCAACATAAAGCAAATCCCATGGACCAGCTTTACGACTGAGGGTGTCCTCTCTGCCTCAACTGCAAGGTCTGTTCCGGTGATGGCGACTTCATTAACAGAGGGAAGAGGTGACTGGGATAGCTGCGATCGCTTTATGCTATGACCCATGACCACAGTCCTCTGTAATGGGGAATGTGAAACAAAGAAGGCTAATATGGAGAAATTTCCCCCCTCATTCTATTAGTGGGTATTGCTGTCATGGGGGAGGGAGGCCAGTGACTGATTTTCATGAGGACACAGAGGGGACACCCCCATCTAGTTGATGATTGTAGTGACAGCATTGGGTGAATCACAATTGCTGCACAGCTCGTGCATACAGCAAAGTCATGGTGACCTGGGGCATACAGCAGTCAGAGCCTACAACACTTGCTTGGCCTTTGTTCCAGAACCGAGATGTGTGAAGCATCCTCTGATTCAGCTGGGAGAGAACGGGAACCGCTTAACTCTTTCATAAGCATGGTGATTCAACGGGCACTTGGTCCTCCCAGATGGGTCTGTGGCACTGTCCGAGGAGCCAAGATGTTGCTTTGGAAGAGCTTTAAGCATCAAACCTCTGCTGGGCACAGCTAGGTCTGTAGGAGGATGTATGTCCATCCGCTGGTGCTTCTCTTGCTCCGGGACGGACATCCACACCTGGACCTTCTTCTTTTCCCCTCAAAAACTAAGGAAATCGTGGTGTTAGTGAAGTTTTGAGTCCACAGGGTCTCATTCCCTACTGTGCCTAAAGGCACGCAGGGACCTGCCTCTGTGAGGTGATCTGCCATGGAGGTTCTACCTCGCTGTGCCGGGCCTTGTGCAAGGTCGATGTGCTTCGCTCCCAGCACCTCCTCGCCCACTATGTGTAAAAATTCCCCTCCTGCCTCCCTCGCAGCTCGGCCTGGGCCCTGAATATCTCTGTGGGGTGATCTCTGGGTGATCCTGCCTGCAGGGGGTTGCACTAGGTGATCTGCAGAGGTCCCTTCCAACGCCGGCAGTTCTGTGATTGCTGGGCCAGTGGCGGCACCTGCCGGTGTTGTGCAGAATATTCTGGTTAATGCTGAGAGAAACATCTGAAAACAGCACTTCGGGGCAGGGCCAGCACGGCCCGGGTAGGAAATGCAGCATGATGTGGGTTAATGGGGTCAGAGCAGCGAGGTGCTAAACGCTGTCCTTTTTCCTGTATGTTGTGGGATGACTGCTAGCCAAGAAAGAACCCCCTAGGAAGTTATACAACACACCCAATGCTCCCTGTTTTCCAGGAAAAACCCTCTGTTTTAGATATTCAGTCAGTTTGTATTGATACAGCTAATCTGCACAAGCTGAGGCCGTGTTCTGGATCTACCCAAACCCTAGGCTTCTCCTTCGCTGGGAGCAGCGGATTACCCTGGTTACACTGCGTTCTGGAATAATATTTCCCTCAATAAATTTTACTGCCTCTTCAAATGTCGCTGGGGCTTAGCCTGTTACCACAGTGTGTTTGTGTCTTAATTATTGTTTCTGGTAGTGCTGCCAGGTGACTCGAGCATTTCCAAATAGAAGAGAAAGAGCTGCTCTGTGCTGAGGGCCTCGCAGGCCGAGGGGCCTGGGATGGCTAAAGGCTAGCAGAGCACTCAGCGATGTGGCGTAACTGCTCTCTGCAGAACAACATAGGCTGAAAGTTTTTGCTTTCTGCTTCTCAAGGCCCAGGATATCATCATTAAAATTCAGTGTTTGTGCCAGCTGGTTGATATTTAGTTTTGTTTCCTATAGAGGTAAGGGGGGAATTTCTCCCTTTGCGTAATGTCTTGTTCCTACTAACATATTCTGAGGACACTGACCAGTTTTCAGCCAAATTTGACAGACAGCTATTAACTTCTGGTGATTTAAGACACTGCCTTACTGAAGAAAAAGACCCCCACGGGATAAGGCTGGCAACCTCCCTGTTTGGTAGACCTCAGGGCATCCGTGGTGGGCAGAAAGGGGGAGAAGCACTGCAAATGAGACTTCGCACTGCTGCTCCCAGAACTGCCTGTTCCACCCCTACATCTCACACCTGTTAGGGAGAGCTGCTGCCCTCCCACCAAATATACAACATGCACAGCATTTGCCAAAAAAATAAAGTCATGCCCTCCTGTCTTGACTGTTCCTTTATTCCACGGGGTAGCATATGTTATTAAGGGGACAGACAAAATACTGTGAGTGAAGCACTGTGCCGCAAGACGAAGATCTCTGTCCTCTAGCTGCAGGATGCTCCTCAGGAGGGACACAGCGAGGCGCCAGTTCAGTAGCTGTCCCTCTTCCTCGTGCTAAACCTCCCCTCTGGGTGTGATGTGAACAGGAGCGATTTCCAACGAGACGTCTGAATGGTTTATTCCATATAAATTGTGTAGGTCTGAGTCACCCCTATCTTTGAGCTGCCCTGGTGTGTCGCAGGCCTGTGTCGCTGCACCTGTGCCGAGAGCAGAAAGCAGGGCAGCAGAGTACGGACACCCCGCAGCCAGCAGCGGGCTGCTAAGTCTCGCTGGTGCAAAGCTGCGCGTTGTAGCTCAGCCTGCGCTCGCCTGGAACAAGGCCCAAGCTAATAAACCCGGCTAGATTGCTTCCAGACCCGAGCTGGGCCACGAGGAGCCGGCGCAAATGTCACTGCTGCTGTGCTCTGCTTGCTCGGAGCCAGCCTCAGTGCCTCGACTGGAGCGGGCCAGCCCCAGGCACCTGTAGGGCTGGAAGGGGACGGTGTACCACGGCCGGGCGGTGTGTGCCTCTGACATCTGCTTCCAGGCCGCTGGCAAGGCTGGGAGGCTGGCGAGGCTGCTCCCCTGCTCCCCGACCTGAGCACGGGGCGCTGGGGGTGACCCAAGGCGAGGGGTCCCGGCCCGTCAGGGCTCGCCCTGAGCCCCCTGGAGGGGGGGATCCCGCTGTTATCCGCGCCCCCTTCCCCGCGAGGGGCGGGCGGGCGGCCCCCGCTGTCAAAGCCCCGAGGGGCGGCCCTGGCGGCACAGCCCTCCCCCTGCCCGCCCCGACCGGCCCGAGCCGAGGGCTGGCCCCCGCCGCCGCCGCCGCCGCCGTGTAATGGCCCGGGCCGCCTTCACTCAGGCAGCCGGACCTGCGGCGGGGCGGCGCGGCTGAGCCCATGAGCCCGGCACGGCGGCGGCTGTGGTGGCAGCAGGACGGGGCGAGGGGGCGGCGGCGGGAGCCGGCGGGCAGCGCGTCCCCCCGGGCGGCCCCTGCCAGGTAGGAGCGCGGCTGTCCCCGGGGCTGTCCCTCACGGCGGCGCCCGGCGAGCGGTAAACACGCGGCGTTACCCGGGCGGCCGGGCTCCCCCTTCCCTCCCCTCCCGGCTGCTAGGAGCCCGGCGGCGTTGCCTAGGCAGGGAAGGAGGGAGGGCAGGCGGGCAGCCGCCCTGACGAGCCCGGGAGGGTTCAAACCCCCCCCCACCCCCCACCCCGGGGTCTGCGCGCCCCCCTCCCCGAGCGGTGTGAGGGAGGCGCCGCGGGGCTGAGGGAGCCGCGGCCGGTGCAGGAGAGCGGCGAGGGCCCCCCCCGGCCATGCACTGCGAGCTCGCAGCGGGGCAGAAAGGCAGCTCGGGCCGCTTCGAGGTGACCGCTAAATGCCAGGGAGCTCCTCCGAAGGACCAGCCGCGAGGGACTTGTCCCGGCGCCGGTAAAGCTCTCTTGAATCCTCAGATGTCCTTTAAGAGAACCGTCAGCAACGGCAGCGAGCGAGCGGAGCCTCAGCAGAGCCCCCCTGAAATGTCAGCGCCTTTGCTAGACTTCGTCCCCAAAAGACCCAGCATATTCGAGAGGATCCCGATCCTGCCCAGGGCGCAGGAGCTGCGATGCGCTAGAGGCTCCAAAGATTATTTCCAGCAGCAGAAACATCAAAGCGTGAAGGGTGAGTCTTAAAAACGCACGACCCGACCACCACCACCACCACCACCAAAACAACACCCACCAACCCAACAAAAACGTCTATCGAGCTCCTTTGTGTGTGTGTGTGTTTTCTTGTCTTCCCTTTTGCTCATCAGGATGTTTTCTAACTTATTTATTTAACGCTGCAAACTTTAAAACATTTTTCTTCCATGCACCTTCCCCGCGCAGGATGCACCAGACTGCTTTTTTGCAGATGGGCAGCCGAGTTTATCAATATCCCTTAAGAAATCCTGAGCCCAGCATCTTCCCCGGTCCTGCTGAGTGGCCGCTGCCTGGTGCGGCCGCTCCGCGGTGCCGGCGGTGGCTCCCCGGTGGTGCCCAGCACGGTGCTTGGCTGTCCTGTGCCGGGTGTGCACATGGGGTGTTTGTTCACGGGGGTGCCTGGCTGACAAGAAATGCCTGGTTCTTACTCAACGGTTTCACCACGGTTGCTTGGATTTATAGTTTGTGTTTCAAGGAGGTGTTGCAAATGTTGGACCCAGGCGGCGAATCCTCGGGCTCCGGGATTCCTGGTGCCTGAAAGGCATGGCGTGAGGTCAAGTTCTGCTGGTTTAACAAATCCCGATTTTCATCTGTGCATTGTTAAATAACTGGTATTGAAGTTAGGTCAGGAATTGCTCGCTAAAGTCTGCTACCCTTTTGAACTAGAACTTGTTAATTGAGCTAGAATTTGTTAATCAAGGTTTAGTTTTAGACTAATCCCTCTGAGGAGTCACTGGATGGATTCTGAGGAAATTCAAGCATTCCTTTGCGCTACAAAGCCACTTGCAGAGACCTACATGCACCTAAAGTTATTAATATTAAGGCAGTGTTTTCTATAGCATTAACAAGGTAGTTCTTCTTTTTGCCTTCTTGGTCTTTTCCCATTCTATATTGTAGACATGGAGATGCTGTTACCTTGTTGGGTTGATACAATTCCCACTAGGATTTTTTCAGTGCATCCCTTTCTCTCCATTCCGAAGAATAAAACAGACTGTGCACCCTTGGACTGGTAACAGTTTCTTTTGTCATCTTGTTACCTAGGGTGATGGCACCCTTCATTGCAATGAAGTTATGTTAACGAACACCTCAGTGTGTACTAGGTCTGTTCTGCAAACTGTAGGACGTGTTTGTTCATCACCAGTGAATACAGAGTGGAGCAGCAAGTTATAAATTCTTTTTTATTTTTCTCTTTGTTAATACTGCAATTCTCACATCTTTGTTTAAAAAAAAAAGTTTCTTCATATTTGGCAAGGCTGAGCTGGGGGACTGTTACACAGAACCAGATTTGGAGGGGACAGATGAAGGAAAGGAGGATTCACAACAGATGACGGGACAGCTAGGAGCTCGGGTACTGCTGTGCTGCTGCTGCTGCCTGAAAAAGAACTCGTGAGATGTTCGTGTTCCTTTTGGTCCCAGAAGTGAGGTTGTTGCCACTTCACTTGGGTTCACACTGGTTTAAAACCCGACCTGTGCATTGTCTTACTCAAATGGACTGTTGAAGTGCTTTTTTTTCCCTCTCCCTTCTCTGCCTCCCCTCCTTTTTTTTTTTCTTTTTTCCTTTTTTGAGCTATTTACTCCTCTTTTTGTCCATATTCCTCTTATGTCTGTTGCAGAGGGTAGGGATGTAGGGAGGGGAAGAAGAAAAATGTAATTTCCACTTACTTGGGACTACTTAGAACAGATGTAGGTAGGCACTTGAGAAGGATGCAAATTCATCTTGTCTGACTGATCAATTCCCCCTTTTTTCCACTGGGGAAAAAAAAAAGTGTTTTAAGCTTTGTTGCTGTTTTTTGTTTAATGCATTTTCTGTCCAGGGTGGTACCCTGTGGTTGCTTCAGTGTATGGGTGGCTTGACTCATGGGAGTACGTAGGAGGTACCCATGGCCAGGACTGGGTTCATTTACTGAGCGTGGTGATTTGATGGATAACGTTGGATTTTTCCGAAGACGGCAGTACTGTTTGTTTGGTTGCTTTTTTTTTTCCCCTCCGAAGATATTTTCAGGAGGAGCTAGGGAAAATAAATTTGGGGCTAGATTCTTATTCCAAACGTGTGGGCTGTGCAGCTCCTCCTGGCTGCCCAGCAGCAGCAAGTGCCTTAATACCCACGCGGGCACTGGGGAGTTCTCCCACCAAATGCTGGGAGCTGCCGGCCCCTGCTTGGAACCCAGCGCTTCTGAGTCAAGTGTGCTGCAGTCAGCGCCGCAGAAATAACTGAAGTCACTCCATTACTCACTGTGATCTAACCGTAAAATCAGAGCTCTGTGCGTCTCAAAGTGAGCTGTGCTGCTGATGGGAGAGGAGAGCCACTGATCTTTCAAGGAGTGGTGTGAACCATCTCCCAACACCAGCGGTTCTGCCGAGAAAAGAAAGATAAAGAAGAGGGCCAAGGATAGCTGTACGTAGATGTCAGATAACAAGATAAAGCTAAGAAGTGGGAATGAGGGAAGTATTCACACTTACCCTGTCAAAGGTTTTGAGAAGGAAACGGGTGACAGCTTGATTTCAGATCATCACGCTGTGCGTCTCCTGCTCTCCAGCCCCAGCGTACCGCGTACCCAGTAAATCCTCCTGCAATCTGGGTTGGATTACAGAACGCGCCTCCTGCTTTTGGTTTATCCACAGTTGAAAGCTGCAAGTAGGGAGAGGAAAAGACCCTCTTTAACAAGAGCAAAAACAATTTTTATAGTTGCCTGTAAAAATATTTTTTTTTCTAAACATATACATATATATTTCAAAAAAGAACGAATCGAAATGATACACTGCCCTGTTAATAACATGAGCAGCTTTGAAGTAGTCACAATGGGGAGAAGGCATCCTGCTGGGGTAATGTCCCCACAGCGT
Source organism: Cygnus olor (assembly GCF_009769625.2). Taxonomy (NCBI): domain Eukaryota; kingdom Metazoa; phylum Chordata; class Aves; order Anseriformes; family Anatidae; genus Cygnus; species Cygnus olor. The sequence goes on along the minus strand of NC_049176.1, from coordinate 27,367,189 downwards.
TACTCCAGTGCTTCACGGTGTTTTGGATGGATCCTGCAACATGCTTCCGTGCCTGAGCAGGGCTTTTTACATCAACAGCCAAACAAAAACTCGAGGGGTGGTGGGAGGATTACTCCTGGGAATCAGATCATTTGGAGCTAAGCTTTGTAGGATGGAGCTGTTGTTTGTTTACCAGAAATATCAGTAGTTTGGAATTGTGCTTCATGTTTTGTTCTGTTTGGGAGCTGTTTATTCTAAACACCCAGTTTTCACCCAGCCTCCCCCTTCTGGTACGATTGGCTGTGATACGCACCAGGCATTTCTTGATCATTGACTTCCCCGTGTGTCATCAGGCAGAGTATTTGAACCCAGACAGTACTTCTTAGAGGAATTCGTGGTCTGCTCGGCATAGAATAATTGTACCAAGAGGTATGACGTATATTTTATAGTGCTGTCCTGTGATTGTGTGGGTTTGATCCTGTTTCATTGAATTTTGTGCTAGGACATTACCATTTTGAAAGTAACACAGAACAAAATAATTACTGTCAACAGGAAAGAAACTTTGGGGAAAGCAAGCTTTAGTGGTGACAAAAGAGTAATCTATAAAGATGTCAAATCTCTCTTTTTCTTTTTTTTTTAAAATGACATTGATTATGGTTGTTACCAGGAAACACTTCTCCTTTTCATTCTTTTCCAGTTTCGTTCGGTGTATCTAATTCATGACTCAGTAGAAATGACGAGATTTATCCTGTTGGTTGTGCCACTGGGAAATCAGCCAAATGGCCCGGACCTTTGCAGTAACCACTTCAGATATTAACTTTCAGCGGGCAAAACAATAAGCAGTTTGGATTGCAGTAGCTGGATATTTCCTTGTTGAGAGTATTTATTATTCAGACAAGGAGAAAGTTTTTTTTTTTCTTTTCTTTTTTCAATGTAGCCACGTTTGGCAAACACACAACCAATGTATAAGGGTATTAATTTTCTTCTGCTGTTGAGAAGGTGCATTAAATCTTGGCACTGCAACCGCCTGTGCCTGCTCCCTTGGTTAGCAGGACAGTCCTTGCCTAAGCAGCAGCTTATGCTGTTGGGATCTTAAGTAAAAGCATATGTTTGGGTTATATGACTTATTAGGTGTATTGGCTGGTCTTGGGCCTGATTCTGCCATTTTCTTTTGTACACCTTGTTCGCGTTCACCTAAATTATCCCACTGAAGCAAATGGGACTGTCTAGGGCTGATAAATATTATCTGAGCTAATAAGGAGACAGGGAGTGGTGATCACTTGTACAGTGATCTCTAAACTTCCTATGTTTTATATAGAACTGTAGCAAAGCTTTTTTTAAAATTTTCTTTTTCACTGCAATTCACTTACAAGCTTGCTTGTTGTATTATGCATTTGCATTCTCCCCTACAAAAAGGAATTTAAAGGTTTATTGGAACTGAACTTGTAGTTACACAACTCCTTTTTATGTCCTTTTTTTTTTCTTTTTTTTTTTTTTTCTGATTTCCCTGCTTTGTAGGGAGAGAAAGGGGAGGAAGCTTCAAATTGGAGAATGTGTGCTGAAAATCCGTTTGGGTTAAATTGTGACTGTCCCCTCCTCTGTTAAACTGGCTAAAATGCTTACTCATTTTGAATAGGAAAACAACTTTCGGTTACTTGCTGCTGACGGTTCTTCTAGTGATTTGTGTTGCAAAATCAGAGTCACTGAATTGAAGATTACCCTTTCATGGGATTAATTTAAAAGAGGTTTAGTTGCATCTAGTAATTAAAATCTTGTCATTTAGGGATTGTTAGTAGAGAACGTTTAGTGAATACAAAGCAGGAGATCTAATGATAGACCTACCGGATAAAGACATTCAGTACTTGTTAAAGCAAGAAAACCCTTCTGCTTTAGGGAAAAAAAAAAGCTGTTGGAAAGAGGAAGATAATAAATATTGCATCTATCTTAATACTATGTAGAATTAGTAAATAATGTCAGATTACAGGAAATGAGTCTGATCTGTGGAAGAGATTTTGTAACTTCTTGAGTTTTACTTGATGAAATAAAAGTAAATAAGAAATTATTTACTCTGGCTTTAAAATGGAATAAAAATGTGGCTTATTATATACTGTGCTAAAAGAGACGAGAAGAAAAAGATCTTTTCCTTTCTTCTTTAATGGGAAGAAAAAGTTTAAAACCCAGATCTGTGTGTCACTGTGTTTCTGTCAGTAGCCTTATCTTCTACAAATACTTGGGACTCCAAACATTCTCAATGATCTATTCAGCTATATCTAAATGATTGCTTCTATGCTAGAGTTCAACCCTGTAAGCACATAAGCTGTTGAGGCATACGGGAAGGGGTTTTAGCAGATTTGAAGTTACGTGCTGGAGGTGCTGGGAGATTCGATTGAGCAAAGCTGCTAAATGTAAAGTGAGTGTCTTCTGGGAGATGGCACTTCCTTATGGCAACAGAGCTTTATTTCACTTTCAGTGAGCAAAGATGCTCAGTGTGTTGAATAGGAGGGACAAAATTTTACTCCAAATGATTAAAATCAACAGGAGTTTTGCCACGAACTTCAGCTGGGTCAGTATTTCAATCCTGATGTTACAGAAGTCCTTTATCCTGTGTACAGGGCAAAGCTTGTAGAACAAATAACAAGCTTGTATTAAATCCATCTGTAAGCTCCGAAGCAGAATAATGTATGGGCTATGTATGAAGGGAAATTTGGAATTATTGTCAATATAATTTCCTTGTTCAGCACCATGATTAGCATTATTCCAGAAACGTGAAGCTCTGCCGTTCAGTGATCTGAGAACGTTGAAGATGTTGATGGCCGGGTAATTGGAGAGGGAATATAGACGTAAACCGCTCCGCTCTGTACTCCAGGTTTCTATCATTATATGTCAACAGGCTTGAACAAGGCATGCAATCTAGCAATTATTTCACAGTGCCTGAGAACTGCTTTTAATAGAGCGTTGTTTTTGTTTGCTTTTTTTTCCCCTCAGCCACCAAGCATCGTTTCCCAGCACACTGATGCAACTCAAAGAATACAGGGTTCCAGCGCAAGGGCAGTGCTCGCTCACTGTGGTACAGCGTAGTCTGGCTCTACAAATGTGCAAACAATAGCAAAAGTATGTGTTTCTGAATATGGCACAGCTGTTATCTTCTCCCGGGAGCAGGGAGCGTTACAGTGACACAGACAGAACGGCCAGTTAAAACCACTCGTGCCGTTTTATTGCGTTTAAATGGGGCATGTAAGAAAGCAAGGGCCGGTTCTTCCATCCAGATAAGTATCGGTTCAGGCTACTGCAGTGCTACCTTTCTGCACGGCCTTTGAAGAATGGAGGCAAAGAATTCCCCTTTTCCCTTCCCCTCCTCTTACATTTTGGCACCCACTATGTGAAATCTCGGCTGGAACCTGAAGCTTTCTGTTCTCAGAATCTGTGCTTCACCAGTAACCTGGAACAAGGATTTTTTTTTTAAATTACAGTCATTAGTTTGGATATATTAAATGGCTGTTAATCATTAAGACTGTTTGTAGAAAGGAGGCTACTTGGAAAACAGAAGAAACATTGCCAGAGCTGCAATAGGAAATAGATGCAAATTCTGTGTTTTAGGTTATTTTAAGGTTTTGTGTGTTTAGGAATTGCAAGGTTGGATTTAGTCAAATCATCACAAAGTGATCATTATCATCATTATGTGTGAATGTATATGTGATTATTTTGCATAGTGGACTGGTAAGGAGCACTGTAATTGAATCTGCCCGATCAAATTTATTCTAGGGGTTAAACAAATGCAAAACGTCTTAAACTGCTTTTGATTCTGGCATTTACGTGCGTGATAAGAAGAAGGCTTTGTGAGTGCTTTAGCATTATCAGTCTTTTTAGATTGAGAGGAAAGCAAATACATTCTTACAAGTGTTGTTTTTTTCATATTTAACCAGAGGGAAAAATGACACTAAGGCGACATCATCAAATACTGTAAAACTAATTTTTTCATACAGATCTCCATTGTTGTTTTAAGTGCTTAAGGGGCTGGCTGGTTGGTTTATTTTGGAACTTGCTGAACTATATGAAGTGTGTCTCCAGGGGCCTGGTATTTTAATACCTAGTAGAAGGTTGTATAACAGTAGATGATGTATTTTGCCTGCCTTCCTATGTTGTAAATAAATTACATGTGCAGGCTTGGGATAGAGTATCTGAGGTGTAAATCAAAGGCTAATATAAGAGGGAAAAAAAGAATTAAGTGATATTTTGTGACTGATTAATTTTATTTATACATTTACCTATAATCAAAAGATTTAAGAGCAACATTATGTGTAACAATGTTAACATGAGGCGCTTTCCAAGAAGAGGTAGAGGGTCTAGTGTTCCTTTAAATAAAGTGCTGTGATTCATTGCTTTTTCACAATTTGCTGTGGTTAAGTTGCTTAAATACTGAAGTCAACAATTCCCATGGCAAAGAAAGATAGTGTGATTTTAAGCGTATTGTAAAATTGAAATGTCATAGCTTCCAGTCTATAATCCTAGCTAAGTCTTGCTTGTAAAAAAAGGAAAATACAGATTCGTGTGTCAGTTTTTGGAGCAGTCTTCTTTGAGTTTAAAGAATCATAAAAGTGCTTCAAACAAGCCACACAACGGTTTATTAATATGAATGTTTTGCTAAATACTGCATGCTTAATGCAATCCCCATTCCTTTATAATAAGTTTAAATATTAATTCTTTGGAATGCTAGATGCCTAAAGCTAGATAGAAATGCTGTGCAGTTTCAGATATCTAGGAGTGGGCTTGTGAAACAGGATATTTAACTGGGAGAGATGAGTAGCACATTTCAGAGTTATTAGGGCAGAACAACAATGCAAGAGGATGGCTTAAAAAAAAAGTTATATGTTTTCTGTGCATGAGGCTTAAATACCTTAGACTTGTTTATTTGAAATACAAGAGTAGATTTCCTATGTATGGAGGCTCTAGATTGCATTTTTTATCGTTATTTTGCTTTACTTCTCTCTACCCGCCTGCCCCTCTCTGAAGCAGCTGGCTTTGATTTAACCTGAATCCTTCACAGAGCCCAAATGATCAGTCACTGCTGATGACTGCGTGTCGTGTTCTTTGCTGGAGCATCTCCACAGACTGGACGCATAAGTGAGAAAAACAAATAGGCCAGCAGAAGTGCTTGAGGAAAGCAGCAGTTTGTATTTGTTTCACCCCAAAACAGATCTTTTCACTTGCTGTTCTTGTGTAAGTCCTGCCTGCCTCCCAGCCTCTGTCTGGGCTGGGCAGAGAAGGGAGAGTTAACGTGAGAGCAGATAAAAAGAGGAAATCTCTGTTTTTATTTCCTACTGTTTTCCAGAAAGGATTTAGCATGAAGTCTCCTAACTCCTGCTTTGCCCTGCTTCTTCCCCTGAAATTGCAGGGAGTTGTGGCATTGACTTCAGGAGGAGGCCAGGACTGAATGCTTTTGAAAATCCTGTGCACAGAAGAGCAGCACAGACTAGAAGATCCAAGTGTTAAACCTGCTCCCGGAGAGAAAAGTGCAAGCAGAAACAGCCCAGTAGCTCAGATGCCAAGGTCAGACAGTCAGAACAGCATGTTCATCTTTAATTTCCCTTCCTGTTCAGGACCCCACGTAGGTCTAAGGTCGGTGCGATCTGCTGTCTCCCATGAGGCAGGCAAAGAAATGGTGAAGGCAGAGAGAGAACACAGACTGTGCCAGCAGCTGGCATGGCCAAGTGTATGTAAATGTTTGGGATGAAGAGGGTTGGGGTGCTTGGACTCTGTTCTAGGCTGTGCCATTTACTTGTATTGTTCGGGGGCAAGTCTGTTTGTTATTCAGGACATTTCTTCAGCAGGAGTGTAACAGAGTGTGGCGTGGAGAAATACAAGCCCGTTCTGGAGCCAGAAGCAGTGCAGTTGTGTCGGCACATCTTCCGGACCAGCTGAATTTTCTCTGCTTCGGGCCAGACTTTGTTGGTTCAGGTGCAGTGTTCAGGTGGTGTGGCTGTGCTCTGTTTGAGGTCTGACCTGGTGTTATCGCAGGATGCCACACTGCAACGTCTGCAGCGCTTACTGAGCGTGGCTGCTCCCCTTCCGCTCAGCGTGCACGTGGACTGGATTTCTCTTTGTGCTACCTGAAGTACGTGGTACTTGCCTTCATTGGTAAGTCTTCTTGAGTGTGAGTGGTGAAGCGACCAAAACACTTATTTGTTGTCTTTGGGAGAATAAGGTTGGTAATGAAACATTTCAGCTGGGTTTCTTACTGCTTAGCATCTGGGTTATACTGCCAGTTGCAGCAGAGTTGCTGAGGAGCAATATTCTCCCATTTATTTTAGTGCCTGAAATGCTCAGGTGAGGGAAAAGAGGCTATGTTAAGAGCTACGTTGAGGGAGCTATGCTAGAAATAGCCAATAATAAGTTCCTGTTGGGACGAAAATTTTCCCCCTGCCTTGCTGGAGGAAGCAGCTTCAGAGTTGCCCCTGCCTTCCAGCAGATGGGAAGGAATTCGACGGCTGCTGTTCTTCAGGCAGGGGGCACCCACTGGGTTGTGTGCCTGTAGGGCTTGGGGCACAAGTAGCTGCTATAAGGTCCCTGATCCTCATCCCTCCAGCAGAACAGGCTTTCCACACAGCTGAAACTGCCTTCCAGGACTCAAAGAGGAAAAGGCAACAGTAAATTCCTCTTTTCTGGATATCTGATTTTGGTAACGTTCAGTTTCCTTGAAGTCATCAGAGCTGGTTTATGTTCAACTGAAACTGAGTTGGCTTCGTTCCATTCTCCCTAGATCTGGTGCAGATCTGAAGCAGCACCATTTTAAACCAAGAGTGGATAAAAATGAAGCAGACTTGAGTTGAGTCATGGAGGGTTAATGCATAGAAGTTTGTCTTCTATGTATGGACTTAGTTCACGTGGCAAAAGAAAGATATCTCAAGTTTTTAATTTGAGCAGTTTTACTTCTTGCTTTTCCTCTTGCCAACTCACTGCAGATTGGCTTCTATTCTTTTTCTCTGAGTTCTTGAGCTATTCGGTAAAGTTTGTTGACTTGTCATATTTTCATGGGGATAAGCTACAGGCTGTGCAAATGGTTCTCTTTTCAAAACAAAGATGCTGCATTTCAGCATCTCTGAATGAACGGACAGGAAATTTAAGGGGATGTTTGCCCCTAGAGCCCACTTGCTCTTTCCCTGCCCTCGAATCTCAACTTACTCATTCTACTTTCTTAGCCAGCTGGCCTCTGTCTTTGACTTTGTGCAACTTTTCTGATGGCTTATTTTAAATATACGTAAAGGGATGTAACTTATTGGAATTGTGGGCTAAATATGTGGAAATGTGGCAACTAGTGTAAATAGCTTTTGGCCTGTTGAATGTGTAAATATTCAAAATCTGAGAGGGTGATTTGGCTAGCTTTTGTTGGAAACGTTATTCATGTGAGATCTCTGTTCTGTTGCTGCATCCCGTCAGAAGCTGTTCAGCAGAGATTACTGGCGTGGATACTCAGACCACTTCGTCAGAATTTGCTTTTATGCCTGCTTGCTTGTAAAATCACCACTTCCACAAATACTTTTACAAGTGTGTATATTTTGCTGGATTAGTCATAGAAAGCAGATATAAAGGGGGGCAACAGCTAGAAGGTGAGAGCAAACCATCTCAGTGACTAATTGCGAATTGTGTTTGGGCCCTAATGTGTGATGGCATTGGCTACGAGTGCAATTTCTTTGGCGAGTTTGGGTAAAAACACTAGCATTTTGCAGAGGCTTGCTGCTTCAGTGGTATCCAGGTTGAGTTTCTTAAAATGGGACTAACCGTCTTGGGGAGCTTTCCTTGCCAAGAGTTAGTGTTAATGTTTACAATGGGGTTTTTATTAGCTGCTGGAGAAGTTGCTGGGAGACATGGAAATTAAGAACGGTAGACAGAGGTGATAAAGATGCTTTATGCACGGGATGGCTGTTTCGGCAGCCGGCAGTCACTCTGAAGTGACAGTTAGGCAGTTTCAGAGCCTGGAGATAATACACGAGTTGAGAGGAAACTTGGTGAAGAACACCCCTGTCTTATAACCAACTGGAATTTAGGTAATAATGAAATACATTAGTAACTGCCACTAGAGAAAGCAACCGGAGAGGCTGGCTGCAGCTTCCAGCGTGAAGTCTCCTGACTGCGTTTGTTAGTTTGATGAGCAACCCAGGTTTAGAATACAAGCTAGATATTAATGGTAAGGACCTTCTAAACATGAAATCCGCTGATTTATAGGTTAGATTACACTTTGTGTGCATGGTACTCACACCAGTCTTGTTCTGCTTGTATGGAAGAACAAGCATGTGTCCTGTTGCATCCTTTCCAAACCTGAGTGTGGCAGTAGGCTTTCCCCATCGGAACTAAGTACCTTGTGAAATGCACGTGGCATTCAGTGCCTTCTGTCTCTTCTACATTGGTTTATTCTTCCACAGGTTTTGTGTGGACTGGACGCTAGGGAAGAACTTTACGAGTACACTAACCTTTTGATATACTCTGCCCGAACAGGCTGTGAGGTGTTTATCACTGGAGTTTTTAAAGACAGGCTGCATGGAAATCCTTCCATGGGATATAACTGCTGGTACAGTACTGTCTTTTCTGCAACGATTTCATTCCCACACTGACCTGCTCAGGCACGATGAAGAGTTACAAGAGGTCTGTCAAGCTTTGGACTGCTATTCTCTGACCTACTGAATGAAGTTCAAATCTCCCCTTGTCTATGTTAGTGTTTCTGGACACTCGTTGGTCAAGAAAACGCTGAGAAGGCACTCACAGACTGAGTGAGGGGCTCTAAGAGAGCAGTGGGGAGAGCCAGCGGTGGGACAGCTGGGCATGGAGAATGATTGATTTTTATGCGCAAAGCAGTTGTGAAATGTTCTGTGGCATTCTGGGGACATGCCATTGCTAACACACGATTGCCTGTTGGGGATAGAAAATGCCAGCCATTGTTCTGAAGAAGGAAATAGCCTTATTGATACTGAATTAGGCTCAGATTGAATTATTATTATTCATTCGTAGTACATCCTGTTTTCCAAATACAAAAATCGACTGGCTATACCAAAGTCCTCCAGCACTATCAACCTTTCATTGCTGCTCATATCTACAGAGTTACGTTCTAGTGGAGTTTACACTATTCTGAACTGAGGTGAATTGTGACAGAAATCTGCATTAACAGGGAAGCTGTTCTGCTTCTTCGAAGAGTCAGTCTCATCAAGCGTGTTCGTGTCTTAGAACAAGCCCAAGAGCGAGGCTGGCAGAGGTAAATGTGTTGGTGGATTAGGCTTAAGCTTCTGGGAGACATTTTGAATCATCACGTGCCATGTTGATGGGAAAAATAGCTGTCTAGAAAATAATATGTGGCCTTTTGAATGGATGAAAAACTGACTGATCTATAGAAATTGAGACGCACCAAACAACTATCAGTGGCAGTATTTTGTACAGAACTCTGAAAGGTTGTTTGGTTCCCAATGTTATCTAACAGTTTCTACTGAAATCCTGACAGAAAACGTTTGCCACTGCCAGTATAGTTTATCTGTTGCTTCAGATTAAGGCAATAATAAATAAAAATTAGAAAGTGACCAGAGTGAGACATGGATTTCTTAATCAAGGATCAGGAACTGAACGATGGATATTTTGATAGAAACACTTGAGACTATTCCTTGTGATGAAGAGTATGAACTGTTCTTACAGATGGCAGGCTGTATGTCCTGGTAAGCAGTGACAAAACAATTGGGATGAGATTGGTATGGGAAAATATATTTCTAGTGGGGTATGAGGTGATGCGATAAATTATTAAAAAGCATAGGGAAGTGATGTTACCTTTCTGTTAAGCATCAGTCTAGCTGCACGATAGGCTAATGCTCAAACTTTATTAAATGGCTTTGAAAAATCAAAGGATTTGGAGAAGAACTGGAAGATGCTAACCCACACGTGGTACGGACGGATTAAGGGCTCAAAAGAGGCAATCCGGTCAGTTCTGGAGATGCACTAGATGAGAAAAGTATGTGACCCTTGAGGGCTCTTTTGGGTGCAGATAAATTCAGAACAAGGTCTCATGGCTGGAAACCAAAGCCAGGGAAGATCAAACAAGAAGGAAGACCCATGGTTTTGATTTCAAGGATAGTAAACCTGGCACAGCTTAACAAAAGATATGATAAATCCTCTGGTACTTGGGAGTCTCTGAGTCAATTTTGGTCGTTCCTATGGAAGAAACAATTCATTTCAACCATGGACAAATTGCACTCAACGATAAAATCACTGGACCAACAAGCTGGACCATCCCAATGGCTTTCACTTGCACTCTGTAAAAGATTGAGTCGCTTTCACTTGTAATCTTTAAAAGATCGAGTCCCAGGTCACCTCCTGCTGCCGGAGTGCTCTTCCTTCATGTGCCTTCTGCATTGCAATCCTCAGGCTTAATGCCCATGCTGAGGCCAGATTTAGGGCTGCAGTCTGGGCTTCATGAGGAAGAGCAGGAGGCAGGCTGGAGAAGGAGGAGTGTTACTGCTCCTGAATCACACAGTTTTGATGGAAATTGTGGTAAAGCAATCGCTAGAAACTACTGTTTCTTCCAAACCCTCCCTTTCTCTCCTCGTGTTATGTCTCTCCTCAGCAAACAGCACCACTCCTCCATGGCTAGACGGGGCTCTGTTCAGAGACGTTGTGATGGAACCTCCAGTCTCCTAGGACCTGGGCTGAGACCAACTAAAACCAAGTGCTGGGTTTAAAACCTGGACACATAGGAAAATGGTAACAGCTGTGTTCTTCCTCCTCTTACCAAGCCCCGATGATTTTCAACATTAATATCTTCCCTTTCTTTGCTTTCTGAAATGAAAACAAAGGCGCTTAGCCTCCTTCCTAGCACAGCAATAGTGACATACTAACACAGTTATTACAGCAAACATTGTGGCCCTCCCTGGTCATGATGTTTTCTTTCTGTGGGGAGACTGAAATACTAACTCACAAATAATGTCTTTAGAAGTCATATTAGTCACACATTTTTAAGACATTCCAAAATCATACCAACCTCCTTCTGAGCTTGTCTGTTGCTACCAATGATTCAAAGTTTTGAAAACTCTCCTTTAGTTTTGATTTACATTTTGGTCTTGGGCACTTGTTATTTCTGGCAAATGCCAGTTCAGTTTCATTAAAGAAAAATCTGTTTTACAGCCATGCAGCTCAGATCTGCTGCGCTTCTAATAATTGATGGCTGGTTTCCTTATTTCCTGCATTGTAGAAAAATAAGGACCTTGTTAGACCTAAACAAGCCTGCATAAAGTCACAGTGTGAAATATCAGGTTGGGGGTGAGCAGAGCAGCTGTGGGCAGGTTTTACAACTTTGGGCCACAGTTGATCGAGGCAGCCAAGGGAAACTGAGATATACCCATGTGACTAAAATTCGGCTGAGTTCTTTGGCTCCCTGGCCCGAGATTTATATTTGTGACACCTTCCTCCTCTGTCAGTCCCTGGGCCAGACACAAGTCTGTCTGTATATGTACTTAAGGCTCCGCACACCCTGTGGTGTGGCTGCTGTGCCCGCTGCTTGCCGTGCCACTGCGGGACACGTCTATTTCCAACGCTGGCTGTCTTGCTCCAGCAGCCCACAACAGTACGAGTGTGTGCTTTGGAAGAAAGCAGCTGCCATGTGGTGGGGATGAAAAATCAAGAGCAAACACTTTCAGAATTTCTGCAAGTGGGCAAATTAATTTCAATCTCAACTGTCATCACAAGGACCTTTTTTAATTCCCTTTTCCTTTGGGTGGTATCTTTGATTTATATTTCTGAATGAGGCAAGTGATCACCCTTTGGTGCCCATTAAGAGCATGCGTGGTTCAGTTTCCTTAGAGATTATAAGTTACAGAATCAAATCAGTTCATCAGTTTTTATTACTGCAAACAGGTTTCTTGGGTTTAGGATTTTTTTTGCTGTTGTTTTGATTTTTTTTGCCCCCCCCCTTTTTTTTTTTTTTAAGAGCCAGTGGAATTCAGTGATACCCATGTTAATTGAAAACAACCTTTAAGTCTTCATGAAGAGCTAATTGCTATCAAGTATTCTTCCACAATGCAACAACTGTTGCATTGATGCCTCCTACCATACTGCCAGTCCATAAGTCTGGTAGCAGAGATAGGATCCTACCTTAGGGATTCGTGCAGTTAAATGGCTCCTGGGAAGCCAAGCAGTGACACTTTAACAATGTTATAAGACATAATTTTTTTTTCTTCTTTTTTCCCCCTCTATACTTATCAGGTCCTGTCTGTTTCCTTTGAGAAATGAGTGGCTGTTTTCAGGCAAGACAACTATGTGATGAGCCTCCTAGTCCTTTCTCTGAAGGACTTGGTCCTCAGAGGAGGTACCGAAGTGTTTATAGAAACTGCAGAACCACTGAAAAACCAAGCATTGAAGTTTGCTCTGTTAAAGGTCTGATCAGAGAGGTATTCAAGCACCTAACTCCTACTGACGTCAGTGGAAACTCAGTGCCTAAATACCTCTCTGGATCTGGCGCTTAGTCTTCTGGTGTTGGATGTTACACAGTTCATGCTTTCTGTGGGTCTCCTTTTATGGCATCTTCTGAGTGGTGCAATAGTATTAATTTTGAATTCTTCCCATCATGAGTTCCAGCACACGATGCAGACAGCTGCCTAGAAAGTTGTGCCATGTGATAATCCACTGTTCCAACCAGGAGCTAGGCAAGGAGTGGGGTGGGAGAGCGACCCAGAGAAACTACGCTGCTCTTGTATTAATTGTTACTGAGGAAGGATGGGGCTGACATTCAGGCATTGAGACTTCGTTGAGGGGAGAGCTACAATGACATGTTTGTTTGTTTGGATGAAAGTCCGGGGAGAAGTGGGAGATTTTTTTTGGCGTTTCCCCCACTCAGTACTGATCTTATCATGCTGCTTTAGTAGCAGAGCTCTTCTGGCTCCTTTCCAGGTGATACCATTGGAGTCCGTCTGAGATGTGCGAGATAAAGGATCTCAGGGAATTACAAGTATTATGACTTTCCTATCATCCAATGCTGATGAGTAGAGTTTTCTGGCCCAGAAAACTAGCCTGTTTTTAAAAAATTCTATTATTGCAAGAAAAAGCAGCACAAGAGCTGGAAAGTGGAGCCTGACGTTTATAAGGGCCCTGAGAGCAGCTGCAGGTTTCTGGAAGACTTATTCCTCCACCAGCAAAGGGCCCTGGTGTTCAGCCAGGTTAGGTGTAGCCTGGGAGAACTTGGGAACTGTGCACCATACACTAATTCTGTGCCTGGCACTGAGCACATGAAGCGTCCTCTCAACAGGTAAGAGAAAATATTTTGTGTGCTTCTAGTGTGTCTTGTGAGATGCTCTGGAGGTCTGAGTCGCTACCCAGCATCTGGGCCAGTTCCCTAAGTTTGTGATGGGCCTCATCAGGGTGCTGTGGGGATGATTGCCCTACTGGGGTGCTGTGCTAGTCTCATGGTCCTATACAACGCCTGGTTTTAACATGGGGCTGTAGGTTTGGTGGTGCTGCTGACTGAGTGACACGAGAGCAAAGGCTCCTGCAGTAACAAGAATCACCCTCGTCTTCCTTGCAGAGACTCAGAGCAGTGGTGCTGTGCATCTATTTTGATTATTTTCAGGTCAATTCAGTAGTGATGCTCGGCAATACTGTGGGGATTTTCTAGTGCTGGAATGCTTTTATGGCTTGGTGTGAGACTCCAGCCATGTGAGGACTGCTGGCTGAATGTGAGATTTACTCCTTTGACTCCTCCTCCCTTGCTTGTACCTGCTGTGATCTTTTTCCTGCTGCGTTTTCATCCCATGGCCTCTTCTTTTCATCTCCACAACACCCAGTCACAGCTTCCCCTGACCTGCACAGGGACTGACCTGACTGGCACCACAAAGGTGTACCCAGGAACTCGGAGGAGCTCTGTGAGGTGTGTAAGAGCTGGAGGCTGAAGGGCTGGGAGAAGGTGGCAGTGGGGTTGGGTATGGAGGGAATGGAGCACTGGGAAAAGGCAGTTGGAACAGGAGAAATTAGAAACCAGCGGGGACCAACTGCTTTGTGGAAGAGTAAAGGCCCATCTGCACAAAGAGGTGAAGCGGGACCTGCATGAAATAAGTGTGCGCACAGGGTGTGATCAGAGTGGTCACTAAAGAGAAAAACAGATATTTCTTGTATTCTTCCTAGAACTTCAGAATTTATCTATTGGCTTATGAGCTCCTTGCTTTTCAGATTTCACAATACTTGCGAGGAAAACATCTGAGTTTCTTTCTCAAGGACTCTGGAGCTGTTCACAGTCCAATTTCTCTGGTTTTAGATAGCAACCAGAAATGTTCACCACTTGCCAGATCCTACAGAAGTTAGTAGAACCTCAGGGAAAAAAACATAGCTTTTAGCAGAGCTAAATTGAGCGAGCCATCTTGCATGTTGGCCAGCTCTCGGACATGAGGAGCAGTATGGTGTGCAGAAAGGTGCTGGGGGACGGAGTGGGACCCCGACACGAACATTGGCCCTTCTTGTTCATGCTGCTGCAGCGCAGAAGGCTGGGCAGGGATGGGGACTGATTCCAACCCCCCTGGCTTGGTAGCCACCAGGGTCTGGGAGGGACCACCACACGGCCCATTGAATCCAGCTTGTTGCTACTGCAGGCAATCGACACTCGGTCCACGGAGCATCTGTCCCACACCACCCACAAGCCACAAAGCACTCCCCGACAGCCTATAACAAACTGAGATCATTAGTGGAAAATACCAAAAGCCACAAACTGCTGTGCACAGTAGAGAGCAGGAGAGGTTGAAAGCACTGACCACGGCCTGCAACTCTGGAAAGGCAGGGAGTTTCCTTCAGTGAAAATTCCCAGATGATCCAAACGTCAAATCTGATTTTTGCCTTAATGCACTGTGGCTGGAGGAGGCTGCACCACCGACCACCTCGTGTCTTTTGCATGCTTGGACAACTGGGGATAAGCTGGTGTCCACCAACCCAGGAGTGGAAGGGCTGCTCATGGGGATCCCGTGCATGCCTTTCGGACTTGCTGGTGCTAACAGCAAGCACAGTTCCATGCGGCACACAAGACAAGGTGCTTTTTCCCCTTTTTTCCCCCCCCCCCACCCCTCTTTTTTTTTTTCCTCTCCCCCTCTCCATTTTAATAACTGAACCCAACAGCTCCTCCGAGTTATGAGGGATTTTTACAGCGCAGTTGCATGGTGGAGGGACCTGGTTTTCATTGTGCAGCCTGGGATATCAGTTTTAACCCAGAGGCAGTGATGTTATTTAACAGGTGCCTTAAAGGCATAGTGCTTATTTAATCACCGTCTCCATATCAACATTATGTAAATTGAAATTGCTTAGGTACGCAATTAATTGTGAATGCTTTAGACGTTTTTAAAGGCATAAGACAATACCTGAAGTTCCATTTTAAGAATATCCAGGTCAAAGGACACACATGTTTTTATTTTCTTATTTGAGGTATAATGTGTTCAAGGCAGATTTATGGCACAACCTTTGTTTATTGACTTGTACTTTTCCACATGAAACTAATGGAACATGACAGATGATATTTATGAGGCATGTGTTCCTGATTAAATCATGTTAGACATTAAAACCTGATAAAAGAATGTATTTTAAAGGGTGGATTAATAGAAAAGGAGGCAGCATTGATTGGGGAGTTTACACGGAACAAGACACATTGGTCTTAGACTGAGTATTTATAGGTGAGATATGTGGTTATAAAACTTTAGAAGCTGAACAGAAAAAGATTAATAAGCCTTTGCTTTCTGGAAAGTTTGAGTTTTGTTTTTCTCCCTTTGTGAGCCACTGGCCACCTCGTATTTCTGGTCTTTCAAGCACATTTATTCAGTTCTGCTTAAGAACTTGCGAGCCTTTATGGCCTACCGCTTTTACTTCTGGTTCTATGTGTATTCTGTGTGCTTTGGGATTCCCAGTCAGCAGGTCTGTGCTGGCAGCCTTTGACATTGCTGAAAACTGCTCTGAAATGTGCTCTAAGTTCTGCTTATATGGGTGCAAATTGGGTAAACCAGCAAGAGTCAGATGGAGCTGCTCGTTCCCACCTTGATTTCTGGGGCTTTGCACAGAGCTCGTAGTAAGAGGTTAGTAGGGAATCACCTTGTGTAAGATTTTGCGTGTCAGGATTAGAGTATGCCTCAGAGTATTTCCTGAGGAGAGCAATTAGAGGATTTTGGTAAACATTAAGAAGTGGGAACAGCTTGAATTTGTTTTCTTGTCTTACTGAATATTAAGTCTAAAGGGAAAGCAAATACCTGCATTCTGCTTTCAGTTACACAGGTGCAAACCTGGACTAGTTCCACTGATTTCAGCCACACTGATGTAGCTAAGGACATGTTCTGGCTCTTTGCAGCATTTTCATTCCTGAGTTTTAGCCTTCTGTGACTGAATTTGTGGATACCTGGATTCTTCTTAAATCTGCGTCCTCTGTAGAGGTGGCAAATTGCTGCTTAAAAAGATAGCCTTGAGTTCGTAAGCTGTGTTTTATTGCATTTTTATGTCATATTAGCTTCAACTTTTAGAAGCACTATTCATTAAAATATAAGAAAATGCTAAGTGTATTTTTCATGACAATAAAGTAAAACTGCATATTGTTGTGCAGTATTCCACTCCTTCCTGTAACCTGTTCATCACAACCGAAAGACTTGTGCCAAATCATGAACTCTCTGTTTTTCATCTGAAAGCCATATCTATTCTGGATAAGATATGGTAAAATGTGTTAAAATTGTAGGTTTCAAATATTTAAATGAATAAAGAGCTTGAACATCTTCTGCAGGAAGGAGTATAACTTACAGACACATTCATGAGTTCCTCATGTTTGGACATTCAGGATAGATAAGTAAAAACTAGTGGAAAATAAGAAAGCTGTAGAAGAAATACAGTTCACTGTGAATAGTGGTGTTTATATAAGGTGTTGTGCATTGGAATTTAATAGGGTTAAAGCAAGACCTTGCACCTAGTATCATGAAAGCCAAGTTGTATTTGAAAATCTGCTAGCTGAGGTAAACTGTGGCTGGTAGAAGACACAAGTATTTATGCTGCTTTGGCTTACAGTAGCAGTGGTACTCCTAAGCCTTATGAGGGCATCACAAGTGTCTGCCCTCATAGCTGGGCTGTACAGTTCTGGAAAAACAGCACTTTTAATTACCAGTGAAAATGGCTGGTGATGTTGGCCAGCACCCAAGCGGTGACAGACATCCTCCTTTCCCCGGCCAGGATCAACGTTCCCCACTCTATTTCTGGTAGATCTTCGCCAAGTCTGTTTTATGTGCCGCCAAGAACAGATATGCTGTGTCCCCCCCTACCCTAGGGCCTAGCTGCCTTTACAGGTGCTGCCTCCCCTTTCCTGGATGTTTCACCAGTCTCCTTTGCTAAGCTTGACTCGTTCTGTCAGCAGAAACCACTGGGACTCGTGTTAGTCTGAGTCTGTGTAAGCTGAAGGAAACCTGAGTTCCTTCAGCTCCAACAGATACTGCTTCACTTGGAAAACTGGTCATGCTATTAATGATTTCCTGTCTCATAAAAGAGTTGTCCACGGAGTCAAAGTGTTGGTCCAAGGCTGCCAGAGCGGAAGCCCTGCCGTTACAACTTTCCTCTCAACATGGCTTCCTGCTGAAAAGGCCCTTGCTGGCTCCTGCAGCTTCACTGCTTCCTTTGCTCTGTCCTGCCATGCTTTAACAGAGCAGTTCTTCCTCTTTGGCCTCTTGCTTTTTCTTTACGTGTTGCCTGGCTTAGTGCTGTTCTGTGTTTCTGCATCTTCCTAGGGTGGAGGATGCGGACTGATGGTGTGGGGCATTGCTGAAGGAAGCTAAACAGGCTGGGCAGGAGGCCTTTAGAAGATGCCTATAGTGGCCAAGTTATACATCAGGATTTCCCCAGACGGTGCTTGAGAAGCAAGTAGGACCTGTTAGGTCCTTGTAAAGAGAGGACAGACTCGAGAGAAACCCAGCTGGTATGCAGGCCGAGACAGTCCCAGCGAGTGTCGTCACACCAGGGTAGCTGAGCACTAGGTGTCACTGAGGTAAAGTCCATGTCAAACACGCACTGCTGACTCTTACAGTGCCTTCTAGGTGGTAACAGACGTGTTTCAGTCCTTATTATCTAGCATGTTCAAAGCATTATTCTAGAGATTTACATTTATGCATGCACATATGCACACATGTATAGCACGAGCATTAACCCAGCTCTCTGTGCTGCTGGGAGGCAGTACTGCCCTATTTTCCACTGTTACAGTTTATAGGATCAAAGAGTAGAAGGGAAACATATAAAATCCAAAGATCGTGAGAAGTTTCTGTTTAATCTGTGCTTCTAATATCAACAGAAAGAAAAACACCTACCAGCTAATACTGATTAATTACATCTTTGTGCTGGCAGCCAAGAATGAAGAGTATCATGCCATATAGAGTATATATAACGTGTTCTTTTCATGAATCAGCCAGGGAAGGCATCCAAGCACTTTCAGTAGGTTGGTAAAGAGTTTGGCTAATTTTCAGATTTTGAAGCCATCTGGAAAAATTTAGCCAAAATTATCTGCCTCAGAGTCCCAAGATAAATCATTTTCCTACTTATACAATTGTTCATCATTACGCTGGTCAGCTTAGGGCTGATTAAACTGTGAGATTATAACCTGGGCTTTTATAGTTTTGATGGCAAGCATGACATCAGTATGAGCTTCAACTAAAGGGAATAACAGGAAAGAAAATAAGAGTTTAATGGAATGGAATACTGACTAAAAGTCTTTAAAGGGAAATAATCCTGTTTAGCTGTATACTTTGTCAGACACTACTTTCTGACGGATGTTTAATCTAAATATTTCAGCATGTGCTGTATTAGATGCACTTATATATTTACATATTAATATGTACTAAAGATACATTATATAAAATATAAGTAACCTTTTTTTGTGAATCAGAAGAGTCCTACACATTACTGCATAAATTATGTTTATTGCAAGTAAAAAATTTAAGAGCAGCAGCAAATAATTCCCTCTTAAAAAGCAGTTTCATTATATTCTTCAGCTTTTCCCTGCATTCACTCATAATCAAACTCTTGTAACTGAGATCAGAGGGGTAAGGAAGACAGAAAGTGCATGTTGGTATTACTTTGATTTTAAATGAAAAGGAGTTAATGAACCTGATGCTGTGTAAATGGCACATAATTCATGGATGTGAAATGCTCTTGCATTTTATGTGCTTGAAAAAACAAATAATTTCCAGTGTTACTCTTATTTTTAGAAAATATTCTGGAAATCAGTGATTTTGATTCTGGAGACATCAACCCCCTCCTCCAGTACATTGTCCTTATGTACTTAAGTAGTCTTGCTGACCTCGAAGGTCTGCTTGCACAAGTGTGCTATTAGTGAGCTTGGACTTGCAGACCTGGCTGTGAAGTGCTGTAGATACATCCGATTGGCGTTCTTGGGTCGCATAAGGCCTACACTCTTTACACAGATCTTATGGCTTGACTGCGTGTGTAAGAGCTGCAGCCAGTTGACAGCACTGCAGCCTCTCAGCTGAGGATCGAGGATCCCTGGGAATGTCTCACAGGCGGTGTTTACAAGACTGAGTCCTTAATTTAGAATTTCCATTTTGCCAACAGAGGTGATATATTTTGCCTTCTAATTCTAGAAAAATTTATTATGAACGTGTAGTGTGTAACCTAACAATGGCATCTGTCTCTGGTTACGGTGCTGAAGTCTGGCAGCGTGGCTGCGTGTCAGATCTGCGTTCTGGGCCTGACTGGCCTGGCTCATCGATGCAATCTTGAGTGAGTCAGGCAGCTTGTCTGTGCCTTGGGCTCCCCGCTTCCAGAGTGAGAATAGCGATACTTATCTGTTTTTATAAAGTGCTTAGAGACTGAGGGGAGAATATGTGGTCCAAGAACATTGCATATAAGTAAATATTGTAACCCACAAATCCTCAGAGCTTGGCTTTCGAGAAGAGCGGTCAAAAGTAGGATTTTGCTTAATGTGGAACTGATGAAGCTACTGAATGCAGCAGCCCTTAAGTGCAACCAAAACTATGTGCACGGAGAAAGAAACCTCTGGTGCCCAGTTCTGTCTGTGCCAACCACTACCCATCCCTCTCCCTCTCCCTCCCTCCCTCCCTCCCTCTCTCTCTCTCTCTCTCTTTCTCCCCCCCCTTTGGAACAAGGTTTTGAATGCTAAGAATTACTCAAAGCTCATAAAATGCAGGGCTTGGAGCTAAAATAACTAGTATTTCCAGGACACACATCATCACTGAAGATGATAATGGTGTGTGTGGGTGTGAGGACACGTGTGTCATTGTAAAGAACTAAAGAGTCCTACCAGACGGAAGAGTTCTCTGAAGCAAAGCTTAACACACATTTCAGGCACGTGCTTTAAAAGTCTGCCAACACTGAAAATCTTTGTATTTTCGTTAAGTTGCTGCCATAGGATCTGTATTCTAATGCAGTTCCTCTGAAATGGGAAGGTAGACTTTCTCCTTTGTGCTGTTTATACTTTCATAACTCTGTGATTTTCACATATTCTAGCAAGGGTAATATGTCAGGTTTTAAAAAAAAAGTTGTTTCCATTCATGTTGAGTCAGAATGATGATCATTTTACAGTATTGGGGAATTAACACTTATTTTCTTAAAACTGATTTGCCTTTTTTTTTTCTTTTCTTTTTTTTCCCCAAAACAGAAGTGATGCATGGAGCAGCTTCTGTGAATCTTCTTGACACAGATTCTGTAACAATCTCAGGGTTACGTTATGCAGATCGGCAACCCAGGTAGGGTGAGAGGGGCAGTTCTCATTGGCGCACACATGGTGGGGACAGTACAAGGTCAGGTATGCTTCGTGCCTAGGAGGAATAGCTGCAAGTCCGGGGCTCAGGATAACAGGTCACGGTGGCTGGTAGAAGAGCCCTGAAGAAGTTCTTGGGGTGGTGAGAGCAGAACCCCTGAGGTAGGTGCTGGCCTGCAGTTTCTTCAGGTTTAACCTGGGGTTAGTTTCTGAACTAAGTCTCACAGCTCTTTAAAAAGTACCTGGTTGAATGGAAGGTTTCTCCTCACCTTATAGTTCAGCAGACATATTGAAGCTTTTCCCTACCTTACCCTTTTAGTCTCACTTCGAATTCACTTTGAAGTACAGATTCCTCATCTTTCCTGAAATCCCTGTGCAAGGCTTCTTGATGTGATGGCTGCATTTCCACTGCCTGTTTTGGGGTTTCCCTTTTGTTCTCCGTATATTATCCTGTTGTTTTACTTAAGTGCAAATGCTTAGAAGTGACTCTGTAGACTTGAGAAGTTGCTGTATGCTCACGGAGCCTTCTGATACCTGTATGTAGTTATCATCCAGATTGCGTAAAAACATATAGAAGAGGTTTTAGAGTATTTTTTTTAGTGCTAGGTTCATACAGCAGTACCTCTGAAAAAACTGGCCTTGATCGAGCCCTCTGTACCTTCCCTAACAGTAGGTTAAGTAGAGTCCCAGATTATGTTAAAGTTGCTGTTTTGAGGTGTTTCTTCTCTTCCATGTAGTTTATTCAGGGTCTGATTTGGAAATATGACTGATGTTTTAATACTCATGTCTAAATACTTACCGAACCCTCCCTTGCTTCTAACAAAATCCCTTTCTTGTCTGCTGCGAGTACTTCTTTGTTAAAGGGAGCTGGGAAGTTATTTGCATTTGGAAGGGAATAAATAAAAGCAAACTAACATTAAGGTGCGGTTACAAAATCTTGCAGGCCCTTTGAATGCGGGGCGTCTGCTTATTTTGGAGTATTTGCTGGGTTAAATGTAACATGGGTTTGACTGTGATGTGTCATAGACTTATCAAAGCCAAATTACTCATTAAAACAATGCTGAATTGCAACCATAATGCAGTAAACTAGCATATAAATAAAAGGTTAGCAGAAAGGTAACTTGATATATGAAACCATAAAAGAGATTTCAGAATTAATGAGGGAGACAATATTTCTCCTGTAGAGACTTAAAGATTTGGTTGAAACAGTGTAACAGCAACACATTATTTATTTCTGGTGTTGCCTTATTCTTAGGCCCATGGGACCAGACAGGAAGGAATTAGAGAGCCCTATATTACAATTTAATTGCTTGAAGGAAAAATATTATTTTTTATTGTTAACCATTAGCTGCTGCTAGTTTTATTAAAGTCATGTATGTCCATGCTCTAGCACCAATGTTTGCAGCATGCGGTCGGGGCTAAGAAAATAGTTCACATTGCTATAAACTCTGCTTAGTAGGGGAAAAAAAGGGAAAAGAAAAGATGGGTTGGAGCAGTCCTAGTGTCCGTTCAGGTGTTACATGTCTAAGAGCTGCATTTTCTTCCACTTAGAGCAGATCTGTGCAAAACCAGTCCTGATCTTTCACTGAAAAGTGTTCACATACTAAATTGCCTGTTTTCTTTGGGTTGAGCCATGGGGAGCAGCTCATGCTCTTTGTTATTTTGTTTTTTTTTCTTTGTGCTGGCTTGGAATTTCCGTATAATGTATTTTTTCATCACTTAAAATGTTAGTGGTGTTTTTGTTTGTTTGTTTTGTTTTTTAACCACAGGCTAGAATTGTGACTTTATTTGTCCAGAGACATCCCTGCTAAATGGACAGGTCTGTTTTTTTTTTTTTTTTTTTTTTTTTTTTGGCAGGTTTGGTTTTTGTTGCAGGGCTGAGGGACAATGAAAGTCTTCGGCTACTAAAACTGTTGCTCAGTTTTGCAAAATAAAAATTCTCATGTCAGCTATGCTGCGATGACTGTCCCCTACTGTGCTCTTGGCCTGTGGCAAGGGGGAGACAATGTAACTTAGTTTGTCTCACCATGGAAAAAATATTTGAGACGAATGATCTCACACCTGCTTCAGGCTAAAAATGCTTGCTGTATGAACAGACAGAATGGCTCAACTATTAAGCCGGGGTGATTTGACCACATGGACAGATAAGTAAAGCTGAGACATGTCTGTAATGCAGAAAGCATTGTGGTAATGGCTGAGTAGCAGTTCAGTCTTCAGTACATCTACTCAGTGGCCTGACAGGTCAGTACTGTCATCCGCTGCCTTGTGTAGACTGAACATTTGCTGTCTGCCATAGAAGTGGGAGGGCAAATCCCATCCCTTGATCCTTTGCTGAGGTTCCCAACAGTAACGTTGACTTTGATGCAGCTACAAAGAGACCATTGCATTCACCAGCTGGTTCCCCTTCCGAGTTCAGCTTAGTCTCTGAGGTAGGTTTAATTCTTGTGATGGCTGAGAGGCAAATTGCTTTCCGGCCTGTGGGTAACATGCCTGTAGGAGTATTTGAAGGTGTTCTGCCTTCTTGTAAATCCAGAAAATGGTGGTTGTCTTTCTTCCCTTCCACTGTTAAATTCAGACCCATGGAGAAGTATTTTTAGCATCTGCGATTAAACTACTATGTGAAGGCTGTTAGCTAGGTTACTGACATGATGGAGCTGTGGCAGCTCTGTGCTGGTAGCTGCTGATGTTACCTGCAGCTGGCTTGGATTCCATTTGAAGCCAAAGGAGTCGTCCAGTCTAAGAATATCTTGTATGTACCCAAGTATGAATCATTCCCTTGTTATTATCCAGAGAAAGACAAGACGCAGCAACAAGACAGAAGACCATCTGAAGAGGTTGCAGTGACTTGTAAATCAGCTCAGAAGGTTAATGGTGATAAGCTGCTATCTAGTGTTCCAGCAGTGAAATGGGGGTGTAGTATTTACCATCTCTTAAAGCTGGGTTTTGTGGGCTTTGGCTTATGTTGGCAGCCCATTGTATGCACCATCTGCAGGTCTCCTGAAAGGGTTGAAAATTTAGTCTAGGTATTTCTGTGTATATACATGGATATGTGTACAGTTCTCAGGGGTTCACTTCTTAAAGAGCTTTTTTGGAAGCCCCATGAGCTAGCTCCTAGGTTGTTTAGGAAACATGATCTGTCTGATCTTGTGAAGCACAGTTGAAATTTGAAATATATTGTCGACGTTGTGACTGACTCTAGACTGTATTTTTTTTTCTGAGATAGAGTTAACCTCATGATACCAGGGCCAGTTGTGCTTTTCTGTGCTCTTGCAAACATTCAGTAGGGAAGGTGCACTACTTCTGATGAATACTTTCATTGTTTGCTATGGACTCTGGGCAGTAACTTTGGCCTTACTGGGAAAGATTCCCATTCTTTGATGCTCTGATTCTTCAGCCAACTCTACTCTGTTGAATATAATTTTTAATCAAGTTTTCCTTTTAACTTGTAATGTAACAAGTCCCTAAATGTGTTACTTACTATCCACCAAAGAGGGTTTCTTGGCAGGATTTCCAAACAAAAACAAAACAAAAACCCCTCTGTCCTGCCAAAGTACTCTTAACGGATGAAGCAACAATTACTTGTGGCTTTGTGGAAATAGACTATATACTGTATATATTGTGGAGCAAGAGACCACGATGTGTGTAGTGATGATTTGAGGTATTGGGAAATTAAGTGATCCATCAGTATCAATGCTCGATGCCAAGTATTTAGTTCAATGCTCCAATTTTCTGTGCAATTGAAAGTGGGAGTAGGCTTTTCAGGAAGGAGGGTCTAGTGGTTAATGCACTGAGCTGAGCCTTAGAAGGTCTGGCTTTAATTCCCCAGTCTCTACGGGCTTGCTGTACAACTGTGAACGCGTTACTTGAACTCTCTGTGCCTCAGTTCTCCTAATTCCTTCCCTGGTCCACTTCTTTTTCAAACTCCTTGGGGAGGAACTGTCAATAAGCACTGTATGTGTTATCTAGACAAAAGGTACCCCATCTCAGTTGGGGGCTGGATATACCTTGACCATAGAAATATTTGTAAATGTTCTGTCAAATACAAAACTGTCGTGTACATACCCATGTTAGGCAAGCTGAGTTATGTATGCAATAAAAGGGAAAAATTAGCAAGGAGAAATGGCAACCAGTACAACTGTGTGTTTTCATTTGGACACCTTGGTTATGTGAGTATTTGGAGAAGCTGCTCCCATTCCTACCCTGGTCCCTAGCAGTACTATTTCCCTTTTGGACAAGTTTGAATGAAGATGTACTTCCTTAAGAACAAAATTCGAACATCCTTTCTCTTCAGGAGCCTTCTTTCTGCATAGTTCTTAAGGCATTCTGGGACATAAAACAGAGTGGCAGCTAGAGAGGCCTGTGAACTTGAGGGAAAACGTTATTCTGAACAGTCCAGCAGCTTGTCCTGGGCTGATTCACTGAGTCTCCTTGTTTCTAGCCCCTCATCTGTAAAAGGCAGAAGATCATAGCTACCCTGATACTACCCTGGACTGCCTGTGAAGATTCATTGATGTCTCTAAAGCACGTTGAAGCTGACACTTCCCTTGAAGTCTGACAATATTGGCTGTTGTGTTCAGTGGAAGCTGGCGGCTGGAATAAAAAAGGCATCTGCTTGGGTCGGTACTGAAGTGCATCGGCAGAAGTTCTAAGGACAGCAGGCCAGGGCTAGGGTTCTTCCGCAAAGCAAGAGGCTGGGAAGGAGCTTCCAACAGCCCTGCCTGCTCTGGTTCTTGAGGGGTTTGGGTTTTGTGAGAGTAGGGAGCAGAGCTGTATTGGCCTGACAGAAAGAGCATTGTTGCAAGTCGCTGCCCTTCCTGCCATCTTACATGCATTTAAAAGTAGAAAATTCTGGAATCCTGTAATAGCTGTTCCTGAGGATGAGCCCTACAATGTTTCCCAGTTTGAAAGCGCCACTTCTGTGTCTGTGCTAATTTTTGCTGTTGGATTAGATAAAGAAGCTTTATTCCATGAGCATCGGAGTTACAGCCTAGTAAAGACAAATCTCCTCTGAACACAAGTGGCATGACAGACAGATAAGCTAACCTCATTCAAGCCAAGGGCTAGCTTTAGGAATCAAGGTGTTGTTTTGTCATCATTAAAATGGTGGCAATAGCGGCTTCTTTGCAAGATGGCATTTCCCAGCCAGTGGGAAGGCAGGTCTGAGTGTCGTGTTTTGTTCTTATTAGCAGAAGGTTTTGTCGTCGGACCTAGGCCTGAACAAAGCAGTGATCCGAGAGCTGTTTATCTGCGGGCAGGTTAGACATCCGCTGCTGGACATATGCGTAATGTACTCCACACACTGGCAGAAGAGTTTGGCAGTTGCTATAGACTTCGTTTTCACACATAGATTTGGCTGCTGGGATCTAGGCCAAGCTACATGTGATTGGAAGACAGCTATTCAAGATCACACCGGCAGTCACCTGCGGAGCTGAGAGCAGACTGCCTATGGTTACTCTCACTGCAGAAGAAGGAATTTGTTTTGTTTCGAACAACGGGTAATGAGATCTCTTGCTCTGACTCCTGTTTCTGGAGATCTGAGTGAGTAGCACAACAATGACTGTTCATGAAGATAGGATTAAAGTATTTAAAAAAATAACCTGACAATCTTGAACCAGATCTGCTGTGTAAACTGAAATTATACAGTGCTGGAGTGAGCTACCACAAGGAGGGCCTTTCTGACCTACTGATGGAGTTTTACTATCAATTACCCGCTCAGCCCTTGAGTGAAATGGAAAGAAATCTCCTAGTTAGACCCACTGGATATTTGTTCCCCCTCATGGTAGAAGTAATTGAAGATTTGGCCCATAGAAGGCATGGTAATATCACAAAAAGAGAAAGATACAGAAAACAGTGTTTAGTTGGACTTTTACTTCCTGATAATTACACCTAGGACCTAGCTAGCTATCATCTTCGTATTTTATTCAGATGGGTAAGAAAGTAGCTACACAAGTCAAATTAAGGAGAAGTGGGACTTTAAGGTATGCTAGGACTTCTTTCTAAAGGTAGAGTCCTTGCGGGTTATGGAAGCTTTCCTTTTCTACTAGGCTATTGTCTCAGCAGGCACAGGAATGTATACAACCAGCTCTACCTGTATATAAAAAGAATAACTTGCAAATAAATGCTTTAAGTTACTGTTGATATACAGGAGATGCAAGGGTGGGAAGAGAAGAAATAGATATTTTGTAAAGCAAACATTCACAAGATCTTTTTTCAGATCCAAACTCAAAATCTGCTTTCTATGTATGTATACTTTTTTGCCAACAAATGTCTGTAAGATTTGAGAATAGAGTCAATTTACTTTTTTTTTTAAATCTCTACGGGAGTTATCTTGACTTGTAGCCAATAGGATCTGTCTGGCCTGCAGACTCTTCCTGATGGACAAAGTGCTACTGTTTGCTTATAGCTGCTGAAAGAATTGGAGAATTGGAAAAAGTACGTAGTGATAGAACTTTCATCTGCTCTTGTTTGGCACTTCAGTTAATGAATGTCTCATGTCTAGCCATCCAAAGGAGTGATCTGTGAAAATCTAACACAAACATTGCATGACGTTTTTCACAGCTAAGGCAGAAGCATTGTTTCATCGAGGACTGAATCTTCGCACCTTGAAGGTCAAGTGTGAGGGCAAGACTGTAGCCAGTTTGCTCAAGTTAATACCTAAGTAGACTTCTGCATCCACAGGTGTTCAGATTTCATCTACATCTAACATGCTGACAGGTATAAAAATATATTGACACATTTTGCGTGTGGCCCACAATTTCCTGTCTTTTGAAAGCCCAGCTTTGAATCTGACCTTGTGTGAGAGAGACTCAGACTGAACCTATCTGAATAGAAGATGCCTTTTAACAGAGGAGTGGTCCAGCTCTCGAAAAATTCTGGACTATTGGATGTTACAGGTGCGTCAGGTGTCACAAACCAGGTGATATAAAATCTTTCCATTCTCCTGTAGTTCTCTAAAACCAGCAACATCAGCACGCTTACACTCAGTACAGACATTTTTTGGGTGGTTGAAAGCACCTGATCTGTACCTTGGGTAATGCCTGATTTAAACACATTCCAAACTGCAGGTTATGGCACCAACTCAGTCTGCAGCTAGGGATACATAGACTAGGTTTTTGGCAGGAACTGTCTAACTTTTGTCTGCAGAATATAATCAGTCTTTATA
Organism: Cygnus olor; assembly: GCF_009769625.2. NCBI lineage: Eukaryota > Metazoa > Chordata > Aves > Anseriformes > Anatidae > Cygnus > Cygnus olor. Next base: position 27,339,305 of record NC_049176.1, on the reverse strand, counting down.
GTGTTTAAGACACATAAATCTTATCTTCCCCCAAACTGTCTGTAGCCCATTTCCTTTGGGGTTGGGGGCAGGGTGAAGTCTAGGTAGATGGAAGGACAATTTGAAAAAGAGAGAACTCCTGTGAAGTCATTTGAGCATGAAATGTTGGATTTAGACAATGAAGTAGCTTCCTTTCCTATTCTATTTATCATTCTAATTGCTTAAAGCATATTTCTTAGAAATAGTCAAAATACAGACTCAGACATATTTATATTTTATGCATCCCTGCTGTTATGTTTTTTTGGATGTAAAATGGATTGGCAAAACCCATGGAGATGTTTATACAGAAAACATAATATAATGAAACTCTTACTGTGAATTTTGTGTTGATAGCATTTGTAATAAATCAGGAGAGTCAATTACTTTACTCTGCTATCTGCACAGTAACTAATGTCATATTGCATGAAAATATTACTTATCTACTCACTGTAAAGATGCCAACTATCTTTGGATCAAACTGTGCTGAACGATGAAGTCAGACTTCTTGTAAGTTAGAAGGACTTGCAAATCATAGGAATATACGTGCTGGTGAAAAAGCCAAAGGTTTCTGACAAACTACTTTACGATGACTTTTCTTATGTGTTGTTTGTGTACTGAAATGGAGGAGGAGACTCAGATCAGTTCCTTAAGTTGTTAATGTTGAAATAGTTCTTAGGGGACACAGAGGAATCAAGTCATGTATCTTAAGTATTTACTATTTGGCAAGCAGAGTCAAGGCATCAGTCTCACAGGGTGTCCTACAGGGGGAGAAATACTGGGTAGGTAATGGACTCTCTGGTTTCTTAAAGTCTGGCCTTTTCTCAAGATTTCCTTTGGTGTCAGGCTGAGCCCGGAATGAGGGATTTGAGACCAGTATTTTTAAACAAAAATACCTTGAAAGGACATTCTGGTCTCAGCTGTTGAGTATTCAGTGTGATTCTAAAAATAGTAATATGTCTCTGCCTACAGACCGGTGTGAACATCTCTGTACAAAATTCCATCTATATGTTAATAACTGCAACTTTTATAAAATTTGAGAAAATGTCCCTTTCAGTGTGTGAACTTTGAATGCTTTAGCTCTAGAACCAGCAGAGGAACAAATAATTTGAGGTTCACCAATTAAAAAAAAAAAAGGGGGGGGAGAAGAAGAAAGAAAAAGTAAAACATTAATATAAGAGAGAGGACTGAAACTGCACTTGCTTATAGGGCCGATGGCTGGTACCATCAAAATCACCTGTATCGGCTGTGCTGTGCTCAAGCCAGTCTTGGCTGAGCTGGCTGAGATGCTTCTGAGCTGACTACAAGGCCCTTTCTGTGAGCTGACAGTTGGCTTGCAACAGAAGAGGCTGAGTAACCAGGCAATTACAGCTGAAATCAGAATCAGCCACTTGAAGCCTGGGTTGTTTTTGCATTTCTGTTATGTTTGGAGTTGTAATGTGAGTTTAAAGATCTTGAATCGTTTTCTAAGCCTGTGAATTGAAATTGATTGAATACTGGATGCTGTAAAAACAATTACTTCAGCACAGATATACTTACACAACTCCCTTTTAATTTTTGGTAACCAGGTTCAGGCACTTAGTTATCCTTGGTGAAAAGCCATTGGATATAAACAAGTTGTAACCTCTGTCCAGTTGGATGACTGAGGAAATTAATGTCTTTCGGTAAGAAAGCGGACTTCTCTTGTTAGTATACCTGGCCCTTGCAGGACTGTGAAAAGGTTTGTTGTTACTGTGTCTAGGACTCTCTTACTTAATTCAGTACCAAAGAGAATATTAGTTTTCTACTTCTGAGCTGCTGTGCTTTACATTCAGGATCTTTCACTGCACCTTTTACATCCTCCCAAGTTTCACATGTGCAGAGCAGTTCTCAGAATGTGAAGCTGTTGCTCTTACTACATAGAGGAGTACACACAAACACTAGGTGATACATGCAACATGTCCTTCTTAATATCTTTTATCCCCTTTGGGTATTTCCAAAATAATGAAACAATTTAAAACATGTACATAGGCTGTACAGATAAATAAAAATCTGATGTAGTGATTATTAAGGGCTTGTAGTTTCTCCTCCTGTAGTCAGGCTAACACAAAGCTTGCCATTTTGTATGCTGTTGTAGCTTTATCCATACCATTGGATGCTCCTTGGATCTGCACATAATATTCTAATTACTGATGTAATTTCACCACAAATATAGAATGGATTGCAGAATCTGGTGAACTCTGTATGAATATTCTTGTTGTCATCCACATACTGCAGACATAAAACCACTAGCTGTCTTTTGGAGAAATCCATTGTTTCATCATTCATAATTGTACAGCACTTTCCAGAAATTTTCTCAGAAGCATCTCTCATGAGTTTTGGAGCCATAATTTCCATTATCTCATGTTGAGTAACTGGATTTGTGAATTTGTCTTGAGTCATTTTCAGCTACTTTGAAATATGAGGATCAGACTCTGCAAACGAGTCAGCTAAGATTGATTTCGACTTTACTCTTTGCTAAAGGGTGTATTTTCAGTTTCTTTACTTCAGTGGTCTTGCAGTGCACGTCTTTGTCAGGCAAGATAATATCTCCTACTTAGTACTTTCATAAGGATCTTCCTGTTTTCTTTTTTCTTTGGAGAGCACTGAAAACTTAGCATTTCACCCACATTCTTGTGGTCTTTTGAATGGTATCAGCTGCTTTGCAGTGATCTCAAATGGGTTTTAAGATTGTTTTTCCCAACTGGAAACATGGATGGCATAACGGCTTAATTTGTGCACTTAGTCAAAAGTTCAGATTTTGGGTGCAGACTACAACAGTAGATACCACGTGTGCTATGACCACCTTGAGAACTGGAGAACTGTTAAAAAATGAAATTTGGGAGCTCAACGCAGCCTTATTTGTCAAATAAATGAAATATATTTTCATAGGTGGCATATCTCAGAAGTGTTAAACATACTGAGCTGTAGTTTGATTCTGCTGCAGACAAAATCAGATACAGCTGAATAATTCAGCCAGCAAAAGCTCTATCAGTTATTGCTCTAAGTTTGTTGTTGTTGTTTTCTTTTCAACAATCAAAAAGCGTTAAGTGATTTCTCTTTCTTTTTTTTCACCTTGAAGTTACACTGTCTAATTCTAATTTTGTACTTTGTTCAGTGATACGGCACAGTGATACGGCACGAGCAGATTGCTTATTTCTTCTGTAATCTCTTGTAGAAAAATAAAACAGCTTCTGCAGGGTTTGTGGACCTTGTAGAAGGAGAAGAGCAATCCACTCGCTGTTCCACCCAGAAACAAGCATCCACACCCCTGGCAAATGGTTTGCCTTGAAAGAAATGTCAGGGCCTCTTGCAGTGCTGCTCATTCAAAGCAGTTTCTGAGGGCCAGCTGTAACAAAAATGCTAAGGCACCTAATATGCCTTTTTGGTAGAATTTAGGAGCTGATGCTAGAAGGCTTTGTTGGCTGCCTGCTCAAGTGTTCAGTGCTTGGAATTAGAGAAAAACCGGGAAGAAATGTGCTTTTGGAGTGCTTTCAGTGCACTTTGACTTTTTTGAAGTACACAGTATCGGTAGTGCAGGTTGCAGAGTTCTTACTTGGAACTCTACTCTTCTATTGCAGGAACTTTTTCATGCCTTGAAATGGCACATGCTGATCCCAGATGTTAGAAATAATCAAAGCAATATGATGGCTAAAAAACTTAGTATCAAAAGTGTTGGTCTAATCTTCATGTTAAGTACCTTCTTGAAACTGCGGATTCAGACAAAATTCAGGAAAAAAGACTAAGAAATACTAAGATGTCATTTCAAAACTATAATTAAGGGCAAATAAAAGTATAAGATCCTGAATAAAAAAGTGAGTAACGAGGGAAGGATTTGTTTTTTGTATTTCATGTGGAAAATAGGTTCAATCACATTAACTGTATTGGCTAAAACTGTTGTCTTGAGATGGCTGTATCTGTATGGCTATGGGACAAAAATGAAGTACATGGTTACTAAGGGGAAAATGAGGTAGATAAGAGGTAATTTCAAGGAATATGTAAGAAGGAAATAGAGGATCTGCGTTGCTGCGTAGATCTTCAGTTAGATGATACTGATATGCTGGGTACTACATGGGCATGACTTTATTCTGAGTTATCTCCCCTGTTATGAATAGATGCAAAGGTAATGTGAGGAGTGTTATCTCTGTGTTGTTCTCCTTTTATGAATGCACAAAAGGTGAGAATGATAAGGCAGGTTCTAGAGTTTGGTGTGCCCAGCCTTGGTGAGGAAGATCTCAAGCAGACAAAAGAGAATGATTTACAGGAAGAGAAAGATGTCAATGGCCACCTGTGTTCCTGGAGATGGAGCAACAGATCCAGCAGTGAGCATCCTTTTGGACACATATAACACATCCAGAACCTCATCTGGTATTAAGCCTCAGAGATAATGTGGAAAAATGCAAAATATCTGAGGGCCAAAGGGAAAGAGCACATCCTTTGAGCAGAGGGCATGTTCTCTGCTGACAGAAATTGAAGTCGAGACATGCAGCATGAGAGAATTTGGCCCATACACACTTGGTCTCCTATGAGGAACAGGTCTGCCACTGTGTTTGACATAAATAACCCTGGCCCCTACTCTGCTTTTGGGGAGGGGAGTAGGAGTTTGGGAGTCCGGGAGAAGCGTGTGTCAGATGACCATTTCTCAAACCAGAATTGCATATTGTATCTTTCTTAACTGTTAACGTAATATCATCACCCATGAAGTGCAGGAGGTGAGAGCAGAGTTTTAGCTGGTATGTCTGTCATGACCTGCATAACTAACACTTGTGATCATACAGTGATTGATCATACAGTGACGTTGTTTAAGTTGAAAGTAGACCCTGTTGATTGTAAACAACTTTTTTTTTTTTTTACAGCTACACTTGACAGGATTATTTTCCAGCAGAAAATTTCGACTTGGCATTTTCTTTTTGCATTACATCATTCCATGACAAACAGGCCTCAAATCAATATTTAAGAGACATCCAGATATCATAAGGGTTTAGGTCATTGTTTAAAAGAAGACTGTAAAGATGTTTGTACGGAAGTCCTATTCTTTTTCTCTTCTGGATGTATATCTTGGGAATACATATTTGAAAAGAATTCCAGAGTTTGGGTTCAAAATGTTGTTTCTCTTGCTATAATGAAGGCAAAGATAGGCCTTACCTAAAATCATTCAGATGCTTTCAGGCTTCTGGAGAGTTGAGGTTTAGATCCTAGGTTGTTTTGAGGTTAATGCAAACCAAATCCTTTTGTTAGTCTTCCGCAACACTGAGTGACTACTTTACTTCAAGATGAGGGCTTGAGGTCATGTTAGCGTGGTTCAGAGCCTTACTGCTTGCTTGACGTGAGAGTAGATACATGTCTGTGCACCAGTTCTGAGTATGTTACAGGGCAAAATGAGGCAGAGGTTCAGAAACCAGCAGCAGCCTTGCTTTACAACCAAGACAGCCATTCACTGCCATTGGGCTACAGCATTCCCCATGGATTTGCAAGGGTGTTTCCGTCAGTAAGTATGACTGCTGTCCACAATTACTTTTAATAATAATAATTTTAAAAATACATTTGTGAGAGGTTTTCTTTCTGTTTTTTGTGTGGCAGGGCACAAAGCTTTGACCACAGCTTTACATGTTAGGCACAGAAGGTAATGCCTAGCTAATTGGTGTGAGATGAGAGGCATGGGTTTCCTTGGAGAGGGAAGACTCAAAGTCTGTCCCTGAGCACCATGATAGGACATCTTTGTGTCTGTCCCACATATGCAGCTAAATCAGCCCTTGTAGATCTATTTGGGATCTAGACACTGGAGACCTGCTTAAGGGCAGAAAGCTTGTGAAGTCATCATCTTTTATAGTATTTAGGAACACATTAGGAAAACATCTGCTGGAGAAGAATTGGATGCAATTTATTCTGATTTGAGGCAGAGTTGGACAGCTGACATCTCCGGGAGACTTCTAATCTCTGTTGCATGAGACTGGTGATTTTGCTCATTCCTCTCTGACACATAAACGCCCAAATTGGATTAAAGGTCCAATACTCTGTCTTACTGGAGCTGGGGGCAAACGCTGAGGGAAGAGCAGCAGAAGAGGGCAAGTATGGAGTCAATCTGGGCACATTCTTCCAGCCTCTAACAGTTGCAGTTTAGGAGCTTGCTTAGCTAGTACTCGTGTTCTGTTTTAAAGACCTTGACCAGTTTTACAATCACAGTTTTTCTAATCACTTTTTGAATGCATGCCTTCACAATATCCTGTGACAGTGAGTTTCCTAACCGTGTGTTAGTTAACTTCCCCACCAAAAGCTAGCCTGTTCTGACTCGACAGAACTGCCACACGATGTTTTCATTTGGTACATCCTCTGCTTTGCACCTTACCGGAGAGTGAGTGGCATGCCCCATGATCAGTGGGCTGCATGGTGTTATTTTACTGGTTGGATTGCACAATGTTTAAAGGCATGTCAGGGAAGGAAACGTGTCATTGGTACAGGATAAAACTCAGTGTGCTGGAAGCAGACACACACTTGAGTTTTACAGCATGACCTTTAGGGTTGAATGAGATAATTTTAAAAGGCCATCTTGCTTCAGGGAAGCCAAAATGGGATGGGAAATGGGGGAATCATTAAAAACATGAGTCCTAAATTGTTTTTGGTCTGTGTTAGGTTCAGATATTTGTCCTAACATCTGGTTTCTCTACTACTTTCATCTTAAATCTAAGCTGGATTTTCTTGGTAAACAAGCAGTAAATTCATCACTATGAGCTTTCTAAAAAGCATTATAAGTTATTTTAAAGATCTTTTTGGAGTTTTATTTTAATTGCACAATAAGCTTCCATTCATGACTAAAGATGCCTGCTTGGGGCGTCAACAACAATTTTTCTTTCCTGCGTTTCAGCCATATTTTGTGAAATCGGCCAAAAAAAACCTTCTTAAATTAGATACACCAATAGCAATTGATTTTGAAAGGGAGAAAAAATAAATTATTATTCCTTCAGATATTCATACAACTGTGAATACATCTTGATTCAATTTGTACCAAGCGGTGGGAAAACACTTTTTGAATGGTTTGAAAGCATTTAATAGTCCTACGATGCACAGCTGATTTACAGCCGAGCTGTACTGGATTTCAGTGTCATGTGTCTGCAAGTTTGAAGGTATGATATGGAAAATTATTACCTTCCCTGTTATTCTGAGTAATTGCTCTCTAATGGACTCTTCCAGCATCGAGACCGTTTTATTGCTTAAGGTAACTGTTAGCTGATGCCAGTTAATACAGCTCTGACAATACGCTGCCTCCTAGGAGGATATGGCTTATTCCCTTGGTGACAGATGCTCTGTGCTCTCCACCACTGTTAGCTTTGCATTTGCTTTCCTAACACGATTATAAAACAACTCAGAAAACTTAATTAAAAATATCAAGGGAAGTCTTTTCCTTGTAGGATTGATAACTTACAACAGCAGGAACAAAGGGATTGCCAAAGGAATTTGGACCATTGGTCCATCTGAATTCAGGGTTCTGTCTTAAGCAGCAGTGAGTCCTAAATGCTTCGTAGAAGGAGATCCTACCGCACAGTAGTTAGGGGATAATTTCTTTTTACAGAAGTTTTGTTGAACATACTCTTTTATGGGGAGGTGAGAAGTAACTCTATGTAACTATCCCATGGATAGCTTTATACTATTCATCGTGTAGCTTGGTCACCTCCTATTTCTCTCTGTTTTGGAGGTAAAGTTCCAGATCTCTGCAAGAGTTTTTAATCTGAAGCGTGTTCTCTGCTTTTTCTCATCTTTACCACCTGTGTCTGAAATGGCCTCTGTTTCTATAAGGTCCCTTTTGGCTGGAGTGTTAGCAATATTTTTGGTAAAAGGTATTAGCCATTGATACGTTAAATGGATATTGTGATTTGTACTCTGTTTAAGTGCTCCTCTATTGAGTTTGTAGCACGGTGTTGTGCCATCTGAGGTCTCTTGTATTTACCAATAGGACCAATATTAGGTACTTGACAAAGTAATGGTTGTAGGGCTCCCAGTTGACTGAAAATTGGGCTTATTCACCAGCCACAGAAAATTATGGGTGCTGCTTGAGGCACTGGCAGAGTATGTAGGATAACGGTGCCTTGGATGAGCAAGTGACTTGTGAAATACCTGCTCAGTTAAACAGACCTTTGTGTACTTGTTGCATTCATCCCTTCTCCACCCTGATCCTTTTCTTTTTGTCCGAGTGAAGAACCAAATTGTTTCAGGTTGAAACTGTGTGGAAGAGGGAGGAAATATTTTTTTTAAATAATTAAGAAATAAGGTAGCCACAGCTAAGCTGCGCATTACTGAATACAGTGTCAAGCACTGAAAGAAGACAGAACAAAAATTAAGACTTCTAAAATTACACAAACATCTGGAAGAGGACCTTGATTTCTTCATAAGGTGCTGAGCAGCTGTTGGGGGGCAGGTAGCAGCAGAAATGTGTGGGTATCAGCAAGATGAGCTCTGAAAATGTTGTCATTTTGTTTACCTCTCTTGAAATTTAGATGGTTTTGAGTTTGGCAAAAAGGAATTCAAAGTGGCTTAGCAATCACCTCTCAGAAGAGTGGTGACTTCTCCGCAGAGGAGTTCGTTTCTGCTCTATACCACCTAGTGGTAATCCTCAAGCTGATGCAGAGGTTTCCGGAGGCTTAGTGTGTATGTTACTCTCCTCTCATTTGTGAGCTCTTCATGGCAGCGCATCCTCCATCCTCACGTAACTTACATCAGCCTTTCCTTGTCAACGTGCTCTTTGGCTGTCCTGATCTGGTGAGACTTTTCTTGTGCCTGCATGCTGGAGAGGAAAGAGGTGAGCTTCTGACCAGATCAGCCCAAAGGAAAGAGGTGGTCTTCCAGTGATAAGTGAGCTGTGAGCTTAATTTGCTTCTGAGAAGATCACCTTCTCTCTAAAACCTTTTCTGTTTAATTTGAATGACAGAATAGTTATCCAAGAGTCTGATCTTAACCTTCTTACTTGCTTTGTTCGTTTAGGACTTGTTAGTACGAAAGTAGTCCTGAGCAAAAGTTCCCATGTGGAGGGCGCTGCGGAGGATGCGGTCAGTCTGTCCGTTTCCTCCGTGGTGTAGTAACGCTGCTGTTACTGGTCATGCACACCAGTTGGGGTGGTGGTGCTGGGATGTGGCTGAGCAAGCTGCGAGGTGGGGAGATGTGGGCTCTGGCTCTGCCCTAATCCTGCTGTGTGGGAGGCAGCATCACCTCTCAGCAACAGGGAGGGAGGCTTCAGTTCCCTCTAAAACACGTGGATTAAAAACTAAAGAGGTGGCAGTATTGGCATCTCTGGCTTCGAGAACTGTTTTGTTGTTTGTTTGCTAGTTTTCTTTACTAATGTGGCGATCTGTCTCAAGCAATAGTTGTGGACCTGTAAGGGTCCTTGTGGTGCTGAGCCTGGAGGTGCAAATGAGAGCCAAGCACACTCATTTCACCATGCTTGTGCTCGTGCTGTGGTGAAAAAGTAATGTGGGAAAATAATGATGTTTTGAAACAGGGCGATACACATCTATAGACTGATGCTGAGAGCAGAGGGGAGTTTAGGGGGAGGGCAGGGGCTGTCACTGAATGATCCAAGCCATAGGAGACCTGTCTAGTCAACAGAGCAGCAAATCTGAGCTTTCCTGTGTATATTTATTTTCACGTCACAATCTGTTTAAGCAAGAAAAGCACATTCTAATTGCACTCTAAACAAGGATTTCTCCTTCAGCATTTTACAGCTGTTTCTCGTATGCGGTGCCAAGCTGATATTAGTGAGATGTTCTAGCACAGCATGGCCAGGAGCCCAGTGGGCGGATGTTTCTTTTGCTGCTTTTTCTTTCACTGTTTCAAGGGGCAGTTGAGGAAGAGATACCGTTTTGCTCCTTTATAGCGGTTTGTAACTCACAAAGCCCATTCCAGCGTACAGAACTGTACATCTGGCTCAGAAGCACTCGGGTGGCCCAGAGAATGTGCTCAGCAGGAAACAAGATGCTTCTGGAGTAAATGCTGCAGTCTGACTGGAGTTAACTTCATTTAAGACTAAAGAGCAAAGATAATAGATAAGATAGTGGCTGCTGGAAAGGTGATACCAGGAGCTGAGCTGAGTTACGGTGCTTCTCAGAGCAACTTGAAGTGCTTTGGGCTGCAAAGCTCTTGTACGCCATTATAAGCTGCATGTACAGTAGTAACCTAAGGATTTGATACAGCCCTTGTTCAAGCTGATAGGAGTTTTGCCAAGTGCAATGAGAGTTGGATAGTGAGGACAAAGGGAGCAGAAGGGCTGTTACCTGTGCTAGAACACTGTTAGAAAGCTTGTCTTTCTGTATCCTCTTGCAGTTATAGTTAGCTTGAGGGGCCTTTGTTTCCCCTGTCTTAAATTCAGAACCTTTCCAAAACAGAAGTCAAATCCAGTTTAAGATCTTACGTTGTGACCTGTTGTCCAAGAGAAACTTCTCCATCAGGCAGTGTGAAGTCCTGAAACAAGAAGAGGCAAAAAACATACGCTGTGAAAATGAGCTGGGTCCCGCAGTTGTGTGACATGAGCTACGAGCAGCGCCTTGGGTCAGGATGCTGCAGCAGGGGAGCGCGTGTCCCTGGGAAGCAGCTGCGCTGTGCCTTCTGCAGCCCGAGCAAGTCCACTCCTGCGTTCAGTTTACGATTGCGATGTCACCCCACTAGAGGGATTTTTCACTTGCCGAGCTCCGCCGCACTGCTCTGCGTTTGCGTGCAGGCTGCTGGAAGCTATGGCAGAGCCACAGGACACTGCTCGTGCGTACCGCCGGCTTTCCCTCTTGTTTGAAGCAAATTGTAGCAATGAGAAATGACACTGGGGTTAGTGGTTTCAAAGGGAAATGCGGTGGAGTTACATTCTTTGTTTTCATTCATGCAGTTATATGAAAGGCCCAGCTTCTTGGAAAGCAAAATTCTTTACTCTTAGGTGCTGAAATGTGAATGTAGGTGTCCAGTTCCAAAATGCGTGTTTGAAAATTGCAGACCGTTTTTGTGTATTTTTAAATAAGTATCAGCGATACTGGAGATAAAAATAAAGCATATATTCCAGCTAAAGAAACCAATACACTCTAAGGTCCCTCTGGACTAAGACATCTTGCTAGTGGCATCTCAGCTAATTTTAGACTCCCAAATTAGAACCATCGAAGCTGAGAGGCCAGATCTACAGGCTCGTTGTGGAGTTAATGAAAAGACAGATACTTCACAAAGGTTGAGTCAGCCACCTAAGATCTGGAGTTGCGTGTGTCTCTTTGCTGCCTCTCATGCAAGGCTACAATGCTCACCAATCAGACAGAATGAATCCAGGACTGAATTTCTGTTTAAAGATCTGGGTGAGCTGTGCTGAATTGAGCCACAGATTTTGATGAGTTTTCAAAAGAGGGTGGAGCCAGCCTGGTGCTTTTTGGCACAAAAGTCCAGATACAGAGTTGTTATGGAGATGAAGGATCCCAATAAAGGCTGAGATGAAGTCAGTATTAATCAAAACTGGCTTTAAAAATATTTTTCTAAAATGGAGCAGTACCAATCCCACTGACTTTCAACGAGCCTTATAGCCGGCTTCCATTGCCCTTAGTACGCAACAATTTCTATAGTTGTGTTTTCTGAAATGTCCTCTCGATCAGTGTGCTCCTGCAGACAGCAGCTTGGTGACTTAATGGGAAGGCTGTACAAAGCAGGTGAATGACAACTCGGGGAGGGATGATAGATGAGGAGTAATAGGCTACATTTATCATAGGAAGTGGCATCATTTGGCGAATTCACAGACTAGCTGCAGTGCTAGCGATATTCCATTTTCCAGATGATAACAGACACAAAAGTTTGGAGTAAGTACTGCAGAGATATTAGGGAGAAGGGGGATTCTTGTTGGAATTGTGTGACAAGAGATGCCCAATGGACACTTTGTAGTGTTCACTAATAGATCGATGAGAACAAAAATGAAACAATTATTTTAATAAGAAGTTTTCATCAAAACCACGTCAGGGACACTGTCCTCTGCCAGTTCAGTGGGAAGACTTGTAAGAATCAGGCCCAAACATGATTAAAGGGGAAGGAAAGTGGAGTCCGTCAGTGGAGTCAGTCATAATTCCAATTTATGGATGCAAAAGCCATCCTGTTCGCTAAACAAAAGATTTTCCTGCATTATTTATTTTCAGGTTCCTCCACCAGTCACGTACTGATCTATTACCTGTATAAAATTTTAGGTGTAAAATCTCCTTCCATTTGCTTTCACAGTATGTGCTGTGTTTATTCTAGTTTCTGTTAGAGTGAGGACAGAATTTGGCTACTTCACTGTGCAATAAATCAGAGTTCTCTACTTCAGCCTAGTAAGTACTTATTTCTCTATCCAAATATTATCATTTTCTTCTCCTCGTCTGAAAAAAATGAAGAAAGAAACTCTTTTGAAATTTTGACTTATACCAGAGTCCTTTGTAAAATTGGAATGTGCAATTAGCATAAAACCAATTCTTATCTGAAATTGTAGGGGAAGAGACAGAATTCATTCTTGATGCCTCTCTTGTGCAACCCAGCATTCCCTCAGAGTAGCAAGATTCCAGTATTAGTGGAAAGCTTTTTTGTAAGATGTCCCAGCCCGTGCCAGCACGGCGTGTAATGCACACCAAACAGGCTAGCTCATGAAGAAAAACATGTTTACAGAAACTGAAATGACTTCTTTGTTGTTTACTCATGAAAAGGAGAATGGCGTCAGGAGTACTTCGAGAGTGAATCTAGCTTTTGAATTATGCCTGGAACAGTGCTGCAGTGTGACTAGACAGAATTTTCATGATCTTGAGACTGTTCCAGGAGCTGCTGAGCAAATGCCCCATCAAACAGTTGATCTGTTAGGCACAGAGAGAGGCATTGTCATCTAAACACATGGCTGCACATACCATGCTGCCCAGTCACCCCAGGGAAAGTGACTCACTATTCAATAAAAGCAAATCCTGCTCCATAACAGCACCTACCTCACCCGCACTTCCAGAGGCTGCTGTCTTAGTTGGCTGATGAATGAAGCTCACTTGACTATTTCAGTGCTTCAGCACCTGCCCCGAATTGTCTGAGGCTCCCAGTAATGTGCGAGGGGTTACGTGCAGTGATGCCAGCCCCCTTAGAGCACGTTGCAGAAATCTTGTTCCCGGTTTTAGGCTTTTGGAATTCGTCTGGTTATTATTGCCTGTTCATTTTTATCTGCTCCCTTCCAGGGATTTATAATTGCTACATTAAAAAAATATATTTATTTTTATTTATTTATTTTTACCTCTGGTAGTTATGCATCACAAGTACTTGGTAAAGGTTTCCAGCTTCTCTGGTTTGCGGTCACTTTTTTCTTTTCTTTTTGAACTTGAGTTGCTTCCCCATATTTTTTAATAAAAAACTTCTCACTCTCTCTGTTGTGCTTTGCAGTGCTGGTGCTTGTGCTTCCAAACCAGATGGCTTTTGTTGTTGTTTTGTTTTGTTTTGTTTTGTTTTTCCCTGAAGAGCAATTTGTACTTCATGTAGTGGTAGTGTCTTCTGGCTCCAGGCTTGAGATCCTGGAGATCCTACCTGTTGTGGGCACTGTTTCATCTCGGTTCACCTGGGTGTGGAAGGTGTTTGAGTATTGCCTGCGCAGTCAATCAGCTAAGAGATTTGCACCCTGCTTCTTCCAGTAATATCTGAGTGTTTACCAGGGTTACCAATGCTGAGAGTGTCTGGGTAGGAGATTCTTAAGGCAAGAGAAGGGAAAACAAAAATAAAAATGAAGAATTCTGACTGTAGGGGATGCCAAGCAATAGACTGTTGAGGATGACTTTGGAATAGCAGCAGGGCTTCCAACTAGGTGTTGGAGGAGAAGGAGCCCTCACAAGGAATGTTAATAGAAACTATTTGTGTTGTGCTTGCCCAGCCAGCACAGCTCTGAGCGAGTTATCTGTGCACAGAGCGGTACAGAAGTAAGTACCTTTTGTTTTTTTGAAGAGTAGGTAATGGGGACGGGGTGATTCACACACAATCCATCACTTACTGTAAGTGTTTTTCCCTTAAGGAGCTTACTCGGGGAATTGTGTAAGCACAGCAATGCTTTTGTAGGGCTTATCATATGATTTCTAGGTCCTTATCCTTTAATTTCTTTTCTGCTCCTGGGTGGTACTCCTTGTGTTTGCTCCTCTAGATTCTCTGCCCTTTGAACAACAGCATTCTGTACTTTTTACAGCATCTGCTATTAGAAGTTCTCCTGGTTCTTTACAAAGTTTCACCTCACCCCTGTGCGTGAATTTATCACCGTTTGCAAGTGGGGAAACACTCCTCTCCCACCTTTTGGGTGCATCTTTTCCTACTGTGGTACCGTGGTGCCAGACTGAAAGGTGAAATAAAAGGAAAGAGACCAGTTCAGCTGTTGGTCTAGGAACTGAAGAGTGATTTGGCCAAATGCTCTTCTTCCTGCCAGTGCAGAGTTTTTCTGTGCTGCAGATTTACTAGGGATTTATACATATGGCCAAGGAGTGGATTTTCTGAAGAAACTTTGGTGTAGCTGGATTGATCTCTTTCAACAGTCTGTGTTTTCCTGCTTTCTGTCCTTAACTTCATCCCACGCATGTACCTATGCTTCCGTTATTAAACGACAAACAACAGTGTGCTCTGTAGGATTATTGCTGTCTGTTTGCCTTCCTCCCCTTTCTTATTGTTCCTCTGTCTTGCTGGAGTGATCTTGTCCTTCTTGTGTCTGCTGTGAAGACAGGAGCTATTCTGGTGCTTCCCCTGCCTCAGGAGTGGGAGGTGAGTGACTGGCTAACCACTGACGCAGAACTGTCTTGTGCTGCCCTCAGCAGAGCCAGGAGACAGGGAGACTGGGACAAAGACATGGCAGCGATAAATAGCTGGGTGCAGGGGGGAACGTGGGGGTGACTCACACAGGGTCAGAAGCGTGACACGAAAGTGTGCTGCAGCAGTGGCAACTGCTTCATCCTCAAAGGCTGATGGCTCTGTGGGAAGCGGATTGTATGTGACTCAGTTGGCTTTGCTGACTCCTGCACAAGTCTGAATGAAGCCCAGGCTGACCCTAGAGGTCTGCAGTGAGTTCATCCTATTGATGCACACAGCTGCGAGATGTCTGAGCCCTGCCTCAGCCTGCAGTGCTGGCACGAGTTAAGACTGCTATTGAGCGTGTGCTCAGACCAGAAGAGAGCAGAGCATGGAAGAGTCTTCCAAGGCTCAACGTGAAGCGGTGCTTCAGAGGAAGAAATTAAAGGGTAATGGGTAGGCTCTGACAGGCGCAGCTGCTACTGCAGGACCTTTCCTGGCTGTAGAGCAGCACCTCACTGAGCTGGATCCCTGTGGGCAAGGCACTATCTTTCTGTTTAATCAGCGTGTACAAAAGCAGTGGGTATCTGTTCTCTGGCACAAAGGAGCCTTGACTTCAGTGACTGCTGCTGGACACTGCTGTTAACATGTCGCACAAGCAGACTCGAGCAGTTGCTGAATGGCTCCACAGTGAAGTAAGCAGACAGCACAGCAGCGTGGCTATTTTCCTTGCCTCAGCCTGATCAAAATATCAAAAATGAACGAAGAGGGTGGCAGTAGGACAGTTAGTGGGGCTTTATATTTGGTAATAACGTGGTTTGATGAAATACTGAAGAACAGACATGCAGTTAGTTTAGCATGGTTGTAAAGTGCATCCTGTTGGGATTGGCCTGAGGTTGTGAGGTTAGTGCATTGAGGGTTTCTTAAAAAAAATAGCAACATGTGATATTGCTAAACCATCTATTAAACAGAGTAAGTACTGGCTCAGAGTAGCTGACAACAGCAAACAGAAAGTAAGTGCATCCAGTGGGTTTGTATATGGCATGGTTTAGTCTGTTTTAATACTTGAGGCTCAAACTTGCTGGTAAGGGCAGCTGTTAATCATATCACATTCCTTTTAACCTTCCTCATATTTACTCTGTCATTCTTACAAGGGTCTGATTTGGGTTGGGGTTAGGGGAGGCCTGTTCACGGGCTTCAGAGTGAGTCAAAATAGCATTGCTTTTACTCCCAGATCAGCTCTCGGATTTGGTAGTGGTCACTTCAAGATCAAGTGCAAGGAATTCACTAACATGTTCCTACGCCGGCAGCCCTTTCGAGTGGAGCTTAAAAGAATGGGAATATTTTTATTCGACTGATTATTTTTCCAAGAACTAACACAGTAATTAGAACTAGGATATTGCATTTTCCAGTGTCATTTGGTAACAATTCCAATAAATTTGATGGATTTCTACCCATATAAATTCACCGAAGGATCCGAATCAGGCTTGTTTATATTTGCATGATTCAGTTGTAATTGCTTTCGTGTCTTCACTGTTCTTTCCATGGAGATCTCCTTGGACTTTTGAGTTTCAAGAGCTGTTTTGAAACAGGAGGTGCAGAGAGAAGGGGGAGGATAAAGGCAGAGAGAGAAAAAGCCTGTCTGCAAGGCAGATTTTTTTCCAGGCTCTCACAGCTATATTAAGAAGCACCTGGAGACAAATAAAAAAAGAGGTATTCCTAGCCCCAGCACAGAAGCTAGTTACTCATAAAAACATGTAGACCGTGGTGCCTAACAACATACTTGGGCAGCTCTTGTGTGAGCGTTGCACCAGGTTATTGTGTTATGGGTTATGTGCGTCTCTTTCTGCCTGGAGGAGAGCCTGCCAGCCGCCAGGCGTGCTCCAAACCGCTGCTTTTGCTACCTGTTTCCCAGCCACCGTGAGAAGAGGGCGCTTCGTTTGAGAGCGGGCTTTGTTTGCTTGCCTCGCGTGCTGTTAGGCGAGTATCCTCCGCAGGCCCCAGCCAGGATCTCTGTTTTCCGTTCGATGCGCGTGCAGAATTCCCATGAAAGCTAATGGATATGGAGTGGGAGAGGCCGGGGAGGGCTCTGCGGGTCGGTGCAGCGAGCGGAGGGGCTGCCAAGTTTCTGTCTGTTGCTGCGTGCACGAGGCGCGCTGCAGCCAGAAAGCAGACGTAGCGTGCCACAGAGGCCGGCACGAAGCCTCTGCTGCCCCATCTTGTCTTAGCAGGGGGGATGTGCTGGGTATCGAGGGGAAGGAGCTGTATCCCTCTGGGTGCTGAGAGAAGAGCTGTGCTGGGGTGGGAGGCGGAGGAGCAGTACGTAGTGGGCCCGCAGCCGCCTGGGGCAGGAGCACAGGCCTGTGCTGGCACTGTGAGGGCCTGCAGCGTGTCCCCGAGAGGCAGGAGCGCTCTGAGAGCACTGCCCTGCTGCCTTGGTGTGGCTCTGGGACAGGGAAACATTCACTGTCCCTTCCTGCTCTGCTCCTGTTTCCTCAGACGCCATCACATTCAGACAAAACGTGGCACCTGTCTGCCACGATACTGTGAAATGAGAGGTGTTAGCAGGCAGATGGGAAGGGAGAGGTATTAGGTGTAAGCACAGGGAAGCAAGAGAGGGAAACTCGGCATAAGAGACTACTAGGAGAGTTGTTTTGGTCTCCATGGGCTCAGGGAAGCACAACAGGGTTGGGTCATTTAGGGTGAATGATGGTGTCGGTCAGTTCAGCCCGTTGTGTGTTTCTGAGTTATCTGTGACTAGAATTTATCCTCAAGTCCACACACACCCTGTGCAGTCATACTTCAGTGTTCAGGATCTACTCTGTGCTTCAGCTGTTCAGCAGGATCTTCCCATAGCTGCCAGTGTTGGTGAGCTGCTTGATAGCATTTCTCTCTAACCCAAATACCCATCCCTGGAGGGCAAGCAGTTCAGGCATAGGAACGGACATCCATGGTTCACTTAGTCACCCGGCTACTGGCATGAAGCATTTTAATCCTGAATATTTGCTAGAATAAAATGAAAACAGAAGCGGCAGCAGAAAAGTAATGCTGTGTGAGTACCACCTTTCAGAGTCCCTGGTCACCTGGATTTCAGGCAGAGAGAAAGGTAAGAAGATGGCAATTTCATTTCCTGTGATGGAGTGAATGTTTCAGTGAATCAGGATCTAGCTTATCTAGCTTAGTCCAGCCACCAGCACATAGTCAGTCCCTTCAGTGTAGAAAACTGTTTCAGCTTTCTTCTCATCCAAGTTTGGGACATAATTGTAATTTGTTCAGGCTCCATCTGAATGTTGTCATATATGTGGCAATATATTTTTTGAAGAGTGCGTAAAGAAAGTCAGCTGCTAAATCACAAAAAGACCGACATCTTCTGTTATTGAAAAAATGAAAAGCAATTGAAAAGAAATGAAAAGAAACAGTGCAAATAATATCTCTCAGGTCTAGTTTTGTGATACAGTGACAAAAATTTTGAGGCAGCCCAGTTAATGACGCTAAATAAATTAATGCACAGTGAGTTTTAGTACAAAATTAAACTAGCTACAGTCTTACAGACAACCTAGAAATGCATTCCTCAGTGTCAGAGCCATCCTCTGGTTCCTCCAACCTATTTTTCAACCACATAAGATTTAATTGTTGCAAATGGAATACTTGTTCTACAGAAGTCCAATAAATCTGCAGCCTGTCTTCCCAGTAATCAATCACAGATTGTGAATTGCATGAGGAAAAATCTATAAGATATGTTCTTCTTGTCTAGTACGTTGGGTTATTTTCATGTCTTGTGGTTTGAATTTGGCCACTGTCATTTTAGAGGAATTTCCTGCCATCTGCATTCAATTGAATTTTCTCACAGATTTGGGCTTGCTTGTAAATACTGGGATCTGGCAAAAGGAGTATCTTTGTTCTTCAGGGGCATTTTCAAAAACCGTTAACATGGTGTTGGCAATGTGCTGGGTTAGGGAAGATGCAGGAGATGAAAAAGGTATAAATCCCTCCCTCCCCGTAACGGCTGATGATCTGTCTGGGAAGGAAAAAGAACAACGAGTGCAGGAGTTTGTGGCAGAGTTTATCATTAGCTATCACGGTATTTCACATTTTGCTTACTAGTAGCGTGTTGGTCTTACTGTCTGCTGGTGACCATGTACTCAGGCAACAGGGTGAGCAGCCAGAATATTACAGTGAATTCCTGGGGGATCTCATTGCACAGTCCCAAACAGATCAGGAGTCGATTTACCACCAGCTCTAATTTGTGTTTTGGCTGCTGGTTTTGCATAGTGAGTTAATATCCAAACAGTGAGCATTAGCATATGTAGATTCTTCGAAATCACACGTTCCGGTGACGGTGGGGCAAAGGGAGCTCCTCCATCCTCAGTTTAAGGCGTTGCTGCAGAGGGTTGTGAAATTCAAGGTAATCGCATCATCCTAATTGAAAGCTGGAGAGAGCACTCGGCATTCCTTTCTGAGAAGAGTGTGTGTAATCGAATGAAAAAAAAAATCCAAATGTTGAGGATCAAATTTAAACCAACAAGATCAAAACAATCAGAATGGAGTTTAATGCTGTCTTGGGCTTAACCTCGCAAGGAGGAATAATAGGTAAGATGGGTTTACATGTGGACTCCATGCGAATACTCACTAGAGATAGAAGAGGTGTCTCAACTCAGAAGGAATCTGCTTTAATTTATTTCATTTTGCAGATTTTAATTTGTCAGACTTTGTCATTTGGACGTAAATCAGGGTCAGTTCCAGTCTTGCTGTGAAAAGTAGGCCTGTGCAATTAATGGTAAGAGCTTCTAGATTTATCGTGTCTGGCTATAGCAGTTTATTCCATTTGTATATGGCAAGGTGTGTTTTCTGACAGTCGGTTCCTCAAGCTATCATTGGTCTTACAGAATGATACTTGGTTATTGCATCTTGGATGTCAGTGGGGCAGAGTAGATCTTCCCCAGTGCTTTTAACCGTGAATTATACATCTAAATAAACATGCACAACTGCCTGGACTACAGCATGGGTCTGTTGACAATGCAGCAGAGGGAATCTTGCTTCTGCTCCCTTAGTTCTGTAGAAAGGGAGGGGAAAAGCAACTGTTATGGCCAGTGCAGTCCTTGGGGCGTCTCGGTGTTATGTAGCTTTGGTTTCCTTAGCAAGCATTTTCCAAATTGTGTCTGAAAACAGTCCAGTCCAAGATGTTAAACAACATCTGACCAGGGAGCTGGAGGATGACATTTTTGTATCCTATTTTTGTATCCTCTTTCTGTAACAATCAATGCATTGTTTTCAGTATTGCATTTTCCGTGGTCTGGAAGTGGTCAGTGCCTGGGAGCAGGCTCCTCGTGATGGCTGCGGGTGTACCTACAGCTAGCAGGCTTTGGAGATTGCACCCCTTGCTCTACCCAGGGGTGCTGAGCTCTGGTAGGAGCAAAGTCATTTCCTCCTGCTGGCACAAGCAGCTCCACTTGCATTTACATGTCCGTGTACTTTTAGGACAGACAGCTTTTTCAACAAGGGCTGGTGTAAGCCCCGGTTACACGGTTAGCTTACTGCTTCGAATGAATCCTGGGGAACGTTTGCGCTTCTGCAACAAGCAGGCTGACAGCGTGAGGAAATGGGCATAATTCTGCTAAGGCAGGGTGATGTTGTGTGTTTCTGCCCTATGCCTTTTGAGATAGTAGAGTGTATTGGCATAGTAGAGTGGCATGGGTCTATTCATTGCCCGGGAGTAATCTCTCATGTGGAATATTCCCCCAAGATTAGGCATATGTCTTAGCTGAGCGTTCCTAAAATTTCAAAAAACTTACTGAGATTTGGAGGGGTTATGCAGTCTTGCTTCTGTGCATAGTTTTTCCTCCTGCCCTCTTTCCTTATTTTCTATATTAGTTTTCCTGTCATAACATTGGTATAGCTATTTATATTTTTTGAGGCTATTTTCAATGATGTAACCATATTTTAACTTATTTATAATACATTGTGCAGAGCTGTTCTGATTTGACCAAGAAGCTGAGGCCACTGTTGCTTTATGAATAAATAGATGTTTATTCACTACTTCTGTTTTTAATATGGCATGACTATCTGAGCAAAGATTTCTGGTTTGATCTTGACAGCACAGCCCATGATAAAACATCTGGAAATACACCTTCCAATGCGTTTTAAGCCACAACGCTGAAAGAGAGGCTCTTTTATTTAAGTAAAGTTTCCAAGATTCTCTGGATCACCAGTTTAATTTGCTTGTTTACCAAACAAAGGGTTGCATTTTACACAAGCCAAATGAGCCTGGCACTGCAAATAAAAAACAGATTACATTCGTTGCCATTAGTCACTCAAACTAAAAGGGCAGATCCTCCCTGAAAAGCAACTCTAAAACAGCATTGAAGACTTCAATGTTTTTGTCCCTTAATATTTCCAAATCATATGCGCTAAAGCAATGCTTTATTTTCTTAGGTCACTCTTGCACAATTCTAGTGCATGATAGCTGTGATGGTGCCTACTTTCATTTTCTCATTTGACCTTTTATTCGTGTTTTTAAATCAGACAAGCCTGTCTCCTATTCACTTGTGTAGTCCACTCTGTCCGGACTTGTTCCTGATTATACGGAGGCAAATCTGGGTACTGCTGTAGTCAGGCGGAGCTGGAGTCCCTGCTCTTCAGTGATTTTTTTTGGTGGATAAATGGTGGGGTAAATCCCAGTGATTAGATCACATCAAGTCCTGAAAAATTCCTGCTTCTTGGTTCAAATATTGGTCTGCTTTCGATATAATACTTCATGCTTTGTGTTCAGGTAAATTGCTGATTTACTTTGTTGGTGGTCGTTGGTCTTTATCACTCATCCTGTTATCCCTTTGTTCCCTCTATTGTGCCTTTACACATTCGATTGCGTTCCTGCCTCTCAGACAACTACCTCCCTTCCTTCTGGATCTCCTAAACAAACCCCAGGCCCTCACTGAGTTCATCAGCTTGATGCTCTTCGCCTAAGTCTCTACTGGAGACCAATAAAGCCAATAGGGAATTAGCTGACAAAGACAATTGTTACTGTTATTTCCAAAGAAAACATGCTTGCATTTTCTTTCTTTCTCTGAATAACTAAATTATGTTAACAATTGTTCTCTTGTTCTTTTTCCTTTATTTGCTTCTCCCTGACATCCTGTTTTATGAAGTTAAACTACTGATAGAGCTTGTGTGCTGAAGGACATCTGTCAGGCTTGCCACAGTAAGAAAGACATTCGGTGAGGTTCTAGGTCATTCTACATAACCCTAATTCTGAGCCACAGCAAGTGGGATTATTCCAGAGAAAAGAGTATCACATTAAGGTGCTGTAGGATCTCAGCTTTGATAAGAGCAGCATGCATACCCTATGGATAATGAAGGACTAGTGAAAGATACATGGGTTTTATTGCAGTTGTGGTAAGTATATTGTTGTTGCTGGACAGCTTCCCTAGATGCGCTCATTGAATTTCACTTGTATTCTCAGCTATATCTAAATAAGAATTTAGATAATCTTTGCTGGGATATAGTGTCTGAGTGTGTATATACACATGACACACGTAGGGAGTCCAGGCAGAAGTTTCTGGTTTCAAGGGCAAGGTGCCCCGGCAATAATGAGTCAAATAAACTGGAACTTTGCCTTAACCTCCCACTGTAGACCCTATAGTTGCAGATGTTGATGTCCCCATGAAATACTCATGAGCTACCTGATGAGATCAGATGAGCTGAATATGATTTCATATTGTTATCCAAATGTTGCATTTGTTCAACCTGCTGTGGTGTGTATCCTGCTTCTCTTGATGTAACTGCACAGGCAGTCTGCTGCTTTACTGCTAAAGATATTGATGGAGTTTGGTAGACCGGGCTTCAAAATACATCATTGGAGATTGCTATGCTAAAACCTTCCGTAGATGAAACCAAGAGTAAATGCTAACATTCCTATTAGAAATTTCTACAGATCCTCATCAAAGGGTCCTCACTGAAGGTGGAATAAATCTGTGTGCTTGCACTGAGTATACCCAGCTGAAATTCTGACCCGGGTGGCACTGATTATTGGAAAGTACATTTGCATTGCACTTACCTATCATGTCTTTTATAGAGGCCAAACGCTTAAGTGCAAGCAGATGAGTAATTTAAACCATCATGGACTATACACAATCCAGAGAATAAACAGATCATTAGATAGTGTAAATCAGCAGCGAAGCTGTAGAAAAAAAACACGCCAGCTAAAAGATTTGATATATTATCCTTATAGTTTTCTAAGACATGCACATTTCATCCTGATACAACCATCTTAATTTAAGCCAGAATTTGTCTCTGAAGTTAGCGTGCAGCCCGGAGAGATGCAGGGGACATGAGAAGCACCATTCAAGAGAGTGAAAAGCTCCCCAGTAGGGTATCTGTGCATGGCGCAGAGGTCTCTGGCTCTGGCCGTGTTATCGTTCCATTTTATGATGTGTGACTTGTGCTGTGACAGATTAGAAATATGGTTTTGGAAGCTCAAAGAGGCATAAATACATGCAAGCTCTGCGAAAGTGTTTAAAAACAGGAATGACATCTCCTAATTATATACATTATATTTCTTCTAACTTTTTGGCTATTGCTTTGTTCTGTGGTTCTTGATAAACAATTGGTTTTATTTAAACTGAAGCTCTTTTCTCCCCAGACCCTGGACCTCCTTGTGAGCTGGATACACAGCCCGTCATTTGTGGCCTCACACAGTCGCTACAGGGATGTTCAGGAATAATATTATGGCACATCCTGCATGGTGCTAAGTGGAAAGACTAAAGAAGCTGTTAGGGATAAAAAGAGAGGCTGCATTCACAGCAGAAAATTGTAACTACATAGCCAGCACCTTTGCTCTTGGGAAGCTGGGAACCTCCCAGAAAAAGCAGATAAAATGCTTAGTTAGGTTTGTATCAAGCTCGCAACAGGCTGCAGAGAGCCAATAGGTCTTTCTCAGCTCAGGACAAACACTCAGGTGCCCTGAAACCAACGAAGGGGAGCTGAAGTCGGGGTAAACACCCAGCTCAGATAAGCTCTCAGGCCTCACACTTTGGCCAAAAGTCTGCGCTGGGCTAATTCCCCAAGTGATGCTGATATTGCCAAGAGACAAGAGGGCTGTGGCTGTTCCTCCTCAGCTCTTAGTATTAAACCAGCCTGATTATGGAAGAGATCAAATTGCATCTGCAGGGAGAAAACTCTCTGGTGTGTTCTCCCTTTGTGCCTGCTGGCAGATACGGAGTCGGCCTGCAGGATTTGGGTAGGGAAAGTTACCGTGCCGTCTTGACTTGCAAGCTCTTCCCATGCAGAACTCCTTGGAAATGACGTGGTTAACAGTGTGTTTGTTTAAGAGGTAAGGGGGGGAGGGAAATTAGTATCAGGTAAAAATATATATGCATGTGTATGTATATAAATTCCCAAAGCATTCACAGCCAGCTACTTAATAGTTTTCATTGAGTTAATTTTAAAATGAGAACCTTGTTTCCTTTATTTAATAGAACAAAACAACTTCCATATTCTTGCCTGTAACTAGCAGGATTTATATAGCATTCTGCAAACAAAGTAAGCATTAAAGTCTCTTTTGCCCATCTGTGGAATGAATAATTTTGTGCAAAGCATTTATTATAAGCACACTGTACACTTAAACTTTTTACTGTAGTGGTGACAGATCCAGCACAGAACTGGATTGTTAAGTAGCAAGCGCGCCACACTTCTATACTGTGTAAAAATTTACCAACCTTTCTAAAGGCTCATGGGTTCAAAGGAAAGTTTTAGCTCACTTGGCTAACTTTTGGGTGCTACTTAAAATGACTCTGGCTGTTAATGTTGGAAGTAGAGCCGAAGAGGTTACAGGGAGATTGAGTTAGAACTGCGTGACTTCATGAAGGTGAGTGGAAAGGTTTGGGTCTGGTATGTGTGGACGTTGGCCACCCGCTTACACCCTGGGAAATTGTGCCAGGCAGCAGCTGGGTGCCACTGGGTTAGGCACTCAAATGTCTTTGGGAAAAGCTTAAGATTTCCCTATTATTTGGCAGCAGTTGGGACTAACCCAGAGGAGATGCGTCGCAAGCACCTCACTCTAATGTAGGTGCTTTTAGGATGAGGTACAATAGGTAGTTATAATTTATATGCGCCGCAGTCTTAGGGTGCTGTCAGTTGAAGCAGTGCCCCTTCTTCGAGCTGCCTTATTTCACCTTCCAGTTAGCTGCTCCTAGGGTCACACTCTCCAGTTCATCTGGGATTCAGTCGGTGCTCAACACGCAGCTCTGTTGTAAGATCTCATAGCTTAGGTTCTCCAAAACATCCTTCTCATGCCTCTAAACACAGAGAGAGCCAAATTCAGAGGTGAGGCACAAGGATGGGCGAGTTAGCCCCAGATAGGCATGCACCAGGCTGGAGGGAATCTGAGTGGAGGTGACATGCAGGCTGAGGACTCTTTGTGGTAACAGCAGTCGCGCCACCAAAGGCTTCCTGCAGCCTTGCTTATACTCACCTCTGGATTTGACCCACTGTTGTGATCTCTGCAGAACGTCTTGGACTTGGCAGCGTAGGCAGTTGTTTTAGTTTGTCTCTCATTGCAGTAGTACTGAATGGGAAACCAAAAAAAAAAAAAAAAGCCAAGTTTCAATTAAAGGTATTTAAAAATATATTTCCAATGTTTTCTGGCAGCCAGAACACCAGACTCCTCTCTGTTTATCCCTTCCAATCTGCTGCCCTCACTCTTTGAGCTGCCTGCCATGCCTTTACATCCAGCATTGGGGCCACTTTTGTCTCCAGTGAAACCTCTCCCTCATTTAATTTTCAGCACCCAGTTGATCCCTGAATTTTTGCCTTTCTTCGTCTACCTGGTCACATTTACAAGAGCTGTTTTCTTTTTGGTTGTTTTAATCATATCTGGACTTAGTAATAGGGAATTCAGGCCTCAAAACCAACATATATCACATCCTTTATCATTTTGATAGGGCTGCTGCAAGTTCTGTGTGTGTTCTGCCTCTAAAGTAAGGTTGTGCATCACTGACGTTTCGTCTGCAAGGTGTATGTCTCTGACTTTTGTGCTCACTTGTTCTGACTTTTCTGCTAGAAAACATCTGTTTTTGCCATGGTTGGGTTACATGTGCTGCAACTAATGGCACCTGAAGGTTGGCTGAAGAACACATCCCTCCACCTTTCCAGCTATAGCACCAGCACTAGGGCTTCTGGTGGGCTGGCCTTGCAGCTGTTCATACAGCTTGTGGAGCAACTCTCAGAATAAACATTTAATTCCTTTCTGCATCTTTGAAATACAACTGAAGCTCAGAGGGGTATGCATGTATGACAGAGGTTAGCTGTTGTCCTCTGTATGCAACTGCGTGCTCTCAGAGGTTGGTTTTTCCTCCAGCTTATGGTTAGTAAAACAAAACTCAAGCCCTCTTTCTCATTGTTCAGCAGAAATGCTGAGTTCTTTTTCAAACTTCACTTCATGTAGTGTTCCTGTGCTATCACTGTGTGTGTAATTGCAGGTCTCAGGAGAGACCTGCTGCTGTTCTTGCCCAAATGCTGGAGGGACCTATAAGAACAGGCCAGAGGAGTGCTGAGTTCTGTATTCCCTTTCTGGATCAGGGGGTGAAGGAACAGACACTCCTAAATGTAGGTCTCTGAGTTAGGTTTTTGTTGCTCCTAGCTCTTTGAGCCTGCATAGGTGGTTGAGCTGATGGAACCAACGGGAGCTACTTCCCCAGCACGTGCAGTTTTTCAGATCCTTGAAATCTCAGAACAGCCTTGGAGAAAGGTTGGAAATAACAGCTCTTTCGCTGTGCCACTTCCAAAGTGCCCTCAGAGTTGCACCCTGCAACCTTAGAGGCATGGACAAATATAAGGAGGGAGGAGCAGTGGGAGTGTTTGGTGTTATTGTGAGTCTTTGGTGTCTAGTTGGAGTTTATTGTTGTAGCCAACAACAATAAACATAATAACTGAGAATAGATAAGATTATTTCAGGATGTTACAAAGTGTCAAAAATAAAATGATTTGTCTTGTAAAAGCCTATTTTGTTGTTGTTGTATGATGACCTAACCTTGTTTATTTCCCAGCACTCAGTTTGTACATCTGTTCTGATGTTACTCTCCAGGTTTGTTTGCTATTATTCTTTGATAAGAACACATAAATCATTTACTGTTTACAGCAAAAGCTGTTTAACTGGGATGGTGGGTTTCTTGATGTGCGTAAGACATTTAGGCATTCATTCGATATGCAGATGAGAGCCTTCTTTGTCGTGTGCCAGGAGGAATCCGACGAAATACTGTGTAAGTGGTGACTGCGATTTTTGCTTCTGTTGAGTCTTGCACCTGATCCAACGTTAGCTAGAGTTTTAAATTTATAATGCTTGTGTCAAGGAGAAACCTGAAAGTAAATCATGTTTTATAGTCTCGATAATGTAGTGTCTGTTCCAGCTGATACTTTATTTCTTCAGCCCTTTGATTCTTTCCATATGAAGGCAACAAATACTTCCATCAGGTTGATGTGGCTGTTTCTTTTCATAGAAGTTGGATACCTTCTAAATGGTTCGAGCAACTGCATCTCCAAAATTTGCATAAATAAGTCAGCTATGTACTGTGGCTTTTTGTGATGTTCAGTGTCTTTTTATTATTTGATGATTAAACGTATTGCAATTTACTAATGAAGAGATGTATTTTGAAGAGCAAAGGTCAGGGCCAGATTTGAAGACTTCCATTGCCTGAAATGTCTAAAGTAATTTTAATCAGGGAATTTACTTGCCATCATCAAAGCACTTTTCCTTTCATGATTTGAAAAAGTCTTACTGCTGATGTTTATAATTATGGAACACCACCATCAAACCCTTTGCTCATCAAACTTCATTACAGTGATTTATTTGACATGCAGTAATACATGTAATGCAGAACAGAAACAGAGCTATTGATTTACCAGCAAATTCATTAAAATTGTGTAAGTATTATTGCCAATAGATACACAAAGAACATAAATTATTTTATTCTGTTTTTGACTTACAGAGGGTCTGTCGAGGAGCTCCATATAAAGCAGTGCAACAAGCTCACATTTCTGTACATTAGTAGATACTGCTGGAATAGCCTTTCATATTCCAAAAGCTAGCACTGTTGAATTGTGTTTAAGGAAGTATTTTGGTTGGTGCAGTCCTGTCTTGCAAAGAGACTTATTTTCTGACCTGTAATGAAGTCAAGAATATAGTGAATGACATATCAAGACTATTCCGTAAATATTAGTTTTGACATAATAAGAAGGAAAAATATTTTGCACTTTTTTGTATCCCAACGTTTGGGTTGATCCAGAAGCTACTGTGCATTTGGAACATGTTCCTGTTATGAAGAACTTCTTAAACTCATTTTTATTTATATTAAAATGATTCCAGAAGTGCAGGGCAGGACATTTGCTTGTGTTGTATCTCTAAACTGTTCTTTGTTTTGTATCTCTTAGATTATGTTACACAGTACCCACGCCAATGGAGCTGCAATACTGACTGATTCCTAACTGGTGCCATTGGCCAGAAATCATTACTAACTTTCAGGCTGTCATTAGTAAGTGCTGAGAACTGCTGATACTGTGCAGGATGAGAAACACCATCCTGTTACTCTGGTGATGGGACTATCCAGAGAGATTTGAAGACAGTTGGGCTCTGGAGCGAGTTGTTTGTCTTTGTGGGACTTCCCCAGTGAAGGTCAAATGTTTGAAGGGACTCCCGGTGCACTTAAACTGCACTGAGTGTAAGGGTATGTTTTGTTCTTTGGGTTTTAATGCTTTCCCTGGATCTTTTCTGTTTTCTTTGCCATTTTCTGTAGGCAGCTCCATTTTGTGCTTATCATGGCTCTGCCAGATGCCACACTAAAGAATATGCTCCTTTCCCCAGTACAGAGCATCTACTGCAGTGTTTTTTAGTTTCCTTGCCTAGCTTCAGGCAGGATTTGTTTTTTTAATTACAAAGTTAATTTTTTTTTTTCTTTGGACACAATTCAAACAGCTAACAGTAATGCTCATATATCCCCTAATGCCTATGACAGGTTTTCCATGTAAACAAAAATTGCATCTGTCCTCAGGGACTGATTTCTATGAGCATATATCATGAAATGCTGGCTATTTTTATAAGGTATGTAAATGAAAATGGAAAATACTGAGAGGCTGTCCTGGAATGTGAAGAGCTTATATTTCTGTCTGAACTTGGGTAAGCAAACCTGTCTTTACCGTTGAAAGTGGTTGACTTAGTTGATTTAGGGCTTCGTTTTTGGCCAATTGATAGTGTATGACTCTTCTGCTCGGTCTGTATCTAATGAAGACTCCAGTGAAGTTAAAACTTGAGTAGTCGGGAGTCTCTTGAGACTATGCTACAAGCAGATAGAAAGCGTGAGCTGAATTGCTCATTGGTCCTAAAACTAAGTGTTTCTGCAAAAGAACCTGGAGTCAGTTTGTGGGGAAGGAATTAGAAATTCCAAAAGCAGTTCTGTTTCTTTTTCTTTTTTTTTTTTTCAAATTTCAAATCTAATTTTTCCTCAGCAATTTGAAAACAAGTAGGAACGGATTCTTCCCCATGTCCTTGCCCCCATGCAGTGGGCAGGTAGGGCGCCCATGATGCCAAGCTCAGGTTCCTGTGGGAAAAGAAAGACCTTCTCACATTTTATGGCCAACTTAGACACGGATTGCGAGAGTCACAGCTTATTCCTACCATATGGATGTGGCATACTTACGTCAGCATTAGAAATGAAACAGAGTGCCCAGCTGATGTGAACTGTAGGATCGATATGAAACCTCGTGTTTCTGCATACAACCTTGAAGCAAAGGAGATAGGAAGAAACTTTCCTTATGAAAAGACTTTCTCGTTTGTAGTTTCAGGTTTCCATGGTTAAGAAGCATTTCATGCCTCACCAAAGGCAGATAGGCCAATCCTTCCTCGAGCAGTCACTGTAGCTGTTTCCATTCATGTCTGAATGCCTAGACACCATAACATGGGATGCAGAGGCAGAGCAAGTGAGCATAACTGTTTATTTCCCTTTCCTCAGTTGTGTGAAGCAGCTACATAACTTTTTCATCTGACAGTTGTTAAGCATTTAAGTGCAATATTCCAAGAGATGCATCTTTGCCAAACATCCTGTCTCCTCTCCTCTGTTTATCCAGTTATTTAAGGAAACAAAAGGGAATCTTCTCTTACTTGTCTCTCACTGCTTCTGTAGAGGAAGGTATGTTAGGACACATGTTTCATGCTGTCTCCTTCCCTACCCTATGCTTGGATGCTGAAATGTTTTTGGAAAATTTTCTTAAAAAATAGAAAGACTTGATGGATCCATTTAGCCCAAGGACGGACCATTTAGCTTAGCTAAGCTGATGTCTGCTTTTAGGTTGAAAGCACTCTTTAGTCCCTGTCAAGGATATAATGGATCAAATCCTTCCCCCCTCAACTGTGTTTAGACACAGCGTATGTCTAAACATACACAGTTAGGCCCTAGCTTGTGTAAATCACCGTAGTATTCACTAAGGAGTTGAACTGAAGTAGAAAAGGTTTTGATGATTTGCATGAGCTGAGAACCTGCCCCATGGTCTCCTTGCAGTAGAATTTGACTGTGCTGTGCATGCATGACTGTAACTGGAGGCCAGCAGTCGTGGGGGATCTGTATTCTGATCATCCAGCAGGATTAACAGAAACATCCTGGGCAGCTCAAGCAGTCATTCACACAGCACAGCACAAGAATGATTGGACAGACAGTATTTCCTTCCCAAGAATTTGTCTAGACTTTACAGGTTTTCCAAGAAAAAACATTCCATGCATACAGTCATTGCTCCTGAGGTGCGTAAATGTCTCTGATCCTACTAGGAGACAGATGACTATTGTGCTGATGTCTCAGCCCTTTTAAAGAGCTAATGGATAGGAAGCAGAGGTGTTCATAGGGGCACGGGGCCTCAGGGCTTTGGCATCAGGATAAGTTACTGGAGAGCAGCAAATCACTGTGTCTGCAACCATGTGCACACTCTTACCTTGCAGCATCTCCTGGTCAACAAGAGGTACTGTACCTCTCTTTTCCTGAAGGAAAGCTGTCTTAAATTGTGTTACACTTAAGGAAAGTGCCTGCACAGCACAGTTAATATGAAGTGGTCGTTAAGTAGTAACTTGCCACCCTGCAGAAATTGATCTGTGTCAGAGCTCCTGATCTCCACGTTTCTGTTTCCTTTTATTTTAAAGACAGCATTTTTTTCTCAATTCTCAGAGAGGTCAGAAACTTCAGTATGTTGTTTTCTCCCTGTTACTTTCCCTGGAAATTCAAAAACACTCTTGATGCTCCACTGAAGAAATATCCTTCCTTAGAGGATTTCTGGTAGAATGGAAATTCAGAAATTTGATTTCCTCTCTCTCCCAAACCATCACATTCCCCTCAGAAAAATCCTCCTTCTTTTCCTTCCCTGAGTGCTCAGAAAGGAAGAGGGAAAAAATTGCCAAGTTCCCCTTAGGTTTGGGCTTTATTGACTTAATTGGCTGATTTCGTTATGGTCTTTCTTCAGAAGAAGGTAGGACTGGGAACTCAGCTTTACGCAGTGTTGATCCTAGAATCACACAAGTTCTCTAAACTGGATGAAGTGGAAGGAAAGAAACTGAAGCAGAAAGAAGGGATGTCGTCCTTTTAAAGCAAGTATTTTCTCTCAGCTGCATTTTTTCCTTGAACACTACCAAGTCAATGCAGTGGACATGTCCGGAGAAAGCACTTACCCTAATGTCACAGGTTGTGGAGATGTCTGTACCCAGTCCTGGTCAAAGAGTGCATCTGAGTGGGGCTGAGATGCTTGGCATTCTTCTTAGCTAGAATCCAGACGGGTAAATGACTGGTGGGAGGTCTGTGATGAGGGCCCTGCCTCAGGTTTGTTCCAGTCTCTGAAGAGACAAGGATCAGAACATGTCCCCCAGCCATTCCGCCCTCCTTCGAGGGTCTGCTACCAGCAGTTGTTTTGATGGGCGTGGGGACTACAAACATACCATATTCCCAAGGCAGGAAGGAGGGAGGGATGTGCTAGTTTGCCTCCCTGGTGATGACAGGCCTCGAGGCCGTGCAAATAAGTCCGTGAGAGATAGGATGGGGGAGCTGGGCTGAACCCAACAGGGAACAAGCTGGGGAAAGGGAGGGAAAAAGTGGTGACAGGTTCTCCAGGGCTCCTCTTCTATTCCCTTTCTTTTATCCCTTCCTATTGTTTTTCCTCTGTGGATGCAACCATGGACATGTGAATAGGCCACAATTTAAGGTGAATGGGAAATAAATCTGCCACTCAATAGGATGTGTTAAATTATTGTCTTAAGCTTGATTTTCACATAGGCTCAGATCTCAGATTGGATTGAGCTAACTGCGCTCTGCTGCATTTCTGGCTGCTCCTTGGCTTGAACTAATATTTTTGGGAATGATGGTTTTGTTAAGGCCAAATAATTTCTCGGTCTACCTATCCTCTGAGGAAAAAATCCAACTTATTTGTCACATCAAACCTCACTGAATGTACTCCGGGAAGGTGCTGCCTGCCTGCCCTTTCACCAAATGGTAATAATCTGCTGGGGGATGGTCCTTGCAGCACACGAGACGGTGCAGGCAGAGCTAATTTACCAAAAACGAAGACAGATCAGTAAAGGTATAGAGACCAACCCTAAAGAGCTTGCTTTCTCCCCTTCCTTCTGCCTTTGTATCAGTTTGTTTGTGATAGTAGGCACCCTCATCTGTGAGTGACACTTGCATTGAGGATTCCCTGAGAACCTTCTGAAGATCCTTCCTTCTTCACTTAAAATTTACCACCAAGCTTTCTCCTGTCTTGCTGTGACAGCAGAGGTTTAGGGGGTTCAGAGTTCAGGCTTAGCTCCAGTGAGTATCCCAAAAGATAGATGCAATTCTGGAGCCTGTTTGAATTATCCAGGCTTCTCCCTGACAAAGATGGTGCAATCCCCTGTGCACTCTCTGGCTATAATTTAAGATACTTCTTGTGGAGGCTTTATATTAGGCCTGGCCAGCAAATATCTACTGTATTGAAATGGGAGTCGCCAGACAGCAACACTTCGACGGTAACTTCTCTATGTAAGGTGATTTTATGGCCCTATAGAAGGTGTGTGTTTCTCAGCCCTTAATATATTTATTTAAACCTTTGAGAGGCAGAAGTGCTGTTACTCCCATTTTACCAGAAAGCTTTAAAGCACAGGTTGAATTCAGTGACTTACCTGAGCGCCACCCAAAATGTGAACTATCACCTCCAACATTTCAGTCATTGCTCTAATCCAAGGCCCATCCTTTCTTCCAGACCTTTAGGTGGGCACAGGCCACACAGTCTTTGAAGATATACCTTACACTGTTGGAGGAAAACCTAAAAGTCCCTTAACCTTACCCTAACTAAAGTGTCCCAAGAAAACAACCATAAAAGACATCAGCTGTGATGGAAATGTTGAGCTTGATCAGGAGGCCTAAAAAATTCAGATGATAAAGGGTCATTTTTGAAAACATAGTAACATCTATGGAATATGTGGAAGATTAGTTCCATTAAACATGGCAAACCTATCAGTTCTATCAGTCATTTTTGTTAGCTGGCCTTGCTAGTGTGTTTTTTTGCACCAAAGTAAAACATAGAAGAATTGGTAAGGTTTATTTCCTGTTGCTTGAATCTGTCTAAGCTGTAATTTGTACTGGACAGTTATATCTACAGAATCTGCAGTTTGGAAAATATTTGTTGTTCTGTAGCATGTAATCCACCAATACAGAGTTTGCTTCTTGCTCTTGTAATCTGACATGAATTAAAGCAATCATAAATGTTTTTTTTTTCTTTCTTCTTTTTATAGAGGAGTGCAATCTTCCTGCATTGCAGTTAGTAGCTGTTGCTATAAAAATTAATTTGCAAAAATATTATTTAGTTCTCTTGTGAGTGCATATATACTTACTTTGTGAAAGCCCTGCGTCTGTTTGCTGTATAGATCAAGAATTGGTATCCTGGCAGCTAGTAACCCTAAGACCATTCCAGAGAGTCCAGAAGGCACTGATTTTAGTGGAACATGTGGCTACCTAGGTGTCAGGTGCACTTTTTGTGGTGCCTGAGGTTTTCCTGGGTATCTCCCATCAAAACCTGCCCATGTTCAGTACTGATTTGCTTGCAAGACTTGTGAAGTGCAAAGCTTAAGGTAGTATGGCTACAGTAGCAAAGCATCTGTGGAAATTCTGGCTCTGTTGGCTTTAGCTAAGAATTATGACTATTTCTGGGGATTTTAAAAACATTTGGGGCATTTGCAATCGTTTTTCTCCACATACCGAAATACTGGCAAGATGAAAACCTAAAGAAAAAGATGTAATTTCTGGCAGGATGCACTCTTTTGGGTTTGCATTTTGTCACATTTATCTGAGTCCATTGTTGCTATGTGCCTTTAAAAAGCAGTAGTTGTCATACAAACCCTGCTCTGATCACTTACCCAATCTGTAATCTTAATGGAAAGGTTAGGTTCAGGTTAATCAATTAATCTTACTCACAGGAATAGTCTAATAAAGTTTAAGGGCTGCCTTGGCTGACATTAAACTTTTCTTCCTGCACCCTTAAAGAATCAATAAGGTAACCTCAAGTGCTAAAACAGTAGAGAGATAAAATGTATAGAAACCTTTGTCTTGCAGCCTTTTTGCACAGTGAATAAATACCAACACTTTTGTGGTGAATCCTTATGAAACTTTCAGTAGTGAAAAGCTCAGAATTGTCCATGTCACACTGCTGACTTATGGGAAGCTGGAGGGCCTCTGCTGCACCCTATAAACTATAGGTAAAAGTGCATTGCTTTGTTCAAACTGAGGCCCCAAGTCTGACTTCAGTGTATGTCACATTGCAGTAAAACTGTGGTCTTTAGTATCTTCTGGAAGCGTCACTGTTGGAGAATTACGCAATAGACATAAAACTTGATGGCTGGAGAACAAGATGTAACATACCTTAGAGGGTCAGGGTCATAGAAAGTGTCAGCTTTTGGGCGTCATGTTTTCCTGGCAAGACAGCGAGACTTGCCATCTCTTTGGACTAGTAGGGGAAGGAACATTTATAGGTAAAACTGAGCTTAGCCTTGCGAGGACATTGCATCCTTTCGGGCTAGGAATGATGTATTCCCAAAGGAGCACAACCTTGTTGGGAAGCTGAACAGCGAGCTAACAGGGAGGTGCTGGGATTTGACCAAAGTTTTGATGGGCAGAAGTGCTGGAGGGAAAACAGTGGCAATTTAAGTAGGTACAATCAAGGTAAAAATCATGAGTGAAATCCAAATACCCATACTTATTTCTGATCTGGTTGTGTCTTAGGTAAAAAGTTAATAGACTTGGAAGATTTTGGCTGCGGAGTCTTGATTTGGTCCACTAAGTATTTTAAATTATTGTTCATGATTGGTTTATAATAAAAACGTGGATGATTAAGTCTGGGAGAGCTCAGAATTTAGTGCTTGATTCTACATGACATTCCTGTCTTTCAGAGGGAACTTTGTCCACTGTTCCTCATTTATAAAAATTCATTACCCGTATAAATCTCATCCCCAGATGTTTGCATGTCTCTGGAAAAAATACAGATGTCTCTGAGAAGCCATGTTTGATTTTATAAAAATCACTTTTCCCTTTGTACGAACCTAACTGCTTGAACTAAAACAACTATTGTAGGACTCTCTGAAGAGAAAGCTTTTTAGCAGGCAAAGAAGCAATGCAGCAGGATGGTGATGCTGAAACACAAGGAAGATACTGAGAGCAGATGTAACTGTGCTTCAGCAGGACCGTGTATGCTCTCAGGTACACTCAGCAGAGAGAGCAGCCATATCTGTGTATGTGGTTTGGTTTTGTTTTAGAGCAAAGGACATATTTCAAAGGAACACAGCATATCCAAGCAAAAACAAATAACTGCATTTTATTTTTATTTATTTATTTATAGCATTTCTTGTGTAGATTATGTTATTTTTCAAAAGAATTGTCCCTTTGTACCTTTTTTAGTCTGTACATTTACCTTGTCTGTCTTGTCTCGTATTTACACATCACTAGCAAAAGGAAATTTACTTTAGCACTGGAGGTCTCAGACATTACGGCAGTATGGATAATGAACGAGTACTTGGCTTCCTGTCTTTACCCCAACTGATCATGTCACTGTGTGTCCATGAAGAACAACTCTGTGTATGGCACAATGCAAATTGGCCTCAAAATACCTTAGTGTTGTGCTGAAATCCCATACTGACAGGCCATGCTGAATTTGGAGCGCTGGGTTATTAAAAATACAGGGTTACCAAGCAACAGTGTTTATAGAAGGAACATTTCTTGTTCCCAGTTTCGCCTGTGACTGCTCTATCTATAAAATAGCTTCAAGCAGCAGTATCGAGGGGGTTTCAGTGTAACAAAGCGATTAATTTTGATACTAATGAAACGAGGCCCTGCTGCCTGCCTTGTGCTGTGCTTGAGGTGCCTGTGGGCAAGGTACGGACCTTGCAGCGGGTGGCTTGCTTTGAGCTCTGCCTTTATTTTACCAAGGGTATTGTTCTTTTTTTTTTTTTTTTTCTGTGAATAGCAGCTCCCTTCAGAGACCCGTACAGTAAAGTAAATTGTCTCACAAGATAAGGACTTCCAAAGGAAAACCTTGCATTGACTAAAATCCAGGTTATAACTCAAATATAATATTCTGAAGAGCAGGAGAATGCGGTACCACATACTAAGGAAAATGCTGTTGTACAAAGCAAACAAGTTCTGCTTGTCCCTGTGTTGTGCATTTTTCCCCTTCTTCCAGTTGATTTATTTAGTGACTTGCACAAGCCTCAAGGCATTTTGTTGAATTCCAGAGGAACTTTACTTAGATAGAGATGTGTGCGATGGGATTAAATCTCAAGTATCTGTCATTTAAATGCTAATATCTCTGGATTAGGAGAATTTGGCAGTAATTACAAGAGCTAGTGATGTTGCATACTGATTTAAAGTAGTTGGTAATGCTTTTGCTGGAAGTAGAATGGACAGTTTGACACCAGGATCAAAACAGAAAGAGGTATATTTAATAGAAATTGCCTATGGAGTAGTTTGCATTGGAAGAACGTTTCACACATCCAGATGCAGGTGAAAAGCTCTTCACTGCTGCATGCGGAGAGTGGCCGAGGCCACTGGACAGTGACAGCAGGGTGCCATTTTAATGAATCACCAGCAAGCTTATCAGAAGAGAATTTTATTTCCCCGTATGTCTAGATTATTGTAATGGCATTAACCTCTACAGAGAGTCCTGAATCCATGCGGTATTCCCAAATGCTCATGTTTGTATTGGCACTTACATGTTTACAGATGAAAGTGCAAATCCCATCTTCTCCCTCCTGATTCGACAACATAGGATGCTACTGCGACAATTATTTCTCCTGCAGCCTGCTGAGACTCCCTCATTTTTTCCTTGCTGAGGTTGCTGTCAGGTGCTGCTTTTTAGACCTTGCCCTCTTTAAGAAGTTTGTTGATGTCCATGCAGAATGCATGCCAGCAGATTTTGCAATATCATTTGTAAGACAAAAGAAAACTAGAAATGGAAGTCATATTTTTGTGCACAAATTTCTTAGCCCTCTGTTTATTATGCCTTCTGTAGTACCTGATTCCTCCAGGACAGTTTATATCTAGATTTGTCCAGCTTCAGTGGGAGCACGTTGAGTGAGCACGGAACAGAGTGCTCAACACGCAAGATCTAATCCAGCAATGGCATGTGTGCAAGCAGAACTTTGCATTCATGCGTTGCACCAGGAATTTCACTGGGGCTCTGCCTGGGCACCCAATTCTGCCTACACGGAATAAATGGCAAATAGGAGTCATGTGTCGTAAGAGCAGCACAGAGCTGTCAGATGCTTCCTTTAGCCAGACTTTACTATTTGTATAAACACTGTAAGCACTCTGTTGCAGAGCTTGGAAAACATTTTGCTCTGCCTTCTTTGTTTTGTTTTGGTTTTGTTTGCATGCATCATTTTACATGTGAAGAAATTAACCCAATACAACCAACCAGATTGTACAAGAGTTAGAATAATGTCTTACATGCAAAATTTATATCCTCCTGTCCTTTCTCTTGTGGAATGTGATTTTACAAAAAAAAAAAAAAAAGACGACAAAAACACAATAACAATTTGAAACAGACACTGATTTGCTCATAACAAATGTTGAAAAAAACCTCCAGATATCCTTGGTTTGTGAATGTGCACATTATTGAAAATGTAGTAGGCTCAAATGTTTACTTTCGGCAATGATCCCAAAATCTGGGAAGTTGTGTCTTACGTACAAATATTAGTCTTTCATCTGTCTTCACAACAAGCAAATATTGGGAGATGAACTTGGTCATACTTTCACTGCTGCTTGGGTGAAGTGTTGTAGACACTGAGGCACAAACTTACTTTTGTAGCAAATTATATTGGCTTGTTTTTCTGTGTATCTTTGAGGTAATAAGTATGGAGAAAAGATACATTCATTATTAACTTCCTAGAGACTGGCCATCTGATTTATGGCTTCAAAGTATCCCCATTTAATCTGTCAGAACTGATTTTAAACTTCATTTGTCTTCTGGTTTTGGCAGCACTCTACCTTGAATTTGACCATTTGACATGCATTGTACTAGAGTCACATTTTAAAAACATTTACAGTATGTTGCAAAAAAAAAAAAAAAAAAAAGAATCAATTTGGTACATCTGCTTTCAATATTATGCATCTCTAAAAGTGAAAACAGTTTGAGAGTTGGCGTTGGGAATGCTCTTGTTGTAGCTGTAAGCACAGCATTTAGGTAACTTTTATAAGAACAGAATAATAATTACAGACAATGAATTGTCAGTGAATAAAAGTCTCCTGTGATTATCACCAGTTACAGTTAACGGCTCTGGTGGCCAGCTGATGAGATGCAGAACCGGGCTTTCCCAAAGTGAAAGACAGGGCATTTCTCTAAAGATTTTCTAAAATCGCTTTCAGAGAGAGGCTGAGACATTAGCAGCCCCCAGAGGCTTTGCACAGACACCTCGCAGGGTAAGTTACCACATCCAGGAGTCTGGCTGCATCTCGGGAGCTGATACAACTCTTCCTGCTCTCCCTCTTCCATAAGGAAGCACAGCCTCAGCTTTGGGCTTCTCTCCAGCCTGGGCCTTCCAGGCTCTGACCACTGCTCCTTCCCTAACTATGATGCGTGGAGTTGGAGAAATCTTCTCGAAGTGCACATATGGCTCAGGGTTCCCCTGTAGTCCCCCTGTTTTTTAATTGTAGCTGCATGGGATTGTTTTTTGTCAGAACAGCCTTTCCCTGTCTTGCATTTTTTCATCCCTGCTGTCACTGTATATTAGTTTTTTCCTGCACTAGTCTGGGTGATTATCAGCAGGAGAATATTACATGAGTAAAGATTGCATAAGAGGATGTGTTAACAATACAAGAACGGGGTAGTGGGGAGCTGGGTGAAAGTGCTGGCAGTGTGGATAGATAGAAAAGGTGTTGCCTTAGGAATCGTCTACAGAAAGAGCTTATTACAAGACCCAGAAGTAAAGTGAGGACTGAGAGGTTCAAGTCAGAGATGAAGCCCGTGTTATGAAGACCTCATGGTAGGAGCTGTTCTGGTAGGAACTGCTCAAAAAGGGAGAGGATGCAGGTGCTGGGTTCCATTTTGCAGCTGCAAGGTGCCACCTTTGATACTTGTCAGCCACAAAGAGATGCCAGAGGCTGAATATTAGCAGTGTTAGGCAGACAATAGTGAGCAAAGGCAGTAGGGTTATGTTTGATTTTGTAATTGAGATTACTGATGTGAAGAGGGAGAAGAGAAACAGAGAAAGGACTAAGCTCGTTGAAATTAAGAACGTGAACGCAATCTTTCCTCTGGACAGCTCACTGAGGTAACTGCTTCTCCCAGTGCATCACAGGGGTTGGGCATGGTTCCCACTGGTTAGACCAAAATAACTCGATGTTTGTGCGTCCGACCACCAGTTCAGAAAAGACCGCTGGGCTTGGCACTCCTGGCTTGCGTTCACCTTGGACCTGCCTGGTGTGGTGTTGTGGCGTTATTGCCTGCGTTCCCATCAACACAGGGAAGGATTTAAGCAGTTTCCTTTTTTTTTTTTTTCTGTATGTGCCTGATGCTGAGCCTGGGGTTTTTATTCTTTCAATTATGCTGTGTAGCACTTGGAATGCTTAACAGAGCCAGGCACAGGCAGTGCACAGGGATGAGAGCACTGGAATAGAAAAATAAACAGCGGAAACCCACAGCTGAACTACCAGATGCTGGGGTTTGTCAAGAGTTTTTTTATAAGAAGACAAGACTCTGACTGGGGTCGTTATCCCCACCAGCCACTTGTCAGAGTAAGTCCCTTTTTTTTTTTCTCCTTCTGTCTCCACCTCTCTGTATAAAATGTCCCTGTCCAAACACAATGAAAAAACTGATTTGTTATCGTAGGTTCTCTCCTACAGGAAAACGGTGTCCATACAGAGAGATGTGCAGGCCACCGTGTCACCTCTGGGGACACTGCTGTGACACAGGGCTTGTC
This sequence comes from Cygnus olor, assembly GCF_009769625.2. Classification (NCBI taxonomy): domain Eukaryota; kingdom Metazoa; phylum Chordata; class Aves; order Anseriformes; family Anatidae; genus Cygnus; species Cygnus olor. Next base: position 27,299,059 of record NC_049176.1, on the reverse strand, counting down.
TTAGACTATAGGAGAGCAGAGGGAGACACAGGCCACCAGATGCACAGATGTTTAGGAAGGATGTGTTTTCCTTCTGATGTGGAAATGTGAGGGGTTCCCTTAGCCCTGAGCATGGATTGCAGGAGCAGAACCTAGTACATGTGTGTGTTACCTCTTTCCCTGCCTCTTCTTGTGGTCCAGCCCTTCCCCACTTTCTGTCCTGCTGAGCATAACCTGCTGGTCTTCACCAGCACAGCCCAAGCCCGTGGCTGCACTTGTCATTACTGCATGTCACAAGGTTGCCCTGTTTGGCCCTTGATGAAGACAAAAGATGTAACGAGCACTAAATGACACTTGTGCCAAAGCCACCGTTGCTGTGCTGAGTGGCACTGGCTCACCATTCCTTACTGCTCTGCTTGTACCCCTCAGTCTCTTAGGCTGTCAACTTTCTGAGGCAGAGGTCATATTTTTGGTCATCCCAGTGCAGAAATACGGGATTATAACCAAACACTGCCTGTGTCCTGGAAGTAAAAGCTGGCAATAGCTCGGCTATTGCACCATGGCTCGCCTCAGTCAGGTGGATGTCAGGAAAGAGGCCGAGGATGGTGAGGAGCAGACCACAGACCCCAGGAGTTACTTCTGAGGCTCTGGCCTTGGCGATGGATGTCCTGCTGCAAAGTTATGAAACATCAGTGGACTTTAAAGGGGAAGCAAAACCAGAGCAGGCAGTGCATGTGCCTAACAGTGGCTATATTGCACAGCAGTCTGAACACTGAGGGTCTGAGTCCAGAAGGAAGGTCAAGAGAGATTCCTACAAAAGCCGGTAATTGTTTTCTTTTTTAGCTTGTTTATTTTCTATGCAGTTAGCAAAACGTGACTCTTCATTATGTGTGGTGTAACCAGTCATTAGCTGTATATACATGGCTGGGATTCAGTTACACAGAAACAAGATACTTTGCTTTTCCACGCTAACTGAGAAGAGGAAAACGCAGTGACGTGCAGGGAATGTAGACCTGAGCTTTGGGAAGCCGCTCCTGCTCGCAGAAGACTGGTCACTGCAGCATACGTACTGGTGTTTCTGTAGGGCGTAGGGCTTTCTAAGCATATCTGAGGGCACGTGGCCGACAGCACGATGGCTGGCATTCGGGCTTGCCTTTGAACCAGCCTCTGTGCATTTTTGCCAGCCTGGCCAGGACCCAGGACAGTATGTGTACCCTCAGGAGACAGGCTGTCTTCTTGGGGGTGGGAAATATCTCTGCGTGGTGGGACCCCACAGCACGAGGACTTGTTAGCTCAGGTCATGACAGCTTGGAGATTCCTGCAGCAGGCTCGGAAGCAGCCCAGGTTTGCTGTTGCTGGTCCCTTCTTTCCTTGATGTTCTTCCTGGAAAACCACCGCTAAGGACTTGCAGCGCAAATAATGCACGATACTTCCGTTGTACTGCAGGTAGTGATTTTGGAGCCGTGCTGCTCTCATCTTTTCCCTCTTGCTGGCTGCAAGGATCCATGCAGATGAAGGGCTATGACAATGAGAAGGAAAGATTCCTCATTTTTCTCTTTTTGGGTACTTGCCGAGGTTGCCTTCCCCCCCCCCCCCCAGCTAATTTCTTAGTCAGTTCAGGACCACATGGGATTTCTGACAGGTAAATGTGGATTTTTGTGCGTCATGCCCTGCTCTAACAGCAATCATTTTAGCTCTAAAAGGCTATGGCTTAGCGTGGGGCTCGGATGACACATGCCTTCTGCTTCCAGCTCCTTTATTTTTCAAATGGCTTGAGTTACTCCCACTCTGCCGCCCTTTGCAAACCAGCCACGGGGTTTAGATGTATTCTGCAGAACTTGCGCTAAACCAAACAAGGCAAACCTAAGAAAGCCTAAATTAAAACAGCAGAAATCTCACACTCAGTGACTCTATTGCTGGAGCCCTTTTTGCCTGTAAACAAAAAATTCAAATGGCTGATTTTCCCCCCTCAGTTTCATAAGTGGTTACTGAGCTTCTGCAGTTGCTACATTCCTTAAAAAGTTGTTATTTCTTTTTTGGTCACACACTGGGGGACTCCATTGTTTTCAGTGGTGCCTATTGAGTTAGGCCCATCGACAGCAGAACTCATTCTGGGTCATTAAGTTTGGAGGCGCAGTAGTATAATTTGGTGACTTTATTCTATTCCTTAGCAGAGCTTGTATTACAGTCACGCACACACTAGAACAGAATAACCATCCTTCTCCCTTCCCCCAAACCCAGACAGCTTTATAGGACCCAGCCTGGCAGCCTCAGGTGAAACATCAAGAATTTGCTGGCTGAATGAGCGGTTCCGTTCTGATGCTGCAGCAGAATAAGAAAAGAAAAAATTGGAGAGCTCTGTTTATGCACATATCAGGCAGAAGGAGGCAAATGACATTGTTGTCTTCGAAGTTATTAATGGTTCTAGCACTGTGCTGCTCTGGTGTTGACAATTTAACAAGGTTCTTTGGAAAAACTGGCTGTGATTAAGAGAAGATTCACACAGATGATTCACGATCTGGCGAATATTCTCTACCGTGAGAAAACGAAAAAGGCCAGTTAGTCACTGAAGAAAAGGTAGGAGCAAAGTCTAAAGTTATCCACAGAGGGAGAAAGTCCCAGGTACTTCTCGTGCCTTAATGTAGCACACAAAGGCATAACGAGACCCAGTGCCTGGGAAATGAAGACAAAAAAGTTCAAGCTATACAAAATTCATGCTGAGAACTTGGAACAAGTTGCCACAGAAGCAATTCCCCATCATTTAAAGATTTGATGTCTATCTAAAAGATACACCTTAGATCTGATACGCCAACAGCACTATAGTGCACCAAACACACCAACCTCCTTCCTAGGTTCTGCCTGTGGACAGTGTGGTGTTTGGAAGTTGTCCTGTGTTCCTGCGCTACATCTGCTCTTCACAAACTCCGTCACCTCACCACAAGGTCTCTGTTTCCCACTTAGAAGTAGTTCTTACAGGGCACATTTCTGGCTCCTTCACCCTGACATTTAGGGAACCTTGCACAGCTTTTGACTGCACTTTTCCTCCTGTAGGGACGTTTCAGTCTCCACAGTTCTCCAGCACTAAATTCACATAAAAATGCACGTTCCAGATACAAATCCTTATGCCTCGTTATCAAGGCTAGCAGTGGGGCAAGGTGATGGGAAACAGGAAAGCAATGGGATGCCTGCCTGGAGTAGTAACAGGCTAGACTGTCTCAGCCTGAGGCCCTTAAATCTACTCTGGTTAGAAGGTCGTTCTCTCTGTGGCTTTCTGCTCCATTTGGTAGTGGACAAGATTTGCAGTTGCCAGCTGCAGTGTTTGTATCTCTAATTAAGCAGTAGAAGTTTTTATTCAAATGGAGATGTTAGGACTCGTCCCTACAACGTACTGTTAAATACCCAGTTCTAGAAGACTTCACAGGTCCGATTTTGCTCCTTCTAGTTTTGTAGTAGTATTGGTATTTCACTGGCTGTGGCAGTGACTCCTAATTGACAACCAGGCAAGAACAGAACTGGACCCTGATACAACATGATTCATGAACTACTGTCTCAGTTTCAGTGGATCAATTAGATCAGCATGTTGGAATGATCTCGTGCCCTTCATGAATTTCAGAGGGCTGGGATAGTCAGGAGGCACTGTAAATCTAAAGAGTCAGCCCAAAGTAGAGTTTTGGGAATGCCCTAGCACTCAAATCTGGGCAGTGTGCAAATATGTGCACTGTCATGAGAGTTCTCATTTACTGTTTTATGCCATTAAGTTGAATTATGGAGTGATGAGACCACGGTGGAGGCAACCTTTACCTTTGCATGGGTGTTTAATAAGTTCTTCTGTACTGTTTAATAAGTTCTTCTGTACTGAGATTTCTGGGCATTTTTCAGAGGACAGTTTAATGCAGCAATAAGAACCCAAACCAGTTGCACTGGGTCAGTGCAAAGGTTCCCTAATCTCATTATTCTGTGATTTATCTAAGAAAATAGATTATATATTATATTATATATTATATCTAAATATCTATTATAATAGAAGATAGCTGTGAGCGTAGGTGTGCATATCAGCAAGAGTTATTTATTTGAATTGTCAGATATGTGCAAGGTTAGGGAGAAGTGCAATCTGTTGTGGAGAGCCTGCAAGAGGTCCGTTCACTGGCAGTGAGTGCAGAAGGGTAAATTCTACTTGAATAGAGTTAATCCTAAGCATAGTTCTGGTAAAATAGAAAGCAACATGGCAAATCACTTGATGTTAAATATATTTCAAATCAATCCTTGAAATAATGCCAAAATCCTGGCAGAAAGAAATGTCAAACAATGAAAGCAGCAAATGAAAAGTAGAAGGGCCAGGCTGTTGCTCTTTTCAGCATATACTGGAGGGGATTGTTTTGTTTGTCTTGAATTCTCTTTCTGGCAGTTTTAATTCTAAGCTGCAAAGAAGCTGTTACTGTGTTAGGTATTAAGTGGTAAATGAACAAAGAGGCTGTGTAGCTGAAATGGTTTCCTGTTTGGGGTAGCGATTTGAGTTTTCATTGTAAAACATTTTTTACACAAGAGCACAAAGAGGTTGATGGGGGATGTAGGTTACCTGGTGAGTGTGAGAGGTCTGCAGTGACTCTACGTGGAATGTGTGGATGTGAAGAGGTCTCCTTTTCAATAAAAGAATGGAGAAACCAAGGTGTGTTAGGAGGACCTGTAGCTTTCAGTGATCCAATGCCTCTTGACTGTAATTTTTCGTCCCTGTGATCTATAGAAAAACAAGAAAAAATGCCTGGAAGAAGCTCCAGGTGAGCTTGGAGTGAAGATGTCAGTTGAGAAGAGTGTCATGAAACCTGTCATAGAAAAGGAGCTTAATTCACATGTTTTGGGGGACCAGCAAATGGAAGACAACCCATTGCTGGAAGCTGATGTGCAGTGCAGGTTTACTAGCTCCCCCCATTGTCTTCCCTTTGTGTGTGGGAGTATTGCTGTGACACAGCTTTAGCACCCAACATGGAAAGTTCTTCCTAGACTCCCAATTCATTTTGATTCCTACTATGAGTCATTTTCTGCCTCCTTTCACTATAAGTAGAGTAGCCTCCAAATACATGCTTCAGAATTAGATCCCTAAAACTGGATGCTGTGCATGCCCTTCCCGCCAGTCCTTTTGCTCTGTCTAGCTTGCATTGAAAAGAACAAAATGCTTTTTGGTTACCAGCATCCTCTTTTGTTTAAAGTTTCTTCATAAGCCTGCATGTCTACATTGATTTTGTCCTCGGAGAAGTTAGCTTCCGTGGCTTTTACTGACTTGGTGACACTTCCAGGCTTCTAAATCTTTCAGCCCAACATCTTGATGGAACTAATTGTTGTTGTGCTCAGCTGGAAGTATGGGTGGTAGGTTTTTTCCTTTTTAATATATAGAGTGCATGCTGAGCTAGGCAGACACAAAATTCCTTCTTGGGACATAGAGACATATATGTTTACACAAGACACATGCAAGGTGCCATATGGCAAAAACCCCAGCTTTCATTCCCTGCACATCCTTGTGTTTCAAATGTTTGGGAGAGCACAAGCCCCTGTGGAGCCTTTACATGGTCTGCTGGCTAGAACTTCCATGGAAAAGAGAGACTAAATGGACTAAGTAAAATACAGGGGAGTGGAGGTCTGGGAGTTTAAAAGTTCAGAGTTTAATAAGTAAATGGGAAAGCAATAACCCACATGCAGCTCATAGGAGGCATGCTTTGGCTATTAGTGAATTAGATGACTTGGAGAAAAAAACAAAAACAAAAACAAAAGGAATAGATTTTTTCAAACTGTGCATGTATGGAAAGATCCTGTCTCTTCAATGGAGTCATATAATCAATGGTGAAAGCATGTTTACAATAGGAACAATGCAAGCACCCACATCAGAAAATGTGTGAACTTATGTGTTGAGGAAGTCACTCTGGAGTTCTTTTAACCTACAGGCTGCTGAGAAAACCCTGGTGGTGTCCATCTAGAGCAACAAAAAAACCAAAGGGGACAAGGGGCAGGTATTCATAACCCTAAATGGTGTAGAGTTGTCTTCTACCTTACATCAGGATGCTCAGTGGCATTTATTCACAAGGTATGAATTGATTTGTCCTGGTTCAGCTGATCTCTGGGAGCATGGGTTGTCAATCAACCTGATCCACGAGAGCAAGGAGTTTAAACCAGGTAGACTGACAGCAGCTTGTGTGTGCTATGTGTGTTGCTTGCATAGAAAAAAAAATACAACTGTCTGATACCCAGGTAGTGTGACCAGCTTCAGCTGGGGTTGAAGCTTGTGCATCTAAATAGTAAAATGGGTTTGATAGCACCAGCTTTGCACAGCACAGCAGCTGTCTGTTGCATCTGTGGCATCATGGAAGGTGTAGTGGAAGGCGAGGCACAGGATGGAGAGGGTTGAAGACAGTGCTGGAACTGAAGGTTTCAAACTGAGCTTAGAAATGAAAGGGAAATAGAGGTGAGTGGAGAAGTGGGAACAGAGAATGGGGCCAAGGGCTGTGTTCGTGTCTCCTTCAAACATGTTTATTCATAAGGCAGCAGAGGCACCCCTGTTCTTGTGTGTTTGGCAGAGCAAAGAAAACTATAATGATATACCCTATCTATTAGAAATACTGAGAATTAAATCTATTCCATACACAGTCCTCTTAAAAAGGAAAAAAAGAAACACATCGCATTTCATTACATTGAGCTTATATTCTCCAAGTGCCCATTAGGCAGGTTTTAGGATTTCCTTTTTAATTAAAATAATGTTTGTTGAGCTTAATATTTTCCTAAAACATTTATTTTAATGTCTTTTCCCCCTGTTACTAAAACCCAAGCTGTGAGGAAGGATAACTGACCACAAAAAAGGCCAGATGTGCTGAGAACAATATTTTTCGGATTGCCTGGCAACAGGCAAAAGGTAATTCCAAGACGAGGAAACTCCGTAACAATGAATGTAACAACAAGCCCTGTGTTTCATCAGGCTGGGAAGGGGTTTGTCCTGATTGCCACAAAGAAGTGCAATGGTCATTTTCAGTCTGCTCTCAGCTCTGTTGGGGGACGTAATTTAGAGGTCTGAAATCCAAATGGGAAGCCAAGAATGTTGAGTTCCAAGCCCGAGTGCCGTGAAACAGTCACTGTGATAGCAGGCAGTTATTTTACTTCTCTGACGATCGATTCACCGTTGCCTAAAATGGTTATATTCTTAGCCATCTAGAGCCTGACACAGAACATCAGCTAAGGCTGTGAAGTCACTGGAACCTAAGCACGTGGCATGTGTTCTCCTGAATCTCAGCCGTGCTCTCAGACTTCAAAAAGTGTTGTGAAGGTCTTTGTTGGAAATCTAAACCGTGTAACATTGCAAACCAATGCAATCTACTGCATGTAATGTACAGTTACTGCATTCTTTGCCTGCCTCTGTTGGATTCTCTTTAAATTATGTCTTTAAACTGTCTTTAAAATATCATGAAAAAGTCAAATATGGGAGCCATATCTATCTGCATGCTCAGAGACGAAGAGGTTACAGATCTCTAAACTATTGAAACGTTTTCGAGTTAAGTTCAACTGATATAAAATTAACCATGCTTCTTTATTCAGTAATGCCAACCCTACTCATTCACTCTTTCAAAATACCGTGTGTAGTCTGCAGAAAAAAAATCCACAGAACAGAAATAAAAAGCAATCCAAATAACTTGTTTGAAAAATAAATTGAACATGAAATAACAAATATAGATGTAGCCAACACTCCAGATTTTACTAAAAAGACTCACATGGGTTACATTAATCTATCACAAGTTTTTAAGATTGATATTCTACAATTTATTTCACTAACTGGTTTGTTTTAGTTTACAAGAGTTTTCTTAGTCCTTCTGTCTTCACTCATACATCAATGTGAAGGTAAAGTATTTCTGTTACAGGATTATACAGGATGATTCAAAAAGACTTGGAAGAAAGAGATCCTTCTTTTTTATTGAATGCTGTCGGTTTTAACCGTACCCTTTTATAGATTAATATCACCCATATATATTTTCAAATAGGAATCCCTGTAGCTGTTTTCAAATAGCTCTCACCTCTGTTGTTATACACAAATGTAGGACAATTTGATTCTCCACTTGACTCTCACTGTACGGAGTTGTTTGCTCTGTACTAAAGAACCTGTTGGTTCTCACATACTGCATTTTTTTTGGAGATATTGTACAGGTATTATAAAAAAGTAAAGCCAAGCCTCTACCAGCTGTATGAAACAGGCCTTAAAATGGGAACAGAATGTAACCGACCGTGGGTGACCCTGGAATGTGGTGTGAGCGGCTCCGTTCATCTTGATGAGATACGAACTCTTTTGTATGTGGCGGTGAAAATTCAGTGAATTCAGTGCTGTCATTGTTAACCACTTCAGTCCAGGTGAGGACAAACAGCAGCAAAAGGGACTCAGAGGTCTCTCGCTTGATGCCACGGAGAGAGTTGTTAACTTCCTTTGACTATCTAAAAGAACCAAAGGAACCGTGTGTTCCAGGTGGCCATATTGAAAGCCCGTATGTTTGACCCCATGGGCTTACCAATGGGCTTAAGAACTGCACAACTGCACGTGAACATTTTTAGTAGCTTTTCTGTGTAGTGTTGATTTTGTTTGATAATCCCTCTCAATACAGTTGCTTCCTCAGCACCATGTTCAGATCCTGTGTTTGCTAGCTGTGCGTTACAGACGACTTGGATAGTTCATAGAGCAAGGAGGGAATTCTGCACCTTGGCACAGTGGTCTGGGACTATTCAGCTCTAAGGGGTTTCTTGCCTTTTTCAACCCCAAAAAAGAGATCTAGTGGTGCACAGTACTGCTATCACACAGAGATGAAACCAAAACACTCAAATCAAATCAAATGTTATTGGAAGTTTTGTATTGAATTGTAAGTCATCAAAAATGTCTCTCAAAGTGCAGAACTTTCCTTTCTAGTCATTGGAGGCCCAAATACCTAGAGGTTTGTTGCGTACCAGACGGTGATAGTGACTGCAAAGAAATCAGTAAAAGATCTGACCATCCCAGCTTTGGGCCTCCATACCAAGACCTGGAAGTTCGTATTTGGGTTATCTTGTTACAAGCTTGAAGATCTAAGTGAAAATAACTATTTCGTTTGGGTAAGGCCTACTTAAGTAGCCTGTCATACATGGCTAGTCATACCAACATACTTCTGAAGTGGTTTTCCTTCTCTTAAGCTGTGTTCACAGTATAAAAATGTGTGTCCAAACTCCTATCCATTGTGACCGTATTTCACTGGAACTGAAGGAGAAACCATGTGTTTCACAAGGCGTAATAGGCATAAAAACCTTTGGGAAAATGTTGACTTTTTTTTTCTGAATTTCAAAAATGCTGCATTTTCATGAATCATTTTGAAGATTCTGTGTTTTGAAATGTTTAGTTTGTTAGAGCCTTCCAGCAGGTAGCATGGTGCTAAGCATCAATTTTAACATTCGTAAATTACTGACTGTAGGAGTTGCGGCAGTCACTCCAGCCGTGCGGTAATAAAGGTTATTCAGCACTACTTGGGCATAATGGGATGCTGAATATCCGTACAGGCCTTCTCTACAATACCTGTTTTTTCTGCGTTGGCACCTTCTGGGTTAATAATTTTCTCTTGGAGGGCTCTGATAGATGGCCTCTTCCAGCATGGATGATTTTCACTTGGAGAAAATGTGGCACCATTTGGTCTTTCACTGGCCCCATGTGACTCCTCCAGCTGCCAGGAACAGCGTTCCGTTTCTCAGTGTTGTCGTGGTAAATTTTGGACATCGCATCCAAACAAAACCGAGAATGGCAAAATCTTTTAAAAAAAGAAGTAATTAAAGAGAATGAAGCAGTAAGAAAAAAAAAAAAGGCAAATGACCTAGTTTGGTCTTCACCACAAAACCCACAATGCTCTGGGGATATCTAAGTATGTTAGGCAAATATTTCAAATCTATCTCTATTTCGAATGTGAGTCATTTCAATTATATATCTTTTCAGTTTTTTGTTCATTGTCCTTAATTAGGTAAACTCCAAAGCATTGCAACATGTGTTTATTGTCGAATAATTACCCTTTTGATAAGTTCTTGCTCTTATCGATCTACAACCATAATAGCTAATTTTATCACTAAGAGGGAAGCCTTCCTGAACGGTAAACAAGATGCTCCCAGGGAAGAAGAGCTGTTGCCCCTTAGTAGGGTCGTTTTTAATGTTGATCTCATTGTTACACAGACAGGTTTCCCTTCGCGTGACGAGGTGCTGTTCTCCCCCAGGAGAATGTGCCCCTAGCAAGAGACACCAGGCAGACTCTGCAGATCCCGACCAGTTGTGAGCGGTCCTTCCTGAGGTGTGTAGCCCTGTCACAATCCGTGGGACCAGTTCTCACAAGTCTTAATCTGGCATAAATCAAGGAAACACTCCCCCAAAGTTAGTTACCCCAGAACGAAAGCAGCAAGATATCCAAAGCTGAACTAACCTGATTACTCATATGGAAGGAATTGCCTGATTGCAGCCTTTGCACACTTCTGCATCAACCTCTTCTGTTCCCTGTGTGAGTGTTTAAATGTAAAGATATAAATCAAAGCTGCCGGACAGCAAAAGAGAAAGACAAAAGTTACCTTGATGGATTCCACTTCCATGAGATCCTTCTGGAAACCATTCTGCTTTTATTAGATTTACTCTCTGTAAATTAGGATTAGTTTTTTATATGGATTTATGAAATAGCTATGGTTCTACTGAAAGCAGAATGAACGCTCTGGTGTAAGGCAGGGAGTGTGCTCTTTTCATCTGGTATTGGTAAGTTACAGTATGTAGGTTAAAGGCCCCTCGATACCAGTGAAAGAGGAGATCTAGTTCCAGACATGGAAAATGCTTAAATCTTGTGTTATGCCAGCCAGTGATATTAATATTGCATAAAAAAGCCAGTTGTCAAAGGGCCAGATTCTCTTCTCAGTTACACTGGTGTAAACCAGTCATTTTTTTCCTTTTTTTTTTTTTTTTTTTTTTCCGGAGGCAATGAATTTGCTCTCCCAACATTTGAATGTAGACTCCAGTTGTCTGTGTTCAGAGACATCTCACAGTCCTTGTCGTGGTTTGCTGTGTGGAAAGAGAAAAAAGGTGAGACAAAGGTGCTGCTACTTGTCCATCGTTGTTCCGATTGCCATGCAGTGGGCATATTTCAGAGGCGTTCGGATGCAAGTGTGACTTTGCACAAGGCACTGTTGTGCAAGAAATTTTTGGCTCTGGTTAACAAATCTGTGAGGGACTTTGTGAAGGCAAATCTGTGGCAGATTGTCTGAAACACACAGAATTTCACAGATTTAGCATGGCTGTTCTGTTCCTTTGCAGGGAGAAAATGTGTTTTCTGATTTGACAGTTACAAGAGAAGATACTCGTTTTTGACAGCATGGGAATAATGTCCATGTTATTCTAGGAAATCTCCATCTTCACACAAATTGGTATCAGCGTGTGCTACAGTTGGTATTGCTGAATTTTGAGTGAAAGTGTCAGGTTTCCTTGTCTTGATAACATGATAAAATTGATAAAATGCATATTTAGAAAGCCCTAATGAATTTCAGATGTATAAATAGGGAATGAAAAAAAAAAAAAAAAAGAAATTCCTTTTATTACAGATCCAGTATAAATCTAAAACCTTTTTAAAGTGTCCATGGTATTTTAGAGGGGCGATGCAGTTTGCATATATTCCAGGTAATATTACTGGTGGAAAAAGTGAGGAACTATGGCCTGGATATTGTAGGTATGACTGATTTACCAATGTCTCTTGGTGGTGTGGCCTTTAAAATTGTATAGAGCTTCTTTCACCAGTGTTTAGCAGTGTATTTGGATACCCTTTAGATGTGATTCATAAATCCAAATTAACAGCCACAAGTCTGTACAGTCTTACTAAGGTAGATATTACCATTGAAATGAGTTAAATTGTGGTAGGAATAAACCAGAATAGGAAAGGAATAAAGCCCTACGGAGCTGTAGACTCCAGAGGTTATAATGATCATTTATGTCATGATTACATCCAGGGCAGAGCTACTTGTCACAAACACCCACTATAAGCTGAAAGGTATCCAATATGATCTTAAACATTTTGGTCCAAACCCATCAAATACAGCTGACTGCTCTGCACAGGCCAAAAGTTGCTCCATTTCTGTACAGCTTCTTTGTACCTTCAGAGCTTTTTAGAGCAATCACAGAGTATCGTTGGATATAAATATCAGTGGATATCACAGCCTCTGAATATAAATCTGAAATAACCAAAATATTAATTACCCTGAAGAAGGTTAATGGTCCATTTTGTATAATTCCTAAAAATCTTACATGGTCTGTTTATATATATAACTCTGCCCTATGCTTTCTAAGACTTATGATGTGCCTTAGTATTGTGCCTGGAGATGGTTAAGAAAAATCCCATATTGTTTGTCCAATTTTAAAGATTCTAGCTTAAAAAAAAAATCATACAAATAAATGATCAAGAAATGTAATGCATTAGCCAAACACTAAAAACTTTTCACTGGAACCAGGGAATTCTATTCTGGAAATGTCACAATAATGCCTCAGGAGACTTGTAATTTGGGTGTCACATGTACCCACTCTTTTCTATGGGTCTGGATCTTTGCCTGGACTACGTCTTCATCTGCCATGGTCTTCCCTTTACAATGGTGCTGCGAAGCATGATGGGGAAGCTGTGGAGCCCAGCCAGTGGAGGAGAATGGACTTTTGTGCTGTGATCCCTTTCACAATTTCTCCAGTTACCAGAGACTTCTTCTAGTCTTCCCTAGTCACCTGTTTCTTCTCATTTATACGCACCAAAAACCTGAATATCATTGTCATTGCTTTCGAAGCATGCATTGACTGTGATTACAGAGGACCACAACAGCTCGAGCTCTCCCACTTGCCTTTCGTTAGCTTTAGGGACAGCAACTGTAAGTAGAAGAAATGGGGGTTCGTGTGTGTTAAGGGTACCTCTGCTCTTGAGAGGTTGTGCCAGAGCAGTACCGCCAAAAATGAGCATGATCTCTGATCTGAACTTCGTAAACGATGGAACAAAACTGCAGCGATTGCAAAACTTCACGAGTAGAATTTTACGTACTCTTATATCATGAAAATATCATTTGCTATATACTGTGGTATCTGTGTACCTATGTATTATTATACCTATATCTCTGGGAAATACCAAAATTGTAGTGTTGAAATGGCAGAATTTGTTCTGCCAATGGTAGGTCCACCGTGGGCTTCAGTAGAAGGGCTGGGCCCAAGAGCAGTGTAAAGTAGGTAGTTTGTGATCAGGGTGTCTGTAAGTCATATGGCTACTCAGAGGGATTCATTTCAGTTGACTGCAGCTGTCTAAAAGTCAGATCCTCAGTTTAAGTTACTTCTTGCTAGTATTTGACCGATACAATCTAAGTTCTTAGTTTCCCCTTTTTCCTTTCTTTTCAACTAAATTATCGTTAGTGGCTATATATATACTTTGAAAAATATCGCTATAGCTCTAGTCTGTTTTTCCAAGTCAAGTGAAACGTAGTATTCACCAAAACAGAATTTATTATTATCAGTAGTAATAGTAGCATTTAAACTAACAGCTCACATTGAAAATACAGTTAAATGTATACATTGAACCAAATTAGTTACATTTTTTTTCCGCACTGTTGACCTGGCAGTAAAGGAGAAACATGTCTGTCTAAAGTCATAATCACAGAGATAATTGTCTGCAAAGAAAAACTTGACTTACATCACTGTTTTCAGAGAGCTTCTCTCCCTGAAAATAAAGGGACTCTGAAACATCCCTCCACAAAATCTAACAAAGGCAAGATTCTGCCATAAAAATACACAAAAGGAAAGGAAGCTATCATACTAAGTTTTTTGTGTTTTTTTTTTTTTTTTTTGAGTTAAATTATGCATAGCCACAAAACTTAAAAAGAGAAATAAGCAGTCATCATTCACAGATTCCTTTGGAATTAATTTTTGCTTCCTTGTGAAACCTTTCATTTCACTGCCATGCCACTTACAGGAATTTTGCAAGGAGTTGCAAAATCAGCACACAGAGTAGTAGTAAGTATAGCGTGTTCTTAGTCAAAGGCTTATGATAATTTCTTTTTTTTTACAGTTAATGGTGGCTACAATCATTGTAACTTGATCTCTGAGAAGAAGAACATGATGGACATGGAGATGACAAGTAGCTCAGTACCTGTCTGCAGACAAGGACTATTCATCCACACAGGAAACCCACTCATGCGAGACCACCCACTGTCCTGTGAGAGATTGCTTCATGTTGGTCAGCTGAACTTGACACACTCTGATATAAGGTATTACTGCAAGATTTGACAGCTGATGTACTTAGCTCTTCTGGAATGCTTCATTTTTGTAACTGTTTTTGAGTAGAATCCATGGGTGCTATATTTGGAAGAGTATTTTTGGCTTTTACTTCATTTTGGAAGTCCTTTGGATGCTCGTTTAACCACACTACTCATTTGCAGGTTCTCACTGCAGGGACATGGACATGGGCACAGACAACTATCCAAAGCAATGCCAGTAGGAGTCACTGTATATGCAGCTGCAGCCCCCCTGCACTGAAGTTTAAATACAGCTTCTCTGTGGGGGCTCTTCCAGCATGCTCAAAAGTCAATGAGAGTTTTGCCAGGGGCTTAAGTAGGGTCAGACTTGCCTCCTCTGTACCTCCACTCTCCACACCAATGCCATGCTGTTTCCAACTTGCAGCCTGGAAGGCAGGGATGATACTTACTCCCAAGCCAATGTCTCCCATATGGCAATTTGGCATGCCACCATCAAACCTACAGGAAGCCAATGCCACTTTTATTTCTACAGCATCTCCTTTAATGAAATATTTTCAATGTTCCCATACAGCCACATCCTTGGTATTTGCTTTTAAGGCCGTAATGTGAAAATTTGGTCTCTGGTTTTGATATATACACTGTAGTTGGATATGCTATGAACAGAATCTCTATTTAAACATTTGCTATAAATTAATTATATGAAAACACAGGACTCCATTATTTTTTTGTTGTTGTTACAAATTTAACATTACCAGATTTTAAACAAGTACCCTAAACAGACATCCATTGTGAATAGAAGCCTGCTACAAATTAAAATCTGTCCATCTATTTTAATTACAATGCTTTTTGGCAGGGGATGTAATACAGAATAATCTTGACCTTTTTGAAGAGCTGTAGAAAAGAAAAACCTCAATAAAGTTGCAGCCTTTATCTTAGATACTTGGAATAATTGGCACTCTGCGTGGAACTATCAGGCCCAAATTTCCATAGTCACAGCAAGAGGAAATACGGGCTATAGCTTGGTCTTGGAAATCTGGCTGTTTCTGATTTTATTGTACATATTTATTTCTTATTTCCCCTTTTCCATTTACTAGTGGGGTAGAACATCTGTGTTTTCAGGAAGAGGAGGCGTACAGAATATGGCAAGCAAGTGGAAAGAGCTGTCTGTTTGTTTGTTTGAAAAGAACAAGTGATATATGTGCCACATAACAAAATATTCTGCTATCGCTGCAAAGAGTTGTAGATGCTGTTGAAGCTTCATTCAAGTCTGCTTCCTCCCAGCTGCCTTATGAATCAATGTGGAACTGCCGCTTACCAACCTTTTTTATCCTGTCAGTGAGGACAATTATGAAACAAAGATAATTAGGGCAAGAGCAAACAAAAGGAGAAAGAGAGTACTCTGCTTAGATCTTTTTGGACCTTTTTGTGAAACTTATAATGAGGAAATGACAGATACCTGCATACCGTGGATCACAATACCCCCCCTCAGAAATATGAACCCATTCCATCCCCCATTTGAGAGAGGATTCCCAGAACAACATAAAGAATTTTTGGCTGCATAACATGAGAAAAGTGGCAGGTGACAGGCCTAGTTCTGTCCTCTTTGCTTTATTGCATGGTCTAAAGCCTTGAGGCTCTGCTGCTTCCTAAGCAACAGTTTGGAAACGTTCAGAGAATATCTTGAAGGTCCCTTCCATTCCTTTATGGGTTGTTGGTGTGTCCTGTCAGCCTTTCTCTACTCGTATGTCCACCTGGCTGGTACTACTTTTGTCTGTCTGGGATGTACAAGGTAATGCCAAGCTCAGCTGTGCTCTGTGGGTCTCCTGGACACAATGTCCAATTTTGTCCTGGTGCTACTCACCACGTGTGTGGTACAGAGCCAAAATCTTGGCATGTGAGGGAAGGTGGACAGCAGCTGGGATGACTTCTCTTCATGGTGTTTGGTACACTAAGGGTTCTTGACAAACAAGTAACAAAAAGCATGGGCTTTCCCTGAAGAACCAGAAGTAGGTGATCATAGCTGAGGTGGGGGCAAAAGCCCATCGGGCTCCAGTGAAGTCAATGGGAGCCAAGGGTGCTCTGTGCCCCCCCCAGATTTACACCTCCCTCAGAGAAGGAAGGTTGAAGTCTGAAATATGAGAGAGATAGGGCTGGAACGGACAGATACCTGAGCATATGGAGGGCAGTGCAGACAGTTTGGTTGTTCTGTCCAGCTCTAGTGACAGGCATAGAAACAAAGGAAGATAAAAATTCCAACAAGCTCTCTAAACTGAGCTTTGAACCACTCTGCATTTCTAGGATATGCAACATCCAAAGAAAGCCCAGACAAACCAGAGAGCACCTCCCCTAACAATCCAAAATCTCCCTCAGGACTTGGGGTTATGACTGTCTTTGTCCTTTTTCCCTCAGCGCACTGAAACTTGTTATCCCCTTCAGCTTCTCCCTGAATTACTTTCTATCAGAAAAATTACTCTAGGGTTGACTGCCTTAATCCAAGAATCACAATCCCTCTTCCTCCTGCCCCCTTTTTCCCACTCAGTTAATAGCTTTTAAGTTGTGCAACATAATTGCTGCTACATGCTATCTGTGAATGCGATGTGTGTGGGACTGGAGAAGTCCTCATACCTTCTTCACCACAATTGGAGTCAGCACACAGCAAATGTTGGCCTTTTGTCAGATAATCCATTATCAGCCAGAGCTAACCCGCCCACACTGTGCTCAGAGCCCAGCGTATAAAACCCAGGGAAGACACTGGAGCAGTCAGTGTTGCACAGCGTCCCTGGATGTGCAGCAGAACAATCCCCTCCAGCTCCTTAAAACTGCCAGTTATCACTGATTGCACATTTACAGTGGCAACTGAAGGCGTGTACGTTTGTTTTGTAAATAATCTTGAGATCTCAGTTACAGTTGTCTTTTCCTCTGAGGGCAGTTGGGAACTGCAGTACTTCTGGCATGGTGCTACAGGCCTCACGCTCTGGCTCCAATTACCACGTAAGGGAGTCTCTTTGGAAACGCTGTTTTAGTATCCTCTGAGAGGCTGCTGTTACTCTACAAAGGCCTTATGTTCAGCTTTTGTATGCTGAGCAGAGTACACAGATGCTCCTTGTGAAGAGATGTCCATGGGGCGTATTCTCCTTCCAACCCCGCTCCCTCCCAGGGCCACTCATCTGGAAGCCCCCAGAGCCACCCAGGCTAATCCACATGCCCACACAGTGCACTTCATGCTGTCATGCAATACTCTGTTCCTCTCGCTCTTGTCTTGGCTGTTTGTTTCATACGCATTTATATTAGGCTACTGTCCAGAGATTATGAAATTCTTAAGGCCAGCATTGCCTGTGTGTACCAGACCTGGAATCTGATCTCCGGCTGCAAGATGCCATTGCAGGAGCAAATAGTGCAGTAATAAGGTAGAAGAGGAGCCACAAAGCACATTGGGTTCCAGACACCTTGTCTCTCTCTCACATCAGTTTTGTTTGTGTCCACCACCCCCAGGGCTGGGAGGAACTTGCAGGCTTTTCCCTAGACCGGTGATGGTAAAATTCTGCCAGGAATACATAAAGTTTGCATTCATGCAACTTTGATGTTCTGTACCTCACCACTTAAACATCAGGAAATTGAAACAAAGCCAGATGCTCCCAGCAGAGTTAACAATTACAAAATATATCACGTGTTTAAATACACAGTGCTAAGGAGAAGGCTGTAGTTCCCCGGAAAGACTTGCTTCTGATCTGCACAAGCAGCCTGCACTTACCATCAAGTAGGCAGAGAAAGGTTGTGCTAACAGGATGCTTAAATTCAGTGCCTTCATCCCTTTTGTTTGTGAAATAAGGTATTCCAATGCCTTATTGGAAAAGGCCTCAAAACTGCCTTCTTTCACTGTTTCATGTTTTGCACGGTAGCAGCATCACAACAATACAGTCCTGACTCTGAGTGAGACCTTGTGCTAGAAATGCAGATGGATGTCGCTAGGAATTTGGAGAATGTAGTATGTCTCAGGGTAAGGACGCTTGTATCCATCCTGCAGGTACTCCGCACTGACTCTAGCTTGAACTCCTCACACGGATTTCTGGCAGGATGGGAGCTTTACAGAAAGCTTAATAATATGACACCAATTATCACGGGCTGAAATGTAAGGATTGGGTTAGCTTTATGTGATGTAAGAGACGTGTTGTGTTTACTTTAGCCTGAGGCTTTGGGACCACTAAGCTATGGCACAAACTGAATTATTTAGAAGAGTTCTTGTACAGAAGAAACTAAATAATAGGAAATACTGTGCCTGGCATGGTATGCTGTAAAACTTTTCTCAGAATGAGTTTAAAACAGCACACTTTCTACTGAGCAGTGAAGCTACAAGCAAGCAGGGCAGGGTTTTCCAAACGTGCAATAAAAGGTTTTTACTTATGCTTATACCACATATTTTACAGACATATGGTTCTGTAAATGTTAAAAAATAATGCATGAATACTGATGTGTTTTTTTTAAACTCACCATCTGCAAAACCAGGTGCTTTAAGTTTACCCTGAGACCAACTGTGCAAACCTAAAGGGAGAAATTATAACTAATGGATTATGGAAACCTCTAAAAATTTTAAATGTAGTCTTTTTAAACTTCTGGTGGCAGAATGCAAGGTCTGATTGTTCTGTAGCAATGAATGGTGGGGAATTTCATTTCTCTCATGGCCTTAAAGTTTTTTTATATCAAGCCCTGCTGGCTGCAAACTGTTGTAGCTTA
Source organism: Cygnus olor (assembly GCF_009769625.2). NCBI lineage: Eukaryota > Metazoa > Chordata > Aves > Anseriformes > Anatidae > Cygnus > Cygnus olor. Next base: position 27,280,078 of record NC_049176.1, on the reverse strand, counting down.
GGAGCCTGTCACCAGTGGATGCACAACTACCAGCTGTGTGCCTCAGACTGGTGTCATTTTTTGCACCCTTCATTTGCATGGGAAGGAAGTCTTTTTGAAGCTTTTTGTTGTTGTTTTTATTTATTTTCTAATTGGCAGTTCTTTGAGAGCTGTTACCAAGAAGGAGTTAGAAATGGTCTCAGCTTCTAATGTTTGTAGTGGTTTAATGGAAATAATAGAGGTGAAATCATCTAAGCCATAAAATAAATGCTGTTTACTCAGCAGCTCTGCAGTTTAATGTACGGATATGTCCACAGTATTTTATGCATATGTGCTTCATGCTTTAAGATGTGTCAGATTTGTCAGCTACGGTGTCACATACAAAAGTTGCCAAATGGCCAGGTTTCCTTCAGCTTTTGTGGCACTAGCATCAAAAAAGCATAAAATTCGTTTATATGGAACATGTCAGCGTAAGTGCCATGGAGGACCTCTCTGGGGGGTTTATTGATTCAGGTACAGCTTTTTTGCACACAGATGTACTTTCCTCTTCTAGGTCTGGCAGATCACTGCGTGTTGAAGCCACAGGTTAAAACCCTACTACACTTTTCAGATAACTAAGAAACACTGGTCCTAAGAAAAACACACAATTGGGTCATGCACAGTGAATGTTTATCACCGAGATAGATTTTTTTTTTGTGTGTGTTAAGGCATAAACCAATTGCTAGCTGCTTAGAAGATATTATCCTAAGAGTTTTTCTGAAATGTCAACGTGGGGTTTATGCTTCCTGAGTGATTGGATTCAGAACACATCAAAAAAAGATAGAAAATCACTTCTGCAGAAAATCACTTCTTATCATTTGCAGACCAATGCAGATTTTCAAGAAATGGAAATGGACATACAATAGACTGCCAGTTTAAATCTACTGGTTGTGGACTTCTCCTAGTTATCTTTTGTAGACCCGTTAGAAGTAAATAGTTGTCTGATTTTCATCAGCTCTGGACCACTGGTTGAAAGCGAGCTATTCTGTATTTGTAATCCTTTTTTACCCACTGATCGAGCGCCTTTTTTAATTTAGCGAAGCACAGCATCTCCGTCACGGGTGAGCAAAATTCAGCTAGCCTTTTTTTATTCGTGTTAAGATTGCCAAGGCATTTTCCCAGTGTGCTCTGAGGAAAATGCTGATATTTGAATAATATGAAAATGTCCAAAGCTCTCAAACTTCATTCTCAGCTATTGTTTTGCCCAGTCTATTATGCATTGAAAACCTAGATTGTGATTGATGAACTGCCTGTAGCAGTAGAGGGGAGACTGTCTGTTCTGTGCATAGCTCAGTGTGTAAAATTAATCCCGTGTAAAATGATGCTGCCTATACAAGGGTTGTAGAGGAAGCGCTGCAGAATTTTTTGATGTAATTGCTGCGTTAGAGGAGCAACATTCAGCAGAAAACAAGTGCTTCCATTCTTCGGGGCTTAACAAATGTTGTGTCTTATACAAAAATGATAAATCCTGTGGTAGTTCATGATGCTTAATGCAAACTATATTACAGGTCACCCAGGTTTCAAGACTCGGTAGATTCTGCTGCTCCATGCCTGAATGGAAGTCACCCAGCTCAGCACATTAAACAAGAATGCCCCAGTGATTATAAGGTTCTGTCTGAGGCTTCCACGCATAGAAGGATTACGGAGGGGATGGAGCTGAGAGCCTCCGGTAGCCTGCATCCTGAAATAGACCTAATGAATAATAGCTTTACAAATTCACTTTCTTCCTACTTGTTTAATAATGAACATAGCTCCTCCCTGGGTCCGTTGTCACTTGGCACCCCTCAGCACTCAGCTAGGCTACAAACAAGCAACCTGAAGAAGAGATGCATCTCTGTTGTGCCGTCTTCAGCTGAAGGAATTGACATTACAGCTATCATCCGCACATCACAGACGTCACTGGTCACCTGTGTGAATGGACTGCGAACTAATTCAGCTGGCATTTCCTCTCATCCCGTGGAGATCAGTCATCACAGTGCTCAAAAATCCTCTCGGCCCCAGTCTTGCTCTCAGCCTGGAAACCCTTGCAGTATTCCCTCCCCTCCAGCATGTCTTGTACCTATTTCCACTGAATGTGACAGAGGTGACTGTGAGCAGATACAAATGCAGCAAGTCGAGGAGAATGGAAGTCTCAGCCTTATGATGAATGGTAGTAGCATTCCTCATCAAAACACCTCCCACAGCACTCAGAAGGTGAGTTTCTTAAAACAAGAACCAGCTGACGATTATTCCTCTGCTGCTGATCTTTTCCGACATCATCAGGGGCTGCCTCCCCCTTACCACCTACACCAGCAGCTAAGCCAAACTCAAGGGACACTGCCTCACTTGCACGCCTCTATGTCTCCGAAATCCCTTCAGCCCAGCGAAGGGGATGAACAGGACCTCGGCAATGGCAAGCAGATCTGTCGGTGGATTGACTGCAGTGCCACTTATGACCAACAAGACGAACTGGTCAGACACATAGAAAAGACGCACATTGACCAGCGGAAAGGAGAGGACTTCACTTGCTTTTGGGCAGGCTGTGTCCGCCGATATAAACCCTTCAATGCTCGTTACAAACTGCTGATTCATATGAGGGTTCATTCTGGAGAAAAACCAAACAAGTGCATGGTAAGTCTGGAATTTATTTGTTTGAATAGAAGCATACTACTCTGTTCTCTTTTTTTGCTCTCTCTTCAGTCTTATTCCAATATAATTGTTGTGCTTTCCTGTAAGAGTCTGCAGCAGGCTACAGGGGAACTGGAGAAAGCCTTAGTAGAGAAGGAAATGTTTGAGTAAGAAATACTGTAGTTCTTGGAAAAGGGATTCAGTTTCCTCATATGAGAGCTTAACTTTTAATACAGTGCTTTATTTTTTTTAATATTCATTAAAGCATTAATAAAGTGATGATCAAAGCACACAGCAGTCACTTAACGTAAAATAAGTCTCTGAGCCTCGGGTGACATTTTTAATCAAGAAACATAAAACACATCTAATGAAATTCTTTTCATTCCTTCAGCTGAACAGTAACCCATAGAGTTACGAGTGCAAAAGTTTCAAATGGCAGTTTAGAAAAGAAAAAGAAACTTGTTAAGGATTTTAAACAGTTAAAAGAATAAAAGGAATATCTTCAATTACATTTTCAAAGGTTTTTAGGGGCTTTTTTAATTTGCAAAACAGAGCTTTAAAAATAAGTAAAAACCATTGTTCTCTTCTGATCAAGAAGATGTAAACAACATCAGTGTTCCAAAAAGAGGATCTTGGGAATAGCACCATCTCTGCATCTGCCCACCATGATGACAATATGGCTAAACTAAAATAAAAGTTAATGACTTCCATTAAGCTTTCCACATGTTTGCAACAACAATGATATAAGACCCTGACTGAAACAGATGAAGCAAAACAAGTTTGACATAAGCTTCCAAATTGGGCCATGAAATTTGTAAAGTCTTATTTGTAACACCCACATGCGCACGCGTGTGCGTGCATGCACATGCACATACGCGCACACACAAATGACTCCAAACAAAAGGGATGATTATAGCAGCAGGTTGTTGTTCTTGATAGGCAGAATTTTTGACTGTATGTCTATTTATTGTTATGATCAGAGCATGATATAATGGAAAATGTTCGTAAGGAAGTTAGATCAAGACAAACTTTTCCATGGCAAGCTGTAGCTTTCTATGGAGGAAAAGGAAAGCATGTTTTTATAAAAAGCTTCCCTTTCTTCATTTGTTTGAGGAAAAGCTTGCTGGCTTGCAATGGGTATGGCAGGGAGAAGGAAGAAAAAAGTTATTCAGTGTTTTACGGAGAAAAATATTCTCTAGGTAGTCACCTGATGATATTCTTACTTCCATTACATAGATGAGCAATGTTACCTTAATATCCGCACTGTTCAGTGGGTATTCCCTGAAATAATACTGGAAACAATGAAGATTTTTAGACAACGCCATCATGTCCAAGATGAAATGGAAAGTTTCTAAGACTTACCTGTTTCTTTCATTTTGAGTGAAAGAACTGACTTGCTCATTTCCAGAAGTAGCTAAACCCTATTTAGTAAAAGTATAAAGGAATTTGAAGTTCCTATAAATATCTTTTTTTTGGTCATAAATCATCCAAGGATAATGCAGCTTAGTTGCTTCTTTCTGAACAAAAGTCTAAGTAAACAGTGAAAGTATGCCTATTTTATTTTAGCCTTCCTTTTATTCGACTGTTTTAACAGTCTCTGTAATGAGACTGGTCTTTTCCCTACTTATATCTCACAGTTTTTAAAGGAAATATTTAAACATGAAACCCTGATTAGCTTTACTATAATGCTGAAAGAATGAGTAGACTCCATGTGTGCGGGAACTTTTGCCTTTTTCTGCAAAATGCGTATTTGACAGGTATTGTATAGCAGATATCTAATGTTACATTCCCATTCGTACAGGAAACTAGATAAACCAGAGACATTAAATCATGTAACATCTTAGCAAATGCTAAAGATTTTGCCTTTCAATTAGGTACATCTGCATTAAAGAAGTGGCTTTTGATAGTGTCTCAATGCTTAACATTGTGAATAGGTTGAAAAAAATTTTGCATCTGCTATTGCAGATTGCTTTCATGGCACATGTATGCAGCCTTGGCATGTAAGTACATAAAGATGTTTTATTTATGCAGATAGTGTATTGTTGTTCCCATAGCTGGGATTGCCCCAGTCAGAATTTGGTGCTTCACACTGCAGAACTTGCAGTTAACTCTTCTATTCCCAGACCAACACCCTTCTGCTATCAGCAGATGTATCCGTGTATTAAGTGTCACAATCTGGAATCCTCTACTGGAGTACAACTGGATCCAAGTGAGCACATGAAAAATAAGTTGTCTTTGCAAATTTAGTTTCCTACCCTGGAAAGACCTTGATCTAACAGGGACAGGATCCAAAGCTGCAACACAGCTCCTTAAAGTTATTAATATCAAGTGGGGATTATTTGCCCAGTGAATTCCATTCCACTTTAAACAAGGGTTGCTGTGCAGTGTTTCTTTGTGCAGTGATGTCATGTCATTTTAAATGATGGCTTTTCTTTTGATGTGATAATAATTGTGCTGATATTCCTGCAAATTAAGAAGGCAATTCATTCTGTGTCTATGGAGGTCTGAGATTTTGTTTTATTTTTGCTGTAGCCCTGTTAAAGTAACTTTACATCTCTTGGTATTTGTAGCGGAGATTTTCTTTCGCTGTTCACAATTACCCATTGTACTTTCTTTTTAAGCCCTCGATTTTGTTCCCATCTGTAAGATTAGTGGCCGACTAGGTATTGAGCTGTTCAGGAGAAGCTAACAGCAAGCAGCACCCCACCATCATACATAAAAGTACTTTTCCATGTAAAATTATTAATTTCTTATGACAAGCTTTGCTACTATGTACTGTAATAGACAAAGGAATTTTGGAATTCAAGCTACTTGAGAACAGGAAATACATGAGACATTTTGATTGAAAAGTAAATGGTTCACTAAAACAGCAGTTAATCCTTTTATTATCTTTCCAACAGCAGTTTCCACAATACTTTCATGAGGTAAGCTTCCTTCAGTCCAACTGTAACACTCTCATCGTTACAGCTGGTTTAAATTTAGCTAGCCTGCTTCTTTCTTTACTACAGATAGTTGACAGGCAAAACAGTATCTGGTGTAGAGAAATGCTGATGTTTCGGGTCCATATTCTGCTTGCTGTGTTTCATTGCCAAAACCCATACTATGAGTATACTGTTTTCATATTCTGTTAAATACTCTAATTTAGTGGTGCCTTCTTGTCATTGTGTCCCTCAGTTTGGTTTTTCCTTGGGCTCTGCAAGTAGTCTAGAGGAAACTACCTAATCTCTTTGCAATATCCTGTTATGTTTCATACTTAACTCATGTTATTTTAGTTTTATTAAATTTGGGGTTCATCTGCATTATAATCAAAAATATATCCAACAAAAATAATGATGCAATGCATTTAAGACTTTAACTTCTGAAGATTAATTTCATGCTTTTTTAGATTTGATGTCCCAGACAATTGGAATTTTGATTGTCTGAGACAGCAAAAATTAGCAAGCTTAAATGGTTTTTATTTAAAAAAATTTCTCATAGCTGTATCTTTTGCTGCTTTTAGTTATTCCAATACTTTGGTGGGTAGAACCCTGCTGATCTCTAAATATTGCATCTTTGGTTTAAGCCTTTGCTTACAAATGTAAATACAGAGCTGCTCATTTAGTTGTCTAGCATTGTTTGATTTGGAAAAATCCATGCTTGGCTTATCAGTTTATCCTCTTGTGCTTTCTGTGGCTTCATAAAGAGTAGAAAATGAAGTTAGCATCGCTGCATGCATCTGTGTTCAGGGAAACTATGTTGCAGGCTTTCACAGACATGAGCAAAGGTATTATATTTTCCTTTTTGTAATTTCTACATATGCAAACTGTGTTTATCGATGTTGGGTTTCCTAACGTTTGTGATATCCATGAAAAGAGCTGGGCGGTGATAACAGCCATTGTTAATGTTTCTAGTTCATGTATTTCAAAGAAACAAATGCCTCCTGTGTATGTTGTAGCCCTGTCTGTGGCATCGTGTTTCTGCCTGGGTAAGACTTGGAAGCAGAATCTTTTGTCCTTGCGTACGTGCAGTGTGTTCAGTTTGGGAACAGTCATAATGCAAGGATTTGGGTTCTGCTGTTGTGCACCCTGAAACTCTGCACTTGTGCTGTTTGTAGTCAGTTCTTTTGGATCCTTAAAGGTGAGGTTCTATAGGTCCTGTATTGAGACATAGAGCAGATAAGGAACTTGCCTAAAGGCATCCTGAGGCAATTCCAGCATTCCAGCTCAGCTCTGTGTTCAGATCACTGCATCACACAAACTAAGCACTGGCAATTTGACCTCTGAAACATATTTTTGTACGGATTGCATAAAAGATAGCGATCCTGCTGCACTTCTTGTTATTTTTATTGTTCTTCTATGACGCAGGTGGTTCCATGTGGCATAAACCTGTGACAACTTTCAGCTGAGCGCCAGAAGGCCCCACGCAAGGCCTTTGTAACACATCCTGGGCAGCAACCCGGTTATGGCGCTTAAGGGCGAGAGGGGCCTATGGGGCAGATCAGTGTGATTGCCACTGCTGCTAAGGAAACCCATGCGGAATCTCTGCTGTCAGTAGATAGCAAGGATTATGCTGCCTACGGTCAGTGGGGAGCGTGTGCCCAGCAGTGCACGTTGAGTAATGAGATCTCTGTGGGCTACATCTGCCAGTGAGTCTGAGCGGGTCCTGCGAGTGCAGGGAAACAGGCCTGCGTGCCCGGGCTGATGGGAGTTACTTCACCTGAACAGTGAGCCGGACCCGAGGGAATGCTGTGGAGGTCTGCAAAGTGTTTTCAGCTTTTGGTGTGGAGGGTGTCATGCACTGATGCCAAAGGAGTGCTTTAAAAAAACAGTAGCCACTTTCTTTCCTTTGAAGTCAATGGTAGGAAACATCAATTCTATCAAGGCTGCCTCGTTACAGATCTCTCTTTTTATGAGGTCCCTTTGGTGGCATTTCCCAACACTCAAGGAATTGCCCCATTAAAACCACTCTGTGATTAGAGGAGAAGTAGACAGCAATTCAGTGGTTTGGTGAAAACACAATGTTTATCTGTTTACGAAACCCACTACAGACTGCCTGACAGCAGTGCAGATGGGTTTAGGCATGCACCAGCACTGCGGGGCAGGCAAACGGCTTTGGACTCGTCACTGTGTCAGTTCCCCACCAGCATCTGGTGAATTTGAACTCTTGGTGTCCACGGGAGAGCTCCAGACTGACTGATCTTGCAGCGCAAGCTCTGAGAGTTTCCTCTGTGTCTGGGGTTGTCCCTTGGTTCGCTGCAGCAGAACAGGAATGCAAACCTGTGGTTCTTGGTGGAGCTAGGAGCCACGGTGCAATACTACAGCACGTTGCAGTGTCTGCGGGGGCTCAACACCTGCCTGCTGGAGTTGGGCCGCAGAAGGAGTAGCTCCAGTGGTTCCCTGAAGGACCATCAGCTTCCCAACATGGGGCATCCCTCCCCTGGGACTGCCGACCTTCAGGACATGCTGTGAGGTGCGGCTGCTTTCTCCGGTTGAGAGCATTGGAGGGGCTAGACGGATTTCCATCCGACCAGGGCGGCTCGTTTTCTCTTCTTTCACAGCAGTTTGATATGGGTTAGGCCTCACTGCATATTCTTCGGCCCTTTGTTTGCATAAATCTAAATAAATACAAAGGAAGTAAGTTGTGACTATGGCTGCCAGCACCCAGAAGGGTATTCAAGCTCAGTTGCGTGCCTTAAAAATTTTACACAGTACACTGAAGAGAGCAGATAAATGGAGTATGGTAGGCTTTACATGGAAGCATTAGGCTTCAAATACATACTGTTTTTATCCACAAGAGCATTTAATTCCATAAAGTTTTATTTAATTTGACTTGATAAATTATTCAGTAATGAATAATTACTGGGGACCTGGTTAAAACATAATCCTACTTTTTGACTGCAGTTTTCCTGGCATGTTTATGCAGAGCTAGTCACTGTGTGTAGATACTGCTGTTCATTCTTTTAAGAATCAAAGTGGGATAATAACAATAATATCACCACAACATAGTGGGTACTCGCTCTGTGAACCTCACTGCCATACCATATAATGTAATTAATTACCACTATTGTGATTTCTCACAGTGCTGGATCCTTTCAGCTAATAAAACTCAGTATCTACTCAAGCTATCGGGACAAGACAAAGCAGATAGTGGTTTAGGGAACAGCTAGACTTGTGGCACAAGGATGGATATTTCTTTCCATGTTCCCCACTAGAAATGTTACTAGATGTTCCAGGCCATTTTTTTCCAACCAGTAGTAGTATCATTGCAAAACAGAGTTTTGAGAAGAAAATCATTAGTGAATCTGGATCACATTCAGTTTGGAAAACAGAATGATTGGGGGACAGTGAACAGGGCTGGAGGATTTTGTTACTATTGGCATTTTCTGAACAGTGTACTAATTTAGAAATAAAGATTTTTTTTTTCTGTATTTTAACCCATCTTTTTTGACTTTTCAGAATGAAAAGTATTAAACAAAGAGGCTTTTCAAGATTGTGTGAAAGCTCTCCCCATTTGATTTATTTAGAGTTTTTATTTTGTTAGAGCAGTCCCCAAACAATTGTATCTCAGCTCACTCTGGACTGATTTCTCCTCCCTTCATTCTTCAGTGTTTTGATTTGGCTACTGACAAAAATATATCTTTAACATAATCCTAGCTGTGACATTATTTGAGTAGAGGTAAAATGAACCACTTTCCTCCAAAGCAGCAGATATTTGTCAGAATCCTAGACGCTCTGAGCTTTTGACAAACACCTGACAGCGATCTGATAGCGATCATCTTAAAGGAAGGAAACATTTTTGTGTTGAAATGCTTCTACACAGTGACTGTGCAGCTTGGCACCATTGTGGCACAGAGAAGTAATTTGATCAGAACTCCTCCACACTGAACTAAGTCATTTGTGTTCTTTGTCAAATATATAGGCTAAAGTATGCCCAGCTTAGAAACTTACAATTTATTAGTTGTGACCTATGATGTCTGGCTGCCAGACAAAATTCTAGGCATTGCTCCCAGGTCTTTTTGGAAGATTTTTCCTAGACTTCTTTCCCTTCCCTTTGCCCAGTTTGCTCACAAAACTTACATCTCGATACCACGTTTTTATCCTTATCCCATTGCCCCACAAAACTCCATTAGCGATTTCTTCTCATTTTAAGACACAGAATATTTCCAGCTCTACTGTGGCCTGGCTCTGGATGATAGTCCATATGTAGATTTATTCAACCTCCAGTCTGAGCACAGACCTATAAACCTCTCATGGGGCATCACCTTTTGAAGATATCTTGCAAGCAGCCTCTTAACTGCCAATTCATTCCAGCTGCACCACAAGATCACTTTCTTTGCCATGCAGATCAATGAATTGTATCAAATAAGCACATCTGAGGATGCAAAAAGGGAAAGGCTTTCCAGCCTCTAAGTGCTGGGTTTGCAATAACTCTTCAGAATTTCTGGAGCTCACCATTTCCAATGTAGCAACAGTATGACAAGACTTCCTTCTCACTATGCATCCTGTCTGGGACTGAATCGTCCATCAGTTTCACTATATGAATCTGCACGGTAGGAAAGAACGAGTGGTACACCCTCGGCTGGTCAGATGCATTCCCCATCTAGTCATAATTTTTGCAGAGCAGTAAACATACTTGTGAACTACCTGCTTCCCGTGGGAACGTCTTAACATACCCCAAGAGTACCTCAAAGATGGGTTCAGCATCATTTTGGCAGGGTGAGTTGTCTCCACAGGGTCTGGGAAAGTGGGTTGCATTGACTGATACATGGGCAGTCTGCAGTTATCTAATATCTGGGAGCAGTGACAGAGGATTTTTTTCCCCCTAAAATTTCATTTTTAAAAGGTTTTGCATCTGAACATTATTAATCTTTCCACTTAGAAAGTGGAAAGCTTGAAAGTTCTAAAATTTTAAACAGTCTTTGTGACTGTGTACTTGAGGTTAAGTGTTTGGCTTTATTTTATTTCTGTGTATGTGTTCTGTGGGGATTATTAAAAACGGCCTGGAATTGTTCTGAACTCTCAGTGATTTAGCCTTCCTGAACAGCGATTAACCTCAAGAAAGAAAATAGCTTGAATCACCTGGCAGAGGGTTTGGTCAAATTAAAAAGCAGTAAAATTAAATATTGTTTAAAAACTGTGCCAACGATATACTCATTAATGTTTCTTATTAGGCCAATACATTTTAATACTCCATATTAGTGAAACATATGTCATTTAATAAAAATGTTAATCTGCATTTGCAGGCAGCACAAAGGCTGTATACTGCAGTCTCAGGGGAGAAAGAGGAATTTAGTGCACATTAAAAATTTTATACAGTCATTTATGCAGTTGGATCTCAGTTCTAAATATGATGCATTTGTTTGTTACTTCAGGGCAAACCAGCAACACTTAGCTTTTAACAATCGGATGGGAAATAAAAAAAGCATCATTCCACAACACGGGGCAGCTATATTGGTGTAGGCTTCACAATGGGCCAGATTCTGAAACCTTCTCACTTGTTTAACAAGTCGTCCAGTGGGCCTAGTAATAAATAATTGTTATTTAAATTCAGTATGTCAAAACTTGACCTTCTGGCATCTGACAGTCCACATTGTGGATTTTCAAGATTTTCAGAAGTGCACCCTGCATTTGGGTAGCTGTATTGTGGAGGTCCCCAGCTTGAACAGGGCACCTCTGAAGTTGAGGTCTTCTTTCTCTCAAAGCAGACAGCATATAACGAAGGTACTGAAATTTCGTAAGCACTTCTGGAAACATTGACGTTAGATCTCCATTTCCACACGAGCACAACGAGGTTAGTCTCCCTGGAGCACAGTGAGTGTGAATAATCACAGAGAGGTAGCGAGGCCAAGAACGTAACACATCCATAATGCTATTTTGCATCTCTAGCGGTTCTTTCTGCTGTGAACCTCAAAGCTCTTACAGGCTTCTGCCAGTGTACAGCATTTCCTGTGGCAAAAAGTGTTGCACCCAAATTACAGATTCAGTTAAATTCAGGCAAATTACTCCGCTACCTTCTGTCCCTGTTTACACTGGTGTAATGGTAAAGAAACCCTGAATTTACGTCAGGGTGTGTGAGCCTAGAACGGCTCAGCTACAAAGTGCTAATAGTCACACATTGAGTCCCTGGCAGAAAAGGCAGGAAAAAGAACTGTTTCTTCCCAAAGTGTTTTCCCTTCCACCTATTTCTTAAAGTTGCTGTGAGACTGTGCACCTCTGTTGACCAAAAAATCCCTTCCGCTTCAGAGCATTACTCACATGAGTAAGGGTTTGCTAAACTGCAATTTTTTTCAGCTGTACAGTGGCTTTCAAAGAAATTGTTGCTATTACAAAGTGTTCAGAGCCCCGTGTGCTATCTCCAGGACACCTGTATTTTCTGTGTTCTGTAAGTCAAATTTTTGCACTTATATCACAGACATATGTTGTTGCCCGAGTTTTCTGTTCACATCCCTGGGCTACCTGTGGAATCAGGAATATGAGTTTTATTCCAAAGTCTGCTTTTGTTGTCTATAACAGTGTTTTCCCTCAATCGCCTTCTTTTATTGTTGCATACAGATAACATATGTGTGAAGAGATCCTCACTCAGGTACGGTGTAACTGCAGCGTTAAATAATTGATCTTGATCTTTCTTTTGAAACAGCATCCAAGGCATTTAAAAGTGGGAAATGGAAAAAGCATGTTCTCATAATCCAGCTCAGTAAAGTTTGCACAACTGCTCTTTGTTTCATCATCCCTACAATAAATCTTTCATTTTTGCCAATTGAGAATGCCTACTAAATCTGCAAATGATTACTTCCCTGAATTGTGTTGGGATTCTTGCAATACATTCTTCTTACATGGGTAATGATAAAATAAGAGTCCATCAAAAATATTTTATTGCCTGGCAGAGAGCCTTTTATGAAATGGTTTTGATTCAGGGAGATTCTTCCAAGTGTTTTAGAGCCTTTGCTTACAACTTGCCTTTAACCCTTGTGTGGAGGGCTGCCAGGCCCCGGGAATGGCAGCACTAAGGTCGGTCCGGCAGCGACAGGCAGGCCTGGGTATCAGTTTAACCTGCAGCCCTTGGCCTCAGGCTGTGAGCACGCTGCTTCAACGTGTACTTGTACAGGGTATTGTGTTACTATTAGATTAGAGAGCTGATGAATGTCAGACAGGTGGGAACCTTGTAAAGCTAATCTGCTGTGTCCATGTTGATATGATTTCACTCACTGTTTCAGTGAGAGAGCGAGGAAGACGGAGTACTAAAAAAACAGAAAAACACCAGGCAAAACTGGTAGGGCCTTCTGGGTCACTGAGCCCTGCCTCCGCGAGGCCAGGTATCATGTCACATTACAATAATCCCTTCAGTACACCCAGAGGCACAGAATACCTTTCTGTCCGGGCCTTTGAGAAAGATGCAGTGTCGACACTTGGAAGCCAGGGTCTTTCAAAGTGGTGTGAAACAAACCCAGCCTTGTTTTTGCTGATTTCAAAATGGTACAACTACATTTCTCTGCCTTTGTGCAGCAATGACCAGCTGCAGGAATGCTTTCCCTTATAAAGAGACACGGTCTCGGACCGGTTCCCTGTAGATCTCCAGCATGCTGTCTCCACAGAAAACAAGGCCCATGGGGGTGCCCCTGGAATGGCCCGAGCCTTGGTGCCTGAAAACACGTTCTGGGGTACTGCAGGGAGAGGGGGTCTGGCAAGAGACCTACCTTGTGGTACTTGCTTGGACTCACAGAAAAACAGCAGTAGACCTGACTCAGTATGGGGTGTTCTCAGCAAAACCACATCTAATGCTTGACACGGTGCCCACTTGCCTCCATGCAATAAATTCTCTACTCAGACGTGACATGGGGAGAGCAGAAAAAAGCAGAATATGTGAAAATATGTAAAAGCATCACAGTTATTCCCAGACTTTTATCTTCCTGCACATCCTCAAACGTTATGACATCTTTAATTGCATGGTCGGGGTGATCTCAGAGGTCACTGTTTACAATGCTTTGGTCTAACTAAACATTTTTAGCTTTTGTTTTGTCTTCAGGAGTGAAAAGATGACAGCAAACACACAGAAACTTGGCATATGCATCAGCTGCACAGAGCACACCAGCTTAGTCAGTCTAAGTTTTTTTAGCCAGGTAGGTGCTAAAAAATAGCATGCTTTATACTAGTTTGGCAAACCTCTTCTTATGTATACCTTACTTGAGGGCTGAAATGATATGCCAAAACTATCTCTGATGATGACTGACCATTTTTCTTTGGATTTTGAAAGGAGATGAACAGAAAGACTTTCAGGTGTGAAGAGACTGTGCTGAATTTAGAGGGCGAGGAATCAGAGGTACACAGTGAACATGCCAGGAGAGGCCAGGTGAGGGATTCTGTATTGTCTCTCCTTATAGATGGATACTGAAAAGCAGCAAATTTAGACCTTTTTAAAGGAAAGACATTTTAGCACAGGGCAAAGTAGAAGGGATCAGAGTGGAAGGAACCTTTGTGAAGCGTGGGCATTCGTAACTGTGGCTTGAGATATTCCTAACTTTACATTGATTGCTCTCATGCAACTTGTAGCTGGGCCACTGGAATGACAACACGTTTAAAACATGAATATTTGTCTCTGCATTACTTCATTTCTAGTGCTGTAAAAATACCATTCACATAATGGGGTAATGGCCTGCAAGTTCTCATGATTTCAACTGTTTTGGAGTTACAGGAGTACTGTTCCTTTATGGCAAGCATCCATCTCTCATTTTAACATCTTTGGCACTCGCCTAAAGGATGGGAAATTAAAAAATGATTAAGGGGACAGAGAGACAGTCTTTTAAGGAAAGATTAAAGGAATTAAACAAGGGCTGGGGAGCAGAGAACAAGGAAAGGGAGGGGTTGTTTAGAGGAGAGCAGAGAATGTAAGTAGGGGAGATCAGCCATAACTGAGCAAAGGAAAAATTAATGCTAATCTTTCAGTAAAAATTTCCTTAATTATGAGGTATATTTTAGACTGGAATAATTTCATAGTGGAAATAATGGATGCCCAATTATGTGAAGAATATAAGGTAGGCTGTCTGAATAAGTGAAAAACATATTGTAGAAAATCATCTTGAATGCAAACTGTCTTATTGCTGATTTCTGCCATTCTGTGAAAATTGATTTTGTCATTAGGCATAAGAGAAAGACTTGCAATAACAGGCACAGGAATACATTTTTAGCCTTCAGGTGTCTGCACTCTAAAGATATTATTTGTGTATTTTGTCCTCCTAATGTTGCTGTAAGGTAGCGAGGGACAGGCAGCATGCACAGAGGTGGTGCCCAGCAGCCCATATATTGTGCGTTCCCCTGTCCTTCCAGGCAAGACTGTCAGCCCATTTCACAAATGAATGCTTTCTTTGCACACCGGCAAGCATGGAATCAGGGATGACTGGTAGAGCAGTCATGTTGCCAAGAATGATACCTTCTGTTTTGCTTTGCTCTTACCAGGTTTGACCTTTATAGAACAAAATGTTTCTTCTCACCATGAATGAAAGCCTTGCTATTCATTCCAGTGAATGCGATTGTACCACTTAGGCCATTGTGCCAAGAATGACTGTGCCGTGATATTTTATTTGTGTTGGGAAATTGGGCAAGTAAGGGCTGTTGAGCACAGCAGCTTCACCTGCAGATTCCTGCTTCAATTTCCTCAAAATTCAGGCAGTGAAATGCAAGTTTTGTTTCAAGCGTGATGCTTTGATGTGCATTGATCAGATCAGATCAGGCTGTGTTTTGTCTGGGAAACGGTGCAGGGCACAACTGCATTGTGGAGGTGAGAGATGCACAAGTATGGGCTCACAATCAGATGACATTAAGCCAAATCTGGGGAGAGAGAAGGAGGCCAGCTCTTCCCTAAGACATCTCTTCTGAATCTGTACCTGGGCCTATGTTTGCCAGTTCTTTGGCAACTCTGAGCAGGATAAACATAGCAGAAAAGCAAGACAGTGAATGATAATGCCACCTCCCTCTTTTACATCTGGCGTGGACTGAGATTTCTTGCAAAAGTTTTTGGTGGCTGATGAGGAAGTGCAGAGCACATCAGCTCCCTGGTCTTAGCATTTGCCCCAGCTGTTATGAATGAGTCGTTCCCCTTAGCAGGTGAAGGCACCTCTGTTAAGAATTGGTCTGATGCTTGTTGATCACCAACAGACTATGGTTGTGCATCACCAGGGGTGCAACTTAGAAGGCAGATGAAGCTTGTTTTGAATATTTTGTCTTGTCAAATACAGGCTCCGATACATATAAATTGTTTTAGGAAAGTCTGTGTTGAAACGCATCTCTGAATGGCAAGAGAAAGAAGTGGGTATTGCAGTCATCCCAAATACTTTCAATTTCGATTGTTTATAGCAACGCTGACAAAAACTAACACTATACACAAAACTGGTTTTGAAACTGCCCTTTTTTCAGAGTTAATGACCCACAGGCTAATGGAAATGTGCCAGTTTTTACCAGCTGGGATCTGGCCTGATTTTGCTGGGAAAGAAAAGGGCAAGGCAAAGAAACCATTTGGATTTCTGAAAGTCTGTGATGGTTGTCTTCTCTCATTATATAGCTTTTGTATTTTATTTTTATTTTTGGCTATTGTGTTTATAATTGACCTGTACTTAATAAAAATGCCTGCTTTGCTGAAGGACAGCATACTCTGATCACCCAGGAATTCCCTTTGATAACTGCGTTTAGATCCACTTCTTTGAAAAACCAAACCTATTCCAGTCAATGCAAAAGGACTTCTATTAAATCATGACTTTGAGGATCCACTGACACAGGTCAGCTGCTCTAGCTCTATCTGGGAGAAGGTAGTTGTATGTATTTTATGATATGCTGCTCCATTTATTGCACTCGGTCCTTTCTGAGGCATTATACTGGGACTTCTCGTATGATAGGCGTGGCTGATTTGGCTCACATGATTAACCTGGAAAAGGCAGACTGTGTACCTGAGTGCATTTGTTTGTAAAATCAACAAAAGAGAGGGAGCGAGCCATTTATAACAATTATAAATC
The DNA here is from genome assembly GCF_009769625.2 of Cygnus olor. Classification (NCBI taxonomy): domain Eukaryota; kingdom Metazoa; phylum Chordata; class Aves; order Anseriformes; family Anatidae; genus Cygnus; species Cygnus olor. The sequence continues at coordinate 27,263,475 of NC_049176.1, read as the reverse complement.
CAAAAAAAAAAAAAATCCCTAAAGGCAAGGCTATATCATGCATTATGTTCAAGCAAGTATGGGATCATTAGTGTCATTCATAATAATTTGATTTACCCCCATGGCTTCAAAACAATGCATGGCTCGTAGCCTTGTGAATTGGAGTGCGTTAAGAATTGCATGGCAGCTGTACATTTTTAGTAGGAAAACTCTTAGGTCTTACTATGCTGAAGGCTCTTTTGTTGTAAAACTTTACGAAGATAGATGTTACTTCAGTTCACAGTAAACAAACTGACTCTGGAGTTTTTGGTCTCAGTTTTCCAGAGACAAATTGTGAAAGCTTCTAATTGTAGCCTAAACAAAACCATATTTTTCATAAAAACATGGCAGCGTATCATTCTAAATCTACAGTGTTTTGCCCAGGAACCATTTCAAGTACAAAACTCCAGCATGCAAAATAGCCACCTTAGACAAAACAAACTATCAAACCTGTATATTAAATGGAGTTCTTTTGACTGCAGCGTTGCACCAAAAATGTTGTCATTGTTTCAACTCTCTTTCCCTCCATGCACTCAAAGATACCAGTGTATACTTAAGAAAATGTTAAATATAGAATACTGGCAAATTTAGCTTAAATACAGTTACTAGTAAACAACTATAGCAGGGCTGCCTGATTTCCAGGCCTGATTGCAGCCAATTTTAATTTAGATTATGAAAGATGAAGAACAGAAAGCCTTAAAAGACCAATTTCTGGTTCTTTGCTACATTTATGAGCGTACAGTGGCTTTACTCATGACCCAAGTCTGGTTCTGTTAAATTCTGATAAATGTTTCATAATGTTATTATAGAAACAGACACATCGTTTAGCTATCAAATCGTTGGCCTTATTTAAGGGGAAGAGAGGTTGGTCTGTCTCCAGACATGCTGGAGCAGCTGCAGAGTGCCCACTGGAGCTCCCAGCTGGGACTGTAGCTACCACTGCGTGGGCAGGCAGAAGGTGCTGCCCTCCCACCCTCCAGCAATCCCATTTTGCTCTGTCCCATCCACTCTCAGGCATCAGAACGACCGTGCAAAGCTGCGGGGAGAGTTTCTGCGGGCAAGGCAGGGTCTCCAACCTTTGAGCACCTGCACGGAGCCTACCCAGCTGCAAGCTGTAAGCCTCTGCCAGTTCCTAAAGGCAAATTTCAGCTGTGCTGAAAGCAAAACTCCCAATGACCACAAACAAGCAGGAGGACAGCTGAGGCCTTTATGATACAAGCGCAATAATCAAGCCCCAGTTCACAAGATACTGAGTGCTCCTGTTATAGAGGTGGGTGACTTTCCCTGGGCTTTGCTGTGTTCTGCACAGCTCCAATGTATAGCACCTCTGAATGCTGCTTTCCTGAAGCTCCGCGACATGTTTGAAAACAGGGTGATTCATTTTGGTGATTCAGTTTGGGAGGCTTTGAAGTTTTTAGCTCAGGTTTAGGGAAAATGTACAACGTGAATCATCCAGGGACTTTGTTTTCTCAGTGAGTTCTATGGTAATTGCACACTGCAGTAATGTTTAGGGCAAAACAGTATAAGACATTGGAGCCTTTTGTTACTGCGAGTCATATCCTCCTGAAAGCCAAGTGTTTGTCAAATTAAGCAGACAGCTCATGCCTGGCTGTCTTTTGGGATTAAAAGCAGAGGGAGGACATGTCTTACTTGCATGTATCAGTATGCAATGCTAAAAGGAGAAGAAAGGGAGACGACTCCGTTATTCTTTCTTACTCTGAAAATCTGTCCCCGTGTTTAATGGTGGATGCAGAATTTTGACTTTACCGTACAGTGCTTGAGTTTTTGATCTTGGGGTGTACAGGAAACAAAAATTAAGATGAAAATTATTGGGAAAAGGACAGTTCATTATTTATTTGTAGTATATCAATGAATTTGGGAATAAATAAAACTGAGAGTTGATAGGGGCGCTTAGGGCAATGTGTTAGCTGCACGCCCTTCAGCACAGTCCTGATGCTATCACTTGCAAGGTGGCCACAGCGCCATGAGCAAGTGAGCATCTTGTGCTGGTGTGGGGATTCGTAGCAGAAGGTTCAAATACCTTTCTTTTTTAACCTGTTGTCTGTAATGGCCACTCCCTGGAGGGAGCTGGCTGAGAATAGGAAGGGACCTGTGAGTTGCATCTGCATTTATGGAAACTTAGAGGTTTATCAGACCCTGTGGTTGTGAAATGCAGACTTGGAAATACCCGAGCCAGAGTGGACAGCACTGGTGTTTGGCACAGGACAGGTGCTGAACGTGTTCAGGTTCAGGACACAGGCTCTATTTCCCTTCCAGGAAGACAAAAAGTAGCTGCGTGGGAGTCGTGTGGCTCAGCCACAGTCCCTGCGTGTTTTGTTTGGATAGCAGCAGCGTCCTATGCAGTAGTTATTTTGGAGCTGGGCTTCCTGTGTTTGTTCCTGGTCTATTCATTAATAATAATGGAGTGTGAAAACCTAGCTCTGTTTTCGAGTTATCAAAATAAATTCAGACTTTGTGACCAGTTTTTGTCATAAGTGGGGTATATGATCTGAGCTATTTAAATATTTGTTTGCAGCACTGCCTTCCTGCTGCTTTATTAAGCCTTCCAGAACACTGACTCCAACGAGGACGTGAGTTCACTTTGAAGGGAAGGGGTTTCTCATTCACTTCTAAAGCTAATCACTATGTGTTTGGAAAGATAAATAGACAAGACAGACAAAATATGAGCAACACATGTACAACCTAACAGCCTTGTAACAGGGAAAATAAGAAAATCAGAGGTTACATCATATTATTGTAAGAATACAGTATTTTGTTTTCCAAACTGTTATTCAACAGTGGGATGAATCCTTGAGTCATCTTGTGTTTGAACTTCCAAAACGGCCTGTGGTTGTTCCATCGTTCTTCTCACACAGTCCCCAAAGACACAAGAGTTAGAGGCAATGATTAATCTTTCTGCCTTAATGGCCTGATCCAGCATTTGCTGATGTCGAGAGAAAGCTCCTGATATACTTCAACAGACTTTGGAACAGGCCAGTGATTTTTCAAAATTATGCACAAGCAGCAAATGAGAAGCAAGTCAGGAAAATCTTTCCAAGTGCTGTGGACCCAATTTAAGAAATTGCTGTATTCTGTTGTAAGACTATCTAGAAACCCCCAAATACACACACAAATACACAAACACATGGCTTATAATTCATTGTGATCACTTCCTACCTTTGATCTTTTGTTCTACTTGACTTGTGTGCATGTGTGTATGTGAGAGTAAATAACCTAATCCTAATTGTCTGAAGATACACATACAGACATGTAACAACATGTATTGCTTACATAATGCCATAAATGAGCATAGTGTTTGTGTGTAAATTATATTTATATATAAATTTCCTACAGTGTATATATGTAGCCAATATAAATAAATTCTTGTCACGGTAGTGGATTTTATCTATATATTTGCCTTATAAACTAGCAGGTAATAATTTAATTCAAAAGGTCCTTCCAAAAATGCAATTAATGTCTTTTGTTATAGTTTCCCTGGGTTTAATAATCCTCTCTTCCAGATTTATATTGGTTTCTGGAAAGTAATGCTTATTAGAGTGTTTTTCCAAATTGGCCACAATAATCCACTGAAATCTGCCAGCTGAATCATTGCTATGCTTGTGAAATTGCCAGGATCGCCTGACAGTTATTACTGGGGCAGAAGGGGAGGGGGAAAGGGAATGAAAGTTTCATAATATGTCACTGTTACTGATACCTCCGCTATGGGTCTGAGATTTGGATTGAAATGTTTACTGAATTCTCTGTGAAAGGTGGAATGCATGGTGGCAGATTGGCAGCAGGGCTTATAACAGGCAAAGTTCAGTAATTTCATTAGGCAGTTGTACTTCATTGTGGGAGTATTTAAAAGCATATGCATATATGCGTGTGTGTGTATACCTAGGTGTTTTTTATAGGTATGTATGTGTGCATTTTGCCCCATGCATACTCCCCCAGCCTGGTTGTTGCAGACGGGGTATATACACAAACCAAGATCGTGTTTTACATAAAAATCCCACCACAGGTGCCAAGTGACCACCTTAAATCAATCACCTGCTGCCAGGCGTGTTAGCACCTTAACGTGCTTATTCTCTTCTGTATGCTGCTGGTGAACGTGGGTGGCAGGTACTGAACAGCCGTGGTTCTAATACATTTCATTTTCTCCCACACTTTTGAGATATCTTTAAGGAGCTGATTTTGCAGTGTCCAAATTAATCTTTCATGTGAACTGCTGCAGAATGCAGCCCTAGCCCTGCTTTTGAGAAGGATTTACATCCCTAGCAGTTGCTGACAAAAGGATGCTGGATCCCACTGCCTCGCTGCAAAGGTATATAAAAGAATAGCAGGGCTATGGCCTGCCAGGGCTATGCCAGAGGGAGCAAGACAAAATGCCTCCCCCTCAGGAGCCCTGGCACCAGTGCCAACACAGAGCCCGTGTGGGGATGAGCGCTGCAGGCTGGGATAAATATTGTCACCAACAGCCATCCCTGGTGAGACGTTGCTCAGAGCAGCACCCACACCCAAGAGAGCATTTATGCACAGGATTTGTATTTTAGAGTTGGAAATAGGCTTTTGTTTAAGTAATCTGACTAGGAGGCAGGACAGGTGGTGTAAGAGTAGCATGCTGCAGGACAGGCAGCTGGATGGGGCTGTGTAAGCACCTGTAGACACGTCTGCATGGAACAAATGGCATATGTTGGGGTTGCAGGGCTGTCAGTGCCCTGCTCAGGTGCAGCAAATCCAAAATCTTCCTGATAAAAGGCCATTCTGGCTTGGATTTTTTTTATTCGTGCTGTTGCAGCCACAGCAGTTCTATCATGGAAGCATTGCCTGTTTGTATATTGTGGGCTGAGATAGTGGATGCCCACATCAGTACAGCCAGAAAAAATAACAGATTCTGAAACATTTTTCATTCCACAGCATGTGGTCAAAGATGAGTTCTGTCTCAGCAGATGTTAATGTGCAAAATGATGCTTTAAAGCAATAAACTTCCCCTAGATTTTCCTCGTGATGCTGCTGAGTTTCCCATAAATACCAGCCAGGGCAAAAGGCACGATGCTCTGCAGGTATCCTTCTGGTTCGGCTGTCCCCTGGCGTTGTGGCCGGGGTCAGCTCAGGGGCTGTACACTTTGTGGGAGCAGCCATACAAACACGCTTCCCCTTTTAATGCATTCTCTGTAGCAAGCTGAAATGGCAGGCAACACGTGAGGAATCAGCAGTGCTGTTTACATTCGAACACCAAATACCGAAGTCAGTGCAAGCCAACTGGATGGCAGAAGCAGTCATCTTCAATTTTATAGCCTTATAATTTGTAAGACAATTTTTATTACTCTGATTGGAACAGAGATGATGTTTGTAATGCCTGTTTATGCCATTTCAAACTTGAACATAAATCTCATTTTTTAAGGGGATTTTGTGGTTTTCTTGGCTTTATGGATTTTTTTATACTTCTTTTATGCATTCTGCTAAATTAAACCAAAATAAACCCGAGGAAAAAAGTGATTCTTTAAAACTACTTTATTATTTTATCCCTTCTTTGGAAAGAAATTTTCATCAGGAGGCAAGGGCAGAACATTCTATTCAGCCTTTGCCTGCTGATTTACGCTGCCGTCGTTGTAAAAGCCATTATGACGGCCAATAACTAGGAACAGGAACTGTAAGGAAAAGCTTTGTAATACAATGCCGCTCCCCTTTTTCACCAACAGCTTTGTTGGTGGTCCAGACGTAATTCAAAAATGTGTTAGATGGTTCTCGGAGAGAAGCATGGAGCTTCTTTTGTTTTAGGAGGAGTCCAGGCCCAAGAGGGCATCTTGTAGTCTTCCGCCTTGGCTCTATGGTGCAGTGGGCTTGCAATAGAAAGCTGAAGATTAAGTAATGATAGCTGTTATTTTTCCTGCCCAGCAGACCTTGGGTTCTGGTGGGGTAGCTTACAGGGGATGCTTCCAACCACAAATACTGGCAAAATCCTGTGGGATTCTGCCTTAAGTGTTAGGGATAACTTTTAAGATTGAGAGTGCATATATGGCACTATGGACCTGCAGGTCTGAGCAAATGCTAGATGAAACCATGGATATATTCACAGGAAACCATGGATAGATTTAGCAAATGTGTTGCTGCCAGCAGTATTGTTTGACATGTAGAAGTACTTCTAAAAGGTAGCGAGTCTACCCACCTGCATATCTGATGCTAAAACATGAGTTTGTTATTGCAAGGTAGTAAGACTCAGTTGCCACTTGAACATGACAGCTCGTTCAATAGATCCTGTTCTGAGCATTGTTGTGAGAGTAGACCATGGTGGCATCAAAGAAAAAGCTTTTGCCAGCAGTTACTGGAGAGTAGCAAGTGAGATATGACTCTTTTTTCCTATGATCATGTATAGAAAATGACTGTAGTAACACTGAGGTGTATGCTAGCAAATCCTGACTTGTTAGTTTCCAAATGTAAGTGGTAGATGTTCTACCAGCATTACCAAAGCGTTTTTATTTTAATTTTTTAAAAATCCCATTGCTTGCAGCTGTTCATTTCGATGGCACTCTGTTGTTTATGGACGTTATTTCCATACGGGTACCTGGAGCTGTTTGTAGTGCAAGGAAAAGTTGTTTGTTTCGCCTGTATAAGTGTGTGTGTATTGTACTTGTTTGGTGGTGGGTTTTGTTTTTGTTTCTGTTTTGTTCTTTCAGATTAAGGTTTTTCCCGTTGCAAAATGGATGTTGGCATACAGACATGACCACAAGTGAATTGCACTTGTTAAATGTTTAGATGAACAAATGACATTTGCAATTAAAAAAAAAAAATCTTCTCAGATAGAAAACTTAGGCAAAGATAATGTTTATGGAAAAAAAAATCTTTTGCCCCTGGCTCCATATTCTAAGTACCTCTACCCTGTTCTCTGTGCTGCTTTGGTGCAAGTGAGATGAGAATCTAGCCCCTTTCATGACTGATCTCCTTTGATTGACTAGCAAAATGCAAAAGACACATGCAACATCAAGTTGTTTTAGCAACTAATATTTGACAATTTAAAAAAGTTTTCTTTAAGGCTGAGTTTTATGTAAAGCTGTTTACATTAAAGTGACATCCAATTAAAGTGTATCATGTAACCCACATCACAGTTCAGCACACATTTTCTGTTTTAGCTGACATATGGCCCCATTTATGAAAATAAAAATCATCATGTTTTGATGATATGTTCACATAATTTATGTGGAAAAGCAGGGGGAGAGAAGCAGAGAGAGGGAATGCTTTTACTGTGTAAAGCTATTATTTTCTGTGACTCATTAAATGTCTTTTAACCCATGTGCACAGGCAAATCCCTCCTCCATCAATTCCTGCCTAGGCTTTTCTCTCCCCATTCTCCATGCTGGACAAAGGGACTTAATAGATGTAATGGGCAGAGACAGTTTGCACGGTATCATCCCATACCACAGGCATTTTTACAATAAAGGATTCTTTAGTATTATGAAGAGGAGGTAAAATAGTTAACTTAATTAGCTCTGTTCTCCTCAGATTTGTTTTTAAGTCCCGTTTTTCTTTGGTTGTCTCAGTGCTGTGTGCCCGTGAAGATTCTCTGATGTCCAGGAAAAGATAATCTACTGAGGTTTTTTTCTTCAGTCTTTTCCCTACTCAGCTGCCAATTTTCATAAAAACTTGTAGGAACTTAACACCTTTGCAACCAGCAATCCGCTGTCAAATTTGCCTGGCATTTTCTCCATACACAGAAAAATCATTCTGGCTCACCTGGGTGTTTCTGGACAACTTAAAATGGGAAGGCAAGCTGATTTCATTTGGGTAACTAATTGATTAGGAAGATGGTTTGTTCTATGAAGTGGCCGTGAATCAGAGATGTGTAATGTGTCAGCACAAACTTGGGTTTGTCAGGCTACCTACAGCCAAGGCTGGGGGTTTGGTATTTTATCCACATCGTGACCCGCGCTGGAACTGACTCTGCAAAACAGAAGAAGCCTCTAAGCAGATTTTAATCCTGCCTTAAGCAGTGTGATGACAAAGCATTATTTAAAACTATAGATTTGCATGTTTCTTGTTAAACGAATTTAAACTCCCAGGCCTTATTTTGTTTTTGTACCAGCACACCAGTGCTTTGCTAGCCAGCAAATTCAGCATGTGCAGAGGAATCAGCCAGTAAGTGTGCAGTGAAACCAAATTAATTCCTGGATTTCCCACATATGCTGGAAGGTAGACTTGTCTTTAAGATGGAAGCAACATGCCTACAGCAGAACATTTGTTTACCCACAGTTTGGGGATCTTAATCATTGTTTAAATGGTAGCTGTTGTTGCACATCAGAGTGCAAGGCACGTTGAAGATAGTTGGACAGTATAAATCAATATGCCATGTTCTCCTTGCCAGGAGAAACTAGACTGTATACCTGCAAACTGCTTTATTATTATTATTTTTATTATTATTATTATTCTTTTTTTATAGCATGAGACTGACAAATGGAACCTTTAGCCTGTACAATTTTGGTCAGTAGATGTTTGGCCACTGTCGTAGATAGGAGTTGACTCCTGTCCTCTGTGAATGGACTCTTTAACATGTACTACAAAAAGCTCCAAAGAGACATGACCCCAAATCAGTGAGGCAGACATTAAATTTGGACTATCCCATTCCTTACTATGTATGGCTACGAAACCTCACCAGCATTTCTTATTTGTTGGAAGAGGAACAGAGCCTTGTCAGTTGTACAATATTATACTGTAATCACCCTCCATTTTCTGCTTTCTAATGACTTTTTAGAGTCATCATTCTTGACATAAGTTAATGTAAAAGGAAAAAAAAACTCACTTCCTCACTTGCCTCTAACAAAAAACTAATAAACTTACCATTTACCATCTGAAGTCCAGTGGGATCTAAACTGCTGATGATAATATTAAGTCCTGAGAAATGTAGAATTTCCAATAGAATCTGGCAACCTCTGGCAGAACCTCCTGTTTATAATGAAGTATGTGTATTATGTATAGTTGGATGGTGATCCTAATCAGGGTCCTGAGATCTGCGCACTCTGGTTTTGATCATTATTACTGAGATTAAATAGGCATACAGCCAAAATGTTGCAATGTAATAACCTAGGAGTTGAGCAGGAGGGAGCAGAGGGTGAGGGATTATTTATTGGTTGGATAAAAGGGGTTAGCAGTTACTGGATGTAACAGAAACTTACTTTCCTGAAGTCAATGACCATTAAAACAATGGGGCTTATGAATGAAGAATGTCTGTCAATTTAAAAAGCAGAAAATGTGTCACCAGTGAAGGACACGGCCAAAATCAGGCCCTCTGACCTTGAGGTATTTTTCAATTTGCAGATTCCTAAAAAAAAAATGGTTGAGTGTACTCTTGGATAGCAAATATATGTCCGCTGGTAATTGGCTTTTTGTAACGATGTTTTATAGCAGTCTTATAAGGAGTTAACCAAAACACTTCTCAGACCATGGATATGACCCTGCTGGTCTTTTTCTTTCTTAGCTGGCTGTAGGTTTGTGCATAGGAGTTATTCAGCAGTAGGCAAAAGAATTATTTTCCAGGTTTTAAGAACCCAGAAATCTATTACATATGCTCATAAGGTTCACTTTCACCAAGATCATTAAATACAAATAGAAATTCCCTCCTTAGTGCCGAATTGTGCTGTTTCCCATCAACTCATCACCTCAGAGAGGCATTCAGGTTCCCCGAGTAGGTAGAGTAAAGCTGGAATTGTGACGTCTGCTTCTGTTCTGTAATTTGATTCCTAGAGTTTTGGCAGTTTCCTTAAGGAAAATAATTTTACAGGGTTGGGGTTTTTGGCTTTTTTGTTTTGGTTTGGTTTAAATTAAAAAAGTCTGAAGCTTTCATCAGAGAAATTTCTGTATCCATCCAAAGGAGGAAAAAAGCCCTCAAAACTATCCCAAAAAATTGTTCTAATAAAAATTAAGGAACAGTTAGAAGGAACAGAGGTTAATCTTCTGAAGATTCTGGCTTACTCCGATGTAGATGTTAACAAAAGCTAATGGGAATGTCATGTGTTACTTGGGGATAGTCTAAAACATGCACATACAACATGCACATGGGAAATCTAATAGTTGGCTTGAAATCACTCTTAGCAGACTGTTTCACTTTGTTTCAAAAGCAGAGTCAGTGGTCAGTGCTCCGAGGATATCCTGCACAGAAGAGACACTCTCCTAAGTTCCTGCAGGAGCAGCCCTTGCTAGTTCTCTGCGCTTTGGCTTGCAGGGTTGCTCACGGATTTCACCTCACCTGGTCTTGAAGCAGCTCTCGGTAATGTAATTGGAACCTAACTGCGCTGCCGTGCTCAGGGAGTCGATAAGAAAAGGAACACGCTCATCCCAACAGGGAAGACCTTGTAATTTCTGTGCCACCAAAAATCTATTGAGAAGCAGCCAGTGTGTCGTCTCAGAGCTAAGGACAGAGAGGACAGACTTGGATTTGAAAACAAAGTATGTCAAGTTGTCTGAGATAAACAGTCAGCTTGAGCCAAGAGAGAAATGGTGTCCAAAGACTTGATTTTTTAGAGGTACCAAGTGCTCAGCACCTTTAAAAATGGACTACTTGTGAAGGTGTTTAAATAAGGCTTTAGGTGAAGAAGTTGGCCTAGTTTCAGTTGAAATTAATGATTCACTGCAAGCGGTGTTAAACAGAAACATCAGGATTATCAGAATAGCAGGACAAAAATAAAAACATAAACCGCAGGTGGCTAAGCATGTTTTTAGCACAACAGATTCTGCTCTCTGTTCAAAGGTGATTTGCCAGGTATAGTAAATCTTTCCTCTGCTGCTGGCTGAGATGAGAGCTTCTCAGCGAGCATTTCGGTTTGCCCATTTGATGTGAGGTGCCCACAGATTACCTTCTAATGAGGTTTGAACCGTGCTCACCTACCGTTTCTGTGCCCAGTCCATTCTGGGTTTCTGGAGGCTATGAAGCACATGTGTTGTGCCCGGCTTCATAAGAATTTGTCCCTGCTTGAAGGTTGTGAATTTTCTAGAGGAGATTCCAATTAAGAACTAAAATTACCCAGAGGAGTCACCCAGTCCTCCTGTCTGATGTACATGTCCACTTCTGTCTTTCTGTCCACTTTTTCTCTTCTTTTACTAGTGATTTAGTCTAAGGTTTCTGTCACACCTGCCTTGTTAAAACTCTCCAGTTGGCATTTTGTTCCATGTCTCAAAGGATTTGATTCCTGTTCCAGTACCCTTCCCAATTCTTCTGGTCAGTGGGGAATGGCTGCGAACCCAAAACTGAGGAAAATCTCCATGAGAGAGCTTTTCCCACAGTGTAGTACTTCAGCCAGTCATTCTGGGAGAGACAAGGTGTTGTCATGGTGTCTTCGGTTGTTAGGAGGATCCTAAGCCTGATTTGGAACATTAATGGCTTGAGCCTGAACAAAGTGGTCAAAACATCACAGAGAAAAACTCCTCTTTGGTGTCTCTGCCTGGCAGGGCAATATGATTTTTGTCTGTCATTCATCTCTGACCATCCTAGGTACGTAGGTTTTGGGTACAGCTGTGCTCAAAAAGCACAGAAGCTTGCAAGAAGGCTACAAGCCAGCTTCCACAGCCAATGTGCCTGGAGCACTGTGATTTTAATCATACAGTTTGAGTTCCCTGCACTGCAAGAGTGAACCTGGGTTAACCCTGTGGTGGATGGAGAAGATTGTGGTTGAACTTGTGACAGAAATCATTTTCAGGTTCTGCATTAACAATAGGTACAAGCCAAGGTGGAGATTGCAACGTTCTGCTCCCATGCAGACAAGTCTTTTTTGTCACAGGCATTCACAGTTGTGATTTGAGGTTAGTGAATTTATGGGAAAGGAATTAAGGGGGTCATAAAACAGGACTTAACCCATACTTACCCATCTGCAGCACTGCAAGCATGCTGTTTCTGTTTTTTCTTCTGGAGGCAAGTTCTGTGAACTCACTTTAATAACCTGGCCAGGATAAAAGGTTAAATACATATAGCCTGCAGAACTGCTGAACTCCAAGACTTTGGGGACTTGTTGAGCCTTGATGGGATCCATACACTGTCTGAGACTCTCTTCTGCTCTAACTGGCTGTTAAGACACCAAAATTACTTGGTAGCCTGGTGAAATGTACCACAACCGTTCCCTGAAGAAGAGGTGGAAACATGCTGAACAGATTAAAAGGCTTGTCTGACAGTGACTCCTTGCTGAATGGTATATCAAAAAGTGAATACAGCTTTTAAATCTGCAACACATGGCTTCTGACTTGATGCTACGCAGGCTGACATTTGAACAGCATCGCCATGGCAAAAATCAACATTACATTTTTAATAGGTATATACATATATAATAAGTGTAGAAAGTCAAAAGGATTTCCAGAGATTTGTAGTACATTATTGTAATCACAACAGACTTTAAAAATAGGTATGAATTTCCTATGAATGGGGAGAGACCAAAAGAAAGACTAAAGGATTAGCATTGTTCATCTTCCTGGGCCATGATACCTGGGTTCCAAGAGGCCCAGTTTTTAAGTTGCCTCTTTTTCATGCCTTTTAAAGGTTCTTCACTCTGTTCATCATTCAGATAAGCTGTGATGAAAAACCGACGTGTTAAGACCCTCACCCAAATAATGAACCACCTTCCCAATACATGGGTTGCAGGTTTGGGGTACATGGCCTGACCACTGTGTGCTCAGAAGCAGATCCCACAAGGATCGTAGCCTCTGTTGAACATTCTCCACTCCCATGAACTCAGGTAGGAAGTTGAGGCTTTTGGCACCTTCCGTCAGCCCAGCAGAGCTGAGAAAGGGTCACACCCAATGAGTATATTGATTTCCCTCAGTGCTTGCCCCTCGGCGCCCTGCTCAGCGGTGAGTGCCATCTCCGCTGCCACAGGAGCAGTAAGAGTGGATCAAGGCATGCAGAGGAAAAGCTGTTTTGAAAAAAAAAACTAAAAAAACTTTAAAAATAGTCTTTCACAACAGCTCTGGACTCAGGATCTTAACAACTTCGTAAAAGCTTGTTGCTGGTGTTGTAAAACTCTAATACACAAGTTCGTTCCACATAAGAACACGGCTGTAAGTTTTTAGCTCCAGATGCCAAAGAGTGAGCCCAGCCTGTTTAAAACGTGTTAAGCTGCAACATGCTACATAAGTTAATACCAGCCTTCTCCTTTTTACCTGTTCTGCTTGGGCATGTGCCAGTGCCAGTCACTTACATACCCCTTTACCTCGTTTCACTGGAGGAGATGAGGCTGCCAAGCCAGATATTTACCTTGGGAACACACATTCGTATCCTGTAGCATTTCATCAGCCACAGCTAAAGAAAAGATTTATGGACTTTGTAACTCTAAGGTCATTTAAGTCACTTGTTAGCCAAAAATAATGTAAAGACATACAGTGCTTGTTTCAAAAAAGTTTGTAATTAGGAGCCCATACTTTGCTCTGATTTACAATGTACGCTTGGTATCCAATTAACAATAATAGTGTTCTTTTAACTAAAACACATATCCTTCCAAAATTATGCAGACTTTCCAATTACTGCGCTATGATGAAATTATAGCTAGAGACTCATAAAGTTGTGCATAGTTTATAAATGCAATATATTCTTAACTACCTTGCGGTATGGTATATACTAGCAAGGCTCATATGTTCTCTGTGTTATGGAGGCTTGTTAAAAAACACGTATAGGATTATTGAAAAAGTATGTCCAATAATATTTATGTACTTACTACCATTGTGATAGGAGGTTACTGTTCATTCTGATTAACACTTCTGCTCCGATACAGCATGATCAAGTGACTCAAAATCTCTAAAATACTAGAAACTGTTTAGAAATTCCTTCCAAACCACCTGGAAATTTAAGTCCTGGGAAGGTTACTGTTTGATTTCTTTGTTAACTTATAACATCCCCTTTATTTTGCATAAAATGAGATATATTTTTTTTAATTTCTTAAAGCAAATTTGAATTGCAGTGCCTCGCCAGCTTATATCCAGTATCTTCCTCTTGCTGTTCTTGTAGCCAAAGCCAGAGCTCCAGCCATTCCCACTGGTGTGGGAGCGAGCTGATAATCAGTAAACAACGTCCTAGAGTTCAAACCAACACCAAGAGAACGGGCTTCCGAAGTGCAGAACAACCTTTGATTGCTTTCTGGTGGTGGGAGAGGTCAGAGAGGAGCTCCTTACTCCGCTCGTAGCAATCCCTTTCCAGCTGTGACATTCTGGCATGTTTGCAGAGGGTTATTGATGAGAAAACCATGTCTTTTATGGGACGGGGTGACTGACTAAGGCCTGTTCAACACTGTGAAAGTGTTAGTAACACTTAATAAGATGACTAAGCAGACTGCTCCAGGGCTTTTGTAATTTATTTGTTATTATTTGTTGCTCAGAGTGTGCTGAGGACTGTTAGTCCTGGAATGAAACTCCCGTTCAGCCTGCAGAAAACGTGCACGAGTAGAGAGACTAGCCAGAGAGCATGTGCATTGTAGTGCTGTAAGAATTAGGACGTGTGTGTCTTAGCTGGCATTATTAGACTATCTTGGGTTTGCTATTACTGTTCATTAAAAAATGATTTCAGCTTTGCAAAAGCCTTGTGATCTCTTTGAGGTGAGAGTGGACAAGGAGAAGATTCAGCAGGGGTGACTCAGGCTGTTGTCACCCGCAGTCATCCTGTGACCTTTCCTGGCTCACCCTCCTCTTCCCCAGCCTTGTGGAAAGGCCTTCTGTGGAACATGCTCTGTGTCACAGCTCGGGAGAGAGGCCCTCAGCCTGGGGGAGAGGAAAGAAAAACTGTGAGGTGGTGGCAATGCCTTGCCCTTTACCTCCCCTACCCCCGGTGAAGGCCCCTGGCTTGGGACAGCTATATGCCTTTACAGTGTAATCTGTAATCAGAGATCATAATTAAAAACTGAGTAACCTATGAATCTCCCGAGAGCTTGCTCTTTCCTTGTTTTTACAATTCTTCCAGCCTCATAAACGAGGCTTCTTCAGTGTGAGTCACTTGGGGGGACAGTTTGGGATCTTCAAGTTTTGAGGCTATTTTAATTTTTCAGGCTATTCATTGTCTGCATTTGCTTTGTTTCATTTGGTTTGGTTTTCCTTCAAGCTCTCAGTACTATATAATATAAAAGTATTCGGAGCTGTATAAATTACGGCCCAAGACGCCTCAGGGGACATGGAAGTGAGTTACAGCACTGTGCCTGCATGCAGTGTCTCAGCTGCTCCGACTGACTGGGCCAAGTGGAAGGAGGCTGAGAATCGTTACAGCTTGAGGAGAGCTTGGTGCCTGATGGCAATCGGTGCATTCAGTCAATAAATCTGACCTGATTCATGCTGCCAAGCTGCTCTGGCACACCCAGTGGAGGTGTAGGGCTGATGGATGTGGAAAACTTGTTTGCAGCATTTCAGGGTAATCTTAAGAATCGTCACTGTTCCAAAGGCTTGCCTTGGCCCTGGGACTAGCTGTCTCCACAACCGTCCAGTGAAACTTCCAGAATTGGCAGCTGAAGTCCCAGCTGTTACCAGTGCCACCCACTGCTCTGCCTCCTCTGCAGCCACCCCCGACCTTCTCTCTGACTCTTTCTGCAGGTTCGACTCAACCGAAAAAACGGACTGAACTGAGAAAAGCATGTTTGGTTCATGTCTGCTGTACTCTCAGCTGGCATCTGTCTCCTCTTGCCAATTCAGGTTGCCCAAGGTACTAGAAGCAGTGCAGTGTACGCAGGACGGAGGAGAGGCAGAGCAGTAAGTACCATGGGAGCAGTCAGGAGAAGGCAAAGGCAGATCCAGAGTAGGTGTGGTTCAGGCTACACAGTGATAGACATGTCCAACAGCTGTGGAAAACAATAACAGATGGATGAAAGAAAGATTTATGGGAAGATGGTGTGTGCAAACGGGGGCATTAGAGCTGCACTGGTTCCCATTCAACTATCTGTTGAAAACCTCAACAGAAGAAGAAAGCCCCTCACTTCAAAGGGCTTACGTCAGCTGAGGAGCCGTGCTCTGTGGCCTCTATCTGGAGAAACTGCAAAGGCTCAGAAAACATGCTAGCAGCTGGTAACGTGTCTGTAGCTAATAGTATGGAAGCACTTTTATGTTCGTGTGTTGCAAATATTTACACATTAAGTCATGGTAATTAGGAATAATTAGAGTGGAATGTACCTTGTATTCACAGTGCCAGGAACTAGGTCCATGTCATAAACACTGAGTTTATTTCTGTTCAAACTCTACAGCACAGGACACAGAGTCTTTAGGGCCTTCCCACGCTGTGCCCAGTGCTGGGACATGGCACAGTGGCACAGGCAGAGGTCTGTGAAAGACCTCAAATGGGTACATCAGCAATGGTCAAATCCAGAGCTTTATATCCTCTTAGGAAAAGATGGCTTTAGAGATCGATTCCATCATGTTCTCTGTAGTTCTTCCCTTCCCTTTGGCTTACAGAATTGGTGTTGTCAGTGGAAGCAGAATGGTTTTATGGCCCTTCAAGCCATGGTATCTAAGGGCTTGAAGGTAAGGGGAGAAGTGAATGTTTTCTCTGTGGTCCTAAAAAGTTTGTCTCAGAGGTTTCATCTTTTCCAAACACTATATTGCTGTAATACTGTAATTGAAAAACAGCAACAGCAGCAACTAAAGAACTCCTAACACAGGAGGAAAGATCAGTGTTCACTATTTAGGCTGCTACTTGTATCAGAAAGATGGTCACTTAGGTAGATGGGCAATTCTATGTTCTGTTGTAACTGGTGAAATAACAATAAACTGGCTAGGTATGTGATTCCAGTTGTTGAATTTCCTTTTGATAGTTATGGGCTAGTGTCTGAACTTTGCCTTCGTATTTGATTAAATTGAATATTATAATTGACATTGCTATTTAATATTTTTGTCTTACAAAATAATTTGTGAAGTAATATCAAATATTCCTCACCAGCTACCCAGAGCAAGATTTGTCTTCTCCCAGAAATACCTAGTAATATGTGGTAGGAAGCCTTTCCCCCACACTGTGAGCCCCAGCCTTCCTAGAAGGACTGTTAAAAATAAAAATCAATCTTTGTTAAGAAAAACGTTTCTCATTGGGAAGTGGAGAGGATTTATCTAATGCTTAGCGAAGGGCCCAGGGAATTAGAGGGACCCGTCCCAGAGCAGCTTTCCTGGTGAGGTGACAAACAGCCACAAGTAAGGCACTTAAACCCTGTTGTGGGAAACTTCCCTGTGGATTGCAGCGTGAGCAGGAGATGCCACTTATGGCAAATCCAATTTGTAGAAACTGTTGACATCTCTAGCAGCCAAGAGTAATGATAGGCTTTTTGTTTGCTGATGCCATAGCAATACTGTCATTTCATAGTGTTGTTAGGCATCATTATTTGATGTTCATAAATGTGGTGATTAAAAATGACAGAGCACATAAACTGCTTTTTCCTACTTTGTATTTATCCCAAGATATTTATTAATTTTGTAACTCCCCAACATATTATTTCTTCACCTTACGTAGCATCTAGCAGTAGTAAGCCATGCTCTGCCACACCACCTCAGTGCACTCTTTCATTGCCATGTTTGTCATTAGCATGTGCTTGGTGATCTCTGGTTTTGTGGCCCAGTGGGACGGGATGTTGTTGGGGAGGTGGACACCATGTGTATTGTGGACAGTCCTGGCAACTGTGGGAAGCTCAAATGTACTGTGCCAGTGCAGTGGTTGTGAAGATCACCAAAAAGGGTGCGAAGAAGTAGAGACACGTTCTGTCCTCATCTTACCATTTCTTAATACCGTACAGTACTGTTCTGGCTTGAGGAACATACTGCCAACTCTTCCTAATATTAGTTGTGTTCTAAAATTGGACAGTGATGGGAGGAGGCTGTGTAGTTTTAAAGTGAATCCAGTCTTTAGAGATAGTTGAAATCTCCAGCTACCATGAAATATGTTGTCACTTCAATTACAGTTGCAAGTACCTCTCTCTTATTTGTTTCCTGTAATACCAGACAGACTAGGTAAATATATATCTTTTTTTAAATGAAGCACAATATAGTTTTTAAATGGTTTATATCAAGTTGTTTCCAGTTTCTTATAAACTCCTGATTTCTAAATATCCCATTATTTGTTCCATATGTTTCACTGAAGTCATTGTTATCAGTACAGCAGAAAATGCATAAATAATCTAGTAATTTAACATAAGTTTGTGATTTTTCTTAAGTTACTGTCAATCAAATATCATTAGTATAAACCGAAATCAAAGCAGAGCCAAAATCTGTAATTAAATCGTGGAGAATGTCCTGAGACAATGGGAAAACAGGGAGTGCTCTCGTAGGCTGTACTGGGCACAACTGTCATTGTGTTTGTTAGCTGAGAGGCCGCAGAAGTCTTGAAGGAGGTACTTCTTCATGACAGTGACTCTGCTTTTGTCAAACAGGTTTCAAAGAGCAGTCATGACACTTGGTATTAATCCATTTGTCTGCTTTTCACTTGAGCTAAACGCTCCGTTCTACATGAGGGAATAAACACAGCTCATTGCGGTGATGAAATAGGAAAAGTAAAAAATGGTTGGGGAAGATGCTCAGGAGAACAGGGCAATGTTGTACAAAGTCTCCATCCTGTGCAAAAGGAGGTCACGGAATGGAACTGGCAAAAGAGTCAGGTTATGCTTCCTGTAAAAGTTCATCATTTCCTGACCAAAAAATATCCTGATTGCCCAATGCAAAAGACAACTTTTTTTCATTTTGTCTCCCCTCAGTCCCTTTCCAGTAATGAAAAAAAGAAAAGGAGAAGATAGTAAGAAGAAAAATGTGAAAGAGGAAAAGGGGAAAAGAAAACAACACAGAAATAGATAAAAGTTTGTGGAATCCTTATAGAAACATTCAGAAAAAATCTAAACTATCTGAACATTTTCAGATGTTCAGAAAATGTAATTTTAAATCAAAGATGGAAAAAGAAAAAGCAGACCACTCTGCTAAACTCAAACTCTGAAAACCCAATTCTCGCCAGTAACCTAGGAGGTCACTGGGAATTATTTATGTGACCACAATTCCTTTTTTCTTTCCATAAGATAGATTTCTTTCAGACTTGCACCTTTTTGTTGAACGTGGTTTTGGTTATTAGTGCATAGCTTTGATATATTTTCTACCCATCTGTGTGTTACCAACTGATAAACAGCATCATGCCTCTGAATCAGATCCGCAGGTCCAGATACCTTTAAACCTGCGCATTTTCTCCTCATTGACCCGGGTTGTTGCCACTGAGCCTGTCTTTGATTTTTGATTGCCTTAGAGTTGTGTTTTCAGATGTATGCTTAAACTAGAGGTTACGCTGATGAAGTCAAATGCATTGCTTTTGGTCTGTGGCCAAGAACCCAAGTTTACCTTTCCGTTTTCAGAGGATGACGAAGTTCTCTGTTCAACTCAGGTGAAAATCCTATTGGACAAATGATAGCGTGTTCCCATTATAGCTTTTATATTGACAAGTTCAGGAAATAGCCAATTTAACTACACAATGAACACTCATCTGCTATGTGGTTAGTCTCTGCTATGCTTTTTTTCTTTCTGGGATTCTCTTTCTCTTCTGAATCTCCACTTCTGTTCGTAGACCTCTGATCTGAAAATGCAAGGCCAAAGGACAGTCAGTGGTGCATGAAACAGCCTGATTTCTTTCAAATAAGAACTCCATTTCCTCTGGAGAGGTAGAAAGTGGGAGGCCAACTGTAGACTTTAGCTTCACAGAGTAAACCAGAAAACTGAGAGGGAGACGTTCCCTAAGGAAAGCTGTGGCAATCAGTGTAGAGCAGGGTGCACCGCAGTTCAGCAGTGGTGTTGGAAGACACGGTCTTTTCAGAGGTGCTAGGACCAGGTGCTATAGCTCAGTGCATCTCACAAGAGAAGAGGACTGCTGATTTCACAGTCGCTCTAGAAAGCCCTATCGATGCCAGAGAGGAGGAGGAGATGAGGCTAGACTCCACCAGGCAAGAACGAGTGGTGTATGTTAGTGCTGCTGCAGTGATGGCCCTTCCAGTGTTTCTGTTGTAAGCTCCATTTTTCAGGGGTTTATAACTTGCTCATAAAAATTTACTGCAAGCTATAATTTGGCACACAGGGTTCCAGCCTGAGAGAGTACTGCTTTTCTTATTTAAACTGCATTTGGTTTATTGACGGGCCTGTTTTCAGATTGCAAGAGAGTGATGAGTGGAATAGAAATCTAATTGTTTCAGAAACTTTTTTTCCCCTTTTAGTACCCTGTAGCCCCCAAACAGCTTTAAACATCTACTGGTGCCTTTGAGCATTACAAAAAAATAAAACTAGTTAAGAAATGCATGTTTAAATAGTGGCTACTGTGTATAGTGAGTAATTATATTTACAGCGTATCGTGTCTCTCCGCCTGAACGATCCCAGAGCAGCTTTCCAACTTTTTAGATAGGGAAATGTATTTCCCCACAGCTGAAACAGAGACATCAAGCAGGATAAAATGAAGCAATTAATGGCATGTAGCCATATATAGCAGGATTGATTGTGACTTGGGCCAGGCCGTTCAATTTAATTCATCTGGTCTTGCAGAAGACGCCAAAGATGTTGTGAATCCAATTTTCAGGCACTGCCTTTCTCTTCTGGAGAACACAGGTAAGAAAGAAAGCAATTTTGCAGTTACAGTTTAAGTCACTGCTGTATTAAAGCTTCTGATTTGAAAGCACAGCTGTGGATACATGGTTTATTGGCTGCTCTGACTTAGTGGTACAGGCAAGGAGTTCAGGCTTTGCAGGTGTCCGGGTATCTGTGTCTGGGTATCCCTGCCCACCTGCAGCGTCCCGCTCTTCCCAGCCTCCCTTCTGCCTCCGGCTGACACAGCCACCACAGTTCTCATCCCAGCCTTTCAGAAGTAAGAAAGGTTGTAAAAGTGTGAAGTGAAGCACTCAGAAATTGAAAAAGGTCCTGCTGAAAGCTCTGTCCCATGCTCCAATGCATATGTAATTCTGCAAGCTGGAATTACTCGCTTACACAATTTTAAATACGTTAAATAGTGGTAAAATGGTTTACTTTTTCATATTTTTTTGTTTTTATGAAGAATGGATTTCTAGCCAAAATGAAAATTTCCATTTAGGTGTTCACCTGGCTAAATATTTTGAGATGCCTTTATCTTGCTTCATTGTGAGGCCTTACCTTTCTTGACAGAATGCGCTTTTGAAAACATGTTTGGATTGCTTTTGTAATACCTTGCATCCATTGTGGTAATGTGAAATAGGAAGAAAGATTGGCATTTTGTTAATTCTACTACTGGGACCTCTTCGACATTTCACTGGGCCCATGCTGTTGAAAACCCGGTTGTATCTTTACCTCTTGCAATGAAGATCCTGGGCTCAGGCTCGTTAGATGATTCCTGTTGCAGACTTGAATTTCTTGTGTGGAATGTCACAAGCCTGAAGCAGCATGGCAAGGTGTCAGATCTAACTTTTCCTCCTTGCACCCAGAAAAATGAATTTTACAATCTCAAAAGGTGTTTTTACAATCACGGGGTATTTGTACACTCGGGAAGCTTTGAACTGCACTTCTTGTACCTCCCACCCTGGCTGATCTCATCCTTTCGAGATTTGTCTTGGCTAATTCAAGATTCCTGTTGCACCCTTGGGGATACAACTTCAATTTTAAGAAAAAAATTGGCTATAGAGGTACATACCAAAAAGACCAAGCAAAGGAATTCTTTAGACTGTGTGTGGCCACAGTCCTTCAGCAAATCAAGTGGATGTGCTAGGCACAAATTGCTCCACTGCCATATCTTTTTCTCTTGACAGAAAGCTGACAGTCTGCTGGCATGCCACGGCAACGATCCTGCAGTGTGCGCGCTCATGCTTCATCCTACAGACTGTGTGTGTGTGTGTAGGGATTCGCCATGCTAATTTGCATGGCTAGCATTAGAGAGGCTTTTCCTGAAAGATAATAAATTACAGACGCTGCAGTCTTGTAGATGTATTTGGGACTGATCAGCGCGTTGCTGTTTCTTCCACGTGGGGACAGCTACTGCAGAGAGCTCGGGCGGACTGAGCCTTAGCGCAGGTGAGCTGCAGAGAAGGGAAGGTTGGTTAGCAGAATGTAATCCCAACTCCTCAATGATGGGCTGGCCACACCTTCTGTATGTTTTTGGGATTAGGGAATCTGAGGGGCACGTTTAGGAGGTGAGAACCACGGTACCAGTGACAGGGGTGCGGGAGGTGAAGGGGGAGCAGCACGGAATGCGTGGGGCACAGTGGAGGTTGGGAAAGGGAAAGGGGCTCAGGGGGAGGGAGAGACAAGGGCTGGCAGGAGGTGCTGGCCAAGAAAGCATTTTCCTGGAAGGAACAGCTGCTGGGAAGGGCAATGTCCACATTCCTCCTCCTGGAGGTGTGCTGCTGAGCGAGGGGCTTCAGGCACCCACAGCAGGGTGGCGGACACCAGGCGCAGGGGCAGCTCATCCCAGCTCCCTAAGCTTTGCCTGTCCTGTTCCTGCTTCTGACTGCTCTCATGAAAAATTAGAAGTGTTCTCCCTAACCTGTCTGAGCCTTTCTGTGCCATCTCCCAGCTCCTCAGGGCTCTTTAGGAGGAAACTGCTCCAAGAGGGAGGCTGAAGAAGCACTGGAGAGGCGGGGAGCAGCAGAGAGCACAGAACGGGCATTGTGTGGCAGGGCTGTCATTGCCAAGGGCTGAGGCAGTGCAGAGGGACAGTGAATGAGAGTGATGAGAAATTATTGTTTCAAAATCAAAGAAATGAAATGGCACACAGCTGAGATTGCTCAGTGGCTAAGCCTACACCTTTGAGACTTAAGACATGAGGAGCTGTGGCAGTGGTTTTCTCTGTTTCACTCTCCTAAGATGACACAGGAAAAGATAAGGATGTGTAGAAGTTACTTAGTACCATTGATCTTTAGGCACAGGAGAGACTTAACTGATCTTTAAGGTCATTCTATGATTCTGTGAACTGCAGATACGTGCTGCAGTCCCAGCTGTTTAACGCTGCTCCCCCATCCCCGTTGTTGTATTAACTTGCCAGCCCAAAGCTCAGTGAACCCAGGGCTAAAGTTCCCTTCTGACAACTTGTCTCTTCTCTTCCAGAACATGCAGTTCAGGTAAGCACAAGCATCTGGAAAACATGGAAGAAAAAGTTAATGTGAGGCAGAATGAGAAAATAGATGGGTCACAGAGCCTGCAGTGCATCCTTAGCCAGCTGGCAGGAGCTGGCAAAGGCCACTCGGCATTTTCTGCCGGCCTCCTCACTGCCTTCACCACCTTCAGAATAGCTGACAAGGTGAGAAGGTCCATCCCCACAGTTAAGGGAGTATGTTTGAAGCGAGTTACCTTTACCTACCCCAGGTGTGCTCAGGGCTTGCCTTGTTTCGACACTGAGCGCTGTGAGCAGTGTGAGGATGTTACCTGTGGATATAAAATAGCTGATTAAAACAAAGTGGTTCCAGGCTGTGGGTACAGGGGAGGTGTTTGAAAAATCATGGCTAAGGTGGTTCATTAATAGTGTTCATTTGCATGGGCAAACTTCAGCCTTGGTGTATGTGACAAATACAGATGGCTTCTGCTCAGTGCAGCTCACCTACGTGACACTTGCTGGAGCAGAAAACACACCCCCCGACTCCCAGTGTTATGGGACATCACACAGAGAAGGCAGAGGCGGGATGGCTTTGCTGGGTTCTTTTTTCTTTTTTTCTTTTTTTTTTCTTTTTTTTTTTTTAATATGAATTATGACCCTCCTTATAGTTTTTTCCTCTTTCCTTTTGGAAATCTGGCTTTGCTCTGTAGGTGATGCTGAGCAGAAAGCACTACCAGGTTGTGTCAGCAAATACTAGGGGTACACTGTATGCTGTTCATCGGCAAAGATTTATGCCTGGATAATCAGATGTTCTCTCTCCCTCTGTGCTACTGTATGGATTTATAGGCATTATCCAGACATACTTTTTCAAAATTTAGCAGACATTTCTCATCTGCACCTACTATGTGGATGTGATGCCTATATAATCTCAGATGTTCTAAAATACATGCAGCTTTAAAGGCAAATGAAGTACTGATTTCTGTCAAGCTGGGTTCGTAAATTCTTAGTGCTTTTTTTGGTTTATTTTTTGTTTCTGTGGACCTGTGGAGGATTTAAGAAGGCAAATGCATTCACTTGCATTGTCTGTAGCATAAAGACTCTTGTGCAGAACCTTGTAGATATAAATTAAAGATTTATTGTCACCATTTCTTAGAAAGACATTTTTAAAGTGCATGCCAAAGTTTGTTCATGAATGCCCGTGTGCCTGTGAAAATGTCAGCTCTTGAAAATGAATGGAAATGGCAATAGTAATAATCTCTTATAGTTGTATAGAGTCTTTCATTTTAACAAGTCTAAGATTGCTTCACCCAGGCACGTGGCAGGCTGCAGGACACGGTTTGCATGGCTTGGAGGCTTCTGGCAGGACAGGCTATGGAGAGGGAGATCTCACAGAGCTCAGCAAGGAGGAGAGCATGGCAGTGGGCTGTAGTATTACTGTATAGCTGCCATTTACTTAAAAGATTGGGATGCCATTCTCTGTGCTTTTGTTTACTGCCCTGTAACCTTGGCTGGGCTAGTCTTGAAGTACTTCAATAATAATTTCACCATGCATGAGCTTTCAGCAGAAGACGTGGAAACATGATTGAAAAAGCTCTTCCCTGGCTGTTCATTCATGCACCAGGGTTTGAATGGTGCTGTCCCTTCTTACCATTACTTGTGTCTGTGGGATGTGCACTTTGAACTGAACAGATCCCTATTAAAATTAACGTTCTCTATTTTTGGTTGATAAAATCGCTGGTCTGGTTCACAGCATGGCTGTGCAAACACTTCTGTAGGCTGAACTGAGGGCATGCAAAACAAAGCAGGAATGAGCAAAAAGTGGTAGCAAACAGTGGCAACATTTCCTTAAGTCAGTGCTGGTGCCAAAGACGCCTACAGTGGTTTTTGGTCTTATTTTCCCTGAAGTAAGAGCAGCATTATTTGACAAAATGCAGTGGTGTGTACCTAATGTTTTAAAGTTTCTCCCTCTAGAAGTGGAATGGAAGGAGGTCTTTATTTAGTACATCACTTGAATTGTGATGGTTAAAATAAGGTATCGTATGCCATTAAGTCTAACGATCATAGAATGGTGTTGGGGTTCAGCTAGTGATTTTGATGCCGTCTCAAGTAACCACTCTGGTGTATGATATTTAATTAAAAGCAGAAAAATTGATACAATTGAAAGGCAGGAATCTGAAGCCTTAAGAATGGTGGCTAGCCTGGTCCTTCTAACATACTAATTGTCAAATCTTGCTCTACAGCTGCATCTGGGACCAGTCTTTGTACATCCTTTATCTCTTTAATTCCTTTTGCAAGGAACAAAACAAATTGGAAATGAAAAACACTGGCTTATTGTATTCATCTAAGGACATGCTAATTGAAAATGATTGCTTCATACTGGTATGGATTCGAAAATATGTACATCTCTCTTTCCCTCTTTTACACATAAATCCATAAAATACTTCTGTTGAAATAAGAGTTACTAGGTCAGAGGGAAGTGAGATAAGTAAACCAGAGACAGGCACTCAAGAGGTGGCCACACAACAGGCCGAATTCCTGTGCCAGCTCCCAGATCCTTTGGCACAGAAGCGACTGCCGAAATCTACATTTTCATTAAAAACGACACAAAACAACATTTTGACTTTTAGGGCCCACAAAGTTAACTTCGAAAACACAAGAAAATAAAATGGAAAAAAAAAGGAAACCTTAAATTTCTTGA
Organism: Cygnus olor; assembly: GCF_009769625.2. Taxonomy (NCBI): domain Eukaryota; kingdom Metazoa; phylum Chordata; class Aves; order Anseriformes; family Anatidae; genus Cygnus; species Cygnus olor. Next base: position 27,237,769 of record NC_049176.1, on the reverse strand, counting down.
AGCATAGTTAAAGCTAAGAAAGAGAAGTGTAGTGTGGTTTCAGGTTGATCTGGAAGGTGTCTTAATGGGAGAATTGTGTGTGCTCTCTTCAGCTGACTCCGGTGTCTTTCTCAAATGAACTTGTGGCAGAGAGAAAAGGGACTTACCAAAAACCTTACAAGAGAGGGGGATAAAAAAAATAAATCTGACGATTTTTATTAATTAGAAAATCATTATCCAAATTCTGGAATTGGAAAGGATTTTTTTTTCATTTCTAACACATGAAAACTTTAGGAGAAAGACCTTCAGGTTACCTAGGGCTTTGTTTTTGTTGTTGTTGTTTTTGTACCAGATGAAATGTGTATAATGTATGTTGCATGCTGGTGGTGTCCATTTGAAGGATTAAAGTAAAATAAAAGACCAGTTAAATGAACCAGCGTACTACATCACAGAGCACATGGTCCTTGTGTTATAAGAGCACACACTTTTCCAGTTAGGAGTGCTGTGCACACAAACAGAGTATTAAGTCCCATACACAACAGTAGATCAAAGAATAGCAGTAACTGTATGTTTCCATTGAGAACTGTTTCTGACAAATCACAGATGCATAGCAATAAGCTCCTTCGTGGCTAAATTACCAGTTATTGAACAGTGGCCAACAGCAAAAAGTGGGTCCTAATGACCTTCCTTTATTACGCAGAATTCACGTCTTCGTTATCTTGTTTGTCATTGCTATTGTTGCCATTTACATCCTAGAACCCCTACCCAACACTGGAAGGGCATGAAATTTGGCCAGCGTTATGTTATGCTCGTGGTTTAGAATTTACCAGTATTTCACAACTTC